>NC_136068.1:269871847-272271847 GCF_964261635.1 Lissotriton helveticus
GGGTGAGGGTGAGTGAGGGTTTGAGGGTGAGTGAGGGTGAGGGGTTGAGGGTGAGTGAGGGTGAGAGGTTGAGGGTGAGGGTTGAGGGTGAGTGAGGGTGAGTGAGGGTGAGGGTTGAGGGTGAGTGAGGGTGAGGGGTTGAGGGTGAGTGAGGGTGAGGGGTTGAGGGTGAGTGAGGGTGAGTGAGGGTGAGTGAGGGTGAGGGGTGAGGGTGAGTGAGGGTGAGGGGTGAGTGAGGGTGAGGGTGAGTGAGGGTGAGTGAGGGTGAGTGAGGGTGAGGGTTAGTGAGGGTGAGGGAGGGTGAGTGAGGGTGAGGGGTTGAGGGTGAGTGAGGGTGAGTGAGGGTGAGGGGTTGAGGGTGAGTGAGAGTGAGGGTGAGTGAGGGGTTGAGGGTGAGGGTGAGGGGTTGAGGGTGAGTGAGGGTGAGGGGTTGAGGGTGAGTGAGGGTGAGTAAGGGTGGGTGAGGGTGAGGGTGAGTGAGGGTGAGTGAGGGTGAGTGAGGGTGAGTGAGGGTGAGTGAGGGGTGAGGGTGAGTGAGGGTGAGGGGTTGAGGGTGAGTGAGGGTGAGGGGTTGAGGGTGAGTGAGGGTGAGTGAGGGTGAGGGGTTGAGGGTGAGTGAGGGTGAGGGTGGGTGAGGGTGGGTGAGGGTGAGGGGTTGAGGGTGAGTGAGGGTGAGGGGTTGAGGGCGGGTGAGGGTGGGTGAGGGTGAGAGGGTGAGGGGTTGAGGGTGAGTGAGGGTGAGTGAGGGTGAGTGAGGGTGAGTGAGGGTGAGGGAGGGTGAGGGAGGGTGAGGGTGAGGGAGGGTGAGGGTGAGTGAGGGTGAGGGGTTGAGGGTGGGTGAGGGTGAGTGAGGGTGAGGGGTTGAGGGTGAGTGAGGGTGAGTGAGAGTGAGGGTGAGTGAGGGGTTGAGGGTGAGGGGTTGAGGGTGAGTGAGGGTGAGGGTTGAGGGTGAGTGAGGGTGAGGGGTTGAGGGCGAGTGAGGGTGAGGGTGGGTGATGGTGAGTGAGGGTGAGGGGTTGAGGGTGAGTAATGGTGAGTGAGGGTGAGTGAGGGTGAGGGAGGGTGAGTGAGGGTGAGGGAGGGTGAGAGGGTGAGTGAGGGTGAGGGGTTGAGGGTGAGTGAGGGTGAGGGTGAGTGAGGTGAGTGAGTGAGGGTGAGGGTGAGGGTGAGGGTGAGTGAGAGTGAGGGTGAGTGAGGGGTTGAGGGTGAGGGGTTGAGGGTGAGTGAGGGTGAGGGAGGGTGAGGGTGAGTGAGGGTGAGTGAGGTGAGTGAGGGTGAGGGTGAGTGAGGGTGAGTGAGGGAGGGTGAGTGAGGGTGAGTGAGGGTGAGGGTGAGTGAGGGTGAGTGAGGGTGAGGGTGAGTGAGGGTGAGTGAGGGAGAGGGGTTGAGGGTGAGGGGTTGAGGGTGAGTGAGGGTGAGAGGTTGAGGGTGAGGGGTTGAGGGTGAGGGGTTGAGGGTGAGGGGTTGAGGGTGAGGGGTGAGGGTGAGGGGTTGAGGGTGAGTGAGGGGTTGAGGGTGAGGGTGAGGGTGAGGGTGAGGGTGAGTGAGGGTGAGTGAGGGTGAGTGAGGGTGAGTGAGGGTGAGTGAGTGAGGGTGAGGGTTGAGGGTGAGGGGTGAGGGTGAGTGAGGGTGAGGGAGTGAGGGTGAGGGAGGTGAGGGTGAGTGAGGTGAGGGTGAGTGAGGGTGAGTGAGGGTGAGTGAGGGATGGTGAGGGTGGTGAGGGTGAGTGAGGTGAGGGGTTGAGGGTGAGTGAGGGTGAGGGTGAGTGAGGGTGAGGGTGGGTGAGGGTATGAGTGAGGGTGAGTGAGGGTGAGTGAGGGTGAGTGAGGGTGAGGAGTTGAGGGTGAGTGAGGGTGAGGGGTTGAGGGTGAGTGAGGGTGAGGGGTTGAGGGTGAGTGAGGGTGAGGGGTTGAGGGTGAGTGAGGGTGAGGGGTTGAGGGTGAGTGAGGGTGAGTGAGGGTGAGGGGGTGAGGGTGAGTGAGGGTGAGGGTGAGTGAGGGTGAGGGTGAGTGAGGGTGAGTGAGGGTGAGTGAGGGTGAGGGTGAGTGAGGGTGAGGGTGAGTGAGGGTGAGGGTGAGGGAGGGTGAGGGTGAGTGAGGGTGAGGGTGAGGGAGGGTGAGTGAGGGTGAGGGGTTGAGGGTGAGTGAGGGTGAGTGAGGGGTTGAGGGAGGGTGAGGGGTTGAGGGTGAGGGGTTGAGGGTGAGTGAGGGTGAATGAGGGTGAGGGGTTGAGGGTGAGTGAGGGTGAGGGGTTGAGGGTGAGTGAGGGTGAGGGGTTGAGGGTGAGTGAGGGTGAGAGGTTGAGGGTGAGGGGTTGAGGGTGAGGGGTTGAGGGTGAGGGGTTGAGGGTGAGTGAGGGTGAGGGGTTGAGGGTGAGGGGTTGAGGGTGAGGGGTTGAGGGTGAGTGAGGGTGAGGGTGAGTGAGGGTGAGTGAGGGTGAGGGGTTGAGGGTGAGTGAGGGTGAGGGTGAGTGAGGGTGAGGGTTGAGGGTGAGTGAGGGGTTGAGGGTGAGGGGTTGAGGGTGAGTGAGGTTGAGGGGTTGAGGGTGAGTGAGGGTGAGGGGTTGAGGGTGAGTGAGGGTGAGGGTGAGTGAGGGTGAGTGAGGGTGAGGGGTTGAGGGTGAGGGTGAGTGAGGGTGAGGGTGGGTGAGGGTGAGTGAGGGTGAGTGAGGGTGAGGGTGAGTGAGGGTGAGGGTGAGTGAGGGTGAGTGAGGGTGAGTGAGGGTGAGTGAGGGTGAGGGTGAGTGAGGGTGAGTGAGGGTGAGGGGTTGAGGGTGAGTGAGGGTGAGGGGTTGAGGGTGAGTGAGGGTGAGGGGTTGAGGGTGAGTGAGGGTGAGGGGTTGAGGGTGCGTGAGGGTGAGGGTGGGTGAGGGTGAGGGGTTGAGGGTGAGTGAGGGTGAGTGAGGGTGAGGGGTTGAGGGTGAGTGAGGGTGAGGGTGAGTGAGGGTTAGGGGTTGAGGGTGAGTGAGGGTGAGGGGTTGAGGGTGAGTGAGGGTGAGGGTGAGTGAGGGTGAGGGGTTGAGGGTGAGGGTGAGTGAGGGTGAGGGTGGGTGAGGGTGAGTGAGGGTGAGGGTGAGTGAGGGTGAGTGAGGGTGAGTGAGGGTGAGTGAGGGTGAGGGGTTGAGGGTGAGTGAGGGTGAGGGGTTGAGGGTGAGTGAGGGTGAGGGGTTGAGGGTGAGGGTGAGTGAGAGTGAGTGAGGGTGGGTGAGGGTGAGTGAGAGTGAGGGTGAGTGAGGGGTTGAGGGTGAGGGGTTGAGGGTGAGTGAGGGTGAGGGGTTGAGGGTGAGTGAGGGTGAGGGGTTGAGGGTGAGTGAGGGTGAGTGAGGGTGAGTGAGGGTGAGGGGTTGAGGGTGAGTGAGGGTGAGGGTGAGTGAGGGTGAGTGAGGGTGAGGGTGAGGGAGGGTGAGGGTGAGTGAGGGTGAGGGTGGGTGAGTGAGGGTGAGGGTGAGTGAGGGTGAGGGTGGGTGAGGGTGAGGGTGAGTGAGGGTGAGGAGTTGAGGGTGAGTGAGGGTGAGTTAGGGTGAGTGGGGGTGAGGGGTTGAGGGTGAGTGAGGGTGAGGGGTTGAGGGTGAGTGAGGGTGAGTGAGGGTGAGGGGTTGAGGGTGAGTGAGGGTGAGTGAGGGTGAGGGTGAGGGGTTGAGGGTGAGTGAGGGTGAGGGGTTGAGGGTGAGTGAGGTAACCTGGCATGGTAACCTGAAAAAAATGTGGGTGTGAGCCATGTGAAGGGGTCTGCGGTGAGTGTGAGACCCGAAAAGGCAGAAGTCGGGAAGGAGAGGCTGCGGGTAAGGGTGTGCACGAAAGTGAATGTGCACAAATGGGGCCATGCAGTGGGCGACCAAAGCAGAAGCGGCTGGCAGAATAAGCGGGCCAAGGCCGAGAGTCCACTGGGTGCACGCGTCCTACCCGGAAATGACTGGGGGATAGGTGGGGAATGGCATGGTAACCTGAAAAAAAGGTGGGTGTGAGCCATGTGAAGGGGTCTGCGGTGAGCGCGAGACCCGAAAAGGCAGAAGTGGGGAAGGAAAGGCTGCGGGTAAGGGTATGCACGAAAGTAAAATGTGCACAAATAGGGCCATGCGGTGGGCGAACAAAGCAGAAGCGTCTGGCAGGATGGTGGTGCCGGAATAAGCTGTGCACATGTCAGGCCATGCTTCGAGTAACTTATAGAGATGCGGCTGACAGGATAGTAGGGTTGAGAGCAAAAGCGCCGAAGGGGCGCCTGTGTATATGCTGCTAATAATTAAAAAATGCATATGAGAACTGTATTATCGCAAATGATGGAAAAGATATCTCACCTGAAAGAAAAACAAGAAAGGAAACAAGACGGAGGGCATTGCTGTGGGGAGGGGGGGGAGGAGAAATGCTCACGGCGGGCAGGGGAGGGGGCGGAGCGGGGAGAGCGGCATGAGGGTGTGAAGCAGCCGGGGCCTTTGAAGTGAAGCTAAGCTTCACTTCAAAGGTGTGGGAGGAGTGCAGCTGAGGGAACAGACGGCGATTTGGTGATGTGCACGCGCATTTTTAGTCAATGCGCTTGCGCATTGACCTAAAAGCCACGGGCACAGCACCAAATCGCCACAGTTAGGTAAACTTTGTTTAAAGCCCTATAGTCTCGCTTCTCTCAATGCGCATGCGCATTGATAGGTCACGAGACCTAAAAAAGGGGTTATACCCAAATCACCGTCCTATACCCGGGCATAAAACATCACAGATGTATAAAGAAAGAGAAGGTACAGAGGGACCAATACAACAATTATTTTCAATCAAGGTACCATTAATTACTTTGATGTATCATTTATTTAAGAAAAGTTTCTATTTATTCATAATTCTAAGTCATATACGTGTCAAATGACGGGACTGAACATAAACAAATTAGAGTTTCCTCATGTGAAAACATAATATGTACAAGACATAAACATATAAATCACATTCTTATATATGATACAATTCATATACACATTATATACAACATATACAACGAATACATAAACAGAACAACCCTAACGAGAGCAAAACAATCGGAGTGTACACTCCTTACTCCGAGTGGTGCACTCTAAGATAATCCCCTGTGCGCCAGAGGAATTCTACCTCTAATCAAATTATTCAAAAGGTGCTTTCCATTTAAACACAAATCAAAGTAATGGGATTCCTCATAAGTCTGTCGACACAGTCGTGGTCACGTTTCAGCCAGTGATTCCTTTTGGCTTCATCAGGACAAGGGTATCAACATATCTTAGCAGAGAGGAATACTCTCCAACTCACGAACAACTCATTGTACTTATGTCCGGTGTTGTGGAGTGCCTAGTGTGCGTGGGTGAGAAGCTTGAAGGTTACCCTCTTGTTGACAGGGAGCCAGTGCAGGTCCTCGGTGGGGTGTGATGTGGTTGCGGTGGTGGATGTCGAGGATCAGGCATTCAGAGGCGTTCTGGATGCATTGAAGTCGTTTCAGGAGTTTGACCTGAGGCTCCTGCATAGAGGGCGTTTCCGTAGTCCAGCCTGCTGCTGATGAGGGCCTGGGTGACTGTTCTTCTCGTTTTGGTGGGGATCCACTTGTAGATTTTGTGGAGCATGCAGAGGGTGTTGAAGCAGGGGAAAGAGACGGCGTTGACCTGTTTTGTCATGGAGAGGGTGGAGTCCAGTATGACCCCTAGGTTGCGTGCGTGGTCAGTGGGTGTTGGATCTGTTCCCAGTGCGGTCCGCCACCAGGAGTCATCCCAGGCCGAGGGGGTGGACTTCCGTCTTGTCCGAGTTCAGCTTCAGTCGGCTGTTCTTCATCTACTCGGTGATGTCTTTCATTCCTTGGAGGAGGTTGGTTTTGGCAGCCTGGGGGCCCTTGGTGAGGGAGAGGATCAGCTGGGTTTCATCAGCGTAAGAGATGCTGTTGAGGTCGTGCAGCCGGGCGATGTGGGTGAGCGGTGCCATGTAGATGTTAAACAGCATTGGGCTGAGGGATGAACCCTGGGGTACGCCACAGATGATCTCGGTGGCTTCGGAGCAGAAAGGGGGGAGGCGAACGCTCTGTGTTCTGCTGGAGACGAAGGAGGTGGTCCAGTCCAGGGCCTTCTCTTGGATCCCGGTGTCGTGGAGGCGTGTTCGTAGTGTGCGGTGGCAGACCGCGGCGAAGGTGGCTGACAGGTCCAGGAGGATGAGGGCCGCAGTTTCTCCGTTGTCAAGCAGGGCCCTGATGTCATCGGTGGAGGCGATGAGGGCAGTTTCGGTGCTGAGGTTGATGCAGAATCTGGACTGGGATGAGTCCAGGATGCTGTTCTCCTCGAGGTAGCGGGTCAGTTGTTTCTTGACGGTCTTCTCGATGACCTTCACCGGGAACGGGAGCAGGGAGATGGGCCGGAAGTTCTTGAGGTCCTTGGGATCCATCTTGGGTTTCTTGAGTAAGGCGTTGAGCTCGGCATGCTTCCAGCTCCCCGGGAAGATTGCAGTCTCGAAGGAGATGTTGATGGCTTTCCGGAGATGGGGTGCGATGGTGGTGCTGACTTTGTTGAAGATGCGGTGTGGGCATGAGTCTGACGGAGATCCGGAGTTGATCGTGTTCATGATTTCGATGGTGTTCTCGTCGTTTATGTTGGTCCAGTTGAGCAGGTGGTCGGTGCGGGTGGTGGTCATGAGGGCGGGGGTCTCAGTGGTTGTTGGGGCGGTCATGGCGTTGAAGCTGTCATAGATGTCTGCGACCTTGCGATGGAAGAAAATGGCAAGTGCGCCGCACAGGTCTTGCGGGGGTGGGATGTCTTTGGTATTGGAGCTGGGGTTGGAGAGTTCCTTTATGATGTTGAAGAGATCTTTGATGTTGTGAGCGTTGTTGTCTAAGGGGTCTTTGAAGGAGGCCCTTTTGGCGGATCTGATGAGGTGATGGTTTCTGCGCGTGGTGATCTTGTGGGCTGCGTAGCTGTCCGGTGTTCGTTCACGGTGCCATTTCTTCTCTAGCTTTCGGCAGGTTTGCTTGGAGGCCTGGAGGTCTTCAGTGAACCAGCTGGCTCTTTTGTTGGTGTGGCTGTTGAAGCCTTTCTTGAGCTGGGCGAGGGTGTTGGCGCAGTCGTCGATCCACTGTCTGCGGTTGCGGGCGGCGGTGTTGGGTTCGGTGGGGTGGCCGATGGGCTCCGGGCAAGGGTGGTAGTTAGCTGGTCTTCGGTGACTTTGCTCCAGCAGCGGTGAGGGATCTGTTGGGTGCGGTGGTGTGTGGTGGGTTTCTGGAAGGTGAAGTGGATGAGGCGGTGGGCGGTCCGGTGGAGTTCGGTGGTGTAGTTGTAGGAGACGTGGGAGCTTGCGGAGAAGATGGGGTCGAGTGTGTGGCTGCTGGAGTGGGTGGGTGTTGTGATGAGTTGTCTGAGTCCGAGGTTGGCGAGGTTGTCGATTAGGGTGGTGGAGTTAGTGTCATTGTTGTTCTCGAGGTGGAAGCTCAGGTCCCCAAGGAGGATTTAGTCCGTGGCGGCGAGGGTGTGCATGTTGACGAAGTCGGCGGTGGAGTCGCTGAACTGTGGCCAGGGTCCAGGGGGTCTGTAGATGAGGGTTCCTCTGAGGGTGGTGTTGGGATCGGTGTGGATCTGGAAGTGCAGGTGTTCGGCGGTGCTAAACACTGTGGCCGGCCTAATTGAGTTTGCACTCAGTGGTGCATTTTAGTTACAATTCCACATATTTGACTCTGGTGCCATCATCTTTGGTCTTCTATGAAAATAATGGTCTTCAAAATAATATATATAAGACAATGAACTGTATGTTGCTTCTAGACAATGGAGTATTGTTCGCACTCAAAATCTAGAAGAGAGTAAGAAGAATGTTTGTGCCACACCACAGTGGGGTGATTGAGTTTCAGGTCTACACTTCATTGAGCTGTTGTGATACAGTGCAGAGCAGCTCACTAAACAAAGAGCCCATGCAGAGAAGTTCAGAGTATTCTGCCTCTGCTAGACATTCAGCGTTTGTGAGAGAGGAAACGCAAAATGCAACTGTCACCCCGCTGGCATTGTGCCAACCATCTCTTAAGAAAAGTGAAGGTAGAGTGAAAATAGCCAGCATAATGCAACAGCGCCACAAAGAGGCATAGACAACAGGAAACGGTATTCTCATGTCAGAACACTGAGTAAATTAGCTATCATGGCCATCTCTAACACTTGCAGCCACTTTCAAATCTTTTGTGACTGGCACCACAGTCAGTTAGGGTGGGATACATGATCATATTCTGAATGAATTACAATGCAAAGAAAATCCCTTTCCATCTTTTGGGTATTTTAAAATAAACTAAAAGAGCTACAGTCAGTGATGGGTATGGCCGTCAAAAACCCAACATTTTCTATATTTGCATTGCTTGGTATAATACGACATCGTACCATATCTTATCATACCATGCCATACTATAGGATTGTAAAAACTATCAACGTCTTTGACCTGTCTTAGCATATCTATAAAGTGCTACTGCCATGTTGTTCTTGCTCACTCTAACATTGCATGCAGGGTTGCCCATCTCTGATGTTGAAGTGCACTGCATTTTGGCACTTCAGATGCGATGCTGTAAGTTTGCTTGCACAGCTAAAAACTGCTTACATTTTTGGTACTCACGCAGTACAGTTCCTAGTTCTCACAAACTTAGCTCAGGCACCTGCTCATATGTTTGGTGAGAATTTTGTGATGTCATCTATGCTAAAACCTTTGTGTATTAGTATATAAGTTTAGGTTCTGTAATCACTCAGAGAGATTGTCTTCACTGTTAATTTGAGGGGACCCACTAGTGGATGACTTTGTGATTCACAGACATTTATTTTTTTCTGTGAATAAACCGTTTCAGACTCATAACCCAAATGTGAAACCGAGTTTTATTCAACATTCTACCATACAATATTATAAAATACCATACCATATCATACCATACCATACCATGCCATACCATGCCATACCATACCATACCACACCATTTATATTTGTATATTGTGACAATCTGTGTGGTATCCAAGGGCCTGCCGCAGTAGAAGAATGCCTTTACAAGGCCTTTGGAATGGATGAAATCACCTGTCAACATTATATCAAGTGATTCTTCCTTTTTGATATTAAGACATTAACCATCTTGACACATAATCACCTTCAGGTGGTGTCTTTCTCATGCTGCCAGGTTATCTCAGGTTGAATGTACATTTCCACTTGGGTACACCAGTGAATTGCTAAAGTTTAATGTTTCAGATCAGTGCAATGCAAATACGCAAGCACCAAGCTCATAACAAAGTCATAACGTTGGGTAGAATTTGAAAAATATGCATTCTATCAGTGTAGCAAATTTGAATTTTTTGAGTCCTTTTCATAAGGAGCTAGTAGCAAAAAAAAAAGGAGTAGAAAAAGAGGTGCACCACAGTCACTGCAGGACCAAATGATTGTTGTTCCCACAATGACATTTAAAGGTATAATCAGATAACCTTTAATTATGTTCAGGATACTAATAAGACAGTTATATGGGCCGGCAACTTCAGCGAAAGAAAAACGTTTTCAACTTGTCTGAATTTAGAATCTAAAAATATGGAACGATTAAAATAATTTGCCCAGAATTCTAAGAATAGGAGCATACAGGCACATGCATCAAGCATTTAAGAAATCGCAAAATTAGCGAATCTCAAAAAAATGGCATTTGCGATCGCAAATTACAGTGTATCAATGCATCACTGTTATTTTTGCGAAAAACTGTCTTTTTTTGCAAAATTAAAGAATCGCAAAATTATTTCTGAGAAAACATTTGCGAATATTTATTTGCGACTCTCAGATATAGATTTGCAAATAACGAATCGCAAATGAAATACATAAAAAATCGCAAATAGCGATTCCCTGGAAATCGCAAAATTGCAATTGCAAAATAAGAAGGAACACAACCAGGTGGTAATCATGAGAGCAAATTTCACACAGCTGCAAATCAACTGAAACTGATTTAAACACACCCACAATGAGCTACCAGAAGTCACAATGGCAGGGCTGTACATGATGGCGAGGAGGATGAGGCTGCAGGCTGCGTGACAGAGACGGAGGCGAATCAATGAGCGCATCTTCAGAGTCCGCTTAACTTTGCTAGGACAGCATGAGGACGAGATATACAATAAGTATAGGCTGAATGCAGCAATGATCCATGATCTCATCAATGAATTGGACCCCATCCTGCAACGACAGACTCGTAGGACCAATGCCATCTTAACGCATGTACAGGTTTTATGTTGCCTACATCTACTGGCGTCAGGCAGTTTTCAGGGTGTAATCGCAGTAGCAGGAGGTGTGTCGCAAAGCGCAATGTCAAGAATATTTAAAGCATTCCTTGATGCCATGATGATACGGAGAGGCTCACATATCAATTTCCCTACCGCAGCCCATGACATTGCCAAGACTCAGCTGGAGTTTTACCAGATTGCAGGCTTCCCAAAAGTTTTGGGTTGTATTGATTGCACCCATGTGGCAATATGTCCCCCTGCAGCACAGAAATATTTGGAAATGTTATCATTCCCTCAATATTCAGGTTGTGTTTAATGCCAAAAACATCATAACAGACATTGTGGCGCAATTTCCCGGCAGTGCACATGATTCATATATATTCAGGCAAAGTTGCATTCACACCCGTCTTGCAAGGGGAGAATTTGGAGAGGGACATCTGCTAGGTAAATATATGCAATAGATTAACACATTCATTGTACGTATGTCAATGTGAAACAACCACTGACACCCTTTGCTTCCTCACATGTAGGTGACAGCGCATACGCCTTGCGGAATTACCTCATGACACCTTATCTCAATCCTACAACTGCCGCCCAACAGAGGTACAATGCAGCACATATATCAACCAGGAACGTCATAGAGCGCACATTTGGGTGGCTGAAGAACCGATTCAGACGCCTTCATAAGACCGGTGGAGCACTGAAATACAACCCTGAACAATGCTGCAAGATAGTGGCAGCATGTGCCATGCTGCACAACATTGCGACAAAGGGAGGTATGGAAATGGAGCTGTCTGTCAGCGAGTCGGAGGATGGGAACCAGTAAGTGCAACACCACCGTGCCCTACAAGGATCAGGAGCTGCAGAAGGGCGCAGGAGTAGATTGGAGATCACACAAAATTACTTCTAAGGTGAGTAATGATGACACAAAAACAGTATTTTGCAAGAAAAGTAAGCTTTATGTAAGGAAATAATGACCAGGGTGTTCAAGCACACTTTCAATGTGACAAGTGGCACAAGAATCTTGGTAATAAACATGTATAGATGAAAAGCAACGAATACTTGAAAGTCAGTAATAAGGTCACATTGTAACAATGGTTACGTCACCATCTTTGATAATCATTGTACATGGGAGCCTAGCGCTTTCTCCCATGAACACCCAGACGCCTGTCAGTGGCAGCATCTTCATGCCTCACGTTGGGAGTGGAGGGGGTGCCGCTGCGTGTGTTGCATCTCACTGCAGTGGCAACTGGCATTATTGTACTGCCCATGCTTGAGGCACACTCACTACTCTCTTCCTGCGCAGACATGTTGCCTACACTAGTGGATGCATTCATCATCTCAACAGCATTGGTCACCTGGTCTAGTGCTTTGGCTACATCTCCACTCCAATGACACAATTGGGTTTGCATGGTCACGGACCTACGTGCCAGCAGTGCAGTTGTAGTGGCCAACCTATTGTTTGATTTCACATACAGTTTGAGGTGCTGCATAAGTTGCCGATGCTGTCTATTTTGAGATGCTTGACCCTCCTGCATGACCCTGGTCAGTTCCTGCACACTACTGGACAGTACTGCTATGTTGTCTGCCATCTTTGCAATTTCCATCTTCACTAATCGTGTTTTCTTGCTCTGCAGGCGATGTGTACGAAGCATCTGTCCCTCCAGGCCACCCCAGACCTCATTTGTCTGCTCCGCCTGCTGTATTGTGCGTGCTCTACGTCTTCTCCGTCGCACTCTGAGATTGCCTCTGCGGATCTGTGTTGGTGGAGTAGTGATGGTAGTACTTTGGCGAAGGCTGCCCTCAGGTGTTGCATTGGCCTCATCATCTGACGCCATGAGAACCAGTGTTGGGACAGGTGCCCTACGGGAATTTGGTACACGTGACTGTTTAGTTGGCAGAGCTGGTGTGTCCTCGTGTTCATATTCGCTGGAGTGCTACATTTCCTGGCCCTCACTAACCCCAGCCTCAACACGTTCTGCATCTGTGTGGTTAAACAGTGCAAAACAGCATTAATTCATGCTTGTGAGGTCATGTCACAGTTGACAATTAATAAATTTGTCATTAATTTGAACATCTGCTACACTATTTGTATTCGTTTTTTTGCATATGTGTGTGTTTGTCATTGTAGCTGCTTGCCCTGCCTACATCTCCCATAATGCACTTCCCTTTTTTATAACAAATGTAGTAAATGCTTTACAGTGTGTACTTATGCTGTGCTGAGCTCAGGTTGTGACTTAAGTAATTGGGACAATGGCAACATGCATTTCTCTTATAGTTCCTGAGGTGTCCAGCTGCGTCACACCAACAACAGCTTCAGGCTGGATTGTGGATTCCATCAAGTCCTCCAGGGGAGTGTTTCCAGTGTCTGTTGGTGTTTCCCCTCCTGTTTTATTTGCCTCCTTCAGCTGGTCTGCAATGCGCACCTTAAGCCGACTGCGCAGGTCGTACCATCGCTTTTTTAGCTCTTCATTGGTGCGGTGTGTCACCCCAATTGCATTTACTCTGTTCTGGATCCGGTTCCATATTTTCCATTTCTCGTGCTCTGGTACTTTCAATGAAGCTTTGCCAAACAGCTTATCATGGCTGTGGACTACTCCCTCAATGAGTGTTTCAATTTCTTTCTCTGAATATTTTAATTTTCTTTTCCTGCCTGTTTGGCTGTCCTCTGCTGTTTGTGCAGCTTCCCTTTTCAGTTGGTTGCCAGGTGTTTGCAATCTCTCTCTCCCACTCCTGTTCTTCTTTCCAGAACCCGCTCCCTCCTCTCCCTGAGCCTCTGCACTGAAAATGATGTTCGGAGTGCTCACCTCCCGACTCTAATGTCATCAAGATGCTACAATGTGCGACTCCGGAAATTGCGATTTCGCTAATTGCGAAATCGCAAAAGCCAGAAATCGCAAATATTTCTGTGAATTTTAGCAATTCTTAATTTTTTCGTTATTTTTATGATGCATCACGTATTGCGATTCCTTATTTGCGATGCCTTAAAAATCGCAAATAAGGAATCGCAAATTCATAGAATGATGCATGTGCCTGTAAGTCAATAACCATGAGTTGTCTCTTTCGTGCCTACAATGGCAGCTAATTTTTGGTTAAAGACACTGGTAAAATGACGATTTTGTTTCACTTCGTCCTGATTTTAGACAGCAGTCAGTGGCATTTACTATAGGGTGTCATCAGTATATTAATGTTACCCTTTTAATCATTTCCTCCACCATCGTGTGAGTGAGCACTAAGTAGATTTTAAATATTGCTGGTGAACTGCAGGAGCTCAGAGGAACTCCTTTTGTGTTAAGTGCCCATGGTGCTGGAATTTGCTGACATTTCACTACAGTAAATCAATCAATCAGAATTACTTAATCCGCTTCATAGATGTTTCTTCAACTCCTGCTACATTTGTGAAGCATTCTAATAAGATATTATGACTTATGGTATTGCATGGGGCAGCAGGTCCTGCAGCACACGTAGGAGCATTGATCCTTTGGTGGCTGCCCGGGGTATCACCCAACAGAGCCAGTTCTGCATCTCTACATGTTCAAAACTTGAATGTCAGTCAGCCAGAGGGCTATAATCTTTACAATAAGCTGACAGATGGATATCACCCCCCCACAGCCTCTAAAGTTTTCAAAGAATTCTCATTCTGGCTCAATTCACACTTTTTGAGGAAACATGACATTTCTGAATAGAACACTTGATGATTTGAGGGAGGTAAGTTGTAAGTTCCTTCTTAGGATTTTTCAAATTGACTGAGGACACACATTTCCAATATATGTGGCAGATTTCAAGGAGAGAAAAATATCACTGATCTTCTCAGTGTCAGTACAAATGGTGGGTTTTCTAATTATATATGTCACTAATTTTCCTTAGAAGGCTTACTATAATGGCTTCTTGTTATCATGAGGGGAATGAGATAATAGATCTTGAGTATTTCAGCAGGCACAGTAATTATTGATGAAGCAATTTTTGATTGGTTTTATCTTCTTTACTTTATGTAGGAAAAATCATTTGATGCGTTGTAGAAGATCTCTGTCCTTGTCTTACCGAACGTTTTTGCCAGCACTGAATCTAACTTCACTTTGATTGCTTTTAGGATTATGGAAAACAATTGCTATGTTAGTGTACATTTATGTTTCTTTTTCCCACTCGTTTGAGGTGCAGTCTTATCAAGAATGTTGGTAAAGGAACTTTGGAATTGTCAATCACTTCCATCACAGGGCTCTTAGGCTGAATTTACAGAGCCTCTGTCACTGGTTTGTTCTAGTTTATTGATTAGATAATATATACATGCCCCCAGGGTGTTCTTGACCCTAGTGCTGTGGAACGTTAAGGTCAAATGTCATAAAATAAGCTGACACTCAGTGTGTGTTAGAATCTGAGGGCTAATGTTAACCATGGGAAGATTTCTGTGGTGAATATCCCGTCCCAAAAGTGGCCATTATAAATATTGGAAAGTACATCCACAGTCTAAGAGTCAGTGCTTGCAGATAGTTTATAAATGAGCTCATATTGTCTTCTAGGCAGTTGGCCCAAAATTATAGACCAGCATCATTGTTTAATTCCTTTTTTGTGGCACATGCTAGATGAAGCAACTCTAACAACTACTCTTCAAATTTAATGTCCTCACCCTGAGAGTCTAGAGAGAGTGAATAAAGTCTAGGTGGACTAGTGAATAATTTTGATTTTACAGTCTACTGCCTAAAAGAATTGGCAGAGTACCATATTAAAATGTCCAATTATAAGGTGAGTTTAGTGATTATAGCCACTCCTTCCCATGTCCGGTTTGCGATTTGTGGATGTATAATTTATCATCCTAGAAGTCTGCTGTGTCCTTCAAGGTGCAGTACCAGAACAGGACACAGTTAATTATTCTGATTAGTTTAATCGTGGGAACAACGAGCCACCGCTCCTCTCACGACAGAAGAGAGGCACCAATTGACTCTTCATGGAACTTAGACACAGAGGATCCACATGACAACACATGGGATTCTGTATGAAATCCAAACAAGCATATCTAAGCATAACATATTACCTCTTTTTGTAAAAAAAAAACCAATATAATGCATAGCAAATAATGAGAGAAAGCGGTAAGCATACAAAAAAACAACATTTGAAAAATACAAGAGTACAAGAAAAGTGTATGATAGAATACAGTTAATGCAGATTATGCACAAAGCATAAACATGAGAAGCATGAAAATGCCACAAAGTTGATGATAAACATACAGAAGATTGCAAGTGATTACTGAAAAGATCAACGCAGCATCCAGGGAAGCTGTCTAACACACACAGACTTCCTTGGCACCTGACTTGTCGCATTGGTTTTAGAGAAATTACTTGGAGAAACATTTGCAGGTCCTGTCAGATAAGAAGATACAGAAACATTTGCAGGTCCTGTCGGAGAAGAAGATACATTTGCTGGTACCTTTGGAAAATTGGTATTGCCTGCAGACACATTATTCAAACCAGAAGGTTTATTCACTGCAGATTGAACTTTGACAACTTTTCCAAGATTCCACCAATTTCCACCCCTTACCATGACAGCACCACCACAGACTTTCTCTCCACAAAGGGTTCACCAAAGGACAGGCCACCTTTTCTTACAAAATTCATGTTTTTAATACGAACCATGTCCCCAGGTGACAAATCAACTGTCTTCGCAGATTTCTTCAGATTATACCTGTCAGACATCTTCTTCTGCGCTACTTTAACACAAGACTCCAAAGCAACATTATCCACACAACACAAAACTTTGTTAGACACGGTTCTTAACAACCAAGCAGAATAAAGAGAAGAAGTAGGTACTCTACTTTTAAGTGAAATAAAATGTGCAATTTTTGTAAGTGAATGTGGCGTTGTGCGATAAAACGACAACATGGATCTGACTGCACCCTCCACATCAAAACTGTTGTGTTTATCCCACTTGACACATTTCACTACTACTCTGTTCATTCTCTCAACTAAACCGTTGGTTTGTGGGTGTACAACAGAACTTCTTAAATGCTTCACACCGGATTCACTAAAAAACTCACTCATTTCCTGATTAACAAATTGCACACCATTTTCTGAAACTATTGCCTCCGGAAACCCTTTGCTCATAAAAATCTCTTTAACTCCATCCGTGCGGCTCATTTTCCCGCTGTGCGCTAAAGAATTCAAAACCCCGCTGTTCATGACGAGCTCAGCTCGCCATCAGCGTACAAGAGGTGTACTTCATGACGAGCTGAGCTCGTCATTAGCGTCCAAGGGGTTAAGGAAGAGTACGGCATTGCTAGCAGTGGGAGACGCACAAAACTTGACTTCAGGCCACTTGCTGTGAAAGTCCATTAGTACAAACGCAAAGCGTTAGTTGTGGGGAAGAAAATTGAATGGCCCAACCAAATCAATGCCCACCTTCAGCCATGGCTTCGTAGGAAAAGAGATGGGTTGAAGAGGAGGTGTAACAACTTTCATACCCTTTTCTGCTCCACTACAGACACACTCCTTGACCCTCTGTTCTATGTCTTTGTCCATAGAGGGCCACCAATAGTGTAGTCTGACACGTTTTTTTGTCATGGTTGCGCCAAGATGGCCATCATGTGCACAATCAACCAACTTGATGCGCATCCTCATTGGAGGCACACACCTACCATCCCTCATAACGACACCATCTTGAATAGATAGCTCCTCTGCTACTTTCCAAAAGGGCTGAATATCAGGGGACACACACCTCTCTCTGGGCCAACCTTTTACAATGTATTGTTTTACTATGGCGAGACTCAAGTCTTCACTCACTGCCTCCTTCCACTCAACCTTACTGCACGCTTTGTTTTCAACTGCATCCACAACGGCAATGAAACAGTCCTCCTTGTCCTCATCCACATCCAAAGGATCATCTTCACACAAAGGAAGTCTAAACAACGTATCAGCTCTAACATTTTGTTTTCCAGGTATATACTTTGTTACAAAGTCATATTGCAAAAGTTTGGTGGTCAAACGTGCACTGCGAGGTGTAGCATATTTGAGATGTTCACCTCCCAGGATATATACCAGAGGTTTGTGATCAGTTTGGATGACAAATTTTCTACCCCAAATGTAGGTTCTACATTTTTCACATGCCCAAAAACATGCCAACAGCTCCTTCTCAATCACTGAGTAATTAACTTCAGGACCTCTTAGTACTCTAGAAGCATAGCTGATGGTGACCTCATTAGCTCTTGATGATTGTGTAAGCACTTCCCCTAGACCGTAATTGCTAGCATCAACTGTGATAGTGCAAGGCCCGCGGATCATAAGCCCTAAGTGTTTTGGCATTGAGCATTTCATATTTGACCAACTTGAAGGTTTCCTGACAGTTATTATCCCATTCAAAAGTGACACTAGACCTGAGCATATTGGAGAGTACCTTCATTTTGCTAGCCTAGTCAGGAATAAAGCGTGAATAAAACTCACACAACCCCAAGAAAGAGCGTAGCTCGTTCTTGTTTTTGGGACATGGACACTCCACCACTGCTTTTACCAAACCAGGTCTAGGACTCATACCATCACCGGAAACAAGATGTTCCAGGAATTCTATTTCTCTCTTTCAAAACTCACATTTATTCTTCTTTACAACACTTCCTTTTTTTTCAAAAATACTAAGGACAGACCTCAGGATTTTATCATGCTCCTCTAAGAATTTTCTAAAAATGAGCACGTCATCTTGAAAAATGACAACACCCTTGACATCCTGAAGCACAGACTGCATGAACCTTTGAAATACTGAGGCCGCAGAAGCAAGTCCAAAGGGCATTCTTCATAATTGAAATGAACCAAAAGGGGAATTGAAAGCTGTATAGTAGCGCGACTCATTATCCAACAAGATATGATGGTACGCTGAAGCTAAGTCCATCTTCAAAAACCATTGAGCATACCTGAGTTCTTCTAGCAAATCACTAATTTTTTGGAAGGGGATTGGAATCCACCCAGATTTCTTTGTTAAGACTCCTCAAATTGATGCATAAACCTATCTCTTCGTTACGTTTTCGTGCGACAACTAATGGACTAAGCCACAAACTAGATTCCACAGGCTCAATAATCCCAGATTTCTCCAATCTCTCCAATTCTGCTTTAAGATCTGCTCTGAGACTAAATGGCACTGATTTAACCTTGTGCTTCACAGGCACAGCATTTTGTTTTACTTTAATCATGTGCCTAAAGCCCACAATTTTGCCAAGGGAATTCGAAAACACACTGGGAAATTCCTGCTCCAAACAAAGAGAATCAGGATTGTCTTGCACAACTAAGACTTGTTCACTTGTTCCCGGTTTCAACACCATACCAAAAAGTCCTTGATGGTACCAACCAAGGATGTTTAAACCACGAACAGCCACATAGATTTTACCCTGAATCTTAAAGCCCTTAAATTCCAACACATCCTCTATGTAACCTTCCAAATCTATTTTGCATCCCTCATATGAAATGGGTGCTCTATCCGGTGAGAACAGTGATCTGTCACCCCAAGATTTCTTGAAAAGTTCATAGGTGATAATAGTAATGCGAGCTCCGGAATCCACCAACAACTTCAAACAAACATCACCCACCACCACATCAACATAGGGGTCAACACAATCAGACGGATCACCAGAAACAATACTATCATCCGTGACCGTGACAATCATATCTTGGAAATCTTGTACTATATCGCTTTCACATAACTGCTCATCCTTAACTACACAGTTAACTTTTTCAGTCTTGATAATACTGGATTGACATACTTTCACCAGATGTCCAATCCTACCACACTTGTGACATTTTGCATTCTTCCCCCGACAAAATCTGTTATCTTTGCCATGTGGAGGATAACCACACCAGTAACAAATATTGCTTTTTTTGAAAATCCCTTCTCATTTGGCTTGAACTTTCGTAAAGTATTGCTATTAACATTGGCAGAAGCAACAACATTGACAGTTTCTTTAGATGTAGAATTCACATTCCTTAATGGAATTCTGTGCAAATTCAACACTTTTAACTTCTTTAATAATTTGCTCTAGACTTGGATTACCCATAGTAAGCAGTTTCTGCTGAATGTGCTTATCACAACAATGTGCAATAAATTGATCTCTAGTCAATTGATCACAGTACTCTCCAAATTGACACTCAGCACATATTGACAACAAAAAGCCCCTTAGCCATGTTTGCCTTTAATCCCTAAAACATCTGGATCATTATCTTCTAGAAAGAATAGAAAATATATCTGTGGCGTGTGCAATAGCAGACCTGGATTTTATTGAAGAGAGAAATAACGTGTCGCGGACAGTCTTTGGTCTAATAATTAGTTTCAGTACCGTCAACTTTGTTAATGGGCACACAACCTTACTCTCTATTCAGTAGCCCCATTGTTTGGAGTCTTCATAGCATTTTTCAAGAGAGGGAAGTGTCTGAGAACCCTAAATTAAGTAATTGGGTGTAACTCTAACTGATTGATTTTTGGAAGTTAAAAAAGAGGGAAGCATGTTAGGGTAATGTTCTGAAAATCTCAATTTTTACTGTTGGGTGACGGGAATCACAAAGTTTCTATGGAAAATGAGTATCTGTTATTCCACAAGTCAGGCATAAAACTGTTTCCAGGTGTTAGTTGGGAGAGACAGTAAACAGGAACCTATATTGCGCTGTATCACTGATGTATTCAATAGATATCCATGAAAGCACATTGTGGTTGTGGATGAACTGAGACAAATTTCAGTCTACCCTGTGAATGAAGTAAATAATTGTGGCATCAGTGGTAGGCTCTCTGTGTGGTATGTGGATCTTTTCTCTGGTGTTTCACTAGCTTCCCTACAAATGTCAAGTTATTTACCAATGAATGTCATTCTTTTGTATTGACTCTCATTGCCCTAAAAGTAGTCCATGAGACAATAACAAAAAATGTTACAAAAAGTATCAGAGCTAATGCCGAAACAAAAGGGCTCCTGAACATGCTGAGGCTAAGCAACAAACCCTGATACTCACCTAGTGGATGGAGAAGGAGATCTATGTCATAATCTGTTGCCGTGGCAGGCCATCACCTCATTAGCCTTAACAGACCGAAACAGGTACCTGTATTAAGGGCTGCATGCCTACTCCACCTCTCCATGAATCAGATATGATGTGATTTATGGGTTAATACCTGACCAGCTATTCTGCACATTTTGATAAATCTTATTCAGCTCTTTTGCTTGATCCATCCACAATGTGGGTATCAGTCAGCTGGGGCTTTTGCATGCTCTTCGCAGATGTTCCTTTCTTTGTGAGAAGTCCAGAAGCATATTTTCTATGCAGGGTAGAGTAATATTGTATTTCCAGTTTTCTAACTTTGATCCTAAACTTGGGTGAAAAGTAATATGAAGCCTCAGCCCTAGCCAAAATTATGGTCTTAGTTGAAATGGCAAAACTTCCAAAGATATCAAGGGGAATGCTCCCTGCACTCTTGAGATACTCAATATTTAGGAAAAGCTAGGTCCTATGGCAGGACACCAGACCTAAATGAAAGGTGATCAACTTTAAAAAATCAGAGCTCCAGCCTACCAGCACAGGAAGCTGTGTGGCATATTGCTACTTTTGAGGAAAGGGGAAGCACCAATGGGCTGGATTATGACTTGGAGAGACACAGGTTCCTGGGAAGCTCTTTTCGTTAGTCACACTCCACACCAGCAGTCTTTCTCAGCTGAGCCTTTTGTTTGTCCTTCATGGGAGCACCCTTCCATGTAGAGTCCAGCAGCAAACATTCTAGGCAGAGCAGAGTAATGTGGAATGTTCTGTGATCTTGCCTTGATCCTTACATTGAGATGAACAGCAACATGAAGTCCTGACCTTTGTCAAATTTATCTTCTAAGATGCTGCTTTAGAGCTTTCATGGATGTCAAGATGAGCGTGTCTCCTGTTGGAAAATGGCCCTCTCTGAAGGGCACTTTTTGCCTTCCTCCTCCCCTTTATGACGATTCTTTTTGTTGGCCTTAGGTCTCTGAGCATTTTACCACTCCTGACCAGTGCTGAAATGCATGTGATTCTTCCCTAAACATGGTAACATTGCTGCATGCACAATTGGCATATTTAGTTTACTAATAAGTCAGTTGTAAAGTGGTATACCATATACCCAGGGCCTGTAAAGTAAATGCTACTCGCGGGCCTGCAGTACTGATTGCACCACCCACACAAGTTGCCTTTCAAATCTATCTTAGGCCTGCCACTGCAGGGCCTGAGTGTGCAGTTTACTGCCACTTCAACTTGGCATTTAACACCCTTTGCCAAGCCTGAAACTCCTCTTTTATTACACATAATCCACTGATAAGGTAGACCCTAGGTAGCCCATAGGGTAGGGTGCTGCATAAGTAAAAGTAAGGACATGTATGTAGGAAGCTGGGTTTCTCTTGCAGTAATCCCCCACTTTTTCCCAGACTACTGATGCACTTTGACTTGATGTGCCCTGGGTCCCTGCCAAACAGGTTCCCAGGGCCTGTGTTCTTTCCCAAAACTGTACCTTGTACCCCCAATTGGGACCTCTCGGGCCACATGTCAGTCTCTTGTAAAAGGTACCATGGGTACCCAGAGCACTGTGGGCAGGAAAGGTCTCTAAGGGCTGCAGCACTTATTGTGCCACTCTTAGAGGCCCTGTACCTTTACAAACACACTGCCATTGCAGGCTGTGTGTTTTTGTGCAGGAAAAAGTGAAGAGTTGACATGGCACACATCCCTGTGTGCCATGCCTACAACCCACTGACCTGGCATAGGTCAGCCACCCCTCCAGCTGGGTGCACTATACCAGTGTTGAAGCTACATGTGCATGAGCCCTGTACCCCTACAGTGTCTAGACCAACTTTTTAGTAATGCCATTAAGAGGATACAGTGATGGGAGTTTGTCATTACGATCTCCAGAGCACCATGATGGCTTTACTAAAAACTGGGAAGTTCGGTATCCGATTTCTCAGCACATTAAACCCACACTGGTACCAGTGTAGGATTTAATGCACTCACAGGGCATCTTAGAGATGCCCCCTGAAAAATGACCAGCCTCTGGTGGGGTCTCTGACTGGTACACACTAGCCTGCCACCGCGAGACAGGTTTCTGGACTCCTGGGGTGGCAGCCTTCGCTCTCTGAGCCCAGAAACAAAGTCTTTCCTGGGCGGAGATGCTCACACCTCCCCCAGGCCAAGAAGAACCATCAATAGCAGGGGAACTTCATAGGCCTTTCCGCCTTGTTATGCGACCCCTAGCCCCTCCTCCTATCAGGAGCAGGCCCCCTTCCTGCCTCCCCTCCTTTTCATTGGGAAAAATTAGTACAGCCTAGAAGGTGTGCCCACCTCTGCCAACCCCACCGCCAGGAGTGGGGGAGGCGAGATGAAGCCCACTCTTCAGTGCTCGCCATCTTGCAGATAGCAGGAACTCTCAATCAGGATTAGGGATTGTGCCCACTCCCCCACGTGGGGTGAGCACACCAAGGGTGTAGACACCCTAAGGTCAACCTAAGGTCAGTAGCCATTGGCTGCTGACATCGAGACCCCTAAAACACCCCCTAAATACAGTATTTAGGGGGCAGCTCTGAACCAAGCAGACAGATTCCTGCAACCAAAGAATAAGAAGGACGAAAGAAGACACCCAGAGGAGGAGACTGCAGAGAAGAACTGACTGGGCCCCAGCCCTACCTGCCCGTCTGCAGTTTCCAGACAATCCTGCACCAAAAGTCGACCTGTCCTGCAGCCAGCAACCCCCAAGACCCCTGGGAGGACTAATTGCCTTCAACCAAGCAAAACCAAAACCGGATCTCCTGTGAACAGCATCTCTGTTCAAAAGAACTCCAAAGACAGACTCTGACCCTGCTGAGGATGAAGAAACTCGACACCTGGAACTACCACTGCACCCGTTGCCCACGGCCTGAGTCTAAGTGGCCCACCGGTTCCAACAAGGTCCCCCAGTACTGCAGAGCCCGAGACCACCGTTAGTTGACCCCTCCAGGACTCCCCGACATCGCCTGCAGTCTTTGCATGGAGACCCCCCAACCACGAGTGGCCTGGTTAGGTGAAACCCAACCTCAAAAGATACCCTTGCAGCCAGCCGCCCTGCACCCTGGAGAAGAGAACCCGAGATGCCCTACGTCCCCGAGCCCTCCAATCTACATGCCTAGGTGTTGGTTTCTCCTGAAAAACTTCCTGGACCGGTCCTGCAGCTAAAAAACAAAACCGGCAATCTGCATTGAAACCAACTGGGCACTCGATGCCAAAACAGGACCCTGCACCCAGCCGGCCCTGCGCCTCTGCAGGTGTACTTTGTGTGCTAACTCAGATCCCCATTTGCCCTGAACCTAACACCAGGAGCTTTGCTCCCACACCCTTGTGGCCTGCTCGTGTGCTGCCACCAACTGTAGACCCCCTATTCTCCATTAGACAACATTGGGCCTCAGCACTCTGCACCCGGCCACCCTCGTACCACTGAGGTTGCTTTGAGAGTGCATCCTTGACCTTGGGGGAACCCTTGTTCTAACCCTAGAAACTCAACCATAAAGACCGAGTACTTACCTGTTAACCGATAACTTAATTTCTCTCCATAGGAATGCATTGACTGTTTTGCCTTGAAAAATGTTGTGTAGAGTTGATTTGTATGAAAACCTGAAAAACGACAACTGTACAAAACTCATTTTACTTATCTTTTCTCTATGAAATGTCCCAGTGTGATATCCAGGCATATCACACTGAGTAGAAAAAGTAACTTAAAAAGTAATCTGAAAAGTAATCTGAGCAGTAATTTCAACATAGTGACTAACCTGTATTTCAATCGCCTGCATTCAAACTTGCATCCAATTGTAAAATATTACATGAAATTTTGCAAAGCATTTATTTGACTTACCTGTGCCAGGCTTGGCTTAGAAAAAGAATAACTTTATAATACATTTGTACAAAAGAAATTGGTCTGAGTTCAGTCTTTGAGTGTGTGCAATCATTCGCTGATTGAGTGTGTACAACAAATGCTTAACACTACCCTCTGATAAAGCCCTACTGCTTGCCCACACTACCACAAATAGAGACTAAGGTGCTACCTACTTTTACCTCTGCCTACCTTTGGGATTCCACTGGACTCTGTGCACACTATACCTCTTTTGTCATAGTATATACAGAGCCAGCTTCCTACATTTTAACTTTTAAAGGTTTCTTATGTCTTGGTTGTGACTAACACCCACATGTGTTTTTCACTACTGTGAGGCCTACTCCTCTCAGAGATTAACATTGAGAATTCCTTAATACACTTTTAAGTAGTAATTACCAATTAGAGAGGAGAAGCTTTGTCGTGTTTTATATGTTTGGAATGTTAATGATAAATCCTCTTACTTTAGAAAGTGGACATATCTCTGCTCTTACTGCTCTGTGTTCCTGCAGTCTGTCTCCAATAAATGTCTTGGCTAGGTGACACCTTCTCTTTGTGCATTACTCTAAACAGCCACAAACACAGGAAGGTTAGGGTTGTCTGAGCACTCATCTACATTCTGATGGCTCTACCTCAGCAGGAAGGGAGGGAGGAGTTGATACTTGCACCTGAATAGACAGTGCCCTGTTCCCACACAAAAGTCTGATTACCCCCTACTGATAGTCTGTAGCCAGGGCTGGGAAGGAAGGACCTTTCTGACCTTCCAAGACCTTTCATTAGAGTCACCCACAATTCAAAGGTACAACAGAGTATAAACACTCCATCTTTGGCCCCACCAAATCAGATACTTATTTACCTACACCTTGACTCTGTCAGAAGAACTGATGTGCTGCATCCAGGACTGATACTCTGCTGGACTGCTGACCTGGAAGGCCTGCTATTCTCTTGTGCTGCCCTGCTGCCTGTTGCTCTCCGACCTTGCTGAGGAGAGATGTACTGTACCTGGCACCAACTGATCTCCAAAGGTTTGCTGACTTGCCCCCTGTTGCTTTAGATTCAGGGATATCAAAGTCTTCACCCCATCTTTGGTGCCTGGTTCACTGGAAATGTACCCAGACACTTGCACCAGAGAAATAGCTGCATCTCCAGTCTGCCTGTAGCAGAACTGATGCACTGACCCTGTTTGGCAGTGGAATTGGCGCACTACGCTCAGAACTGCTGCATCACATCCAGAAACTCTGCTTCGGAACCAACGCATCGGTGTCACCGAGTGGAGAAGATCAAAACATCGCCCCTCCAGCGTGGATTGACACGGTGCATTGTCTTTGGAACTCCCATACTCAGAACCAGCGCATCACTCAACACAGTGTGAAAAAAATTGACGCATTACCTCGATGGCTGGTTCAACAACGACGCATTGCTCGTCTGCACCCTGCATCTTGCTTTTTGGACCAGGCTCAAGGTACTCTGTTCACCGGGCCTGCGTGGCTTGTGTCCTTGGCCTGTGGTCTATCACGGTCAGCTTGAACTGTTGACTTTGCCCTGGTCCAGTGTGATTAGACCACCCCCAAAGGCGCTTTGTGCTTCTAAGGGTTAGAACTCGTTTTATTCTTTAAGAAATCATAGCTCAACTACTTATTTGATTTTTATCATTTTTGGTCTTGATTTATTTATAAAATGATTGTCTATTTTTCTAAACCAGTGTGGAATCTTTTAATGGTATTTTCATTGTGTTACTGTGTGTGTGCTCCATAAATACTTTACACATTCCATTTTTAGACATGCCTGGCTTCTCTTTACTAAGCTACCAGAGGGTGAGCACAGGTTATCTCTAAGTGTGTCTCTAGCTTCCCCTGACTAGAGTGGTGGTCCCGACTTGGACAGGGTGCATACCTCTGCCAACTAGAGATGTCATTTCTAACACTTCCTGTCTGTAGAAAGCAGGTATTTTTTTTACCCACATCTCTTATGTGCAGATATGCCCAGCCCTGTCTCTGGTTACTCTATTTTATTAGGATTTCCCTTTTAGTAGTGGTCACCGTACATAAATTTAAGTACGGGTGAATTTTGCAAATCAGCGGTTCGCAAATTCGTGCGAAATCGCAAAAAAATCCACAAATTTGCGAATTTTCCCACGAAATCGCAGGATTGTTTTGCGATTTGCACCATACTTAACTGGAGTACTTTCTACTGGCTAATCAGTAAGTGCTACCTCGCTGGGTAAATCTGTATCGTGCGTAAAGGCCCAGAAGAGTTGTCTCCAGTGACCCCGTGTGTCTGTAACTTTGCCACCGCGCCCATAGAGGTCCCTCGAGTGAGCTGTCCATCACAGTGGGGGAAAGGGCGGGAAGAGGTTGCATAGCCTAGTGTGCGTGGGCTGGGGCCGGGCTTCTGTGCGAATTCACATGCCTCAAGTCTATAAAGGGTCAGAGGCCGATCAGTGCAGCAAATGAGGAGAAAGCAGTAAGTGCTAGCTCGTTGGGTAAATGTATTGTGCTTTTCCTGCACTACAGCAGCGTAAAGGCCGGGAAGAGTTGTCTTCAGTGAGCCCGTGTGTCTGTAACTTTGCCACCGCGCCCCTAGGCGCCGAGGTCCCTCGAGTGAGCTGGCCATCACAGTGGGGGAAAGGGCGGGAAGAAGTTGCATAGCCTAGTGTGTGTGGGCTGGGGCCGGGCTTCTGTGCGAGTTCACATGCCTCAAGTTTATAAAGGGTCAGAGGCCGATCAGCGCAGCAAATGAGGAGAAAGCAGTAAGTGCTACCTCGTTGGGTAAATGTATTGTGCTTTTCCTGCACTACAGCAGCGTAAAGGCCTGGAAGAGTTGTCTTCAGTGACCCCGTGTGTCTGTAACTATGCCACCTCGCCCATAGACGCCGAGGTCCCTCGAGTGAGCTGTCCATCACAGTGGGGGAAAGGGCGGGAAGAGGTTGCATAGCCTAGTGTGTGTGGGCTGGGGCCGGGCTTCTGTGCGAGTTCACATGCCTCAAGTTTATAAAGGGTCAGAGGCCGATCAGCGCAGCAGATGAGGCGAAAGCCGCCTCCTGGGCACTGGAAGTACAGGGGGATTGCGCTCGAGAAACTCGTGTATGCCTAGACCTCCATCACCGATTAAAGCTAATTGTAGAACGTAGATCTGGGGAGAAAGCACACCTGCCTAGCATCGACCGTGCTCACTAGATTCTTGGGCTGATTATAATGCGTGACTGAATTTGAGCTTCAACTCGGGCACTTGCTTTTTTTTATCTGTAAGTGCTGCCTGCTGAGGTTTAATTGTTGGGACAGGCGCCTCGTTGCCTAATTGTAACTATTCTCTGACCCTGCTTTGAGGGTCAGAGCAGGGTCAGAGAATAGTTGCTAGAAGGCAACGAGGCGCCGCTCAGGAAGCACTTACAGGTTTACAGCAGGTGCCCAAGTTGAAGTTAATTTCTTTGTAACCATTTTACAAAGAAATTAGGTTCTATTTGGGCACCTACTATAACCCTGTAAGTGCTTCCTGAACAAAATTCGGCCCGCTCGCGGATTCGCGGATTTTGCCGCGATCTCGCGCAATTTGTCGATTGCGAATTTGCAGGAAATCCGCAAATTCCGCGAGCGGAACGAATTTTCCGCCCACACTTACATAACTTGAAGTTTTGTGGTATAGATAGTCCCTCTGTGTCTCCTCCTGGTTTCCTGCCCATCTGCTTTAGGTCCTGAGATCAGGCACAATGTGACCCTCAAGACGAAGAGAGGGTAGTGTTAAATCATACTGTTGATTTCTGTTTATTTCACCACACAGTCTCCAGTGCCTTCTCTGTGTTAGTTCACATTCAACACTCAGTGCCCTTCACATTTATGT
Organism: Lissotriton helveticus; assembly: GCF_964261635.1. Taxonomy (NCBI): domain Eukaryota; kingdom Metazoa; phylum Chordata; class Amphibia; order Caudata; family Salamandridae; genus Lissotriton; species Lissotriton helveticus. The sequence goes on from NC_136068.1 coordinate 269,899,715, forward strand.
GTTTCCTTTTAATTTCTTGTCATTTTAAGGAGTGCTTCCCCTCCCCCAGACAGGTCTCACAAAGCCACGTTATGCTTTTTTAGCCACGTGTTTCCCTGATATGGTTTGCAGCCCTCCCCACCACATTTGTAAAGTCAACACATTAAAGGCAGGGACTTTCCTGGGACTACATCCCTCCAGGGTTGTGGTGTCTGGTGTCACAGCATCCGTCTCCTCTCTGGGACCTCTGGACTCAGGGGTAGAGTTGATGTAGCAGTTTCACTGATTTTAATGTTGTCCTGTCTTCTCCATTAGTTACCCTGCTCCTGGTTCCTCCCTTTACTTCTCCTGAAGTCTGCCACCCTCTGGTGCCTCTTGAGGCCTGCTCACCATGCCTTCCTGCCAAGACCTTCCTTTAACACACTCCTTCCAAGTCTCTCCGTCTTCTCCAGCATCTCCACCATTGGTCTCATCTCACATTGATCACAAACTGCAAACGTGAACATCCCCATAACGTGTCAGACCTGTCTTTAAGACTCCAACACCATCATGTGACCACGTGGTGTTTGTTTGAGCCGCTGGAGCGCTGACTGTCTGCCCAACAATGGCGGCCACATTTGAATTCCCAATGCCGATGGTGCTGTATCACCTGGTGATATTGGAGTGAGCCAGAATTAAATGAAAGGTAGGTTATCCCCACAATTCCTGAACTCACTCAACCAGTATAGAAGCACATTCAGAGGATTTCAACCCAGGACTCTATGCCGTTCTTTGGCAAATTTGGGAAACATCTTACATCTTCATGAAATTAAAAGACATTATGTATGGGCCAGGCCGAGTGGGTCAGATTCATTTGCCCAATCATAGCAGAAGACTTTTCAGTCAGATAAACAGGTTCTAAATATGGATTTCACAACTCTTCTATTTGGCCCATAATGACTTCCTGTGAGGCAACTACAGGCAGGTGCTCACATCTACCAAGATGAAGACAACTGAAGGTGGCACCTTTATCATTTATTGCAATCATTGTGTTGTGAAACAAAGGAAACAGCTTAATAGAACCTTTCCTAGCAACAAACATTAATGGGCTGTGCTCCTGCCTCCAAAATTCATATTCATCAACTATCAGACTTCAATTTCCTAGTTAGTGGTAGGGAGACAACTGTCACTGGGTTCACAAGCGGAAAAGGTATACTTTTACACTATGTTTCTAGTCTCAAACATGTGCATGGCCAGAATTAATTCATTTAGTTTTTTGATCTAATCCATGCTCACACACTAAACGTAGGAGTCAGTTATTCCCTGTGTGCTGCCCCATTTGCCACAGTCATGTATTGTTTGAGGGATGCTTTATGAGGATTTAGAGTTTCACAAGGCTACATGGCTACATGGCAGTCAACAGAATGGAAGGTGCAGGATCAGACCAGCCTAAAGGGCAAACTGGCAGTGCATAAATACTGAGCTGATAGGTGTGGGAGTGTTTTTCTGATTAGAAATATGAGTGTATTAACACCAGTCCATTGCACTTAAATTGACAAGGCTGAGATGCTTATAAAGATGTTTCCTGGCTTAGGCCAACGAGGCCTCAACTAGGTCTCGATTCCATTTTGAAATGTAGTGGCTGCAGTTTGATAATAATAACTGTGTTTATATTCCTCATTGACAGCTCACAGAGCATTACGTGAACTCTTTATTTTGTAATGACATGTGCTCAAAGAACTCTGGAGGAAGCATTAAGATACTTTTGAAGGCTCTTTGTGTTCCCACACTATATTGCATTTTTCTATGAGCCTTTTTATTGTTCATGTAACTATGCTTTTCAAAAACCTCCACTGACATAGGTCAGAAGAGGCAAAAAAATATTCATGTAGTGGGATAATGCTAGGATCGTCGGATTATATGACATTTGGTGTAATGCTAAAATGCTACTTGTTGTCATGCTGATACTTTTGATTGCATCATGCTGACACTTCAGTTTGTATCCTTTGCTATGGTGAAATGTACTATTAAAGACCCTCACATTGGGGTGAGTCAAAACTTTCTGGGTCTTTACTAGGAATGCTGTTCAATTCTCTATTGATTTAGGGCCACATTACGAGTCTGGTGGTCCTAGGACACGTAAACTGGCGGAAACAAGGCGGGGTAGTTCAGACACTTACACAGCCACCAGAGAACAGCCGTTTCCTGGCAGTGGTGCAGCTGTCAGGGCCTCAGTAATATGCTGGTGGTGCCTCTGCGGCACATCCATGCATATTACGTGTTTCAAGACTGCCACAGGAGTTATGAAGGTCTTTCCTCCATGAAAAGGCTGGTAGTCCTCAAACAAAGGGGGCCCTACAGGGCCCCTTGTTGCTCATTTGCATGGGGATGCATGCAGGGGGGCAAAATATGTGCCCTCTTGTGTGCATGCAGGCCAGTTCATGCACGACATGGACTTTGCAGTCCATTCCGTGCAGGAAATGTTTTTGGCGTTCCCATTGCAATGCCCATTTTCAGAGGCACCGCCAAAAACAGCCTGCCAGACATGAGGAAATTTGTAATCTGGTGGCAAGTGCAACCACGGGTTTGGCGGTGGCGGAGCAGGCCGCTGGGGTAGCGGTCCACTCCCGCACTGCCAGACCCTTACTGCACATTTTGAACTTAATCTGTTTTGCAGATGTTTCTTAATGCTACATTTATTTTGAACTCTGAGAGCATTCATGGAAATTTATTTCATGTCCTTTAACTGATTTATTATTCCTGTATAGCACCATATTTTTGTAAAACTTCATTGTTTTTCAAAATTACTGATCTCAAACCCACTTTTTAAGTCCATTCCTAATTACTGTATGTATTTTGAAATGCTGTTTTGAATCTTGTCTTTTAAGATACATTCCCTCATCTATTCTTGAGGACAACACCATCCCCGACCCCGCTTTCGGCGCTTTATTTATCATGCAGATTATCTAAACGATAGCGTCCATGCATGTCTGTTTTGTGGGACTTTTTTCTGTTTTTTCTGTTTGTTCTTTGGTCTGGTCAGTCGTTTTTTATTTGTTGATTTCCCTAATGTAACCACAAACATTGCCTGAAAAAAAGCATAAAAGCATTTAGTCTCATCACATCATGCAAAACATTCATCCAGTGTGTCTTTACAAGGTCAGAACTGCCCTTTGTAGGAAAATTGTATATTATGTGGTATGGCTGGGTAGCCATGTAATATTATTACAGTACCTCGAAATGGTCCTTGGATTAACACTAATAGATCCTTAGCTCAGTCCTGGTAGAGTGGCAAAGAGCAGTCAGGCTTTTCTAGAAGAACATGTTAAGCATTTCAGAGTACCAATGTGGGTGATAAGTAACTGAGATGACTCGAGAGAGATCCAACACTAATTTATAAAAATAGGTTGTATTTTTATCTTAATTTAGACACAAAAAAAAAAATCTTAATTTAGACACTAAAACAACCAAATTCGGACGATCCAGATATTCTAAATTTTCTTTGTATAGAATTAGCTGACTGGACGGCTCCCTTAATAGTGTGTGGAGATTTTAATATCCATCTTGAGGGAGATCTTGATATTCGTTCTGAGTCGATTTATACTGGGTTAAAAAAAAAGACCTATAAAGCATTAAGGGGCACATGAATCAAGGGTTTTTGCATTCGCAAACGGTGCGAATCACAAATTTCGGCCGTTTGCGGATACAAATCCCTTTTTTGTGATGCATTAAGGTTTTTGCTTTTTTCGCAATTCAAGAAATCGCAATTTTTTTGCGATTTCTTAAATTGCGATTGCATTTAAGAAATCGCAATTTTGCGATTTCTTAAATGCAATGCATGATTTTTTTTAAATTGCGAAATCACAAATAGGAAGTGGTAAATTACCATGAAGTTAACCTTCATGGTAATTAGCGAAAACTTTCAAAAATGCACAAAAGTGCATTTTTTAAAGTTTAATTTTACACACACACATGCCCTTGGGGCATGTGTGTGTGAAAAAAGTACTTAAAGGTACATTTCAGGGGTGCAGGGGGGTGTCCTTTGGACCCCCCCTGCACCCTTGAAATTGCATTCTCATTTTGCGATTCCTTAATTTCGAATCGCAAAATGAGAATGCCTTCACATTCATTCCTATGGGCCTCTAGGCCCACAGGAATCAATGGAAAGGGGTTCCTTAATTGCGATTCGCAAATTGTGAATCGCAATTAAGGAAAATTAAGAAATCGCAAAATAAATTGCGATTTCTTGATGCATAGCCGTTTGCGATTTCTTAATTGCGATTCCTTCATTTTCGCAAATAAGAAATCGCAAACGGCAACGTTGATGCATGTGGCCGTAAGAGGCCTAGTAAAAGAATTTGGGTTATGTGACGTTGGGTTTTCTAAAAATATTACTGCATCGGGCTACACTTTTTTCTCTTCCCCTCATCAGAAATTTGTTCGTTTGGACTACTTCTTTGTTTCCTTTGGACTTATTAGTAATATCAATTATGAGATATTTCCTAGAATAATCTCCGATCATAACCCTATCTTGATAGAAATTACAAAAAACCCGAGTTCTTCACCTAATGTGACCACATGGTCGTTTGAGCGTAAATTGTTAGCAGACCCATCTTACATTGAGCATATGGGGAACTGGATTAAGGAATTTTTCGAGTTTAATCGTGGCTCAGCTTCAACCCAAATGGTATGGGATGCTTTTAAAGCTGGGGTACGCGGGGAGACCTTGTCTTTCTCAATCAACAAGCAAAGAAACTCCCGGGATAAACTAGCTTCCTATTATAAGGCAGTGCAGGAGTGGGAAGCCAAACTAGTTATAGCTATCAACTCCTCGCAAGATACTGAACATATCAAATCTAGTCTTTCTATACACAAATCCAGGCTATACGAGATCTTTTGCTATAAAGCTTGCCGAACAGGTGGCAGTCTTTAGATCACAGCTCTATGAAGTTGGTGAAAACTCAGGACCCATTCTGGCTAAATAAATTAGGAAAAAAGAATATTCAATTGTATCAACAATATACAGGACGAGACGGGACAAATCCATGATCAGCCTGATGGAATTCTGGCGGTCTTTTGCTCGTTTTATAGTAAACTGTATAAGGAGGAAGTCTCATTCTACTCATCTGAATCTATTTTAAATTTTTGTGGTCGACGTTATATTTCTAAATTAACCTATACACAGGCGGCAGCATTTGGGGCCAGATGTAGGAAGGCAAATACCGGTCGGTAACGGCCGATTTCGGCCGTTACCGACCGGTATTTGCAGATGGAGATGTAGGGGCCAGAAAAAGTGACAAATCGCTATATTTACCGATTCTGTAAATATACCGATTCGGTAAAATACCGAATCGGTATATTTACCGAATCGGTAAATCTACATGTAGGTGGCACTGTAATCAGTGCCACAGGCCCTTACCGAATCATTATTTACCATGGAATACTATTCCATGGTAAATAACAAATTCCTGTGTACATGCACATCTGTGCATGTACACCTGTGCCATGTGACACACATACAAGCCAGAATCAGGGGTGCAACAGGGTGTCAAAGTGACACCCTGTCCCCCTTGCAAATTCGGTATTTTTACCCAATCGGTATTTACCGATTCCGTAATTGACATTGATCAATGACAATTACCGAATCGGTAAATACCGATTCGGTAATTACAGAATCCTACAGATTCGGTAAAAAATACCGAATTTTTAACTACATCTCATTTACGAATCTAGAATACCGAATCGGTAAAATTCGGTATTCTAGAGTCGGTAAATAAGAATTACCTACATCTAGCCCTAGATGAAGATATAATATGGGAAGAAATAGAGATGGCTATCCTCTCTCTCGCGCCCGGTAAGGCTATGGGACCCGACGGTATCCCGTTGGAGTTTTATAGGACGTTTCGCCAGGTGCTGAAACAAGATTTACTCTCTATTTTCTTGGAAGCCCAGAAAGGGATTGCACCAGTTTCGTGGAGACAGTCGATAATTATGGCCTTTCTTAAAAAAGATAAACCTCCCCTTCACCCAGCCTCTTATAGGCCGATTTCTTTAATGAATGCTGACAGCAAGATTTTCTCAAAAATCGTAGCTTTCCGACTCTCAGGTATAATCTCCTCAATTGTATCACATTGGCAACATGGCTTTATCCCTAATCGGGATACTGCAGATCATGTCCGACGGGTGATTGCGTTAATGGACTGGGCTCAAGGGACTAATTCGGCACTTGGGATCACCCTGTTGGATGCCGAGAAGGCATTCGACAGGGTGGCCTGGCCGTATCTCTGGGATTTGCTTTCATTGAAGGGCTTTGGCCCCAGATGATTACAACCCTAAGAGCATTTTATGATTTTCCAACCTCTGGTATCAAAATTGGAGTGAAAAAATCTGCCCCTTTCCGCATTTTTCGAGGCACCCGACAGGGATGCCCGTCTTCACCACTTTTGTTCGCTCTCTACATTGATATCTTTTTAAATAAACTGAATCAAGCGGAGAACATAGCGCCTGTGCAAGTTGCATGTACCAGCTATAGAGCCTCGCTTATGCGGATGATATAGTGGTGACCACAACTGATATTCAGGGGGCATTGCCAATAATTGAGGATCTGGCGACCCAGTTCGGTGCTTTTTCAGGTTACAAATTAAACATATCTAAAACCCAAATCTTATTTGTAGGTCAGAATCCTCCCGCACAGCTTAATATAGTGGCAGTAGCAACATATCTGGGCATTAAAATTACCGCTCCAGTCTCTGCCATTCCAGAGCTAAACTTAAACACAGTCTTGAAAAAAGTAAACTCTTCGCTTGAACCTATCGACCATCTTCATTTATCTCTATATGGTCGGTGTAACATTTTAAAAATGATGATACTACCAAAATATTTATATATGTTTCGAACAATCCCTCTAGAATTCCCTCTTAATTGTTTTAAACAATTAGAAAGGATGGCAGCCAGATTTTTGTGGGGCTATAAACGCCAGCGTAGATCTTATAAGAAAATGATTCTTCCAAAGGCCTGGGGTGGGTGGGGTATTCCGCATTTTCTGTACTATTATCCTGCATCAGCACTACAGTTCATTACCCCGCTGATAATTGGTGTAAAGGCTCGAATCCCCCTGAGTCATTCACCTTCAATATACAAATTCGCAATGGGAGTGGAGTGTTGCGGCTGCCTTCTTAAAAACATAGAGCCCAGTCACTTTAAAAAAACTAAGTTCAAGATCTTGAAACCCGCGTATGGGGTATGGAGGATAATTAAGCGTCAATTAGGGATTTAGAAAATCCTACTGTATACACCTCTGTCATCAACTAGCATTTTTCCCCCAGTTTTTCAAGATCATGTTATGATCAGATGGCGCAACTGCAGAATCCACTGTGTGGGTGATCTATGGCTGAATGATCAGCTAATTCCCTTTTTGGAGCTTTCAGATAAGTATAATCTAACTAGTAATGATTACTTTAAGTATCTGCAGATCCATACCTTTTTCAATACTTTACATTTGCAGGATCGCTCTGGTTTGCGGAGGATCCTGCTTATTGATAGCATGTTCACTAAAAAAACGATAGGGTATTACTATAACTTACTTATCTCTTCATGCTCAGATGATATAGAGGTTCATCAAGGGAGATGGGCTGAAAAGTTGGGTTGTGACGATATCCAGATAGAGGAATCTATTGCATTGGCTAATACTATTTTGATTACTGGTAGATCACGCACACAGCATTATAAGGCCTTATTCGACCTACATTATACACCTTCAAAAATTTCTAAATGGGGGACGACTGTGGGTACATCATGCAGTAGATGTGGCTTGTTTGCAGCTGACGCATTACATATGTTTTTTTCGTGTCCCCAGTTAACATCATGTTTGTCGGCAATTCAGATCTTCTTGGCATTATTGTGTGGGTCTACAGTTATTTTGACAGGTGAATTAGTTTTAATTGGGGTAACCTCTGATACACTACTCGAAGGGAAGAGAAATGTATTATTTATTTGTATGGCAATATTGCGGGCATGTTATACTCAAGAATGGATCAATCCAGATCCGCCCTCTTTTCTTACTTGGGGAGTCCGTCTTTTAGCTACTTACAATATAGAAATGGCTATATATAGAACGAAGGGCCGGAGCTTTAGGTTTGAAGATTTGGGCACCTGTCCGATAGTGGATTCAAGGGGAGCTGGATTGATCGTGTGCTGTTCTTGGGGTATTTTTAAATATACTCTTTGTGTAATTGTTTCGGCCTTCTTTCCCTGTTATCGATTATGAACAAATACAATCATGTGATGTCTAATTTTCTTTTCTTTTGAGAAGGACTTATGATCTGCAGATTGTGTTAAGAATTGTGAAGTCTGAAGTCCATAAATAAAGTGGATCTACATCACGATTACTAAAGAACTCTGGTGTCTGACTTGAAAAGGATTTGCAATGGACTTGTAACTATTATTACTGATGGATCAACTTTGACATAAGGATATTATCTTTTCTGAGTGCTCAGCGAGAAATTTTGACTTATGATCTTCGCTTCTGGTGCTGAAATGTTTTTCTCTCATTGTTTTTCTGTTATGATTATGTGCTCTGCCTGCTTGCATAAAAATGGGAAAAATCCAATAAAGAAATAAAAATTTAAAAAATAGACACTAAAACAAATGAATTAGCATACATATAACCGGAGTTATAGATTTTTTTAAACAGTATTAAATCAGTGCAGAAAAATACATGAAGAAGATAACATTGCAGGTATTGGGAAACCCCACTTGTGGCAATCGGTCACTTTCAGGTTGAATTATGTGGAACCCTTACATGGTTACGATCATGTGGGCCCCAGAAGCAGGTCTCAACAGTCAGAACCATTTTACCTAGTACCTGGAGTCCAGGTGCAGAGTTGTCCTGGCTGTCATTGGTGCTGAACAGGAGCAACGTTGGTGCTGATTTTACAGCTTATACGGTGCTGCAAGAAACTGAATACAAAAGCACAACAGATACATACCTGCTGATGTTGTATGATGGTTGCATGGTGTTCTCTGGAGATGCAGCATAGAGTGTGGGGGTTGGTTACTGGATTGGTGACCAACAAGCCTTGGCAGCGGTAAGAACATCGACAATCTACTGGAACTTCACTGGGTCCGGGAGAGGGATGAAGCAGCCTGAAACTTATGGGTAAGTGAGACTAAAACTCCCACAGTGCACTGGACCACCTGGAGTTGGGTGATCCCATGGAGGGACCGATGGCCAGTGAATATTTGGATCCGGCCAGTGTTTTACCTGCAGTTTGCAGGGGACTAGTGCCAATAAACCAGAGTAGTCTGAAGGTGTCTCTGGCTTCCACAGGGGTCCCTCTATTCGGGAGGGCTGAGTTTTAGTGAAGGACAAGGGTCATTGACTCAATTCCAAGTCTTTTACCACAGGAGCTAAGTATCCTTCATTTGCTTTGATGCTGTGGGCAAAGTCCTATTGTCAGAGACAGGGGTCTCTTCTTGGTCTTTCCTTGACTCAAGTTGTTCAGATCTGAGGTTTTGGTGTTAGAAGGCTCCCATAAATCCTAGATTTAGGAAAGTTAGGGGTGTGGGCTGCTCGTCGGCCCCTGAGGTGACCACATGGGGGGAGAGAAGGTCACCTTTTCTACCCAGAGCACTCTATTCTCCCACTCCTAAAGATAGCAGAAATCAAATTGTGGTGTAGAGACCAGGCTGCTCACCCTGGAGCAGTGGCCAGCCTTCTGTTGTTGGACACCTCCCTGCATAGATAATTTCCCACCTACCCAGGTGCAATTGTGCCTGGGGCATGGGGAGGGCAGGTTCCTCCACTGGGAGTCAGCCCTGATGGAAATCAGAGGCAGTGCAGTCTTTGAAGCTCACCGTCATGATGTGCTACTTCACTATCCTGCTTGGGAGATGGGAGGTGTGACCCCCTTCCTTCCCATTAATTTTTTCCTGACTCCTGGAAGTGATCACACTGCCTGGCGGGAGTTCAGTATCCTGCCTTGGAGGCAGCAGGCACAGGAGATCACAGGCTGGTCAGCCTGAAGCTTTGGCAAACAGGTTGCCAACCTCCAAGGTCACCACCTGGGTGCATTTCACATCATCCAAGGCATAAGAATCGTGTCAGGGGTGAGACGGTACATTGATTGATACCAAATATGACATACTTTAGTGGTACCATAATAGAGCTACTAATCTCGAGATTACCCGGTTGGAAGCCCACGGTATCCTAAGGATGGCTAACACTTATAGCAGTTTCTCATGGGGAATCCCATTGTAGGGACATATAGGCTTGCACTTGTATGCCCTTACCTTTCATATACTACTCCCTGCCTCTTGGGCTGAGGAGGCATACCTTAGGAGTGTCTGACATATATTATATATAAAGGAAAAGTGGTCCCTCTTAAAAACCATACGAACATAAAAATACATTAGGAATGCAATGATGCCTATGTATGTTGTCCATTGGACAGTTTGCTTCAATATCAAGCAATGAGATGGAAAAGAAAAACAAACAAAACAACACAGTCAATTTTATCTTCATAGACTCAGGCATTAGTGCATGATAAATTTAACTTAAATAGGTGTAGTCACAATTCAGTAGTTTCACTGCCTTGGTATGCATTATAGTTAACATTGAAATAGGGTCTGGATACTCGAGTCTACAACGTTTCGACCATTACATGATCATAGGATAATCATCAGGACACAAATGTAAAACGCCTGAAAGATAGGTTACAAAATTGTAAATAAACATAAACTAGAATTGATAGTCCGGTAGGAGACCAGTATTTGGCTCAAGGCCCGGATTACAATGAGTGTCAGCTACAGGGGAGCTTCAGCCTCCTAAATTAGAGAGTGTGATCGGGTCTCATGGGTAATCAATTCAGTCTGGCAGGAAAGTCCTAAGTGAAACACTACATGTGTCATGTGTCATTGCATGGTGTAGTCAGTCCATTCAGCGTTGAATGACTGTAGGCTGCTTGGGGGAGCGAAGGGATGGAATGTGGCTGGGAGTTAGGTGGATGCTTGCCATAGAAGTGACTAGAAGCATTTGACTGTGCCAAGAATGGTGAGGCACAGTTGAATTCGAGCAATTTCCACTGTCCCGGCAGTCTGCAATGGCAAGCCTGCTATCAGTAGTTTATTTGGGTCAACCAGAGTGGCACAAAACTATGTTGCAGCCCTGGGGTCCTGTTTACCACCAAAACCCTCGGTACCCCTGGTACCATATACTAAGGACTTATAAGGGGGTAATTTATTTGCCATTTGGGGTTACCAATTTACACATTAACAGTTTTGGGGAAAGAGCACTGGTACTGGGGCCTGGTTAGCAGGCTCCAGTGCACTGTCTAAGACGAACACCAACATCTATTAGTCCAAATGGGGGCAAAAAGAGTGGGGATTTTTTTTAAAAGCACTTTTTTCTTACACCCTCATTTGCAGAATGTGTGCTGTTTTTATCTTGGTGCCTGGGACTGTTGTCTGTTCCAGTCTGGTTGTGGGAATGTGTGCTAGTCTCTCTTACCAGGAGTGTATCACAGGCCTGCGCAGCGCTTCTGTCTCTTGCAAAAGAGATATTTCAGATATTGTGAGTTCTCATGAACACTCATTGGTGGCGCTCAGAAGTTCACAACCCTCTTTCCTTTCTTGGCTTGAAAATGGAATTTAATGGCATGCAGATGCGAAATAATCTAGGGCGCAGATGAGAATGTTTTATAACCTGCACTCTAGGAAATGGAGAAAGGATTGTGATTCCAAGCTAGACCGATCTGTGTATGAAGCCCTGAAGCCATCATTATAGTATCAGTAAAATGGCAGAAGGAGGCAATTTAGTAACAGTAACAGAGCCACGTGACTCAAATGGGCCACTTGGCGGCTGTATTTACGAGTCTGTTGGCATCAACCAATCCTGAAATCTAAGAGGAAACTGCTACATTCCATGCAAGCAACATGATGTTTAACAACCGTCGGGCCTCAGCTACTTTATTGCTTATATGAGCCATATATTTGTCATGGAATATATATGTGACAGTCATTGTTTTGCAAATGCACTGCTGTTTTACTTTACCATAAAAATCATGGCGAAAGAGTCGGAGACGAATGTAGATGTCAGCCACACTCACATGCAGACATCAGCTAAAAAGTCCCCTCTTTGTGAAAGTAATGGTCGATGCACCGAAGCTCCCGTTTAGAAAACAAATGATGTATGTAACATGAGTTCGTCCTCAGTGCAAGATTACATCTGTAATATTTCCATATTAAACATATTGCTGCAAAAACTGCCTTGAAGCGAACAAGCTCTGACACTACTAAGTGGCAGCTTTATTACAGGCACATGCTATGTAAATCATTTTACTATAAAACATTTTGAGAGGTCCCTTAAGGATATGTACAGAATGTCAATGAATTGGGAAGATACTAGGCCTGTTTTTCCTACACAATATGTACAAATATGGCCGGATTTGGCATGTCCCAAAATATGCCTTAATCTGACAGCAGGTAAGACTCTTTGGTAAATATAATCGTAGACGGGAATTTTGGAGGTCTTGGGGAGTGGGGTTAATCATGACACGTGTGTTGAGGAACAGCTGGTCTAAAATACAAGGGGGTAGATTTATAATTCTCTTGTATCACCTGTTGCGTCAATTTTCCCATGTTAAAAATGACGCAAAAGTGATGCAAGGGTCTTGTAAATTGCCCCAAGGTTCATTTGTCAGTCGGGGGGTGGTCCGCCCTTGGCGGCACTTTTTTGGGGCGGCAGCGAGTGCATGGTAAGACTTCTTTTATTTTATTGTACCTCACCTTCGTCTGACACCTCTCCCCACCTGTCGTTGCCTATCATCGCCACCCTACCCGCTCTTAGCACCGGCCTTCATTGGGCAGCAAACATTGGGTGGCAAAAGCTCTAGCTACGCCACTGTCATTTGTCTCATTGAAATACAGAGCTGGCAAAACTAAACATACCTAAACAACTAAACATACCTGATCAGAAGTCCTCGAAAGCACAAAATTAACCACTCACTGGTTGTTGACACAATTCATCCCTACGAGTTTTCAATTTATAAAGAGCACTCTATACGGTTATGCAAAACCTAAAAGGGAAGGTATTTGAGAGCTCAGACTGATTGTCCCAGCTGCACCAATTCCCCTAATGTTTTTGAAGTTTTGAGAAGACCCTAATGCAAGGATCCCTTTAAACTTGACCTCTATGGCTCTCCAATGTCACCCTTCTGTACCCTAGGACAGGGAGAGCCCAAAAGCGGTACCTCCTCTTCATATTCTGGAGAGGGTGCCTCTATTTACACGTTACCAGCTGCTGTGCGCCTTGATCGAGACGCTGTCCGGGGGGTAGGTGCATCGGCTTGGACCGTGTGCCGCCGTAGGTACCATACCTTTACCAACCGGTCCTTCGGAAGCAAACTGCGAAGTACCTCAAGGAATCTTCTGGGGTCATAATACTCCAGCAGGACCAATCGGCCTGCGCTTCGGTATCACCGACCATAAAAGGTTGTATACCAGATTGCAAGTTTCTATTTATCACTATTATACTTTTTCACTGTGTTGTACTATACACTGAGGTCCTGAAGAATTGCCATCATGGCAAGAAACATGTCGACCAAACAAGAGGGTAGTAGTTAACGTGCTAGGATAGCTCCAGGGCATTTAGCTCCCCTCCCACCCTTTTTAAACAAGGAAGTCTACCACAAGAATAAAGTAGGTTGAGGACTGACCTACCTTTTTTAACTTCACCTTTTTCACGTCACGACCACACTCCCCCGCCCTCTCACACGTATGCACCACATGGCCGGAACAAAAGATCTCCGATAAAGAGCCCCGGTTTCGGGAGCCCGTCAGACATTGCAGCGCCAGTCTGACGAGGAGCAGAACCCATATGATGAAGCATGACACCTAGCTTGCTGGGTGTGTGAGGGTTTTAGTTCCAACAAGGGGATTCCCCCCTCTCTCTAGCACACACACCTCTACTCCTTCACTCTACCCGGGGAACTTTGTACCCTCTTTGTGTTATTATCTATTTACACTGTTGCCATATGTCCTGCCAGGGTACAGAAATTGCTTAGCAGTAGCTGCAACCAGGGGTGTTGGTTACTGGCCACCATGTAAATCACACCAATTGATCACTGATAACAGGGGCCCTTTGGGTTGATTGTTTAATGCATGTATACATACACTAGTATTGTGGTACTTTGGTAGCACCAGTGATTGCAAACATCACAACATATTCAGGTAAAGGGTAATCGCGATCTTCTGGCATTGCTTTTATGGTAACCCGTTTCTGATTGAGAGCATCGGTCCCACTCTGTGGAACACTCTGCCTGCATCTCTTCGGCTTGATACCAATTTCGCAATTTTTCACAACGATCTAAAAACATGGCTGTTTAACCAATAATTCCATACTCTTGTTTCCATCCTCAGGCTGGCGCTGGGAAACCCTTCTTGTTGGGTAGCTGTGCACCTTACAAAAACAATTTAAGATAACATAACATTCCATGCTATTCATAAAAACAAGTACAGATCACTCTAAAGTCTTATGTGAGCCTTTATTGCTGTGATGCACACAGTTTCCATCTGTAGAAATGCATTTAAACTGATTGGCCATGGGCTGCTGCCCACCAGCTTGCCAAATACTGTGAACATAAGATGCAACCACACTTCAGGACTTGAAGGAGCTACACTGACACAGAGCTGGCAACAATGCTCTACAGAATGTGGAGTTGTGAGCTGCCAACTGTCTCAGGACTGGTGGCCTTATTTATAGTTCGATGGAGGTGATACACCATCAAAATGTGGTGGATATCCAATGTATTACAAGTGCCATAAGTTATAATGCACTTGTAATACAGCAGACAAGTCATCTGCCATGTTTGTCATATGTGATCCTGTATGTGAAACTCAAGATAAAGCCATCAATTTGTAGCTAATGCACTGCTTAAGCTCTGCTGGCTTGTACTGATGACCTTGCTTGTATGATAGCCCTCAGAGAGCCTAGAGAGGCCAGAGATCAATCCCAATACAATGAAGGCCCCTTTTTGACTCATAAATATCATAAGTGGGAAGCCTCAGAAAGAATTGCAACTGCCGGTGAGCTGTGTGGAGAACTGTGTGATGACTCTGCCTGGTCAGTTCCCTCTAACCTGCTCATGTTTGTTTGTTTTAGCCTTGTGGGAGTCCCAACCTTCTCTTTTCCTGGGATTAAGCACTGGAATGCCACCACTCCCAGCATCGTGGTACCAGATGAAGAGTTCCATTCAAAGGGATCTCAGCCATAGCCTCCTTAGCCAGTCACCTGGTAAAACTGGAGAACCCTGACTGCCCTGAAAGCAACACACAATCAATCCCCTGTCTGTAACACTTGACCTATATGCCACAATGGCTGCCTTGCCTCAGAAGTGGGTCTATCTTCCTGGACCGAAGCACACAAACTAGTCAGGAGAATCAAATGGCGAGTGTCAGATACCTCCAAGGTGGGAAAGTGGCTGGAAGACTTAATCTTACAATTTAACAACAACTCAATGGGAGACTCTTACCAGAGATTGGATGACCTAATAAGTAAGTTGAGCGTCCACCTGGTGGGATCTGGTGCCTCTCATCAAAACCCCAGGATCCTCGTCAAGGACCAGATCCGAAAGCCATATAACAGGGCCATTATCACTGCATGAAGAACATTAAGGAGGACAACATGCACTCACAAACTAAATCCCACCTCAAACTCAGCAAAGAACACTGCTAATTTACCCATAAAATACAAAAAACAAACTAGGGAAGCAAAGAAAATAACTCAGAGCAAAACGAATGGCTAAATATACACCAAATGTTGCAAAAGAAAAGCATGGCCCCCTTCTGCAATTACATCGATAAACGTCAATCTCCCAACTGCACCAGGAAGAATGTGGTTCCAGGAGAATCCTGGATGCGCCATGTCAAAGCACTAAACAACAGTCTGCCTCTAGGCACTAGCGATGCTCCTGGTTTGGGGACTGCAGGCAATACACCTGAGGAAACCCAAGCTCTGGCCACGCAGGCCCAGATCTGCACATGCATTAAAGCCATGAAAGACGACAGAGCTCCAGGTCCCAATGGCCACCCAGCCAGCATATTCAAATGCACCCAGGAGGATTGGACTATGGTGTTAAATCCCCTTTTCAACCAAGCCTACATTGCTGTACAGATCCAAGTCTCATGGAGGGGCTCCACCCTATGTTAAATCTTCAAAAAAGGATACCCGACTATTCCATCTAATTACCGACTTACAGCTCTCCTGGACCTAGAAGCCAAAGCCTACGCCTGGTCTCTTCTCAAACAACTAGAGGAATAGGTTACAGAAAATAACATCTTGCCTTACTTCCAAACCAGGTTCCCCACTGCTTCCTCAGCAATCGATAACATCACAGCACTTGCCATCTTCTGTCATCATGCAGCACAAAAAAGCCAGCCTCTTCTTTACAGCTGTTTCATTGATTACAGTGCCGCATTTGAAAAGGTGGATCGCAACACTCTTTGGAGGAAACTAAATGCGTGGGGGTTACCCTGGCAGCTGCCCAGGGGCATCATCTCTCTGCACTCAAACTCTTGTATGCTGGTGAAGACGGGCCCCACTACTGTATCCTCTAAAACCACAACCAATGACGGGCTGAAACAAGGGTGTTTCCTCGCTCCCCTCCTTTTCAACCTATACACAGCTGACCTGGGTACATTCCTGGAGTGTTGCTGCATGCTACCACCACAACTCGGCAAGTCAAAGATACACATTTTGCAAAATGCTGATGATGTCATCATAATCACACCAAAGTCGGAATCCAATGAGCTCTGAGCAAGCTCTAGGAATGCAACAAAGCCAACTCTCTATCTATCAACCAGGGCAAGACCAAAGTCTGATATTTGGCCACTGCAGAAAAAACGAAATTTCTAACATGGTACATGGGAACTGCAATTATTAAAATAGACATGAAATACAACTACCTGGGAGTGTGGTTCAACAAGACCTCCAGAGCAACGGCTGACCTAGCCACTCTGAAAAAGAAAGCAGGAGCTATCATACATAGACTGACATATCTTAATAAGAACTTAAACAGTGCCTCAGCAGTGCCCATACTAACGGTCATGATAGCCTCTCTTCTCCCAGTGCTACACTACGGGCAACCGGCCTTCCCTGAGTCCTGTGCCTCAAACCTAGATCACGTTCAATGCACGGCCTATAAGCGAGTATTTCAACACCCCAGACACATGCGAAGGACCAGCCTACGGTTGGAACTGCACCTTCCAAAACAATCACTCACATACGAGGCTGACACCCTGAAATTCTATATAGCGGTCTTAAAAGCACCACCAAACACACTTAAAGCATGCCTACAAGAGACATTTAAGAACCCTGGGAATCCCTGGCATCAACACATACAAAAAGCTATAGCCTCTTTACAAATAGAAGGCACTGCGATAAACTATGACGTTATCCCTTACAGAGCCTGGAAATGGGTCATCAACAGGGAGCTGAAATTAACCTCACATCTGCTGGACACCTGCTCCTTAAAGTCCTCAACTATCTTATACCCCCTGAATAATTCCTCCCAACTGGGGAAGTCACAACCATACCTCTCAGAAGGTGTAAACAGACGGTTCTGCAGACACATCTTACTTATGCACTTGCTAGGCCTACCAGTGGAGGACATCAACCAATGGGCCCCATTGGGAAAGGAGGGTGCCTGCAGATTGTGCAATTACTAGAAGGAATCATGGCTCCACTTTCTGTGCTCTTGTCTCATGCTTGATGCCCCCAGGAGATCTCACATGAAACCAATTTATCTAAAGAAGGAAACCCACTTATGCCTGGAGGCATCATTACTGTGCTTCTCCCACACTGACACACAAACCCTATCGAGGTACAGAAAATATGTCAAGAAGCTTGAAGACCTCCTTCGGCCATACCCTACCCCTTCCCACCCCATCACCTTTGCTAAAAAAACTGATGACGGAATATTTCCTGGTGTGATCCAGAAGTAGGAAATGGCGTGGCAAGAGTCTCTCCGGTAAAGCATAACACACTAAAAGGAAAGCGGCACTCCTTGCTGACCCTTTCATCACTCTAAATGCCCAACATGAATCTTGCACAGGGCTAGTCTTGCACATTTTTAACCCCCTGCACCCCTTGGGGGCATCAAAACCCGCACTTTATTTGTCCAAAGAAGAACAGGCAAGTGCCTAGATTTATAGACCCTTAAACACAGATCATCTGGCTTCCTCATTCACTATATACCCCTATTCTTGCCATGACTAACATTGGTGCTCCTTTTATCCTTTTAATAATTGTTTTATTTGAAAAATTGTTATGGTTTTAACTAACTAAACAATAAAGCTTTATTTACTTACTTACCCTTGTGGGTGTCCCAACTTTCTCTTTTCCTGGGACTGAGCAACGGAATATCACCACTTCCAGCAGCATGGTACCAGATGAAGAGTTCATGAGTCACATTCTCAGGACCGTTTCAGGACGATTCACCCTGCATTTCTGCGCAGAGGCAAGATTCAGCAAAGGTTGCTTGATAGCCAGAAACAGAGCTCGAAAAGTTCTTGGTCAAACCATGTACACACCTTTGGTCTTGCTGGGACAACAGCTCTAATTCTTCTTGAGTAAGTGAATCCTATCCCCCCCCCACGCTTTAATATCAAGATCTCGCTTTCCTGGCCATACAGTAATTCACCAGGGGGAGTTAGCAGATTTGTGCCTTGAAATATCCAATGTTTAATGTATGCAAAAGCCTTACCTGAAAAACGGCAGGCAGAGCAGTTTTCGCAGGGGAATACATTTTGAATGTGACCACTGTGAGCTCAATATTAATGTAGTTATATCTTGTTGAAGTCTGCCACATGTTGCATTCCAAATTTATAGGTATAATTTGTTTTAACGCTGTAGGCAAACTCAAATGTGACAAGCCTACACTCACCCTCTCCCTGCTGAGCTATGCCTTACCTACTTCTCTAAGCACCTCTGGATAGTCAATGAATATTGTGAGACCAGCTTTTACCTAGAACTAGCATCATGGTCAGTCAGCAACACGGGCAATCTCATCTTTGAGATTAATAGGTGATCCTTGCATCTTGATGGACCTGCAAAAACGCATGGGAGCCATTTTGTAAGCCTGTCCCATTTTCCAATGGGCAAGGCAAGCCAAGACCACCAGAACTGGTTTAGAATAGTCAAGACATGGATAGAACTCTAAACAAGTGCTCACATATCTTGAAGGCAAATTGTAGGTGCAAACATTTTTAAGAACTCTTTATGAGTTACATAGAATTCTGAGCCCTGGTTTGCCCCAATATTGTGTCTTTGCTTCGGTGGTATTAACCACTGACACTAGTTCATTTTGTCACCACCTCAGATTTAGAGCTCCACACACTGTATGTCTTTAATGAACTTTGTGCTAAGCAATGTTTCAATACAGTGCAGAATTAAAATAATTAAAAACGAAATCTTCTAATTGCTTATTTGAGATGTGGAATTTTAAATGCTTGGGACTCAAGTGAATCAAGATGGTTTTGACACTAATAGCAAAATTGCTGTCGATGATGGCATGAAGCACGACTTGCGACGTGCCAGCAGACTCGCAGAAGCTTGCAGCCGCAAACCAGACAGCATATTGGAAGCAAACAAGCACAGAGATGCTAATCAATTTTTGTGATGGAAATTCTGTTTACTTTTGCATTTGCATCAGACTAGAACAAGGATGTAGGCAGAGTTCAAAAGTGACAACACGACTTGAAGGGAGTAAAAGTTAAGACAAATTGTGGCACAGTTTAATGAGAAGGCTGTACAAGGTAACACTTGGGATGAGATATTAAAGTTTTCCTCTGGACTATTATTTCTTTTGGCAGTCTGCTAAATCATCTTACTATGGGGCCCATTATGATATCGGGCGGATCGCCACGGCCCATATGGCGGTGGCGATCTGCCCGCCAAAAACCTCCGCCCGCTTCTAATTTTCCCCTGCCACATTACCATGGCGGGGAACCCGGCAGACAGGAAGACCGTCCGCCGGTTTTCCGCCGACAGGCAATCCGCCCAATTGCCTACCGGGCAGAAAAGTAGTTCATATGGTGGCGGTGTCTGGTAGACACCGCCATCTATATTTGCATGCAGGCGGGGACATGCGTTTTTTGACATTAGGGGCCCATAGCGGGCCCCCAGGGATTCTGGGGGTGCACATGGGGGGTACCTATGGTACCCTCCTGCAGTTCCATGTACAACATGGCGGGCACCGCGCGGTGCCAGCTATGTTGTGCATGGAAGTGCACTACATGCCTTCCTGGCATTGTGGCGGGCGGTGCTAAGTGCACCGCCCACCACAATGTCAGGAATGCAGGATGCGCACGCCACTGTGGCGGGCGCTTCCTAATGGCCCCCACGGGAACCTCTGCCCTTATGGTGGGCGGTCCCATTTCGCAATAGGATGGCGGGCGGACATAGTCCGCCCGCCTTCCTAATGTGCCCTTTTGTGTCACAATTGTTTTTTCCACTTTCAGAAAATTCACAGGTTAGGTTGACAAAAAACAACTTAACCAACTTCAGGTTTATCAACGTCTAAAAGGATGCACTACGTACTTTCCTGGATACTTTAGAAAGCACCAGATGAAAGAGCTACCTAATATTAACAATTCGAATTATGGGATATGGAATACATTTGCAAGTGAATAAAGTGGTATATACCGCGCTGCAAAACTTGTAAGTCATATTTTCAGTTGTAGAATGTTCACCAGACCAACAGTAGATGTATAAACACAAGAAGAGTGGGACAGGTTTTGAAGGTATCAGTGAACCTTAGAAAGATGTTAAAAGGCACATTCACAAGGGATGGGTCCAGAGAACAGGACCAGCGACAAATACACAAATGTATAAATACGAACGAGCATGTACCTATGAAAGACAATGAGTCCCCTATTCTAAATAAATTGCATATAGTTGGTATTTCTAGCATATGTCAGTAGAATGTTTAACGAAAGATACTTGGGTAAAATGTGTTTCACATGATCATCAATTTGCCATCAAAATGAAAATGTTGCACTCATTTGGGCAACCTTGTTAATTAGATAACAGTCAATAATAGGCTGAATTTGACATTGAATCGTGACAGTTGCAGGTACATGTTAATTGATGCAACTGGGTGATGTGACAAGGTGATGCAGATATTTTTCACACCTCGATTTAATTATCTGCTGAGACTGGCGTGTGAGCTCTAAGAAAATGATCACCAATGTTGTACTATCCTGGATTTGTTGATTTGACCAACAGTCAATATGCTACATAAACCTATGGTATCAGTTTACATCTTTAGCAAGCCTTGTTTTGATTTTGAGCACCATTGCACTTCAGCAAGTAATGATTTTTCTTCACTGGTGTTGGGAAAAAGGCATTTCCTTGTATGGATTCCTCCACTTATACTTCCCCTGCTGCTTCCTCGTCTGCTTGTTCCCACAGTTACCCTCCCTGGCCTCCTACTTTATAGCAGCCTCTTCCTTTAACTAAGCAACCTGGATTTATTTCCTAGTTCCTTTCAAACTCACAATGTATAAAATTGTTCTGCTATTTAAAAGCTTCTAATAAAGTTGTGGTATTAATATTATGTTGATGTCTGTGACTGCAGTAATTCACTTATAACGGTTGCAAGTGTCATTGTAAAGTTTCAAATGCCCACCAGCCATGTTCACGGTAAACAAAACTGCAAAATTAAGGTACAAATAAAAAAAAAATATGATAGCTGATCCATCAGTCTTCTTGCCTCAATCGCAGCCTGTTAAAAAAAAATCAAAACGTAGCTTTATTCGATTTCTGTTTAGAGAATCATAAAATCACATAAGTATTACACAAGACAGGCCTGCCAAGTATCACACATCACGTGTGACGCTAATGCATTTCAGTGCGGTGTTACCGCATCACCGCACTGAAATGCATTCGTCATGCATTTTGCCACAGACCGCATGGCTGCCCACTTTGGTGCTAGGGCACGCCTGTGTCTCTGACACCCGTGTGTGCACACCAGGCCGCAGCAGACAACTTCACTCAATACAGGCAGCCGCAGCTCAATGGTTAATGATCTGCGCCTCTCAGACTCAGTGCTTGCTACAATGTAAATTCCTGCCTGCTGAGGCGCACGGCTGTAAATCACAGTGAGTCAGTGGGGAGGGGGGGAGTGTGTGACCTCATTTCCTCCTGGAACAGGAAAGGTCGGAGGTGACCGGAAGAGGCGGGGCTGGGGATTTGCTGTGTCATGTCGGTCCGCGTGGCGTCCCTCAGTAAGTCTTACTTCTTTAGACTGTATGAGAGAGAGTGTGCTGCTGTTGCCTGTGCACTGCAGGAGAGGCAATCATTTACAATAAAACCGGCCGCGACGGGGCGTGGCCAAGATGGCGGAGTGAGAGGACGTGTCTCTCCGTAGCTCCTGCCAACGGCCGGCATTTTGCACCGGTTCTGGCGCCTTCCCCGACCGCAGTCGGTGTCTAGGGCTGCCGGAACCGTCTTCGCACCAGAGCAGACCCTCTGGGGGTACTAGCGGCGCTGCCGCCGGGAGCCGCGGAGGTCGGCGGCCGGGAAGTGCCCATCCCCCCTCCGGCCTGGGAGCGTCGCCGGCGGCCGCTGGGGACGCAGTCCGACAGAGCGTGGCAGCGGTGGGGCCTGACGACCGCGGCCACGGCGGATGCCCATGCGGGCCTGACAACGGAGGTACTCGGCCAGCCGGCCGACCAGCACCAACGGGGGCCCTGCCGGGGGCGAAGGACAGCGACAGCCTTCGGCGCTGCAGCCGGAGGACGCGGAGGCCTGCGCCCGAGAGGTGCCCATCCCCCCTCCGGCCCGAGAGTTTCGACGGCGGCCGCCAAAGACACGGCCCTGCAGAGCAGAGCCGCTGAGGGGCTCGAGATCCGACGGACGAGAGGTGAGAGCGGCCCCAGGAGCGTGGTGGGCGGCGCTTTGCTCTCTGCTGAGCTGTGGTGAGGGGGACCCGGCGGGCATATCGGCCCGAGGACTGCGTGCTCGCCTCCCTGTTGCGGCCTGCTCCCACGCGGAGGGCCCGGCGAGGTGGGGGGGGCCCTGATTCCTCGTGGCAGTCCACACCTCCTGGCCATAGTTGGAGCGCCCTCCCTCCTCGTGTGAGTGGCGGCGCTCGAGGTGGGGCAGCTGAGGGAAACAAACTGAAGCACACCAGGGACATCAGTCTGGGATTGTGAGCCCCCGAACCAGCCCCGGGGGTCAGACTACGGGTGGTGTGACGTAATGGCCCTCTGCCATAGAAGCCTGAGGCCCCTTTTGATGGCACACCAGCCCTAGGAACAGCGGGCCTTCATCGATTCCTGGAGACCCTGACTCACGGAGCCCCGAGGTCGCGGCGTCAGGGTTCGAGAAGATACGCCGCCATACTTGCCTTGGGACCAAGGAGGGCGCCTACCGAGCAGGAGGTCTGGTGGAAGCACCTTACACTTTGGCGAGCACACGGCGGCACATGACTAGTGGTCCACAGGTTGGTCACGGGACCGGAGACGCTCGGACCGGCGCTCCAGAGAGATGTCCACGGGCAGGCCTCCCCGAGGCAAGACAGTAAAAGAAATGTTTGCCAAGATGCAATCCCCCTTACAGAATGACGCCGTGGACCCTGCGACGAAGGGAGTGGACCGGGCCGCGGGGGAAGGCACGGAGCCCATAACGAAAGCCTTCTTGGAATCCCTCTTTGCCTCCCTGCGTGATGATATCCAGACCTTCAAGGCTGAGTTCACCAGCGAGATCCGCGAGGTCCGGCGCGAAATGGATGGTATAGGAGAACGGGTGGCGGACCTGGAGGCCAAGGGCGATGAGAGGGAAACGGAACTCTCTACCCAACAACAGGAGATCATCCGCCTACATGATCAACAGGTAGACTTGCAACTTCACCTGGAAGACTTGGAAAACCGCTCCAGGCGACATAATATCCGAATTCGCAATGTGGCCACTTCTGATGCCACTCAGGATGTGTTTCGATATGCCCGGGAGCTCTTCAACCATGTATTGGAGAGACCGTTGGACTCACCCCTACAACTAGATAGGGCCCACAGGACGGGTCCGCCCCGCGCGGCTACTGCCCCTCCTCCCGACATCCTGGTGTGCGTTCAAGACTACCAGACCAAAGAGGACATACTGAAAAAGGCGCACCAGAATCATCCGATTATGTTTCAAGGCACCTCGCCGCAATTGTATCAGGACTTGGCGGCACTTACGCTTCACAAACGCCGGCTCTTCAAACCGGTCACCTCCTTCCTGCAGCAAAAAGGCATCCAGTACAGCTGGGGTCATCCCTTCCGCCTTGTCTCCAAGATGGAAAATAAGCAGTACCAGCTCCGTTCAGTATCCGAAGCCTGTTCTCTGCTTGGCATTGAGATACCAAAGGAAGAAGCGGAGGGCCCAGGGCCGTCGCAGGCAACAGAGAGAAAGAGGCCACAACGGACCCAACAACGGCGACGGAGGCGGGTCAGGAAGCCACAGGCGACGGAAATCGAGGCGGGACAACGAGCGGCGGTGGATGCGGTGGCTGCGGACGGCGGCACCGGTCCCCCGGGATGAGCGTTCCTTGACACTGTTTGATTTGTTTGTTTGCTCTGGTCATTGGGCCGTTGGTGGGAGGAACGATACAGAAAAGGGGGTGGTGATGAACAGAGTGTCTGAATTAAGCAGACCACTCTTACCCAGTCCAAAGATCAGGGCTTGATCCATCACCGTTATTTATCTCACTGCCCCATCCCAGCTCAGAACCTGGCTATATGCAAATTAGTTGGCGGGAGGAAGGCTTCCGATCTACACAGTAAGACTACCTTACTTTACCTCCTATTCTTCTTTTCATCCTTGGATGAGAGACAATGACATTTTTTAGGGTATGCATTGCATGTTTGCAGTTGGGGGGGTGGGGGTTGGGGAGTTGGGCGAGGGGGGGAGTTCCCGGGAGTTGGGGAAGAGGGGAGTGGGAAGGGGGGGAGGTTTACGGTCCATGGTCGTCGGGTGGGATACTGAGTCGGCTATCGAGGGGGATGGAGGGGGGCGACCCCGAAGGTTGGATGAGTCTGCCTGTCGATGCTCTAGGCACTGTCCTCATAGCTATTTGCCCATCTTTATCCTGTTTGATGGCGTTGGGTGATGTTGTTGTTCTCACTCTGAATGTGAGAGGCCTGAATAACCCAGTGAAGCGCAAGGCGGTGCTCCTGTTTCTAGAACATTCCAAGGCGGACATTTGCCTCCTGCAAGAAACGCACCTTTTGGCAAAAGATTGTCACCGCCTCCACTCTCCCAAGTTCCCGCAGCAATTCTTCTCCTCCTGCACCGAGAAGAAGGCCGGAGTGTGCTCTCGCAGGTGGTCGCTCCCTCCTCGCTGTCCTGCCGCTCGCCTGCCTGCCTGCTGTCTTTCCTGCTGCCTGGACGCTTTCCCGCCGCCGCTGACCCGTAGCTCCGCCTCCCCCCCTCTCCCATTGGTCCTTCCGCCTCCCGCCTCCCGGCTGACCCTCCCTCCCGGCTCCTACTTAAGGGGTCCCTGCCGGGTCACTCACTGTGACCCCTGTGCTCTCGCAGGTGGTCGCTCCCTCCTCGCTGTCCTGCCGCTCGCCTGCCTGCCTGCTGTCTTTCCTGCTGCCTGGACGCTTTCCCGCCGCCGCTGACCCGTAGCTCCGCCTCCCCCCTCTCCCATTGGTCCTCCCGCCTCCCGCCTCCCGGCTGACCCTCCCTCCCGGCTCCTACTTATGACGCCCCCTCAGCGACCGCGCAGCGGACGCGCGCAGCGGGAGCACCGATTGAGCGCCGAAGGTGCGCCAAAGGTAAGCCCGTCTGCACCCGTCCGCGCCTGGCCCGCGCCCAGTGCCAGGACCCCTGGCCCCCACCGTCGGAAGCCGACCCGACGGACCTACGACGCCACCGAACTCAACGCTCTCAACACCGGCTGAACCCCGGGCTGCTACCGAGCCACACCGAGACGCACCCACGGACCCTTCAGCTGCCACTCCTGCAAGTTCACCTGCAACCGGACCCACGCTACACCAGCACCCACCAGGCCGAACTCCAGCACCACCCACCTGAAGTGCATCCTGCTCAACACCCGCTCCGTCCACAGACACGCCGTCGAGCTCTGGAACCTGCTCGACACCACAGCCCCAGACGTCGCCTTCCTCACGGAAACCTGGATGAACGCCTCCTCAGCGCCCGACATCGCCATCGCCATCCCGGACGGCTACAAGATCATCCGGAGGGACCGCGTCAACCAGACAGGAGGAGGCATCGCCATCATCCACAGGAACACCATCCACATCACGACCGACACCGACGATACCCTCGCACCCACCGAACACCTGCACTTCCAGATCCACGTCAACCCCAAGACCACCCTCAGAGGCACCCTCATCTACAGACCCCCGGGACCACGCACACAATTCAGTGAAGATATCGCCGACTTCATCAGCCCACACGCCCTCCCCTCCGCCGACTACATCCTCCTCGGGGACCTCAACTTCCACCTGGAGAACAACAACGACCGCAACACCATCACCCTGCTGGACAACCTCGCCAACCTCGGACTCAAGCAGCTGGTCAACACCCCCACCCACTACGCTGGACACACGCTCGACCCGGTCTTCTCTTCCACCAAGGACATCGCCTTCAGCCACGCCACGGGACTCCACTGGACGGACCACAGCAGCGTTCACTTCAGCTTCAGAAGGACCACGTTCCACCATCACCAGCAACAGGTCCCCCGCAGAATCTGGAACAAGATCACTGCAGACCAGCTCGCTACCTCCCTGAGCAAGAAACCTCCCACCAGCACAACGAACCCCAGCCAAGCGGCCACCAACCTCACGAAATGGATCAGCGACTGCGCAGACGACCTCGCCCCTCTGAAGACCCTGCCCAGCAGACCCGGCAGCAAGAAAGCCCCATGGTTTAACGACGAACTCAAGAGCTCCAAGAAGAACTGCAGAGCACTCGAGAAAACCTGGCGCAGAAACCCAACACCAGACAACATGACTGCCCTCAAGCTCGCCACCCGAAAACACCACCAACTGATCCACACCACCAAGAAAACCGCATTCAAGGAACGACTGGACAACAACGCACACAACAGAAAGGAACTCTTCAATATCGTGAAAGAGCTCTCCAACCCCAACGCCGGAAACAACGACATCACCCCTTCACAAGACCTCTGCAACTCCCTCGCCTCCTACTTCCACAACAAGATCGCGGACATACACAACAGCTTCAGCACTCAACCGACGCACGCCACGACCGACCCACCACCCCCCACAACCACCCTCCACGCCTGGACCCCGATCAGCACCAAAGACACCATCCACACGATGAACTCCATCCACTCCGGATCTCCGACAGACCCCTGCCCTCACCACGTCTTCAACAAGGCCGACGCTGTCATCGCACCCCACCTGCGGGACATCATCAACAACTCCTTCGACACCGCGACCTTCCCGGAGAGCTGGAAGCACGCCGAACTCAGCGCTCTACTCAAGAAACCATCAGCCGACCCCACCGACCTCAAGAACTACCGCCCCATCTCGCTGCTCCCGTTTCCGACAAAAGTCATCGAGAAGACCGTCAACAAGCAACTGGCCGCCTTCCTCGAGACGAACGGTTCCCTCGACCTCTCGCAGTCTGGCTTCCGGGCCAACCACAGCACCGAGACCGCCCTGATCGCAGCTACCGATGACATCCGAACCCTGCTCGACAACGGAGAAACAGCGGCCCTCATCCTCCTGGACCTCTCCGCGGCCTTCGACACGGTCTGCCACCGTACCCTAGTACAGCGCCTCAGCAACGTCGGAATCCAGGAGAAGGCACTGGAGTGGATCATCTCCTTCCTCGCCGGAAGGACACAGAGAGTCCGCCTCCCCCCGTTCAGATCAGAGGCCACCGAAGTCATCTGCGGCGTTCCTCAAGGCTCCTCGCTCAGCCCAACACTCTTCAACGTCTACATGAGCCCCCTCGCAGCCATCGCACGCCAGCACAACCTCAACATCATCACCTACGCCGACGACACCCAGCTGATCCTCTCCCTCACCAACGACCCCGCCACCGCCAGAGCCAACCTGCACGAAGGGATGACAGACGTAGCCAAATGGATGTCGAACAGCCGCCTGAAACTGAACTCGGACAAGACGGAAGTCCTCATCCTGGGATCATCACCCTCCGCCTGGGACGACTCCTGGTGGCCCCCCGCCCTAGGCAGTGCACCCAAACCCACAGACCACGCACGCAACCTGGGCTTCATCCTGGACTCCTCCCTCTCCATGACCAGACAAGTCAACGCTGTCTCCTCGTCGTGCTTCAACATCCTGCGCATGCTACGTAAGATCTTCCGATGGATCCCCACCGAGACCAGGAAGACGGTCACCCAGGCCCTCGTCACCAGCCGTCTGGACTACGGCAACTCCCTCTACGCCGGAACCACCACCAAGCTCCAGAAGAAACTACAGCGGATCCAGAACACCTCAGCACGACTCATCCTGGACATCCCCCACCGCAGCCACATCTCCGGACACCTGAGAGACCTGCACTGGCTCCCGGTCAACAAAAGAATCACCTTCCGGCTCTTCACCCACGCACACAAAGCCCTACACAACCAAGGCCCAGGATACCTCAACAGCCGCCTCAACTTCTACGCTCCCAAACGCCAGCTTCGATCGACCGGCCACGCCCTCGCCACCGTCCCCCGCATCTGAAGAGCCACCACAGGAGGAAGGTCCTTCTCCTACCTGGCCGCCAAGACTTGGAACTCCCTTCCGACCCACCTCCGCCTGACCCAGGACCACCTCGCCTTCAGGAAGCAGCTCAAGACCTGGCTGTTCGAGCAGTAGCGGACCCCCCCCCCCCCCCCAGCGCCTTGAGACCCTCCGGGTGAGTAGTGCGCTATATAAATGCTTTGATTGATTGATTGATTGATTGATTGATTGATTGGAGTGGCTATTCTGATAGCGCGCACTTTTAGGGGCAAGATAGTGGGCAAGATGGCAGAGATAAAGGGGAGGTTGTTGGTATACAGGTTTACATTGGGGGACTTACATTACACGATTGGTTCCATATATGGGCCGAATGAAGGTCAAGAGAAGTTCCTGCATTCCGCACTTACAGAGGCAACTGCGACATTGGATCGACACAGCTTGTTAGGGGGGGACTTGAACTTAGTCTTAGACAATTTGCTCGACCGCTCTTGCCAGCGCGTCAGTCCAGTGGGAGCGCTGTCAGCGACTGGTTTGGCCCGCCTGCGAGACCTGGGGCTGATGGACGCCTGGCGCGAGCTTCACCCGAATGACACGGAATACACGCACTTCTCAGCAGCGCGTAAAACATATGCGCGCCTAGATTACCTGCTTGTCTCCACAGCGGCACGCACACTGGTCACCAGCGCTGAAATCGGCACGGCATCCCTTTCCGATCACGCTCCGGTCATGATCACCTTGACAGGGCCACGGGCACCGCGGTCGGGTAGAGTATGGCGGCTTCGGGACTCTCTGCTCTTTAAGCAGGATGCCGTTACTAGAATTCAAAGCACCATAAAAGACTACCTGACCCACAACAGCAATGGGGACACGGCACTGGCCACTCAGTGGGCTGCGCTCAAGGCTGTACTGAGGGGTGAATTTATATCGATTTCCGCCGCTGACAACGCCGAACGCCAGGCCAAGAGGGACGAGCTCACCCTCAAAACCAGGGAACTAGAGCACATTCACAGGAGGACGGGGGCCCCGAGAATTTGGCGTCAGTTGCGTGCTGCCCATCAACAGTTGGCGGCACTAGACATGGACAGGGCGGAATACGCTGCGTTGCGGCTGAAACACGCCTACTACACTGGAGGGGACAGGTGTGGACGGCTCCTGGCGCATAAACTCCGAACGGTTGCCCAGAAACGGGAGGTGAAGGAACTGAAACAGCGGGACGGCACCAGTGTCACCGAGGATCGGGCAATAGCGGGGGCTTTTAGCGCCTTCTATGCCACTCTATACGGCGCTGACCCACCTGACCCTGAGGCGGAATCTGCCTTTCCCGACAGCATTCCACTGCCTGCCCTGACTCAGGAACAAGTGGAGGTTCTGGAGAGAGACATACGTCCGGAAGAGGTCATCTCCGCGATCTCTCGGCTTAAACTTGGGAAGGCGCCGGGGCCGGACGGCTTCCCGGCGGGCTTCTACAAAACCTTTTGTGTACAACTTGCACCGCTATTGGCCAGACTTTTTACGTCGTTTGCGGGAGACGGGGCGATCTCCCGGGATCTGCTAGAGGCCTCCATTGCAGTCATACCCAAGCCGGGCAAGGACCCCACTGACTGTGGAGCATACAGGCCCATCTCCCTCTTGAATGTCGACCTTAAGCTCTACACGGGGATCCTCGCCTCCAGACTGGGCCCCTACATGGGAGGTCTCATTCATTCAGACCAGTCGGGCTTCATCCCGGAGCGCCAAACCTCTGACAACACCAAACGGGCCCTCCATCTCATCGAGAAGGCGGCCCGCACACGGGGCGAATACATGATGCTGGCCATCGATGCAGAGAAGGCCTTCGATAGGGTTCATTGGCCCTACCTGGAGAAGGTCCTGCAGAAAGCAGGTATGGGGCCCAGGTTTCGGACCAGGGTTCTGAACTGCTATAAATACCCCTCGGCCTCGGTTAGAGTCAATGGCTTGTCATCTCCACGTTTCCAGATTGAAAGGGGCACCAGGCAGGGGTGCCCGCTATCCCCTCTCTTGTTTGCCCTCTACATGGAACCGCTAGCCCAGCTCATTCGATCTGACCAGGATGTCAGAGGCATCAAATTTGGAGCTGACGTCCACGTCATCAGTCTCTACGCGGATGATGTTCTGCTCTCGCTCTCGGAGCCCCGGAACTCTCTCCCTGCGTGCATGGCTGACCTTGCAAGGTTCGGTAGCGTGTCAGGCTTCAAAGTCAACCTGACGAAATCAGTGGCCCTTGACCTTTCCCTGGCCGCGGACACGCGCGCCTCACTGCTGTCTCGCTTTCCACTACAATGGGCTACGGAAGCGGTCCCGTACCTGGGAATCAGCTTGGCGGCCTCCCTCCAAACCACGGTGGACGTCAACTACGATCACCTTCGGCAGAAAGTGAGGCAGGAGTTGGGACAATGGAAACACTACCCGCTGTCTTGGTTGGGTAGGGTGGCGGCGATCAAGATGACGATCCTGCCTCAGATCCTCTACGTCTTTCGCACTATACCTCTCCCCCCTCCGAGAGATTGGCTCAAGGTGATGCAGTCGGAGCTTTCACGATTTGTCTGGAACGGGAGGAAGCCCCGTATGAAAGCTCAGATCGCGATGCTAGCGCCGGAGCGGGGGGGGATCGGGATTCCGAATCTCATTGCCTACTTCCAGGCGGCGCAACTACGCTTTTTAGTGGAGTGGGTTCAATGGGAGTCCGGGAAGCACTGGTTATTCCAGGACCAGGCCGTGGCGGGGCGCACTCTGCAAGAGATCCCATTCATGCGTAGGCTACATAGGCCCCGTAACCTGTACGCTTCCTATATCACCCGGGTCCCCCTTGAGATCTGGGACCGGGTCGGTCTGGAGCTCGGTCTTACCACGACCATCTCGCCTCTCACCCCGCTCCTTGACAACCCCGACTTCCAGCCTGGGCTAGACGGGAAAGCCTTTGAACGATGGAGGTCTGCCGGTTGTCTATCCCTTTGCCACGTGTAAGACTCGGAGGGGATCATCTCCTTTCCGCAACTACGCCAAGACTTCGGCCTCCCGGTGACCGAGAGGCTCCATTATTTCCATGTCAGACACTGGGCCCTCAGCAAGACGGTCAGAGCGGAAGCGGATCGGCGCCTAACAGATTTTGAATATTGGTTGATCACTCGCAAATCAGACAAGCAGCTAATTTCAGACCTGTATAAGATGCTCACACACAAACACGACTACACTTACAGCGCGAGTAGGGCCCACTGGGAGAGGGAGATGGGGAGGCCCTTAGAGCGCAAGGAGTGGGAGGATATATATTACAGGGCTCGGAACTCGGCGTATCATATGGGGCTCACCGACACTCTGACGAAGGTGGTGACCTACTGGTACTACACACCTGAAAGACTGTATGAAATGGATGGCAGCAGGGATCCCCTGTGCTGGCGGGGCTGTGGGCAACTAGGCACTCTTGTGGGAATGTAGTCTCCTGCAAGAATACTGGGGCCGTGTCCTGGACGAAGTGGACAAGCACTTTGACACCGAAATACCACGCTTTCCCTCCTATGTCATCCTGGGGCTCCCAAATGCGCTGACCTACCCCCTGCGCTCACGAAGGGGTCGCCTGATAGCCATAGCTCTGGGGTCGGCGATACAAAATATCACAACACATTGGCGCACGACACATGTCCCCACATATCAAGGCTGGCTCCATCGTCTCTGGATGGTCCTGGGTATGGAACGGCTGTCCCTCTATAAAGCGGGGGAAGGGGCAAAGTATGCTGAACTGTGGCAGCCGTTCTTAGCTCTTTTGTCCTCGGAGTTCGTAGAAATTACCTGTCTGAGGTATCTCCGCCTGTTGAGATTGACAGAGCTAGATCCCAAAGAAGGGAACAACGTACCTACCTCTACATCGGGAAAGTGTTGAGGTGTGCTTAACTGATTCGAGACTGTGGACCCAGGGGGGGGGGAGAAAGGGGGGGGCGCGGAGGGGGTTGGGGGTAGGGGGCTGGACCTGTTGGGGATCGGGGATTGGGGAGGGGTAGGTTGATTTAGGTTAAGGGGGGTGGGTGAAAGTTTCAGAGGGTGCTGTCGACCTGCTAGATTGAGCTGTGTGGGTGTGCCATACTATACATGGGCGAGGGTCGGGTTGACCTAGCAAGCGGACTGGGAATCCCCCTGAATACCGTCGCGCTGTTTGAAACGCGGCCGGCCCGACATGGGTTGTAGGCGGTTTGCTGTGTATAATCTCGTATTGCGACATACTGTATACTCCCGACCCCTCTGTAAGACTGAGCTCTGGAAGATACGGTTGATTTAACTTCTTGATTGTTGATGCATTTACTGTGTTTCTTGCTCAATAAAAATATTGAATACTAAAACCGGCCGCGACCTCACCTGCTGAGATAGTCACGGACAGGGTCAGTCCGCACAGGCAGCATCATGGCAGCGCGGCACCATGATCACAGGCGCCGTATGATGACCGGGCGCTGCGGGGAGACTGCATGCAAAGAATCCAGTGTTCATGCAAGTCACCTATCGAAGCAGAATTGTAGTCTGCAACGGAAGCAGTCACAGCACACTTGCCCCCTTGGCCATGGCTCGCTGTCCCAGTTGAAGCTGCACCCCTCCACACATGGCAGCTTTGAGAGAGGGGCAAGAAGCTGTGCACCCCGGGCTAGGGAGAAGCAGTGCAAAGATGAGACCAAGTCCAGCTCCGCTCCACTCCACTCCACTTCAAAGCCTTGGTGTCCTGGATCTGTGTGAGGCCGGCGGGGCTGGGACAATCGGGAGCACAGTGGGCGACTCAGCCCCATAAACAGCCGTATAATTGCGGGACAGCCGAGCTGTCAGGCCAGGCCTGGTGTTGGAGTGGGGCTCTCCTGGGGCCATCAGCGGGGAAGCGGCAGGCAGTTAAAACAAAGCTGGAGTCTCCTGCCTCAGGCTGGTCTATTGGCAGCTATAGCAGTGACTGCGACCACCGCACAGTTCGAGGTGGCACAGACCTTTTCAAATCATAATCCGACTCAAAAATAAAATGTACTTTCAGCCTGCCTAGCTGTTACCTAAATGAGTGCCTTCCACTTTCAGCTTTCCAATGCAGCCGTGCTTACGGCGCATGTTGCTCACAGAAGTTGCAAGTCACTCTGCTGATTATAATTAAATTATGAACGTCTTCCAGACCGTTTTATGTATTTTCTGCAATTTTGGCTAGAGTCTGTTAAATAATAGCTGTTTAACAATGATTTCTTACTCTTTTCAGCAGTTAACTTAGAGTTTCTCATTGCTCAAAGGGGTGCAATTTCTGATATTTATGTTTCCCTCATCTTCATTGCTTGGTTTTTGCTCGTGAGAAAGTGTCACTCATAGTCGTTGAAATGTCACTCATAATTACACTGAAATTATGACAATGTCACACGTGGCAATCTAAAACCTTGGCAGCTATGACAAGATAGCACAGCAAAACACCTGAAAATAAATAGACATTGTAAATTGAATCATGTAGTGCTCAGCCGTTTAAAGGTCACTTGTTTGGATCCTCTTTACATAATTAGATTTTGGACAATCAGACAGTCACATTAGAATTGATTTCCTGCATTCCACTATACTTTTTAAATACATTGATAAAAAACATACTATATAATTAAATTCTAAAAACTCTAATGCTAAAAAAGCGGGACAACATTGTCTAAAACCAAGCTTTTTTAAAAGGGGTAAAATAACTGTTTTCCTTTGCATATTATAAAATTTATAAAATAGAACCATGGGAAGTGTTGTTTGCTCTGAGCGATCGTCTCAAGGGCACAGTTGCATAACTCTCGACCAATCATTCATATTCGGGAAACTCATTAATCTATGCAGTATCCCTAGTCTAAATTTTGTCAAAAGGAATCTGTCATGCGTGATGCAAACTAATGTGAGATATGGTTGAATGGTATTTGTAGTTAAGATCATCTGGTTATGCAATACTGTAGGCTTTGATATTTCTACTGTTAGTCTGAGGGATTCGGGTAGAGTTAAACTTTTCATTTTTAACACTTTTCTTGGCAAAGTGTCCATTGTGCTCGGCTTAGTATAGAACTCTGTGTAGGCCTAAATCATGCATAAAATCCTGCACATACTTTAGTCACTCAATTCTTAAAACACCATCGAGTTTTAAAATATAATTTAAAATATCCTTGTTGAGGTTGGTTTCTACAGATGTCCATATTCTGTGCCATAACAGGATTAGTTCCACTGTCATAAGATCTGTGATATATGGGACACCCAATTCAGAGTGACAGTGTCAAGTACCTTCTCCAAACTGTAGCTTCCACAGGAGCCGATGCTGAATCCTCAATTCCCGACTCCTCTAGCTACGAGTATAAACTCACAGGTAGAAGATAGGGGGAAAGGGGAATTGGAATGAGAAAAGAGAGACAACACTGCTCCGCGTTCTTCAGACAGGAATGTTCTAGAAAAGAGGATTCTTCTGACTATCTTCTTCTTTTCTGTAGAAGTGTTCCTGTAAATAAGCACAGCATGTAACACAATTCAAAATTACTACCCACTCCATTCCACAGTTCCTTAGATTGCCTGTCTTGGCGCAGTGGGTAGCTACTCTCTTAGGTGTGTGTTGCTTGCTATTATAATTGGAGTATTTTCTATCTGCTCTACAGATTCATAGACTCTCTAGAGAAATTCTGTAAAATATAATCAACAGTTGTGTTCTCTGGTTAAGCAATGAGCCCTACTACTCTCAGTTTTTCTGTCATCACTCGCTTTACCTGAACCCAATGTAGAGCTTCCACACGAGTCGTATTCTTATATTGTAGATTCAAAGATGATTAGATCTCCCTTATGAATATTCTTTCCTGAAAGAACTTAGTTCCACTCTATGTCGGTAGGTACAATTATATATATATAATTCTATTTACTAGTTAGTAAACTGTTGCTTCATGAATTTCCTATAGATGCTCTGTTTCTTCACAGGCTTCAAATGACCACACTGACTTTTCTGTATTCTCCAAATTAAATGCTATGGAATACTCTTTTACTTTGACTCTGCAGTTCGTTTCATAGACTCTCAGAAAAGCGCAATCAAAATATTATTCTCTCAATTGGCAGAAACTTAAAACTTAGATATCCTCTATGCCTCAAAATCTACTCAGAATTACAGCTACAAAATAACTTAGCTGTCCAACAAGTCTTTTAGCTTCAATCATCGTCTTTCTTGACTCGGGGTATGAGCGCTGAGGAAACTGCACTCGACGCTCCAGAAACTCTGTTGAAGTGCGCAGTTCTAATCACGAGCGAGAGCCTTGGCAGCTTCTCACTGCGCTCGCGGTAATATTGACTAGAATGCTAAACATGCTTCCATCGAAATGCGGCTATCTTGGAATTCGGCGGCCACATTCCGCAAAGCAATCTGAAGATGAAGGCTAGTGCAGTTAAAGATATGGCTCGACGTAGTCGGCCATAAATCAAGGTAGATATTTTAGGTCGCAAATGACTCCGGCTAACCTTTAAAGGAGACTGGCTGAGTGACTTCCTGTCAGTACCTCCCGCCAAGGCCCCCTCTCAACCTCTTTAGGTTTGTCTGGATGTGTCCTATGAAAATCTTTCCTCAATCTAGGTACATGTACCTGACTAGCTGGTTCCCAGATTCTCTCTTCAGGCCCGTAACCTTTCCAGTCAATCAAGTAAAACAACTTGCCCCTCGTGATTCAAGAGTCTAAAATTCTCTTAACCTCATATTCTTCTGAAGACTAAACCTGAATTGACCTTGGTGGACCCTTATCTCTCAACCCCAGAGGATTTTTCTTCAATAAAGAGTCATGAAAAACAGAGTGTAAACGCAACCTTGGAGGGAGTTTTATTTTAACACTCACTGGATTAATCATTCTCTCTACAGGAAAAGGCCCCCTGATATCTAGGTTGGAATTTTCGATTTCCCTTTAAACGTAAATGTCGTGTAGATATCCACACCTTCTCTCCTGGTTCAAATATGGGACTTCTTGTCTGCCTGTTTCTTGTAAGCACTCTTAGCTTGGATTAAATGATCTGTAGCCACCTTGCAAGCCTTTTGTAATTCTTGTACCGCCACTTCTACTGCTGGAACCTCACTTTCCTGCTTCCCTACAAAAGTGTTTGGATGTCTCCCTGAATTCAGATAAAAAGATGTATATCCAGTGGATGAATGTACAGCATTATTATATGCAAATTACGCTGCCCAAATTAGATTTGGCCATTCTCCCACATTATCCATCAAAAACAAGCTTCAATATTGCTCCAGTTCTTGATTCACTCTTTCAGTCTGCCCATCGGTCGTGGGATGGAAACTAGTGGATAGACGAGGATCAATTTCTAATCTCTTCAGAAATGACCTCCAGAAATGTGAAACAAACTGAGACCTCTATCTGAGATCACCACCCTGGGAATGCCATGTACCCTGACAACATGTTGAGTGAATAAGGAGGATAATTGTGCTGCTGATGGAAGCGACTTCAAAGGAATAAAATGACTCAACTTTGTGAAATGGTCCACCACCACCCAGATAGTTGAGAAACCCTGACTAGAGGGAAGATCTTCAATGAAATCCATTTAAATTGTATGCCATGGATATGGGGCAGGCGGTAAAGGCTGCAAAAGCCCTTGTGGGGCCATTCTGGAAGGTTTCCCTTTTACACATTGCTCACAAGTTGCCACATATTGTCTAACCTGAGCTTCCATCGCAGGCCACCAGAATTCACGTTGAATCAAATCCAAAGTTTTTTTGACTCCCTTGTGACCAGCTAGCAGATCATCATGAAAATGTTGGACGATTTCCACACGAAGATCCTCTTTTGGTACAAACAATTTCCCCAAATAATATGGTTTTCCATCCTTAATCATTCATCCAGCTCCTTCCTTGACCCAGTTATTCAGCTCTGCCTCAGAAATGGCCTTTTTCAATTTGTCTTCAAACTCTGGAAAGGAAATCACGCCAATTATCCTTTCAGAAGGAATAATTCTTCCTTCGTTCTTATTACAAACTTCTCCATCAGAATATAAACGAGATAAAGCATCTGCTTTACCATTGGCTGTTCCAGGTCGATAAGTGAGTACAAAGTCGTAATCTGCAAAAAACAAAGACCATCTCAGTTGTCTTGGAGTAAGTGTTCTAGCAGACCTTAAGAATTGTAAATTTTGATGATCTGTGAAGACAGTTACTACATGCTTTGCTCCGAACAGATAATGCCGCCATTCCTGAAAGGCATCCTTTTACTGCTAACAACTCCTTATCCGCTATGGAATAATTCAATTCTGCTGCAGACAATTTTCGAGATCTGTATGCCACTGGATGAAGCTGGCCAGTAACCTTATGTCTTTGCGATAAGATTCCTCCAATGGCCAAGTTTGAGGCATCGGCTTCCACATAAAAAGGTTCCTCGCAATTTGCTGTAAAACTGGAGCGGAGACAAAGATTTTCTTCAGTTCCACAAAGGCTTCATCCGTTTCCTTGCTCCATTCGAATTTGATTCCTTTCTTGAGCAAACGGGTCAATGGACTCACTTTCTCCGAGAATGGAGGGATAAAGCGCCTGTAAAAATTGGCAAAACCAATGAAGCTCTGCACCTCCTTTACACAACTGGGAGCGGGCCAATTCGTAATTGCTGTAACCTTTGATTGATCCATGGACACTCCTTCGGATGACAACACAAACCCCAAGAATTCCGCCTGTTTAGCATGAAAGACACATTTCTCCAATTTAACAAACAATTGATTTTTCAAAAACGTATTCAAAATAGCCCGCACATGTTGAACATGCTCCTTCATGTTGGGTGAGAAGATTAAAATGTCGTCGATGTAAACGACTGCAAAACGATCTAGGAACTCTCTTAACACATCGTTCACAAAGTGTTGAAAGGCAGCCGGAGCATTGCACAATCCAAAGGGCATTACCTGATATTCAAACAACCCCAGACGGGTTCAAAATGCTGTCTTCCATTCATCACCTTCTGCAATGCGTACCAAATGATACGCACCGCGCAAATCCAATTTGGCGTACACCTTTGCCTCCTTTACTTGATCCAATAATTCAGAAATTAATGGTAATGGATATCGATTATTTTTGGAAACTAAATTTAAGGCTCTGTAATCGATACACATTCTTAATTTGCCATCTTTTTTCAGAATGAAGAAAAAGGGCGATGAAACTGGAGATTTGGAAGGACGAATGAACCCGTTAGCCAAAAATTGATCCACATATTCTTTCAAATGTTGATTTTCAGCTTCTGACAGCACATATATCCTACTGCAAGGCAAGGAAGCTCCCGGCTCCAACTCAATCCGACAATCTTACTCCCGACAGGGATGCAATTTCTTTGCTTCTTGTTCATCAAACACAGCCATAAGATCTTCATATTCATGTGGAATTTTAGGAGTTTCAAGCACACAAATGGACTGACTATAACTAGCCAAACATTGAGACGGCGTAATCTCAGTCATCAGACGTTCTTTTTCTAGACAATGCTGTAGACAATATTCAGAGTTCATATCTATAGTTCTCTTAAACCAATCGATTCTGGGGTTGTGTTCAGTTAGCCACGGTAGACCCAAAATAAGTTGAAACTGTGGGGCATCTATGAGACTGAATTGCAAAACACTTAGATGATTACCAGGACCCATCAAAGAAATCACTTCTGTATCAAATACTATTGGCCCAGATGAGAGGTTGGTACCATCCACTGCTCGAACTGCTTCTAGCTTATCTTTCATCAAAAAGTTTATAATCAGACTTTGAGCAAATCTAATATCGCAGAAGTTCCCCGTGGCTCCTGAATCAATCATGACAGAGATTTTATCAATAGTCACTGTTCCGAATTTGATTTGAACAGATAATACCAAATGTGGGGCAGAAGATTGCAAAGTATTTGCAATAAGCTGACTATCTGGAGTTGTCTTATCACTCGCTTGCACCAGAGCAACTCCTCCTACTGATGGAGCCAATATTTTACCCAAGTATTTGTCGTTGGCCTTTTAGGACACTCTTTGACAAAATGTCCTGAGTTTCCGCAATACATACAAAGTTTGCCCATTCTTCTCTTCTCTCTTTCTTCCTTAGTTAAAGGACCACGAACTGATCCAATTTCATTGGTTCTTCTTCATTAGTACTCTCTTTACCCCTTGATGTGTCAGTTTTAATTCGATCAAACCGTGGAGGAAAAAATGTAACTTCTTTTCGCCTCTCATTTTTTCTTTCACATTGACGTTGATCGATTTGTAACACCAAGTCAATTAATTCCGTGATCTCGGTAGGATGTTGAGGAATTTGCGACAGCCCATCTTTTAGCTCGTCCTTCAAACCTGTATAAAAAATGGCTGCTCGTTTGGCTTCTGGACAATTGGTCTCCACAATTAATTTGTTGAATTGCGCCAGATATGCAACCAAATCACGATTCCCTTGTTTTAAGTCCAATAACTCATTATCTGTGGTTTGGGATATGGTGCGCCTGTCGAAAATTCGAAGAAATTCCTTTTTAAAGGCCTCGAAGTCATATAAAATGGAATTGTTATTATTCACCAACGGCATTGACCAAGCAGCCGCGTCTCCACTCAGGTAAGACAATATGAAAGCAACTCTGGACTGATCCTCCTTAGAAATAATGGGTCTGCAAAGAAAGTGTAAAGAGTACTCAGTAAAGAATATTTGAGCTTTATGTGGATCCCCACTAAAACAATCTGGGGCAGCCAGAGGAATGGTTGGTGAAATTGCATGGATTACTTGTGTGGTCAACTCTGTGGCAGACGGTGCAGGGGAAAAGGTCTGAGAGTTACTCTCCTTAACATCAACTGGGTTACCCAAAGAGAATTCTTCGAAACGTTGTTTCAAATATAAAGCCTCTTGTCGAGACTTTTTAATTTCCTCCCTAAGAACCTTACTCTCTTCTACATTATCTCCCAATTGCTTCTGTATGCCATCCAGCACGGAAGCCAAAGTACCTTCTCCAAACTGTAGCTTCCACAGGAGCCGATGCTGAATCCTCAATTCCCGACTCATCTAGCTACGAGTATAAACTCACAGGTAGAAGAGAGGGGGAAAGGGGAAATGGGATGAGAAAAGAGAGACAACACTGCTCCGCGTTCTTCAGACAGGAATGTTCTAGAAAAGAGGATTCTTCTGACTATCTTCTTGTTTCTGTAGAAGTGTTCCTGTAAATAAGCACAGCATGTAACACAATTCAAAATTTCTACCCACTCCATTTCACAGTTCCTTAGATTACCTGTCTTGGCGCAGTGGGTAGCTACTCTCTTAGGTGTGTGTTGCTTGCTATTGTCATAGACTCCCTAGAGCAATGCTGTAAAATATAATCAACAGATGTATTCTCTGGTTAAGCAATGAGCCCTACTACTCTGTGCTTTTCTGTCCTCACTCGCTTTACCTGAACCCAATGTAGAGCTTCCACGCGAGTCGTATTCTTATATTGTAGATTCAAAGATGATTAGATCTCCCTTATGAATATTCTTTCCTGAAAGAACTTAGTTCCACTCTATGTCGGTAGGTACAATTATATATATATAATTTGATTTACTAGTTGGTAAACTGTTGCTTCATGAATTTCCTATAGATGCTCTGTTTCTTCACTGGCTACAAATGACCACACTGTTTTTTTTGTACTCTCCAAATTAAACGCTATGGAATACTCTTTTACTTTGACTCTGCAGTTCGTTTCATAGACTCTCAGAAAAGCGTAATAAAAATATTATCCTCTCAATTGGCAGAAACTTAAAACTTAGATATCCTTTATGCCTCAAAATCTACTCAGAATTACAGCTACAAAATAACTTAGCTGTCCAAACAAGTCTTTTAGCTTCAATCGTCGTCTTTCTTGACTCGAAGGATGAGCGCTGAGGAAACTGCACTCGACGCTCCAGAAACTCCGTTGAAGTGCGCAGTTCTAATCGCGAGCGAGAGCCTTGGCAGCTGCTCACTGCGCTCACGGTAATATTGACTAGAATGCTAAACATGCTACCATCGAAATGCGGCCATCTTGGAATTCCGCGGCCACATTCCGCAAAGCAATCTGAAGATGAAGGCTAATGCAGTTAAAGATATGGCTCGACGTAGTCGGCCATAAATCAAGGTAGATATTTTAGGTCGCAAATGACTCCGGCTAACCTTTAAAGGAGACTGGCTGGGTGATTTCCTGACAGTCAGACGTATGAGGAGGTGCTACCCCAGACTGCCAATATGAATCGTAAGAACATGTTTTCAACATCTTGGAGGGCCTGAAGATAAGAATATTCCCAAATCCCAGTGCCATGCATGGCCGTCAAGACACACTTGGCTCTGTATATCTGTAGTATCTCATGTGGAGGTCCCCTGCCCAGCTTTTTTGCAAAATTAACTAGTGCAGCAGTGTTTTTCATGAAAGCCAGTTTTCTGGCTTGCACCGCTTGGGTCCAGACACCATTTTGATCAAAGAGAATGCCAAATAGCTAATTCTATTTGTAAAATCTATCTTCTGATTATCGATATACATGTCTCTACATTTATGGCTGCCAGTGCTTCACCTCATGACAAAGGTTTTTGATGCATTTGCCCATAGCCCCAAATCATACATAAAAGCCAAAAAACTATTCAGTGTTCCTTGTAGTCCGACTTGAGTGCTAGACATCAAAACGGCGTTATCCGCGTACAATAATGTGGGGATGGGCTATCCTTCTATTTGGGGGTGGTCTTGGCATTAATTCACTAGTGTTTGGCCTAGCCCATTTATATAAAGATTAAAAAGAAAGGGGGCCAACATGCAGCCTTGTCTAACTCCCTTTTTTATTTGAAACAAGTCTGTGCATTCTCCTTTGGCTCCATGACTCACACTCGCTTTGGCGTTGCTATATAGTTGTCTTAAAAAAGGGATAATGGTTGGTTCCACTCCTAAATCCTGAAGAATACACCAGAGCTTGTCGTGCCTAATGCAGTAGAATGCTGCTGTGAGGTCGACAAAGGCCTGGAACAGCCTGCCCTTCTTTGCAAGGGTATGCTTCCCTAAAACATGTTCAAGTTTAAATGTTGTTCAACGGTTTCTAGCCCCTTAGGAAACCCAAACTGTAACTCAGAAATAATCTCATTTTCGTCTGCACAACCCTGCAATCTTTTGAGCACAATGTGCCCAACTTCTTTTACCAAGGAATCTAAAAGTGATATTGGCCGATAAGAGGCGAGGTCTTGGCGAGTCCATTTAAAAAAATTGCCACTAAAATTGATTCAGACCATATATCTATAAGATTAGAAGAACAGCTAGCTGTAATTACCTGTGTTAGAAGTGGGCCCCATAGTGCCATGGTATTTTTGAATAAATTTACAGGGATCTCATCACGCCCAGGGGCCTTTCCACCCAAACTTGCCATGATTGCACGTTTGACTTCGTTCAGGGTTATCTGGAGATCAATAGGAATTGATAAAGGTGCCATTTCTTCATCACCTAATAGTTGGGTTTCTAAATTGTTTGCACAGATACCGCTGTTAAATGTTTCAGTGAAGTGCTCTACCCATTGTGCCTCTGTTATTGGGATTTCAATTGATGGTGCATCCCCAGAATCCAGAAAAGGGGCTTTTAGTGGAGTAGTGTGGCTCACTGGTTAGAGGCGGCAGGCCTGAGAGCAGAAGTCAGCCTGGGACCAGGGTTCAATTCCCGACGCGGCAGGGTCGTGGACCTTGGTCAGCGGACTTGATAATTCTCGCTTCGGTGCTTACTCTAATCAGGGGTTCCACTCGGCAACTCTGGGCATTAGCTTGCCTAATCTTCACAACGGCGCACCAATTCCGGGGATGCCTGGCTCCACCTTGGGGACTCCCAGCAAGGGACCATCCCACAGGGAAAGCCAGGACGGGTTCCCCAGAGTTATACAGCGCCGGGACGCCCCGTTGCTGGGGCAGCTGTGCGCTTTACAAGTATACTACATTTACATTTACATTTACATTTACATTTACATTTTACAGCCCTCAAAAGGCTGCGCCATCATTAGTCAGCGAGGTCTCATGCAGCGCCATTCAAACCTCAGTTCTCAAAGTCACCTTGCGCTCCTTAAGTGCATTTTTATAGGCCTGTCTTATCTCCTGTGTATTTCCGGGGTTTTTATGTATTTCATGTTTTAATTTGGCATAGGCCAGCGTACACTTTGTGTCAAACCATCCTTTTGTATTCCTAATTGGATTTCTATTTGGAACAAATAGAGCCTCTTTTATGGCTCTTGTGATCAGCTAGAATGGGGTCAAAATTATTTTGTGGGTGGTGTTTTCATCCAGACAAGCAGAAAAGGCAGATTTGCACTTGGTTACAATAGTCCGTGTGATTTCTAGAGGGTCTACCATCGACCATCGCAGGGAATAACCGTTCACTCTACTTATTGTTAGGTTTTGAGGAACGTGCAAGGGTTTGGCTCCATAGGTTATCTGTCGTGTTAGCTGAGTAAGGGAGATGTTCTTTGGGAAGTGATCACTCAAAATTATGTTGTGACTAGTGAATGATTTAACTCTGTTTGAGTATCTGTTTGATATCAATATGTAGTCTATTGTCATAGAACATATGCTACTATTAAAAGTACATTTAAAGGGCCCAGGTGTAACACAAATCTCATTAGAAAAACCCAAGTCATGGCCAAACATTATTTCATTCAAGGATTCCCCATATTGTGAATGCGGGAAGTGAGTATCACTATTCCCATCCTCATTCCTGAAGCCGCATATTACCCTTCCGTTGTTTGTATGGCATTCCAATAAACCTGCCCTTTCCCCAAATAATGAGGGTATCCCTTTCACTATCATTGTGGATGGATTTAAAGTCGTTACTTAGTTTTATCAGAATCATCCCAGTCTGGTCAACAGGGACGTTATTATAAAAATGTATCAAGGCAGTACAGTGCTTATTATCAATTTACAGTACAATCACTTGATAATATATATCGACAAATTTCTGCTCTATTTTACTCACATTTACCATGTTTGATATATATGCATACAAACCTCCCTTTTCCCTTCCATGACCT
The DNA here is from genome assembly GCF_964261635.1 of Lissotriton helveticus. NCBI lineage: Eukaryota > Metazoa > Chordata > Amphibia > Caudata > Salamandridae > Lissotriton > Lissotriton helveticus. Next base: position 269,944,370 of record NC_136068.1, read on the forward strand.
CCTGCTACTGCAGCAGTGTGAAAAATTTGATAACCGTTGATGTGTACTGCGTCCTTTACTCAAGTTTCTTGGAGGCAAATTATAGGAAACTTTGATACGAAATCGCCTCACGGCGGATTTACCAGCTTAGGTTGGATGCCTGAAGCATTCCAATAAACCATCTTGGTCAGATCACTGCAATTGCTACCTGTAGTCTTCTTAGGAGTGGTTTCTACAGTGGTTGCAGTAGGGACGGTGGCTAGTGTCTGATAGTGAATTGAGCCTAAAATAGATGTAGTATCATCTGCTACTTAACTGATATCTGGCAATTTATCCCCGGGATTAAACTGACTCAGCGGCTGAACCTCCTTCAGTGATGTTACCTGTGTGTAATTAGGGGCAGAGTGATTTATATTATACCTGTGTCTACTTGATCTAGTAGGCATATTTTTGTCTAGGTCCTTCTTATTTTGTAGGTGTTGTTCTACATCGTTATTTCATCAGTCAATATCTTCTAAGGTGTTAGGGATATCAAAGCATTTACTTGCTGGTACACTATACCTACAATGAGATTCAACTGGGTAGTTCCTTCTCACGTTTCCACTACCCTGTACCTTTGGTGGTTGATAGAAGTAACCTAATGGAACGGTAATAACTTCCTGAGGCATAATAATATGACACCCTGTTAAGTTCTTTTGATATCTGAAACCAAAACGTTGTTTTCTCTGTATGTCAGAAAGTGGAAAGGTTGCACTCTGGGTTCAGTGGGAACGATGCGCTCCTCCACCACTGACCACATGCAATGAATATGTTAGAGCCAATTGTACAAATGGGGAAGAGGAATTAGATTAGTAAGAAAACAGAGACACCACATATCACCATGTTAACTCATCACTGCTTGGCACTGATGTTTGCAGGTCGAAGAGGATGTCTAAAGCTAAAAGAAGATATCCTAGCAACCTTCCATCAACGTTCTGCATCTCTCTTTAACAGTAATAAAAAAGAATGTAACCCTTAGCTGGTATTCCTGAAACTGAGACATACGAGATGAGCAAGATTCACATAGGTAACGTACACTTTTGAGTACGTTTACTGCTTTTTGGTATTCATAAACTCCACTTATGTAGTAACTTACACTTTTGGAGTAACCTACACTTCTGTAGTAGATCCTGGGCTACACATGGCCACGCACTGTTACTGGAACACCCTCCCATAGAAAATAATGGAGGTAGAGACTGAGTACAAAACTGTAAGTTACTACAACAGTAAGTTACTACAAAATGCAGTTTGTAAAACTGAACAGTATTAAACTTACTCTAAAATGTAAATTACTACAAAAGTTCATTTGTGAATGCACTTTGTAGTCAGCTTTGTGGTGCTACTGTAGTACTACTAAAAAGCGTATTGCAAAATTCAGTGTGTGAATCAGGCCCGATGAGTACCTTGATATATGCTCCTCAACACTTCACCTCTATTGGTAATGAAACAACATCACGATTTGCATGTATACACTCCTTAATGAAGATAAACTTGGCTACATCTTGACTCTTTTGCCATTGGAAAAGTAATTAACAGGGATTAATATTAAGTGGTTCTTTGTTTCATTAGCAATACATACATCACTTGTTAAGAACTCATTGTACCTTATGCATAATAACATTTATAACATGTGTAACCATTATCTTGTAGGAGGAATTCTTCCTGTTCTGTCACAGGGTCAAACCCAAGTTCAAATGCAAACATTCCTAAAGTCTTTCACAAGGCTTGAAGTCCAATGTACAGAATAGATTAAAGTATATTTCTCAATACAACTTGAATGTTTGTGAGTTAAAGGACAGTTTAGGAATATATTGCATAGTGTGTTATTCAGATTCGTAAAGCATTACATTAGGCATGCCAACACTCTGCAAACACTGTTAACGTTTGCTTCTCAGAAATGGATTTGGCTTGAGTGAATTTGAGATAGTGTGCCCAAGTGCTTGCTATGTCATAAGATATAAGTCATGCCTCCTACCATGGCTCCTGAAAGTGCCCCCCCCCCAAAAGGCTGCAGTGGTGAAGCTCATGGTTTGTCACACAACAAACGAGAATCTTAGAGACAAGAAACTTGTTCCAAGGAACACCCCTGAAGGACAAATTCCTTCCAAGTGTACTAGATTTTGCAACTGTTTTTTTATATCCAAAATCTTAACATACATTACTGAAGCAAAATACATTTTGGAAGAACATGTTTCGACACCTCAACCTCTGTTAAATACATAAATTCAATCTTTTAATCTGTCAGTCTGTCTGAGGATGATAAATATTGGACAGACGAATTTCCATATCTAATTCCTTACACATGGCAGACCAAAATCTTGAAACAAACTAATACACTTTGCAAGTTATCAGAACCTTTGAAATATGAATTAATCAAATATTGGGGTGAGCAAAAACTTGAGCTAGCTCTTTAGAAGTCTGCAACCCAGGCAATGAGACAAAATGACATATCGTAGTCAAATGAACCAGAAGCACTAGAATTACTGTGCAATATGAATTTTTGGTAACCCTACAATAACTTCCAATGAGACTATATCCCAAGATCCTGGTGGAACAAGCAACGGCCCCTATAAATCCACATGTGTACTGTGAGAACTATGAACAGAAATAGAGCATGTTTGCAAATAATCCTTGAAATAAGAAAATAGACCTGACCTCCAAAAATATATCCAGATTGTTGCTAAAGTCTCATCTAGCCCTGGGTGTCCAGTAACGTTTAACTCATGAAGGCATTTCATAGCCTAGTGACTTAACAGAATTGATGGTAATTAAAAACAAATTCTGACACAATTATCCATACCATGTCTACCTTCTTATTCCCATAACCATGTCTCCTTATCGATAAATTAGATTTCTGCAGTACTTGTGTCCAAAAAAGTATTTCACATTAATCAAGGCATTGGAATGGTGCTTCAAAAACTTCATACAAAATTCATGGAGGGCATCTGTCCACTGATCCCACTTTCAAGATAAATCTGTCGAGCTAGACTATCAGATTTACCATTATTGGAACATTGTCTGTAATTCATCACAAAATTTATGTTAGGAAATAACAAGGTCCATTCGAGTTGCACATAAGTAGGTACTTGAGCAGCCCTGGACAATCTTTCTTGATGGCTGATGTAGGCACCTCATATTCCTGCGGCAGCCATCAGACAAAGGTCACTGCCTGGGGTAGCTACTCGACCCATGAACTTGTATTTCCTTAAATTAGATTATTTTATGTTATAATTAAAAACTGGCTACAAACGGGGGCGGCACCCATTATGAGCAAGCCATCACTGGAAATCAACAAACAGATAATGAACAGAAGATAAGCTGGCCCCTACATGGATCCATTCAAACTGGTAAATTCATAACATTGACTTCATCCAAGAGCACTGTTCTGAATTGTCAGCCTTGGGTGGACAAGCCTATTGGACTAAATAAATAGTTTGCATTTGAACTCTGACTAGTGTAAACATCTAGATAGGCCTGCTTGTGCCATTTTGATTGGAAGTGTCTGAAGAACAGGATAGATGAGGGTTTGAGAAAAGTTCTGAATGGGACTTCAGACCAGGCACTCTGCCACTTTGGAATGTGCCCAATGGGCTGGAGCCTAAGAGGCTGCTTTCAAAGCAGAATGGGCTGTTATGATCCAGCTATGCTTCTATGGCCCCAATTCTACTGGGAGTCTCCCATGCTGTTGGGCTGAGTTGAACATCTTTGCTATGGCTGATTTTGTATTCCAGCTGAACCTTTTGAAGGATCATAGGAAGACAATGACCTATCAATTCAGAGTTATTACATAAACAAGCCATTCAGATACACTCACATACTCTTGGGCAAATCTTTAACTTTCTCAGGTGTTGTGAAATATTGTGGCACATGGAGGAACTACGCTTTGCACAGTAATCTATACCATTCATGTCTATCTTCTTGTTCCCATAACCAAGTCTCCTTATCGATAAATTGAATTTCTGTAGTACTTATGTCAAAAAAATGATTTCCCATTAATCAAGGCAATGGAATGCTGATTCAAAAACTTGATACAAAATTCATGGAGGGCCATCTGTCCACTGACCCCACTTTCAAGATGAATCTATCGAGCTAGACCATCAGACTTACCATTATTGGAACCTTGTCTGTATTTATCAAAAAATCAAAGTTAAGGTCTATATTCCCTTCTGTGGTGTTTTTGTCTGCCAACAAGTAAGATTTCCACTCCTATAAAGACCGCTTGATGCCCATGAGGTCAATGTTAGTGAGTGTGTAATTGAATTCTGTTGGTGAAATCTTTTTTTTTTTTTTTGTCCTCATATCCACCATGGTAGAAAAAAGTCATCTTTAAAACAAGCCATAGAACCGCTGTCTCAGTATTATACTGGATGGGATCTTATGGAGAGGGGGGGCCCAACACCCCACAGCTGTTGCTAGCTTAGTCTCTTTTTTGGCTGCCAATGGGGAAGCCCACAGCATGTCCTGAGCCGGGCTTTGACCGGCTATCTGCTGCGCACAGGCTGAAACATGGGCACCATAGTAGTGTAATCATTGGACCCGGAAAAAAAAAACAAAAAAAAACGGATCTTTATTGTGCCCAAACAAGCATGTGCCAGAAGGCTCTTTTGTTTTTATTCCCCAGTCTAGCTAGGTCCATTCTGGCCGTCTGTAGGATGGATGCCAGCCAGTCACCATGGGTGGGAGGTAGGGGGTCCTTCCACCTCCTGCAGATCTCCCTCCTTGCCAAGAGGACCGTGTAGAACACTAGGCTACGTGCTGCTCTTTGCGCTCCTGTCAGGATCCCAAAAATTACTAAGGATAGATCAATGATAACTGGGAAACCCAACGATGTTGTAATGGTCTTCCCAATAGCTTCCCAAAATGTAGCAAACCGAGGGCATTCAAAAAACATATGAATGTCTGGTGCTGCCTGCAGTCCACACCTTGGACATGCGACTGGGTTCACTAAAGCAAATTTAGATAACCTCTGGGGGGAATAATACACTCTATGGAGGGTGTAAAGATGATTCCTGCAAAGCCATGAGGGCTTTACTAGACTCTTTAAGAGCTCGAATGAGGGTGAAATCTTGTTAAAAAATAAGAAAATAAGTTACTAGGTGAATATGCCCAGTGCCTGGATTTCTCCGAGACAAAACACCCATCAAGCTATGATAGGAAGTCATCTATAGTAACAATGCACAATTGAGAGTTGTGTGCTGGAGCAAGTATCGAATTTGGATGGGAGGTTAAGGTGGGCGTTGTTCTTTACAAGATATGTCTCTAATAGCAGTAGAGCTTGGGGATGCAATTTGGGCAAAGTAATATGTTATGGACAAGACATGGAATGTTTCAGAAGTCTCTTCTTGTATTTTAGTGGGAGCTCATCTCCTGCTGCTGAAGTATTATGTATGTTTCACGTTAAGTCAATATGGTATTTATCTTCGTTGTGAACTCTGTCTGTTTGGCTATTGATGTCATGTACTGTTTGCAGTTGCAGTGCTTAAAATAATAAAATATAAAAAAATAAGGCCCCAGTATTCTGTATTCCCACTTGAGGCACAGAGAATCCCCCATCCTCATGGCAAGAGAGAAATAATTTTGATTATTTGGGGGTAGTTTTGACATATGGATGGGCAAAGTAGGGACAAATACAACTTTCCTCTTATTTGCCATGTTGAATGGCTGTCCTATTCAGGCCAGGGCTTGGGCCGCCAACCAGGGAAGCCTACTAAACTCAACTAAAGAACATGGCGGTGTTACATGCATGGATCTCTCTATATTTTCTTATAGACAGTGCTCTGTAGACCTTAAACTTTGCCTAAAATCATGTATTTTCCTCTCATTTTTGTGGGCGAAATTTCTGGAATCTGCACAGATACACACACTTCCTACCCAGTATTCCCCCACTTTTCCCGCTAAAAATGGTACAGCACTGGCATAGCTGGGCCCAGGCACAGAACAGGAATGGATAAAGGTAGAGACAATGCAAAACTCACATGGTCCCTGGTTTGCTTCTTCTTGCTTCTGAAAGCTAGGAAGATGGTGATCATAGCACAGCAAATCTTTTGAGGATGCAATTTTTAGTGGAAAAATGTGCTTTCTTCGACAGCACCTGTTCCCCTTTTCAAACCCCCCTGTCCCTCCACCCCCAAGATTTTGCTATATTTTGGCTATTTGTCTAGTTCCCTCCAGGGGAATCCACAAACCCTGGGTAGCTTTAGAATGCCTAAGATGTGGAGAAAAATTATTACAATTTGTCCTGGATCCCTTTTGTGGAAACAACATTTGAAAGCCTAAGATTTAAGTATCCAAAACATAAAAAAAGACTGAGCACTTGGGCTGGATAACCCTCGGGAGCTAAAGAGTTGAATATGACAAAACAAAGGTTGCTCTTGTTTGATCATCTGGAGAGGGAGTTGGTTTACATGAAAAATGCAAATGGCATTGATTTAGGGATAGTGCAAACTTCTTCAGATCTCCAAAATCTTCCAGAAGGTGCAGTGGGTATGATAGGAATGACTGTAGAATATGAATGTGTAATAGGCTTAATATATCCAAATGGAGGTGGGAATGCCTGGGGATTTGTGTTTTTAAGTTCTGAAGGTAATAATGTGCCTAACTAGCGTATTTCTTTTTTGCTCTTTGCATCAAACCAGTCTCTTGTTTAATGCAGTTAAATCTGAAATGAATGCATTAATATTAGACCATACTGAATTGACTTGCAGTTGTAATTTGGTTATGATAGCTGGATTTGGAGACCGGATAGTGTCAGATTCAATTATTCAGGTTGGATGATAACATGGTTAAGGCAATCTGTCAGAAAGAACACACTTTCTACTCTAGATCCAACAAGTGCAAGCGATCTTTCATCTCCCTGCCTCCACCGCTGACCACATACAATGAGATTTTGAGGGCCAATAGTAAAAACAGGGAAAGGCAATATGGTAAGCTGGAAAACAGAGAATCCAGATACTACCACTCTGACTCATCACTTTGATGGAAACAGACATCTGCAGATGTGCCTTCTGACACCTAGATGGCTTGCATAGGAGAGAAGTGGGGTATTTGTTTCGAATTCTACTGGATTTCAAATCGTTCCCAGTAGATTGCTAATTCCATCAATTTGCTCAGACAACACTGGCTCTTAGAACCATGATCTGAGCAAATTATCATAGATTCTTGCAATCCATACCTCCATCCATCTGCCAAGAAAATTTATTCTCTTAATTTCTTTTCTACAATTGTGGTACATGGTCATTATTTAACAGAAGCACAAGTTATTATCCTAATGCCAGAGTCCCTCAAAGTCTATTCTAAGCAAGATATAGCACTGCAGCTTAAGGCTCCTCATAAATTGGAACATGTGAAAAAAATAATGAATGAATTCTCTAAATTGATAGCAAGCTACTTCAAAATTCAACTGTCAACATTTGAATAGTCTTTTATTTGCATGGAGAAGTAGAAAAACATTTCTAATCTTGTAATTGATTTATAGGGAAACAAATGTTGGCATAGAAACATTTGACAATCATATTGATTTGAAACTATAAAGCTCACAATTTTATTTCAGGGTAATTGTGGTTTATGAAGACTTGAAAATGAATCTAGAAGCTAAGAGCAGTACAATACACTGGTCTATATAGCCGAATAATGGGAACACAGTATTGAATTTACAGAGTTACAAACAAATTGGATTAAGAACAAGGATGTTGAGCCGCCAAAATACCATGAGCAACATAATTTACATTACACTTACTTTGATCCCCGATAAAATCACAGTCTGAGCCAATCATAAGCTGTCTATTTGCTCCATAGGAAAAAGAAGGTAAAGTAAACACCTATTGGTGTCCTGTTTCTGCAGCTGCCTTCATACCCCTTAGGACCAGGGGTAGCAAAAGCAGTGCCAGGGTTATCAAAGGATAAAGCAAAGCCAAGGAGATGATGATGGAGCACAGATTTGGGTTGAATCCTTCATCGTTCTTCAGCTAACTTTGCCACCTCAGACCCAGCTATATGCAAATCAGTCTTGACCCTGTCCCTAATAGGGACAGTCTACCCCGAACTGCCAAGCCAGGTCTTCCATGAAACAGAAACAAGCATCTTTGGACCGGTTTCGGGGTAACACCTCTCTTCAGCCAGGCTAGTTTGAATCCAGTGGCAAAGTGAACAAGGGACCCACTTCTGGACATTCCCTGCCAACCTACGGTGAACAAAGCAAACACAAAGAGATGATAGACGGAGCGCTGAAACTTTTCAGACACTCACCCACAGTCACAGATCTGGGTTGAATCCATCATTGTTCTTTAGCTCACTTGGCCACCCCTGTTCAGACCCAGCTTTATGCAAACCAGTCTTGACCCTGTTCCTCATGGGAACAGCCCTGCCCAAACTGCCAAGCCAGGTCTTCCCTGAAGCAGAAACAAGCATCCTGGGACCAGTTTCGGGATAACATCCCTCTTCAGCCAGGCTAGTCTGAATCCAGTGGCAAAGTGTGCAAGGGACCCACGTTGGGGCATACCCAGCCAACCTAGGGCGAGCAAAGCAAACACAAGGAGATGATGGACAGAGCGCTGAAACTTTTCAGACACTCACCCCCAGTCACAGATCTGGATTGAATCCATCATCGTTATTTAGCTCACTTCGCTACCTCAGTTCAGACCCAGCTATATGCAAATCAGCCTTGACCCTGTGCCTCATGGGAACAGTCCAGCCCGAACTGCCAAGCCAGGTCTTCCCTGAACCAGAAACAAGCATCCTGGGACCGGTTTCGGGATAACACCCCTCTTTAGCCAGGCTACTTTGAATCCAGTGGCACAGTGAGCAAGGGACCTACGTCTAGGGCGAACAAAGCAAACACAAGGAGATGATGGGTAAACCAGTGGTAGTCATAGATGCAAGGGCTAACCCTATTGACGACCATTATTTGAAGGGTCATATTTTGGCAGGGAGATGAGTTAGGATTTCATGACCTAAAGGTTTGTAAAAACTCATCAGCCCCGTATTTCTTACTTTGTCATACTTAGTCTTATTAGGAAATAGGTCATAAATAATATTCACTAACATAAGAATAATGTTTCCTAATTAAATTACTTAGGAGCAGACGTGTGAGCAGTCAGGTCACAAATAGCAGATGCTAATTGCACACCTAGTATTTTGCGAGCTGCCAGTCATACTACTTATAATGTGACCTCCGTACTAATCGGTCAGAACTCAAAATGCAATGTCATGGGGGGTGGGTCACAGAACGACCTGCCTAATGAATGTTGTTATGCAGGTCTCTATTTGTGACCCCTGTGAATGGCTACCAACACAGGTATGGTGGTACGCAAGGAACTGCAGACCTCCATACTTGCATTCACATTTCCAGGAAGGAAACTTTCATTTTTAAAACTTTCCATTTTCCAAAAAGAATCATGAGCTGCTTTAAAGAAAACCTTTCACATTTGGGAAGACCTTCATGGGAGCAGGCAGTGGTTCATCAGAACACTGCCTGCAACCTCTTTGAGGCTAACTGACACAATTCCTGAAGGTGAACTTGTCTCAGGTGACTTTTTCCCTCTGCAAATCTGTTTTCACTCCCTCTAAATTGTCGTTAACTTTGCAGTAGCTTACAACTGCATTTTAGTCACAGACCATGGATACATATGTGTGCAAACTGCAATTAGGAGGGGATGTCCCTTCACAGCCTCCTCCTTACTGCGATTAGTAGTGATTTGTGAAAGCCCATTTGTGAGTCACAAAGGTTATTCTGATTTCTATAAGTGGTGTAGTAATTCTTTCGTACTATATGACCTCGCATCTGTTGGTCCTTAACGAATGGTGGTACGGGGACAGGTCTGATCCGGCATATGCTGTCGAACGAAGGTGCATGGGAGACCATACCTTACATACGATTCAATACTCTGCGCCATTGAGGTGCTCCCTACCGTCTGCCACACAGATTGTCATTCAGATGTGGAGGCAGGCGTTACGGAGGTAGGCTGGTGGAACAGGTTGACTCGGGATACCCCTTTATGGCACAACAGACGCCTGCCGCAGCTGGCGGCTTTGCCTGGATTTCGCGACAGGGATCTCTTTTTTGGAGGATGTTATGCGGGGACTTGTGTTGAAATCCTTCCAAGAAATGCAAAAAGATTTCCTAATGCCAAAAACCAATTTTCTTTAAATATTTGCAGTTCCGACATGCCCATTCCCTTAGCTTGGAGGGGCTGGAGGCGCTGGCGGAGTTCAGTCTGGTGGAAGCAAATGTGTTCATGGGTGTTCTCCAGGACCACAAGATCCCCAAAATCACCCAGTACCTGGTCACGCATTGCTCCCCGTCTCTGCAGAATCCTCGGGAGGTATGGGAGGGAGATGCGGGCCCGATGGAGGAGGAAGATTGGATGGAGGCTCTGGCCTCCCCACGTGGGGCAGCCATCGCAATGAGCATTCGGTTTATCCAGTTTAAATACCTGCATATGGTATACTATACCAGGGTCAGGCTGTGGAGGGCGGGTTTGGTGGCTTTCCCGGTTTGTCTTCGATGTGCGCATGAGGAGGGTACCTAGTTGCATACCGTGTGGCACTGTTCTGCACTAGCACGGTTTTGGAGGGGGTAAAGGCCTGCCTTTCAGAAGTTCTGTGTTGGGATCATTCCTGTTAACCCAAATTGGTGCTCCTGCACGTTATGGAGGGCATTGGGAGCAATATTTATTAGCGCCATCTTATGCTTTTATTTACAACAAGGGGTGGTGAGGGACAGAGTCTCTAAATTAAGCAGAATACTCTCACCCAGTCAAGAGATCAGGGCTAGATCCAACACCGTTTTTTAGCTCATTGCACCATCCCAGTTTCAGAACCTGGCTGTGTGCAAATTAGTCTGTTCCTGTCCCAGTGCATGATGGGAACAGGGCAAACCAAACTACAAAAGCCAATTCTTACACTGGGAAGGAAACAAGCTTCCAGGGACCGGTTTCTGGCATTACAGCCGACTTCGGCCCGGCTTGCTTGAATCCTGATGGTGCAATGAGCAAGGGACTCATGTCTGAGTATACCCTTCCACGCTTAGGGTGGACAAAATTATTTACAACAAGGGGTGGTGAGGGACAGAGTCTCTGAATTAAGCAGAATACTCTCACCCAGTCAAGAGATCAGGGCTAGATCCAACACCGTTTTTTAGCTCATTGCACCATCCCAGTTTCAGAACCTGGCTGTATGCAAATTAGTCTGTTCCTGTACCAGTGCATGATGGGAACAGGGCAAACCTTTGCTCTGGAATGGTCAACAGTGCGATGGGTGTGGGGTGGGGGGTGTAGTTCTTCTGTTTTGTTTCATCTGTATTGCTCCGCCCTATATGTGTTATTTGACAAATAAAATGTGTTTACAAAAAAAATAAGTGGTGTAGTAAATGACCAAATACCATTTTAGTGTCACAAACAGTGCGATTTTGCAAATGAAGGTTTCTGGAGTTAAATGGCTTTAAGCATCAGGCCCTTTTTTCTTAAATGAAGCCCCAAAGGCTCCTCAAGAATGTCAATAAAAATGCTCTGATTTCCAAGCTAAATATGGTGCATTTTGAACTAGGGCCCTCATTGCAAGTAGCCTGTGAAATTCCAGCATGTGCACTAACTCCTTTTACCAAACTTCCGAGTTTTGCAACTAACGCCCCAACCCTGCAACTTCCCTAAGTAAATTATGGCATGTTGAACCTTCATAAAATATACATGTAGAAAAACGCCAGGAAAATAGAGGGACATGCAAATTTTGGTGCGTTCAGCACCAACATATGCATGTTATGCCTCATTTTGCAAGGCTGAACTTGGAATAGACGATAACTATCACAGCTAAAACCCACAACCTGGGGCATGGGATTTCTGCAGATGTGATCACTATTGAAGTCTGGGCAGAGACACTCGCAAGGAGGGCTATAATCTCGTCTCTTATTGGTAAAAGTTTCAATCAAAGATATCAGTAATAAATGCAAAGATCTTGCTTACCAAATACACTGATTAATTTAACTAATTTGTAAGTAAAAGATAACACAAGAACCCCAGTGAAAATGAACAAAAGTGCAATGCAATAGTATTGCACAAAAGAGAGACTGCAAAAAAAAACACCAACTCCACGGCACACAAGAACACAACTAACAAGCACAAATATTCATGTCACATATTACCACCTAAAGAAATAAGCATTCATGACAGGCTGATAAAAGGTGGTTGCACTAAGCTCTGCTTTGGCTTACCACCAAGTATTAGAATTGCTTCAGCTAAAAATGTCAGTACAGATTTTTATAAGGAGAGCTTTTTTCTAAAGTGGCACAGTGGGTGAAAAATGATGAGTTGAAATGCTACCGAGAATGATTGCCGGTGGGTTAGCCTATTTGTAAACATTTCTCCCATCACCATGGGGCCGATTCCGATTCGGTAAAATCCCGTACGAATAGCCTTACGGAGCATTTTTCCCGTACAAATCCTATCCTCGGACTTTCCCGTACGTACGATGTAGTACGATGCGTACCCAAAGCAGTTCTCCGTCCGAATCGTACCAAAGCCCGTACGACTCAATAATCCGTACGAATTGCATTGGGAACGCGCAGTACGCGATGTCCGTACGGATTGAAGCATCATTTTCCGACCCAGCAAGTATGATTTGTCCAGTCAACACTCCGTACGACTCTTTTTTTTACGAGAGCTCAAAACGTCCGGAAAAGCAGAATTCGACTGGAAGTGTGTACAATTTCTGTAACGTTGCATTTGTTGGAGTGGGAATAGTCATTTTTACCCCTCCGCTGTCCAACACTCTCTCTACTGTTGCACTCCCTGGAGTGGGAATAGTAATTTTTATGCCTCCGCTATCCAACACTTTCCCTACTGTCGCAATTGCTGGAGTGGGAATAGTATTTTTTTACCCTTCGCTATCCAACACTTTCCCTACTGTTGCACTCAATGGAGTGGGAATAGTAAATAATCCCCACCGCTAACCAACACTTTTCCTACTGTTGCATTCATTGGAGTGGGAATAGTAAATTATTCCCCTCCGCTATCCAACACTTACCCTACTGTTGCACTCTCTGGAGTGGGAATAGTAATTTTCACCCCTACGCTATGCAATACTTACCCTACTATTGCACTCATTGGAGTGGGAATAGTAATGTATTCCCCTCCACTATGTAACACTTTTTCTACTGTTGCTCTCGCTGGAGTGGGAATAGTAATTTTTACCCCTCCCGCTATCCAACACTTTGCCTACTGTTGCACTCCCTGTAGTGGGAATAGTAATTTTTATGTCGCCGCTATCCAACACCTTCCCTACTGTTGCACTTGCTGGAGTGGGAATAGCAAATTTTTCCCCCTTCGATATCCAACATTTTCCCTACCGTTGCACTCATAGGAGTGGGAATAGTAAATAATCCCCTCCTCTATCCAACACTTTCCCTACAGTTGTATTCATTGGAGTGGGAATAGTTAATTATTCCCCTCCGCTATCCAACACTTTCCCTACTGTTGCACTCCCTGGAGTGGAAATAGTAATTTTTATCTCTCCGCTATCCAACATTTTCTCTACTGTTGCAGTTGCTGGAGTGTGAAGAGTAAATTATTCCCCTCTGCTATTCAACACTTTCCCTACTGTTGCACTGGCTGGAGTGGGAATAGTAATTTTTATGTCTTCACTATCCAACACTTTCCCTACTGTTGCACTGGCTGGAGTGGGAATAGTATGTTTTTCCCCTTTGCTATCCGACACTTTCCCTACTGTTGCATTCGCTGGTGTAGATATGGTAATTTATTCACCTCCGCTATCCAACACTTTCCCTACTGTTTCACTCATTGGAATGGGAATAGTAAATGATTCCCCTCCACCATCCAAGATTTTCCCTACTGTTGCATTCATTGGAGTGGGAATAGTAAATTATTCCCCTCCGCTATCCAACACTTTCCCTACTGTTGCACTCCCTGGAGTGGGAATAGTAATTTTTATCCCTCCGCTATCCAACATTTTCTCTACTGTTGCAGTTGCTGGAGTGGGAATAGTAAATTATTCCCCTCCGCTATCCAACACTTTCCCTACTGTTGCACTGGCTGCAGTGGGAATAGTAATTTTTTCACCTTTGCTATCCAACACTTTCCCTACTGTTGCATTCGCTGGGGTAGGAATGGTAATTTATTCACCTCCGCTATCCAACACTTTCCCTACTGTTTCACTCATTGGAATGGGAATAGTAAATGATTCCCCTCTACCATCCAACATTTTCCCTACTGTTGCATTCATTGGAGTGGGAATAGTAAATTATTCCCCTCCGCTATCCAACACTTTCCCTACTGTTGCACTGGCTGGAGTGGGAATAGTAATTTTTATGTCTCCGCTATCCAACACTTTCCCTACTGTTGCACTTGCTGGAGTGGGAATAGTAATTTTTTCCCCTTTGCTATCCAACACTTTCCCTACCATTGCATTTGCTGGGGTAGGGATAGTAATTTATTCACCTCCGCAATCCAACACTTTCCATACTGTTTCACTCATTGGAATGGGAATAGTAAATGATTCCCCTCCACCATCCAACATTTTCCCTACTGTTGCATTCATTGGAGTGGAAATAGTAAATTATTCCCTCCCCCATCCAACACTTTCCCAACTGTTGCACTCGCTGAAGAGGGAATAGTAAATTATCCCCCTCCTCTCTCCAACACTTTCCCTACTGTTGCACTTAATGTAGTGTAAAATATAGTTTAAAAAATTCATTAATATTTTAATATTTTAATTTATAATATATATTTTTTTTATGTTACAGGTGTATGTATATATATATATATGTATGTATTTCTAATTTCTAATATATTTTTAACACTTTATAATTTATTAAAATAAATATTTATTAATTAATACTAAGTACATATATATATATATATATATATATATATATATAACATTTTATATATGTATGTTAAATTTATTTTTACATTACATGTTTTACTTATATTTGTTAACATTTTCGAATAATTAAAAAAAACATTTTAAGTTATATGTCTTATTTAATTTATTTTATATTATTTTTTACACTTTAAAAAACGATATTTTGTACTCTTATTGTTTTAAAAACTATCAGCCTGATTCATGTACATGCCGTTTTGCGTGGCCCTAATAGCGAATCATAGCGACTCGCTATTGAGGACACGCAAAACGGCATTCATGTAGGAATTGCTAATAAAATAGCGATTCCTACATGTTCTGTATTTGCGAGTAGCAATTTGCTACTCGCAAAAACTCCCCATTCATTCCTATGGGCCAAGAGGCCCATAGGAATGAATGGGGAGTATCCCTTATTTGCGAGTAGCAAATTGCTACTCGCAAATAAGATAGCGATTTTAAGGGTGCCAGGGGTGTCCAAAGGACGCCCTGTAGCACCCCTAAAATGCACATTTGAACAGGTGTTGCGCACACACATGTCCAAAGGACATGTGTGTGTGCAACATGCAACTTAGAAAAATGCTTTTAAAAGCATTTTTCTGAGTTTTTGCTATTTACCGACAGGTCTGACCTCTCGGTAAATAGCGGCCCCAAAAGTGCAAAATCGCTATTTCTTGATGTGTCATGAATAGCATTTGAGGAATCTCTATTAGAGATTCCTTAAATGCCATTCCTCGCAAATATGCGAATTGTTAAATAGCGATTTTTGCATTTGGGATTGTGAATACCAAATGCAAAAATCGCACTCGCAAAGGGCCAGATTCTCAGAATCTGGCCCTTTTGCGAGCGCTATTGCCTACACGAATCAGGCTGTATATCTTTTTTTCTATATTTTAGTACTTACCATTATGAAGATAGGATGTCGATATTTTTTACATCGATATTTATGTCCCGATATTTTGGGAACACAATATTTTGTCTCTCGATATTTTGTCAGTGATCCCAGCAGCACAGCAGTCCTTCTTGGCAGAATCTTCACAGGTCCAGAAGTGCACTGAACTGCTGGTGTCAGTGGTCCAGTAATGATACCCAGTTGGGCCTTTGAAGTGAGGAAGACTTCAACGACAGACCTTTGAAGTGCACAGAGGTCATCCCTTTCTGCCCTGGCTCCAGACTCACTACAGGTGATATGAAGCCCTTTGGGTGCGGATAACCTATTCAGGTGTAAGTGAGGCTAGGTCCAGCTCCTCACTCCAACCCTGCCAAAATGGCCGGTCAAGTCACACCTATGTTCCTATTATGTGTCATCTAGGGGGAATGCACAAAACCCAACTGTCATCCACTCCAGACATGTGATCAGAGACATTCAGCAGACACCAAACAGCTGAAGTAGAAAATGCTGACTTTATCATGAGTTGTGGTTTTAAATTGTGATTCCTGAGACACCAAACTTGAAAAGTTTATCTCTTCTGTGGTAAATAAATAAATTACCGGTACTATTTTTCTATGCGTTAAAGGTAAAAGGATAGCTCAATAAATGAGAGGCAGAGTCCGTGGTATCTGAGTCATACGGGCTTTAATTAAGTGGCTCGAGCCAATGGACATCGGGTTCCATCACCTGCTAAGGTTCAGGAAGGGACAGACAATCTCTTATTAACATCATACAGTATATATAGTAAAACAGTACAGTTGCATTGAATACAGTAGGCGTAACAAGTAAAAAGAAGAAGATAAGAACATATGGGCGTGAAAAGAAGGCGTGCACAGGGCGTGCACGAAGGTGTGTGATGTGGACGTCACAGAAGTGTCATAAGTGGGTGGACATATGAAGGGGGTTTCATGGGCAGCTGGAACCTTTAACCTACTGGTGCGCGCAAAACGAGTCATGACGTGTAACTGGGGAGAGCTGGGGGCCGCTGACTTCTAGCACTAGAAGAGGAGACTGAAGTCTGGGATGTCAGAACGACCTGTACCTATAACGTATCTGATATCTTGTGTTTAGAGTACATGTTGCTTGATTCTAAAAGTCATCAGGGCAGAGGCTACTTGTCACTAAAGCTAGTGTATGCATATATTTCTTCATGTATTGCGTGAACTATGGATCTTCTATGGATACTAATTCAGTAAATCACTTGCATGGAGACAGGAAGACTGGACTGTAGACGGATATGTTTATGCTGTTCGTTAGCTAGGAATGTGAAGCCGGGGAGCTGAACAGATAACTGTAGGCATAACATATTCTTGGCAGGCAGGCCAGGCCGAGCCGGGCACCGCGCTGCTTGGCAGGAAGTAAGTGAAGGGTCAGGGATGCGGGCGGGGCTGCATCTCTCGGAGTGATTCAGGAGACTCGAGGCCTGGATCTCGTGTCCGGGCCCTGCAGAGCCCTAGAAACGGGTGCAACTCGATGATTTAACGTGCACAATGTAAAGACGTTGGCAACATAGGCCTAGAAGCCTAATTCACGTTGCTCTCAGGAGAACTGGATAACTGACATACCAACGTTGGACGTAACTGTAAATGCGTCTTTATATTTGGCCATGGAGGGAAAATGCATATTACTCATGCACATATATTACATGTTGGGGAACACGTAGGGACACATAACAGGGCAAAATTCAATTTTCCTCATTCCCTCCTTGTTCCCTACGTTCCCTTCAGGAAACATCAATATTCATGAGACCATCTATCTGTTCATACAGCATCATTTGCTCGTCTTTTTTCTTCTGGGAATGGGACTTTGGACGTGGAATACAAGATGTAGCGCACAAGCCGCAAATCGCTGGGCCACATTGTAAACAGAGACAACAACTGAATATGATCATTACTACTACTCCCAGGAATGACAGTATTTTCCATCCCCAGGCAGATATTACACTCCAGAGCCAGCCGGACCAAGTCCAGGTGCCTGGATTCTGGTGTAGCTGATGTGCTATTTTATGAAGTCTAGTTATTGCTGAATACACAGACGATGCGTTATTAGGAATGAAAACGCAACAACTAGATCCGATGACTCTACAAGCTCCGCCCCTATCGGCCAGTATGACGTCAAGAACAAGGCGGTTCTGAAGAACAACAAATCTCATAGCAGACTGCTCTTCTGCTAAGTTACCTAGAGCGGAAGTAGTCTCATTCACTACTGCTTCAAGGGTTCTGGTTAACCTGCGTATTAATTTACTATTCTGGACAGGACCTATGAAGAAAAAGAAACCTTTATTGAAATCCGTATACTGTTCCAATGCAGTTTCAGTCTGATCGACAATTGGGGACTCAATCTCCCTTCTATGTCTGACGTGTACTAGATGGGTATTTCGGTGATAATCGGATGGGGCTAGGAAAACTGGTGGCAGTAGGAATGCAATGTAACATGTTCCATCCCAATCTAGGGGCAAACGTACATATGCGGTCTGACCACATATAAAATAGGAATGACGTGAGGCTTTGAAAGTAGATTTCCCACTGTCACTGTACTCGACCACAGTAGTACAATCACTGTGTCCTAGGTGTACTGAACCATTCTTTCTAACACATAATTCGCCTTTCACTGGTAGAACTGTTATAGAGGGCAAGTCTGGATTGGTCTCGGACTGAACATTCAAAACCATGAGGTTGGAGGAAAAATTACCTAAATCATATACTTCATTTTCTAGATCTAACCCGGTCCTATGTGAAAGACCGTCCTTGTCTGGGAAACAGGTTCTATTCAGAAGGGACTTATCGTCTACAGATGACGTCAACGTAAACCATGCTCCACACGAACCATTGTGTGAAAACGGATAGGGAAAGAGTGGCAGAGCTCCCTTTACAGTCTGGTAAGGGGGGAGTCGACCACATACCCAGCAATTAGTGGCATTGCTAGTCTGATGCGAATAATGTAACATACGAATAAAAGTATTGTTGCGCATTGCAAGCCGATAGGATAACTCGTGAGGGGGTAGTTCACTAAATGTGTGCTCTACAGTATCATTAGAGGAAGAGTGTACATGGGAACCAATAGGAGGAAAGAATACGTGTAATAAACAACTTATACATGTAATCGTAAGACTCAGAAAAAACATAAACAATAACGTAACAATGCATCTGCTTCGGAGATTTTTACAATATTTCATTTTCTTGGAGTTTCGTCTATCTCTCTCACTATGTGGGTCTATCTCATACATGTCAGAAACCTGTCTAACCGCTTCACCCGAGGGGGACTTAAACAATTAAACGCTGTCTGACTTACTAGACCTCAATTTAAGTTTATACTCCTGCTGCGGAGTGTTCTCTAACAGGGGAAGTTTAGAGTCAGTATCGGGGCAGTCCTTGAAAAAAGTCTTTGGACGCAGTCCATGGAAACGCTTGATGTGACTAGAATGGAGCCAGCCTTTTCTTCCTTCTAGCTTTACGGCGGTCCTTGTGGTCATCAGAACGAGTTTTGGCTCCTTCCAGCGGGGCTCCAGAGGGCTTGAGCGATCAAAGTTCCGAACCAATACTAGATCTCCCGGAACGACCTTGTGCGGTTTCACCTGGGTGTTGTCCGGAAAGGCAGCCGCGACCTGTGAACGACAAGAGAGTAGTGCAGACATCAGGGAAGCTAGGTAATCTGTCAGCATGTTACTGTCAACATCGGTGATTTTACGAGGCATAGGTGTACCCCACATATTCGGGGGACGACCGAAGACAACTTCGTAGGGTGACAAACCCGATCTGGAGTGAGCGACCATTCGCATATAGAAGAGGGCAACCGGCAGGGCTACCATCCAATCTACACCTTTTTCGGCACAAACCTTCGCTAATCGTGTTTTCAGAGTTTGATTATGTCGTTCGACGAGGCCAGCTGCCTCGGGGTGTCGTACGCAGTGGAATTTCCACTGGTACCCTAACAGAAGTGATACCTGTTTCATGAGTTCGGACGAGAATGGCTGTCCGTTATCTGAATACACGACACGGGGCAATCCGTATCGAGGGAAGAACTCGCGTACCAGCTGCTTAGCAGTGGTCGCGGCAGTATAATCTGGGACTGGATATGCTTCTGTCCATCTGGACAAAGCGCAGACAACTACGAGGACATACTTGAATCCTCGACATCGATCCATCTGGATATAATCCATCTGGAGGACTTCAAAAGGGTGATCAGGAGGATGGAATCCACCTTGTTCCACGGGGACACCTTTACCTGGATTGAACTGACAACAGATCATGCAGGTACGCACTTTCTGCTTCGCTGCTGTTCGTAAATGCTTGTTAACCCAGAGGTTCTGGATGCTGTCTAACATGGCTTTTTCTCCTAAGTGTGCTGGACTGTGTGCTGTATTAATGATGGCTTGAACCATAGAGTCGGGGGGAAACCATGTGGCTTTTCCCTTCGTCAACCATCCCTGATCTGTCTGGACCCCTCCTTGTTCAGACCACTTCTTGATTTCATCTGGGGTAGCATGTGTCTGTATGTCTAGTACGTCTTGTGTAGGATCTTTGACTGTCATGCAAGTCGTCAGGACTGGAACGTCTGTTTTTGTTGTGTCAGCTGGAATGTCTGGAGTCTGAGCTGTAAGCTTGGCTGTTCGATCTGCCAGGTCATTACCCTGGGAAATGGTGTCAGTGACTTTTGTATGTGCTTTGCACTTCATAATGGCTATAGCTGTAGGCAAATGTATTGCTT
This sequence comes from Lissotriton helveticus, assembly GCF_964261635.1. Classification (NCBI taxonomy): domain Eukaryota; kingdom Metazoa; phylum Chordata; class Amphibia; order Caudata; family Salamandridae; genus Lissotriton; species Lissotriton helveticus. The sequence goes on from NC_136068.1 coordinate 269,964,891, forward strand.
CAAACAGAGCTTGAATGAGGGGGCCATGCTGAATCTTGGCTCCATGAGAGGTCATGAAACCTCTTTCTTGCCAAAGGACTCCAAAGTCGTGAACGACTCCGAATGCATAACGTGAATCTGTATATATGTTTACTTTCAGGTTCTTGGCTTGTATGCAGGCTTGGGTCAGAGCGATGAGCTCTGCTGCTTGAGCAGACAGGGTGTCAATACGATGTGTTTCTATAACTTTGGTTTCAGTAGTTACTGCATATGCTGCTACTAACTCTCCTGTACTTGTTCTCATACATGAACCATCCACGTAAAGTCAGGTTTGGGTCAGGTAATGCAATGTCCGTCAAGTCTTGTCTTGGCTTCGTCATGGTGTTAATAACTTCCACACAGTCATGTGTTGCAGTAGGATTTGAGGTAGTCGAGGGTAACAGTGTAGCAGGATTTAATATGTTGCAGCGTCTGATCTCTATGTGTGGCTGGAACAGTGTCAGTTCGTATCCTGTCAACCGTGCTATAGTCAAGTGCTGAGTCTGTGTTCGGTTCAAAAGAACTTCCACGGAGTGTGGAACTTGTACTGTCAGGGAGTGTCCTAACACTATGGAATCACTTTGTCTGATAGCTAAAGCTGTGGCTGCAACTGATTTGAGGCACGCAGGCAAAGCCTGGGCTACTGGATCTAATGTGCTAGAAAAATAGGCACAAGGCTTGTGTTGTCCTGCTTGATCTTGTGTGAGAACAGATAATGCTGTACCATCACGTTCAGTGACAAAAAGTGTAAAAGGTTTACTATAGTTTGGTGTCGCTAAAACAGGTGCTTGACATAAAGCTTTCTTTAATTCATTGAAAACAAGTGTATGTTCCTGGGTCCAAGGGAGGACAGTCGATGTCGCTGCCTCCTGTGTTGTCAATTGTATCAGTGGCTTGGCTAGATATGCGTACTGAGGGATCCATTGTCTGCAATAAGAAGTGAGGCCGATAAAAGCTCGTACCTCCTTCTGTGTCTTGGGCTGTGGAAGATGGGCAATTAACTGGATACGGTCAGGTGTCAACTGTCTACCCCTCTTGGACAGCAAGTGTCCAAGGTATACCACTTGCCGGACACAGAATTGCAGTTTCGAAGGGGACACCTTGTGCCCCGTTTCTGCCAGAAAATACAAGACTGTCAGTGACGCACGTTCGCAGTCACGTTCTGTACGGGCTGTGATCAATAGATCATCAACATACTGGAGCAGGGCAGTGTCAGTTGGCATGTGAATACTGTCTAGTTGTCGTTTCAGTGCTTGACTGTAAATACTAGGACTTTCTGTGAACCCTTGAGGTGCACGTGTAAATTTATAGCTTCTTCCATTTAAACAGAATCCGAAAAGGAACTGGCTGTCTGGATGGATGGGGACACTAAAGAAGGCGTTCTTGAGATCGATAACAGTAAAGAACTTTGCTTCGGAATCAATGGCAGTCAATAGGGAAGAGATATCTGGAACCACTGGGTACTGGGGTATGATACATTTATTAAGTTCTCGAAGGTCAATCACTAGTCGATAAACTGGAGGTGCATTTGGGTCAGTACGTTTAAGGATCGGAATGATCGGAGAATTACATACATTGGAGTCAGTTTCTACAACCACTCCTTGAGTAATGAGTTTGTCAATAATTTTCGATAAGGCTGCTACAGCCTCAGGTGGCAACTTGTATTGTCGGATTCGGGGTAGTACAACTCCTTGTTTCAGAGTGACACGATATGGTGTAATGTGCATATAACCTACATCAGTTGGACCTTGCGCCCATAAATGCTGTGGTACATTCAATAATCTTGGATCAAAATCTCTTAACACATAATGTCCTTTAAAATCAGGTAAGAACAATCTCACTCCTTCCGGAGAACAACAAATCACTGCACCTAATTCTTTCAATGTTTTAATACCAAGTAAGTTTTCTGGACATGATTTCGTAAGTAACAAGTCTGTAGTTCGGGACAATGGACCAACTTCTAGGGAAACTGGTTTCGATATTTCGTTAACAATAGGCTTTCCTGAAAATCCCAGGGAAACATTTCTTGAGCGTGAGAGAGGAGCCCCTGGAACCTCGTCATGACTGATGGTAGTCCTACTTGCCCCTGTATCAATCAGAAATGTTCTGTCTTTCCCTAATACTTGACTGTGTACATAGGGACCCTCTTGATCTACAGGAATCTCGATGAGAGGCAAGCCAACCTCCCTCTCTAGGCTGTTTCATGAATACTGCTGATAATCTGGATAATCTGACTGTGCGTACTGGTACATCTGCTGTGTAACGTGTTGTGTGGCAGCTATAGGCTGCGGTACTGTAACTGTCTGTTGTGCGTTCTGCGGTGGTTGCGTGTTCTGCGGAACATGTTCCTGTCTAGGAGGACGCGGTCTCTCTTTCGTCTTACCAGTAGCTATGTTGTGTTTCAGAACTGCACATTCGTTTATATAGTGACCTGGCTGTTTACAGTAATTGCATGTCCCTTTAACGGGAGCTGCAGAATGACTGGTCTGAGTCGTACCCCTCTTCTGACTATCTATCGGAACAGACTGTGCCACTAGTACTTTCATTTTCGTGTCTTTCATACGTCTCTTTTCGTGTTCTTGCTCTTCTCTGATTCGGTTCTGGTGGTACTGTAACATTTGTAACATTTGGGACGGGGTATTAGCTTGCCAGGTACTCTCGACTTTCAGTACTCGATTTTTAACTTGTGGTAAAGAATTCTCTACTAATTTGGTAACAAAAAGATGTGGATACGATTCACTACTTGTTTTCAGGCCGCTATTAATAATGAAACATTTCTCAAATCTGGAATAAAAATCACTAGTGTCTTCGTCTTGTTTCTGTTTACAGGCTGAGATGGCATCCCAGTCTTCCTTTTTCGTGGTTAGTAGTCTTGGCAAGACTTGAATTAACAATTCGGGCAATTCTTTGGCTTTGTCCCCAAGACCAGTACCAGGAACTCTTGTTTTATCTTCGTTCTCTAATTCGGCCCAGTCAATCTTTTTCTCTCCCACCTCCCATTCTTTTTCTTTAAGTTTTTCATATGTGCCCGCAGGCAACAGGACCTTTAACATTTTAATGATATCGGGATACGTGTATTCTCCCATACGGAGCATGTCTTTTAATTCACGGTGGAACCCTGCTGGATCTTTATCGTGACAGGGCACTAACTTTTTCATTTCCAGTAGTTCTATTTTCGTTAAAGGGGTGTAAACAAATACGCGTTCGAGCGCACCTCCCCCTGTCCGAACAGGATGAACTTCTCGCAAGGGATTCTGTCTGTCTATGTAAAATGTCTTTCTTACTGGGGGTGGAACTGGAACGAAATGTGGAGTCAGGAACGTTCTGTATTTGTGGCGTTGTTCTAAAATGACATTAATCAAATCGGTACCTAAGTCTTTCCATCGGTTTAGGATTAACTCGTCCAATACATTATATAGGGGACCTGGATCAGAATGCTGACTTTCGTACAGTGTAATGAGGTGCTGGATCATGTACATACCCACCAGTCGCTGTTCGTCTGGTGAAAGATTCAAAAACATATGGGCCACTACTTCGTCTTTAAATGCGCTAGAATCACTAGTCCATTGAACTGCTGATCGGGCTAGTTCCTGTTCATGCATGGTACTAAGCTCACTGTAACCTATACGTTGTCTCAGGACTCTATCGGTAGCTTGGAATAAATGCTCAAGAGAACACTGTTCTGGTACGGGAGGAAGAAAAGTTTTCTTATATTCTTGGCGTGTGGATCTGTCAAAAGGTCTCGTCCTACCTACGTACGCTATTCTTTCTAGGTTGTCTGTGTGTACATCTTCGTCTGAAGTGTCATTCTCTTTCTCGGGTTCTCTCGTTGCTTTTGCCCTTTCGTGTATGCTTAGGATTTCTTTATGAATCTTCCTATACATAGTTTCTATACTATTTTGTTTACTGTGCTTTCCGTCCGCTATGTTGTCACTCCATCTTGTCAGGACTTTCATCTCATCTTTGTCTTTACCAGGCTGGTCTTGTTCTCTTATTAAACAATTTATCAAAAACTGCAAGATCATATTTTGAGTCTCGACTTTCCTGTGTGCCATGGCCTCGTGAATACTTTCTGGTCCTTCCCCTGTTCGGATGAAATGATATATTCTGTCAAGATGTTCCCCCATTTCAGGTAAGAGAGTCAAAAAGCTTGCAACTCGTCGGAGACGTACGGAATATAATATCATGTGATCTTCGCCTGGCACTGGATCATATCTACAATCAGTAAGGTACTTTTTGAGGGCTGCGTATGTAGCCACTTTTGGCGTACGCTGTAATGCTATGTCTCTTAGCGTCATTCGTTTTGCTTGAGGCGGGGTGATAGGGATACCTCCCCCTGCTCCTCCTGCACTAGAATCGTCAACTAATACTGGACGTGTCATCGCTGGTAATGTGACTGGTAAAGTAGGCATATGTAATGTGGGTTGGTCCTGGGTTACTGGCGAATTAAAAGGATTCCCGGGACCAGTGGCTGGAGGAACAGTAATTGCGTTATCAACAGGGTTTTGAGGTTGAGCAGGCGGAGGAGTACGCGGATTTGTATATTCTGGGACAGCGTCGTCTAAATAGGAAGAAAGGAAAATTTCAGCTGCGGTCGGTTTATGACGTAACTTAGTCGGGATCAATGGTGGCGGTAAATTACAGGGTGCTTCCGGGGTCGCCTTAGGCAGGCCCTCGGCGAGAAGGGGATACATGCCTTTAATAAGGGCATTTCTTTGTCTGTCGGACTGTTCTGCTCTAACTCGCTCACCTTCTTCTAGTAGTTCCCTTTCTTGGGCTTTTTCTGATGATTCTCTACTTAGTTCTGCTTTTCTGATTTCTTTTTCTGTTCTTTTATGCGATTCTTTACGCCACAATTCTATGGCATCTTTCTGGGATTGTCTGGCTTTCTTTTTCCATAATGCTTCCTCTACTCTCATGATGCACTCAGCATCCCAAGTTCCTGAAACAGGCCATCTATATTTCTCTTCCAGATTCTTAGTATAGTCTACCCATAAGTCTAAGTACAGTATGGCATCTAAGCCATGTTTATGATACATGAAATGTCCGGGACTGTCCCTAGGTGGGACAGGAACTGATTCTTCGAGTATCCCTTTTCTGGTTCCTATCTGACGTAACTTTGAAAACAGCGGCATATTTGAACGTACTCGAACTTGAACACAACACACAATGAACACAGTAATGAATAGCAAAACAAATCATTCATACCACGACATCAAAACACATTAAAAACAGTTCGAACAGATACTCCCTAGTACATGGAAAACATAATACTGGAAATCTCGAGAGACAATACTAGAAAACAGAATTACTGGATGCACTGCTAAAACAGTACAGAACATACCGGTCTCATAAAGAGACACGTCATACCGTATCCACCTAGGTGAACACGTCGGACCGGATCTGTGTACCCAAACCCGTCTGGACCGGGCACAATTTAATGAACCCGTCTAGATGCGTCCACAGCAACGGTACTCAACGGGAAGCAAAACTGAAGGCCTCGGAAACTGGACTGGACTGCTACGACGTCTGGTTACTGCTACGCACTACACATGCGCTTCGGGCTTCGGAAACAGGTGGGCCTCCGGATACCTCGGACCTTGCTTTCTCGGCTTGGGCTCTGGTCGGGACTCTCCGCCTTCCTCACCGCCTCGTCTGGATGCTGGACCGCAGTCTCCGTCTCCTCCGTGGGCCTGAGGGAGTTTTAGCAGGAAAACCTGCAGGTGCACAGTAGGGGTCCGTCACGGCTGTAGAAGGGGTCAGGGGGCCTGCGTTACATCGCCGGCGCGTGGGGAAGGGGCTCGTCCCTGTTCGGGCACCATTTTGTGGTAAATAAATAAATTACCGGTACTATTTTTCTATGCGTTAAAGGTAAAAGGATAGCTCAATAAATGAGAGGCAGAGTCCGTGGTATCTGAGTCATACGGGCTTTAATTAAGTGGCTCGAGCCAATGGACATCGGGTTCCATCACCTGCTAAGGTTCAGGAAGGGACAGACAATCTCTTATTAACATCATACAGTATATATAGTAAAACAGTACAGTTGCATTGAATACAGTAGGCGTAACAAGTAAAAAGAAGAAGATAAGAACATATGGGCGTGAAAAGAAGGCGTGCACAGGGCGTGCACGAAGGTGTGTGATGTGGACGTCACAGAAGTGTCATAAGTGGGTGGACATATGAAGGGGGTTTCATGGGCAGCTGGAACCTTTAACCTACTGGTGCGCGCAAAACGAGTCATGACTTGTAACTGGGGAGAGCTGGGGGCCGCTGACTTCTAGCACTAGAAGAGGAGACTGAAGTCTGGGATGTCAGAACGACCTGTACCTATAACGTATCTGATATCTTGTGTTTAGAGTACATGTTGCTTGATTCTAAAAGTCATCAGGGCAGAGGCTACTTGTCACTAAAGCTAGTGTATGCATATATTTCTTCATGTATTGCGTGAACTATGGATCTTCTATGGATACTAATTCAGTAAATCACTTGCATGGAGACAGGAAGACTGGACTGTAGACAGATATGTTTATGCTGTTCGTTAGCTAGGAATGTGAAGCCGGGGAGCTGAACAGATAACTGTAGGCATAACATATTCTTGGCAGGCAGGCCAGGCCCAGCCGGGCACTGCGCTGCTTGGCAGGAAGTAAGTGAAGGGTCAGGGATGCGGGCGGGGCTGCATCTCTCGGAGTGATTCAGGAGACTTGAGGCCTGGATCTCGTGTCCGGGCCCTGCAGAGCCCTAGAAACGGGTGCAACTCGATGATTTAACGTGCACAATGTAAAGACGTTGGCAACATAGGCCTAGAAGCCTAATTCACGTTGCTCTCAGGAGAACTGGATAACTGACATACCAACGTTGGACGCAACTGTAAATGCGTCTTTATATTTGGCCATGGAGGGAAAATGCATATTACTCATGCACATATATTACATGTTGGGGAACACGTAGGGACACATAAGAGGGCAAAATTCAATTTTCCTCACTTCCAGATTGTGAATTACACTTATAAGATGAAAGAAAATATTCCCAATGTTATTGTATGGGGAACACATGTCTCGCAGTAGTGAATTACGACTTTGGGATTTTTTCCACTACCATGATATGTAAAGTACATGTCCTGCCTTTTAAATACACTGCGCCCTGCCATCTGGGTTGTCCAGGGCCTTCTTTAGGGGTGACATATATGATTAAAAAGGGAAGGTTTGGGCCTGGCAAAATGTTTCTTTTGCTTGGATGAAATGGCAGTGTAACTACACACAAAGGCTCTGCAATAGCAGGTCCGAGACATGGTTAGAAGGCAATTTAAGTGGGTACAACAAGCAGTGCTGCAGGTCCATTTTAATTTACAGGACCTGCAACATATAGTGCACTTTACTAGGGACTTATAAGTAAATTAAATATGCCAATTGGGTATGAGACAATGTTGCCATTTTTTAGAAGAGGTAGCACATGTACTTTAGCATGGGTTAGCAGTGGTAAAGTGCTCAGAGTCCTAAAACCAGAAAAAACGATGTCAGAAAAGTGGAGAAGGAAGGATAAATGTTTGACAAAAAGGGCCATTTACAACACCGCTTGCCACTGGGCCTCACTAGGTATTGTTTTTTTTAAATTACATTTTTAGTTGGTTGAGATTGAAATATATTTTTTGTTGAAATCTGCAAATTATGCAGCAAAAGTGGCAACTGATGTAAATGTATTCATGCAGAAATCACAGTTGCAGAATTTTGTATTTTACATTCGACTTTGAACAGTTAACCTAAGAAAAGTACGTTCGTGAGATACTATAGAGTAGGCATTTGCACAGTCTTTGTAGAAAATGTTATCAAGGGTCAGCTCTGTGAAACTATTTTGAGCTTGCAAACCTTGTGATTTGCAAAATCAGATGGTCGGCATATACAAAATGGTTTTCTACAATGTATTAAAGCAACTTTGTAAGTCGGAAAAGCATTTAGACTAAGAAATGGGTTTAGCGAATTATACGGAAAAGCAATTAGGAAGGGGCATGAAAGTTCCATTCCTTCCTTTCTGTGATTGGGTATGCCATGTATCAATGTTTTGCGATTGCAACTGGGGTGTCAAACCATTAATCAGTTACTGACATCCGAATACTGGTGGTAACATATTCACAAATGAAATGGGGCTCTTTTGGGCTCCATCCCCTTTGAGCATCATGTTGACAGTCTCACAGGGGAGTAAGCAGTGGTCCAGGATCCCACTGCCAGCTTTCCCTGAAGTTTTTGTAAACAGGATTTTATTTTAAAGTACTACCAGTTCCTATAAAGAACACAGGCATCTTTATCAAAAGGTTCCTGTTTGGGAAAGCAAGTTGGTGCCCTGGTGGCACTGCACCAGCTGCAGTAATGATAGTTACACCCCTTCGTGTCACCATCTCATGGCTGCATGGCAGTTCTTTATACCTGAAGCTGTGCAATTTATTTTTAATTGAAGCTTCCTTCATAAAATATAGAGACAAGAATGATGATACAGGATGTGACTAATTTCTGAAGGATACTGCATGAATATATCTCTGGATGACATGCATGCCTGTGAGGCTTTTAATTATACAGTTAGAATATGTAAATGGAAAATCCAATGCCTTTCTAAGGAAATTAGATTATTTATCTTTTCCTTGGCTAGAGCATCACCTTCTTTCTCATTAAGATGCGTTTTCAATAGGGTGAGGGCATACTGATGGTCTGTTAGCACCAGTCATCCTAAGTGCATGTAGCAGATGCAGTTCATTGTTGTATTTGCACACAATACAGATGACACACAAATCGTGCTTTCCGCCGCTAATAAATCTAATAATACCAGCCATCGATTCCCTAATCAATTCTTGGATGAGTAGGCATTGCCCTAAACTTAATTCTGAGAAGACCGAGGTGATCCTTCTTGGAAAATATCACAACTTCTGGTCAGCATCTTGTTGGCCAGCAGAAATGAGATGTCTCCCCGCTCCCACCTACAATGCCAAGAGTCTTGGATGATAAATTAAATCTAGGAATCCAAATTACTGTAGTTATTTCATCCTCATACTACACCCTTAGAGTCCTCAGGAAAATATTAACTTTTGCACCCCATCAGTGCCATGAAAACAGTTATCTCCACCTTAATATTGTCTAATTTGTACTACTGCAATAGCTTATACAACGTACTGCAGGCCCAATATGTCAACAAATTGCAAGTTTTGCAGAATTAGCTGCAAGACTAATATTAGGACTGTCCAGGCATCACTCTGTTTCCCTTGCCATAAAAAATCTTCACTGGCTAAATGTAAAGAATAGGATTACATTCAAATATCTGTGTATTACCTATGAGGCTCTTCATGACTGTGGACCACTCTTTCTGAAGAAAGATTTCTCCTGGTACACCCCCACTAAGAAATCTAAGATCTTTGGAATCTTTCAAAATAAATACTGTTAGATATAAAAAAAAATCCAAATGGGTAGGAAGCAGCTTCTTGGTAGGAGCATCGAAACAATGGAATCTCCTCCCTTTGAACATCAGGGCAGCCCCTCCCTCCTCCAATTCAGGAAGGCCTTAAAGACCTGGCTTTTTAATAAGTAGCTTCTCCCTCAGTGCTTGCTCTGCACTCTGACTAGTGCCAAGACATCCCCTGGTATATTTTGCACTTTACAAGTTTTTTTACCATAACATAACATAACATAACATAACATAACATAACAGTAGAAGATATGTGCCATCCATTATAGGTGCAACCAGTGCTGGACAACTTTGACAGCACTACAGGGCAATTGTTTCAATGTACTTGACTTTCATCAGCAGATAGCAGTCTTTAGTTTAGGGGGAGCTTACTATGCTTCTTTCAGTTCATCAGGTCAAGTATCTGTCCAAGCTCATGTGCATCCCACATGGATTGCCAGCCACACTAACTGCCTCTTGGAGTACAAATACATTAATGAACTACAGGTATCAAAGGACACTTAGAGCCTGATTCTGATGCGGTTAGGAAGGCATTCCCAACAGGGCCTGATTCCTAATGGCATTTGCTCCTTCCAAATCGGATCAGGAACGTGTCTTCCCGACCCAGGACACAATTGTGATGCGATTAGGAACATATGCTCCCATTGAAGTCAATGGGAGTCCAACCAAATCTTATCTGATAGCATTCGGTTGCATAGTACTCTGTCGGTCGGACTCTCCCGATCTGAGTGGGTCGGAAACCATTTCCAAACCGATTCGGTCGGGAAGCTTTCCAATCCGCATCAGAATCAGGACCTTAGGAGGACTGGTACTAACATGCCAGAAGAATGCACCCGCCCCCCTGGGTTTATATTATGTACATCATTCATCCCAATTTATTTTCAAATGTATGGTATAGATATCACAAAAGACCTATGCAGAGGTACCATTTTTATGTTTTATGCTGGTCAAAAACGTGGCTAACTGATTTTGAAATAATGAATCTTGCAATATACTGTGTTTGAGAACTTAGGGGGACATTAGGATGATGGGCGCCACCCTATCGGACAACGGGACCACCCGCCATAAGGGCGGGGTCCCGTGGGGGGAATTAGGAATCAGTGGCGGGCGCATCCCGCATTTTTAACATTGTGGCGGGAGGTGCTCTCAGCACCGCCCGTCACAATGTTAAAAATGCACGTTGTGCTTTTAAATGCACAACATGACAGGCACCCCATGTGCACCCCCACCTCGCCTTCACCATGGGGGACCGCAGGGGGCCCCCAAAGTAAAGACCGATTGCCACCACGGAAAGGCATCGTCCACCGCACATCCTAATATGGCTGGTGGTGTCTGATAGACACCGCCACCATATAAACCCTTTTCCGCCCCGGCCGCAAGGCGACCGGGGTGGAAATGCGGCGGACGGTGTCTCCGTCCGCCACGGTCCCCCCGCCATAGTAATATGGCGGAGGAAATGGGTGGTGGGCAGGCAAGGATGTCGGGCGGATTGCTACCGCCCGCATGGCGGTGGCAATCCGCCTGACATCCTAATGGGCCCCTTAGATGTTAGAACATGGTTTAAATTGCGAAAAACGTGAAAACAAACTTGAAAAAAATCTGTTTGTCAAGCGCAATCTTAGGAATGTGGCATGGGAACAAGTTCAATTGTTGCTCTTTTTTGAGAGGTGCAAACAAGCCTTTGGTACAGTTTACAAAGTTGTGTGCCCAAATAGGGAATATTACAATTTCCCTCAGCAGGTCTGCTCACAAAGTGTCAAATAAATAAGACTTTGTGTCACAACAAGACTTTTTTTCATTGAGAGGGTGACCATGCTTAGTACACATGACCGCACCAACCCACCAATGTCTCCTGGGTGCATGGCCAGCTTTTGCTTAGATAACGGTGTTTATTTTTACCAGTCTTGTCAGATGTTTTTACAGTCACTTCTTCCATTTATGTTAGTTGGCACAGAAAACGTGTTGACCAATTTAGAGTTTGGTGGACAGAGAACCCTGTCACAAACTTGATGGAGGACCCTGTCTAGCAAACCAATGGTCTCCACACCCTATTTGGGGTTGGGAGGACCATCAGATTTCCTTTTATGGAGGCCCTGTTGGCTACACCGAGGGAAATCTTCCTTTGACAGCCCAACAGAGTGAAGGCCTTCGGAGGGTGGTCATTACACCTCCCACCCTCTTGAAAGTGGATGGTGGGAGGTCATCTTTATTATGTCCATCACTGCCAGGTGAATCCTGAAAGTGAGAAAAAGAGAAACAAACAAATAAAGAGCCCTCACACCCAGAGAAAAACCTCAGTGGGTGTGTGTATGTGTGTGTGGGGGGGGTCATACGTTTTTTGTTTCAATACATACTGTCTTTTGGAGTTTATTTTTGATTTTATTAAAGATTGGTGAAAAACATTGACGTTGGCTGTTCAACAAATATTTTGTACCTTGACAGAAACCACCATAAAGGTATTTCCTCTCAAAGTATAGAGATTACCACTGGCCCAGAGGTGATCTTTAAATCTGGTGGCTGGAAGTTTGTCAGGGTGGCGCATGTAATATCCACCGCCGCCCAAACGGACTGTACCCTACCTGCCACACAATGGATCACGCCAAAATTCTTGGTATAAAAAATTTCCTAAAAGGAAAGAGAACAGGAATTTCTACTTTTTTATACAGTATCTAGTTCCATCTCAAGACATTACAGCGTTAGATGCCTTATCATTAATAACAAAAAAAATGGCAGGCTTGCTTAATTGTTGTTTTTTTCTGCTTGGGAGTTTGGTGGGCAATTGTTTTGAGTTTGGAGACATTTTTGCTCATTATTTTACATATATTTATTTGGAGAGTTTTATATAGTGCTGGCTTCACCCAGAGGCATCAGAGTGCTTTACATGAGGAACAATAAAATATAGTTACAAGGTCACATCAATAAAATAAAGTTACACAGTTACATCAATAGAATAGAGCATCACAAAAACACAGAGAACAAGTCCATGGAGAATAGAAGGAGGAGTGGGAGAATCAAGGGGGTGGAAAAACGATCAGGTCAGAATAGATCAGCTACGGAAGATAGAGATTCAGGGGGAAACACGGTAAGAAAAAAAGAACAGAGATGAAGAGTTAAAGAACCGGATTGGGTCAGAAAAAGATAAACATCTAGAGCCAGGCTCCCTCAATAAGTCAGATCGCATAGGCAATGGAGCAGGTCCGAGGGTGGGTGTAGAAGAAAGACCCACAGCCTCCAGTGCACCGATTGACAGAGTGCTCGTGTCCTGAGGCGGAAAGCCGGGACGTGTGAGTGTGTGTGTGGTTCTCATGTTTTTATTCTCACTTATAGCACTTTAATCACGGAGTTCTGATTATTAAGACTCACCTCGCCGATAATTTAAAAAATTGATCTGCACGCCCGTGCTGACTAGGGACTGCTCCACCATTAGCCCAACAATTCTTCTTGCCCTGCTGTGGCCCACTGCAGCCGATTAGACGCTGCTTGGGTGACAGCCTTCTAGCCACCGCCATCTTGGGTGAGGAGCAGGAGCAGGCAAGTGGTCCAGTGCTCCGCCCCTCCCGCCCTCACTGGTATAAAATGGCCCCCTCATTTCGGGAGCGCAGCGAGCGCGCCGGTGGCGCGCCGGCGGTGCGCCAAAGGAAAGCCCGTCTGCGCCCATCCGCGCCGTGACGGGCCCCGGGGCACGCCATGCTATTGGGTCGATTGTCTACTCCCGCGAGGAGCTGCTGAGCATGAACAACGGCCAGGGTCACCTAAATGAGCCATCAAGTAATCAAGCCCAGAGACTGGGGCTCTTAGATAATTGCTCTCCCATCCTCGATACCGCTCCCACGACATCTGTTGGCTTCAGCAGTCACACGGTGTCCGACCCTTATCCCCACTTCATATCTATAGCCTATCTAAACACCCGCTCCATGGTGAAACACAGCCTGGACCTCTTTCTTCTATTGGATGGGGACAAGCTCGACATTCTTTTACTCACCGAGACTTGGTTGACCCAAGACTCTGCCCCAGATATAATAGCGGCACTACCACCAAACTATTGAATCATTTACGCTGATCGTGGACCAGGTAAACCCAGAGGGGGAGTGGCAGCTATTTTTCGCCATGACCTGAGCGTCACCGCCTTGACCTGCCTGAATCTCTCAGACACTGAAAATCTGGTGTTAAAAATTGATACTGCCTACACAACTATGGCATGCGTCCTCCTGTATAGACCCCCTACTAATATGCCATCTTTCCCTCTAGCGCTCAGTGAACAAGTCGCCAACCTGGCAATTGATCACGCCAGGATTCTTTTGGTCGGGGACCTCAACTATTGGTTTAATGACCCCCTGGAAAGCCCTCAGTCGCGTGAACTCACTGAGCTTCTTACAAATTTAAACTTTGAACATGTATCATCACCTACTCACTGTAAAGGCCACATTCTGGACCAGGTCTGGACCAATTCTCTTTTAGTCACTACTCTTGTCATTTCCCCATGTTTATGGTCGGATCATTCTCTCCTCAAATTTTATCTCATCTATCCCCCTAAAAAAATCACTGTCACAGCTATGGGCGGACGAGCCAGGAAATGGAATTCCTTAGACAGGTCGGAATTCCTACAAACCCTTGCTACCTCCATTCCTCCTCATCACCCTGACATTAACACAGCAGAAAACAACCTTTCTCTCTGGCTGCAAACAGCCAGTGACGTCCATGCCCCATACAAGACGATCAAACTGGCCCGGCGCGCAGACGCCCAAAAATGGTTCTCTGCAGATCTAAAAGCAAAAAAATTAGCCCTTCGACATCTAGAGCGACATTGGCGCCGTAACTATGCCTCTGAAGCTAAACTTCGATATGTCACAGCTAGGAAGGATTACATGAAATCTATCCTAGCCTCTAAAACTGCTTACTTCTCTACTCGCATAACCAACTCAACCAATAAATCTAAGGACATTTTTTCTATTCTCAATGAATTAACCAACCTTGACAATGCCCGCCCCAGCTAGCCCCCGACCCAGGCCCTCTGCGATTCACTGAATGTTTTTTTACAGAGAAAATTGCTGCCATAAAAGCCAATATTCCACAAACCTTAAGCTCTCCCTTTTCAGCTCTAAGCCCCAATACCACCGATTCACTTAGCAGCTTCACTCCTATTACCTTAGATCGATTTCAAGAACTACTGGTAAGAGTAAAATCAGGCGCCCCATCCGACAGATGTCCCCCCTATATCTTGAAAGACTGCCTATCAGTAATTCCGGCCCCTGCCTGCACCCTCCTAAACAACTCTTTGGCCACTGGACAGGTTCCCCTCGCATTCAAAGAAGCAACAGTAATACCCCTCCTAAAGAAACCGGGCTCAGACCCCACCTGCAATGCAAACTATCGCCCTATGTCCCTTCTCCCCTTCCTAGCTAAGGTGTTGGAGGCTCACGTGGCAAACTGCCTGTCCAATTTTATAGAAACATCAAACTGCCTTGAACCACATCAGGCAGGCTTCTGCCCAGCCCACTCAACGGAGGCGGTGGTAGTGGCAGTAATGGACACCCTCAGGGACTGTGCCGACAACCGCACCCCGCAGGCCTTAGTGCTCCTGGATCTGTCAGCCGCATTTGACACGGTCGATCATACCATCCTGATCGACCGTGTCTCTCAGGCTGGCATCCGGGGCACGGCAGCCTGCTGGTTGAAGTCCTTGTTGGCAGATCGCTCTCAAGCAGTTCGCCTGAGTAATTTTGCGGGTACTAAGCAAGCCATCACATGCGGTGTACCTCAGGGTTCGTCCCTGTCACCCCACCTGTTCAACCTCTATATTTCCCCTTTAATTCGGGCTCTTAGAGACAAACAGGTAACAGTGCTGAATTTTGCGGACGACTTACAGCTCCTATTCACAATTGACAACTCGGATACGTCCATCTCCTTCTTCCAGTCAACAATGAGGTTCATCCAAACCTGGATGAACCAAAATCATCTCTAACTGAACCCAGGAAAAACCGAGCTGGTCTTGACAGGGGACAGTCTTAAATACTGGGGCCCACATTATTGGCCAACAGATATGGGTCAAGCTCCGATCCCCTCATCATCGGCAAAGACGCTTGGCATCACCTTAAATAGCGACCTCTCACTTAAAACGCAAGTCGGTCAGGTGGTCTCCAAGTGTCTTTTCCAACTGAGAAAAATCCGGAAGGTCCGTCGCCTTTTGACCCGTGAAGCCCTGACACAGGTGGTGATCGCTACTGTGATCTCTCACATAGATTATGCTAATTTGATATATCTGGGCCTTCCCCAGTTCCTTCTGAAACGACTCCAGATGGTGCAGAATCATGCAGCTAGACTGATTTTAAGTCAGCCCAGATGGCAATCAGCCACCCCCCTCCTGAAAACACTCCATTGGCTCCCGGTGGCCCAGCGCTGCACCTTTAAAGTCAGCTGCATGATTTTTAAAGCGCTCCACTGCAAAAGCCCTAAATTCATCACAAAACTCATCACAAAATATGCCCCGTCCCGAAGCCTACGTTCGGCCCACCACTGTCTCCTACAAACACCATCTTTCAAACGTAAACGCTCGGGCGGGTGTAGATTTGGCACGCTGGCACCTCACCTGTGGAATGCCCTTCCCCTTGAGATCCACTATGTCTAGATCTCATGTCATTCAGGAAATGCCTAAAGAGCTGGCTTTACCAACAAGCATACCACTAACTCCACAGGCTTCCAACTCTGACTGCCCTCTGTCTTCTATAGCGCCAGGAAACCAACCGGTGTCAGCGCGCTTTATAAACTATTGTTAACATAACATAGAAGATAGTCTTCTGTGGGCTAAATACTATGAGAGGGGTGTAGGCGAGTCAGGGAGTCATTGACATGAAGGCAGAGGTCCATCAGGCCAAATAGAGAGAAACAACCAATGGCATGCTCTGGACCGATGATCAGTCGAGGCCACTAAGATGGATGACCCCGGATAGGTACACCGGTCAGATCATCACAAGATGGCGGGCTTGAAGAAAACAACAAAGAAATTGAGTCCAAAAAATCACGAAGACGCCAACTCCACAGAATCGGACAGGAAAGAGGGAGGCAGCCAGAGGACTGATGAGGGAAGGAAAGGCGGGAGATCACCAATCTCATTTGGGTCGTCATGTAGAAGTTGACTGGTCCGCCCAGGACAAAACAGACCAGGAAGAAGGAAGGCAGCAGTGGGGACTAGGAGGGCGAGCCTCCCCTGGCTCAGGAAGTGAAAACCGGTTCGGGGGCATTGGACCAACAGCACCATGGAACTCATCGCTGTTACGAATCCATCATGGGAACAAGACGAGCGCATCTCAATGTCACCACAGGAGGCCTAGCAAGAGGCCAAGCGACAAGACAGACAGCTGCAACCCAACCCGGAAGGCAAGGGGATGGTCAGGAGGTGGGAAACCTCATCCCAGCTCACTTGACCGCCATTCGGAGTTTCCGATCGAGCATTGGCCGCATCAAGGCTGGATTCAGTCATCTGCAGTGATTCATCCGAAGGGGGGGGAAAGTAAAACAGTGGAGGGACAAGGAAAGCCATGCCCAATGTCCAGCTGGGTAGGTGACGGCCGCTGGAAGGAACCCAAACCAGTCTCCTCTATAGTCAAAACCAAGCAGCTCCACAGGGCATCGCCATGTTGTCTCGTACTCCGTGGTCATAAGACTAATCACGGTTCCGAACCCAGATGCAGGAGATTGGAGAGACGAGGACCGCAGTCACATGTGACACCAGGTGGGTCAAAAGGATCCAAGGAGGAGGAGGTAGAAATTAGGGGATTTGAGCCAAAAAGACAATCCCTAGCTGGGAGCTCCCAGCCAGAGCTCCTCATCTGTCGGCCATTTTGCATGCAGTCAATTTACATGCTATTTCACTTGCACCAATCACAGGTGTCATCCATCTCCATGTGTGATCTCAAATACACTGCCTTTAGGCAGCTCACCCCAACCACCAGCACATCTAATATTTGCACTAGCGGGAGAGATCTACTTTCATCCACCCTGCTACTCAACTTCGAAAGTGACCTACAATTTGATTTTTTTATTGAACATGGATGGTGACATTATAACTGTCAAAAGATATGAGTGAAGGAGATTCACTCCAAGCAAGCACCTTCAAAAGATTTAACTTTTCTGGCAGTCAAGATTTGATGTTTGTGGACAAGCTCATTCTTGTATAATTTTATTGAGAGAATCACAAATAAGATAACTTTTATACACTGAAACTGAATCAAAATCATATATTTCATTATAAAATCAATCTATTACAGTATAGCACTTAGTTGTGCAAAACTATCCCAATGCAAAACCCCTATGCCAGATGTGGTATGAATTGAGCCGAAAAACATGTCAATTAAAATTATAAATGTAACTTATGTTAAAATGCTTATCTGTCAGGATGTTTGAAGCAGGGTTGGATCTCCAGGAGAGAGCAATCCTAAATGTACCCGTAGCTGTTGTTTCTCAGGTCCATGCTTAAACATGACTTACAGTCCAAGATTTTTCATTGAATTCTGTGTTCGTAGTGCTCTTTATCCCATTATAAAGTCAGGATTTTAAGTCTCCCAATCCAAGAAATATTCATCTGGAATGCTGAAACTACACTTATATGAATGTGAGACACTTGAGAGATCTGTGTGCTACACCATAAGGCCAGAATAGACCATGGGAAAACAAAACAAACAAGCATTTGCAATGCAATCGGTCTTGCCTTTGTGACCTTATATGTATTTAGCTATGCAGCACATTAGCCTGGGTGCTGATACAGCTACTGTTCTTTAACATAGAGAGAAAGTAAGCACCAAACTGCGTAACACTCCAGGTATGGGAACAAATGGAAAGAAATATTGCCTTTCAGCAGGAAATGGTATAGTCCAAGGCTCTGTTTTTAATATAAAATCAGGGCCTTCGGTGCTCATATCACTGAAAATACAAGATTTGAAAAAGATATTATTGTCTACAGGTGCTTGTGGAAGACAATTTCTATGGACTGGAATATAGAAAATGCTAAAATGATTCTGGTATTTTACTGACCTCTGCTGATCGTTTTTTTCTATCAAGAAAGTTAAATAGAGGCAGTTGTCAGAATTTTTTTTAAAAAGAAAGTCCCGCAGCGGAAAGCGATTCTGGTATTTTACTGACCTCTACTGGTCGTTTTCTATCAAGACAGTTAAATAGAGGCAGTTGAACAAGCACAAGGCAATTCTGGTATTTTACTGATATCTCCTGGTCGTATTCTATCAAGACAGTTAAATAGAGGCAGTTGAACAGAAAAAAAGTCCCTAAGCAGGAGCAGACAAGTCCTTGGGCTGAACTCCAGAGCCCACAAATTTCATACACTTATAAGTATATACTAAAGTATATACAAGAGGTCTCGAATGCTCGACCTAAAAACAAGCATTTGGCATGGAAGTTTCTTGTTAGCATTTGAGTTTTCAGTAACATCAATAACCACAAAGAAGAAGTACACTGCAGTCTGCTTAGTGTACATTTGCTTCTCACACAGGATTAGAACACCGCACGCAGCAGCAATGAAAGCTTCCCTGGAGAACAGATACCACACCAACCAGTCCATCAGTAAATGCAAAAGTTTCTTGCACATTCATACATCAAACACATGGGTGTGTATTCATTAGTGAGAATTTGCATGCATCTATGTGTGATAGTTATTTTTGTGTGAGGGTTGTAAGTGTTTAATAGTTTGATGCATCTGTATGTGTGTGTCGGAGTGTGTGAGATTGGTGGCCAAGAGGTGTGTGATGTGGCATTTAGGTGTGTGTGATGGTGTGTTCCTTTAGAATGTGTGCATGTCTGGTGTTGGTGCTACTGAGCAATTCTGTAAGTTGGGGTGATGGGGTATGTATACTAATCTTTGGGTGAATGTGTGCATCTGATTGTGGAGAGGAGCACATAACTGAAAGCAGAGTAAGAAGCAATGGTACCAGGTGGCACAAATTATTAGGGATTCTTTGTAACTGTTGGGCGAAGAGTACTGTCAGAATGAATGGGGGAGACAGAGGTCATTTTGTAAAGGATGCAATTCTTCCTTCCTGCAATCTTAAACACAAAAGACCGTGGATCTAGAGTTCTATTTTTGGCTTAAGTGTCTTTTAATAGACCTCTGACCTACATTAGGCGAGGATCAGAGCCGATGATGAAACACACTACTTGGGGCCAAATTACGAATCTAGCAGCCCGAGGACCGCCAGACTCACAGGGACGCTGCAGTGGGGCTCCACCCACACCGCACCAGTGGTCTGACTGAACAATTATGACTTTGGTGGTCAGACTGCCATTGTAATGCCACAGCCGCGGTGATCAGGGACTAAGTAATATGCTGGTTGTGCCACTGCGACATAGCCATGCATATTACGAGTTTCAGGACTGCCAGCGGTGTCATTGAGGTCTTTCCTCCATGAAAAGGCTGGCAGTCCTTAAACAAAGGTGCACTAGAGGGCCCCTTGTTGCTCATGGGATTGCATGTAGAGGGGCACAACATAGGTCCCCCTGTGTTCATGCACCCCAGTTCCTGCACGGCATGTATTTTACAGTCCATGCCAATGAAGGAACTGTTTTTGGCATTATCATAGCGGACCCCATTTTCAGAGGTACCGCTGTGGGACGACCAAAAACAGCCCACCAGACATGAGGAAACTCATAATCAGGCTGGCCGAGGGACCATGCGTTTCGCAGTGCGGGAGCAGGCTGCCGGCATGACGGTCCGCTCTCGCACCACCAAACTCGTAATCTGGCCCTTAGTGTGTGTGGGGGGGAGGGGGTTCACATTCTTTTTTATTCTAATATAGATCACAGTTCTAGTACAAAAAAATAGCTGTAGTTTCTCCACCATTCCATCCTTGTTATAGAGGCAGCCAGTGGAGCATTCTCTGAATTTTCATTTACCAGCAATATCTAAATCAGGCTCCTATGAGGTCGTTCAGACTTCAGTGGGTGGGCAGCCAATTATTTGGAGCGGAAACGGAACTGCCTACTATGTACAGTGTCCACCAAAATGGTTTGTTGGAAAGTTTGTTGAAAAGGCTTCCTCTAACATTGTAGCCAGCCCACCAGGTCATAGTAGCATGATGGACCTTTTATTATTTTTTTCAAGGACAAAACCAAAAAGCTATTGTCCCTGTGATGCTGGAAGATTTTCCAAATACAAATGAGCAGTGCTGATTTTTGGAAGCCTGGGCTGCCATGCTGCAGGCTGGTAGAAACACAGTGGACCAACCAGTGCCATGTCTAACATGGAGCTCCACCATTTGGCCCTCCCTGATGGTTCTTTATATATGGAACCAACTGAGGCACACCCGTTTGAAACACAGCTTCTTTTCTGACCTCTAACAGTCAGGGTTCTCCAAACCAATCCTGGAGGGCCGGATCCATGCCAGATTTTTTGCATATCCCCATTTAGATACATGTAGTTATTTTAAAAATCTGGCATGGTGACTGGGAGAGATCAGAGTTGGGGGGACAGGGCATCGTTCGATGCCTTGTTACGATCCAACTCTAAATGAAACGCCTAGTCTGGATGTGCGTGAAGTGCCCAGAGATGGCTACAATGTGTGGCTGTAGGCAGCAAGTGATTGACAGTTTTGCATGCCTGTTTACTTGGTAGAGAACCAGTGGGTGCCTGGCGCTGCTCTGAATATGGTCCAAAGAACACCACATATAATCTTGTCAGTATATTCCTCTTTACTCCCATATGTTGCTGGTCTTTCTGTATTCAGCGCCAATCTCAGCCATTCCTTCAATATCTGTCAAGCCATCGTGTGTCACAGGAGGAACAGTGGGAGCTGTCACTTGTGATTTTTGAGCATCTAGTGATGAGCGGGTCAAGGACTCTGATTGCAGCAGAGATGGAGTTTAACTGTATAATTGTACACATTTTACCACAGCTTGTCTCTTTCAGAAGGATGATGATGAACAGCTGACGTGGGATCAATCTCGGGAGGGAATATTTTGCCTGACTTCATCTCCTTTAAAATATTTGTTTCCTTAGCCGTCCTGAATACATTTCAAAGTTTTCTCCCCGCAGACAAAGAATATATTAGGCACCAAGTTTACTCTGTCAGAACAGAGATAAACTATTACAAATTGATCAAACATATTTATCTTTAAGCTGTTTTCCCAATGACAATTGGAACTTCACAGGGAAATTGCCGAGACTTTTCAGCGAATTGAATTAAATCCAGACAGCGCTCGGCGATAATGAAAGAGGAGCCATGCGACGTTGTCAACAGCGAATCATTTAGGAGTCACAAATGAGGCAGGATTGCGCGATCCATGGGCTGATGTTTGCGAGAAGGATTTGAAATTCATATTTCCCCATTGTTCCGACCCTATTATCATATTAGCGAACACGAACATCATTATCTCGCATCATATCAGACGCCCGCATGCCAAATGTTAGATGTTAGTGCTGAAAATGCGACGTATAACTTTCAAGACGGAAATAAGCAACTGGGCTAGTAATTACATGCATATGTAATAAATTACAAGTTGGTTTTCAAGTGGAGATATACATATTGAATCAAAAAATTAGGAGTTTGTTTCCCTAAGTTTTCCCAAATTAATAGGTGTATAATTGTCTCACTCATTGTATGGAGATTTAACAATAAACAGGCTATTCTGTTCCATGTATTTGGTTGGACAACACAGCTCCATATTTTGACTCAATTACTTAATTACATTCACATTTTTAGGAAATTGTGTTTCGTTTTATATTTTCACTCAGTGCATTCACTGATTGGAAATATAAAACAAAGCATAAGAAATTGACTAAATGGACCTTTGAAGTAGGTTGATATCTTGGTGTAAATGTTTAGCTTAGCAGATAGATTAATTCTTCCATAGTAATATTAGCATAAGACTGGCCTCCGCCACTCCCACCTCCACCATACATTCGAGGGCCTTATTTTTGAAGCCCTGCGTCACTTTTATGCCGCTGTTGTGTCACTTTTTGTGACGCAGCAGCTGCTTAAATAATGCACCACATTGTTCCATATTTACAAAGTGGTGCATCTAGGCCGATGTGTGCTTCGTTTTATATTTCCACTCAGTGCATTCACTGATTGGAAATATAAAACAA
Organism: Lissotriton helveticus; assembly: GCF_964261635.1. Taxonomy (NCBI): domain Eukaryota; kingdom Metazoa; phylum Chordata; class Amphibia; order Caudata; family Salamandridae; genus Lissotriton; species Lissotriton helveticus. The sequence continues at coordinate 269,987,440 of NC_136068.1, forward strand.
AACCTAAGAAATTGACTAAATGGACCTTTGAAGTAGGTTGATATCTTGGTGTAAATGTTTAGCTTAGCAGATAGATGAATTCTTCCATCGTAATATTAGCATAATACTGGCTCTTTGTGCCTCCGCCACTCCCGCCTCCACCATACATACCGAGGGCCTTATTTATGAAGCCCTGCGTCACATTTATGCCGCTGTTGTGTCACTTTTTTGTGAAGCAGCGGCTGCTTAAATAATGCGCCACATTGTTTCATATTTACAAAGTGGCGCATCTAGGCCGATGTGTGACTTCGCACTACATTATACCTGCAACAGGTATAATATATGCAAGGTGGGCGTTCCTCCACATCAAAGCCTCATAGAAGTGGCACATTGAAACCTATGAGATTTCAGTGCGCCATTTCTAGGGCGCCATTGTGTCAAAATCTTATCCTGCCTCATGGCAGGCATAAGAGGAACGCAGGCAGTAGCGGCCAGTGGTAGGAGTGCTACTGGGCGCTGACATGGGGAGGGGCAGGCTGGGGGGGTAGTAAACTACAGCTTGCGGCCGATTAGTGGTAATCAAACGTATAAATAAATGAAACAAATTTTGTTAAGCGCTCTGCATCACATTTGGTGATGCAGCGCGCGCAACGAAATTCGTTTTATTTATTTATAGGTTTACTTACCTCTAACTGCCCGTAATCCATAGTTTACTACCCCCACCCTGCCCCACCCCGCCCCACGTCAGTGCCAAGCAGCACTCCCACCATTGGCCGCTACTGGACGCAGGCCCTTTCACATGAGGCTTGCCCCATGTGAAAGGACACATTGTTGGAGTTGCGTCTGTTTTCAGACACACTCCAGCAATGCTTCACTTTTGCGCCTACAGATAAGTCAGTAATACTGACGTATCTGCCTCTCCTCGCGACATGATTCGCCGTAAAGTAAATACAGCACATCCATGATGTTGCAAGGAGGGAGCACTGAGAAGTGATGCATCGCTGTTTTGTCGCGCCGATGCAACAATTCTCATGGCCCCTAATCTTCATCTTCCTCCTTCTCTTCCTGTCTGTTTCATGTTAGGATCCTATTTAGAGCAGAACATGAACAGTAGTGACAGTGATCTCCAAAATAAATTATTTGGATCTGTTGGTGGACCAGAGCACAACACTAAGGCCCAGATTTACAAAGGGGCTTGCATTGCCCTTGCATTTTGCAAGGTGACGCACGCCAACACAAGCCCTTGAGTGGGATTTGTAAAGTCACGCAAAGGCACCTTGCCTGGCTTAGTAAATCAAGAGTAACTCAAGGTAGCTCAAATTGCTGCCTTGAGCTACTTTGCATAGGGAAGGCATTCCATGAGTGGAGCTTAGGTGTTCCCATGCACCCACACATGGATTTTTACGCAAACCCAGATTTACTATGGTTTGTGAACCTGGGATTGCGTCACAATGGTATGCCTTTCCTACAGAGGTGTAAAAAGGAGCAATATCAGCATTTCTTCCAGTTATTTCCGCTTTCTCTTTCTACTTGCATTGTGCAGTACACGTAGAAAGAGGATAAAGCCTCAAAGGGTTGTTTTTGTGTAGTAAGATGTCCGTTCCTTTACAAAAGCAATCCCACCTGTAGCGGAGGGACCCATGTACCATGACTCAAGCATGGCTGCATTTGTGTTAGGCAGCACTCAGTGCACCAGCGCATAGAGAGAGCAGGAGTGAATCATATCTCAGTAGATATGGACCATGTCTACTCTCTCCCTGTCACGCAATGCAGTGCAGCAAACTGTCTTGTTGAATTGTATGGGGTTATTAACAAGCCCCTTGCACCATTTTTGCGTCATTTTCCAATGTTAAAAATGACGCAAAAGTGGAGCAAGGGGCTTGTAAATAACCCCCTATGACTTTTTGATAAATCTGCTCCAAAGGATCTTATTCTACCTTATGCAATACCTCTACATCTGAAATTCTGCACCCAGAATTAAAGATAGCACAAGGTTCTCTAAGGTCAGAAAGCAAATCTACTGCACCAGTCCAGCTTTCCCTCTCCATATTAGAGTACTGCAGAGGAAATATATATTTCTGCACAGATTTCCGGAAGATTTTCCAACATTCTGGGCTATTTTCCAAGGACATACTGTGCCAGTTTTACCTGGTGAAACATATTAACAGAATTCCTTATAGCTTTGGAATCAACTACATCACAGAATAGAGATTTATAAGATTATCTGGACGAAGGACTAAAAGATTTGGATATTTGGTTCAGAAAAAAGACGACATGGGAGCACATAACAAGGATAACATTCAGTTGTTCGCCAACTTGCTTACTGACTTTCTGCATAGAATGCCTTCTGCAGTGTTGCCCAACACAGCCAAATGACATCTAGTTCATTCCTCAAAGTCATTCACACCACTGACCATGCTAAATGCGACTCTTCATGGCAATTATTTCATGCCTTATGCCCAGTAATCCATCAACAATACCTCTCTGATAAAACAATCCAGGATAAAAGAGTAATCTCATGAAACAAAAGAGCTATTAAAGTGGTTTTGTATGGTCCCTGGCATGTATATAACACTACCGGTACTGTAGCACTCATTCCAAACAAATAGGGTCTGAATCCTTTCTTCCCAAGTAATTACTAATCTATCATACTTATGCTGGCCTCTGAGAGCACACCCAACAAATTTCAGAAAGCGATTTTTATTCACAGACCTCTACCATTACACATGGCATCCGTCAAAGGTCCATCTTTCATCCATATCTTTTTAATCTCTGTGTTTGGCCACTTACCACTCTCATCTGCTACCATGAATTCCAGCTTTACACCTAGGCTGATAGCACTCAATTGCTATTTAGATTAATTTTCATCTCTTCCTGATGATTCCACCCTTCATGGTGGTCTGTTGGATAAATGGGTAAGCTCTGGGTTAACATCAACACTAAGAAGATGGAGGTGTTGGTAGTTGGTGGAAATATTTACTATGTACCATAGTGCAGAGGGCATGAATGGTGTGATCTCTAGCATAGGGTACCATTTCAGCACTAAAAACTATGCTGCCATATAAAATTTAAATATAGAGAAATAAAAGCATTGCCTGCCTGGAGGAGAAGTATTTTTGGGCGTCAAGCGCTGTGTACAAATGTTAGTAGATATGGCTTTGTGTCAAAAGCCTTGGGTGGCAGTGTGGGAACATCCATGCTCCTCCCATGAAACAATGCCTTAATACAAAGCAGCACAAACCTTGATTTGTGTTACTGTTAGGCAAAAAAGTTTGGCATTTGAAAGTAAATAACAAATCAACACTTTTGCTGCTGTGCGCTTCATTTGGTGACTTTGTGGGTGCAAAGTGATGACTGCCCCATGGAATTAAAATTGCTTCTTCTCATCAAATTACTGTGAACATTTGTGCTGTTGTTTGCTCCTTTACTTTTTAGATCTTGTCTAGACAGCGCGCATGCGCTGCATAGGAGACCTTTAGCAATCATTCAGCTCTTTTTGGAAGTACATACTCGATCTTGTGGCGGCATACACCTTGCAGGAGTGTGTAGGGGCGCGCCACAAGCACGAGTATGTGCTTCCAAAAAGAGCAGACTATGTGCACACCACTCCCGGGCTCACCTCCTACTCCCCCTCTCTCTCTCTCACGCACACTCCCAGGAAGTAAAAGCAGAATTTGGATTTGTGTCTCCCCCCGGGCTCTTTGACTACTGCGACATGTTCGTCTATTTCCAAACTAAATCATTATATTGCCAAACAGCTTCTCACCAGCGTCGCACCCCAGATTTCTATTGGGGAAAACGCCTGAATATATATTTTTCTTCTGTGAAAACCCTTGTATTTTAGAGAACTGATGACATTCTTTTTTCCGATGTCCCGTTACTCCCTTGTAGCAGTTGCCAATGTTGTCCTAGAACTAGCACACACTATACTTTGAAGTGCCGGTGGTCCTGCTAAGCACGGAGCTCAACAGACGGACACTGTCGTACAGGGCAAAGTTCATGATGTATACGTGGTTTATTTGCAGTCAGTCTTATTTTTAACAGCAGAATGTAAAATAAAAGCGCAGCTAGTGGCAGTGCAGGAGAAATAAACTACAGCAGGACACGTTGACAACAAAGCATTCATCCCGACATGCAATAATAGCAGGCAAGCCACCCCATTTTAAAAGAAATATCTTCGCTTAGCTCTTAAACACGTCAAAATAGCTTGATCATATTTTGAGATCTGAGCAAACATCTATGTATATCAATTAAACGACCTCGGTGATATGAAAATAATCACATAGAGCCGAGCACGATTTCTTCAAGCCAGGGGTGGTGGGGAAGTCCTCACTCCAGAAGCATTTCTAAATAAATCAGACTGGCGTGTTAAGAGCTCTTTTCAAGAAGATTTAGGAGGTTCCCGTCCATTGAAGAATGCCATTTGACCACCCTGACTCAGTCGAGGTCAGAAGACGGGTGCCTTCCTCCTAACCTACATTTCGTATGGCAGCATTTCCAGCACTCCGTGATGTGAGGTTGGATATATTGTTGACAGAAACGTGGCATTCTGTCTAATCACAGGATGCTCGGATGACACGCTTAAGGTACATGCAGCCAGTGTTTGTGGAGTCAGAGCTTTGAGTGATACAGGATATCACAAAGTGGGTTGCTATGAGACACGTTTAGTTCTCTTTCTCGACATATGTTATCTTTACAAAAACAATGAACAAATGCTTGAGTCCTTGTGCAAACTGCTGATCACTGTTTTTACGCCGATTTCTTTTTCGCTCTTTGTAAGTCTCTCACTAAATCTCTCTCTCTATAAATCTCTCTCTCTCTCAATCTCTGTCTCTCTAAATCTCTCTCTCTCTCTCTCTCTCTCTCTCTAAATATCTCTCTCTCTCTCTCTCTCTCTCTCTCTCTCTCTCTCTCTAAATCTCTTTCTCTCTCTCACTCTGGTCGGTTGACATGCCAGCTGTCTATTTGGGAGTAGGACGTAGCTGATACTCAACATTTACTATGTAAACACGCATTGGCATAGCCATTAGGTCTCGCTTTTGGGACCTTATAAGTATTTAGTTATGCAGCACAATATCCTTGGTACAACAACATCATCCGTTGCATGGCTAAACACTTATAAGGTCCCCAAGGCCAGACATTTTGGCTATGCCAATGCTTGTTAAATTAGAAACAATTCAGAACGTTCTACCTTGATGCACAGAGGAGCGCCGTCTCTCTACTGTCCCACCCCTTCTAGTCTCCTGATTAGTTTATTGGAATAGAGCTTACTTGGTATTCATTTCTCCCTGGTCAACAGCCACCAAGTTCTTGAGAACAAGTCTGTACATCTTTTTGCATGCACAGACTCCCATCTTGAAGCAACTTCAGTGTCACCCATATCAGGCTGGAATTTCATTTAAAATTCTTTGCATTGTCCATCACTTCATTTACAGCAGTAATCTGCACTTTCTAAGAAGGTAGTTAAATATACTCCTCCTGCCTGTATCGTGCTAACTTCCAATCAACATATCTTGAAGACCTCTAGGGCCCATATGTAGGTAGCCTAAAACCAGTCAGTAATGGCCGAAAATCGGTAAATTTGCCGTTACCGATCGGTATTTAGCTTTTTCTAATGTAGGTGGCTTGATTTTAGGATTCGGTAATTTAAGGATTCGGTAAATTACCGATTCCTTAAAATACTGAATCGGTAAATTATCGAATCCTAAAATCCTATGTAGGGAGCACTCGAGTGAGTGCATTTTTGATTTAAGGATTTGTTATTTACCACCAACTACAAGATGGTGGTAAATATCGAAAACGTTTAAAAAAGCAATTTTGTGCTTTTTTAAAAGTGCCATGTGGCAGACATACATGCCCTTAGGGCTTTTTTAAAAGTGCCATGTGGCCGACATACATGCCCTTAGGGCATGTATGTGTGCCACATGTGCACACATGCACGATTCAGGGGTGCAACAGGGTGTCAATGTGACACCCTGCCACCCTTGAATATGTTCCCCCTATAACCGATTCGGTATTTACCGAATTATTAATGGTGAATGGCTTCCCATTCATTCCTATGGGCCTCCAGGCCAACACTCTTTGTTTCAAAAACTAAGCATTGGCTCGCTGGACTTCCTTAAAGTTGCCATACTTTATAGCACTTTCACAGTATCTTTCTTGGCAGCAGATCACCACTAATGGTGTGATATGTACCATGCGTATTGCTTCTCTGGAAACAATAGCTTTCTTTTGTTAAAGTTTTGTGCAGACTCTAGTGTGACAGAGGGCAATGCAAAAGATAGCTTCAGCTTACTTCCCATATAAAGCCTCCTGTATCCATTGGTAACATTATTTGGTTGCATGAAGACCCACTCATCATTTAGTAAATGAGGTTCAAATTGTAAAGCTTGTAAGGGCTTTCATATATCTCTCTGTAGCATTCTATTAAGTGTTATTCACCACTGAATAATTCATCACTGAAAACTGGGTCAGGAGTGTTCTTCAAGCCTGTAGGCAGATCAAGAGTCCCGTCCAGCACTATTGGTTGGTAATCTTGTTTTCATCTGCAGTCCTATGAATGAATGAATGATGGATTTGTAAAGCGCATGGCTGCCCTTAGGCTTCCCAGCGCTGTGCAGTCAGATCCTGAGTTTGGGCAAGTTAGACCTTACAGATATTGCGTGAACAGCCATGTTTTGATTTGTTTGCGGAATTGTGGCTCCCCCTCTCTCCGCCTAAGTTCCAGTGGTAGGGAGTCCAGGTCTATCCCCCGGTAATCCGCCCACCTGTGCCAAATCTTGTAGTGCTTACGCGGACATCCCCTGGCCAGGAAGACTGGTTGTTCAAGCCCATTGGAGAAGTCTAGCCCATTTTTCCAAACTGGCAGAGATGGGGCCCTGGGTGCCTTCCAAGCCTTAGCAATGTCTCTCTTTGCGATTGAGAGGCCTAACAGCAGGAGATGTCATTTGTAGCAATTACCCTCCACTCCCTCCATGACTTGCAGCAGGGCCAAACATGGTGTAAAGGGGAGCTCCCAGCCCAATACTTCAGTCAAGCAGGAGTGAACTCCTCTCCAAAATCTATGCAATGATAGGCAGTCCCAGACTGTGTGGAGGAGCGTACCCTCCTCCTGTTGACAACGGAGGCACTCAGGCGATGCAATCAATCCTGCCCTCCACAGGTGTTGCCTGGTAGAGTACACCCTGTGTAGATATTTAAAATGCACTAACCGCAAACGTGTTGCTATTTCCACCCCTCGTGGGCTCACTAGAGCCTCAACCCAGTCCTCCTCCTCTAGTTCCCCTACATCCCCCTCCCATGCAAGTCTGAGCCTCTGCAGGTCGGGGGAACAATGGATGACCAATGTTTGGTAAATGCTGGAGATCTTGCGGTACGGAAGCTCCCCCATGAAGATCTTCACCTCAATGGGGCTAAAGTCTGGGAGTGACTCCAGACCCTCCAAGCCAGGGGCAAGGGCATGCCTAAACTGTAGGTAGTGGTAGAATTGGGCTCGCGGCATATCATATTCCTGCTGCAGGTCCTTAAAGGACTTAAGGGTCAAATCCTTTACAACATTCCCCAGAACCGAGATGCCTATTGTGTCGCACCCCTGGAAACCCTGACGTGCTGCCAGCTGGGGCAGGCATCCATTTTCCCAAAGAGGGGTCTCACAGGTTAAAGTATTCCACCATCCCATCCTGCACAGTGCCTGTCTCCAGATGAAAAATACCACCCGTGAAGCTGGTGGCAGAGGCCTCCGAAGTGGTGTGGAATACAATAGGGTATGTAAAGAGTTACGTCCCATAAGCCGCCTCTCGACCACGTACGCCGGGTCACCCCTGTCTCCGTACCACCACTCATTGAGGACTAGCAGTTGAGAAGCCTGATAGTAGGAAAGGACATCCAATGTGGCCAGCCCTCCGGAGTAGGTAGACAAGAAACATGTGCGCAGTGCTACCCTTACGCTGCTTCCCTCCCACAGAAATTGTCCCAGTACTGCGTTTACTCACCGGAACCATCGGGGTGGGATCTAATATGGGTGATTCTGCAGTTGATAAACGACACACCATCTTGAATATGGCTGACTTACCATATATGGACAAAGGCATAAGGGACCAGACCTTAAGATCTTCCAGGGTACCGTTCCACTCCGGGACCAAATTGTGTTCCCAGGACACCACTGGCTCATCAGACAGGAAGACCCCCAAATATTTCAGCCCTCCCACCGCCAGCGGAACTGACGCAGCCCGCGCTCCTAGCCTCTGCCGACTCCCCAGGACCCATATCGTAGATTTATTCGGGTACATGTATAGCCCTGAGGTTTCCCCAAATATCTGTAATATACGCAGCAGCCGCGGCCCCGACCTGTCTAGGGCGGTGAGGAAGAACAGAACGTCATCCGCGTATAATGCTATCCTGTCCGAAAGCCCCAGAACCCACTCGAATCACCTAAGCTATGCATTAATGCGCACCCAGGCCGCCAGCGGCTCAATGGCAAGCGCAAAGAGATATGGGGAGAGGGGGCAGCCCTGCTGCTTACCCCGGTGGATAGAAAAAGAGCAAGAAATTGCTCCCCCACCCGCACCGATGCCGTCAGATCAGTGTACAGCAGCGTCAGATAGGCCAGAAATCTCAGGCCGAGGTTAAGTCTCCGCAGGAGGGCAAACAGACACGTCCAGCTTAGGGAACCAAAGGCCAGGAGAAGTGCGGCCGGCTCCCCCAACTGTCCACTGGCCGCCACTGCCACATGTGCGTGCCTGATGTTGTGGCGCGTCACCCTCTGGGGCATAAATCCAGCCTGGTCCGGGTGCACCAGGGAGGGAATGTATGGAAGAAGTCGGTTAGCTGGTGCCTTGGCCAGGACCTTCGCTTCTATGTTTAAGAGTGAGATGGGACAGTACGACGCGTGGTGCTCCGGGGGCCTGCCAGGTTTGAGGAACACCACCACCTCTGCGTGTCTCCAGTCTGAGGGAAGCGAGCCCCGTTCCCGTGCCTCCTCCACCACCGGACGGAAGTGTGGGGCCAGCTGCACAAAGAACTTTTTAAAAAACTCACCGGGAAAACCATTCGGTCCCGGGGCTTTCTCAGGATGCAGCTCCCCCAGGGCCGTACCCAATTCCTCATCTGTCAACAGCCTATCCAAGTGATCCCTTACCTCATCTGATACGGCCTTAGGTGGAAGGTTGTCTATAAATTTGGCTATGACCTCAGCAGTATGGCACTCCTTAGGTGCGTAATGGTCTTCATAGTATGTGGCGAAACTGTCCGCAATAGCTGGGGGTTCAATAAGTGGTGCCCCGCGGGCCCCTGGACCCTCGGTAGAGCCTGTGAATGAAAGGCACACTGGCACAATTGATGCAGCATCTTGCTGGACTTGTCCCTCCATTGGTAGACCCTACTTCCCGTTGCCACCCAGGCCTGTCGGGCCTCATCTATCAACAGGGCTGCATAAGACTGTTAGGCTAAACTTAATTGTCTGCGCGCCGGGCCGCCATCTGCTTCTCGGCTCCTACGCTCCAGCGCCTCTATTGCCGCCTCTCGTCGCACCAGTTCCGCCTTCTGCTCCCTAAGGGCTGCCACGCACCAAGAAATATCTACCCCTCTTAATGTGGGTTTTAATGCTTCCCACAGCACTGCTGGGGATGGGACCGACCCCACATTTACCGCCAGATAGTGGTCTATCTCAGCCGCTAGACCCTCCCTGGAGTCCTCATTCTGTAGATGCCAAACCGACATGAGCCATCGGAATAGCTGCCGCCCCAGGGCAATCTGTAGGGTAAGGGTTACCGGCGAATTATCCGACAGGCCCCTGGGCAGGATGTCAGGGCCCTGCCCCTAGGGACGAAGAGGTAATCAAGTCTCGAGAAGGACCCATGTGTTGCAGAGAAGTAGGAATAGTCCCTACTGGAGCCATGTAAGTGTCTCCACGTGTCAACCCAATCAAGTCCAGTCACCAGAGAGTGGGACCAGTCTCCACTACTCCCCCACTCCACCATCTGTCCTAGCCCCAGTCCATGACGCCATACCAGTCCCCGCCCACTACCGAGAGTGTATCCGGCATAGCACCCCAGAGGTTAAGGAGTCTCTCCACTAAATTCCATTGCAGTGGTGGCAGAGCATATACACTGCCTAATGTTAGAGTGTCCTCACCCACTTTGTCCCAAATAAAGATATAGCCCCCTTGGGTGTCCGACCAGTGTTTCTCATGGATATAGGGGACCCTACGGTGAATCAGTATTGCTACTCCCCTCGAACCCCGTATCTTTGCAGGCACAGGGACTTCGTACCCATTAAATGTGTTTCCTGCAGCAGGAGCATATTGGCCCCGCACGTTTGGCATATTGAAGTATGGCCCCCGCTTAATCTTCTCAGCATCCCGCGAACGTTCCAGTTAATTATGTGTAGGGCCCCCTGGGGTCACCTGCTTCCCAGGTGTCATGCTTGACATCTCAATATGCTTGTACAATTATGGCCAGTGCGTGTGATACCTAGTGTGTGTATTGTGCTATTGTAAAGCTGCATGGACGTGCAATCTAAAAGCCCACTGAACAATGGATACGTAACCTGAAAACTAAGACAAACCCTTCCCCTCCCCAACAAGCCCCCCACCCCATACCTCAAAAACTCTGAAGTACATGTTGCGGCGGGGTTAGCAGTCCGCCCTCAACTGGGGACCGAGGACTGCCCCCGCCAATGGATCCCCAACTGGCGGCCCATCACTCTTCGGTCTCACCCCCCACAGACGTCAAGCTGAAGGGGAAACAGCCCACAGAGCAACTCCATCCACCCCAGGTCAAGCGTTTACTCAGTCCAAACAAAGGAAATCTTCAGCACCATTTTGATTGTAATAGTCAAGAATCCACCGTCTGCCGCCCAAGAGCGGGACCCCATTGGGTAGAGGCTCAACAAGACACGGAACGCCGCCGAGATCTAGATCACCTGTTCCCTCTCCCATGTTGCCCACGGGGGGACCCTTCGATGGCACCTCACTCTGAGAGGAGTCCGATTCCATCCCTGGTGGAGTGTGCACTCGTACTCATACAGTCTCATCTGTCCATCTAAACACCTCCTCCAGAGAATCGAAGAAGTGGGTGCGCGACTGGAATACCACTCGCAGGCGAGCCGGGAACAGTAGGGCATATGGCAGCTTGAGGTCTCTCAGGCGGGCTTTGGCGGCCATGAACGACTGGCGTTGCTGCTGCACCAGCTGTGTGTAATCTGGGAAGATTAGGACACGATGATTGTCGTACATCAGTGGTTCCTTAGCTCGGGCCTGCCGCAAGATATCGTCCTGGTCATGATAGTTCAGGAGTTTTGCAATCACTGCCCTTGGACGAGCTCCCACCAGGGGTTTATGACTGAGCGCCCTGTGGGCCCACTCCACAACGAAGCATCGGGACATGGCGTCCGGGGGAGCCAACCTTCCAGCCATTGTGTGAAGAAGCGCTCCATGTTGCCATTCTCGCTGCCCTCCGGGAAGCCTACAAAGCGCAAGTTGTTCTGCATGGCCCGCCCCACCGTGTCCTCAACCCGAAGCGCAAGGCCCTTCTCAATGTTTTCCATGTTTGCCATTTTCTGCTTCAGGGCCGTAGCATCGTCCTCCACACCAGGTATGCAGGTTTCGGTGATGCGGGCCACTGCATTCCGCAGGTCTTGTCGCAATAGCATAACGTCCGATCCCAACGCACAAATCTTGGCATCTAGCATGTCTCGTGATTGAGTGATCGCCGCCATCAAAGCCACGTTGTCCGGCCCAGTCTCCTGCTGCCCCCGGCCGTGCCCGCCTCCGTTCCTGGGCCGGTGAATTTATCAATAGGCCCATGCTTGGTGGTGCCGCCACTGCCCTTGTCCCTTGTCATGGGGAGGTGCCACAGGTGCTCCCCAGACCTGAGTCAGGCTGGTCCAGCTGCCTGCGCGGGGGCCCCCACCACACGCTCAACTTATCGGGCACCAACCAACCGAAAGAGGGGCACCCCCGATTCAAGGCCCGCTCACCTCCAATGCTGGTTCCTGCGTCTACTCAAGAATCCGCCTGACACAGTCTGGGGCATCTTCCCCTGGGCCCCTTCATGGCCCAGTGGACCACCAGGATGGACACAACCAAAAGGAGGGACGGCTACATCCACAGACCCTCACCCCCATGGCCCGGTCCTGCCGCCGATCCCCATGCGAAATAAAGAGGGGGGGCCTTCTTCCCACGGACTTGCGGTTCAGATGGGCTCTTCAGTCACCCCTATCGAACCTCCACTGCACCCAGGGGACCTGCCACCCACACAGCACTCACAGGCACAGGAGCACAGCGGCGGGGCCCTGCAGCAGCCCCCTCACAGCCTATCTCACCTGCACCAGGGCCGTGCCGACCGTTGATGCACCTCGCAGCAGACACCAGGTCCCGCGCCACTGTCCTAGCGTCCCCTGGCCCCGGGGCAGCACGGATCTAGGCTACCCGCGCATGCACAGCCCCTCGTGTCGCCGCCAGGTATAGATCTGGTAGAGGGGGGGCAGGTGTCCGACCCAGAAAATGGCATCCTGGCCACAGCCAGTCCACTGCAGTGCCCGCCCCAAATTCGCCACATGGCTCGTGGGCACCGCGATCCTTGGCCACAGACCAAAGCCGAGGGGGGCCATGTCGCAGAGTGTCGACCAACAGTCCGTGCCGCCGCCTGTTATGCCACCATCATGTGCTCTGATCTTCAGGCGGAGCAGGCGCGGGCCATCGCACCCGCCCCAGATTGCTGCACTTCGCCTGCACAGCAAGGGCAGCAGCTCCTCACGGCCCTCTACTCACTCCGGGGTTCGGGCCACTCCTCCAATCCCTGCCCGTACGGATGACATCCAAGCAGGCTCCCAAGGCCGCCCCTTGGGTCTCCCAGGAGAAGGCAAGCGGCGTCTGCAGCGCCTCGTATCAACTCCACGCCCCGGCTCCTCCACACATCACCAGGCCTCTCCCCGTGAGGATCCCGATCTCCAGCTCCCGCTGCTGGCAGCATTAGCAGCGTGAGTGTCACCTCCAAGACCTAGTGTGGGTCAAGGGAGTCAGGATATTATCAGGATAGCTGGCGGGCTGGACGGAGCACAGCTAGCACACGTCTGCCATCTTGGCTCGCTTAGCCACGCCCTCCCCTGCCGGTGCTTTTTTACTGATTCTGGCACCGGGATGTTACACAGTATTCTTGCGGCCGCATTCTGGGCTATCTTCAGCTTCTAAATAACATATTTGGGTGCAACGAATAGTGAATTTCCATAATCCAGTCACGAGGTAACCAGCGAGTGGATCACTGTCTTCCTTAGTTGGGTGGGTATTCTGTCTAGAATTTTTCGTAGACTTCTGAGAAGTCCGAAGCAAGTTGATGTGGTGGCTCTTCGGATGCGGGGGACGGAGGCGAGGGCATGGCCGGTCGATCGAAGTTTGCGTGTGGGAGCGTAGAAGTTGAGGCGGATGTTGAGGTATCCTGGCCCTTGGTTGTGTAGGGCTTTGTGTGCGTGGGTGAGGAGACGGAAGGTGATTCTCTTGTTGACCGGGAGCCAGTGCAGTTCTCTCAGGTGTCCGGAGATGTGGCTGCGTCGGGGGATGTCCAGGATGAGTCGTGCTGAGGCGTTCTGAATCCGTTGGAGTCTCTTCTGGAGTTTGGCGGTGGTTCCGGCGTAGAGGGAGTTGCCGCAGTCCAGACGACTGGTGACGAGGGCCTGGGTGACCGTCTTCCTGGTCTCGATGGGGATCTTACGTAGCATGCGCAGGATGTTGAAGCACGACGAGGAGACGGCGTTGACTTGTCTGGTCATGGAGAGGGAGGAGTCCAGGATGAAGCCCAGGTTGCGTGCGTGGTCTGTTGGTTTGGGTGCGCTGCCCAGGGCGGGGGGCCACCAGGAGTCGTCCCAGGCGGAGGGTGAAGATCCCAGGATGAGGACTTCCGTCTTGTCCGAATTCAGTTTCAGGCGGCTGTTCATCATCCACTTGGCTACGTCTGTCATCCCTTCTTGTAGGTTGGCTCTGGCGGTGGCGGGGTCATTGGTGAGTGAGAGGATCAGCTGGGTGTCATCAGCGTAGGAGATGATGTTGAGGTTGTGTTGGCGTGCGATGGCTGCGAGGGGGCTCAAGTAGACGTTGAAGAGGGTTGGGCTGAGCGAGGAGCCTTGAGGAACGCCGCAGATGACTTCGGTGGCTTCTGATCTGAACGGGGGGAGGCGGACTCTCTGTGTCCTTCCGTCGAGGAACGAGATGATCCATTCCAGTGCCTTCTCCTGGATTCCGACGTTGCTGAGGCGCTGCACTAGGGTACGGTGGCAGACAGTGTCGAAGGCCGCGGAGAGGTCTAGGAGGATGAGGGCCGCTGTTTCTCCGTTGTCGAGCAGGGCTCGGATGTCATCGGTGGCTGCTATCAGGGCGGTCTCGGTGGTGTGGTTGGCCCGGAAGCCAGACTGCGAGAGGTCGAGGGATCTATTCGTCTCGAGGAAGGCGGCCAGCTGCTTGTTGACGGTCTTCTCGATGACTTTAGCAGGAAACGGGAGCAGCGAGATGGGGCGGTAGTTCTTGAGGTCGGTGGGGTTGGCTGATGGCTTCTTTAGTAGAGCGCTGAGTTCGGCGTGCTTCCAGCTCTCCGGGAAGGTAGCGGTGTCGAAGGAGGTGTTGATGATGTCCCGCAGGTGGGGTGCGATGACAGCTTCAGCCTTGTTGAAGACGTGGTGAGGGCAGGGGTCGGTCGGAGATCTGGAGTGGATGGAGTTCATCGTGCGGATGGTGTCTTCGGTGCTGATCGGGGTCCAGGCGCGGAGGGTGGTGGTGGGGGGCAGTGGTTCAGTCGTGGCGTGCGTCGGTTGAGTGCTGAAGCTGTTGTGTATGTCCGCGATCTTGTTGTGGAAGTAGGAGGCGAGGGAGTTGCAGAGGTCTTGCGAGGGGGTGATGTCATTGTTTCCGGCGTTGGGGTTGGAGAGCTCTTTAACGATGTTGAAGAGTTCCTTGCTGTTGTGTGCGTTGTTGTCCAGTCATTCCTTGAATGCAGTTTTCTTGGTGGCGTGGATCAGTTGGTGGTGTTTTCGGGTGGCGAGCTTGAGGGCAGTCATGTTGTTCGGTGTTGGGTCTCTGCGCCAGGCTTTCTCGAGTGCTCGGCAGTTCGTCTTGGAGCTCTTGAGTTCGTCGGTGAACTATGGGGCTTTCTTGCTGCCGGGTCTGCTAGGCGGGGTCTTCAGAGGGGCGAGGTCGTCTGCGCAGTTGCTGATCCACTTCGTGAGGTTGGTGGCCGCCTGGCTTGGGTTAGTTGCGCTGGTGGGAGGGTTCATGCTCAGGGAGGTCGTGAGCTGGTCGGCTGTGATCTTGTTCCAGCTTCTGCGTGCAACCTGTTGCTGGTGGTGGTGGTTCGTGGACCTTCTGAAGCTGAAGTGGACGCAGCTGTGGTCCGTCCAGTGGAGTCCGGTGGCGTGGCTGAAGGTGATGTCCTTGCTGGATGATAACACAGGGTCGAGTGTGTGTCCGGCGTAGTGGGTGGGGGTGGTCACTAGCTGCTTGAGACCGAGGTTGGCGAGGTTGTCCAGCAGGGTGGTGGTGTTGCGGTCGTTGTTGTTCTCCAGGTGGAAGTTGAGGTCCCCGAGGAGGATGTAGTCAGCGGAGAGGAGGGCGTGCGGGCTGGTGAAGTCGGCGATGTCTTCGCTGAATTGTGTGCGTGGTCCTGGGGGTCTGTAGATGAGGGTGCCTCTGAGGGTGGTCTTGGGGTTGATGTGGATCTGGAAGTGCAGGTGTTCGGCAGGAGCGAGGGTGTCGTCGGTGTTGGTCGTGATGCGGATGGTGTTCCTGTGGATGATGGCGATGCCTCCTCCTGTCTGGTTGACGCGGTCCCTCCGGATGATCTTGTAGCCGTCCGGGATGGCGATGGCGATGTCGGGCGCTGAGGAGGCGTTCATCCAGGTTTCCGTGAGGAAGGCGACGTCTGGGGTTGTGGTGTCGAGCAGGTTCTACACAATATACGGTGATTCACCGTATCGAAGGCTGAGCTCAGATCTAGTAAGAGCGGTGCAGCAGGTTTCCCTATATCTAGTGACTGTTTTGTAATTTTGTAATTTGTAATTTGTAATTTGCATTTGTATAGCGCATTATCACCAACGGTCTCTAAGCGTTTTAACTCCTCCACCACTGCCAACAGGGCAGTTTAAGTGCTATGTTGTGCCCTAACCCATCTGTGAGTGGAGGAGGCAGTGGTTGGCCTCCAGGAATTCTGACAGGCACTTGTTGACATGTTTTTACAATATTTTGCCAGCATATGTCAGTAAGGAGATGGGGCGGTAGTTTTCTGGTTGTGATTGGTCCTCATTAGCTTTCTTCAACAGTGGTTTTATCACCGCGTGGTTCCAGGCCATTGGAACTGTGCCTGTTTCTAGTGATTGATTCACAATCTTTATTAAAGTGGGTGCAATAATGGGTGCTACTGTTTTGAGGATGTAAGGAGGTGCTGAATCCAAGGGTGAGCCAGACTCCATTGTGTCTAGTAAGAATTCTAGATCCTTTTGTTCCATCTCTGGAAAGTTAGTAATGGCCTGTTGTAAGGATTCCCTACCTGTTCTTCTTCCTCTTCCTCTATTATGTGGTCTTCATCTGTTCTGAAGCCACTATAAATGTGTGTCACCTTTGAGAGGAAGTATGAAGTTAGGGTATTGCACCTATCCTCTGAGGTTTTGGATGGGCGACTGTCGGTGGATAGGTTGTTCAGGGTCATGATTATTGAAAACAGTTCTCTTGCAGAGTTCTGTGCCCCCATGATTTTCTCCTCAAAAAACTTGGCTTTACTCATTTTGATATTGTCATGATACTTCATAATAGCCAATTTATACTTTGTTTTGAGTTTGGGATCATAGCATTTTTCCACTCTCTTTCGATCTTTTTATACCCAGGGAGCACCAATGCAGCTCCAGGCACCGTCAATGTGCCTCGGGGGAGCCCCACTCACCGTGGCTCTTCTGGTGCCACTCTCGGCACCCGCAGCACCTCAAATCCAGCCCCTACTCACCAGGGCTGCTCGGGAACTCTCCTGTGAAGCCTTGTGGAGCCCTCCTTTGCGAGAACTTCTCTTGACTTCACCTGCCTCAGGGTGCCGGCGGCAGATTCAGCAGGCGGGGCTCTCCCGAGCGCAAGGGGGCCCCGCACACCAACAGGCCACCACCACTGCCTCTCTCCACAAATGCGGGCTCCCACCAGCTCATAGAAGCCCCACTCTGACCTGCCGGCTTCCAGACTACAGCCCCGCCCACAACCAGGCATGGCCGCCTGGCTTCCGGGTCGGGTCTGCAACTGCGGCCCTTCCCCTCTCAGCGATGCAATATGGGGTGGGCACCCACTTTCCAAACCGGCCTCACTGCGGGGTGGGCTCCCGCAAACGAGCACGCAAATGCGGGGTGGGCTCCCGCTTTAATAACACAAATACGCTCCCATTTGAAATATCTCAAATGCGGGGTGGGCTCCCGCAAAAGGCAGCACAAATGCGGGGTGGGCTCCGGCCAAATAAGCAGTGCAAAATGCGGGGTAGGCTCCCGCTGTTCTTTCCCACTGCACGGGGGAGTCCCCACTTCAGGATTACCCCAGTAGACACTGCAGCAGCGCACTGCAAGGCACGCACGCTCCTCTTCCCCTCCTGGAATACGGTTGTAGCTCTCACGAGGCACCAAGCCGTAAAGCTCAAGGGGCACAGTTGGGAAGCAGGCAGAAATCAAACATCCTTGGTGCTGGGGACACCCCAGCAGGGTTCAGCCTGGCAGGCCAACATGCAGCGACCTCCAAGAGTCATCAGCTAGGGTCCCATGGTGGTTGCTCCTGGTAGGGCATCCCCTCCTATCCCAGTAAGCACAAACACCACCTTTTCATGGGGTCACAGCCCCAAATATTTATACTAACATCTTCTTTGTCTGCCCTGGCAAAGAGCTTGGGTGGAACAGTCCTAACTGGTTCTGGGGAGTGTGGAGCACTTTGTTGACAAGGCTCCTCTTCCCCTTTGTCAGGTGGGGGCTCTTCATCAGACACACCACAGGGGGAGAGCCAGTATTCACATAGAAAGGCACAGACCTATTCAGGGTCAGGGGACTACTCCTCCCACTATTCCAAATGCAGAACCCCTATTCAGCCTAGCGCTGACTTACCCTGCCCTCCCTGGAACCACACTCACCAACCCCTGTCACTCCAAAGCCAGACATGCAATACACATCAGGCAGGCAGACACAAGGCACACAGAAATGCTAACTTCTAAAAGTGACATTTCTAAAATAGTGATAATAAATCTGCGCACACCATCGCCCAACATTTACTATTACTATTCAAAACATACCAAACTTGACCACGCTGCTCCTCTCTTATCAGGAATTACCACTGAAACACTTATCAGAGAATCCCCAATGCATTCCTATGGGAGGGCAGCCTCACAGCAGTGAGAAACCAAAACAGCTGTTTGTCACTACCAGGACATGTCACACACTTATGGTACATGTCCTACATTTTACCTACAATGCACCCTGCCCATAGGGGTAAGTGGGGACCTACCTTGGGGATGACTGCCATGCAGTAAAAGGTGGCTCACAGACATGGCACACACTTTAGGTGCCACGTCACAGTGGCAGTAACACTGCGCTCACAGGCCCTGCAATGGCAGAGGCCTGAGACAGGTTTGTAAGGATACTTTGGTGGGTGGCGCAATCAGCGCTGCAAGCCCTCCAGTAGCATTTATTTTACCAGCCCTGGGTATGTTAGATACCACTTTACCAGGGACTGGCAGCTAAATGAATTAGGCCAAACAGGTGTAGACCAATCTTACCATGGTTATCACTGAGAGCACACACACTTTACAGTGGACAGCAGTGCTAAAGTGACCAGAGTCCTAAAACCACCAAGACCATGTCAGAAAAAAGGCTAGGAGGAAGGCAAAAAGTTCAAGGATGACCCCGCAAAAAGGGCCAAGTACAACAATGCACAAGAGACAGGCTCAAATGTCGGCTGTCTCTGCACTCATCCTTATCGGGCCGATAACACCAGGACTGCTTGGTAACCGTGACATGTGTAAGATATATCCTGTAAAGTACTGTGGCAGTGGCAGAGGGACACCACAAAATACATTGATGTAATAACCCATGTCACAAACACACACCAATCAATTCTCGGCTATCTAGTTGTGAAGGAAACTCCTAGTTGTTTTTCTAAAACTTTCAATGTATTAATTACGGTATACAACGTTTACAACGCAATTTTTACAACGCACTACCATTACAACGAAACTTTTACAACGCAAAATCCATTACAACGCATGCATTTACAACGCAGTCATTACAACGCATGACACTACAACGCACACCACTACAACGCATACCATTACAACACAGTCATTACAACGCATACCATTACAACGCATAACTTACTATCCAACACTTACCCTACTGTTGCACCCACTGGAGTTAGAATAGTAATTTTAACCCCTACACTATCCAACACTTACCCTACTGTAGCACCCCCTGGAGTTAGAATAGTAATTTTAACCCCTACACTATCCAACACTTACCTTATATGCAATGTAGTGTAATGCGTTGTAATGGTATGCGTTGTAAATGTACTATGCGTTGTAGTGGAATGCGTTGTAAAGGTAGTTTTAAAGTATTTGTTGTAATGGTATGCGTTGTAATGGTGTGCGTTGTAATGGATGTTGCGGTGTAAAAAATGCGTTGTAAAGGTAGGCGTTGTAAAAGTATGCGTTGTAACGTCATACATCCATTAATTACATATGAGTGTGAGTCAAAGAGAGCGCCAGTGAAATGGACAGGAATTCAGCAATATCTGGGCTAGAGGAAGTTAATGTTTTCGAGATCAGGGGGTGAGATTTCTCTTGGTATTGGCAATTAGCACTTGTTTCGTGTGCAACCAGGCCACAGGCCAGTACCATTGGGTTGTGAAGAAGGGACGGGGTGTAGCACTCATCAGTGCAAAAGGTGCTGTGGCCCTGGGGCAAAAGCCTGTGATAGGACCATTGTACCCCAATTTTTGCTAGATTTTGGATACCATTTTGTAGAGTGTTTGTGTTCATTGAGGCAACAAGAAACGATAGAGAAAGGATCAGGCATAGAAATCCCTCACAAGGTAGGCTCTGTAGTTCCCCATGAAGTGCTTTTGATTTTTTTCTTTCCCTTTGGCTCCGTCTCCCCCAATCAACTTTGTAGAGGCAAGAGATGACAATTTATTTACTTGTTCCAGGCGACAAAAGCACGGACTCCCTCACCAAGGCAGCAGGTCTGAACTGCAGACATATGGGCATGAGGATACAGATTCACTGTTGGAGGAATCGATGGCGAGCCCAGATATGGATGGTGGTGGATGACTTCCAGTATGTGGTGGGAAAGGAGGCAGTATGTGGATAGTCAGTTAAAGGGCTACCCTTATATATTTGACAACCACCAACACATTCAGTTTGTTTGTAAATGAAAGACGCTAGTAGGTGGATACAAAAAAGGAAGCACTAGCTTAAAGCCTAATGTCCAGGTCGCACCATCCCTTAGCTGTTACAGTCTCAGCCTTATAGTGTTTTTTTACTGCAACTACGTGTGGCTGAACTCAGCACATGGTGACACCAGTGCTTACTAGAGACAGCTGTATCCTTGCAACAACCCAGTGTAGCCAACCTGTTATTTGGTTTTTTTCTTATATTTTTATAAGTTAGCATGGGGTGCATGCAACATTCACCATGCTTTGTCCCATTTGCCGCAAACCAGCACATGTCTATCTACACTCACCATCACTCCACTCTTTCAGGGTTCCTCAGGCCATTCTAAAATTGTTTGCATAATACAGGCACAGCTACATTGTCATGCGATAAAATGTAACTCAAAGTATCACACATAAGCACAAAAAGTCAAAAAAACGCAACCTGGAACCTTGGCAGCGATGCATGGGGGGGCCCCCTCTATGTACTTTGCAGGGGGGCCCCTCAAGTTTCTTTACGCCATTGCTTACATCCAAGGAATAATGACACATCTGTGTGATACTATGCTGTACATCCCATTAACAATGTTTCTCACCACAGATGGACATTTCAAATGTGTCTGCCAGTGAGTATCGACTAGCAAAATCATGTTTCCATTAATTGATCACCTTTCATGTGTGCTGAAACAGAGACTACTGAAGTTTTGTAAATAAATCTAATTACCTAACAACCTTTTTCACGTAACGGGTATTTTGTCGGCCCACTCTGTACCAGTCTGCTATTTGGCTGCATCTGGTTTGTGCAGCCGTTAGGGCACAGAAGGTTCCATATTTAGTGTAAGTCAGTTTAATGCACCAAATATGTGTTATGTGAAAAGTGGAAGACTTCTTTTTTTTGTTAGCATGTAGTATTTTGTGGGAAAGCCCTGCTTTGTGAACTCAATAATGTGTTAAATCACCTTTCACTAGTTACTTCCCAAGTCAACTTCCCTTCCCCCAGTATAGGACACTCAACAATAGTTACAATGATAATAACAGTAATGGTACTGAATTAAATATACAATTAAGTAGCATTAATAATGATAATACACTAAATAAGATCAGTAAGTCTAATAAAACTAACAAAAATAACAGCCAGAACAAATAAGCTATTACACAGAGCAATAATTATAATAACACTTAATAATACTTTTGCCTCTCTGGATCAGCTGCTAATAATGATGATGGTAATAATAATATTAAAATATAATAACGAGAGTAAACACAAAACAACAAAAATAGAATTATCATTATTGTTGTCGCCAGAAATCATTTTATTTTTATTTATTTACTTTATATATTAACGCTATTATTATTAGTAATGTAATTATTATTATTAGTATCATCATCATTACACAATTGTCTCATGTAACATACTTTTAGACCCAGTGCACTCTTGCAGAGGTATTATTTTGCTAGACTGCTCTGACACGCATTACACTTTGCTTCTATGGCTGGTAAAGTGAACCAAGGAACAGATTGCTAAGTTAGATGCATTACAATATTTGTCTTTGTTTGGGAAGATAGGGCGAGCCTTATGGAAGCTCTAAAATCCATTAATGCTTATATAGATCAAATCTCTGCCTACAGTTTAAGTGCATCTTTAACTGTCATGGAAAGTATTCCCCTGGGATCACTTTCTCGATCTCTGAGCCTTATTAAAGTGCATGGCAATGTTCAAATGTGATCTCTATGACTAAACAAATGACGGTAGTTTTAGTGATGCTGTTCACCCACACCCTCTCATAAACTACTGGCACAGAGATGCATTCCATCACACAAGATGGCTTTTAGACTGTGGATTAGTCAGACATGATGTCTCTGACTCTTGCCATTATTTCTCTTGGCATAGATTATGTAGTGTTAGTTTATCGAGCAGAACAATGGATCTGTAGACATGAGCGGGGCGCTGTACTACTTTTTTAAAGCTAATATATCTGTAAATACAACAGTAGAAGATGAAACTGTTTTGTAGATATTTCTACTAACTACTTTAAACCATTTCCCAGGTCAATTGATTGTCCCAATTCACAAAGATTTTGCTAGGAGTCGGGATCACGTATGCTTCAAAGTGATAGGTATCTATAGTGTAGCAGGTGCAGTGGCACCGGGGCCCCACTGCCTGAGCACCCCCCTTCATCTCACTTTAAGCTGCTTTTTTTTTTATACTATCAACCCAGGCTGTTGGGGTCATTTTCCTTGCTTGCATTGTGGCCATTGGCACCCTTGCTACGCCATTGTTTCTCCAGAAGTATTTCTAGCTTACTTCTGAATTCAAGGAGTACTCCTAGATAATTTCTGGTTTACTCCTCGAATTCAGGATTTAGGGCCAGGTGTATCAAAGGCTTTTACCCATTCTGTGTCTATGGGAAAATGTGTTCGTACATATGGCCCTTAGTCAGGAGTTTTTCGTAAACACGTCACAGAAACATCTTTGAGAATCAGGCACAATGTGATTAATGTTGAAAATGTTGGGAACATGTACATTATCATCTGAAGACCACCATAGCTGCTGCATCTATGCCCAGTGTATAAGAAACCTGGGGGCATATTACCAAGCAATAGCGATAATTATCGCTATTGCTTGGTTAGAGACAAAAATTTACCGCTGAGCTGCGGCGATTTTTATCGCAGATAAACCTTGGTATTACCAAGGTTTATCGCAAATCGCTGAAAAGTCAGAGATATTCATGCATTACTGAGCTAATGCTCTTAGCCATGTTATCCACCTCCAATTGGCTAACATGGCTAAGAACTGCTCAGGGCAGGTGTTAGCTTTTGGAGATATTCGCGCTTAGCGCGAATATCTCCAAAAGTTGGTAATAGGATATAGCGATGTTAGCGACTGTTTCCAGTCGCTAACATCTTGGCACACCCACTTTGCATGTCATTAGTGATAAATATCACTTTCATGCAAAGTGGGGCCCAAGATTGTCGCTATCTCCTACTAGCTGTCGCTAACTGGTGTTAGCGACAGCTAGGTAATAGGGAGATAATTTTATCTCCGCTTTCTTGGCTTTTAAAGCCAAAAAAGCGGAGATAAACCGCCTTGATAATATGCCCCCTGAGGTTGCTGTCAATGGTCTTTGCCTCCCATTCATCGAACTATTAGTCACCTTTTAAACGCTGAAAATGGACACATGGAGTTTGTCTGTATAGACTGTCAAAGTAGAATATTTAGAAGCTCACACTAGAGTGAGTGAGTAAATGCCTGAATATTTCACACTTCCGAATTTGAAAATAATCAATTTTCAAAGATGTTGGACCCAGTCCTCGAAGCTACTTGAGCATTTATGTCAGAGATATTTACACACAAAGCATTTTAGACTTATTCTTTAGAGTCACACTACTTTACTAATTCAGAAAAGGTGGAGTCAAACTCATAAATGGATTTATGTGTATGAATATTTTCATTAGAGTAAATCTGCGATTTTCATTTCAGTTAATCTACGCAGTGCATGCAGAGTGACCATTACAGGGCCTAAGTGTGTGAACATTGTTGTCTGAAACAATTCACAAACTCTTTGCTGGTTGCTTACACTAGGGCACTACTGGCTGTAGTGGGCACTGGGTTATTCCCCTTGGACCAGAGGGGTGGGGGCAGATTTTGTACCCGTGGGGGGGCGGTTTTGTTACTGGGGGCTGGTTTTGCAGCAGTGCTGCAATATCGGCCCCCAGTAACAAAAGCGGGAGCAGTGCTTCTCAGTAGCACCACCACCCCCACACCAGCCGCGGCCCGTGGAGGGAGTTCCCGGGGAGGGGCAGGGTGGGTCGTGCTAAAATCCGGAATATGGATAATTGGAGGTAAGTAAACAATATTGTAGCGCGTGCTGCATCGCATTTTGCGATGGTGTGACTGCCCCACACCTCCGCTCCCGGTGCCGGTCAGGCAGCAATCTGCCATGGCTAGTTGCTCTTCCCAGTCGAGCCGTGGCTTACACTCTGGAAGAGGTCAGTGATTTATCGGTGTTAAGAGCAGGAATACGTTTCTTTTCAGGGTGGGAAGTGAATGGGCACACCCCAAAAACGGGAAGAATTTTAAGGGAAGACATTTTTCCATATGTTCTCGTTGAAGGAAAAACACCAAAAATAAAAGAGTGATTTGCACTTCTGTGCCGGTTTCCTAAATGAAAATATATGTATGTATTTTTTTGTTGTAAACTTTATTGTTTAGTTAATAAAAAACATTACAATCAGATAAAATCAGCTGTCTATTAAAAATATCTCAAAAAGGTATGTGCAAAAGACTATGTACAATTAAAATAAGCGGTCAGTGCATTACAGAATAGTTAAGTGTGAAGTAATTAGCAGTGCAGCCTCCAAGTGTCAGGACGGCACATCAAAGCCTCAAGTTCGGCATCTCTAGTTAACACTCATCCAGCACTACTCTGGCTACATATTTTGTTGTTAGGTTTTTCCCATTGCATGTGATCGGTTACAGTGAGTAAAGAAAGCCTGTGCCAGAGTGTAATGATGAATTTTGTACGTTTCACTTGTTCTCAAGGAGCAATGATTTTAAAACAAGTTGCAGATGCTTCCTGGCAAGTTTACACCCCTACGGTCAGGTAGAATGGACTAATTAATAGTCTGCTCTGATGATCTAAAGAAGGGTCTTTTGTCTTAATGGCCAGCCCAAGCATGATTAAGATTTCTTACTGGCAGTGCTAACAGTTGCATATACAATAGCTGCAGGTGGTTCTCTGCAGTTATGGTTTCCTGGAAATGCATCCGTACAAGGTGAGTAGTTTAGAGACTGTACCTGTATCAAATTGTCTAGAGATAATAGACATTGTGCCCTTGAGGTCACCTTTAATTGCTGGTTGATTGTCTTTCTTCCAAATGATATGTAGGATGTCCCCTCCTTGAAGTGCTGTTTCTTCGATCTGGAGAGTCTTTCATAGCATTTCTTACTTGATTGAACCGAGGGTTACCTGAACCTGTCCCTGGGCGTGTGCTGACCGACCAGATGATTCCACGAACTGTGGTTTTGGCGCCCGTACCATGTGGCTAATACATTGGGATAGACGTAGTGAACTTCACAGCCAACAGTGGTTGTACGCAGAGCACACAGGTCTTATTCAAGTGTTTTTCATGTTTGTTCACGTTTTCTTGCACCAATTTATTGCAGTAGCTGAACCACTGACCCTGAACACTACTATAGGTCCTTCTGGCCGAAACATGTTGGTCTAGTAATTGACACATTTGCCTCTAATGTCTGAACCTGTGTTACCAGCTAGTCATTGTTTTTAATCCTGACGCCGGGATAGCTGAATAAAGTCACAGCAGAGCTAACCTCATAGCCTGTTTTAAACTATTCACATCACAGCACTGCACTATAATGCACACGCCAGTCTCACAGAGGGTTTTAGTACACCCGGCCTGCCTCAATAAAAACATCCCTGAGCTCCTCCCTCATGGAGAGGGGGTTGGAGCCCACGTGAAAACTAGGTCTTTCACGTGAGGAGGCACCCCTATGATGAAGCATGACACCTCTGGTGTGTGAGGGGAATCGTCCTAAAAAGGGATATCCCTTATCTTTTGTGGCAGAGCAGCACACTCAGACAGTTATATAACCTGCCTTTGATTCCGGACCCGTGGCTCTTTTTGTGTTACATAAAGAACAATCAAGTAAAAGGAGGGCCCAAGGGAGTTTTAAAGACCATGCAGAGACACATTCCCTAACTGAACCTGAAAAAACACAAAGGTGTCAAAGGGTCTATAACAAAATCTATGTGTGGTACATAAAACTGGAGAAATCTGTGTCAACCCATTTAGAGTCTAAGAATAAACATAAATAGGTGTCCTGTGATCTCTTACAGGATACCCATCAGTCACCACTCGGAACCGCCCTTCATCATTTGGGATTCCTGTTATCCATATATAAGGCCCACTACCGGTAGAGATGGAAGGTCAGATGTTATAACCTCCTGTGAACCTGGTAGTGACCAATATGGTAAGAGTGTGCCAGTAGGTAAATATGAGGGTGACTGATTTGCAGTGCTAGTGAGGGGATGTGCTAGGTGAAAATAAAATTGGATGAGGGAGCAAGAATATAAAGTTTATTCTGTTCTTTTACTCACTCCTCCAATGTTAAAAGAGCAACACAGATAGATTTAACAAATATCTACCTAGATGTAAAGTTGGTCGACATGTTTCAGCAATATTGAAGGGCTAACGAGTCCATTGCTTTCATCAGGATCTAAATAATTAGTGCTACTGCAAGGATATGGTGAAAATTAATTAAAAAGTGACTATATCACTGACATACTGCAACATGGAAAGAGATCACCTGGATTCCTAGGTGTAGTCTTTACTTGCAGGTGTGTTGTATGTCACATTGTAGTCGAAGTGAAGAGCCCCACCCCGCCTGGCAACGGCTCAGGAATCGAGGGAAGCACCGCTCTCTCTGTCGGTACCTCTTCGCCGTCAACCGAGCCGGTTGGGGAGGTCTTTTGTCTTCATGGCCAGCGCAAGCATGATTAAGATTTCTCACTGGCAGTGCTAACAGTTGCATATACAATAGCTGCAGGTGGGTCTCTGCAGTTATGGTTTCCTGGAAATGCGTCATCCGTACAAGGTGAGTAGTTTAGAGACTGTACCTGTATCAACTTGTCTAGAGATAATAGATATTGTGCCCTTGAGGTCACCTTTAATTGCTGGTTGATTGTCTTTCTTCCAAATGATATGTAGGATGTTCCCTCCTTGAAGTGCTGTTTCTTCTATCTGGAGAGTCTTTCATAGCATTTATTACTTGATTGAACTGAGGGTTACCTGAACCTGTCCCTGGACGTGTGCTGACCGACCAGATGATTCCACGAACTGTGGTTTTGGCGCCCGTACCATGTGGCTAATACGCTGGGATAGACGTAGTGAACTTCACAGCCAACAGTGGTTGTACGCAGAGCACACAGGTCTTATTCAAGTGTTTTTCATGTTTTTTCACGTTTTCTTGCACCAATTTATTGCAGTAGCTGAACCACTGACCCTGAACACTACTATAGGTCCTTCTGGCCTAAACATGTTGGTCTAGTAATTGACACATTTGCCTCTAATGTCTGAACCTGTGTTACCAGCTAGTCATTGTTTTTAATCCTGACGCCGGGATAGCTGAATAAAGTAACAGCATAGCTAACCTCATAGCCTGTTTTAAACTATTCACATCACAGCACTGCACTATAATGCACACGCCAGTCTCACAGAGGGTTTTAGTACACCCGGCCTGCCTCAATAAAAACATCCCTGAGCTCCTCCCTCATGGAGAGGGGGTTGGAGCCCACGTGAAAACTAGGTCTTTCACGTGAGTAGGCACCCCTATGATGAAGCATGACACCTCTGGTGTGTGAGGGGAACCGTCCTAAAAAGGGATATCCCTTATCTTTTGTGGCAGAGCAGCACACTCAGACAGTTATATAACCTGCCTTTAATTCCGGACCCGTGGCTCTTTTTGTGTTAAATCAATATAGTTTTTGCATCCCAAGTCCCAGTTCCAGTCTTGATCTAGAAAAACAATCGTATCATGGTTGTTGAAAGATTTTCTTGTTCGCTCTACAGTGGGATTGTTCCAAGGCTGAATCTAGGGTAAGCGTGATGGCCATACTGTAAGGCTAGTAGAAATATCACCTTCATTACCCTTAATATTGGGGCCACTGAGGTGCTGCTCAGTAGCCAATTCAGTTGACTGATCCCATACGTAATCGTGGCACCTTTTTTTTAATACCATTTGCCTGTGCCACTGATGTACTATTTTCGCTGAACCACACACAGAGCTAGTTATATTTCCTTATGGTGTTGATTATATTGCAGCCTAGATGCCAGGAGATGTTCTTTTTTTTCCTGCATCTTCCAAATATTAGGATTTTTTTTTCTACAATGGTTTACCTGGAGGAGGCTTAGCAGGTTGAATGTGTTCAGAGTATTCAATGCCCACTGCAAACCTAATTTGGTGTGATCCATAATCACTATGTCACCTGCGTATTAAATTATTGGCAATTTGGTGTTTTCTAGTTTGGGATGGGCCAGGCAGCTGGACTCCAAGGTGTTCCCTACATCGGCTGTGTACAGATGAAACAGCAGGAGTGCCAGAAAACAACCCTGCTTAAGGGCGCGATTTGTTCGGAGTGTCAGTACAAAACCCTGCTTTGATTTGGACCCATGACCTTGAGCAGCTAAAAGGGTATGCCTCATGCCTCTAACTTCCGCCATAGGGTTGCCCTACCAACCCTGTCAAATGCTTGGGGTAAAAAAAGCAAACAAATTCCTCTTTCGCCTTTTAGCCGCATTCATTTATATTGGTTACCCTTGGTCCGGGCCTGTCACCATGGTGCATTTAAGCCTCTGTTGTTCAGACCGCCGTGACCGCTATTCAGTTTTTATCTTGGAATATTAATGGCCTACGAGTGAAGACAAGGAGGGTTAAAATTTTGCAGTATCTCAAAGATTCTCCCGCACAGATTACTATATTACAAGAAACACACCTTTTAAGAGGGGAATTGGTTGAGATCTTTAGTAAATTAAAATGGGTGGAACATCTAATTGGCACTAATCATAGAGCCAACATCAGAGGGGTAGCCATCCTGGCCAAAAAGCAAGCCAATGCTCGTGTTTTAGAATCAATGACTGACCCGGGGGACAGGTGGGTTATTGCAAAACTAACTATTCAAGGTTCCCTTCTTACAGTAAAAGCCGACTATGGTCCTAACCAGGACGATCCCTCTTCCCTGAAAATAATTTTTTCAAATGTGTTGGATTTCCCGGAACCCATGATTATGGCGGGTGATTTCAACATAGTTTAAGACCCTTTGTTAGATATATCCCCTAATAGCAGAGCAAATGCACTGTCCAAATCACGGACATATCTTAAAAACATGAGGATACAGATGGGTTTGTACACGTATGGAAGGAAAGGTCGGGCGCCCAGTTAGGTGTTTCCTTTTATAAGTATGGCCATAAGTAAAGGATATCATGATTTTAGGGGCAAGATCAAGAATATAGGTTACCTGACACCTCACCTGTCTGATCATGTGGCTGTTTGGATGGACTTATGTTTGGCAGGGGGGGGAACATTTAGGGAAATGGACGTTTGATCGTGCATTACTCCTAGATGATTCCGAGGTCAAACATCTGTCTCAAGAAACAGAATGTTTTTTAAGTTGAATATTGGCTCTGCCGAGATTTCAATGGTATGGGATGCCTGGAATGCATTCTTGAGGGGTATAGTTACAAGTAGGGTATGCCATAAGAATAGGCAATATAGAGAAGAGGTGACACAAACGGAGTCTGCTATGAAGGCAGTAGAGGTTAGGTTGAATAAGGAGATTGTTACCGAGAAGCGACAGGAACATATGCTAGAATTACAAACAGTGAAAGACCAGCTAGATACAACCATTCAGCTCAGGATTACAAAAAGATGGGAAGCCAGTAAGATGGCCCATTTTGAATATGGAGAGGGAGCCAGTAAACTTCTGGCATGGAAGGCTAATACGGATAGGACACGCAACTTGATAAAAACGGATTGATGGCGAAGATAACTCCTCTTCAGCATCAACAGATGAAGAAAGTGGAGAGTTTTTTTTCGTCTTTTTTCAGGTGCTACACAAGGAGGATAATAAAGTAGACAAAACTTATGCGAAGGAATAGTTAGGGAAAGGTATACTTCGCTCCTTAAACTACTCCCAGCGGGAAGATTTGGAGCAGGATATATCCCAGCAGGAGGTTAAGAAGGCCATTGCCACCTGCAAGGGAAGTAAGGCAGCTGGGCCGGATGGGTTTCCAGCGGAATTGTATAGATCTCTGGGAGAGGCAATAATACGCATTATGACGGTACTCTTCAATAACATACTATCTGAAGGTACTAGACCCCCTGTTTCATGGGGTTAAGCTACCATTTAAATAATTCTGAAACCAGGAAAGGATCCGGCAAGTTGTGGGTCCTATAGGCCTATTCCCCTCTTGAATACAGACTATAACGTATTTACAAGGATTCTGGAAGATAGATTGGGAGCAGTAGCAGACAGTATGTTACATCCAGACCAAAAGGGTTTTGTAAGGGGCAGAAACTTATCTGACCTATCTCATGATTTTATAGGTGCAATTCCACCTTCTCTTTACCCTTGGCAGCAATGACATTGGATGCTACCAAGGCGTTTGACAGGGTCAATTGGATATATCCAACAGCAGTGATGGAAAGGTTTAACCTAGGAGAGAAATGTTGCCAAGGTATACAGCTTATATATCAAGACCCTACTGCAAGACCCCTAGTTAATGGGAAACTGACTAACCCTCTTAAGATTACTAGGGGCACCAGACAGGGCAGCCCACTCTCCCCGCTCCTTTTTGATTTGTATATTGAGCCTTTTGCTCAGCATCTGAGAGATGAACTGAGCATTTCATCATTTAAGTTTGGGGCATGGGAGAGGAAGGTCGCCCTGTCTGTGGATGATGTTTTGATCTTGTCATCAGAGCTAGAGGTATCTTTCACTTAGGTCATTTGGTTGGCACAAGATTTTTGTCGGGTTTCTGGCTAAGAGGTGAACGCAGAGAAAACAGAGATCATGACATGGAACTTGCCAGTGAGTGTGTACCAGACCAGGGGTGACATGAAATATTTAGGTGTAAGGATTGTACAGAACGTAGATAAGATAGCGGGGACTAATATTGCAAACATTTCTAGGAATTGCCAGAAGCTCATGAAATCTTGGACACATCTCCTCTGACTATTTGTGGTAGAATGAATCTGATTAAAATGATTATACTACCAAAAATCACTTTCCTTTTTAACACTATTCCTTTGCACTTTGAAAGACAGGCAATAGAAAAATTACAATAAGTCTATTAATTCATTTGCCTGGGCATATGAAGCTACAAGGATAGCGTGGAAGAAGCTAAGGCAGAAGGGGGCCTTACGCTCCCCGACCTTCAGTATTATGCCTGGGCCTTTCAACTATCGCACTCTAGGATGTTGTTAAAATCCCCAGATGACTCAGGAAGGGGTATTATTTTTTCGGCCATGCTGAAGGGGGTGGGACTGCCGCTTGAGGGTTTCCTTTTTAAATTTGGTGACCAAAAGTACTTCAAGAAGATTAGGTTGAAAGTTCTTTTGGCCACAGCCCGGATATGGTTAAAAATTAAGCAGCGCACTGGCCTT
Organism: Lissotriton helveticus; assembly: GCF_964261635.1. Taxonomy (NCBI): domain Eukaryota; kingdom Metazoa; phylum Chordata; class Amphibia; order Caudata; family Salamandridae; genus Lissotriton; species Lissotriton helveticus. The sequence goes on from NC_136068.1 coordinate 270,019,017, forward strand.
AACTATTACTCCAGCCTAGCTCCTCTCTGGGACTCTCCTGTGGCCCCAGAATGCCTATAGGATAAATTAGCAATACCACTTAGAACAGCAGGGTTATTGGTATGGAAGGATCTGGCTTCCGCAGGGTCCCTTCTACCGTAGGAGTTTTTTCATAACATGCTGGAGGGGGGTATGTCCAGGTTTAAGTATGTACAGCTGCTGAGTTGGTCACAGAATTTTAAAAATCCGATAGGCATAGGAAATACTCTTGAGGATCAATTCGTATTAAGGCCTGTAGAGGGGAAATACGTTTCTTTTTACTATTGGTCCATATTGGAATCTATTGATGGAGATTTTAAACTGGCAAAATAATTGTGGGGAGCCTCTATGCCAGATGAGTGTTGGGAGGATGTGTGGCAGAATTCTTTTCAGACACTATTTTCTATTGTAAAACCCGCCTGGCTGAGGAGGAACCACTACTTCACTACACATAGGGCTTATTTACCTCCTGGTCCTTGCATCCATGGGTGTGAGGTAATCAGGTTATTCTGACTCCTCTAACCAGAATAACCTGATTACCTCTAAGAGAGGGAGAGGCCAGTGGAAACAACGTGGCATGCAAAACTACAATCAAGGCCAATTTAACCCTTGGTGGCCACCACACCCATGGATGCAAGGACCGCCACAGTTTCCTCAGAACATGGGCCCCTTTGGGCCAGGACCGTATCCGCCAGGCCAAAATATGCCTTTTTTAGGGTATGGCCGAGGGAGGTCTCTTGGAAGACGCCGGACTGGACAAGTACAATGGAGTGTCCCTCAACAGGGAATGGGCCTCCGGAGCGGGAAACCAGTCCCGCAGGAACAAGCAGGAACGAGCGGGGGACCAAAGAAAAGGTTTTGGAGAGAGGTCTGGGTTTTGTGAGCACAAATGTGGGTGACCCTTTTCAGACGCAGATCGAAATGTCCAAGTTTTTTCGCAAGGTGAGACTACGGTTCTTTTTTGCTGACAACAAACAAACTGACACGAACTGTACGAACACTGGACTAAAAAAACCATCGACCTTTAGTCCTCCATCAGGCACTATTCCTGCCAAGGTTACAACTTTCGAGGAAGCTGTACAACATGATGTGCAGGAATTATTTAAACAGCCTCACACACCCTACATAAACATTTCGAAACTTGAACAAGAAGCACTGAAAGAACTAATGAAAGATCAGTCAATCATGATCAAACCAGCCGACAAGGGAGGTGCCACAGTACTGATGGATACAACAGCGTACAGGGAGGAGTGCCTACGTCAATTAAGTGACAGACGCTCTTACCAACTACTGACTGAGGACCCAACCCCAAGACTATCAACAACGATTGGACAAATCATAGAGGAGACATTGGCAGAAGGCTGGATAACAGCAAAAGAGGCAGCTTAGCTACACACTCCTCATCCAGTGAAACCATACTTTTATGTTCTGCCAAAAATTCATAAGGCACTAAGACCTCCTCCTGGTCGCCCGATAATATCGGGTATCGGGTCCATATTGGAACCCTTCCCAACGTTTGTTGACATTTTTCTAAGGCCGATGGTCAAATTGATGCCAACGTACCTTAAGGATACAAAGGACCTACTCAGGCTACTGCCTGAAATCGAATTTGACTCCACAACAGATCTATTAGTGTCTTTTGACGTGGAGTCGCTGTACACTTCCATCCCTCAAGATGAGACACTAGAGGCAATCGAAACCCTCTTGGGCGATAGGGATCTAGACTCTATAACACCAGTATCTATGATCATGAATCTGCAACCATAGCCATGAAAGAGATCTTTTTCGAGTTTGAAGGCCAGTGCTACCTCCAGACATCAGGGACGAGCATGGGCAGCGTTTTTGCGCCGAGCCTGGCGAATCTGTACATGCATAAATTCGAAGAAGACCACGTTCTGAACACAATAAACCCGTATATAACATCTATACGTACGTGGAGAAGGTACATCGACGACATCCTCGTGGTGTGGCGTGGCGATGTAATCTCCTTGCAGTCTTTCCACAGCTGGTTGAATGATCGCAATAATTTTCTGCGTTTCACCTTGGAATATGATCATCACTCCCTAGCATTCCTGGACCTACTAATCAAAGTGACACCACAAGGTCTTACATCGGAGCTATACAGGAAGCCAATTGCCCGAAACTCTCTTTTGCAATACACAAGTTGTCACCCAAAGTCCTTGCATGACAATTTACCGTACGGACAATTTTTACGCGTACAACGCAATTGTTCAATGAAACAAGATGTCGAGAAACACTCTGATGACCTAGCAGCACAACTCTGTGCGAGGAACTACCCTAAGAAACTTGTGAAACGTTCTAAGAAGAGGGCAGCGAACAGTAATCGTGAAGCCCTACTGGAGCCATCTTATCCCAAGGAGAAGAATGAAAGACTGACATGTGTTAATACCTTCAGTACACGGTCCAACGCGATACAACGTATAGTTCGCAAATACTGGAAGATCCTTAATACTGGGAAAGAGTCTCTGGAACAACCGTTGTTTGCGTTCAAAAGAGCCACGAGCTTGAGAGACCGGCTGATACATACCAGACCCCCGGCAAAAGCAATTCACCAGGTTGGCACACTCTGGAATATGCCACCAGTGAGGGACCATCACCCGTGTGGGAACTGTGCTGCATGCCCCCAGACGAAACACTCGACAACTGTTGACATAGGGACAAGTCGCCCATGGGAACAAAGACGGTTCACTAATTGTAACAGTAGTCACCTGATCTACCTTATCACATGTCCGTGCTCACTCAAGTACGTGGGCATGATGACCCGGAAGATAAGAACTAGGATATCTGAACATAAGAGCACAATTAGGTGCAAGAAGCAAGCGACCCGACTCACAAATCATTACATCCAAGTGGGCCACAAACCAACTGAGTTCGAGTGGACAGTGTTGGAGCAACCTAACATCCCAACGCACATTTCGGACGTATCTAGACACCTATTTAAGATTGAACAAAAATGGGTGTACAAACTTAATTGCGATAAATCTGGTCTGAATGAAGACATCCCGTGGATGGCTCTATAGATCCAATCCTTGCCTAAATTCCTTTTTGAGATCCCGCCGTTTTGTTACTATGGACACACAGGCATTATCTCCATAATTACCTATGCAGTTCCGGGCCCAATGCCCCATGATTCCATAGAGGTAGACTCAGGCCATTTATTCATCGTTATTTTAATGGGAGATTGTGACTAAATGAACTATATATACCAGAGTTCTTTGTACTAAATAATAAAAAAGATACGTAAAGGAAAGAGAGGATCGAGATGTCACGAATCATAACAAACAGCAATCTTATTATAAACGCAGAAGAATGCGCGCGTTCTTAGAATGTGACAACATAAGTTAAAATTATCGGTTATAACTGTGTGATGACTAGCTATTGGTAATGATCATGCTGGAGTTGAGAAAGAGGTGATCTTTCGAATGAGAAGTATACAGGACCACAAATCCCATGATTCCTAGAGACTGTTCTGGTAACCAATCAGACGGGGGTGGAAAGTCAATAAGGAAGTCCACAACCCGATCCGCGGTACCTCCCCAAACAGCCCGGCAGGCTGAGTGGAGTACCGACGAACAGGTAAGGGTTAGGATTGTGTTTACAACAGGGATGTGCCATATGCGCATTCTAAATCACGAGCGCTGTGTCCCTCATGACGTGCACTCGAGCAGGGATGTGCCGTATGCGCAGTCTAAATCACGAACGCTGTGTCCCACATGACGTGCACCCGAGGAGTGTATCCGACACTCTAAATAGAGCGATGTTAAAGGTTCTGATTTTCTGTTAAAAATAAAAGCGAAATGAGCGTTCGCTAAACTGAGCACCTCAAGCGTTTATATACGCGATAGAGACAATGGACGATGAAACTAAAAATTAGTACATGCACTTATCTCATCTCCTGTTGCTACCGCATTACAAGTAAATCGATAGGGTGAAGCTAGATTCATCTTACATGCAATGCCCGAGTGATGTCGCCTGGAAAGGCGAGGCGACTATTTTAAAGGGCCATTGTCTAAGAGAAAAAGAAAGAAAGAATGGATTTTTCTGTCCACTGAACAACTATGTATAGGATAAGTGGGTTCAATGCACCCCGTTATACTAGAAACCACAGGATATAATGAAGAGAAGCATGAATTTAACAAACTAATCAGAGAAAGAGGCTATTGTGACCTCACAGTTGTACAAAAATGGTGTCTGATATCGGTGAGTCCTACATTGAAGAGGGAAAAAGGGTTTTGTTCACGACTGTCTTTTTATTTTATTTGTTTCTCTGCACTACAGAGCGGTGCTTCGAATTCCTGAGCTGTTTGCCAGGTGAGGCGAGGCATTCTCTCCTTACAAATTAAGGTGAGCCCATGACTACTCTATAGATGGGAGACATAAAATGGTTATTATACCTATATGTTAGGTGCAACATGAAGGCAATGTGATAGCCCATACTAATGAAGGTGTGTTATCCTATTTTTTTCTTGTCTATGTGTGTGTATTGTGGCGGCTGTACTTTGGGGTTCTCTGACTCTTTCCAGGAAGAAAAGACTCTTTCCAGGAAGAAAACCAGAGATGAACAGGTGACATGTAGTATTTCTGTTCATGTATGTCCCTTTTTGTATATTTTTGTATATCACGTTTAAGCAGTAGCAATTAAGTTAATGGGTCCTGAGGAAGCGGCAGGTACAATGTGTGGCCTTTAATTGTCCGCAGAAACATGTCGACCGAATTACCCAGTCAGTAGTTATTTGTTTGAACCATCTGACTTTTTTGCACTTGATTGATTTTAGCATTGGATGTGCTTGTCTCCAGAATAAAGTTATATTGCTTGCACTATCCAATTTTATCTAACACACATTTATTTTCACATATCACTAATGCACTGCTCTCAGTTACGACCGAACCAACAATTACCAGACATCTGTATCTAACAACTGTCTCCGATTACTATCTGAGGAGATATATAAAGGACTACCTACTGTGGAGTAGACCAAATGATGTACTGGGCGGTACAGAATACGTAACTGATGGACATATTTTCACAAAGGGTGATTGTCCTTGAGTATGTTTTCATTTTACACTCTTAAAACATATTCCTAGGCAGCCACATACACATAGTTATATACTTTGTTTCTGACCCACAGTTATTCGGTGTTTTTCTCAAATGCCACAGATATACATATATTTAAAGATTGCCTAATGATAACAGAATTCTTGGAGAATGTAAGGGCAACTCTAGCCAACATTATAGGTACCCCAGTCCAAATCTCTCTCGCCTTAATCATCTTTGGCATAACCAGTGAAGTTGTAGGCCCCACTAGGGGGTTTCTTTTTTATTCAATCCTGTTGGCCAGGAGAGAGATTTGTAGGAGATGGGCAGAGGTCACTCCCCTGACACACTCAGAATGGTTATCCTTGGTATATAAGATTTCTAAGATAGATCTGGGTAGATTACAGAACAGCAAGAGGAAAATAATATGAGAGGGTCTGCTTAATTGGTCTCAGCATTAGTCATTTTGTGGCTAGTATTTCGGGGCATGGGAAACGTTTCTGGGGCTCAAATTGGTTATGTTTTTAGTTTAAAATCACCTTCTCTGGTCCTATGATTATGCCTCATTGTATACTCTCAGACTGGGTCGGGTCCCGTTTGGCCACCAAGTTCCCATCTGACATGGGCCTGTACCAACAGTCGTCGGTCATTTCCTATCAGATGAGAGTGAGACCATCCCTTTTTTTGGAAAGGGTTGTGCGACTTTTTGTGGTATTGTTACATACTGGTAGGCGGGCGTTGTCCCCGGGCCCCTCCAATCCAAGTGCCTACGTCTCATGAAATCGAGTTACGGTATTGACATTCTACTTTCTGTCAAATGTGGTCTGAGGCGGATGAGGATTAAAAAAACAAAAACTGTCAAATGCTGCACTGTAATCAATGAAGCAACAAAAGAGTTGTAATCTGTTCTTTTAAAAGGCTTGGTGCCTCAGGAATGATAATGCGAGTATGTTATCCAAGGTTCATGCCCCAGCCCTAAAGCCTGATTAAAAGAACAGTAAAATGTGTTTCTCTGCGACCCAAACCTCTAGCTGCTCCAGCAGGATATGGGCATACACTTTGGCCCCCCCAAAAAGAAGAGTGATTAGTCAATTATTTTAGGCCACTGACCAGTCCCCCTTTTTGTAGATAGGGCAGAGGACTGACCCTCTGCAGGTTTCGGGGGCTGTTACAGTTTAAAAAACACAGTTGAAGAATGGAGACAGCAACTGTGCCCAGTTGTCAGGGGCACATTTAAACAAGCTAGCAGATAGACTGTTAGTACTTGGAGCAATCATCCTTTCGCTGATGCTTGATGATGCTTTCAACCTTCTTGCTTCTTGTTCGTTCGACTACTACTCTCTGGACCTCGTTTGGCTGAGATAATAGTTCATGCCCTAAGTTAGCTCTATTCAGTGGCCTGGTGGCTGGCTTCCCAACAGGAAAATCAATAGAGAGGATTTGCTTATAGTCCGCTGCCACAGGCTGGCTGGTTGCCAGTAGGGCTGCCTGATTGTCGGTGTATAACTCTATTACATGCCTATCCAAAGCTACTTTTGAGACACCATTCTCTCTTGATTCTTCACTGTTCTTAAGTTTATTAACATGCATGTAGATATTTTTATGAGGAAATGGAAATCTCAAAACTTTCCCTGAAGCATATCCAGAAACCTGTTACTTTCACAGGTTTACATGCATAACATGCTTGTCTTAATGTGACTCCTCCTTCTTGTTAGACACGCCACAAGGTGGACTAGAGAAAGATAATCTCTCTGCGGTTCAAAAATATATCTCACAAACGTAAAATATATAAAATAATTAGTCTGCATACAAGTGTATTTGGGACCGATAGTCCCCCTTTATGTTTATTATTTATTTAAGATTGAGATGTTCCCAAACATTACTAGCACAACCTTCGCAAAAAATGACTGCATTTATTAGAATGGTAAATGCTTTGCTCATACTAACAGTGTCATGTTGTATCAGTTAGCCACAGCTTTTTGTGAGCAATTATTTTATATGAATATCTGTTGCAACAAGATAGATGGATGCTGGTTCTGAGAAAGTGGTTTTTGACATGTTAGAAAAAACTTTTGTTTTTATATTGGATCTCCTGTTTTTTAGATTAATGCTGTGAGTTAGCTTCCCGAATGAAGTCTCAAACAATGTACACTTCTGTCAAAATCGAATTGGGCTGTAACCAGTAGTGTCCACCTTTAAAGCAAGGCCCCCTGTTGTGTACCTGGGATAAAATGTATTTCCCTACGTGAAAAAGTGTACACACGCGTGTGCATGCTGAGCAAGGAAGACTGTTGTCTCACTCATCTTGACATTCATTCAAAGATAGCCCTGTCACAGATGGGGGTCAAAATTAATTGATTCTGGTATTTTTAAGCCTTATTATTCAATTGGCAATAAAAAAGGAAATGCCCCTTTGCTTAACAGTATGCAGACTTTAGGTGAAAAGTGTTTAAAATATAGTTCTTGATTGGACCAACTTAGAAATGTATTTGCCTACATTTTCCTGCACACACATAAAATAGTAGTTTTGATCTATCTATATTCCTTTATTTATTTTAACGTATCCAATATTTTCCTGAGTCAGCCCTTTTGAGATACAGATTTTGAACTCCACTGCTGGGCCATTTGAATTACTCTGTTATGCAACTGCGAGTCTAAGTACTCTCTCTGAGCAAAAGATCCACCTGGACTGATTAGCCTTTGTCTGAAAGAGGAAGCCCAGAAAAGGATATGCATAAATGCATTAGCTGCCAGTGTTACCCCTGTCAACCCTGGGCATGTCTTACTCACAGAGACAATGGGAAGGAACAGAGACGTTTTAAGGCATGGGCAAAGTGGGCTCTGGCCCAGGACCCCAGCCTTCCAGGGGGCCCCCTGACAGAGTCAGCTCCGTTCTCCAGAGTTTTGCCCTAATGACCATGAATATTTCTTAAACAGATTATTTTAAATACTGTTTTCCTTTCATTTATTTTTTTATGTACCTGATGTGTAAGAGTCTAGTTCAGCCATTTTGCTGAGAAATGTTGTGTTTATGTTTCATGCAATATACATAAAAAAGTTTCTTTTAGATCAAAACAAGGCCTAACATATAAGAAATGGGAGGACATCACAGAGATTATTTGCAGTAATATTGGTGAGCTGCTGCTGTTACAATATTGAAAACACATAACTATCCCTGAATATTAGATGTAAACACATTTAGGGGCTTATTTATGAGAAGTAATGCATCGCTGTGTGAAAACAGGGATGTGTCACTTCTTAGTGCGCCCTCCTTGTGACATGATAGATGCATCATATTTACTGTATGACGCATCATGTCGCAAGGAGTTATAGATATATCAGTATTTCTGATGTATCTGTAGGCTCAAATGTGATGCATTGCTGGGGTGTGTCTGAAAATAGACGCAACTCCAGCAAGGTTTCCTTTCACTTGGGGCAAGCCCCATGTGAATGCGCCTGCATCAGTCTTACACCTGCTTTGAGGCAGGTGTAAGATATTGACACAATGGCATCCTAGACGTGGCGCACTGAGTTCTCATAGATTTCAATGTGCCACTTCTACGATGCGTTTTGTGGGGGAACACCCACCCTGCATACATTATACCCGGCGCAGGTATAAAGTAGTGCAGGGGTTTACAAAGTGATGCATCTGTCTAGATGCATCACTTTGTAAATAGGGCGGAACATGGCACATTTTTTATGCTGTCGGTACATCACAAAAAGTGATGCACGGGCAGCATAAAAGTGAAGCAAGGCCTCATAAATAAGTTGTTCCTTTGCAGTGTCAGGGACCTAATGAAATGAAATGAAATAGTGTATTTAATAAAGCGCGCACCTACTCAGACTAGAGTGTCGTGGCTTGTGACAGCGGGAGGAAAACGTGCGTCAAAGGTCCATCAGTTATTAAAAAGCCAGGTTTTTAAGTTCTTCCTGAAAGAGAGTAGGTCTGTGGTTAGTCTCAAAGACTCAGGGAGTCTATTCCACAATTTTGCACCTAGAAAGCCGAGGGATCTGCCTCCAGTGCGGGCACAGAATATTTTAGGCACGATGGCCACGTTGGCATTGGAAGATCTTAGGGGTCTAGATGTTGTGTAGCGAGTAACACGCTTATTTAGGTAGCCGGTTACTAAGCCATGGAAATCTTTAAAGAAGATGGTCATTGATTTGAAGTCGATCCATTCTTTTATGCGGGGCCAGTATAGAGACTTAAGAATAGGGGTCATATTAGATCTGGGTTAGGTCTGAGGATGGCTCTGGCCCCTGCGTTTTATACCACTTGTAGGTGCTGGATAAGGGATTTGGGAAGATCGAGGTATGAGTTGTTGACATAGTCAAGCTTTGATGTCACCAGAGCTTACGCCACGATCTTTCTGCTCTCAAGCGGTAACAGTGGCAGGAATTTCTTTTGCATCCGGAGTATACCAAAGCAAGCCCCAGTTAGATTTTGGATTTGAACTACGCATGGAGAGTGTCTTGTCTATGACAATTCCTAAGTTTTTTACTTTCTCCTTTTCCGCGGGCGGGGGCAGCAGATCTTTTGGCCACCAAGAGCTCCAGTCAGGCGTTTCTGGATTACCAAAGAAAACAACTTCAGTTTTGTCAGGATTGCACTTCAGCTGATTGATCTTAAGCCAGTTAAAAACCTTTGTGAGGCAAGACCTAATAATTGCCCCGTCAAAGTCTGTTCCTTTTTCACATGTAAAAATCAGCTGAGTGTCATCAGTATAGGAAACAATTTTGTCGCCCTCTTCCTCTACCAGAGATGCAAGGGGGGATAGATATATATTAAAAAGGGTAGGACTGAGAATGGAGCCTCGAGGGACACTTACATTCATGGCCGGAACCGGAGATGAGAAAGGGGGGAGCCAGATGACTTGAGATCTATTTGCCAAAAAGGATGACATCCATGTTAAGGCAGTCCCCCCCAGGCCGATGTTAGCAAATCTCTCCAGGAGCCTCTCATGTGGAACTGTATCGAAGGTTGCTGACAGATCGAGCAGTATCAGAACAGCCTTGCCTCCCTGAGCCAGCTTACTCTTGAGAAATTCAGTCACTTCCAGCAGAGCGGACTCTGTACTATAGTTAGCCCTAAAACCGTATTGGGACTCATGAAGGTGCTTCCCATCTGCAATGTGTTTTTGGAGGGCCTTGTTTACATGCTTCTCTAATACTTTGGAGAGGGCCGGAAGAATGGAGATTGGTCTGTAGTTAGTAGGGTCCGTCGGTTTGGCATTAGCCTTTTTTATCAGTGAAAGAATCTTAGCATTCTTCCATAATTTTGGCATGTTTCCTGAGGAGAGGGAAGCATTAAAGCGCTGGTTTACCGTGGGGTGTATCGTGGGAGCGAACAGGTTCAGGATATATGCTGGACATGGGTCGGTAGAAGAGCCAGACATAATGCTTTGGAGAAGGGTCAGTGACTCTTCAAGCTGAAACTCAGGGAAAGCTGGTATAGATGGAGGATCCAAGAGGTTGATATTTCCTATTAGAACTAAGATAGAAGGACAGTTCTTCCTCTGAGATGTTAGTGAAGGCTTGTTGGATCACAGAGATTTTTTTTGTGGAAGAATTGAGCTATTTGCTTAAACCATTCTTCCGTGCATGACCCTTCCTTTGTGCCGGCTTTCGGGTGGTCAAGGATTTCACTATGCTAAAGATTTCCTTACTCTTGTTTTGGGCATTTTCTATCTTGGTTTGAAAGAAGTTTTTCTTGGCTGCCTGCACAAATGTTGGGTCGGAGCCATGAATCATGCAACAAAGTCCCGCGCACACAGATTTAAGTTTCAACAAGTATAGTACTCATATATGTAATTAACGAAAACAATAATCCAACGTCGATTCTTAAAATTTTGATGTGTCACTCCTTTTATTAGATGTTCACACCAATAGAAATTCACAGCCAGCCGACACGTGTTTCGTTATAGGTCAATACAATCATAGACACTATAACTCTTCAGGGCTCAATGGCTGAATCTTTATCTTTTAAGGGCCCAAGTCCGGTGATAATTCCAACCCGGCAGGGTAACCAATATTATCGTGAAGTCGACAAAACGATGCCGTAAGTATCCAATAGTCCTTTATATAGGGGACGCTCAGGTAATGCACGTTAGTGCCATCCAAATAACAATTGTATATGGGTCCAAAATATATACACCGATCAGATTCGTGACGGACTACCACATGGGTACGTGTGGTATCCGGTTTCTTGGTACAATCACCCTCGTTGCAACAGGCGTCCCCGACCCGGAGCCATGAATCAATTGAGAGGGCACCCGAGTTGGGGCAGCCAGACAGCTCTGGTGAGGAATGACCAAGGGCATCTGTAACATCGGGATGGATATTTTATGGAACGTTCTGTAATTAGGGACCCTCTGCCCTGTGTTAGCCCGAGGGGCTGTGGCAGAGTTGGGAATGACAAATTCTAATAGGATGTGGTCATACCAGGTAATGGGAAGAGGTAGGCTTACTGCTATGTCAAAGTTACAAAAGATTTGATCTAGGGTATGGCCCTTCTCATGGGTGGCCGAAGAAATAGATGGAAACATGTTGCAGGCCTGCAGCGTCTCCAACAAGGAAATTGTTTGAGGGTCTTTTCCACTGTCCATATGTATATTGAAATCTACCAGAATAAGGCAGTTGTATTTTAAGGCCAGGGATGTGGTGGCTGTATTAAGCATAGTAATAACATTTCCAATTTCACCGGGAGGTCTGTAAATCAGAAAAACAGCTATGCTATGATGGGTGGATAAGGTACAGTGGAAGCCTAAGGACTCTGCGCCCTCAATGTTTTCCATCGGGATGGGAGAGCAGTCTAGGTTTTGATTTTAAATTATGGCGATCCCGCCTCCCCCCCTTCCCACTAGGTCAGTCCTTCCTAAGGATTTTATAACCCGTAGGGATGGGCGAGGTGATAGTAGGGTTGGAGGCTTCAGACAGCCAGGTCTCAGTGAGAAATAAAAGATCAGGCTGTTTGTCTAAAGGAAGATCATAAATATGTGGTTCAGGCTTTTGCATAGAGGGACAATTTAAAAGGGTGGCCATTTAATCCTCTGTTTTCTTATTGTTTTTATACTTATTGTTGCATGGGAGGATCTTGGGTGCGAGTTTCCTGGGCTGGAGGAGAGACCAGTTGCACTTATTGCATCGAAAGTCTTCCTCCAAGCTCGGATCAGCCGCAGTACACTGACATAATGGTAGCCGCCTAAGGCTAAGCAGTTTTTCCCCATTGTAATATGGTGGAAGAAACTGACTGGAGGGGGAATGGGCAGCATGGCCGGCGCTGTATGCCTCTGGGATGCTGACGGGCGCAGATGGGCTTGCCTTTGGCACGCCAGTGGCCTGCCCGCTGCGCACGTCCGTTTGCATCTGGAATACATAGGCTAATGCCTATGATGCAAACTGGATCGCTAACGCAGCTGAGGAAGCGGAAACCGCATGGGCGGAAGTGAGTAGCCTGATAGTAGCCCCAGCCCTCCGCACAATCGGTGTATCAGCCGTGGCGGACCAGAACAAGAGGAAAAGCGAGATGGCATCGGAGCAGCTAAGGAGGTGCAGGCAAGCAGAACAAAGTAAAGTGCAAATGCGCGTAGGTTGGAGGAATTGTTAAAAAGCACAGAGAAAATCAGCCACATATATACAATTTTAAAAAGTATTAGAAACCCAGTAGCAGGACAGGAAACACTAAATCCTACCACTGTCAGCTGCGCGCGTCTGTTTACATCTGCAATATATAGGCTAATGCCTAAGATGCAATCTGAATCACTAACGCAGCTGAGGAAGCGAAATCGGCGTGGGAAACAGGGGCTCAAATTGGATCATGAATTCAAAGCTGTTATGAACAGGGGCCCCCAAAACATGTTTGGCCCAGGGCCCCCAAAATCCTTAAGATGTCCCTGGGAAGGAAAACAGCACTATGGCCCCAATACAGCCAAGTGTTACCTTCAAGTCCTGGAGAGAAGAAACAGGTTTTGGGATGTTAAAGCCAGGCTTGGGAGACAGATCGTGCAACCTTCACTTGATTGTGCCATCTGGTGAGCCAGCTCGTGGGCGACTCCCAGAAAATGTCAGTTTTCGTGGAGGGATGAGGAGGCATCTCTGGATTGGGTAGTGATGCACATCTTAAAAAGGAGCTCTCCACCCACCACCAAATATACAACAAAGGCTAGATACTTTGAGAGAAGTGTAATCACAGAAGAGGAAGGATGAACCAGCTTGCCTAAGAACCCTTGTCTAGAATTGAAAGACTACGGACCTGTATTTCTTGGACTCTGATTGCAGAGTCTATGGCATTGGCTTACCCACTTCAGCTACAGAACAGTAGATGGTACACCTAGTCTTCCTTGAAGGCTGTTGTGCTGCAGGAGACTCCAGGGCAGAAGACTACCACTTGGTGACAGTTTTAAATATAAGTTGAACTCTTGTTGAAGGATTTTTGTCTTGATTTAAGGCTTAACATCAGCAATTCATCAACATTTCAATAACAGTGAAGCACATTGTGCCCCAGAGGTATGACAGAAAATAGTAGATTTGCCAACCATGAAGGTTTATTAGCAGTTTAGCAATATCACAAAGTCAAATCAGTCAGATAAGTCATAAGTACATAATTACCTGATTACAGCACAGTTAGTCCAAAGCAGGTCAAAATAGAAAATACAGAGACAAGTTATTATAGATATTCATATGAAAATTGAATACGATTCAGTTCCCCTGAATGTAAATTCTCTAAAGCTTAAAGGTTCGGGAGAGTTTGTGGAAAATTAAGCGGCAGGTGCCAGCAAGTAGAGCCTCTAATGGCAGAACTAAATTTAGGTTCAGTCAGAGAAAGGGGAATAGGTAGCTGCGGCATCTGTGGAAAGAACTGGATGGCCTGCTGGTGACGGCGTCAAAGTAAAGGTAAAGCCTAACGGAGCGAGACCCGTTTCATCGCCTGTAGCAGGCTGTTGACAAGGGTCAGGGATTTACTGCAGCAGTTGCCCCCTTGAGTCGGCTGGCTTGTGTCACCTGGATCTGACATCCCTTCCACCCCTGTGTGTCTGCGGGGCCCGGCAGAAGGCAGTGGGGACTGGGATTCTGGCAGACAATCTGTTACCCCCAGCCACCTTTGGGGACAGCATGGACAACCGAGACCTGGCCAATCAGTAGAGCTTGTGACTGTTGGCTGGGCCCAAGTGGGGGACCCCCCCTGTGTTGGGACTTTTGACATCATGCTGAGCGGAGCAGCCTGGAGCAATTTTGTTGACACCGTATTCCCCATGGTCATCCCTGACTGTTGAGGCGAGTGGGGCGGCGATTGGAGGGATGCACATCCCCTACTGCCCCTGAAGCATTGAACCTCCAGTAAGGCCTGGAACATCCAGCAGTGGTCAGCCCGGAGGAGACAAAGCTCCCAACCATCATTCTACTGGAGATTGGGCCTGCCCGCTGGACTGTGTCTCCATCAGCCTTCACTCCCTATGGGTACTGGCACCCAGGGAAATTATAGGCCAGGCATTGGCCTACCATTGACCATGAAGCGCATAAGGCCTACAACAGAAACATCATTGGTAAAAGTCGGCTCTCGTTTTTGCCCTCTGAGGCCTCCTCAATGCATTACATACCACAAGATGATTATGCTCCAAACCCCCATACAGATAAATTGGACATGATGCTGCAGGAGGTTCGAGAGTGCAGGTCAGCTATTGCTCAGCAACTGGGAACCATCTTCACCAAAATTAGACTGTTGAAAGATGAAAATAGGAAATTATCAGACCGAGTCAAAAATGATGAGGTTACTCTGGACTCAGTAGCTCCCAAGGTAAAAGAACAGTCTTGTCAACTTCTACAACTGCGCCAGCAAATAGAAACTCTCCAAACCAGAGAGGACGATGCAGAAGCGAGGTCCTGATGGAGCAACCTGTGCATAGTGGGCCTCCCTGAAGGGCAGGAGGGCCCGAAACTGACGCTTTTAATTGAAGACTGGCTTAAAACTAAAGTAGCTCCCACTGGCCTATCAGATCTCTTCACAGTGGGGTGTGTGCACCGGGTGCCTGCTAAAAGGCCTATCCCTGGTGCAAATCCATGGCTGGTCATAGCAAAGAATTCTGAACTTCAGGACAGTGAATTACTCTCTCCATTACTCAGGTGAGAGTCCGCATCTCGAGGAACCTCCATACCAATCCAGGTGGTAAACTTCACATCTGTCTGAACTGATTTGTGGAACAGCCTCCTACATCCCTGATGTGTTGTTGGCACACTGCAAGGATGCAGCTTAATGGGTCCTCGCTGTGGCCATGCCTCTCCAGCATCCTTTTATTACAGTACGATTGTTTCAGGTTTGGAAAACATTTGAATATTAGCGAAAGTGATAACATGCCTGCAGGAATTTGTCTAAAACCGAATACAGTTTATTAATTAAAAAAATATTTATGAGTAAAAGACTGTTTACAATGTCAAGTCCTTGTGTACAAGTGCCCTGGTAAATTCTGATATGTGAGGTAACTCATGTTAACACACATATCAGAATCTTGAGGTTTGTGGCAAACACTGTACCCCATTAATTCCCTTAAGGTAGATTTTGGAAGGTTAACCAGGCTGAAATTGACCATATGTCTGGTAAATACAGAGACAATCAAGTTTCGGTGCAAAAAATGTAACTTTTGCCATTTTTTTAGGCAAAATTGGTAATAGTCTTTCTTAACCTCACATGATAAATGTTGAACTCTGTGGTGCCATATATTATTGGGTGAGATAAATATCCCATTATAACAAAAGTGGTTCTGTCGGGTAGAGCGAACATGACTTATAGTTGCTATTAATGCTTGTCAGAGAATTTGCTAATTAGGTATTGCGACACACAAAAATACTTTATGAAAAAATCATGGAGCAAAATCGCTTATAAGAGAAAGTTTATCTCAGAATTGCTTCATTCATTGATAAATACAATTTGATTGAGTGGACTGTCAAGGGGGATACACAAGAAATGGAGGTGACAAAAATACAAAGTATTTAGAAAGTGAACGTAATATACAGTGCAGACATATACAAATGTACAAAAGGAATAGAATAAGGCCAGGTAACTAATTTAAAAAACTAAGATATCTATCTGTTCAAGTATAGAGTCTTGTTAAAGCTGGACCTATAATCAAGCGTCGACGTTTCGACCCTGTGGTGCCCCAATGGGTGGTCAAGGCGGGTCTTTCTCAAGACAGGTAAGGGGGTGGTGGACAGTCCTATTGAGGGCTGACTGATCGGCCAGACAATATTTGATGGTGGCCGTGAGGCTCCGTATCCTGTTGATGGCTGGAATTCTGCCTGATGATTTGGGTAAGGTGGCTCGAAATCTGATTGTGATCGATGACACTGGGAATTATTGGAGGTCAAGAGTCCCAGCCGGATCCTGCTGTTTGTCAGGCTCAAATATTTATCAAAGATAAATATCCCACCTGACTCTGCTGCACTCATAAGCAGAGCCTATGAGGAATAGATGCAGTAGGAGAAGCAACAACTATGTTTGCTGAAAACATACTCTTAGTGCTAAAGTACTGTGATAGAGTATCTCTTGACAGAAAAGAATGTGAATATATAGATCATGTACCCGATCAGAGCAGTGCTTAATTTGTGGAGATGGTTGCAGATAGTGACTCCACCATTCAATTTTGGAGATTGCACTTATTTTTCATCTTCAGACTTTGACCCAAAGCAAGAGAGATAAAGGAAGACAAGGGAGAAATAAGGAAAATAAAAATGATGGGAAAACAAAGACAAAAGTAAAATGCATGTATTGCGCCATATCACCACCTCCCCAAATCTGCTTTCATAATACAGTGGTAAAAGTTGCTTGCAAGAAGGGTCTTATTTACCACCACAGAAGTAACAGCACCAGTCCAAACATTTTGTGATCCAGCTCAATCAACTAAGAATTTAGATAAAAATGGAAGTCAGGCACTAATGCTGGAAGTTGTTGGATTATCACTAGGGACCATATGGATTCCACGAGGAATAGATAACTAGGGGCATATTTATGAGTAAGTCATTCCGCTAAGCAAGTCATATTGCTGCACTGTGTTACAGGGAAAGGGCAGGAATGTGCTGTATTTAAAAGAATACAGTACTTTCCTGCCTTTGTACCTGTGCTGGTGCCATTTTTGCTGCCTATCGACAATGCAGGCACCCTTGCACCATGGTGTAAGGGTGTTTGTGTTATAAGGAGGATTGCTTTGTGCCGAAAGGGGCACCTTCTGCACTAAAACAATCCTGAGAGGCATATTCATTTTTCTATATGTGCTGAGGAATGCAGCACACACAGACGGAGGAAGTAACAATGGGAAAGATATTTCTCCATGCTACGCCTCCCTTGAAAAGATGTATATTTTTGGTGCATTCTCACGTCTACCAGTAATGGTAAAGCTGGGAATGCATCAAAATCCATGGGAGTTGTGTGGGAACACCCGTGCCACACCAATGGAATGCCTTCCCAGGGCAGAGTAATGCAACACAGCAATGTGTGCTGTGTTGGGTTACTCCAGATGTATGAAGCCAATCAAGTCCACGCAAGGAGGCCTTGCATGGCTTCATAAATCACATTTTAGATTTGTGATGCTCTTGCACCACGTTGCGTGGCGAGAGAGCAATGCAGCTCTCATAAATATCCCATGAGCGTTTAGGTACACTCAGGGGCGTATCTCAGGCTCCTGTCGCCCTTACAGCGCATGAGGGCCGACAACGCTTGAGGGGGGTCCCTAGCGCTTCATGGGAATCATTATGATGGCTTTCTGTGTATTTTATTAATCAATATATATAGCAAATAACAAAATCAAGTCATGATAACAGTATTTAGATTAATGTGCAATATTTCCAAATTTAGTTATACTGTTGCAAATTTTTCAATTCTTAGCTAAAATTCTCCAATCTTTCATCAATTCCCTATGACAGGACGACTGGACTACATTCAATAAATGTGTAGGAAACGTGTCAATGCTGTTTTTCCAAGCACAATGTTTAAATGATTCATGAAATTCGACAGCTGCACCACTGAGTGGATGCTTAAGGCGTCCTCAAGACCGAAAATATTTTAATAATCCTCAGAGAATGAGTAAATGTATTGTCCAGGCAAGTACAAATGAACCTGGAATCAAATTGCAGCGCATCCAATATGAGGCGCGCTGGTTCCTCTGTTCTAACAGAAGGGTGTGGGTGTCCATCAGAAAGGCGCGGCTACACGTATAGATTGAAATCTTATTGTCATTTTGTAAGCAAATGCCCTCGAAAACAGAAGAAAAAAACAAATTTCACTTCAGTTTTCAATTCTGAAAATATTTGAAGCTCTGGGAAGAAATTCTGTTTGGAGCTGTACTGATAGGACAAACTGAAACTATCGACGCAAGGGAATGTGTTCTAAGATTAGTTTGTGGGTTCATTCAATGACGTCAGTGGGAGATAATGATATAGGGCCTTATGAAGGGCTTGTGCCACCGGTGCGTCACTTTTAAAATGGGAAAAAGTGACGCACCGGTGGCGCAAGGCCTTCATAAATGAGGCCCATAGATCTCAAATGTTTCCGCAATATTGATATTTGTCACGGAGAATAAGGACGTTATGTCTGCATCAGGCTATGCAAATGAATTCGAAAATAAATGTTTTTAAATCATTGAGTTAAGTTCACCATAGCATACAATAGTCGTAGTTAATTGCTTAATAGTAGAATGGAAATTATGATAGATAATAGCTTTTTTACAGGTATTGCACGTGAATTTATGAACTCTTTGTGCATCCAGAGCACTGTTTGTTTTGTTTTTCTTAGTCAAACTCCTGCTTTGTAAGTTTGTTTTTAAAAAAGATAAATAAATGTTGAGCAGGTGAAAAAACACATGGCACCCGATCAGTATTTAGACCGATGAAAATGCATCACCACATTGGTGGACACACATTCAGCATAGATATCCCCAACAGGCAGCGGGTTCTCTGATTATGGCAGGACCCCCTTTGCTGAGGGGAGAAGACCAAAGCCTCTGCTGATCCAGGAGGCTGGCAGGGTGCCAGGCAAGTACTTCATAAGTCCCTCTGTCTTCCCTCTGAATTATGGTTCTAGCTGCTCCCAAACTGAAGTTAAGAATGATAAATGTATGCAATGTAAGTCACCCATTGCTTTCTATGGGAGGGTCAGCCTTGCCCCCTATGAAAAATAACTGTGTAGGTTTTTCATTGCCAGGAAATGTAGAACTTTACATACACATGTCCTACTTTTTAAATACAATACTCCATCCACTATGGGTGTTTAGGTCTACAATAAGGGTGCTGTATCGGTACTGATGGAGCGAGATTTTAAAATAAATTTGTATTTAACTCGCAAAGTTAAACTTCCATAATAAATATAATTGTATTAATATGTGTGGAGTGAATATTATTAACCAACCTAGATTAAATTGCAAAACAAGACATAAGGGACTAACATGTGTGCTCATACATGTGCTTTATGTTGCAAATGCTTGTTCGTGAAAAATAATAAACTAATTTTGTCTATTGTTATGTCAGAATTAAATGCGGCTGTTTTATTAATGGCTTGTGCTTATTTCTGTGTGCTCATGTTTTGTCTTTTCATCTTTGTGTGGCATAATTCTGTTTGTTGCTAAAATGCTTTGGCTAGGTAACATTTATTAATGGGTTAATAATTAGCAAAGGTGGGTGGGTAACAGAATGATTTCCAATTCTTGCATTAATTATTCTTTTGTGTTTGTTTGAATATTAGTTAACAAGAAAGAGGCTTGAGGCCTAGCACGAATTAAACATGGTGTTGTCGAGTCCTGTCCAGAAAAGAGCAAGAGCCTGCGTGAAAAGTTTTATCACGTTTAAAAATGCAAGCTCCATTGAAAAATGTATTATACGTGCTCTTGGAAGGATTTAGCCAAGGACGGAAACCGGCAGAGATTGCCAAGCTAAGGAAGTCACAGACTGTCATTTACAAATGTTTCATTTTGGAGTAAGCTGCGTGACTTGTGAATAAGAGACAATAGGCTCTAAGAAAAAGCATGATCTAGGCTTCGAGAAGATGATGACACCATATGGATTGACGTCTGTCAACCAATGAGAACTTTGGACGGCAGGAAAGAAAGAATACATTTAGTGAGATTAGTTAGGGAAAAAGGTATAAAAACTGTTCCCCTTGGAGGGAGGGGCGCTCTTCTTCTCCCGATTCCTGTTAGGCATGACGTGCTGACGGACTCTTTGGAGCACGTAAGGATCAATAGGGTTAAATGACTTTTACCTTTTATTCCTTTAGGCAAAGTGAGTTTTAGACAGGGAAAATAGGGCTTAGGTGATGGAAAACTGTTTATTCTTATTAAAACATGCTAATTGATTTTGCTTGAAACTGTCAGACTTTTGCTATTCCTCTGATAAAATGCACTTTCTTTGAATAAATAGTTAATAAATAAGATTTTTGAAAAGACAAGCTGGTCTTGTTATTTCATAGTCTTGTTACCATCAGCAGATCCATTTGTCTAAGTGACTTAATTAAATGCAAAGTTTTACAAAAACCATGGTGAAATCATTATACTGCAGTTGTATATAAATGTATATATATTTTGTGAATAAGTTTTATTAATTAGGTCACATGATTCAGTTGCTCAAAAATATGTCTTGTTAGTTTATGGGCCTTGTGAGTGTTTTATGATTAATGGTGAGTATTGTGGAGTTGGGTAGCGTTGCTATGACATATTTTCTATAGGGGCGCTGGATCAAATCTCTGGTAGCAGAGGATGGTTTCTATGGTAACTGACATGTTACATGGTAATTACATAGGATCCATGACTAAAACATGTTAAGTTTGTCAAAGTTGTTATATGTTGTCGAAAAGTTTTTTCCAGCAGTGTGAAAATTCCTAGTTATGCCGGCATATGAGTGGTGTGACAAATGAAGTTGCACAGTACATTTATTCTGTTTTAAAATAGTGGTATTGTCATATATCACTAGTGTTGTGGACGTACAGCACAAGTTTAGGGATTCTAGGTGTGCTAGGTAGAATGTATAGTGAGGATTGTCTATGAAATCGTAGCTTTCGAGTATAGGGACTTGGAGCCTGTTTTAAAACTCATTGCGAAAAGAGTAGTAGAATTTATCCAAACTTGAGTGAAGGGTAAGTTAACGTCGTTTATTTTACTAACAAATGTAGATTTCTATGGTTGGTTAAAGTCCTGCCAGGATGTCATGTATGTATGATTAGGGAAACTTTCCGTTTGAAAGTGCGTAAATGATTCTGTAATTCCGTTCATGTCAAACTTTGAATTGTTACTTTATGTGCATTCAGAGGGAAACAAGTTCGTTATTACCTGTTAGAAGGGTAGAGTAAAAGTTTACTTTATCAATGATTGAATATTCTGTGAGAGTAGCGTCGTCTATTCCACGCAAAGAATACTTGAATGACTGTAAAAGCTATTACATTATTTTAGCGAAGCAGACAAATGGTTTGTTTTTCTGTTGTTAGTAACTGAAATTCATTGAAAAAGTTTTCTTAAAATGGCGCTGTGAAAAGATTTTGTAAAGGAGGGGTGAGCTCTAGGAGTGAGAGACGAGAAGCTGCAGCGGCTGTGTACGTCACAGGGTCCGCGCTGTGATTGGCTATCATACGTCACAGCTAGCGCACTGATTGGTTCACGTGACTAAGTCAAACTGTAAGCTGATTGGCTTATCCTGAAAGCAGCAATTCTATTGGTTGAGCAAGGTGGTGACGTAGCTTAACCTGATTGGCTTGTTGGTGAGTTTCGCACACAGGTTGGCTGGTTTTACGGAATAACCAGGAAACATTTACGATCATTTAGAATTAAGCGTATTTGATTGAAAACATGAGTTATTATTACAGAAAAGAGGAAAAGAAGCTTACATGGCTTCAGAAATTGAAAAATATATTTTCACCTGATAAGAAAATTGAAACGCGAGGTGGAAAATTACTTCATGAGTATAAAACACCTGCAGCTTATATGGAAGGTGAATATGGTTATCATACTTGCCTTTGGTTTGATAATTGGATGGATTATACCAAAAATGATGGTGTGTTAGCATGGCCAGAAGATGGTTCATTTAATATGAGGGTTTTGAAAAAATTGAGAGAATAAATGATGGCTCTTGTGCCGAAGCCTAGACCTACACAATTTGAGGCTTTAGTTGAATGGGAGGATGAGATTTTTGAACTTCAACGAGAAACAACGAGAGGTGTGTCAAGAGGTCCAAAATCAAATTTTAATAGAGAAACTCATGAAGACAGAATGCGTCGATGGAGGCAGGCAGACATGTGTGATGGTTTGTACCCAGTAAGAGTGATGGTTACTGAAATACCAGGTCAAAAGAATACCCAAAAGAAAAATAATATTGAAGAAAGTGAATTAGAAGGCCCAGTTTTAGAAGAGATTTATATTACAAATCAGAAACAGACTCCTTTTAAACCAGCTTGTCCATGGTTTACCCCGATGGTTTCTACAGGAACCACTCCAAGTGCACCTCC
The DNA here is from genome assembly GCF_964261635.1 of Lissotriton helveticus. Classification (NCBI taxonomy): domain Eukaryota; kingdom Metazoa; phylum Chordata; class Amphibia; order Caudata; family Salamandridae; genus Lissotriton; species Lissotriton helveticus. The sequence continues at coordinate 270,041,561 of NC_136068.1, forward strand.
ACTAAATGAGGAATCACCCAGATTATATCCGAATAATTCTGAATCTCCTGAAAGAGTTGAAACGAGAAGTAATTCTAGTGCATATGGAGAAAATTGAAATTTCTCTGAAACTCCAGTTTGAGAAATGAGATTCAAAGAAATGCATTGAGATTAGAAAGAAGTAAAGAAATACCAGATACTTCAGAATACTTCCGATCGAAAGAAGAATTAGTAGAGCAATTAACTAAAAGTATGGAAGCAGTAACAGTTCCAATAACGATTGGTCCAGTTCACCCAGTTTTTGGCCAAAGAGAAATGGGACATTCAGCTTTAATTATTCCATTAAATGCAGAAATTCAGAAGGTAGCTGAAAAATTTTATTCAGATTTAACTGAAATCCATCGTGAGAAAACAATGCCTGATTTAACTTATAATCAAAATTCATCATGTAGAACTCCAATTGGAGCAGCAGAATCAGATACTGAATCTCCAGAAAAGAGTGTTGAGAAAACAGATTCAACCCCAAAGCTCGATGTTGCAAGATTAAAAGCAGATTTAGAAGAATTAATTATTGGCACAATTGGTCCTGGCAATTTGAAGCATTATCAAGATGATGAATTGTTCTTCATTTGCAAAAGTGTACAGTGGAATACGAAAAATAAATATGAATAGTTAGAAGAATTGGCTGCAGAATTAGAGATTGATTTGAGCAGACAGAAAAATTTGGGAAAACATTAAAGATTAGAATTTTCTGAAAAAGACATTGAGAATTTTAATACAATGGGAAGAATTCTGCATATAAAAGATTTGATCGTGTACATAAAAAGATTGGGTGGTTTAAGCAAATGGAGAGTGAAATGGACAAAGAAAAGAGAGGAAGAAAGGAGAGAAAGAGGCATGGTGGCTAATCAGTACCCAATGAGAGAAATAGCAGGAGGTGGTTATGTGCATGTTCCTTGGTCTAGACAGGACATCTTGTTGTTCACAAATGATGTTTCCTCGGCTGAGAGAAAAGCCAGTGGAATGGTATCGACAGGTGGACAGATTCATAAAGGTATCAAAAGTTCTGTGGATTGATCTTGATGGATTCTTTGACATTGTTGTCTCATCAGATCTTTGGACAGAATGTAAAATTGCTGTAAGTTGGCCAAACGTAGAACCTGCTCGAGATGCTTCAACAGGTGCACCATCATCAGAAGTCATGGGACTGTATGATAAAGTGATTTACTGGTTGAAAAATAAAATTCCCCCAAAAGAAGTTGATTGGGTTAAAATAGACAGAACAAATCAGGAGACAAAAGAATCAGTTCATTCATTCTATGAAAGATTACTGTTGGTTTTTAAACAGTACAGTGGCCATGACAAATTAAGTGAAAAGGACATGAGCCACTTCATTTACAGATTTGTTTATGGCCTTAGACCTGAAATTGGTGATATGATTAGAAACGGTATTGTCGGATTGGCAATCACTCTCAGTTGATGATATACTGAGAAAAGCAAAATACTGCAGTGATGAGATAGACGCAAAACAAAAGAAGCTTAAGGAAAAGGCAATGTGGGCACAGGTGAAAGTAGCTGAACAGCAGATTGAAAATTTGGAAAACAAAAATGTCAATGTTAATCAGAATCAGGGTCAAGGAAAATTTAAGTGTAATTTTAATAAACCAAAATTTAATGTTAATATTGAAGAGCTGAAACAAAAGCTACCTTTTATTAATTGCAGCGAAATTGGACACTGGAAGCGTGAGTGTAAAAATCCGCCCAGAAATAAAAAAAATGCATCATTAAATCCACAGATGCAGAATGATGTAAATCTGCAGCAACAGCTACAGCGACAGTTAAATTAGCTAAATCTGCAGCAACAGCTACAACGACAGTTAGTGAATCAGCAGAGTCAGATTCCAGGTACAATTCGGAAACAGGATTCTGCGGAGGTGATCAGGTAATTAGATCGCAAAGAGTGAATGTGCCAAATGTTTCTCAACAATTTTTGATGACAGAAAATGGTGGAAGTGATTCTGAGGATTACTTATGACGGTGCCTGAGAGAGGGGGAAGAGTGTGTGCTTGGAGCCACTCTTGAGGTTGACCAGTCCGGTCCATTTGTAAATGGTAAAGTGAATGATGTAGAAATCACTTTTCTTGTGGACACTGGTGCTACCCGTTCTACTGTTAGATCAGTGGAAATAGAAAGCCTGCCTCTCTCTGGGGAAAGCATCCAAGTAGTTGGTGTAGCTAATCAACAAATTAAAACAGATTTAACAGAGCCTGTTAAGGTAGAAATTGGCAAATTTAAAGACAAACACAGATTCGTTGTTTGCAATAGCAGCCCTGTAAACTTGTTAGGAAGGGACATCTTGTGTAAGATGAACTACAAAATATACTGCTCACCGGAGGGTATTGAGCTTCAAACTCTAGAAGAAGATGGGCTTTACACATTAACAATGTTAATGGTTGAAGCAGAGGAAAGTAAATTATTTCCTGCATTTGATAAAGACAATTTACCTGAAGAATTGAAAAAGACAGTCAAAGCTGAAATTTGGGATTTAACAGGAAGTGAGATGGGTTTGATGAAAAATGTAGACGCAGTTAAAATTTCAGTGAAACAAGGAATAGATTTTCCAAACATTCCTCAGTACAAAATGAAAGCAGAAATAATTGAAGGTGTCATTCCTGTAATTGATAAATTCATAAAACAAGGTGTTCTAAAAGAAATTGAAAGCAGTCCTTGTAATTCACCGATTATGGGGATCAAAAAGCCAAACGGAACGTACAGGATAGTTCAGGACCTGAGAAAGGTTAATCAAATAGTTGTTCCATGTTGCCCAGTTGTTCCAAACCCAGCAGTGATTCTTTACCAAATTCCGCATGATGCAGAATGGTATACAGTCATCGACCTTTGCAATGTGTTCTTTACTGTTCCATTGCATCCAGGCATCCAGGCATCCAGCCTTTCCGTCCTATGGCTCCCATGCTTACAACTGTTTTTCTGTTTGGGTTCATTTGTTGGCAAATTAAGCACCTTTGGCAAAATGACTCTGCAATTATTCTGAACTTTGGGTTATACCAAGTCTGTCTGAATAGCCTAATCATGGAATATCTTCCAATATGTCCTTGACCATGATACATCCTAGCCATGTCAGCAATCATGCTGTTTTGTAAAACTGGTCTGTCATCTTTGTATACCCAAATCTCGTCCTCCTCTCGCTGTCTGCAACCTGCTTTTAACCATGTGTCTTTTTCCTCATCACTTGCCTCATCTTGTAAATCTTTTACTCCCTGCCATGTTTCAACTAGAGATGTTAGCATGAGTGAATTCAGAACATGTTCATAATTCTTTTCCCGATTAATCGAACAATTGTTTTTCGCGCAATATTTCGCGATTTTATCTGCATAGGCATTTCCCTTTGTAATAAAATCTTCTCCCTTTTTGTGTGCTGTACATTTCACAACAGCAATCTTTTCTGGTAACTGAATGCCATCGATCAATCTCTTGATCAAATTTGCATTGCTGATGGAAGTTCCCGCAGAGGTTAAATAACCTCTTTGTGACCAGAGCTGACCATAATCATGAACAACTCCGTATCCATATTGGCTGTCAGTCACTATGGTGATTTTTAACTCTTTTGCTTTTTCACAAGCACGAATCAAAGCAATCAATTCTGCTACTTGAGCTGAACGAATTCCTTCAAGACATGATGCTTCCACCACAGAATAAAATTGGGAAAGTGTGTCTAGCTACAGGAATGAAGAGGACTGACGCACTTCCACTTGTTTTGATGTCTTTGAGAAGTACCCCTGATAAAAAGACAGGTCTAAGCCCACATGACATTGTCATGGGCAGAGTCATGAGACAAGCGTTTATACCAGTAGGAAAGCTGATGACTATAAATGATAGCGTCATTTTGGAATACTGCAAGAACCTTTCTGATGTCGTGACTTCTGTGTTCCATCAGGTGGGAACTGAAGTGCAAACAAGAGAAAAAGAGCAAGCACATGATCTGTTACCAGGTGATTGGGTGAGGACAAAAGTACACCGAAGAAGAAACTGTCTGGTACCCAGGTGGCAGAAAGCAAGGCAAGTCATTCTTATCACAACAAATGCAGTGAAGTGTAAGGGTTTGAAGAGGTGGATTCATGCAAGCCACACCATTCGTGTACCTCCACCTGAAAATCCTGAAGAAGAAAGTGACACCACTACTGATTCAGATTCTGAAGAAGAACCTGAGAGAAATCCAGGTCCTGAAGATCGACAGGAAAGTCGACATCTGGAAAGTTCAAATGCGAATCAGGCATTGAATGAAAAAGATTGGGAAATTGTGATATTAGACTCTGAAAATGATGAAGATGTGCTAGAAAAAGAAGCAGAAAAAGAGTCTGATCAAGTTGTAATTCAAAACCAGGAGAGTATTGAAAAGCAGAATAGAAGCTCTGAAAGCAGGAACAAGAAATCTGAAACTGGGAAGTTGGAGGTAATTGAAGAAGAAAAAGAAGACGAATTACCAAGTACCAGCTATAAGGATGATGCTCCTAACGGAGTGAAGCTGCTGAGTAAAGAAGGTCCTAAGTACAAATTTCAAGTATCAGATACAGAATCTGAAGAAAGTGATGAAGATTCTGATATAAGAAAATTCAGAAAAAGAGCTTGGAGAGCAGAGTGTAATGTGACCGAGCCAAAGAAGAAATTACTGAGAAAAGGTGATAACTGGCCAAGAGAAAATGAAGGCCTGAAATTCAAATTGTTAAACAGATCAAAGGAGCAAGTAAATGAGATATCAAGTCAAAAAGGTGATACTGAAAACAAAAGTGAAATTGGAAAGAAAATAGAAGTCATTAGTAGTAGGGCAAAGAGAGTTGTGAAATCAAACCAGAAATACAAGTCCCCTGAATGGACTTACATCATTATTCCACCTGTAGTGGAAGTTAACAGTAGTAGTCAGGAAGAGATAGATGACAATAGTGACAACGATTGAAGTGTTTTCTGTAAAATTTCAGGTTTTCGTTTTTGGCATAAGGCTGAAGAAATTGTGTTGGGTGACACAAGGTCGAAGAAATTGTGTTAGCTGGAAAAACACTTGATGTAAGACGCAAGGTCGAAGAAAAGCTGTTAGAAGGTGGGGTTTTCTTAAAAAAAAAAAAGTTAAAATAGGGGGGTGTTAGAAATTAGGGGCCTTATTTATGAAGGCCTTGCGCCGCCGGTGCGCCACTTTTAAAACGGGAAAAAGTGGCGCACCCCCGGCGCAAGGCCTTCATAAATAAGGCCCTAGAAATTTTAAGAAATGTTAAATTTTTGATTTTTGTTTTCTTTGCAAGGTTTTGTTATCAGAGTGAAAATGCCTTACACTTTTACTAATAGCAATTCAAGATGTTCCATTTTTAGGAGATGCTGCAAAATGTCTTTGATTTGTGTGGTCCTAATAATCCTGCTTTGGTTAGTTTTAGCTGTTATTTTTCCTTTTGGAATTGACAAGGAGATGTATAAGGCTAACATGATGAGCAAGGCTTCAGTTAAACAAGATAAACATGGTGTAACAGGCAAAACTAACAGAGTTATTGATCACAATCCAGAGATTCACCAAGATAGATCTGTTGGTGATTTTTCTAGCAATACTTTTTCAAGGCTTTTGGCTGAGTATGTAAAGATTATGGAAGTTAAAGATTGTTATATCTGTGTAAAATTGCCTGCTTCTGTTTCGGAGGGAGTTACTTATAATATGCTTCCTCTTACTTATGGCATAACCTGCAGTGAAATAGCTAGCCTATTTTATCAGACTGGTCGTTTAGAATATTACTATTCGAACCATGACGAGATTTTTGCAAACCTAAAAATTGAGAAAAGCCTAAATAAGCACAAACAAGCCAAACAGATGAGGGAATTTTTCATTGTAACAAATGAACTCACCTACGAATATGCTTTTAAGAACAATTTGACATGTAAATTGAGAACTGAGGAAAAATCTTTCCTGAATTTAGTTGAGGAGAGAAGAGCAATTTATAAAAGAAATGAGATGCTTAAACAGACTAAATCCAAATTCTGGCAGTTAGAGGACGAAAAGCTTAATGGTAAATCTTTTGAGAATGTTGCTATTCATATAGACAAACCAATTAGTTGTACATTTTGTATCAGGAGAGATAATACATTGTTCGATAATTATTTTGTAGGTGCAAGTCATTGTGAGGACACTTATCAAATCATGGGGAGTTGGGGATTTAAAGGTGGCAAGGATCCAATTTTCCCTGGAATTTATTTTGTATGTGGAGACAAAGCTTACTACAACCTCCCAGATCACTGGTATGGGACGTGTTTTGTTGGACTAGTTTTTCCAAAAATATTTCATGTTGACAGAAATGCAGAAGGTTCATTTGAAATAAGCAATCATCTGAATAGATTTAAAAGAGAAAGTTTCTCAGAAATTTTGGGAGACATCTTTCAAGCAGTAATACCTTTAGTGGGTATAACCCTGAATGCAGGAAGAATCAGAAAATTGTCCACAATTGTTGACAGGTTGTTAACTGATACAGCTATTGGCTTTCAATTAGTGGATACTGAACTCATTGCTATACGGTCCATGGTAATGCAGAATCGTCTTGCTTTAGACATTCTGCTAGCAAAAGAGGGAGGAGTTTGTGGCATTTTGCTTGTCCAACACTGCTGTACCTATATCCCTGATAAAAGCCAGAGTATTGAGATGTATATTAAAAACATCACTGAGTTACATTCAGAAATTGTACCCTTAGAAGAGGAAGATTTTTCAGAATGTTTGAGCAAAAGATTTGCAGCAACAAAACCTGGTTTCAAGAGATTGGTGGTTCAATTCTTGACAAAATACTGACACCTTTATTAGTTATAGTCTTTGTAATACTGTTGTTGAAGATCCGTTGCATGCTACACAAGAGAAAGGAATACTTGAGGGAAAAGAAGAGGATATACAAGCTTAGAAAGGAACAGGAGAGAGAGATAGAACTGGAAGAGTTTCGTAGAACTCAATATGAGAATTGCAGACCAACAGCTGAGATAAGACTTTAGAAATACTAACACAGTGAAAATCAAAACATGTTCTTCTTTGGGATAAAATGTTGCTAAATTTTTGGGTGTAGTTTGGTGATTTTGAAATCACCAGATGAGGGAGCTGATGGAGCGAGATTTTAAAATAAATTTGTATTTAACTCGCAAAGTTAAACTTCCATAATAAAAATAATTATATTAATATGTGTGGAGTGAATATTATTAACCAACCTAGATTAAATTGCAAAACATGACATAAGGGACTAACATGTGTGCTCATACATGTGCTTTATGTTGCAAATGCTTGTTCGTGAAAAATAATAAACTAATTTTGTCTATTTTTATGTCAGAATTAAATGTGGCTGTTTTATTAATGGCATGTGCTTATTTCTGTGTGCTCATGTTTTGTCTTTTCGTCTTTGTGTGGCACAATTCTGTTTGTTACTAAAATGCTTTGGCTAGGTAACATTTATTAATGGGTTAATAATTAGCAAAGGTGGGTGGGTAACAGATTGATTTCCAATTCTTGCATTAATTATTCTTTTGTGTTTGTTTGAATATTAGTTAGCAAGAAAGAGGCTTGAGGCCTAGCACGAATTAAACATGGTGTTGTCGAGTCCTGTCCAGAAAAGAGCAAGAGCCTGCATGGAAAGTTTTATCACGTTTAAAAATGCAAGCTCCATTGAAAAATGTATTATATGTGCTCTTGGAAGGATTTAGACAAGGACGGAAACCGGCAGAGATTGCCAAGTTAAGGAAGTCACGGACTGTCATTTACAAATGTTTCATTTTGGAGGAAGCTGCGTGACTTGTGAATAAGAGACAATAGACTCTAAGAAAAAGCCTGATCTAGGCTTCAAGAAGATGATGACACCATATGGGTTGACGTCTGTCAACCAATGAGAACTTTGGATGGCAGGAAAGAAAGAATACATTTAGTGAGATTTGTTAGGGAAAAAGGTATAAAAACTGTTCCCCTTGGAGGGAGGGGCGCTCTTCTTCTCCCGATTCCTGTTAGGCGTGACGTGCTGACGGACTCTTTGGAGCACGTAAGGATCAATAGGGTTAAATGACTTTTACCTTTTATTCCATTAGGCAAAGTGAGTTTTAGACAGGGAAAATAGGGCTTAGGTGATGGAAAACTGTTTATTCTTCATTAAAACAAGCTAATTGATTTTGCTTGAAACTGTCAGACTTTTGCTATTCCTCTAATAAAATGCACTTTCTTTGAATAAATAGTTAATAAATAAGATTTTTGAAAATACAAGCTGGTCTTGTTATTTCATAGTCTTGTTACCATCAGCAGATCCATTTGTCTAAGTGACTTAATAAATGCAAAGTTTTACAAAAACCATGGTGAAATCATTATACTGCAGTTGTATATAAATGTATATATATTTTGTGAATAAGTTTTATTAATTAGGTCACATGATTCAGTTGCTCAAAAATATGTCTTGTTAGTTTATGGGCCTTGTGAGTGTTTTATGATTAATGGTGAGTATTGTGGAGTTGGGTAGCGTTGCTATGACATATTTTCTATAGGGGCGCTGGATCAGTACTAAAAAGGAAGATTTTGGCCTGGCAAAAAAATTATTTTGCCATGTTGAAATAGAAGTTTAAAACTGCACACCCAGGCTGGAAGGACAAGTTTTACAGTGCTACTCTAGTGGTGGCACAACGAGTGCTGCAGCCCACTTGTAGCATTTAATTTGCAGGCTTTACTTACATTTAGTACCGTATAATGGCAACTTAGAATTTGATTGTTCAGAGTCCTATGGCTATCAAATACTGGTTGAGTTAAAGAAGGCAAACTCTTGTGAAATACCATACAAAAGATGTCCAACACTGATGAACATTTTTAAGTTTCTGATGATACTTGGCCAACAAGCAAAATAGGCTCTGTCGCTTTGAACTTCCACCCTGTGACAACCTGAGGAGGGTTAACAGTGGTTGATGGAAAAGTCAGCCTGTGCCCTCCAGGATCTGAGTTCCTGTGTAAATCCTGTGGTGACGGTGTAGAATATGGAACATTGGTCAAATTACATGAACAATACAATTTAGGGATTGAAATTTTGCAAGCTCATTTGTCGTAATGTTTCGCTTGATTTGGCATCCCTGCACCTACAACAGGCACACTACCTCCGTCGCGACCTCTTGACAGAAGTCTTAATAAACTGGTGTGACATTTTCAGAGCATTTTCAAAACTGAAAGGGACTCAACTGAATCATCTGTGAAAACCACGATGGGGCTCCCTAGTGCAAAACGCAAAACCACCCTTGGATAAATGGGTCACTACTTCACAGATCATTTACAAGGGAGCAACAATGTATTCTATCAACCAAGTATTTTTTTTTCTAGGCTGGTAAATCTCCTGAAATATACCTCTGTTTGCAATCAATTATACTAGAAGCTAGTGAAGTGACCTTGCGAGTAAGGTGACGTGACATCATCTAATGTGGTCCTTAATAAACCACACTGCAGAATTTTGCACCAGATGAGGTCTATATGTCTACTATGCTGGAAGAGTATTATATTGTGCACTAGAGATTGAAGTGGAAGAGAGTGCCTTAGTTTAAAGGTACTGTGGAACAAGATTTTGATGACTGATCCAAACTGAACGTTAAGCAATAGGTAAAAATAAAAACATTGGCTTTTTACTCTTTTAGTGCTCGAGAATTTCAGGGATGTATCTGAGGCTTAGCTCTTTCTACTATTGCTTCTGAATATTATTAACTCAGTTTTCAAGTTATTACATTTCGGGTGTTGAATTTAACTAATTTTAGTCGCTCATCACTTTCTTTATGGTGTTTTTGTAGCTAGAAGCCAACTTTTTTACTCTCTTGCATATTATCTTTTCCTTATGCACCACCAGAACTGCATTTGATTTCCAGGCCCTTTTATGGACATTTGTGTAAGTCAATGGATTCGTTTAGTTCAGTTTAAAAGCATGTTTATTTAGACTCTATTAAACATCAATAAAATGTAAGGGCCCGATTTACAGAACTAACTTAAGACAAAATCCTAAACTTACTACCATTTTGGTATTCACAGAAGGCACTTACTCATTTTGGTATTCACAGAAGATAGGAGTCCTAACTTCAGGACTCCTAAATGCCTTCTGTGAATACCGAAAGTCTTAAAGTTAGGATTTTTCTCAATTTTGTAGTAGTAAAGTTAGGACTCCTAACTTTAGGACTCCTAAATGCCTTCTGTGAATACCGAAAGTCTTAAATTTAGGATTTTTCTCAATTTAGTAGTAGTAAAGTTAGGACTCCTAACTTTCAGACACCTAAATGCCTTCTGTGAATACGGAAAGTCTTAAAATTAGGATTTTTCTCAACTTTACTACTACTAAAATGAGAAAAATCCTAATTTTAATACTTTCGGTATTCACAGAAGGCATTTAGGAGTCCTAAAGTTAGGAGTCCTAACTTTACTACTACTAAATTGAGAAAAATCCTAACTTTAAGACTTTCGGTATTCAAAGAAGGCATTTAGGAGCCCTAAAGTTAGGACTCCTAACTTCTGTGAATACCGAAATGAGTAAGTGCCTTCTGTGAATACCAAAATGAGTAAGTGCCTTCTGTGAATACCAAAATGGTAGTAAGTTTAGGATTTTGTCTTAGGTTAGTTCTGTGAATCGGGCCCTCAGATTTTAAATTTGTCCATATTAACACTATACAATCATTTAAACAAAACACACAATTAGATACGATTCACTGAAAGGTCTAATAAAATGTAATGATATTAAAATTCTACTTTGCAGATTTTAAGAAACGATCTAATAATATGCAAGATCTAAAATGCTCAAGACACATAAAAATGTTTTGCTACCGCACAAGATGAATTGCAATATTTAAAAAAACGGAGCTTCAAATTTAATAAATGTGAGCAATCAAGTAAAATATGGGTTGTTGAACATTTCCCTCCTATGCTACACAAAAACCCACCTCTATTTTTATTTGTATGTATTCCTTACAATGTGAACTGTGTAAAAAAGATGTAATCCTATTCAAAAAATGTTAATGTTGTGACTTAAATCATAATTTCGATAAGGTAAGAAAAAAATGTGATGGATGGAATTCTAGAATTAATCCCAGCCCCTGGTAATTACTTTGGCTGCATCCTAGTCCATCATTATTTTGCAGACCATTTCCCCTCAATTTGGACCCAGATATATACAAATCAGTCTTGATCCTGCTCCAATGGGAACATGTGAGCCCAAACTGCTATTCAAGGTCCTCCCTGAACAGAACACAAGCAACCCAGGACCCAGTCCAACACTTTTTTTGTATGCTTCGGTGTGTCACCCTAAGTGAAAAGGGTATGACCAGGCATGGGTGCTGTGCACACTGTGTCACTGGAACCAATCTCTAACTTGGGTGAAACCATATTTATTGCTTATACGTTAAACCAAAGGGAACAACTATTGTATGTTTCTTATTTATTATGTCAATTAGCTTGCCAATATTTAGTGAATTCTAAGTCATCTGAATACAGTAAGCAGGGAATGTGAACACCACTTATATTTGGAGAGAAAGAACTAGTTTTTAACAGGTGTAAATGTAATGAGTACAGCTCAACCTGGTAAGGGCAGGCTCTCAACCTTGCCTCAGACCATTATTTATTGGGAGTTTTATTTGACAGGATGTCATTCGACTCTAATTCTAATATACCTCAAAGATATGAGAGGTCTCAAATCTGAAATAGAATCTTTTGAGATGAGCATAAGGCAATACATTAGCCATAGGGTTAAAAGCATTTGTGCTGAGTTAATGTTAAAAGACATTATATGAGAACACCCACAAAAAAAACATTAAGATGTCTACATCCTAGATTTGTATTTTTTATTTGTTTGTTTATTTGATAATTGATCATTGTAACGTCAAATGTGAATTGTACAGAGGACTAGACTGATTACAGATAAAATGTGTCCGAGAGAAGTGGTGATAGGAGAATGAAAACAAAATCATAATCATTTACATCAAATATTACACATCTGCCACTTGTGAGTAATTTTGATATTCATCAATTGTGGATGGATGTTAACAGTAGGGCTGGGAGAAATTGTAAAGTCATGGATGCATCAATTTAGCAACATATGTTTAAACTTTGCCCGCTGTGTGCGCCAAGAAGTTAGTGAAGTTTAAAGAAATGAGTGAAAAGGGGACATTGGCTGTAGCAGGAGCATTACTGCAGCAAATGAGAACTGTGAACATGCCACTCTACAGATGCTCACAATTCTTTTCCAGTGACACCCTGGAGAGTCCGTTATCCCCCTACTGGAATTCTCAGACAGTGAATATCCTCAGCAGGGAAAATAAATCACATGGCTTCCGGACAGGCACTGTTGTTCTCTTCACTGCCTCTCAAGGTTGGGCAATAATAGGAGGGACACATAATATTATGCAGCTTGGTGTCCAGGGGAATAAGGTATAGCTTAGCACAAGTGAAAGTACATCTTGGGCACAGTCAGGGGTTTTCGTAATTCTTCACATTTCAGCCGATGTTGCTGCATAGGGATTGAATTAGCCCATCCCTAGTTGAGAGGAAAGAATGCTTCATGCTCAGGAAAAGCGTGGGTGGGGATTACTTTTAATGGTGGCCAGAATTTTAACTGCTGCTTTACAAATTGGGAGGTCTTTCATAGGAGAGGGGCCTTGAAATAAAAATATCTACATACAGAAGTGGCACAAGAGATTAAATGGATAGTGAGATGGGGCTGGGTTTATAATCAGGTGGGTGCTTACAGGGCTAGCTGAAGATGGCCTGCACAATATATGGCATGAGTCAATGGATGGCTTTAAATACAATACTGAAAAATCTGTACTGTGCCCTTTTTGCCAGACTGTTGAATAATATATTGTGCTTTTATACAGTACTTCATATCACACTTCCGTTGTTTCTGAGTTGGGATGTTACTATCACTCAGTTTAATAATGCACATTTTACTGACTTAGGAAATAAGAATGGGTGAATAATGTTGTCATGCCTGCCAGCCCCTTCTGCATAGATCTTTAAAATACAGAATTAATTGGCGCAACGTATTGCACCTGTCTTTCCAAATATCTTGTGAGTACTAAATGAATTACAGTACTTTACTACACACTCTGTTCAAGTTAAGCCTGTTGAAAGTTACACAAGTCCCCAGTATAGCATTGGGGAGGTGTGCAGCACTGCCTTCCAGCTTTTTCATGCTACCTCTGTTGTTTCTCCCTTAGAGATCTGAAAAGTAATCTGAACCCACTAAGTTTTCTCCAATTCTAGAATCCTGACCTAGGCGCTGTGTAGGAATGGATACCTTTCTGCACATGAACAATCTTTACAGGCGATTGGCTGTTTCTATGTGTGCTGCAGAATGCAGGAAACATGGAAAGAGCAAAAAATGAGGAGAAATGAAACATTTTTCCTTGTATCGCCTGCTTAAGACCAGGTATACCCTCACAACATTTTGGTGCTGCTCCATACCTTGTAAATATGGGGCAACATCAAAAACTAATGGGTGTTGTGGGAGAACGCCCACAGCAACACCCATTGCACGGCCCTTTCGCACTAAGTGCTGCTTGAATAGGGGCGTTATGTACAAGGCGACGTTATGCCACATTAAGTGGCTTAACACCGCCTTGTAAATAAGGTGAAAGGACTTAATGCCACCAGAACATCAGACAAAAGGATGTTCTGGTGGTGATAATCCTTGCAAATATGTCCCTATTATTTTTGTTGGTTTCTGGCTATAACACAAGTACTCATGTTTTTAGTCGCTCCATTCCTCTTTATTGATTTGTGGCTGTAACACGTGAGAGCCCGCTACAGAAGCCAAACTCCGATAAAAGCTGCTTAATAAGTAATGCATACGGGGTCAGTTTACAGAGGTGGAGACAGCCCTGCTAATGCCAGCTTGAGTGTCGCAGGAGCCGTACGATGCTTCCGCCGATGGCTTATCTTTTCAAACACAGTTGCCCTGCTGTTCAATGTCTTGCAAAGCTGGCTAGACAAATTTTATTCTGATAAATTACAGCCTGTGTGTAACAATATATCATCGGGACATATGTTGTAGTGAATGACGCTGGCACTGAATAACAGATGTTTATGGTTACCCAACTCCCTGGTACTCATTTTATCGACCTCAGGTGGATAAAAGGCTGAGTGGACTCACCGGAATTTGAACCTGTGACCACGAGGTAAAACACAGGCCCCTGCAATGGATGCATTAGTCCACTGAGCGACCAGACGCAGGTACCTTCATTGCAAGGCTTGGGATATAGAGAGGTAGCTGGAGGATTTCGCCCTGAAACCAGATCTGATGACGCCATCATTCTAAGCGAAGCAGTTCATGTCTCCACACATAAAACGTTAGGACCATCCTATCATTTTATGTGTGGAGACTCTGCAGTCATAAAGATACTATGAGTAAAATCCCTTTGTGAATAGCAAACAATTGTAAACTTACACAAAAGTGTAAGTTTACCTTTGTGAATTAGGCCATTTGTGAATCAGAAGAAACCTACTATACTGTAGATATTCAAAAAGAGTGTATTGCATGTCTTTGACCACTTATCTCATATTCATTTGCAAATACATGTGTGCACACATTCAATCTTATACCCTTGAAAGTCACTTACAATTTATACATGCATACATTGCAACTTTTTACAGGCATGAGTCAGAGTTATGCCTGAAAACATCTTTTAGAATTGGTCCTATTGTGTAATATTTAGCAGTACTAGTTAGTCCTAGACTTGTTTAAGCAAGCTTAGCCTCTTACTGTTTCCTTTAGCAATCACGTTCACTGATCTAATCCTATAAAAAGACGTTGCTTTGGTTGAAAATTAAAGCAACTCTAACTAGGTGAATAAATTATACAAAGTAAGATGTAGTCATCAGAGAGAGGATAGTTAGAAAAGTCACATCAGCAGACATTAACCAAAGTAAAATAAATCTTGAAACTTTAATATCACCCATTCTAGACCTAAATAGGCCCCTTTGGAAAACTATTTTATTGTTTCTCATTAAATTAGAATTGTGCTGAGGTATCACTATCCTGCATTTCTTATTATTATTAATGCAAATAAAAAAAACTGTGCGTGTTCAGCACATCCCCAGTTAAAGCTTAAAGAAAAAAAACACAAGTGATGCATTTCATTTGTGTTTAATGTATTCTCATTTATTAAATAGAGTATTCATTTTGCTCAGTCTACATCTGCATTTAAAGAAGACAATATTTCCCTATGACAATTAGGGAAAAGCTCATTTGTATGTTTATTAGAGGTGTATTGCATTTAGAAATCCAAAAGAGCGAAATTATACTTTTCCTTTCATGTATATTTAAATATGTTTAGCGTCTATAGTGTTGAACTATATGAAGGTTAAATGTTCATTATAATCTAATGCAAGGTTATATTTTTCAAACTATTTTGTAGATGGAAGAATGTCATTTTTAATTTTGAAATTAAATGTAACATCATACGATCTAACTCGGAACGCTATACTTAGATATTTAATATAGGGCTGGAACATTAAACCTGTGTACTTCACCTTGATGGTAGTGAACAAGGTAACATTCTAAACAGACATGTATACGATTTTCAGCAAAGTAGAAAATAAGATCATGTTTACCCCTTATCAGAAATATTGGTTTCATTGGAGAAATGGTTTGGCAGTGGCAACCTCAGGCACAAAGTGCACTTTTCAAAAGTGCATTTGATGATAACTAGGGACAATCTAAAATTCCTTCTAGAAGTTTTAGGTGGAAACATAGATTTTTGTATTCTTGTAGAACTGGGGAATTATTTCATGTTTTAAATGTTTTTGTTACTTTAGAATATTTTACACTCATTTTGGATATTTTCCAAACGTCCCACATATTTTGCCAGAATTTCCAGGCACAGAAAATATATGGAAAGCCGATAAAGGAGAAGTAGTAATTATCCAGATTCAGGAGTTCCTGCGGTGCAGCTATGGACATAGGTTAGTTACACTGCTGGCATTGACTAAGTTACTGATATATTATACTGATCTAATTTTGAGCAATTTCCTATAGCGCTCGTTAGACCGAGGGGGAAACAGAGCACTTCACTTGCAGTCAAGTTACAGCTTAAAGCGAATTCACCAACAAATTTAGCATCAGGTAACATACAAAATTAGGAGTGGTAGCTTCCAATGTACGTCATTTACAAAATATGTAATCTGACGGCCATATTTATCAATGTGTTGCATCGGCCTTGCGCCACGCAAGGGGAGGCACAAGGATGACACAACACTAAAGTAAGATTTATCAAGCCACACACGCCCACCATGTGCGGCCATGCAAGACTTGATAAGTCTGGAGTAAAGCAATGCAGCACAAATCGCTATGTTGCTTTACTCTGCCCCAAGGAGGTGTTAAATGTGTGGAGCATGGGTGTTCCAACATATCCACCCATGGAGTTTGGCGCTTTCCCAGATTTACCAACACTGAAAAACCTGGGAATAAATCAAAATGCTACACCACCCCAAGGGAATTTGGTTTCTCTTTCTAAGTGTGCTGCATTGTGCGGCACTCTTAGAAAGAGGCAAATGCTTCTGGGGATCATTTTTGTGCAGGAAGGTGGTCCTTCCTGCACAAAAACAACCCTGCCTACAATGCAGACACCTTTGCACCATGGCGCAAGGGTACATGCGTTTGTCGCTAGGCAGCCAAAAGGATGCTGGAGCAAGGAAAGGACAGGAATGTGCTGTATAATATTGAATATGGTGAATCACTACCCTTTCCCTTTCACAAAGCGCAGCACAGCAAGGCGGCTTGCTGCACAGTGCTGCATGAAAGTTTGACAAATATGCCCCTAAATCTACCAGCAAGATGGATATGATAATATATGGCATATACACACAAAAAGAGAGAGAAAAAAAGCTTCCAAATACATCCTCCCTTATCAATAATTACCACATCAACAGTATAGTAACCTGTGAACTCTTTTATGTATTGGTTTAATAACCTTCACACACAAATGGTGCAATGCTTCCATCACGGTGTACAACATTTAATCTTTTTTCAGTTGAAGTAAAATTTTATTCGAGTAACAAAGGTGTCATTACAGAAAGAGAAATGAGATACAATATCATCAAGAAGGTAAGGTAAATTAGGTTACAACAATAAGTGTCAAAAAGTAAAAATTACAAGAGAAAAAAGGAAAAAAAAACAAAGAATAAATGAGGCTAGAGATATAAAATATATGAGGCTGACTAAATGAGGGTAAGGCAATAGATATTATGTGAGAAAAAATAAGTTCTAAAGAAAATAAAGGAACGAAAGGTAACAGGGAGGTTTTGAAACCTCTTGTTGAGAGGGAGGTAGATGAGAGGAGCGCTTGGCACAAACATCAAGGTAAAGGGTGATGGGAAGCCATAGGGCGTGTCTTTTCGGGGCAAGATTAAGTGGATAAACAAATGCAGTATCGAGTCTATGATTATAACATACATTAAACCACCAAGCTTTAAAAGTAATGGCATTTGAATTCTTCCAATTAACAGTGATCTGTTGGAATGCAACAGCTAGTAACAAATCTATAATTTGAACATTGGAATCAACAACAGCCCAGGAAGGGGAAAGTGAGCCAAGAAAAATATCAGTAAGAGAGAAGGGGATAGAAGTTTGAAATATAGTATTGATTTGGTCCCATACTTGAGTCCAGAAGGTGTGTGTGAGGGGACATAGAAAAAGCATATGAAAGAGCGTGGCATTAGGGGTGGAGCAGGACCAGCAAAGATCCGGAACCAAGGAGAACCTCTTGTGAACGAGAGATGGCGTATAGAGTAGTCGATTATAAATAAAAAAAAGTGTTTGTGTGAGAGAAGCAGCTCTAGAAGATTTGCGGAGCTTAGTCCAAAGTTTATCCCAAAGGGAGGTAGACCAGGACATGGCAAATTCAGATTCCCACTGCTCTTCTACTGTGGATTCGGCCGGGGTGACGGAGGTTTGTGAAAGGAATGGTAGATGGAGGAAGCTGTGGGGCCTGAGCGTAGTAGGGAATGGAGTGATGAAGTTGGATTAAAAGAAACAGCGGGAAGAGGGGAGTGAGAAAGGGAATCATACACGGACATAACTGCAGTCCTGAGTAAGAAGAATTTGCAGACAAAGGAGGAAGGGAGAGAGAAAGTTTGGCTAAGGATAGAAAAGGACTTGACAACAGATCCAGTGAAGAGTTGGGAAACCCAGATTTGGCCTCGGTGCCTCCAAGTTTTCCAGTAAAATGGTTTCTGGTTAATGAGAATGCTGTTATTATACCAAATAGTGGTGTTGAGGAAATCAGTAACAGAGGAGGGAGGATCCGGAGCAGAGGCTATGAGTAGTTTAGCAGTATATTTGTGGATAGGAGTAGAGATAAATTGAGGTTTGCGGGAAAAGGAGAGATATTCGGCAAAAGAAAAAGGGGAGAGAGAGAGACATTCAAGTGCAACCCAAAGGGGAAGAGGCTCGGTAGGGTCTTTTAGCCTTTAGGTCTTAGGTCTTTAGGGAAGCTTGTTTCAGAAGGAAAGCTTTGTGATAGGCAGGGAAATTTGGGAAATTTACCCCACCCTCTGATTTGGGGAGGCGCAGTCGGAGCAAAGACATACGCGGTTTCTTACCAGACCACAAAAAGGAGGAGAGGGTAGTATTAATTTTAGTAAATAATTTGGCAGGGATGGAAACAGGAATATTTGAATATGGATTGGATATAGGAGAGGTAAAGGGGGTGCCATCTGGAAGTAAGGTCTGATAGTTTGTGGGTACATTGATTAAGGCAGAGTGAAATAGTTTCTGAGATAGAAGAGGTTATATGCAAACCAAGATATTTTATATGGGCCGGGCTCCACTTGAAGTTGGATGCCGCAAAATCAGATTTGAAGGTGAATTTGGTAAGGGGGAGAATTTCACATTTATCGTTATTCAGTTTATATCCAGAAAGTTGAGAATAAACGTTGACTTCGTCAAGGAAAGCGGGGATGGAGTCAGAGGGGTTGGAAATGAGGAGTAAAATATCATCTGCATAAGCAGATAGTTTAACCTGCGAATGAGAGAATTGAAAACCATGAATATTTGGATTTTGACGTAGTTTAGAGAGGAAATGTTCTAGTGCCAGGTTAAAGAGGAAGGGGGAAAGAGGGCATCCCTGGTGAACACCCCTGCCAAGACTAAAAAAGGAAGAGATTAAGCCATTGGCGCAAACCGCTGCTCTGGGGTTCGTGTAAAGGAAGGAGATGAGGGAAATAAAATTAGGGCCAAGCCCAAACCATTTTAATGCAGAAAAAAGAAAAGACCATTCCACTCTATCAAACGCCTTCCCAGAATCTAAGGCGATGGCGGCTAGGGAATCACTAAAACGTGATGACTTAGAAAGGACATTGAATAGGAGTCTAGTGTTATCGGTAATGAAGCGACCTTTGACAAATCCAGATTGTTCGGGACCAAGGAGCTCTAGAAGAAAAGGATCCAATCTGATGGCTAAAGATTTGGCATATAATTTGTAGTCGATGTTAACAAGTGATATTGATCTGTAATTTTTACAATGCTGAGTGTCCTTCCCCTCCTTGGGTATAATGCAAATGTAAGCATCTGAAAAAGTGCCCGAGGATGCACCTCTGGCTTTAAAGGAATCGAGGAGACAGTGTAATTTGGGTAACAAAAGGGTCGCAAAGTGTTGGTAGAATTCGATCGTAAACCCATCTGGGCCTGGAGCTTTGTCTTTCTTAAGGGAGTGGAGTGCGGTATGTAATTCGCGGGTGGTAATGGGGGTTTCAAGGGTAGATAGGTCAATAGGAAAATTGGGAGGAGGTTGAATGCTTGCAAAGAAGGTGGAGAGAGAGTGAGCAGAGGGTTGAGTTTCAGAAGAGTAGAGTGTAGAGTAGAAACGGGAAAATTCTTCCAAAATATCAGCATCTTTATGTTGCAGGACTGAAATAACATCAAAAACAGACTCAATATTCAATTTGTTTTGCTTAACTTTCAAATAATTAGCAAGAATCTTCCCCGCCTTATTTTTCCCACCATAAAATTTCGAACTGGATTTCAGTAAGTACAGTGAGGCATCTTCAGTGGATTGCTTGTTGTATTTCATTTTGGCATCTACAAGAGCTGTCAAGCTTTCCTGAGTGTGGGAGGTGTAGAAAGAATGTTCTAGGGTCTTGATCTGAGATAAGAGATCACTGGTGTGTTTACGAGCAGCTTTACGTTTAGCGGCAACATGTCTGATGATGAAGTCTCTGGCCGCAGCTTTGTAAGCATCCCAGACGATGTGTTCGGCTAAAGAGGGAGTATCGTTAAGAGCAAAAAATTCAGTAGTAAAATCGGTAAAGGAGGCAGTAAATTTGGGATCGAGGAGAAGAGTGTTGTTGAAGCGCCATCTCTTAGGTCCAATGGATTTGGGTAAAATATCAATATTAATTAAAACTGGTGCATGGTCAGAAAACATTATGGGGCCAATGTCAGCCTGAGTGAGGGATTGGGACAAGTGGTGAGATAGGAAGATGTAATCGATTCGTGATTGGGAGTGGTGCACCGGGGAGTAAAAAGTAAATTCCTGACAGGTCGGATTACATAGTCGCCAGGCATCGACAAGTTTGTGTTGAGAAATGGCGTGCGTGAAAAGCTTGTGAGATTTGTTAGGAACAAAAAATGATTTGGAGTGCCTGTCCAGAAAGGGATCCAAAGGCATATTACAGTCGCCTGCCAAAATGAAATTATCATCAATGCATTCAGTGATGCAGGAGGCAAACGCACTCCAGAAGACAGGATTCCCACCAGTGGGGGCATAAACATTAAGCAGGGAAAAAGGGATACCTTTTGAAGAAAGTTTAACAAATAACCACCTGCCTTCAGGGTCAGATTCGGACTGTAAAACTAAATGAGAAAAGGACTTGCGAATTAACAAAGCAACACCATTTCTTTTACCATCACCAGGAGAAGAGAAAACAGTCCCCACCCAACCTCTCTTAAGCTTAGCAGCTTCAATGTCAGGTAAATGAGTTTCTTGTAAAAAGGCAACATCTACGTTCAATTTAGCTAGATGGGAGAGGATCTTTTGCCTCTTAATGGGGGAATGCAAACCTTTAACGTTCCAGGAAACAATA
Source organism: Lissotriton helveticus (assembly GCF_964261635.1). Classification (NCBI taxonomy): domain Eukaryota; kingdom Metazoa; phylum Chordata; class Amphibia; order Caudata; family Salamandridae; genus Lissotriton; species Lissotriton helveticus. The sequence continues at coordinate 270,062,631 of NC_136068.1, forward strand.
CGTATTGACATCAAGGAAAATTAATGAGGGAGAACGTAATAAAAATAGGGAGGAAAAGTGAAGCCTCATAGTCAGGAAAAATGGAGAAAAAGGAAGAAAGGAAGCAGAAAAAGGGAGAGGAGAAAGTGATCAGAAGAAATAAGGGTGCAAAAGAGAACAGGACTATAGCAACGTAGAAAATGATCCAAGAAAAAGAAAGGAACGATGGAGAAGAGTGATATAAGAGATAAGAGAAAACACAGGAGAACAGGAGAAAAAAAACACAAAGGAGAACTATGTCGAGGATTCTGATGAAGAAAAAGATCGATGTGGGAGAATGATGGAGCTGAGATAGAAAAACAAGTGTAAACCAGGATGAAGGAGACTCATCGAAGAGGAGAAGCAGGAGGAAGCGTATATAAAATGTAACAGAGAAATGACAAGATAAAAAATACGAAGTAAGGCAAGAAGAAAAACAAAAGAGATTGTAAAGAAAATACCGGAAAAAGAAAGGAATGAATATATGAAACCAAAGGACGGTGAGAAGAAGAAGAGAAAAAAGTAAGAAGAGAATAGAAAACAATCTAGACGAAAGTGACACCAAAATAATTGAAAAAGTCAGGAAGGGTACAAAAAAGATAACAAATGCGATAAATGGTAACATGTCAAAATAAGAGGGAAGGGGAGGTACTTACAGAGGATGTCAGGGAGAGAAGGCGATCAAAAGTCGGGACAAAAGGGGAACAGAGCGAAAGTAATGGGAGGGAGGTAAGACCAACCAACGAAGGGCGAGTACACAGGGCAGCGAGAAGTCCAACCGGAGAAAACAGGACGGAACACTAGATAAGATCTGTGGAGGAAGGAGAGCAACAGGGTTAAAGGTCGATAAACAGCGAGAGCACATACAATTATCATGTCGACAAAACAAAAAAAAAGAAATGAATATCAACGGGTAACAGATAACAACCAAGAAAGATATAGACTCATCTGAGAGTCTAAAAGCCTGGAACCAAATAAACATGAATGAACAATGAACAAAATGGCGTGGAGTAATCAGTTATAACAACAACAAGAGTCATGGTGGAGGCGAGGAAGAAGAACTGGAGAACTCCATGCCAGCAGAACCACATGAGTTCAGAAAACTTCGGAGTCGTACAGGATCTTCAAAAGTTGTAGTCTTGTTGTTATAGGTGACTTTAAATAGACAAGGGTGGAAAAGTCCATATCTGGCTCCAATGGAACGAAGGTCCGCTCTCATGTCAAGAAAGGCTTTGCGGCGGGCAGCAGTGGACTTGGGGTAATCTTGAGCAAAAAATAAGTTGGATCCTGACCAAGTAATACGTGGTGAGGCTTTGGCTGCCAAGAGGACCTTCAGCAAGTCTGTGTATTCAAGGAAATACATTATCACACCTCTAGGCTTAGTTGAGGGAGAGATAGAGGAGGAGGCTCGTCCAAGTCTGTGTGCACGCTGAATGTTGAGTGAGGTATCTTCAGGCAAGTGCAATAGCTTGGGAAGAAAGGATTTGAAGAAAGCAATAGGATCATTCCCCTCACAACCCTCCTTCAGGCCGTAAAGACGCAGGTTATTGCATCTGTTTCTGTTTTCAAGGTCCTCTACCTGCCTTTGAAGAGAGGAAATCTGAAGATTCATGTGAACGACCTTGGTAGCCGTTTCCCGAAGAGATGAGACATCCTTTTCCACGGTGGAGACCCTGGCGTCCATGTTAGACCAGTTGTCAGTGAGCGTTTGCAACTTGGCATTTGTGTCTTCCATGAAAGGGCGCAGGGCTCGGATTTGTTCAAGGAGTAGTTCGATTGAAATAGTAGAGGAGGATTTCGAGGGGGAAGGTGGGTCTTTCTTCAACCTTTTAGAGTTGGTTTTGGTCGCAAGCTGAAGAGAAGTCTCCATGTCAGCTGTCATAGTAGCAATAGGAAGGTCTGTGGAGGCTTCTAGGTGAGCCAGCGCCGAAAACAATTTCGAGTTTTTGACGTAATTGCGCTTAGGGGGCTTGTTGAGACGCTGCGCCATTAAAATGCAGGTGAGTGAGACGTCAAAAATAGCGTGGAATATAGTTGAGATAATAGGCAAGGGCTCAAAATTGGGAGGAGAGCCAATTGAAGGTTAAAGCAGGAGGAGTGCCAAAAAAGCCAAAAGGAGCAACAAAAATGTGCAGGAAATTGCTAGGAAATAACAGCGTCCACTACATGCCAAGGAAAACTGCCTTCAGAGAAACAAAATGGCCGCCAAGCCTGAGGAGAGCAATAAAGTCGAAGAAAACACAAAAAGTCAATGCCAGAGATTGAAAAAAAAAGTCACCTGTGATGATTGAAGGAGGTCGCCGTCATGAGAAGAAGAAAAACGGCATCAAAAATGGTCCATGGGAGCCGGTGGTACTACGTGCGGCAAAACGCACATCTGAGAGAAGCGCCGGAAAGAAAACAAAATGGCGGTCGCGGCCGGGAAGAGCCGCAACCGGAGTTAAATCGGGCGCTTATGGGCAATGTCGGCTCTGTTGAGGAGCGGAATCCGGCTCGGGTGCTGCCTGATCAATTCCGCCGACGGGAACAGATCTCCATGATTCGCTGGAGTGATGCGAACCGCCGGTAATCTCCGGTAGGGACGGAGCTCCTACCACTGTGCTGCCATCCGCGTCGGGCGCTTACCCACGCCCCTACAACATTTAATCTTGTCTGGAGAAAACTGGAATGCTATAAATTGAGTAATTTTTTCGAGGCAATTTTACTTAAAAAACACTCTAGATCCCGCAAAAAGATAGCAAACAACATAACAAGTGCTCCCAATGGAGAGGTCGAGCCCATTCCAATAGAAAGTATGTCAAGCTGCAGAGCCCAATGATGAAGCATGTCACCAGATGTGGGTGAGTAATATTCTTCCAAAATGACAAATGTTGGGGATCTAGACATATACTACAATGGACTTCTATATAGAAGTGTTCAGTTTACTATACTGTGGGTGTCCTAATAAGATATGATGCATCAGTAACATCCTGGAAATGCTCTATCCTAGCGAATACTTCTGCTCGAAGACTGGAGGGAGAATAGAGTGATAAGGGTCTCTTCGTAGTTACTAGATATTGTACTGCCAACAAAGGTAACATGCAGCTGGGCCAGTGCAGCTGGACACCTGCATAGTGAGTATGTGCGGAGAAGGAGTTCCTGTGTTACTCAGTTGCCCAATGGTGACTCTCCCCTATCCACTATGACTGAATGTGCCAAGCACAAAACAGATTTGAGGCAAAATCCAGGGATGGCAGACACCCTTCCTTTAAACCACAGAGATACTCACAAGTGTGAGGGGGGAACCAGCTAAACATCAAGGTACACAATTAGGGCTGGAGAAAAATGTGTGTGAGTGGAGCACTTTTTCAATAAACCAGTACTTAATTTGTAAAGAAATAAGTGCCAGGGCACTTGTCAGGAAGTCACAACAGCTTGCACTACCCATTGCGCTACTAATGACAATTCAAACTTTTTATGCATTAAAAATTACTATTCCCTGCTATTTGTATAGCTTTGGTTGGCAGGAAACAACTGCTGTTGTGTTCATCACAAAATTGGCCAAACAGAGCCACCATGTGGCTGGCAGTCATAAGTCAATTAAGTGCAGGTGTTGAGTGCCGGATACCACTGGTTCAAATTAAACACTGCACTAAACAAATTGTATGAACAACCAGGAAAGTTGTAAACAAATATTTACAGAGAACAGTTTGTTTGATTAAAAAGGCCTTACATTGAAAATTATTCTGTTTTTCTCATATTTTTTTAATATTGCCATCAGAAATTAACAACAAAATGAAAAAAATATAGTGTCCCTATTTTCCACAGGATTTGGACTGCTTTTACTTATAATCCACATCACTGGATACAAGGAGTACGAGATTTGTATTAGGATATGTCTTTGATCACATAACTTTATCACGTGGCTGAATATGTTAGCAATTGCACCTGTCATGGTAAGACCTTAATGGAGTGGAGTGGAGGAGAATCCTCAAGACCTGGCTCTTCAAACAGTAGCAACATCCACCTCCCTAGCGCCTTGAGACTCTCACGGGTATGTAGTGTGCTTTACAAATGCTATGATTGATTGATTGATTGATTGGAGTGGGTACATATATTTCATCATATTTTACTTACAATTCAATTTTTTTTTAGTTGCTAAAACCCGGATTGTATTTTTCCACAAAAGGAAACAGTACAAATTATGTGACACACTATCTAAAAACTATTACATTTAAATGTATTTGTTGATCATTTTCACTTTTCGTCTATAAAATATATGTGGTTTCTTTTGTCACCTTTCTCCTATGGTGACAAGACGACTTGTTTTTTTTATTTCCTGCGACCGTCCTTATCACATTTTGAGCCATTAAACCAAAAGGGATCAAGAACACTTACCTGTAGACATTCAGTTGAAGACGGAAAAAGGTTTTCATAAAAGGTTTTAGATGCCACAGTCACAACGAATTTCACATACAGTTGAAGTATGGTAAGACAAACAAGTAATCAATGTGTGTTATGAATAAAGGACAGAAAAAACATCAGTTGAAATATGTTAATATTAGTTGATGGTAATGTGTAAACCCTACAATGAACACGTTTAAAAGTGGCTACACCTTTCAGCATGAACATTTTCCATTCCTAAATGTTACTATCACATATATAAGAACTTTTTGAGCATCTGATGTCTGCAACACTGGTTTTACCACTGAAAATCATTTTAGAAATGTACTAGTAACATTGCAAGGGCCTCATCTACAAGAATATGGCACATCGCTGCACTGCAAGCCATTTAGCTGCGCTGCGTCATTTTCAAAGCACAGGGTTATATCATATTAACAAAAATACGATGCATTCCTGTGCTTTTCGCTAGGCTGGAGCACAATTGGCTAATGTGTGCCAGCGCAGGCACCCTGGCGTCATTTTGCAAGGGTGCCTGCGCTGGGGGTATATTGTTTTTGCACAGGAAGGGACACTTTCCTGCACAAAAACATTATTTAATGGCACTTTCCTCTTTCTATGCATGCTGCAGAATGCAGCACACAAAGAAAGAGTAAAAACTGAGGAGACATAAAAGTATTCCTCCTCATTACGCCATTCCTACGCCTCCCCTAGGGAGTCGTAGGATATTGACACATTCCCAATTTTACAAAATGTTGTAAATCTGGGAATGCGTGAAGTTCCATGGATGTTGCTCAACACCCAGAGCAACACCCACAGAATGCCTCTTTCACGCAGAGAAATGTGTGAAAGGTCACGCAGAGAAATGCGTGAAAGTGTCCCACATTTACAAGGTCATGAAAAGTCACACAGGGGACATTTACATGGCCTTGTAAATATGGACAAGCCCATTGCACTGCTGTGCATCAAACAAAGGGGGATATTTACAATAAAAAGTCAAAATTGGTAACGCCATGCATCAACATTTTTTAAAGGCAGGGATGCCTTATATTTACATAAATACAGCGCATCCCGGCATTACCTCTAGCGCTGGCACTAAAAAACCTGCCTAGCTCCATCACAGGCACATCTTGCGCTATGTTGCAATGGTGGGGCACGTTACTGCACATAAACAATCTTTAAAGGTGATTTGCTGTTTCTATGTGTGCTTCAGAATGTAGCACACATAGAAAGAGCAAAATATGAGGAGAAATTAATATTTTCTTTTCGTATTTCCATCCTAAGACCAGGTTTTACCTGGCCTTAGATTTTGGTGCTGCCCCATTCTTGCATATATGGGGCAGCTTCAAAAAGTAATGGCTTTAAGAAGCAGTACTGAGAGAGAAGTGTTGGCTCCACCCTCATGTTGGTCCTCCTCTCCACAAGCTTTATATTGGGTTGAAGGTGTGTGCTTACAATGAAAAATAGAACTTGTTTTGCCTTTTGGGAAATGTTATGCTCGATACAGTCGGCCTCACTTGTTTATGGTGATACGATTAATCGGTCCGATTGGTTAGTTGGGACAGATATATACAATTCCAGAGGTCTGATCTGTTTATTACAAAAAGAAGTAACAAAGAAAAATAGCCTGGTTGCTTTATTGTGCAGAGGTCCTGAAGCAAGCTGAGAATCTTGCAAGAGGTGTATTCAACACAGCTGGAACATTCAGCAGATTGTTTTCAGTTTCAGCAGCCAAAGAGGAGCTGCCTCCAAAAATGATAGTTTCCAGGTGGTGCAGGTTAGGTGGGTAGCTCCACAGTGTCACTGGTCCTTATGGGGCCAAATGCATGAGGCTATCATGCTGCAATGGCATGTGACATCTTCATTTTAATTATGAAGTGCTAATGGATGAAATTAGTGAAAGTGATCATGATAAAGTGAAATAGTGCCAGTAACATCATTAACCTTTTAGTAATTCTGCTAAGTTACTTTTAAGGTGATTCACATATGCAGCTCTGTCTAAGGGTCATCAATTACACAGATAAAGTAAAGCAGTGAGAACAGAAATCATATTATGTGAGGGGCTTACGAGCTAGTGCTGGGACAAAACAATGTCATAGGATTTTCAGTTCACACATCAGTGCATTGTCATTGACCTGACTACTATACCTCCAGTGCTTTCCCAATTCCAAAAATTTTAATTCTTGTACATGACAGTAAAGTCAGTATGATCAAGTCCTCCCCATGTCATGTAAGAGCAGCACCTTTGTCTCTGACTCTGGAGAGCAGCACAATCAAGATTATGGTTTGTCCATCATGTAGTCCCTTCTGCACCAGGTTACCTGTGTGCAATTACTGTGCGGCGCACAACAGTAGTTTCACACCCACAGCCAACATGTGCCCAAGCATGTGCACAAATGCTCATGTGTAACCAGCCCAGTTCCTCTTACCCTAGCTGTGTAGCAGCTGCCTCATCTTAAAAGGCTGAGATGTGGTACACACTCGCAGTCCTACCACCATGGGGTTGCCATGGGTGAGAGTCGAGGAGTGTGACGCAATCACAGCAAAGGTCAACAACCGGATGATAAATAAGTGAACAATCTGGGTGGATTAAATGGGCGGAGCCCATATTGCTAAATGGTGGATAAACAATAATCTTGATTGTGCTGTTCTCCAGAGTCAGTGAATAGGTGCTGCTCTTGCAAGACGGTGCAAGTGTACTGGACAGTTCCGACTTCAGTCTCCTAACAGGGACAGCCCACCTCTTAGCATGGGCGATTTTTAAGGATGTATTAGAAGGAGAGCTGGTGGCTCTAGAGAAAGGAATACAAAGCATTCTGAATGATGAAATATCAGTCACCGGACAATCCAAAGAGGGGGCATGGTGCAGATACAGGGCCAGATGTATTAAGCACTTTTGAGGTCCCAAACAGCCCGATTTACAGAATTGGGCCATTTGGGGCTGCAAGAATGCTTTTTGGTTTGCAAAAATACCAAACTTTGATTCTACAGAATCACATTTTGGGTTTGCAAATCAGTTTTTGAAAGGGCTTGTTTTGGCACCCCTTTCAAATACCAATTTGCAGTAGTATGTACTAATGTTTTGCGACCAAATTACAGTTGCAATACATTACATTTTTACCAACTAATGAAAGGTAGTGGCAATCATTCACAAATGGGAAGGAATCCCCAAGATATCCCTTCCCTTTGGAAGATGTTAAAACAAATATTTATTTAGTGCAGGCAGACCACTGCCTGCTTTAAAGAAATGTTTTTTAAACATTTAATTTTTTTCTTTTGAAAAGCAGAAAAGCATCTCGTTTTCCTTTAAGGAAAATGGGCTGCATTAAAAAAAAAGATTGCTTTATTTAAAAGCAATCAGAGACATGGTGGTTTGCTGACCCCACCAGCCCACCATCCCTGTGGTGGCTATCCTTCCTAATGGGTCACAAATTGCAACCTACCTCATTAATATTTAAGAGGTAAGATAGTTTGCGACCCAATAGAAATCACTCATTTTAATATAAAACTTTCATACTTTAGGAATGGTGATATCCTAATTGCTATTCCCAGAACATGACAATTAGGAAATCGCTATTCCTAATGTTAGTACATCTGGCCCATAGTACTTTTTGAGTTTTTGGCAGCACTCACAAAAGCCAAAGAAACATTGCTCATCGGGAATACAAATATACTTTTGCACATAATGCTCTTTCGCATGAATATTTGAGGTAACAATCATTTGTGTAACTCTAGTACCAATGTTAAGAACAGCAAACCATCATGTGTATTGTCCAACCTGAGGTGTGAGATTAAATAGCTCCAATATCATTTCTTAGCTATTTCCATAGATAACCACTACATAACAGCATACATGGACCCAGCAATGAGACACCAACAGTGAGGTGTCCCAGAGTCTATATGTGCCAAAAACCCATCAATGATGCTGCTCCACCAATTGTCTTGAATTTAATCTGTTAGCTACATGCTCATGTTAACTGATAAACAAATCTTCTTGAAGAACATCCAACAATTTTCAGCTAAGTTACCCCAAAACTAGTGTATCTGTTAAGTTAGAACAATACAAACCATTGGAAAATATAAATAATGTACTTGTTCATTTTGCCTAAACAGTTAGGTACACAGGACTTGGCACAACAATCCTCCAGCATTAATAATGGAAGAACGGTTCTTTGTCTAAGAATATGGAAAAAGATTATATATCCATGTGGTATGGGTGAATGGAAAACACCAGGACAAGAATGATATATTCAAAGCGATGTTTATTCTTCCAAGTTCCAGTCAACGAACCACAATGAAGAAGAATGAAGTGAAGGACATCCAATCCGAGCAAGAGCAGGCAAAAGAATGCTCTATAAGGGATCCGAGTACTCACATCCTTCCCCTTCTATAACATCTATATGCATGGCATAATAAATAATATGAACATTAAGTACAGCACACAAGTGCAGGAAATACCTACCGAGCCAAACAAATACAACCTTTACAACTTCAAAACAAAACTATGATAAATCATAATCCAACATTCTACAAGTTAATTTAACCTATCTAGGACATCTGGACATGGTACTATACTCATTACCAGACTGAACATTAGAACACATTTCATCCTGGTTATTTTTATCTAAATCAGAACAGTACTGTGCACTCTGACTCTGCACACTCTGAACACATCAGCTTTAAATCATTGCCCAGTATAGAGTCACTAACATCACTTCCTTCCACACAAGTATCAAAATAGATGTCTGCCTGTTGAGTGGTGATAGAACTAATCTACTTTTGTCCCATTACTCCTTTCCACACAAAGTACTGCATTTTACTCACTTTGAGCACTCTAACAGAAGTGGTAGGTTTTTACTCCCCTTTCCTTACTTTAGTGGGTTTTTTATTCAACATCCAACCATTCCTGGCAAACTGCATTTCCCTGACACATTTGGTTACATCAAAGGAAGATTTCTGAACATCTTGTTTCTAGTGTACCCTTTCCTTCATCCCACTTCAAAAGACTATAGACTTCCATGATTTCAACCAATTAGGCACCAGTTTCAAATTAGTATCTCTGCACCTAATAGCTTAAAAGGAGCAACTCCAGTGGTGCAATGAGGCTCCTTGAGATAAGCCCAAACTTTCTCCTTGAGGTAATGATATTCATACATGATGATAAAGCAGCCTGGACGCCCTCCTTGAGGAACCGGTTTGCCCTTTCCACAATGCCATTGACAGCTGGACTATACAAAGTCACTTGTAAACATTTCACACCATGAAACAAAATGTGAACCATTATTGGTAACAAATGCATTAGGCGGACCTTCCCAAAAATATTTTCTCAAAAAACGTACAACTTTGAGTTGGGGTTATCAACAAAATCAAAATCAGTCCACTCAGTACAATAGTCAATCGCTACAACCATACAACTGTTAACGGCAGGCAACAAAATTAAAAGGTTCGGAAAAATCTAGAGCCAGACATTCCCAGGGGCCCCCCGGTAACGATCCTGGTGTCAAGGTTACTCATAAGTCAGCCAGTGTTTGTCTGATACCACACACTGAGGACACACAGCAATCAGGGACCTAACTTGGGAATCCATCATTGGCCACCAAAAGTACTGCCTAAGCAACTTGTAGGTGTTAGAGATCCCAAGATGCCCTTCATGAGCAATCTCAATAATCTTTCTATGTAACTAGATGGGAGTGTGAACAATCCATTCTTCAGAAACAAATTATCCTCACAAGAGAGTTCATAGGATACTTGTGCAAAAGCCTGAAACCCCCCTTTTAGTACCTTAGGCCAACCTTCTCTGATACACTCTTTCACTTTTTTGAGAATCACATCTTAATCTATGGCTGACTCCTAGTTCTCACATGATATTTGACCATCAACTAAGGCATCCACCAGGGCCACAACACATTCAAAATCATCTAATAAAGGTTTGACCGAGGATGTGCTTGGTAAAGGCAATTGGGAAAAATTCCTGCCTCCCTGTATGTATTTCACCTGCAAGTCATACTCCTAGAGCTTTAGGTTGCAGGTGTACTAATCTCAGAGAGGCCTTAACAAGACCATTTCCTGACAACAAAAACACTAAAGGCATGTGGTCGGTGTATATATACTAAGGGCCTAATTACGAGTCCGGCGGTCCTCGGACAGCCAGACTCATGGTGGGGCGGTGGTGACCATGGTGGTCTTGCCGCCCTGGGACCGCCGACTATGCCACGGAACCGTCATTCCCTGGGGATGGTGCGGCCGTCTTGATGCAGTAATATGCTTGGCAGGACCCCCGAAGTCCCGCCAAACAGATTGCAACTTTCCTCACAGCCACTGATTTCATGGAGGTCTTTCCACCCGAAAAACAGTGGCGGTGAGGAAAGCTTGTGCCTCACTCCATGTGGATGCATGTTGTCAGTTCCACCACCACACCACTATACTCTTAATTGTTTCCCCCAAATGTATACCTTAAATTTGTGCACAGCCCAGACACATGCTAAGGCTTCTCACTCTATAGTAGTGTACTTAGCTTCCGCAGAGATTTGCCCAAAGACAGTTCTCACTCCCTTTAAACTGGCATCAACCAAAAGGAATCATTCTTTGTTTGAATCATACAGTTTAAGCGCATGAGCATTAATCACTAGGTCTTTAGTTTTCTCAAAAGCTTGGTTAACCTCCTCTGTCCAGTGTGTCCCCCTTTACAAAGTAGGTTTCTCATGGATTGAACCAGAAACGCATACCCTGGAACAAAGCGTGCATAATATTCACAGAGCCCTAAAAGGACCTCAGGGTTTGCTTATCATAGGGTAAAGGCACACTCTCTATCACTTTCAAATTACCAAATTTCAGTATAATGCCTCCCATATATATAGTATGTCCTAAATATTCTACCTCCTGTACCTTTATTTTGCATTTTTCAGGATATACCTTCATGCCTCTGTCTTTGAGAATACAAAAACAAAATGTAACACACTGAGATGTTCTTCTCGCACTTTTGTGAAAATCAAGATATTATCCTGAAAGGCTTGAACACATTTTAGGTCACCAAATACATTGTCAAGCATTTTCTGAAAAACACTGGCAGCTAATACCAAGCCAAAGGGTAAACTTAAATATTTGAATGCACCATGAGGCGTGACAAAGGTTGTCAAATCCTGTGAGCTTTTACTCAGGGCAATTTGATGACAGGCCGAATTGAGTACTACGGTAGAAAAATATTTCTCTCCACCTAAATTTGCCAACATTTCCTAAATATGTAGTAAAGGGTGGCAATCCGCCACTATGTTTTGATTAAGCAACCTCAGGTCCTAAGATCGCTGGAAAGTTTTTTTTGTCAATATGCATCAGAGTTTACTTCCAATGGAGAAACCAACCTCCTCCTGCTCCAGGCACTTTTGCACCCAGAAAAGCAGGAAATTATCTATGTAGGGAGGTGTACACCCTCAGAAGGCTAGCCACACCTCCAGGGTGGGCAGCCTGGCCTTTAAACCACAATTGAATTTCTACCATTTTTGGGTAAAACAGAGGGTTCTGGGAAGAAAAGGTGACTTACACCCCTGGATGTGGTCATCTCAGAGGCAGATTAGCTGCAGGAATTTGTGTTCCAGTGACTACTAGCTTCCACACCCTTAGCTCCCCTAAATCTAGGAATTAAGTGACCCCCCTGACATCAGCACCTTAGATCTGAACAACTTGTATCATGGAAGGACCAAGAGGGGACCCATGTGACTGATGACAGGACTTTGCCCACAACACCAAAGCAAAAGAGAAATACTTTGTTCCTGATGCAATAGACCGGGAAATGAGTGGACCACTATCATCCTTGGCCAAAACTCAGCACTCCCGAAGAGAGGGACCCCTGTGGAAGCCAGAAGCATCCTCAGTCTCCCCTGGAGTAGTGTTACTAGTCCCTTGCAATCTGAGGGTAAAAAACACTCACCGGATCTGAAGAATCACTGGCCATTTGACCCTCTTTAGTATCATCCAAATCCAGGTCCTCCAGTGCATTGTGGGAGTTATGTTCCTGCCAAGACATTTCAGGCCACTTCCTAACTCCCTGAGACCCAGTAAATTTCCAGTACCTTGTAGCTGTGCTTACCGCTGAAAAGCCTTGTTGATAACCAATGTAGCAGCTAACACCCACACTTGACGCTGCATCTACAGGGAACACCGTGCAACGTTCTTCCGATGAGAGCAGCTGTGCACCTGTTGAGTCTTTGCATTCTGTGTCTTGCAGCCTCATGTAAGCAGTAAAAACGTCATCCCCCTGGTTCCCGTTCAGCACCAGGGGCAGCTAGGAAAACTCTGCACTTTGACTCTACGGGCTAGGTAAAATTGATCTGTCTGTTGTGGCCTGGTCCAGGGGCCCGCTTGACCATAACCCTGTAAAGGTTCCACGTAACTCGACCTACAAGTGATCAATTGTAATAAGTAATAATATAATTCTTTATTGTTTATGGTTATTTAAAACCATTACAATGTAAACCAGCAAATGCAGTTAGTAAAACAGTATCAAATTCATACAAGCTAAGCAGAAGTCGAGTTCATACATATTGAAACAATATAATCGTCCATTTAAAGACAGATACTGCGGTTACCACATTGGTCAACTACATAGTGGTATCCGCCTAGCTATTCCTCATTTTAAGCAGCGCAGGGTTAGAATAATACGAGTTAAGCAGAACTTGAGATCCTGCATACTAAAATAGTATATTCGGCTATAAAAAGGAAGCATGGTAAGGTTACCACATTGGTCAGCAACATAGGGATATCAGATAGTTATTCCACATTTAAAGCAGCACAAAAGTTAAATAAAGTGCAAAAGAATTGAGACCGCAGGCTGCGGTTACCACATTGGTCAGCTATGCAAGAAAAGCAGTAGGTTATTCCTCAATTAAAGCAGCACAAAGAATCCATAAAGTGCAGGTGCATTAATACAGCTATTTCTGCAGAAAACAATGTGGCCGGTCAGGTTCAACACATAAATTAGCTAGCTGAAAACATCTGCTAAACGTACTTCATTAGAAACACATGAATTAAATACAGTTCCAATGCCCTGGATATGATCCATCTGGTTAGCTTATGCTAGATCGGCAGTGTGTTGTTCCTTATTACAAATGGATCCATGTTCTTTTAAAATGCAGGTGCAAAGTAAAATAGCCTTTAATTGCAGCAAGATGGTCCTCAGGGCTGGCACCCATGAGTTTTCAGTGTTCAAGGGACTGGTTTGGTTTAATTGTAGTTAGATGCAGTAGATCACTTGTAACTGTTAGATCAGGGGGGTATATAAGGACCAGCATTATAGACCCCCCCACTGACTAACATGTTGGGTGTGGTGGTGACAACCTAGTCAACAAAATGTTCAGAGTTGTGTTGTCGGGGTTTAAAGAAGCAATTATTGCAAGCCAACAGGTGCGAACTCCCAGTTTGTTCCACTCTCTTTGTAGTCTAGCCCTGTGTTCTTTCAGCAGAGCTGGACAAACACATACGACGTGTTCAAATGATTCTTCACAGCTGACACAGCCTCTGCAGGTTGTGGTCTCACTTGAATGGGGCCAGCAAGCTAGATGTTTCAGGAAAGGCCACTCCCCTAGCCTAAGGGCCATAAACTTATCTACCAATGGGCAGCGTACATGCAGAGAAGATATAATGCTGGAGTGGCTGGCCGATACATGCTGATGACTGACCAGACATGCCTGCCTTTGGTGAGTTGTGCCATATCCGAATGAAATGTACAGAGGCAAATGTACTTTTTTATACTCATTTTGAAGTTGATTATGCTGGTGGCGTCAATGTTATATTTTCCAAGTATTATTTTGCACTGATTTAATGTTGCTTCAAAAATCTATTACTCGAGTTATATGTGTGCTATTCCACTCATTTTGGTGTCTAAATTTAGATACAAATGCACTCCATGTTTTTAAATTGGTGTCAGATTTCTCTTGAGTCATTTAATTATTGTCCATGTTGGCACTCTGAAATGCTTTACAGGTGTTCCTCTAGTAAAGTCTAACTGCTCTTTGCCACTCTACCAGGACTGAGCTAAGGATTTATTAGTGTGAATCCAATCACCGTGTTTGGGGTACTGCAATACTATTACATGTTAAGGCTACCCAGCTATGCCACATAATATTCTACTTTTTTACATTGGTGGCAGCGGTGGGATCCTGTACCTGTGTTTCGGAGTACCACTTGGTCATAAGTGATTTTGCATGAGAAATCCACTTAATTGGCTTTATCATCAAAAATACTTTTCTCAAAATGTTTTATGATTCTTCTAATTGGATTGTTAGTGCCCTGTGTGAACCCCCATTCCAACAACACATTTAGAAAGATGGGGGATAATTAGAAGTCTGGCAGGGCTGCAGCGGTCTTCTGACAGCCCTATTTCAACTAGCGAGGTTGGGCAGCCCTGGGACTAGGAGCACGACAGTATTGATGTCACATTATGCTTGGCATGACCACCACGGTCCAGCTAAGCATATTACTAGTTTCCTCTTGGCTGCGTTTTTCATGGTAGTTCCACTGCCATGAAAACCGAGGCAGAAAGGAAACAAAGGGGGCCCTACAGGGCCCCCTGTTGCATTTGGGCCTGTGTGTGCATGCACCCCAGTACCTGCACGGTATGAACTGCAGCAGTCCTTGCCGCCCAGGTACTGATTTTGACTTTCCCACTGCTGTGCCTATTTCATAGGTACCGCTGTGGGAACACCAAAGAACCTCCTGCCAGACCAGGTGGAAACTCCTAATCTGGCGGGCTGTTCAACTACGGGTCTGGTGGTGCAGGAGTGGGATAGTCCGACTCCTGCACCACCAGATTCGTAATCATGCCCCTAGTAAGTTAGGAAAAATTCTAAAAGTTTTTCTAAAATTTTAAATAAAAGGTTCTAACTAGTAAGAATAAGTTAGGCACAATGGACACTGGTAAAATGATCTACTTGTCAGTTATCATAGACCTGAAGATCAGTGATCCAAGGGTTCTGTGCAAAGCAAGGGGCATTAGCTATATTGTGACAGCTAGAACAGAGGAACTGGAGAAGCTCCTCACCTCCTATGAGAAAGAGAGATTCAAGAGGGAGGAACACTCCTCAGAAGAAGACCCTGAAGAGGGTTAGGATGACCTACATTGACAAATATGCCAAATAAGGTGAAGACCACTAATTCTCCACCCTTCCCCAGACCCTATTCACCAATGGGAAGTGACAGGAGTCACTCTTGCAGACCCCCAATACTAAGGTGGAAGGAACGCTTGATGAGCTTGATCAACTCTCCCTGGAGGAGAAAAAACTTGAATTTAAGGAGAGGTGACTAGCACTTGAAGAGAGAATGTTTAAGTTGGGCATTACGCTCAAAGATGTTGGTAGAAATGATAACACCAGGGAGAAGGAGGAATCCTTTGACTCTAAAATCCCTAAAGAGATTGTCCCTAAGTTTAGTATTGGTGATGATTTTGACCAATGGTTTGCAGCCTTTTAGAGGGCCTGGAGAATGAGGAGGCTAGCAAGCCAGCACTGGGGCTCTCTACTGTTGGAGTTATTCTCAGTGAAGGGCAGATATAGACTTATTAACCTTAATGAGGAGCTAGCTGAGTCCTATTAGCATATGATGGTGACCTGGCAGGATTTGGACTTGCAATGGAAGAATATATATTGACATTTATGGACAACGATAAAGGTCAAAACCAGACATGGGTGGACTTTTTGGACTCTTCACCCAAACCACTAGATGGCTGGATAAAAGGCAATGGGGTGGACACTTATGATGGGCTGTATAATATGATTATGAAAGAACAAATTTTAAACCACTGTACCTCAGACAGGTTACAGTAGCATCTGGTACATTTAGAGATTTCTAACCCAAGAAGAGAGAGGTGTGGCACCGCGGCCAGGGCGACAGATGCTGGAATCTGGGGATCAAGGTTCGATTCCTATCGGCAGATTAGCCCAGCACCATGCGACTCTGGGAAATAGCTTGCTTAATCTTCTCAAGGGCCCCCAGTGCCTGGAGACCCTTACGGGTGATTGTTCCCGCTTTACAAATGTGGATTATTATTATTATTATTATTATTATAACAAAGCTTGGCAAGAAGCCTGATGGGTAAGGACAAGAGTGCCTAAGAAGCTCCAGGGGGTAACTCCAGGAAGGGGAAGGTAGGCCCACAAAATGCAAACTAGGGTGGTGCTAAGGGTTCACTGACAGAATATCAACACCTAAAATATCCCCTTACCAAAAAATCCTATATTTACAATGGTAAGTACAAAAAGATCCCAAAAAAATATCGATGTCATTAATATAGTTGTACAAAATATTGTTTTTTAAAAATATATCAAATGAAATAATAAATATTAAATATATTAAATAGTAACATTAATTAAAAAAATAGATTCAATATTCAGCTTAACAAATATAACAAATACACTTAATTTAAAAAAGTTAAAACACACATCTATAATAATTAATATATATATTTACATACATTTATTTACTATATTTATATACATGACCAATAACTAAAAATTTATAAATAACAAATCATTCTAATTAAATTAAATCATTAATCTATTTAATAATCTTTAACTTTTGTAAACAATCTTTTTCAAATTATGAATATTATCAATTAAAAAACTATAATTTCAAATAAACAAAACATAATAGTATAAATTATGACAATACAGAACATATTATAATATTTAATACACATAATATTCCCACTACAATTTAAACAAAAAATCACAAATTATTAAAGTAAATATATAAAAAATGTACCAAGTACCGTGCAACACATATATATTCAGACTGGTTAAAAATACAGGGGCAGATTTACAAGACATTTCCAACACTTTTACGCCGCTGTTGCTGCATCACTTTTGTGATGCAGCGTAAACCATGTGCCACGTTACGACTTATTTACTACGTGATGCACCTAGGCAGATGTGTCGCATTGTAAAGCCCTGCGCTATATGAAACCTGCATCAGGTTTCATGTGGGCGTTCTGTCGCAAGGTGGGCGTACCCTCGCAGGAAAGCCACGTAAAACTGACGCAGTGAAATCTACAAGAGGAGTGAGGCACCACGTTAAGTATGGGTGGCCCCTGTGAATTGCATGAGTTGCGTCGTGCTTGCGACGCGACTCCAGCAATTCGCCACCTGTACGCCACAAGATGCATCACGCACCTGCTCCTCCTTGCACCATGGTGCGCCGCATTGCAAATGCGACGCATCCGTGGTGGCGCTAGGGGGGATTGAGTGACGCATCTGTTCTGGCGCATCCCTGCTGATTTGCAGAGATGCGCCAGAAGTTGTAAATCTGCCCCACAATTTACAAATCTCCCTCCAATAAATGCATCAGTAGTAAAAGTGATAGATTGCACATAGGTAATATATACTGCACCCATTCCAGCAGATACAACACCGGGGAAACTGTTGAAAAGCCAAGGGGTTAAATGTACTATTCCAACTCCACTGAGTGTAACAGTAGAGAAAGTGATGAATGCGGAGGGATAAAATTTACTATTAACACTCCAGTCAGTGCAACAGTAGAGAAAGTGTTGGAATGCGGATGGATAACATTTAGAGCCTGATTACGATGTCGGTCGGAAAGCCCCTGACCGACAGTCATATTCTCCTAGACCGTGTCGGACCCCTTCCGACCGACTTGGTTGGACACAATTCTGACAGACCGGTTACGATGCTCGCGGTCGGAAGAGTAACCGTTCAGTCATTTGGCTTGGGGTCAAGGGGGTACCCAAGGGACCCCCTGTAAAACCATACACAATGTGGCAGGCACCATGGGGTGCCCGCAACAGGATGAAAGGTTTTCCGCAAACACCCATTTTCCAAATAGGAGCCTGTATTGACAGTCGGAACACAGGCTCCCATTGAAGTCAATGAGAGTTCTTCCAAACGGTGTTCGGAAGCATCATACTTGGTCAGGCGGAACTACAGACTGCGAGTCGGTCAGAACTGAATCCAACAAGGAGTCGGGCGGTTTAGTTTCTGACCT
The DNA here is from genome assembly GCF_964261635.1 of Lissotriton helveticus. Lineage (NCBI taxonomy): Eukaryota > Metazoa > Chordata > Amphibia > Caudata > Salamandridae > Lissotriton > Lissotriton helveticus. The sequence goes on from NC_136068.1 coordinate 270,081,015, forward strand.
ACTTTGTAATCGAAGCGATACAAAAGGGGATGATGGACGGAGCGTTTGAGCAAATCAAACACTCACCCCCAGTCAACTGATCTGGGTTTAATCCATCACCATTCTTTAGCTCATTCGGCCACCCCAGTTCAGACATGGCCATATGCAAATCAGTCTGACCCTGTGCCTCATGGGAACAGTCCAGCCCGAACTGCCAAGCCATGTCTTCCCTGGACCGGAAACAAGCATCCTGGGACCGGTTTCGGATTCATAATCCTCATCAGCCAGGCTATCTTGAATCCAGTGGCCAAGTGAGCAAGAGACTCATGTCCGAGCATACCCTGCCACACTTAGGGCGAACAAAGCGATACAAAAGGGGATGATGGACGAAGCGTTTGAGCAAATCAAACACTCACCCCCAGTCAACTGATCTGGGTTTAATCCATCACCATTCTTTAGCTCACTCGTCCATCCCAGTTCAGACATGGCCATATGCAAATCAGTCTGACCCTGTGCCTCATGGGAACAGTCCAGCCCGAACTGCCAAGCCATGTCTTCCCTGGACTGGAAACAAGCACCCAGGGACCGGTTTCGGATTCATAATCCTCATCAGCCAGGCTATCTTGAAGCCAGTGGCCAAGTGAGAAAGGGACTCACGTCTGAGAAAACCGTGCCACACTTAGGGCGAACAAAGCGATACAAAAGGGGATGATGGACGGAGCGTTTCAGCAAATCAAACACTCACCCCCAGTCAACTGATCTGGGTTTAATCCATCACCATTCTTTAGCTCACTCGGCCACCCCAGTTCAGACATGGCCATATGCAAATCAGTCTGACCCTGTGTCTCATGGGAACAGTCCAGCCCGAACTGCCAAGCCATGTCTTCCCTGGCCCGGAAACAAGCATCCTGGGACCGGTTTCGGATTCATAATCCCCATCAGCCAGGCTATCTTGAATCCAGTGGCCCAGTGAGCAAGGGACTCACGTCTGAGCATTCCCTGCCACATTTAGGGCAAACAAAGCGATATGTTCTGCATTCTGTCCATCAATTGTTGTTTTTGCATTTGTCACCCCGAGTGGGCTGGGTATGCTCAGACGTGAGTCCCAGGCTCTCCACATCACTGGAGTCAAGCAATCCAGGCTGAAGAAGGCTGATAGCCAGAAACCGGTCCTTGGATGCTTGATTCCGGTCTAGGAAAGACATGGCTTGGTAGTTTGGGCTGGACTGTTCCCATGAGGCACAGGGTCAAGGCTGATTTGCTTATAGCCATTGTCTGGCCTAGGGTGGTGTGGAGTGCAAAAAATCGATGGATTTAGGCCCAGATCTTTGTACTGGGGTGAATGTAAGACATTCTTCTACATTCTGTCCATCAACTGTGTTTTTTGCAATGTTCACCCCGAGTGGGCTGGGTATGCTCAGACGTGAGTCCCAGGCTCTCCACATCACTGGAGTCAAGCTATCCAGGCTGAAGAAGGCTGATAGCCAGAAACCGGTCCTTGGATGCTTGATTCCGGTCTAGGAAAGACATGGCTTGGTAGTTCGGGCTGGACTGTTCCCATGAGGCACAGGGTCAAGGCTGATTTGCAAATAGCCATTGTCTGACCTAGGGTGGTGTGGAGTGCAAAAAAATGATGGATTTAGGCCCAGATCTTTGTACTGGGGTGAATGTAAGACATTCTTCTACATTCTGTCCATCAACTGTGTTTTTTGCAATTTTACCCCGAGTGGGCTGGGTATGCTCAGACGTGAGTCCCAGGCTCTCCACATCACTGGAGTCAAGCTACCCAGGCTGAAGAAGGCTGATAGCCAGAAACCGGTCCTTGGATGCTTGATTCCGGTCTAGGAAAGACATGGCTTGGTAGTTCGGGCTGGACTGTTCCCATGAGGCACAGGGTCAAGGCTGATTTGCATATAGCCATTGTCTGACCTAGGGTGGTGTGGAGTGCAAAAAAACGATGGATTTAGGCCCAGATCTTTGTACTGGGGTGAATGTAAGACATTCTTCTACATTCTGTCCATCAGCTGTGTTTTTTTGCTACTTCGTAATCAGGCCCTTAATATTCCCACTCCAGTCAGTCTGACAGTAGGGAAAGTGTTGGATTGCAGAGGGGTAAAAATGACTATTCCCACTCCAGTAAGTGCAACAGTAGGGAAAGTGTTGGATAGTGGAGGGATCAAATTTGCTATTCCCACTACTTTCAGTGCAACAGTAGCCAAAGTGTTGGATTGCGGAGGGGCAAAAATTACTATTCCAACTCCAGTGAGTTCAACAGTAGAGAAAGTGTTGTATTGCACAGGGGTAACATTTAATATTCCCACTCCAGTCTGTCTAACAGAAGGGAAAGTGCTCGATCGAAGAGCGGTAAAAATGACTATTCCCACTCCAGTGCATGCAACAGTAGGGAAAGCGTTGGATAGCAGAGGGATCAAATTTACTATTTCCACTCCTGTTCGTACAACAGTAGAAAAAGTGTTGGATTGCGGAAGGGTAACAATTAGGATTCCCACTTCAGTGACTGCAACAGTAGAAAAAGTGTTGGATAGCAGAGGGGTAAAGTTTTCTATTCCCACTCCAGTCAGTTCAACAGTAGGGAAAGTGTTGGATTGTGGACAGGTAAAAAATATTATTTTCACGCTAATGAGTGCAACAGTAGGGAAAGTGTTGGAAAGCTAAAGGGTAAAAATTACTTTTCCAACTCCAGTGAGTGCAACAGTAGGGAAAGTGTTGGATAGCAGAGGGATACAATGTACTATTCCCAGTCAGTACAACAGTAGGGAAAGTGTTGGATTACAGAGTGGTAAAAATGACTATTCCCACTCTAGTGAGTGAAACAGTAGGGAAAGTTTTGGATAGCGGTGGGATAAAATGTACTATTCCCAATCCAGTTAGTACAACAGTAGGGAAAGTGTTGGATAGCGAAGGGATAAAATGTACTATTCCCAGTCCAGTCAGTACAACAGTATGGAATGTGTTGAATTGTGGAAGAGTAAAGTTCAATTTTTCCCACTCTAGTCAGTTCAAAATTAAGAAAAGATATATATTTTTTAAAAAAAGTAAATAAAAAATATATAAATATGTTGAAAATAAAAATATATTTAATATTAAACATTTTAAAAAATAAAAACATATTATAATGTTAAATACATATCACAAATACCTACAAATATTACATTAAATAAAATAATAAAATTATTTTCATACAAATGAATATTTTATTTAAAATGTATTTATTAACAAAAACATTCAATATTACATAAATTTAAACTCATAACCTACATCTAAAATCTAAAAAAACTAAAATATTTGTACAATTAACATAATTAATTATCAATGAAACAAATATTACTAATTAAAAACTACATTAAAATTCTTTAAAATTAATTAACTTCCCACGATTTACCCCTATAATCCCCACAACCCACACCTAAAATTAAACTTTAACAAAATTAACTATACAATAAAAAAATCATTTTCAATTAAATAGCAAATAGTATTTAATAACTAATTATTAAGTAAGTAAAAAAAATTACTTTTCCACCCCTAACCCCTATATACCCAAAACCCACACACAATTTAATAAAAAAATTATTATTAATGAATGATTAATAATTATCAACTAATTATTAATTAATTAAAAATCAATTACTTTCCACCTTTTACCCCTATAAATCCAAAACCCAGACACAAAACAAATGTAATTAAACAATTAACACAATTCATTATCAATGAATTAATATTAATTAACAACTAATAATTAATCAATTAACAAAAAACTACTTCCCATCTTTTACCCATATAAACCCCACAACACACACACAAAATATACCCAAACAAATTAAAAGCATAAATAACACTATAAAGTATCAATTAAATAAATATTATTAAATAAAAATAATAATCAATGTATTATAATTAAATTACTTTCCATCCTATTCCCCTATAAACCCACAACCCACTACGGAAGTAAAAAGCACTATATTTTATTAAAATTAATTTAATATCTACTAAAAATTTAACATATATATTAAAAAAACATAAACAATACTTATACAAAAAAATACAACACATATATTATAATATATATACTAAAATACATAACATTGATAAAAAATCGACAACTATATTTTTTGCAAACAATATTAAGGACTTCTATTTTTTAAACATCAATAATACTTACATTGAAATCGATATTCTTGTCCATGATATTCTTGCTGTCGATATTTCTGTGTCATGGTATTTACAACTCGATAATTGTGTCAGTCGATATTACTGACTCGAAATTTTGCCTGAAAACCAGTGGTAAGCACACCAAAGAGACTCCCTCAGGATCCTACAATCTTCGAAAAGAGGAGAGCAATTCCCACCCCAACTCTGGCAAGCAGAGGCAGTGGGAACCAGAACTTAAAAAAGTCTTGTAGAACAGACAGTGTTTTGACTGCCAGCAGTCAGATCACTACAGGGGTGATCCAGCCTGCTCCAAAAAGGTACTTAACACTGGGCTTCCCATTGTAGCCATAGGGAAGTACACCTTAGATGAGAATCTCCTCCTAGCATTTAACTGGGAGAAGGGTCCAGATGATAATCTGGTGATCCCTGAGGGTGGTAGTAGACACTTTCACTTCATGCAGGTGAACAGAATCCCTACCACTGACCTGAGAGACATGGGTGCCAGTCACACCATAGTGGTTGATAGGTTGGTGTCCCCAGAATAAAGGGTAGTCCCTGGAGAGGTCACTGTTAGACTGTAACCTATCATAGCTGGCATAGGGTGGTACTCAGTCCTGATCCCCCCTAGATTATATCCTCCCATAGGTTGGTCTGATCCTAGAAGGGGCAGTTGCCTAGGGTGATGCCCAACTACAAAATCCCAGAGATCCAGTCCCTACAGTTAGGAAACTGGGGTCCCAAAAGAAAGGAGAAAAGAAAAGGAAGGGGAAGCCGCTCTTACTAGAGATTCAGTATGCTAAGGGCCTTGTACCCCGGTAAGGGAAAACACTAGTAAGGCCTCTACTGACTCTAAAAAAGTCCTGAAAGGTCGGCAGCTGACAGAAGGGAGAGTGGAAGAAGAGTGTCCGCCACGGTATACAACCTTTACAACGCAACTTTTACCACGACCTACCATTACCACGCATTTTTTACAACGCAGGATCCATTACAACGCATACCATTACCACGCATGTATTTACAACGCAGGTACTTTTACAACGCATACCATTACAACGTAAGTATTGGTAAGTATATTATTTTATTAAAAATATTATTTGGGTTTTTTGGTAAAGGGGTATTTTTAGGGTTTAGGGTCAGTTTTGGGTTTTTGGGTAAAGGGGTATTTTTAGGGTTCAGGGTCAGTTTTCAGTTTTTGGGTAAAGGGGTATTTTTAGGGTTTAGGGTCAGTTTTCAGTTTTTGGGTAAAGGGGTATTTTTAGGGTTCAGGGTCAGTTTTCAGTTTTTGGGTAAAGGGTTTTTTTTAGGGTTTAGGGTCAGTTTTCAGTTTTTGGGTAAAGGGGTATTTTTAGGGTTTAGGGTCAGTTTTCAGTTTTTGGGTAAAGGGGTATTTTTAGGGTTCAGGGTCAGTTTTCAGTTTTTGGGTAAAGGGGTATTTTTAGGGTTCAGGGTCAGTTTTCAGTTTTTGGGTAAAGGGGTATTTTTAGGGTTTAGGGTCAGTTTTCAGTTTTTGGGTAAAAGGGTATTTTTAGGGTTCAGGGTCAGTTTTCAGTTTTTGGGTAAAGGGGTATTTTTAGGGTTCAGGGTCAGTTTTCAGTTTTTGGGTAAAGGGGTATTTTTAGGGTTCAGGGTCAGTTTTGGGTTTTTGGGTAAAGGGGTATTTTTAGGGTTCAGGGTCAGTTTTGGGTTTGTGGGTAAAGGGGTATTTTTAGGCTTCAGGGTCAGTTTTGGGTTTTTGGGTAAAGGGGTATTTTTAGGGTTCAGGGTCAGTTTTGGGTTTTTGGGTAAAGGGGTATTTTTAGGGTTCAGGGTCAGTTTTGGGTTTTTGGGTAAAGGGGTATTTTTAGGGTTCAGGGTCAGTTTTGGGTTTTTGGGTAAAGGGGTATTTTTAGGGTTCAGGGTCAGTTTTGGGTTTTTGGGTAAAAGGGTACAGTGTAAAAATTAAATATAATTAAATTTAAATTACATTAAATTAAATTGATTAAATTAAATTAAATTAATTAAATTAAATTAAATTAAATTAAATTAAATTAATTAAATTAAATTAAATTAAATTAAATTACATTATATTAATTTTAATTAAATTAAATATTAAAAAATATTATATACTTACCAATACTTACGTTGTAATTGTATGCGTTGTAAAGGTATATGCGTTGTAAATACATGCGTGGTAATGGTATGCATTGTCATGGATCCTGCGTTGTAAAAAAGCGTGGTAATGGTAGGCGTGGTAAAAGTATGCGTTGTAACGTCATACATCCGTCCGCCACAGGAAGTGGTAGCCCCCCCACTCTCAACAGCAAGGGAGGTTCCAAGAGCCCACAGTGGTCACTAAGGTAGATCCTTCACCTCTCAGTGGAGAGTTTAGGGTGTGTTCTTTGGATACAGACAGCTGTAGCCTCAGCTGGGTGCTAGCCTTCACGGCAGCACTGTACTTGGCATGATAGGCAGACCCCAAAGTCAAATGTATGTTAGGCCCCCTGGCACTTTTGGTCATGGAGGGGCTGCTCAAGTTGTAGGTGACCTCTGTGGGTAAGCTAGGTGTTGGCCTAGCAAAGATAGGGATAGAAGAGGTGGGCACCTCACTGCCGAAAGAAAAAGAGGAGTAATGAAAAGATACAGCTGTACTACAGTTAAAGGCCAATTGTTACTGTTGAGATGAGTCAAATGCCCAGAGGGAGTGAACTTGACAGGAGGATGCGAGGCAGGGTAGGTCCTGCAATAGTACAGCCAGTTTTCTTTTCATTGCTCCTCACTGACAAGCTAGTAAGACTGTCCCAGGATAGGGCTGAGTCTCCTGCGCATGTTGGCTGGGGATTGCATAAGAAAACAATGCTTTTTGTTGATGCCGCTCACTTTTTGCCCCCATTTGGACTACCAGATGCTGGTTCTGTGTGAATTGGTAACACCAATTGCCAAGGACTTTACCCCCATATAAGTCCCTAGTATATGGTACTAGGGGTACATATGGCATAGGTGGTAAAGGGATCCCCAGGACTGCAGCACGGTTTTGTGCCATTCTGTGTGACCCAAGTAAAATACTGACAGCAGGCCTGCCATTGCAGACTGCAGGAGCAGTGCAAACTGCTTAAACTCTACTGTACCCTCTACTGTACCCTCACCACTTAGTCAAATGCACTACCTTCACTATGTGCCAGACATCACTAAGGTAAATCTCCTCAGCTCAGGAGGCAGGATGCAGTATATTAAAGGTGAGGATATATAAGTGCAAGCCTATATGTCCTTACAGTGGTGATCCTCATTAGAAACTACTATAAGTGTTAGCGGTCTGTAGGATAACATGGTCTGCCAAACAGACACTCTCGAGATTGGCAGCTCCCTTTTGATACCACTAAAATATGTCATGTTTGGTATCAAACAACGTGCCTTCTCACCACTGGTGGCAGGTGACATTTGAAAGTGGTGGGCGTAAAATTATTGTCATGCTGCACTGTAGCGAGCGAGCGAGCCCGAACAACCGAAGGAGTGTTCGAGGGGATTCTCCCCCGAGAAAATTTTGAAAAGAGTGGACAAATGGTGCATTTTCAAGCAAATTTGAGAAAGCAGGAAGGTTAATAAAGCAATTGTGAAAGTGCAGTTATTACATTAATAAAGAGATGTCATATAACATAAGTAACTTATTCAGTATAGGTAGCTGCTTATTCAGTATAACCACAGATCTTCATAACAGACTTCGAGATACAATGCATTTCTGAGTACCTCACAGTTGTTTTTTATTTAACAAACAACTAAACATCTAAACATCATGTGCATTTTGTGATCTGCATCAGGTATATGTTCTTTGCAGCAGGCACATTAACCTTCTGCACTACCTTTCCATGAGTCAAAACTTCCACTAGACAAAACTCTGATCTCTCTCTAGGAAAAACATTAACCATCAGCGTTATCATGACAGCCAGTCACTTTGCGAACACTCTGACTTGCTATATATTGATTTTTATTTATTTTTCGTAGCTTGAACCTTTTATTCCCAAAGGGCACTGTGAAAACAAAAATGTTGACTACTACAAGGAGACTGAGGCCTGTTGCTCTATAACAGCATCGTAGAAACAGCTCTCTTTCTTAAATGAAATCTTTAAACTAATCACAACCAAAATAAAATAAAATCAACCTCTTACTTCCCACTGACACCACCCTGTTAAGAAACGTTCATACCGGGTTAACTATGTCTTCCGATTGGAATACTTCTGAAGTGCCACATATGACCCCAGCTAATGACCTCCTTGTGAAGCTTAAAGTCTAAACTCAAGCTTCAAAAGGTCCAAAGGTTCTGAAATGCACTTCCATACATTTAGAAATTGTCCCCCCTAATTAATATCCCATCGCCTCAGTCTGTGAGTTAGAGTGCTGTGAGCTCAACCGTGGCAGAGCTGTCACTGATTGGTGTAACACTGTACAGCAAAGCACAGACTGCTGGCCATTCCTGTATACATCAATAGTGCCCAGTATAGTGCAGCGCAGCCAAGCAAGTAAAAAACCACAAGGTATAGTGTAGCAAAGCACAGGACAGTCCAGCAAGCCTCAGAACTGTGGAGCAAACATAAGACTGGTATAGAAAACACAGTGCACAACGTTACCGCACAATACAGTACAGAAAACTATAGCATACAACAGTGCAATACAGTGCAACATAGCACACGACAAAAGCACAAATCCGGACATCCGATTCAATACGGGAAACCCCTTGGCACTCGATCAGAGCAGTGAACATCAAAGCAGAATATAACATAACACAACAATACACAGCACATTAAAGTACAGCACTGTACGCAATGCAAAGCAAATCAGCAGCGCTTAATAGAGCACATCCTTATTAAACCCTTCCACAATATGTAAATGTCTTTGGGCCTTTTGCCCTTTATGTTCATGATTGGTGGCATTGGTGTTGCTTTCTCTATGTATGTGAATTTATGGGAACTTGGGGGCATATTACCAAGCAATAGCGATAATTATCGCTATTGCTTGGTTAGAGACAAAAATGTATCGCCGACCTGCGGCGATTTTTATCGCAGATAAACCTTGTTATTACCAAGGTTTATCGCAAATGCGATAAAAATCAGCCGCAATGCATGAATATCGCTGAAAAGTCAGCGATATTCAGGCATTACCGAGCTAATGCTCTTAGCCATGTTATCCACCTTCCATTGGATAACATGGCTAAGAACTGCTCTGGGCAGGTGTTAGCTTTTAAGCGCGAATATCTCCAAAAGTTGGTAATAGGAGATAGCGATGTTAGCGACTGTTTCCAGTCTCTAACATCTTGGCACGCCCACTTTGCATGTCATTAGTGATAAATTTCTCTGACATGCAAAGTGGGGCCCAAGATGGTCGCTATCTCCTACTAGCTGTCGCTAACTGGTGTTAGCGACAGCTAGGTAATAGGGAGATCATTTTATCTCCGCTTTCTTGGCTTTTAAAGCCAAAAAAGCGGAGATAAACCCCCTTGATAATATGCCTCTATGTCTCATGTGCATAGATTATGTGTCTGTGCTAGAGCATATGTGTTGGCTATCCCGTTGGTTTTCAGGACTGGCTTGACAGTGCAGCTGTCTGAAAGACCTATTGCAACCTATTCTTTAAAATGCACAGTGTACTTTGCCTCTATTCATAGGAGTGTTACTCTTTCATGTCGTTCTGTTTGCTGTTTGGTGTATCACTCAGTCTCCTGTGGAGTACCTAGCAATGTAATGCGTGACAGATTAATAGACATCTGTACAAGAAACTTAATCATCACATAATACATTATTTGCGTTGTATTCAGAAAATAGTTATTTATCTTTTGTTTTTTTCCGTTGTATCATGTTTTTTAAGTATTGGTCAGGACTCCTCGGTATGTTTTCCCTGTCTGTTTTTCCCTTTGTTCGCCTGTAGCTTTTAAGTTACCTGTGCTTGCATTTTATTTTCCTATTATTTTCTCAGTATGAATGTTTACATTGCTTTCTCCGTCTGTCTCCTCTGCATTGGTCGTCTCTATATATGTTTTTAGGTAACAAAGCTGTGCCAAAGGTGATAGGATTAGCTTTAAAGAGCATTGTATCCATATTTTGCACATTAAATTCAGAGCTATTAGCTTTGTCAGTGCTCGATTAATTTATTGTTACCTTCTGCATTAAAGAGAAGTAAACTCAAAATGAATACCCCTTTTTAATAAGAACTACCAGGTACCCTCTTCTAAACCATCTGACATGTTCAGAAGAAGCAATATATTTTTCCCAACTTCTAAGCTTCCCTTGGTAGACGATAGCAAAAGTGTGTATGAATGCTTTTTTGCATTAGGTGAGGAGAATGAAATATCCAATAACTTAATCAAATAAAGCCTCCATGGTACGGGGCAAATGCCATTCTCCACAGTTCAGATGATTTCGTTCAAATTGTACACAATTTGCACAAATTACATTTGAGAAAAATGAATTGCGCTTTTTGCTAAACCAATCGTTTTTTCATCTATATTGCCATTTTCCTGACATGATATTCTGACTTTAAAAACAAGATGATAAATGTGGTAACAATGAGCGCTAATATGAATTCTAACAACTCTTTACAGATATGGATTCTCCGAAGGCGAACGTGCTTTTAAAGTTCCGCCCTCGTCCGGATATTTGTACAAGTATAACTGCAAACAATGCCTGGTTGAAAGAGGCAGGGGCGACCATGCAAACAATAGCTCGGCACTTTGTCTGAATCGTATTTCTGAGCCTGCTGACAGGAGCATTGTGTCATGTAGTGTCTTACGCGTAAAAAGGCCATGGCAGATGAGCAATATGTGACTCAGAGTGTGCGTCCAGCTAGTGTTGTACATGGACAAACAGCACTAAACCTGTTTCACAGTGTGAAAGATGATGCCTGCAAGTATAACATTTTATTGTAGAAGGGAGCTTACCTGGAAGCCTTCTTGAATGCTTTAGCAGAGCTCTTTAACTCGGCACAGGAATGTGGTAGTTCGGTTTCAAGTGCCCTCTAAGTGCCCCTACCTCCGTTCCCTTCACGAGAGCTGTGTTGGGCAGGGTGCATTCATTGTCTTTGATGAAAGCACTGCCTGGTTATTCCTGCCGGGGCTTCTAAACTCCCAAGTGTGGGATTTGGGGAGTAAATATGCCTTTTTTTTTCTTTAAGAGATTTTTATTAGGATTTTGCAAGAAAAAACCATACATATGTTATAAATATTGGGAAAAATTACAAAAGATTATGGAGTATTAAACATATGCAATGGGAGAGAGTACATGAAGAGAAAAGAGAAAGAGAAAAGAAAAGGGGAGAAAGAAGGAGCACGAGGGAGAGAAAGGAAAGAAGAGCAGAAGTAAAAGGACAAGATATAGGCAATAAGGATAAAACATGTGGGAATCGAGCAATGCAGTCAACTAGGAGATTTGGAAGAAAGATACATAGTAAAGGGAAGCCAAAGAAGATCAGATTTGATTTTTAGGGGAATAGAGGAGGATGAAGCAATAGCAATTCTATGTTCATCACATAGGAAATTCCACCATGTATGTACAGAAAGTTTAGAAATATCTTTCCAGCACGATAAAATAACTTTAAATGCAAGAGCAATACATAGGTCCAACAATTTAGCAGAGGACGAAACAATATCAATATCATCTGATAAAGAACCAAGGAAAACATTCAAGAATGATAAAGGGGTGGAACAATGAAACATTGGCATGCAAATATTCCAAACATCAGTCCAAAAGGACAAAACAGGGGAGCATTCATATAACTGGTGTTTGAGTGAACCAGGGTCTTTCAAGCATGACCAACAAAGTGGAGAGGAAGTTGGAGAAAATGTATGAATATTAACAGGAGTAATAAGAACTCTATGGTAAATGAAAAACAAGGATTGAGTAATACGAGCTGAAAGTGAAACTTTAAACAGTTTGGACCATAAACGATCCCACAACGAGACAGAAAGGGAAACAGCAAGATCGGTTTCCCAAGCAGTCTCTACATTTGTTTTGAGGCGATCCGAGACATTAGATAACAAAATTGTGTATACAAAAGCAGCCTTAGGCTGTTGAGTTGAGAGTAAAGGGTAAAGCTGAGTGGTGGGAGTGAAAGTAGGAAAAACTGCAGGTAGTGAGAGAGAAGACAAATATGAATGAATAGCAGACTTTATAATGATATATTCATTTATAGACGATGGCGCTAGGTGATATTCAGATTGCAGAACATGGAACGGGATGATAGAATTACCTGCAAAAAATTGGTGTATAAACAAAATACCCTTCTCTTTCCAGTATTTAAAATAAAAAGATTTACCTTTGAATTTAAGAAATTTGTTATACCACTCAACCGAAGATAAGAAGCATTGAAGAGGAGAGAGATTAGAAAAGAAAACATTGTGTAAGAGTGTGTGGGAATATTTCAAAATGGGAAATTTAGACAAAAAAGAGCAGTTTGACATAAACACAATATCTTGGAAAGAGAAATCTTTCAAAAGAGAGTGTTCTAAGAGTACCCATTTAGGAACAGGAGTGGTTGCAAAATCATAGGCAAGTGAAAAGGATTGTTTAATCAGGAATGCAGAGTGATAGGTTTTAAAATTGGGGAAACGAACTCCACCCTCGTTTTTAGGGCGAATCAATTTATGTAATGCTTTACGAGGGTGTTTGTCATTCCACAAGAATTAAGTACATATAGAGTTTATGCGGGAAAAGTAGGAATTGGGGATTTTAAAGGGAAGCATCGAGACAGTATAAAGCACATGGGGAGTAACCATCATTTTAATCGTGTCTAATCTACCCCACCAGGAAAGGAATACGGGGGACCAAATTTAAGGAGGGATTGAATTTTCTTTACAAGGGTGTCAAAAGTAAGTTTGAGGGTATCAGCTAAGGATGAAGAAAACCATATACCAAGGTATTTAATTTTGGTAGGACACCAAGCAAATCCAGTATTACTAAACATATATTGATAGCACGCTGCATTTAAGGGCAGGACTTCCGTTTTAGATAAATTGAGTTTATAACCCGATACAGAAGAGTACAACCTTACCTCATCTAAACAATGTGGAAGAGAAGAGGTGGGGTCAGTCATATATACAAGCACATCATCCGCATAAGCAGACAGTTTAATTTCAGAGGATGGGAGTTTGAAGCCAGCAGTCATGGGGTTTGAACGAATATGTTCTAAAAAAGGTTCGAGACATAAAATAAATAACAAAGGGGAGAGGGGACAACCTTGTCTTGTACCAGTTGACAAATAAAAAAACTTGGAGAACTGGTTATTAACAAGTATACTGGCCCGAGGAGAGGAATAAAGAAGTTTAACTAGGGAAATAAAAGAGGGGCCAAAACCAAACCATTGGAGGGTACGAAACATGAACTGCCAATTAATACGATCAAACGCTTTTTCCGCGTCCAAGGACAGTGCTGCCATCGGGACTTTTAGGGTTTTACTATGGGCTATAACGTTAGAAAACATGCGGGCATTGTCAGCAGCAAGCCTCCCCTTCACAAATCCCACTTGGTCCGTTTTGACAAGGCTGGGAATAAGGGAATCAAGACGCGATGCCAGAATTTTAGCAAAGATTTTGCAATCGTAATTAATTAAAGATATAGGGCGGTAATTTTTACATTGTGAGTGATCTTTATCAGGTTTAGGAATTATGATAATTAGCGCATCAAGAAAAGATCCAGATGCTTTGGCCTCCGCAATAAAATAATTAAATAATTGTAGGAGTTTTGGCGCAAAAAATGCATGGAAGGTAGAATAAAGCTCAGCAGGTAGTCCGTCAGGACCAGGCGCTTTTGCTTTTTTAAGGGAATTAATGGCCCGCGTGACTCCTTGGAGAGTAATGTCCTTTTCCAAGAGCGCAAATTCATCTGTAAGAGAAGGAGAAGGGAGGCCCTGAAAAAAGGAGTCTAGGTTTACGTCAGAAGGATGAGTATCATCAGTGTATAAGGATTGGTAATATTTGTAAAATACCTCGGCAATGTCCTCATTTGACGAGACAAATTTATTGATTGTGTAATTGAAAATAGGGCCTACATTCTTACGTTCTGATTTAATTTTTAAATAATTTGCCAGCATTTTCCCCGCTTTATTTTGAACACCATGAAATTTGGACTTGATTTTAATAAGGGTGTTACAAGCTTCATGGGTAATAGTTTTATTTAGGTCAGATTTAGCTTTGATTACGTCCTGGAGGGCAGAGGGGGATTTGGAGGAAAATTAATAATGTTCAAGGTCTTTAATTATCTTAAGTTGGTCTTCGTATTTCTTCTTGTTAAGTTTCTTTTTCTTAGAGACATAAGAAATAGTAAAAGCTCTAAATGCAGCCTTAAAAACATCCCAATTATTGGGGATAGAGGTGTCGGAAGGATTGTTAAAGGTAAAAAATTCAGTAAAAAAACCTTCGATTTCTTTTCTGAAAACAGTATCAGATAATAGGTAAGAATTAAATTTCCATCGGCTAAATGTGGGAGAAATGAGGGAGAGGTCAAGAGAGGTATAAACAGGAGCGTGGTCAGAAATAAATATAGAACCAATCACAGATTTTTGAATAGCGGAAATCATAGATTTACTAACCATTATGTAATCAATCCTGGAGCGGGTGTGGTGAACATTAGAGAAGAACGTATATTCTAACAAATCAGGGTTACACAATTTCCAAGAATCATATAAAGGATGAGAGGCAATGGCAGATTGAAAACTCTTATGAGATATGTCAGGCTGAAACTTACTGGAGGACATTCTATCCGAAAAAGGATCTAACCATTGGTTAAAGTTACCAGCAACAATAAAGTCTGGGCAATCAATGGACGAAATTAGGACTTTAATGTCCTTCCAAAATTTGGGATCTGGTCGTACTTGGCCATAAATGTTTAGTAGAACCAGAGTTTTATTTTGAATAGTAACCTTAGTCAATGCCCATCGTCCTTCATCATCACATTGGGAGGAAATAATTTGAACATTTAATGCTTTATGAAACAAAATAGCAACCCCCCCCTTTTTTATTAATAGCAGGAGAAAACACAACTTGGCCCATCCATTGTCTCTTTCACTTAAGGGATTCAACATCAGAACAGTGTGTTTCTTGAAGAAAAACAACCTGTGCATTAAGTTTAGATAAGTGTGACAATACCTTTTGACGCTTGACAAGATGACCAAGACCTCGTATGTTCCACGAGACAAAGTTACACATGATGATAGGAGGGATGGATGGGTGACATATGGAAGAAACACACTTCAGGAAGGTAACTACAAAGAGGGAAATAACAAGCCATTAACTTATATGAGAAGAAAACAACCCACACACCTATAAGACTGTAATACATTATGACTATAAACAGAAAGCAAAACAGCAGATAAAACAATGAAAAACGCAGAGACTGCTCAAGAAGAAAATAACATGAGGGAAAGAGGGGGAAGAGAGGGAGTCCTAAAAAGAAGAAGAAGGAAATAGAAAGGGGGAGAGGATGACAGATATAAAGAAAGAGAGAAAGAGTAAGCAGATCAAGGCTGGGAAGCCTGATTGGAAAATAGGGAAATAACCAATACATCAGGGGCGAAGATACACCAAAGAGGGGACACAACCCAACGAGCTGCCAAAGAGAGGACACAAACCTAAAAGAAGAAGGAAAGGAAAAGCAGAACCTGAGGAAAGGAAACAAGGACTAGGAGAGAAAGTCATCAGAAGCCATAGTGAAGGTACACAACGCCACATTGAAGACCAGAAGGACTGTGAACATTAATGATCTGTGTCCATGTTAGAGGAAGAAATACTCTGCAGGAACGTTTGAAGTTTGTGTGGATCATCAAAGGAGCGGGTACGACCATTATGCGTGATTTTGCAAAAACAAGGATGCAGAATGCCATATTGAATGTTCAACTGTCTCATCAGGGGACGGAGATTCGAGAATTCCTTGCGTCGGGCATTTGTAGCAGATGATAGATCCTGTGAAATAAATATGTTGTGACCAGACCATTGGAGACGCCGTTTAAACCTAGCAGCCTTCAAGACTGACATTAATTCTGTGAACTCAAGGAAAAGCATAATAATAGCACGAGGCTTTGTAGAGTTAGAGTTCAGACGTCCCAAACGGTGAGCTCGCTGTATGTTAAGTGGATGCGACGAAGGTTGGAGGTCCAAAAGTTCCTGAAGAAATTTTCTAATAAAGGACACCATATCGGACCCCTCAACATTTTCCGGAATGCCGTAAACGCGTAGGTTGTTCCTACAATTACGATTTTCAAGGTCCTCAGTGTGTAGTTTAAGTTTGTGAATCTCTTGCTCCAACAAGGGGATTTTTGCAGAGGCATCCTGTATATCACTCACACGCTGCTCCAAGTTCAAAACCTTGCTCTCCATGATAACCCAGCGTTCTTCAATCTGCTTAAGCTTTTCGTTGGTAGCAGACATAAACGGCTGGAGACCTCGTACTTCTTCTAAAATAGAGTCAAGGACAGGATTTGACAAGGATTGAATGAGAGATGGTGGATCATTTTTTAGTCTCTTAGGTTTAGTGCCAGTATGAGAGAATTTTGAGTTAGAAGACTCATGCGCCATTGTGTTGATCAGGTAATGTGCCAAAAGAAGGAGAGCAGTATTAAACGACGACTGTTACGCACACTGCTGAAAGCACCACAACCGACACTGCGCTTGTAACTTTTCAAAGGCACGTATAAATATGAGTCAGTGGTAGGAGACAACACAGCCAAAACGATGCGCAGCAGAAAACAGTTCGAAGTACACACAAGGTACTTAAGAATAAAGCTGAAGCACTGACTTGAATGGGTCAAAGAATATGACGCAATGGCAACCTTAGTGGAGACAAAAAACTCCCAACCATAACAACTTCATGGGGTAGTACCACTTAAAAGATATAGCCATAAGGAAGTGATGACCGTAAGTTTAGCATATCATCAATGACTGTTGGAATGCAGAAAATCATTTCAGGAATGTCATTCACAAAATGGTGGCTATGTCTCCACACATAAAATATGAGCAGGAAGCTGAGAACTGGACCTCATTGCTTCTAGGAGCCAAAAGTAACATAGGATGTGCCCCAGTATGATGAAATATCCATGTATGCAGAGTGAAGAAAAAAGCGAGGCAATTCTATGGGAGCGAACGGCAAAAAGTATCAGAAATGAAAGACGCGGGCGAAGCGAGCCAAAATGGCGGCCGCCCGCGTCTCGGAGATATGAGAAAATTACCGCTGTCCATAAAAGATGAAATACGGCTCAATAGCGTGCGCTGACCTCTTCTTCATGGTCCAGACATGTTCCGCCGGCTCTGTAGTCCGTAAAATTGACTCAGAAATCGGCAAAACAGGTTCCGATAGTATACACGGCAAGTGTCCAGCCCGGAGATCACGGAGCCAGCGTCCACGCTCTTCGGCGCGCAAGCCACGCCCCCGTAAAATATGCCTTAATCACCAATTTATGTGTACACTACAGTGGACCAACGTCACAGGCGGTTTGGCGAGATAAAAGTTAGAATACAGTTACTTTTGGGAGTAAGCTTGGCAGGGCCTCCCTCCAAGAGCCTTGGTTTCGGGTCAGGAATGTGAGAACTCCTGACTGCCCAGACTGCACACGCCGTGTGACCTTGTGCTGTATTCCTGAGCGAAGTGGGGAATCACGTCGGGTGCCAGCAAAAAATACAGGTGGCATACGCACATACCCTCCCAAACAACACCAAACATGGGCACTGGGGCAGAAAACTACAAGCAAACCACCGGAAGGATGGGTGTGCATTAGACTGCTGTGACAGCTGTGCAAATTGAGGTTGCCCACTGCTTAATTTGTGCAGATGGTTGCAGGTGTAGGGCTTCATCACTCTTTCCTTTGGAAACCTGGAATTATATCTCATTATCAGATTTTGATCCAAAGCAAGTAAGTGAAAAGCAGAATAAAGAAAAAGAAGGAAGATAAAGATAGCAAAACACTGATAATGGGAGAAGCAGAGAGCAGAAAGATCCTATGAGCAAGCTAAAGAGACAGAGGGCCGCATCACTCAAAACTGAGTACTGAGAAAGCTTAAACACTCTCTCTGCCACAGGTTTGGGCTTAAGTCCTGGAAGAAGTGGAGCCTGTGGCCAAGATGGTGACTAGGCAGGATGCAACAAGAAGAGGATAACAGTGACTGAGCCCAGGGCAGACCTGAAAGAACCTGATCCGCTGTGAGCTTCTGACCTAACATGGGTGCTGGTAACCAGTGAGTAAGGGCCGCCCAGAGAGCCGTAGAATGCTATGGTGCTGTGGGAGTCTGAATACCAGATTTGCCACTCTGAAGAACAAAAAAGGAGCAAGCCAATACCTGCTCTCAGGAGGTAGCAAGCCCTACTTGCCTTACGTGAAGGAGACACCTGTGATGAGAACTACCCCCTACACCAGAGCACCCTCGCACTCCAGAGAGGACGTGCCCCTGCATCAATGGATTCAGTTGAGAAGCAGTGAGTGTGTCCTCCCAACATGCAACCTGGGCCACACCGGGGGCACACCTTGCACATTCAGACAATACAGGCAGTACGAAGCATAACACAACAAAAATCACCAAAGGTGACCATTGCACAAACAGCCAAGACCTTCATGCCATCGAGGACCCAGGCTGTAACTTGCAGTATTCTGTGCATTCCTCATTGCAGAAGGACTACACCAGCATCAGATATGAGCGATGTGCTGTAATTTCTAATCCACGGTCCAAGTGGCATTTCAAGCTATAGACAAGATCAAGCAAAACAAGCCCCAGCACGGAGAGCTGCACATGGAAGGGTGGCAATCACTTCAACAACAAGACGTGCTGCTTAGCCACATGGAGCCCACTGTGGACGTGCACACCAGCAGGTTTGTGTTGTAAGTGAATATAATAATCTCTGTAGACTTCTAGTTAGTTAATAAGTCAATTTAATGACAGGAGAAGAAATAACGCTACATCTCTACAGATGACCAGACTCCAACTGTTCAATCTGGAATCTCCACACATTGATGACATGGATGAGAATCATTATGAATTCTACACAGAATACATAGATGTAGCCATAAAGGAAGTACTAGATATACTTATAAATAAAGCAAGATACCATTTACAACACATCTCCTTCCCTTGGAGTGAATATAAGTAGTAAAAGAATAATGTAAAGCATATTAATAAATACTTGACAATGACATGTAAAACAATTCCTTAACAAAGATAATCATTTAAGTAAATAGGAGGTCGACGTGATCTTGAAGCTCTGACACTGTTGGGCACAGATGAAACGTTCCCACCTGAGTCACACCTCAAGCCCGAGTTACTCATTAAATGTGAAGCATCTCCACCATCTTCCTCTCTCCTACAATTAGTAACATCACGATTAGAAGAATCCTCCTGAGTGGACAACATATAGCCACTATTACTCAAAGAACTTTCACATTTGTCTAAAGTGTTAGAATTTCCATTCTGATACATAGCAATCCTCCTATAATTCAATTTTTCACCATTTTTTTAACACAACATAATGTGGATGAACTTGTTCCACTATAAACAGCCCCCTGTATTTTGTGAGGCCTTTTGTGATTCTACCTGGTTTAACCTTAACCATGTCCCCAACTGATATTGGAGTATTGCAGTTGACTTCTTTTTTGCACCAACGATACTCTCATCATGATTCTTAAGCCGAGAGGGAACCAGTCTGGGTCCAGGTTTCCTGCCACACATCATTTCAAATGGAGACTCTTTATCATCTTTGTGTGTCGTGGTCCTGTATGCCCAGACCATCTCCTGGACAGTTTCATTAGAGAAGTTCCCCATTGAAATAGACATCTGCAGGATTCCCTTAATAACTCTATTAACCCTCTCACATAGACCATTGCCCTGTGGATTATAAAGTGAGGTGCGATGGTGTCTGATGCCACAACCTGACATAAAATCTTGCTTTTTTTTTTTTTATTAATTGCGTCCCATTATCTGTTATAATGACGGATGGAACACCTTCTTCATTAAACGTTTCCTTAAGAAAACCAATTGTAGATTCAGTGGTAATATCCTTGGTAAAACTCACTATAAGCCACTTTGAATATACATCAATCAATACCATTGCAAATCGATTATAAAAAGGAAGATCATCCATCGGACCTATGAAGTCTAAGCACACACTATGCCAAGGTTTGTCTGCTGAAACAATGTGACCCATTCCTTGTGTGGAAACTACCTTTAATATTTTCTCACTCTCTTTGAAACTTGCACATTTCTCTACCCAGAAGGCTATTTCAGAGTCTATGGCAGGCCACCAAAAATTACTTTTGACCCTTCTTTGTGTTAAGGTTTGTCCCAAATGCCCCTCATGAGCCAACTTCACAATCCTAGATCTCAAGGCAAATGGCGGAATAAATGTATCCCCTTTCATTAGAATTTCATCATCCACCACAGATAACTCATCCATAACTTTCAAGTAAGGTCTCACAGGTGGCAAAACACTACTTTCCCTAGTGGCACCTTTTTTATTAATTCTACAACTTTAGCCAGAACAGAATCATTTTTCATTGAAAAGGACCACTCTTCCTTTGTAAATGAACCTTCGCCTACAGATAAAATGTCCTGTATGAAGGCAACAGCTACCTCCTTATCCTTTTCAACCGGATATAGAGCACCCCCTGAAACAGGAAGTCTTGACAGACAATCCGCCTGCACATTCTTCCATCCTGGTATGTAAAGCAATTCAAATTGATATTCTTGAAGCCTTGAAGCTAATCTTGACAGCCTCATTGAATCCTTACCTGTACCACCTGGCACCAGAATATTAACTAAAGGTTTATGATCAGTGTAAATTTTGAATCTTGTGCCCCACAGATATGTTCTGAAGTAATCCGCCCCCTCAAGCTGCCGCTAATGCTTCCTTCTCGATAACCGAGTAATTCTTTTCCGATGACATCAGAGGTCTAGAAGCAAAAGCAATTGTCTTATCTTCATCACGGTGTCTCTGTAAAAGAATAGCACCAATTCCCAAGTTGCTCGCATCAAACATCAAACTTGATGAAAGTTTTATATCAAAAGGAGTTAAAACTTTTGCCTCACATAGTTCTCTTTTAATGTTTTTGAAACAAACCATCTGCTCCTCGCCCCAGACAAATTTTGCTCCTTTCTTCAATAGACTTCTTAGAATTGCTGTATTTTCAGGAAAGTTTCTAACAAACTTCGCATAGAATTCAATGAGACCCATGAAAGATCTCAATTGATCTTTATCTGAAGAATATGGAGCTAATTGCCTCTAATAGGTTTCTTTTTGGTTTAATGCCCTCAGATGATATACAACAAACCAAGTATTCTATTTCCTCAACTAAGAACAAGCATTTCTCCTTCCTTAACTTCAAACCTGCCTCTTGCAGTCTATTCAAGACAGAAATGAGTGTTTCATTATGTTCAGCAATATTCCTCCCAAAAACAAGTATGTCATCTTGAAAGAAGATAGCTCTTTTTACCCCATTGAAAATCTCGGTGACCATCCTCTGAAAAACACTAGCCGCAGAAATTAGGCCAAACAGTAACCTTGTAAACTGGAAAGTACCATCACTAGTGATGAATACTGTCAGGTGTTTCAACTCTTCATGTAGATGTACTTGGTGATAAGCACTTTTTAGGTCCAGTTTTGTGAAATACTTAGCACCCTGTAAAGTAGTAACTGATTCACCTATGTTTGGTAATGGAAATACATCCGCAACAACACAACTTGTTCAAAGACCTGAGATCAACACAGAACCTAATGTTTTTATCCGCCTTCTGCGTGATTACCACCGGAGAAATCCAGCTAGACGCTTCCACCGGCTCAATTATTCCTCCCTGGAGCATTTCCTCAATGACCTTTTTCACTTCCTCCCTTACAGCCAAATGTACCCTCCTAACTTTATGTTGTACTGGTATGGAATGCTCTTTTAAAATAATCTTGTGCACATATCCTCTCAGTTCTCCTAATTCTTCTCTGAACACCCCGCTAGCATTATTCAGAATTTCAGAAATGTCTTGGTCTTCCACCACCATGATCTGAACGTCAGCTCTTGGATTCACTCTAATGTTCAGATCGTATTGGTGCATCCACCCCAAGATTGCCGGACCATCCTTTGATATGTACACTTTACCATAGGTTGAGCGATGCTTAAAACAAATGTTACCATTAAAGTAACCCATGACTTCTATTTTCTCCCCTTGATATCCACTTGGATTTATATCACTCTCAGATAATGTTTTGCTTCCCCAAACATCTTTAAGTAAACATACTGGTATTATGGTCCATTTCGAACCTGTGTCCACCATAAGAACAACAGTGTGACCATCTATATCAAATTCTGCTTTCGGACTATTCTCCCTTTTCTCATTAATGACATTGATATCCGCCTCACCAACCACCAATATCTTATTTCCTTCTCTTTTGATTTCAACTTTGCCCTCTTCTATACATGCAACCTTCCCTTTCCCTTTGGTCTTGCACATTTTTGCAAAGTGTCCCAATCTTCCACATTTCAAACATTCCTTATTGTTTGCGAAACAAAATCTAAAATCAGAAGAGTGTGAAGTACTACCACACCTGTTATACATTTTGTTTTGATATCTTGTAACATAGGCCTTTTTTTTAAAAAGTATTCCCTCTTTGTTTCACAAAACCAGCTACGCTCTCATCACACTCTACATTCTCATTCCAATTTTTATCAGAGATTTCTGATATTTCCTGCTGGACACCATCCCTCTGTAGTTCTTTAATGCACTTTTCAGACTCCTCCACTACTTTTGCTAGTTCAATGGCTAATTTAAGTGACAGATTTTTTGCAGCCCAGAGTCTTTCTTGAATCTTTCTATTGTTGCACTGCACTATCAACTGGTCATGAATTAGTTCGTCCGCCATTTGTCCAAAGTTGCATTTTATAGAGAGTTCACGTAGGCGAGCTACAAAGTCATCTATTGACTCCTCATTTCTTTGTTTATTTTTGTAAAATTTGAATCTGTTCATGACTATGTTCTCTTCTTTTGCAAACCTCGTTTCCTGTCTCAGAATTGTCTCTTTGTATTCATCTAGGTCTGAAGCACTACCCGATTGTAGAACTTGCGGTAGATACTTAAATACTCGTTGTCCTTCTTTGCCTAGAGACGATAATAATAATGCTTTTTTCCTTTTTGCAGAAAATTGTTGACCATCAAGAGCTTCTATATAATTCTCGAACATCACAATCCAGTCCTCCCAACTAATTGTTGGATTCCCTGGTTCATTCAGAAATTGCGGTGGAAGAGCCACATAGACTTGCTGTGCCATAGCTCACCCCACGTGACTTTAATCCACAAAATATATTCAAATTCTAAAATGGTGTAGGCACTTAATACATGTGGGTAAACTATAAAAACTGAGAGAAATGATTTTAATTTTGCATATTTCTTTTCCCAGTTTATCGCTCTTTAAAGCTCACTTTAATACAATGTGGAGAGTTTGAGAAACCGTTCTAGTATGAGGCAGTACTTGAATATAAATATTTCTCACAAAACAGACATTTAATTCCAAGTCTAAATTGAAAAAATTATTTGCATCGCTCTCTTTGCGCACCTGTAGTTAACAGACGGAAAACATATGTGAGAGTACATACCACCATCTGTTTGAAAATGTCCGTTCCCAAATGTTCTTTTCCTATTTTACCGATACTTTCTTTTAAGCTCCGTTAACTTTCCTCTGTTGCTAAGGAACTTTTTATTTGTTGACCTAAAATGGCCGACAACGTGTTACGTGGTCGCACACTGACGCTCCTGCGTAGTGACAACACATGCCTAGCCGCTGAGAACTCCAGTGCGCATTGACTGCACAGAGCCGACGTCACCGCGTCAATCACGTGAAGTATACGTCGCTTCTTTGCAGCTCAAAGAATGTGGAATCAAATGCGCTTTTATCGCATGCCGCATACGTCACTTCTTCGCTTTGAACAAAAACAACAACACTGGCAGTTTCCAATACCTTTGATTCCCCGAAACGATGACGTCACTGCAACCTACGAAGAGTCGACACCCGACGAAGCAGGATCACTTCCAAAAACCTCACAGCGCAGTCTTTCCAGATCCAACAGCGTTCAAAGCACGGTAGGTTCACTTTCCGATGTAGTGTTGATCTTCCTCCATTCAAATATGTTCCTCTTTTGAAAATTCTTCTTCTGAGCCTGGTCACGACCTTCAGTATCGTCGCCAAATGTTGTAAGTGAATATAGTAATCTCTGTAGACTTCTAGTTAGTTAATAAGTCAATTTAATGACAGGAGAAGAAATAACGCTACATCTCTACAGATGACCAGACTCCAACTGTTCAATCTGGAATCTCCACACATTGATGACATGGATGAGAATCCTTATGAATTCTACACAGAATACATAGATGTAGCCATAAAGGAAGGACTAGATATAGTTATAAATAAAGCAAGATAACATTTACAACAGTTTGTCAACCTCCTAAGTACCATCTAGGATGCCAAACTGTCTTTAGGCAAAAATATCCACCATGGTGTGCAACGTAAACCTATTATCAGCGGAACACAGTTAGACTAGAGAATCGATGTTTCAGTTTCTCACATTGTGGTCCAGGTTGAATTTTTTTTGTACCTAGCCTTTGAAGCTCGTGTCCTGAAGATGTGGCAGCCGGGATGAAAAAAAACACCTCAAAATCTGCAAATCCAGCTCCAGTGCGAGGGGCACGCTACTTAAATACCAAGAAATGTAAGCCAACTTGGCTGCCCTCCCCTTTCTTCCACCAAATGCATAGTTTGGAAGAAGGTTAGTCAGAGCCAGCGAAACAGCCCATCGTTTTAATTGAGCTCTTTGACGGTGATACTTGGGGCGCCATGATGCAGAAAAGTGCAACTTTAAGTTTGAAGTTTGAAGTTTATTGGCTTGTATAGCGCTGATTCACCCATGAGTGTATCTCGGCGCTTGAGACTATGGGGAACATCAGAGACCAGGGAAAGAGTAGAAGAGATGGGTTGCCTCTTAGACTCAGAGCTTGTATGATGCGGCGCGGTGAAAAAAAAGCTGTGTCCATTTACATTTCTAAACGCTGGCTACTAAAATAGATAACATACTTCTGTGTTTATAAATCTTTGTATGAGCAAGGATGAATCTGATTCCTAGTCAATATGGTGGTGTGTCTCAGATAACCCCAGAAGCATAGAGGTGCTGGCATTTGAAAAGCTAAGGAGGGTGTTTGTCTGGAACCTCGTGGCCGGCATGACTCAGGGGAACGCGCGGGGGGAGGTGGGTAAGCATGGGCGTAAAATCCGTTCCGCTCGCGGATTTTGCGGATTTTCGGCAAATTCTCAATCCGCGATCTCTCGTGAACTTGCCGAAAATTCGTAAATCCGTGCGAAGCGGATTTTTTGCTTGGTCGCACTTGCCAACTAGAATACTATACAATTTCACGGGAGTAAACACTTGCGAACACGTAGATGCGGCGGGCAGCGACAATCTCGCAATTGCGAGATTGCAAAATTTGCAATTTCGCACAAGAAATCCACCAGCAGGCAGCATAAACCTTGAAATTTATGATTTTTATCAGAATAACTCCTCAGGTTGACATTTGCCTGCACTTTTTTTTTGCAAGGAGTCCATTTTGGGGGGGGGGGGGGTGGGAGGAAGGAAGTGCCCCACAGTCTCCAACTTCCTGTTCCTGTCCAGCAGGCTCCTCCCAGTGCTTTCTTCATGTGCTGGTCAATTTGATTTGGATCTTGACCTGGAAGGATTACTTTTTGTGGATGCTGCTGGATATTTGGATTTTTGCAAAACTGAAAGCACTCAGCAGGTGCAAAAGTTCAATCTTATCATTAGTAACCATTCCCTGTAGTGCTTTCTGAGGGGCCCCTTCAGAGTTCAGTTGCCTACTTGCAACTATTCTATGACCCTGCTCTGACCCTCACAGCAGGCTCAGAGAATAGCTACAAGTATACAACAAAGGTCTTGTTAAAAAAATTACACTGCAACAGAAAGCAATTACACATAAGGAAGCAGGTGCCAGCCTGGAAGTTCAAATTCAGGGACACATTAATCAGCCCCTAATTCATTCACGTCAGTTGAGGCAGGGCAGGTGTGCTTTTCCCCCCATAATCTACAGTGATGAACTAGAGGGTGGCATGGGTGAGCCAGAGGGTGGCATGGGTGAGCCAGAGGGTGGCAGTGGTGAAACAGAGGGTGGCAGTGGTGAAACAGAGGGTGCTGTGATGAACCAGACGTAGAAACAACATGGTCCCGACCGTTGCTACCCGACAAGTAAGTTCGCGTTTGCGAACTGGTAAAAAACCCTTGCGAAATGGCAGAAACACTTGTGAACACACAAAAAAAGGAATCCGCAAAATTCGCGAGAGTTCGCGGATTTTGCGGATTGCGAATCCGTAAATACGCAATTTCGCGGATTGCCAATTCGCAAAATCCACCCATGCTTGGAGGTGGGGGGGTTTAATGAAATAAAACAAAAACAAATAAACTTACCAGGACTTAGCATTACTCGGGGGTACGCGCGAGGGGGGTTACTTAAATAAAACAAAAACAAATAAACTTACCAGGATGAGGCATCTCCTCCGCCGGTCCCGCATCGCATCATGTCTCCGAGTCATCTCATGGCAAGTGGCAAATAATAAGCCTGGTTCCGACTGGGGGCGGCTACTCTGCGGCATCCTGCCATTTGACAGGGCATGGGGCGACTGTACGTCACCGCCCGAGCAGGATCCTATCTTCAGGCTCCTGCACTACACTAGGGATGCGCAACATGCCGAATGTAATGTCAATGGAGTGGCCGTGCTGAAATAAAAAGCGCTCTGCTCGCAGATGTGCAGTAGGAGTCCAGTTCTGGACTCCTGCTGCTCTCGTCTGCGTGCGTTGTGCATTTTTTGAATGACTCTGAAATGCGCAGTTCAGGCTGTGAAGCAGCTGCCAGCACAGGCCAGAAATGTAAACAGACGAATTGCTGCCTGTGAGCAGTTTTTCTCGTTGATTCTGCCTAGTGCGGCGCTGCCCCAGTGCACCCATGGACCAGCCGCCACTGCTTTTCATCCCTGACATATTTTGCATGCCCTGGGTGACATGACATGTACCCAGGTGGCAACTTATAGGTTGCTCACCTCATTGTCCCAGCTTCTCGGTGCTCTGGCTGACCAGCACACGCTTTCCTATGGCTGTTGCAGCCAAGCCAGGATTTTGACCTCCTGCCAGGCAGTGTGATTATACCCAGGAGTCTGGAACAAAGGCTTGAGCAGGAGGTCTATTACTTCAGTTATATGTATGCTATTCCGATCATTTTGGTATCTAAATTAAGATGAAAATACACTCTATTTTTATAAATTGATGTCAGATTTCTCTTGAATCGTGACAATTACTAATCATCTATGTTTGTACTCTGAAATGCTTTAAACGTGTTCCTCTAGTAAAGCCTGACTGTTCTTTGCCACTCTACCAGAATGAGCTAAGGATTTATTACTGTGAATTCAAGGACCATCTTTGGGGTATTGTGATAATATTACACGTTAAGGCTACCCAGCCATACTACATAATATTCCACGTTCCTAGAGTGACCATAAATGTGGACAAATGGTTTTGTGCCTATGAATTAGGCACTATGGTTCTGTGTTCATGAAGGTGAAAGAATCATCCACTGCCTATAAATGAGGCAGAATGGCTCTACATCCATGGAAGAACCCGAATGGTTCTGGGAGCATAAGAGATAAAATATGACTCTCTGTCTATGTCTTTACCTTATTTTATAATTTATGAAAGAACATGCATTAATGGATTCTTTTGCAAAACTAAGTCCAGCAACAAGCTTCACATGCACGTCAACCTAATAAAATGGCAAGAACCAAAAAGTGATGTAATCCTGCCCATGCTGGCGTAAACCTCTGTACTGCATGAGGGAGTTAGAGAGGTACCAAAAGAAAGCAACGAAGATCACCCCTGCATGGTTGGACAAATATTTGTGTTTAAAAAAAACTTTCTTCGCAAATTAAATCCTCAATTACCAGTTGTGTACAGGCACAACAAGTATTAAAACAGCATGCAAAGCAGATGTTTCACCAAATGCCACAGAACTGTTATTGTCACAGCCCAAATGTCTGTGAACATTTTGTGAGAGGGAAGACTTTGTTTCCGCCACACTCCACTGCACATTTTCTATTAAATGATGTCTTAAATCAGCATTTCCTCAAATTGAGGAGCAGCTAATGATGAAATATATCATCGGCTGTAATGCTCGCGATTTGCATAAAAATTAAAGTTTATCTCTCGGATATGGCCTTAAAGGGTTTTTACAAAGGGGATGACTGAATAATGCTCTTGGTGTACGGATCTCTCTTCATCTAATTATAAAGCACACACCCCCACAATGGCAAAGGGTTCATCACTGAGATAATCAAATAACAACCACTTGCAATAAAATAGACGCACAATGTGGAACTGCTAGAGCAGCAATTTGATTAAGGCAGCTCATCAAGAATTGAATAAAAGTTTTCATATCGTAGCCACAGGTTGTGGAAATGGAATGCATATTTTGTCAAATTATTCAGTAAAAAAGTCAGAAATCAGCTTTGGAGGGCCGGTTTATTCTCTGCGAGCAGCTGTGCGCCTTGAGGAGGTAATCAGCATAATTTGCCTCTCTTTAAATAATATGCGCCTGTAAGTAATAGATTTATTGTTTTTGGAACGTTTCATCATCTGTCCAACTGTGGATGTCTAGAAGCTCCTCTACCATTCATAGAAGAAGGCATTTTGTCTCGGGCCTTCCGCCAGTCTGGCTCACGATGTTAGAAAGTACAGACCTTCTAAAATAGATATTGTGCATTGCTCTCTATGGATGTGTCTGCATACAGAAGTATTTGAGCTATTTAGAAGACGTATAGAGCAGTATAGAAACTATATGACTGCAATACTAATTTGAAAACAGTCCCTTTTTTTATTTGTATTGATAAATAGGCTGCACCTGGTCTGGGGTTGCTTGTGCCCCCATTCAGAACGGACCCTGGCATGGCAGGTTTGGACTGGACCAGGACTACAGCTGATTTGCATAAGGTTGGTCCCAGTTTGAAGTGTCATAGTGGATGAAAAGTAATGTAATGGATCAGGGCCTGCGTGATTCCCAGTGACTGAGATTTTTGCAAGCATTTTCTCCATCAACACTATGGGGGATATTCTCAAGGAAGTGGCGGTGAGAGGCATTAACCTCCTTGGCTTAACACCTCTCATCACCACTTCGGAAACGTGAGGCTGCACCCTATTCTCAAGAATGTGGTGTAGCCTGGCATTTCCTCCTGCAATGGGGCTAAGTTTCACCACTTAGCGCCCATGCAGACATCCTTGCACCAGAGTGCAAGGGTGTCTCTGTGCAGGGGAGGGTTGTTCATGTACAGGAAGGTGCCCCTGCCTGCAAATGAACATTCCTGAAATACCATACACAAGGCAGCACACATGGGAAAAGCAAAAACGAGGAGAAATTAGAAATGCTCCTCATTTTGCCTACCTAAGACCAGGATTTTTCTGGTCATAAGTTCAGCCCTGCCACCTATTATCGCCGCCCTTGATAATAGGCGTGTTACAGCAAACAAATGATGGAAGGAATGCTGACAAGGCAGACATTCTCCCCAGTCAAAAAACCTGGGTTACATCCATCGTTCTTTTTCCCACTACACCACCCCAGTTTGGACCCAGCCATACGCAAATAAGTCTTGACCCTTTGCCTCATGGAAAGAGTCGAGACGGAACTGCCAGGCCAGGTCCTCCCTGGACCGGAAACAAGCATCCTGGGGCCAGACTAGCTTGATTCCAGTAGCACATTGAGCAAGGAACCCATGTCTGGGCATTCCCATCCCTCTTAGGGCAAAAAGTGTTACAACAAACAAATGATGGATGGAATGCTGACAATGCAAGCATTCTTCCCCAGTCAAAAGATCTTGGTTAAATCCATTGTTCTTTTCCCCACTACGCCACCCCAGTTTGGACCCAGCCATATGCCAATCAGTCTTGACCCTGTACCTCATGGGAACAGTCCAGACCGAACTGCGAGGTCAGGTCCTCCCTGGACCGGAAACAAGCATTTTGGGACCAGTTTCAGAGTATGTCACCCTTCTTCAGCCAGGCTAGCTTGAATCCAGTGGCACAGTGAGCAAGGGACCCACGTCTGGGCATACCCATTCCACTTAGGGCAAAACGTGTTACAGCAAACAAATGATGGACGGAATGCTGACAATGCAAACATTCTCCCCAAGTCAAAAGATCTGGTGTTAAATCCATCGTTCTTTTGCCCCCAACGCCACCCCAGTTTGACCCCAGCCATATGCAAATCAGTCTTGACACTGGGCCTCATGGGAACATTCCAAACCGAACTGCCAGGCCAGGTCCTCCCTGGCCTGGAAACAAGCATCCTGGGACCGGTTTCAGGGTATGTCACCCTTCTTCAGCCAGGCTAGCTTGAATCCAGTGGCACAGTGAGCAAGGGACTCACGTCTGGGTATACCCATCCCACATAGGGCGAAAAGTGTTACAGCAAACAAATGATGGATGGAATGCTGACAATGCAAACATTCTCCCCAGTCAAAAGATCTGGGTTAAATCCATTGTTCTTTTGCCCACTACGCCACCCCAGATTGGACCCAGCCATATGCAAATCAGTCTTGACCCTATGCCTCATGGGAACAGTCCAGACTGTACTGCCAGGTCAGGTACTCCCTGGACTGGAAACAAGCATCCTGGGACCAGTTTCTGGGTAACACCCTTCTTACTGACCTGTTCCCATTGGGCGCAGGGTCGAGACAGAGTAGCATATGGCTGGGTCCAAACTGGAATGGCATGGTGAGCAGAAAAACAATGGATTTAGGCCCAGATCTCTGTACTGGGGTGAACGAATGTATGACATTGTTCTGCATTCTGTCCATCAATTGTTCTTTTTGCATTTGTCTCCCCGAGTGGGACAGATATGTCTAGACGTGGGTCCCGTGCTCACCATGCCACTGGAGTCAAGCTATCCTGGCTGATGAGGGCTGAAAGCCTGAAACCGGTCCTAGGATGCTTGTTTCTAGTCCAGGGTGTACCTGGCCTGGTAGCTCGGGCTGGACTGTAACCATTGGGCGCCGGGTCAAGACTGATTTGCACATAGCTGGGTCCAAACTGGAATGGCATGGTGAACAAAAGAACAATGGATTTAGGAACAGATCTCTGTACTGGGGTGAAGGTATGACATTGTTCTGCATTCTGTCCATCAATTGTTCTTTTTGCATTTTTCCCCCCGAGATGGACGGGTATGCTTAGAGGTGGGTCCAGTGCTCACCATGCCACTAGAGTCAAGCTATACCGGCTGATGAGGGCTGAAAGCCTGAAACCGGTCCTAGGATGCTTGTTTCCAGGCCAGGGAGGACCTGGGCTGGTAGCTCGGGCTGGACTGTTCCCATTGGGCGCAGGTTCAAGACTGATTTGCATATGGCTGGGTCCAAACTGGAATGGCATGGTGAGCAAAAAAACGATGGATTTTGGCCCAGATCTCTGTACTGGGGTGAATGTATGACATTGTTCTGCATTCTGTCCATCAATTGTTCTTTTTGCAGTGGATATTAGGCGGCAGCATCGATCACAATGGGTATTTATTTTATTTATTTATTTATTTTCAAAGTTTTATATAGCGCGAACAAGATCTTTGCAGATATCAGAGCGCTTTACAGAAACAAGGGGTAAGGGAAACAAGGGAGTGATTAACAAACTTTTGGGTACAAAATAGTAGTAGGTAGTAAGTGAGTAGCAAAATAGGATAGCAATCAGATAAAACAAAAAGTACAATTAGACAATCAGATAAACAAATAATACAAAGTCGGTGCAATGTGTTCGATATATCCAAAAAAGAGTTCAAATGAATTTAGCAATAAGGATGGCTTTCACTTCTTTCTTAAAAAATGCAGTGGAGGAGATAAGCCTTTTTCGGGAGGGAATGCATTCCAGATCCTGGGTGCCATTCCAGAGAAGGAGCGTTTATATGTTTTTTCCTTCCGGAATCTTCGCGGTTTCAGGAGGAGATTTTTTGTGCTTCTGGTGGATCTCGAGCCCCCTGATATAGTCAGCTTTTGAGTGAGGTAGTTGGGTGACTTGTGGTGTACAGCCATGTGAGTCATACAAGCAATTTTCAGCTGTATCCTGGATTCAAAAGGCAGTCAGTTCAGGGATCTTAAGGCAGGGGAAATATGCGAATGTTTTTTTGATCCAGTGATAAGTCTCGCTGCAGCGTTCAAGGAGGCTCTTAGGGGTGCGGTTGTTGATAGGGGGAGTCCGCAGAGAGCGACGATTCCATAGTCTATGCGTGGGATGACTAGGGCTTGTACTGCAGTTTGGAAGTCCTTAGCTGGGAGGAAGGGTTTAAGTTTCCTCAAAGTGTTGATTTGGAAATTAGCTCCCTTAGTTGTTTTGCTGATATGCTGCTGCATGTTGAGATTGGCGTCAAGTGTGATGCCTAAGGATTTCGCGGAGTCCACGATAGTGGGTTGGACATTGAGTGCAGTTAGGTGCTTGAGCCAGGTTTGGGTGGTGGAGATTTTCGCAGGAGGTGAGATCAGAAGGAACTCAGTTTTCAGAGCATTTAGTTTGAGGTGATTATCGGCCAACCATGATTGGGTGTTTCTGAGCATAGAGTTCAGAAGTTTGATGTCTTCCGGGGTTTGTAGTTTGAGATAGAGTTGAGTGTCATCGGCGTACATGTGAAAGTGTACATTAGATGCTTGTAACAGGGTGGTGAGTGGTTCCATGACTAGATTGAACAAAGTTGGGGATAGGGAAGATCCTTGAGGGACGCCTAATGTTACAGGCACAGATGGGGATAACACGTTGTTGATCTTGATCTTTTGAGACCAGTTAAGTAGAAAGGAAGTGAACCACTTGAGAACAGTCCCAGATAGACCCATTCTGGTGTTTAACAGCTCAAGTAGATTCTCATGTTTGACGATGTCAAATGCTGAGGAGAGATCAAGTAGGATGAGGAGGCAGGTGTCGTTATGATCTAGGATTTGGAGGGCGTCATCAATTATGTGTGTCATAGCCGTTTCCGTACTGTGTCTTGCTCGGAAGCCTGACTGATGAGGGTTGAGGAGGTCAAACTGATCAATGTGTTTTGTCAGTTGGAGTTGTATGCATTTTTCCAGCAGTTTGGCCAGGGTGGGGATATTGGTGATAGGGCGGTAATTGTTTAGGTCAGCAGGGTCAGCTGTAGGTTACTTGAGTATAGGCGTGACTTGTTCCACCTTGAAGGAGTCAGGGATGAGTCCTTGTTGGAGGGAGCTGTTAATGATTTTAGTCCAAAGTGGGAGGAGCAGGGGGATGAAGTCTTTTACAGCATTAGCAGGTAAGGGGTCTGTGAGGTGATTAGAGGGTTTCAAGGTGCCGAGCAGTTTGTTAATTGTTTCTTCTGAGTAGGTGTCGAAGGAAGACCAGGCCGCGTTGTTTTTAGGTTGAGTGGAAGTGATGCTGTTGGGGCTGGAGTAGCGGCTTACATCATTGAGGAGATCGCTTCTTATGTTATCAGTCTTTAGCTCAAACAAAGCAGAGAAGTCTTCACAGGATGGTATATCGCCTGTTGTGCTATTTGATTGTAGAGGTTGTTCCTTGGTTTGAGTTTTGACTAGTTCAAACAGTTTTCTTGGTCGGTTTTGTGCTTGATCGAGCTAGAGGCTGAAGAAATCTGTTTTTGAGCGCTTGATTTTCCTAAAGTAGGCGTTTCTCTTTTTCTTAAGAGTTTTAAGGTGCAGCGCTGAGGGGTATGATCTCCAGGTGCGCTCTGCCATTCGCATGGCACGCCTATCTTCGTTGAGTCTACCATCATACCATGGGTTAGAGTTCTTGGTGGAGACTCTCTTCAGTTGCAGGGGGGCTGCTTCATTGATTATTGAGGTCATAGAGTTGAGGTAGAGGTTGGTCAGAGATTGTACGTCCGAGGCGCCAGTAGGGGGAAGGAGGAGATTGCAGCTGTGGGAAGGTAAGGAGTTGGGGTTGAGTTTCTTCAGGTCCCTTTTCCAAATCTTGGATTTGGTGGGTTGAGCCGGGTTAAGTTTAACTTTTTCGTTGATGAAGAATGTGATAATGTGGTGGTCTGACCAGTCACAGGGTTGGATTGCCCCCAGTTGGGTGGAGTCCTCTTTGGCGATGATAAGGTCGAGGATAGAGCCTTTGTCATGGGTCGGGCTGTTGCAGATTTGGGTGAGGTCAAGCGCGTTGAGGAAAGTTTTAAAACTATTCACCACCGCGTCATGTGGTGGAACATCCAGCACAACACCCACTGCATGCCCTATCCACGCTAAATTTAGCATGAAAGGGGCCTTATTCTCAAGGCAGCGTTATGCCACTTAACGTGGCTTAAAGCCAAGTTAGGTGGGTTAACACTACCTGGAGAATAAGGCGTGGACCCTATCGGCATAGGAACGTCAGAAAAAGTGACATTCCCGTGATGATAGGGGCTTGAGAATATGCCCCTATGTTTTCTACATTTTATTTTCATAGTAGTGAATAACAATTCGCTTTCACAAAATGCTTCTCTGGATTAATTGCTTATGTGTGTACCAGTATGGAACAGAAAAATCTGACAGTGCTTTGCTGCAGAACGGGGAGTCTGTTATTTTTTCAGTGGATTCAAATTTTACATTTTAATTTGAGGTAAAAGTTACAAACTTAACCCAGCACACTTTAACCTCTCACCATGAGCATCAACTCCCTTAGGACAACGTGAATTAGAGGTTCTTTAGATAACTATAGCTACTGCTTTTCAGTGGTTTTGTTAGTTTAAAATGGTATGTTTTAACTGACATTATCATGTAACTATAATATCCCTTCAATTTGTAGTTTGTTTCAGTGAATTTCTATGGTTTTTTGAAGTAAAGTAATATTTAAAGAAAATTTATAACAGCAAACACGCACAGAGGCATGGGTTTCTGTGACCCTCTCCCCATCCCCCTGCTGGTGGGTGGTTGGCAGGTTTGGGTGCAGGGCACAGAGTCTGGCACTGGGTGCGTATGGCTGACTATGCGATGTTACAATACAAAGGGTGTCATTTTAAGTAAAAGTCAGACCTACCAACTTTGTTAAATGGTCAGAACATCTAAATAGAAATATTGGGCCTATTGGCTTTATAAAAGAGTCAGCATCTCAAAATATATAAAGCACACCTATTGTCTTTGTAAAAAATTACAAATAATTATAATCAAATGCATATTTCATTAATTCACACAATATAATGCTTAATAAATAAAATTGTCATAAAAAGAGCAGTTAGACCTTACATTTCCAGCGGGTTTATCTACAGACTTTTTGCTTTATGGCCTCCTGTTTTTGACCCTGGTTTTGTTGGTTTTAGGACTCTGGGCACTTTACCACTGCTAATCAGTGCTAAAGTTCATATACTCTCTGTGTAAATTGTTGATATGGATTGGGGTTTCCGTAATTGGCTTGTTTGACTTACTAATAAATCCCTAGTACCGTACACTGTGTATGCCCAGGGCCTGTAAGTCAAATGCTGCTAGTGGGCCTGCACCACTGATTGTGCCATCCACATAAGCAGCCTTTCAAAGTGTTCTCAGACCTGGCACTACAGTGTCGGTGTGAGGTTTTTACTGCCACGTGAACCTGGCAAGTGCCCCTACTTACCAGGGCCTAACCTTCCCTTTTATTACATGTGAGGCACCCCTAATGTAGGACCTAGGTACCAATGTGGGCAGGGTGCAGTGTATGTGAAAGGTTGGACATTTCGTAGTGTGTGTGACATGTCCTGAGAGTGAACTACAGTTTAATTTGTTTTTCACTATAGAAAGGCTATCTGTCTCATAGGATAGAATGGGGAGTGTTTTATAACATCTTACTAGTATAACTTCCCATGGGGGCAAGATGGAAAGATGGAGTTTAGTATGCCTGAACTCAGAATATAAAAATGCATCTTTAAGTAAAGATGATTTTTATATTGTGTGTTTGAAAATGCCACTTTTAGAAAGTGGATATTTTCTTGCATAGCCATCCTGTGAGCCTCTGCTTGCTTGTGGATTGACTGTCTGGCTTTGGAGTGGCAGGGGCTGGGGATGTCCATTCACTGTACACAGCCACATGGGGGGGGGGGGATTTGAGGTGTGTCCTGCCTTTCCTGGATGAGTCAGTTCTGGGCGGAGTAGAACTCGGCTGCATTTAGAGTAGGGGGAGGAGATTTCCTGCCACCTGAGTGGGCCTGGTATGCTTTACACAATGCTGTCTCCACTTCCTGCTGGGAAGCTGGACCAGAGAGGACATAACTGGTTTTGACTGAGCACAGAGCCTCTCTGCCACAAGAGAGCAAAGATGAATTGAGTATAAATATTGGGGCCCAGACCCCAGAATTTTAGAATACTTCTGGACTCAAGAGGATCCTCTGCCAAGAAGAAGAGCTGGGAGAGGTTAGGAATAAGTACTGCCCCTTTGTTGTGTGCTGTCTCAGGTTGGCCTGCGGTGCCTGTTTCTGCCAAGGAAAGGGCAAAGACTTTGCTGTGTGCTGTGTAACCTGCTTGAAGAAGATCTCCAAGGGCTTGAAGTAGAGCTTGTCTCCTATACTGAAGTCTCATGGACACAAAGACTTCATCACCACCTCCCCTGAACTTCCTTGCTGAGAGTTCTAACCTGCCAAAAGTTGTCTGTTCCTGTGTTGGGCCTCTGGTGGTTGTTCCTGCTGTTGGGAGATGAGTAAAGAGAAGCAACTAAAGAAGTGTGACGCATCCGCACCCGTTTCCGATGCAACACCACAGTCACGGAAGATTTCCCATGCATTACCACCGTGCAGCTGAAGAAACCGGCGCAGTGCCTGCCCGCAGCTGGAGAAATCACTGCACACCGTGGCTCATACACCCAGCTCTGAAGACCGAGATCACCGCACCCACTCCTATGCAGGCCCTGCTGTACAACTGCATCAACTGGCGCATCATGGGATCGCGACTGGAGAGATCAACGCGGTGCTATTGCCGCTGCTGCATTAACAACTGACGCATCTCCAAATCCCCACACATCACACCAGGGCGCCAAGTCTACAACAACACCAGGGTCACAGTAAGAAGCCGATGTATCACCTCCCCACACAGTAGGAAACCATCACATCACCTCCTGTTCAGTAAGGAACTGACGCATCACCTGCGCTGTGTGGCAGTAAGGAACTGATTCATCACCTCCCCTGGAGCAAGGAAGTGATGCATCACCTTCCGTGCAGCTGTTTTTGTTTATGATTTTGACACATCCATAGCTTGCTACAGACAGAACTGTTTTTACCTTTTAAAAGTCATATCTTGATAACTGTATGTTAGATTTTTGTCATTTTGGTCTTGTTTGGTTTAGATAAAGATTGCTTATATTTCTAAACTGGTTTGGTGTCACTGTAGCACCGTATGTGTGCACAAATACTTTACACACAGACTCTGATATAAGCTTGTTTGCTTGTGCCAAGCTACCAAGGTAGTGAATAGGAGTTGTCTAAGGGTGTAATTCCCTTACCCTGACTAGAAGCAAGGATCCCTACTTGGACAAAGGTGCAAACCATTGCCAACTAGAGACCGCTATTTCTAACACGAGCTAAAAAAAACTTTTATTAAAACAATCCATGTCTTTTTGAGTCTTTCTTTAACATTTTTCAGGCTTAAAAACTGCAGCCATAAAATCAACCACAAGGAGGTGCTGCACTTCCACTGAAGCACATACAGCTGCAACTCAGAGTTCTTTAAAAAAAATATATGGCTAGCTCTCCTGGGGTCATGGATTTAATAACCCAGGAGAAATACTGGTTTTTTTTTGTAATGTGGCTGGGGGGATGCTGTACTCCCTGCAGCCCATTACAACAATGAACAAAATGCTTGCTGGTGCCCATGTCCCTTCTAGGGTCACCATCAGGATCTTAAAAATGCAACTAGGCAGCCCTCACAGGGCACTATGGTATGTTTTATCCTGGTGCAGTGAATAATAAATGAGCGGCTCATGCTGCTCATTCATTATTTATTTAGGTACATTTGTTAATTTTTTAAGGGTCTTGGTGCCCACCCAGAGCAACAACATTTTTAATTTTTTGTGGGTAACGAGGGGAGCACCAGGGCTTCCTCAGCCCTCCCAGCGCCATGCAAGCAGTCCCATGAGTTGTGCAGGAGCCAGTAATACATTTTTACTTTATTTTTTAAATGAACTGGGATGCACCATTGCCCAATCAGAGCACACTAAACCATAATTTTTGTTGGGGGCCACGGAGGAGCTACCACAGGAGCTGGCATCTTTATTTTTATTTTTCAGTGCTTTGCCTCGGTATTAAGCTGGGGCACTCCACAACATATTTAAGGATGGGAACTGAATGGCGAAGCCCACAGGACATCTGAGTATCACCAACTCCCCTGCCTGCACCCATCCCGGTTGCAGGGGAGCTGGCAATGCCCTTTTCCCATGGAAGCAGCTTTTATTTTGCTCCCGGCTTTTCGGAGCAATTCTCTGTGTCCCTGCCCACTGTCTACTGGGTAGGGAAACCTATGTGCTCCCACTCGATAGGAGCAGCTTCCTGCTATGGTCAGGTGGAAGCACATAGCAGTCTCATTGCACACTCTTGCGAGCAGGAAAACAATGGAGTTTTGGGGTGTGGGGTCCTTGGGTCACCGTCTTGGATCTGGCCCCATGCATGCGCTTCTAAGGCATAGTATGGCTTGGGAAGGGGAGTGTTTTGGGGCACTTGGAGATGGGGTCTCCAGTGCCCGTAATACCTCAGGAAGGGGGAGTGCATGCCCCTTCCCCTTTTATTTCCATATCTTCCCAGGGGATGGGCTTACTGGGACCTCAGGCAGAATGTCGGAGGGAGTCATACACTTCTCTCACCTATAAACTTGATTGTGCCACCCCACAGGAACTTTGTGTTTTTTAAAAGCACGGGAGTCTACACTTTTCTTTCTAATTTTACGAGGATCATGAAATTTTACTCCAGGGGGCAGTGTATCCTGACCATGCCCCACTATACGTTTTTTGCCTTATTTCCAAGGCAGTAGACTCAGTCCACAAGTCCTAAAATGGCACCTGCCACATCTTTTTTGATGTGTGGCAGCATATTAAAACGTATTTTAAGATCTGCCAGCTCCGTAATTGCATTCAGCAGTTTTTGTGATATCACTGTTCAATTTTCCTACAGAAAAGAAAGTGGGGGAAATGCATTTTGAGACCCCCCCCCATTTTCTCAGCACCAGCTTGGCGGATCATGCCAAAACTTCATAGGAAAGAGCTGAGATGAATGAGACTTTTTTTGGGGAAAGTTTTGTGAATATTCATCAGACTGCACCAAAGTTATAAGCAAAACAAAAAATGCTTTTCCTATGGAACCACAGACCTAACTATAACTACTCAGTGGTGACCATAATGGCATCCTTGCCACTCACACCACAAGCATCAGCCCATGTATAAAGTTGCAGTATGTTAATACAAAAGCTTTGATATGTCATGGGTCATTTTTTTGAGAAGTAACGTACAATTTTAACCCTATGAAGCTCATTCTCTATCCGATTGACTGACATGTGGGACTACTAGTCCTCTCAATATCTGATAATCAACAGTTTTGTGACTAAACTAAAGTGACACATTTTATAATGCCGGACATATTGTTTTTCATGCTTCCAACATAATAGAGGTTCAAAAGCAACCACTTAATTCAAGAAATGGTGGGATGGGATGGGGTGTCAAGTCCCAGTTGTCACATTGCCCAATAGTAAAACATAGATTGATGCCAGTGCAATTGCTACAAGGCGAGCATCTGGACTGTACGATGAAAGAGAAAGGACCTGTACTTCGTGATAAGAAATTTGTGCCTGATTTGAAACCTACTCTTATTTTATGTGAATGTATGACGTGTGAAACATTCGACATTGGATCACTCACTTTTACAATGATACTTCAGTAAAACATTGTGGTATATTTGGAAAAAATGTGAACATCCAGGTGGATTCCTAAGTACACAGTTAATTTGTTTGTTTGTACCAATTTTTATACTAACAAATTAGGGAAGGTTGTTGATGGGGACATTTGTATTCCTAATTTATAAAGTGCAACTAAAGTAGTATTAGTGCATACAAAAAAAGCAAAAAGTGGCTAGTAATATTGAACATCCACAAACCACTATGAGTCCAATTGTAGGCAAGCAAACTATGGCTGCTGCAGAATATTGTATCAATATATGTGTCAATATCTAGATCTCCCTGATAATGACAAATATAACATCTGGCTTGTACTTCTAACAAACATAGCACAAGAAATAAAAACAAACTACTGCATTTACACCCAGATGGCTGATTTCCTTAGACTATCAATTATATACCAACTGAATAAACAACTTTTTATGGAAGAAACTGCTCACTTTCATTGCTATCAACTCTATTCCTAATTATTTCTTTTAGAACAAAACGATTTGCAGGGCATTTTATGAAGTACTTAATCAGGTTTGGGGCTTTAAAAGGATGTATTTTGTGAACGAGATCTCCCAAAAAGCATCTAAGTGAATCCAATTATAGATAATGAGCAATAACTCCAGGAGTTATTATAAATTGTAATTTAAAAATGTATACAAAAAAATATATATTCCCCCTTACGTTGATTACAACCAAAATAGTGTATTGGATTGTACCATTTTATAGTCTTCAATTACATGGGTAAATTATCCAGCTGTACACACATTTTATTTGCTTCATATCCAGAGAATTTGATTTTCCAATCTTTCTTGGAGTTATCTTTGTGAAGGAGTTTTATTTGATGCAGAATTGATGAAACTAATCAAACATCTCACGCCTCAATTCGTCTGAGGCTGAGTTTACAAGTTGGGAGGATTTAGGTGCTGAGATGCTGGGGACTGAAATGTCCAATTCCTACCGATATCCCCACACATATTTTATGAATAATAGTGCACAGGTCATGAGGACTAACTATGTAGACCCATGAACTCGGTGTGAAAAGCTGCTTGTTTCCCAGATACTGGGGACCAGTCTATTGCTATTTACCACCACCCGGTCGGTGGGTGGGTAAGAGAGGGGCATATTATCAAGAAACAGAGTTAAAATTAT
This sequence comes from Lissotriton helveticus, assembly GCF_964261635.1. Lineage (NCBI taxonomy): Eukaryota > Metazoa > Chordata > Amphibia > Caudata > Salamandridae > Lissotriton > Lissotriton helveticus. The sequence goes on from NC_136068.1 coordinate 270,122,192, forward strand.
CAGGGCTTTAGCTGCAGAAAACTGCCTAACTGCCGCTAAAGCAGCGATAATGGGCTTAATAACATGCCCTTGAGAATTCCAATAGAAGCCCATGTTCTGGTGTCTACATGGGCTTCTATTGGAATTTTCAAGTGCATATGATCAAGCCCATTTTCGGCGCTTTAGCAGCAGTTTTCTGCCGCTAAAGCGGCGATAATGTTACCCCCGTGCTTGATAATATGCCCCAAAGTGTGTGGAGGATATCCAGGGCCATGGTAGACAGTGCTCTAGCTGTGCGAAGTGTATTGAGCTCTGATAATGCAGCAAGGCATCAGCAGGAGCCCAGGCTGTGCCTCCACCTGAGACCCCTGACCATTAGCACAGTGTTTTACTGGGTGAAGAACTGCACAATCCCTTTAGTGGAGGAAATTTCGATGGTGGTTTAGTAATCACTATCTAAGTCCAGAAATTGGAGGGATGTCACTTTGCTCAAAAACTTTAATGGTGGGTGTTCGTCTTCACTCCCCAATAAGGTCTATGTATGGTCTGCCATTAACTATGATTTTCAACTCTACAAATTCTATGGAAGCCTTCTCCTTATTGCACTTCTGTTAAATCTTCACATTAGTTCCTGCACTAGTTCTGGCCCAGTTGGATTACTGCAATATCACTTATATTCTGACGAGTCTAGGGAAGACTCTACTTAGATGGGAGGCTGAGTGGACATCCACTGAAAGGGTTTGTGTTTAACCTCTTGTTCACAAATTTGGACCACAGAAGAAGTTACGAAGCTGCAAATTGCACAACTCTGTTTTAAATAGAAAGGTAGCTGAGACTATTCTATCAATGGAGATTAGATCTTGCCACAAGCAACATTTTCAATAGGAGAAGTATTAGGATACTGTGGTTTTCGTGGTATCTGAAATACCAATAGCATCTGGTCAGGTCTCTAGTTCCCTACAAGACATGCAGTCCTAATTCCAGGCTCAATAGGGTGTGGATAAACTTGGTAGAAGAATTGTGACGATTACAGTTTGAAATTAGGGCTGTATGTATGTGTGAAACTACCCCTTCCTCAATACCAGAGCATCCCTGTTGATATATTACATTGTCAGACCCCTTTCTTCATCCTTGTTATGTACATTAAGAATGAGCTATTTGAGCTGAAATTAATCAAGAGGACGTTCTTCATAACTTAATCAGGTGGGAGTTGCAGGATTAAGAAAGTACATTTGCAGACTTGATATTTCAGGACTTGCTGACTGAGGACCTGATAACGAGTTTGCGGACAGGGTAACTCTGTCACACACATGACCATGACGGACATCCCGCCCGCCAAATTACAATTCCATTTAATCCTATGGAACTTGAATACGGCAGACAGCATATCCGTCACGTTTGTGATGGAGCATCCCATCCACCAAACTCGTAATCAGGCCCTAAATTTTTGATTATTTGTCCACAGGGGACATGGTGCTGTGGGCTTTTATTATAAAGATTATGGGGCATACTATCAAGGGGGTTTATCTCCGCTTTTTTGGCTTTAAAAGCCAAGAAAGCCGAGATAAAATTATCTCCCTATTACCTAGCTGTAGCTAACACCAGTTAGCGACAGCTAGTAGGAGATAGCGACCATCTTGGGCCCCACTTTGCATGTCAGTGATATTTATCACTAATGACATGCAAAGTGGGCGTGCCAAGATGTTAGCGACTGGAAACAGTCGCTAACATCGCTATCTCCTATTACCAACTTTTGGAGATATTCGCGCTAAGCGCGAATATCTCCAAAAGCTAACACCTGCCCTGAGCAGTTCTTAGCCATGTTATCCAATGGGAGGTGGATAACATGGCTAAGAGCATTAGCTCAGTAATGCATGAATATCGCTGACTTTTCAGCGATATTCATGCATTGCGGCCGTTTTTTATCGCATTTGCGATAAACCTTGGTAATACCAAGGTTTATCTGCGATAAAAATCGCCGCAGCTCAGCGGTAAATTTTTTTTTCTAACCAAGTAATAGCGATAATTATCGCTATTGCTTGGTAATATGCCCCTAAATGACCTATGGGTTTTAGTATGGTTGCTCATGTAATGAAAGCTTGTAGGTTCCTGACGTTTTTATATGTTTGAACATTGCTTGTGTTTGTCTATATGTCTTTTAATTACAAATGCTTTTGTTCAGCAATATTCGGCCTTTTGAAAAACAGAACTCTCATTACTAGTTTTTTTCCCTTTTACATATGATTCGGAAAACTTTTTTTAATGAACGACTTGGGAAATAAGCACTGCCGGCTCAGGCATATTTTTCACAAAAATGTATAAGAAGGCAATGTTTTAGCTCATATCCAGAACAAAGAATGCTGTGCTGGGAAACATTCTGAAAGATGAAAGTGTGAAATGTCCATTGACTAAGATATCTGATAATGGGAAGCGTACATTCATTGCAGTGAGTCTGCTAAGGAGATGTATGCAGGGTTGGGTACTTTTCCACAACATGGAAAAAAAGAATGTAGGATTTTTGTAGACTGCCTTTATACAAGGCTAGTTTTTTTCTTCATGTTTCATGCTGTATTATTTGTCAGTTCTTATGCTGTCAAACTGGCACATTGAAAAATAAATACATTCTGTTTTGTAAATCAAGTTTGTTGTCCAGACAATCCTATGACTGCTAGGGCATCATCCAGAAGCCCTAATATAGAGAGAAGACTTTAAAATATTTCCTTCACCCGCTATCATTCCTCATGGAACATAAGAGACAATCGTTGAAGATATTATTCTCATACTTATCCTCATCATTAGCAACCAAGAGAGTGTAGCATAGCAGACCACAGACACAGGGCCCGATTCACAGAACTAACTTAAGACAAAATCCTAAACTTACTTCTTTTATCCTAAACTTACTACTTTTGGTATTCACAGAAGTTAGGATTTTGTCTTAAGACAGACTTAAGTTAGGATTTTGTCTTTAAGTCTGTCTTAAGACAAACTTAAAACAAAATCCTAACTTCTATGAATACCAAAAGTAGTAAGTTTAGGATTTTGTCTTAAGTTAGTTCTGTGAATCGGGCCCACAGTGACAATAAAGACATCTGAACAGCTATTCCTTTGTGGAATAGAAGACTCTTCATCCGGATCCATCATTTGTGCAGTTGCACTCAAGGGAGCTAAAACTGAAGTAGAAGGTCTAACACCAGTCTCTTCCTCCACATGTGGCTGGTCTGACTGGCCAAAACCAATATGAGTATAGACATGTCCCCCCACCACCTTGCAGATAATGACGTTCAGCTTTGTGATTGAAAGCTTTGCAAGTACCCTGGCAAAATGTATGACATTTCTGAATTTTGTGTTACAGGAAATTCACAACATTTCTCCGAATGTCCCAGTCCGTTATATTATGTAATTTTTGCCCAGTGGGGGTTATTTTGCACAGAAAATATGCATCTTCTGTTCGAACCACCATCCTGCAGGCATCTCACATGAACTGTTTATTGGAATTATGTCTTGGCAATGAAAAACGTCACACAAGGTCCTAAAAAAAACACACGTCATGCTAAAAGTATAATTTTTCAGAATGTTTGTGAAACTAAAAAAAATTATGCTTGTCAAAATGACACTATTTTGCACTTCCCTAGAGTTACCACATAGTTGCCATTTCTAAATGTTTAGATAGGTTACCATTCATAAACACATCATCCCACACATTACAAGCAGCCTACTCTACCAAATGATATTTGACATTTGCATGTGTCATAAAATGCACCACGTCCAGGAATTATGAGGGCTACAGTGCTGATCTGACATGGCAACAACCGCTGCAGCAGTTTCTTCAGATCAGTCCGCAACCACTGGGGCGTTGGAACTATCATCCTTGCCAGGCCCGTTTTCAGCTTCAACCTGTGGTGTGCTCCCTCATTATGGAAATGGACACAGATTGTCTGATACCCAAACAGCACACAAAATTCAATTCACAAACTATGTGCGGGGTTTTACAGCCACGCACTACCTTTACTTATGCTTGCAGAGTTCTCCAATCTTCTCCTCGACAGTGGAATCTGAGGGTGCAGAGAACTCTACACACATAGGGGCATATTACAAAGGCAGACGAAATGAAATTATTGCCGCTTTTGAGGTGCTGTTTTCGGCCGCAAAGCGGCGATAATTTCATCGCCCTATTAGCAAGCTGTCGCTAACATCAGTTAGTGACAGCTTTTAGGTGATAGTAAGCGGTTTGGGGCCCGCTTTCCACGTCAGCGATATTTATCGCTAATGACATGCAAAGTGGGCGTACCCAACCTGTTAGCGACTCAAAGCAGTCGCTAACATCGCTATCGCCTATTATCAACGCAGGCGTAGCGATTAAAATATTCGCGCTAAGCACGAATATCGCCAAATTCTAACGCCTGCTCAGACCACTTCTTAGCCTGTATATCCTATGGGAGGTGGATATTCAGGTTAAGTCCCTATTAGCGATAATGCCTGAATATCGCTGAATTTCCAGCGATATTCACGCATCTTGCCGCTATCGCCGGATATTTTATCGCTTTGGAGATAAACCTTGCTAATAGCACGTGATCTCAGCGTTTTAATCCGGAGATAAGCTGCGATAAAAAAAAATGTCGCTAAGCTAAACTCAGAAAGTAGACTGTGAATACCTAAAACGAATAAACCTACTACTAAGTGTAATTTTATGTTGGAGAATCAGACTCATAGACTCTAACGCAATGCATTTTAGCTAACAATGCTCAGTGCAACGTTATTCAGCAATGACTTTTTGAAAGGTTGGTGTTCAGGATGTTTACTACTAGCACATGTTAACTATCTCATACTTCCTTAGCCTGAAACCATGTTCTAAAAGAATAACACTCAATTCCAAACTTTATTCGATCTTACAATTTAGATCATAAAAGTACATAAAAAAACAATTTGAATCAAACCAATAAAATTGACAAACAATTTAATTCCAAATTCATCCTCAGGCTATTAGAACAGTAAACATTTGGAGTGTCCCAGAATAGACAGTGACGAATACATCAGAACATGTAAAATTTTGGATAAAAAAACAGGTTATTTAAAACTTAATAAATTAATCATCTAGAATCCAGATCCAGCTGTTTCCTCTTGCCCATGCACGCACACCAATAGCGTGCCACTCCGTAGCAAACTAAAGAATCGGTTAATCACTTTAAAAAATATAATGCTACTCAACACTGTATCAAATTAGACCGTTTTAAAATCGGGACAAAATATTCCATGCGTTCTTTTTTGTAAAAACCACAAAAGAACGTTAAATGTAAATCAGCCGACTTCCGTCAGAAGGGCAGAGTGATAAATCAGAATGTTTCAATCTTTTTGACGGGGAACCCAACATTAATGGGAGAATATTCAAACGAAAATGAATTAAAATAAACTTGTGTTGTGTAGACGGGATGTCCACTAAATACGAATATCCACCGTCTACCAGAGAAGGGACCAGTTGATAATTGAGATCTGACTGTTTAGTATAATTCATCTCTGCTCTAAAATATTGGGCCCTCTTAATAAAAATATCCACCAGTTTACCCCTAGATATTTTTTTTTTACAAAATAGGGGATCTTCAAACAATTCTATGGGACCCATGTTTTTCAGTTCCTGCTCTACATAAGTTAGCCATTTGATTTTACCACGGTTCTCTAGTTTTAAACAATCTTCGATGATATTTTGTGTTAGAGTCAAATTGTCCCGGATCCAAATAGGGTGCCAGAGGAGAATTTATGCCAGCTTGATCGAGTAGGTGATATAAAGTAGAAGTAGGTGATATAAAGTAGATCCAACTCAATATGAATGATGTAATTTGAATAAGATTAAGGTAGGGAGACTAATGACTTAAAGAACATATTTTTAATAGCTTGTAGGGAGTCAATTGGGGCCATCTCCCACACACCATCCGCATAAGTCGCTGCAGCTTTTGCTTTGGCCTGGTAGATCTTCTTGGTTGGGTTTAATGGTTTAGAGCCCAATTTCTGTGAGAAAGCCTTAATGACAATTAGACTTCTCTCAAGACCCAGCGCTCTTCCCTCCCCTAGTTGTTGCCACATCAGATTTTTATCATGAAGGACCCCCATGTAAGAGAAGGAGTCCATTATCCCAATTTTCCCCCAGTCCATGTAAAAACTGGGTATTTTATCATGTCTTCCTATCCCTGCCGCAATTACAAAGGACTTAATTTGATTTACTTGACTGTCCAGTGAGCCCATAAAGGACGTATAGCCAAAAAATGAAAGTCTAGAGGCCTAACCCTGTTTGGGCAATAAGTACAGCATCATTGGCATAAGCCAAGATCAGCACTGGACGGGAATCCAACATGAGTACATCCAGAGTTGTAGTCATAAGCGCCTTTTCCACTCCGTTCGTGTAGATTGAGAAAAGGAACGGAGCCAAGACACAGCCCTGCCTTAACCCACTTAAGATCTTAAAAGGGTGGTTGCATTCCCCATTTTTCCGTAACGCACCGAAGCAGTAGTGTCTTAATATAGCTGTCGTATAAAATTAATAACTGCTGGTTCCCAGTCCATCTCCTCCATTATGTACCAGAGATGGAGTGGGAAACATAATCAAATGCTTGCGAGAGATCCATAAAGGCAAGATGAAGTTTTTACCCTTTGCCCCAGTGTATTTCTCCACAATTAAGGAGAGGTTCGACACTGGTCAACAGTGGCTTTTCCTCGCTGAAACCCATACTGGTCTTGCATTAAGATGTTCTTCTCTTTTACCCATAAATCAAGCCTTGATAGAAGCAGTGGACCCATTAATTTTGCAATTGTATCTCGCAGAGAAATTGGCCTATAATTCTTAGGGCTCCCCCTATCTCCCTTCTTATATATAGGAACAATTATGCTAGATTTCCAGGACAGTGGTGGGCCTATCCGGGCTATGTTATTGAAAATATTAGTTAATAAGGGTACCCAAAGATCTAGGTTGTCCAGAAATAAATCTATCGGGCCCCTATCTGGTCCTGGTGCTTTCCTTCGAGAACCGGCTCCAACCCCTCCCTTACCTCGACAAGTGAGAAAAATTGCCTTTATTGGTCTGTAGAATAAGTAATGGTGCGGGATGTGGCAGACAGAGTTTTGGGGAAAAAGATACACAAAAAGTGATTAACCCAATCTTCTTCGCCCAAGTTAGTATCCAGGGAGGGCTCTCCCTTAGGCTTGAGGTTGGGTGAGTTAATTAGTTCCCAGACCTACTACCATTTGTAGAGGCCTGCTCGAGGTTGGCCCATATTTCCTCCCTCAGAGATCTTTGCCTTTTCTTTCTTGCTTCTTTGTACACCTTTCGGGCTAAAGAGATTTGACCCCTATTTCTAGGTTGCTTATTTAGTGCTTTGTATAGAGCCTTCCTTGCTTGTGTACATGGAGTATCAAACCAACCTTTAGTTTTCCTTGAGTCGGATTCCATCTGCTGAGTAAGCGCCCTGTATCCATTTATGCTGGCCAGTATGGGGGATTGTATTAAGTGATAGTTTATCTCCTTCCCGGGAGATAAGAGTACCCCACACATTAATCTTGTATGGTCACTTAGGGGGGTAAACCGATCAGCCACGTCTGTAACCCTACCAGAGAGGGAATTAGAGATCATTATGTAATCAATAGTTGACTCACAAAGTTCCCGGGAAAAAGTTTTCTGTGGGGATCTTGCCGACCATTTGAATCATCCATTAAAAACACATCTCTAGTGAAGTGAAACCCATTTAAGGTACAACCATAACTGTTGTGTAAAAAATCATACGTGGGATAGCCGAGCTGATCTACTAGGCCACATATTCGATGTGGGCTAAACTTACTAGGGTGAAGGTTAAAATCACCAATCCAGATGATACATGGGGGTTTATTTTCTCCTAACTCATTACAGATCTTATTAATTGCCCGATTACTTTCTCAGCTACTAAATGCAAATTTGTTCCAAAGCTATATTTATACTAGTTAATTAAGATCCAAATCGCTTCCTTTCCGTGGCATAAGGTAAGAAGGTGGAAATTCTGGTTTACCGCCTCAAATTTCTTTACTTGTATTTTTGCCGTGTTAGGAATTAACGTTAAGAGACCACCCTTTGCTCTCCCTGACACTGAGGGTACAGCCTTTGTTCGAAATGAGAGGTAGCCATTTATAAAAATAGGCTCAATTGCCCATGTCTCTTGAAAACAAATGATATCCTGCCCTTCCCACTCTTTTAGCCAATTGAAATTCTTCAGCTTATTTTTAATTCCTACGAAGTGCTATGTTAGTATCTTGTAGGTTTTGTTTAACCGATTCCCATTAGCAATGTTTTCAAGGGGTTCATTGGGTTCAGGGGTTTGTATCATTGCTAATCCTAGGTCTTGAATTACCAGCGGTTTCAGTCAATCGCATTGTTTCAGGTCTTTGAGGGGGGCAAATCTATTCTCGAGATTTACCCTATTACCCTTCTCAAGTGGGGCAATGGGTCCCAATTGTCTCCCACCCCGACGGGGTCTGAATTCATTTACCAGTGTCAGAGGGAGACTAGAAACAAAAACACGAGGGAATGCTTTTATCTGTGTTCCTCTAGGGGGATCCTTACACAGATGGTCCAGAAGGGCTCTTGGGAGGGTGGTGGTTGTTAAAATTCACGATCACACAATCCCCGTCCATTGTTTTGTTTATCGAACCTAACCACTCCACCCTTCTTGCCATAATGATTTGATTAGCAAGTGGGATAGCCCCATTTCCTGCACTGGGAACCTGACAAGACAGCCAGTGCAAAGATTTGTCTATCAGTTGGATGGTAATTTCCGTTTGATCCTTTCTTAGAGCTGGAACATTGGCCAGGATCAGAACGAAGGGGTCTGAAGCCCGAGGGAGGTGCAAGTACTGATAGGGTTTAAAGGGTGCCCCCTAAGCAATCAATGTTGGTTAGAGTGAGAGGCCCTCCCACCTGTTCCTTTGAAGTCAAGCGAGTAATATTGCCTAAATCGGTAGTGGCAGTAAAGGATTGCAGTGGGGGGATCTCATCTCTGCTCTTGAGTTGGTGTTGGGAAGCTGGATAAGCCATTAGGATTTGAGGATCAATTTGAACAGTGGGCGGCAGACTACTCATATTGTTTGGCCTATTCGTATTCCTCTCTTTTGTGTTGGGGATAACGAGTCCTTCCCCTCCCACCTGGATTAATTGAGCCCCCGGGACAGTTCCACTACATGGATGTGGCGAAGGCCCAGTGGATTGATGGGGAGGACCAGTGGATTGGTGGAAAAATGGAGTAGCCAAACCCTCAATGTGTGATAGTTGCTCCTCAATTCTCCCTAGTTGGGCTTGCAGCGAGTTCAACATTATGGTAATTAATGTTTCAATTCTCTTCCACATATCATCGCCCTCTATTAAAGGCAAAGGAGCAAGATCCTTAGTTAACGCAGGGGACAAGATGGTATTTGGGCCAGATTCCGTTCCTTCCTTTCCTCTACGTCTTTTTGGTTGAGAATTCTGCTTCACCGGCTTCACCAGCTGCTTAACCGGGCCGCCACCCCTTCTCAGTTTCTCTGGGGGCTCAGTGTTCTTTGTTGGAGCCTGACCCAATATTGATGTCTTTGATTTAGTTATAGGCTCCACAGGAGAGAGGGAGCCCGCCAATGCATCCATAGGTGTGGATGATACAGACGGTATTGACAAGGTAGGCGGTGAGGCTAATAGAGGGGTTAGCAGAGTATTATACCCCGCTTTGCCACCAAGCGAGGAGCGCTCTTGAGCAATCAAGGAATCCAGGGAAAGACGTCTCTCGGTTATTGCAATCTCGTGGCTCAAGACCGTCTCTGCCCTTGTTAAAAACTCATCTAGTGTTCCTACCATACACCCCCCTGTCTGTTCAACATGAGCCTTCCTTTTAGCCATCGCTCATAAACTTAAAAGTGTATGTGAGTTAGAAAACACACAATTCAACCAAACTAAAGAAAAAGTAACTTAATAAGTGTATTTATGAGGTCCCAAGTCACAGGAGACAGAGAGTCGGCCCAGTCCAATCTCTTCCGGGCGTGGACGGGCATGGGCGGGCCCGCCCTTGGCCCAGGCTTTGCCCGGGTGACCCCCGCGCTATCCGCGCCACGGGCCGGCGTCTTAAATTTAGTGCCTTCTGACAGCTCTAGTAGTGCAGGGAGTTGTAGTCACGCTTCCGGACTCTCACGTTGTCCTCCTTCGACTCCGTCCCGAGAGAAAGCAGTGGTGGTGAAGAGCATAATACCAACAACCCGCTCAGGTCAGGAATGCACAGAAAGTAGTTGTGGGCACATTTTTAACTTGCTCATATGCGGATATCAAGCCAAAAAGCACATAATAAAACAGGATCACTGAAAGAATATCGACTACCACAATATCGAGTACCCAAAATATCGAGGTGAAAATATCTACTACAAAAATATCGAGTTTGTATGTACAAACAGGTAAGTACAAAAATATCGACTACAAAATATCGTTTACAAAAATATCGTTGTAAAAAATATCGACTTTACTAAAAACAATGTTTAATTACATTAATATAAAAAATTAATTACTAAAATATAATTAACAATACTTAAAATAACTTTTAATAATTAAATATTTAATGAAAGTAAAAAAAAATATATATTTTTAATCATATTTCTTAAAACATATATATATAGTAACAACATTTAATTAAATAATAGGCAATATTGTATATGTACCCCAAAAACCCAAAACTGACCCTGAACCCTAAAAATACCCCTTTACCCAAAAACTAAAAACTGACCCTGAACCCTAAAAATACCCCTTTACCCAAAAACTGAAAACTGACCCTGAACCCTAAAAATACCCCTTTACCCAAAAACTGAAAACTGACCCTGAACCCTAAAAATACCCCTTTACCCAAAAACTGAAAACTGACCCTGAACCCTAAAAATACCCCTTTACCCAAAAACTAAAAACTGACCCTGAACCCAAAAAATACCCCTTTACCCAAAAACTGAAAACTGACCCTGAACCCTAAAAATACCCCTTTACCCAAAAACTGAAAACTGACCCTAAACCCTAAAAATACCCCTTTACCCAAAAACTAAAAACTGACCCTGAACCCTAAAAATACCCCTTTACCCAAAAACTGAAAACTGACCCTGAACCCTAAAAATACCCCTTTACCCAAAAACTGAAAACTGACCCTGAACCCTAAAAATACCCCTTTACCCAAAAACTAAAAACTGACCCTGAACCCTAAAAATACCCCTTTCATTTAACATAATTAGCAATTAATCAATTAAATAAAATTAATTACCAATTACATTTTAATTAATTAACAAACATTTTTTAATTAACAATTAATTAAATATTACTACCAATTATTAAATTAACATATTTAATTAATTATAATTAAATTACTTCCCACCCTATTCCCCTATAAACCCACAACCCGCTAGAGAAAATACATTATTTTAATTGACATAATTAGCAATTAATCAATTAAATAAAATTAATTACCAATTAAATTTTAAATAATTAACATATATTATTTAATTACCAATTAATTAATTATTACTACCAATTAATAAATTTACATATTTAATTAATTATAATTAAATTACTTCCCACCCTATTCCCCTATAAACCCACAACCCGCTAGAGAAAATAAATTATTTTAATTGACATAATTAGCAATTAATCAATTAAATAAAATTAATTACCAATTAAATTTTAAATAATTAACATATATTATTTAATTACCAATTAATTAATTATTACTACCAATTAATAAATTTACATATTTAATTAATTATAATTAAATTACTTCCCACCCTATTCCCCTATAAACCCACAACCCGCTACAGAATTAAATTACACAATAATTAAAAAAATAATTAATTAAAAAAAATAATAAAATAAATTGACACTTTTCACACATATTATAACATAAACACACTATAAATAATTAAATATTATTTAAAAATCTATATTTTTTACTATCTAGATTATATACTTGGATATTTTCACTGTCTATATTATTTACAGTCGATATTACTTCACTTACCTTAAAAACGATATTTTGGCTGTCGATATTCTGTCTAGTCGATATTTTCTCCAAACGATATTTAAAACTCGATATTCTGTCCAGACGATATTTTGGAGTCGATATTATGTCTGTGCACCAATAAAACGGCATTAACACCACACCTTTAAATTTTCTTCAATTAAATGGTTAAACAAATGTCTGTGGAAAAATGAGACACAGTTGATGTTTGTAAAAGACTGCAAACTGGCAGTGGCAAAGCATACCTACATGAAAGACATACAACTCTGTGGGAATTAACATGTACCTAAATTAAGTTATGCTCAAAAATACATTACTGGATTATTAAACATTATCACTGATGTATATTTTGTTACATGCAAACAAATTTTCATGAAAGTTTAAGTAAATATTTAAATGTACACTGCACCTTTCGAACAACTCGTCCTGAGATATTAAGCACTATGGCAACGACCATGGCACCAACCAATTCCATTTGTTTTTATATTCTAAGGTAAATCATTTATATTTCCAAGTACTTTCTGACAGTATATCATAATCTGACATTTTTCCTTTAATCACCACTTCCTTTTAAACTTGTTATGTTATCATGTATTTAGTTTTATGTCTGACATTGCAAATGACTAATTCTGGCGAATGGGAGCAGGGCATGATTCTGATCCTGACCACAAGCATTAAAAACAGGACTTGACCTCATCAGTAGGAGGCAGTTTGAGTCTTATGTTGTAGTGAACATGGGAGCTATGTCTGGGTATATCCATCACACTTAGGGCATCACACTGAAGAAAACAAAAAAGACATAGGCTTAATCACAGCCAGTGGTATTTACACAGGCCACATTCCAGTTCATCATTACTTTGCCCATCATGCCTCTTCAGAGAGTAAAATTTGATTAGCAATTGTCCTCCTTCAATAGGATCATTCCAGCTCAAAGTGCCAGGCCAGGCCCAAATTCACAGAGAGTGAGTTGACAGTCATGATAAATGAGATAGTCAGAGTGGAACAACAACTGCTTGGTAGCCTGGTCCAACAGACACCATTAGCCACAAGGACCCAATTGTGGCAAAATATAGTACAACGGGTCCATACAGTAGGGAACACGCCACGATCCATGAAGGAGATCATGAAGCGATGGCATGATCTCAAGAGGGTTGTCAAAGAGAGGAGAAGCAAGAACCGGGAGCTGGCTGACAGGATTGGCGGTGGCCCTCACATTCCACCAAAACCATTCACACCATGGGAGGAGATGGTGCTTGCCATACTGCATCCTGAGAGGCTCACAGGAGTATCCTGGAGAGTGGAGGTTGGTAAGAACAAACACATGTTAACAAACACACTGATAAGTACTTCCTTGCACAACCCAAACACCATTGCATTGCCCACCCTCACCTAACATGTAGCTAGCCATCTTCACAGGGAGGCCTGTACCACAACTCCCACCATGCCCCCTGTCCTACAGCCCAGCGGGGTGGAGCCCTCCCCCCAGAAGCATGTGTCAGCCATTGCATTGTTCACCCTCACCTAACAGGTAGGTAGCCATCTTCACAGGAAGGCCTGTTTGGGGGAGGGAGGCTTGTACCACTACTCCCACCACGTCCCCTGTCCCACAACCTACCAAGATGGAGCCCTCCTCTTTCCCACCCAGGAGCACCTGGATGCCATTGCATTGTTCACCCTCACCTCACAGGTAGGTAACCATCTTCAAAGGGAGGCCTGTTTGGGTAGGGAGGCCTGTAGCGCAACTCCCACCATGCCCCCTGTCCCACACCCCAGCAGGATGGAGCCCTCCCTCCCACCAAGAAGCATGTGTCAGCCATTGCATTGTTCACCCTCACCTAACAGGTAGGTAGCCATTTTCACAGGGATGCCTGTTTGGGAGAGGGAGGTCTGTACCACAACTCCCACCATGCCCCCTGTCCCACACCCCAGCAGGATAGAGCCCCCCCAGAAGCACTTGGAACCCATTGCATTGTTCACCTTCACCTAACAGGTAGGTAGCCATCTTCACACGGAGGCCAGTTTGGGGGAGGGAGGCCTGTACCACAACTCCCACCATGTCCCCTTTCCCACACCCCAGCAGGATGGAGTTCTCCCCCCACCCAAAAGCACTTGGAAGCCACTGCATTGTTCACCTTCACCTAACAGGTAGGTAGCTATCTTGCTTGGCAGGCCTGTTTTGGGGAGGGGGACCCGTACCACTACTCCCACCATGCCCCCGGTCCCACATCCCGGCAGGATGGAGCCCTCCCTCCTATCCAGAAGCATGTGTCAGCCATTGCATTGTTCCCCCTCACCTAACAGGTAGCTAGCCATCTTTACAGGGAGGCCTGTTTGGGGGAGGGAGGCCTGTACCACAACTCCCACCATGTCCCCTGTCCCACACCCCGGCAGGATGGAGCCCTCCCTCCCACCCAGAAGCATGTCTCATGGTGTGGAGTGCAAAAAAACGATGGATTTAGGCCCAGATCCTTGTACTGGGGTGAATGTATGACATTGTTCTACATTCTGTCCATCAACTGTGTTTTTTGCAATTTTCACCCCGAGTGGGCTGGGTATGCTCAGACGTGAGTCCCAGGCTCTCCACACCACTGGAGTCAAGCTATCCAGGCTGAATGAAGGCTGATAGCCAGAAACCGGTCCTTGGATGCTTGATTCCGGTCTGGGAAAGACATGGCTTGGTAGTTCGGACTGGACTGTTCCCATGAGGCACAGGGTCAGAGCTGATTTGCATATAGCCAGTGTCTAACCCAGGGTGGTGTGGAGTGCAAAATAACGATGGATTTAGGCCCAGGTCCTTGTACTGGGGTGAATGTATGACATTGTTCTACATTCTGTCCATCAACTGTGTTTTTTGCAATTTTCACCCCGAGTGGGCTGGGTATGCTCAGACATGAGTCCCAGGCTCTCCACACCACTGGAGTCAAGCTATCCTGGCTGAATGAAGGCTGATAGCCAGAAACCGGTCCTTGGATGCTTGATTCCGGTCTGGGAAAGACATGGCTTGGTAGTTCGGACTGGACTGTTCCCATGAGGCACAGGGTCAGAGCTGATTTGCAAATAGCCAGTGTCTAACCCAGGGTGGTGTGGAGTGCAAATAAACAATGGATTTAGGCCCAGATCCTTGTACTGGGGTGAATGTATGACATTGTTCTACATTCTGTCCATCAACTGTGTTTTTTGCAATTTTCACCCCGAGTGGGCTGGGTATGCTCAGACGTGAGTCTCAGGCTCTCCACACCACTGGAGTCAAGCTATCCAGGCTGAATGAAGGCTGATAGCCAGAAACCGGTCCATGGATGCTTGATTCCGGTCTGGGAAAGACATGGCTTGGTAGTTCGGACTGGACTGTTCCCATGAGGCACAGGGTCAGAGCTGATTTGCATATAGCCAGTGTCTAACCCAGGGTGGTGTGGAGTGCAAAAAACGATGGATTTAGGCCCAGATCCTTGTACTGGGGTGAATGTATGACATTGTTCTACATTCTGTCCATCAACTGTGTTTTTTGCAATCTTCACAGGGAGGCCTGTTTGGGGGAGGGAGGCCTGTACCACAACTCCCACCATGTTCCCTGTCCCACACCCCGACAGGATGGAGCCCTCCCTCCCACCCAGAAGCATGTCTCAGCCATTGCATTGTTCACCCTCACCTAAGAGGTAGGGAGCCATCTTCACAGGGAGGCCTGTTTGGGGGAGGGAGGCCTGTACCACAACTCCCACCATGCCCCCTGTACCACAGCCTACCAAGATGGAGCCCTCCTCCACCCCAGCCAGAAGCACTTGGGAGCCATTGCATTGTTCACCTACACCTAACAGGTAGGTAGCCATCTTGCTTGGGAGGCATGTTTGGGGGAGGGAGGCCTTTACCACTACTCCCACCATGCCCCCTGTCCCACAGCCTACCAAGATGGAGCCCACCTCCGCCCCACCCAGGAGCACCTGGAAGCCATTGTATTGTACACCCTCCCCTAACAGGTAGCTAGCCATCTTCACAGGGAGGCATGTTTGGGGGAGGGAGGCCTGTACTACAACTCCCACCATGCCCCCTGTCCCACACCCCAGCAGGATGGAGCCCTCCCTCCCACCCAGAAGCATGTGTTAGCCATTGCATTGTTCACCCTCACCTAACAGGTAGGTAGCCATCTTCACAGGGAGGCCTGTTAGGGGAAGGGTGGCCTGTACCACTACTCCCACCATGCCCCCTGTCCCACAGCCTACCAAGATGGAGCCCTCCTCCTCCCCACCCAGGAGCACCTGGAAGCCATTGCATTGTTCACCCTCACCTAACAGGTAGGTAGCCTTGTTCACAGGGAGGCCTGTTTGGGGGAGGGAGGCCTGTACACAACTCCCACCATGCCCCCTGTCCCACACCCCAGCAGGATGGACCCCCACCCAGCAGCTCGTGGAAACCATTGCATTGTTTACCTTCACCTAATAGGTAGATGGCCATCTTGCTTGGGAGGCCTGTTTGGGGGAGGGAGGCCTGTACCACAACTCCCACCATGCCCCCTGTCTCACACCCCAGCAGGATGGATCCCTCCCCCCTAGAAGCACTTGGAAGCCATTGCATTGTTCACCTTCACCTAAAAGGGAGGTAGCCATCTTCACAGGGAGGCCTGTTTGGGGGAGGGAGGCCTGTACCACAACTCCCACCATGCCCCCTGTCCAACACCCCAGCAGGGTGAAGCCCTCCCCCCACCCAGAAGCACTTGGAAGCCACTGCATTGTTTACCTTCACCTAAAAGGTAGGTAGCCATCTTGCTTGGGAGGCCTATTTGGGGCAGGGAGGCGTGTACCACAACTCCCACCCTGCCCCCTGTCCCATACCCCGGCAGGATGGAGCCCTCCCTCCAACCCAGAAGCATGTGTCAGCCATTGCATTGTTCGCCCTCACCTAACAGGTAGCTAGACATCTTCACAGGAAGGCCTGTTTGGGGGAGGGAGGCCTGTACACAACTCCTACCATGCCCCATGTCCCACAGCCTACCAAGATGGAGCCCTCCTCCACCACACCCAGAAGCACTTGGAAGCCATTGCATTGTTCAACTTCACCTAACAGGTAGGTAGCATGTACGTGCAGCCACACATCTGTCACCAATGCAATGCTGCCATATGCCAACACCAGCCCTCTCCATGCACACCGACCCCGCTGGACACACACAGTGTCCACACAGGTGAGCAAAGTGAACGGACCCAGATAAGTATGGGCAAAATTTGCGAATTTGTGGTACGCGCATTCGTGCGAAAGCGAATTCACATTCCGCATAATCCGCGAATTTGTGGATTCTTTTTTGGGTGTTCACGGGGTTTTTTGCGTATTCGCGGGCTGCTTGCAGTGCACCGACCGCGAAGTTTCCCATGCAGACGTACATGGGCACGGCCATCTTGTGTGCGTTGCGTATTTCCATTTCCGGGCGCTATTTGCAAGCTTGCGTTGTGTGCGGGGCGCTATTATGAGTTTGCGTGTGTTTTTGCGTGCTCGTGGGGGAAATATCGTGCAAACTTACCCACGCGGTCCTCAATGGGTGCGGCCATCTTCTTTTTCATTCATTGCTATGGTTCTGGGCATGCTTTTTGAATCCTCCCCTAATCCTTGCAATCCTTTGTTTCTTTGAAAATTTTTGGGATCTTTTTTGCTCATTATCTATCCCTCTCTTTTTCTACATCTATATGTTGTGTTTTTTTTCTACTTTTGGTTACTTTAAAACTACTTTTTTAACTCTTTTCTTTTCTTTAGTTTTTCCCTATTCTTTCCTATTTTTTTTTCCAGCTGTCCAGGACCATGGCAAAGGGAGCCGGGAAGAGCAAGGGGAAGGGTCCCGCACCCTATACCCGGCTCCCTTGCGGGTGATTGAGGGGGGAGGATGTAGTGGCCAGGGAGTTTTTCAGTGCGGTGGAGGTGGCCGAGCTTATATTTTATGTTCTGCACCACCTCCCGAAGACCGTGGCAGCAGGGGGCAGGCTCGGTCAAGGGTATGGCCTCCGGGAGCGTCGCCAGCTGTGGGATAAGGTGTGCCTGGCCATCGGTAGGGAGTCGGGGGTCCGGCGCACCTATGACCAAGCGACGCACCGGTGGGCTGACCTCCTCGACCGGGAGCAGGACCTGCTCGACCTGCTAGGCGTGGAGATCCCTGGCCTTGGTGAGCAGCAATTTAATAACTACTTTGTTTTCTTCTGCTCTGTGTTATATTGCTAATATTTGTTTTTCCCGAAGAGCAAGAATGCTGCTGATTCGATTACATTGCAGGTAAAATAATGTTTAAATAGCTTCTGCGATTGCAGGTGCTCGCCTCCTCAGTGGCGTTGCTACTATGCTTACTTGTTTGCAACATTGTGCTCATTTCTCATTTGGCCTGAATATGTATGAGTGTAGTACTTTACAGAACCGCGTAATGCTAGAGAGACTAGAGACTCGAGTCTAGTCGTTCCTTAGTACTCCTGCTGCCACTAAGAAGAAGAGATAGTGGTGGATTGATAGGTTGAGTATATTATGACTTGTTATTAGTAGTAGGACATTTTTTAGTGGTCTGCAATCATGATGACGGACTGTGTCTGTCACGTCGCATGCTGCTGAGTGCTGGCAGTCGTAGTAGAACCTTTTTGTTGTTGGTTTAGTTAGTGATTTACATAACTTTCCAAGTAGACGGTCTGCGGATCCAGCAATACTGTACTAGTATCCTCCTAGTTGACCAGATCAGATAGGTCAATACATGTAGAGCAATTGTTGGTAATTTGTTTCCCCGAGATAATTTTAGATTGTGGTCAAAGAAATCAAATATTTCAAAAAAACAATCATCCATGTTTGTGTTTATTTCATGTTCACATTCAGCACCTCCCAGGGGCAAGAAGAGTACACCCCAGACTCCAGCGGAAGAAAGTGGGCAGGAACGGTCCTCTGCAGCCTCTTCTGCTAGCCCCAGTATGTTGTTCTGTTGTTAATATAATTATACTTCCCTAACTTTTACAGCTCCTTTTCATTCCAAACTGTTTCCAAATTCTATTTTTTACAAAATAGTCTTTGATCTTCTTGTAGACTGTTTCTACATTCTTATCCTGCCTCTCTACCATCACTCTCTGTGCTACTACTATTTACTATTATTATGAGTCGGTCTATGTAGGTAGCTAAGCTTGCCCAGTCGGCAAACGGTGTTAAACAAAACTCTGATCAAGCAATAGCTCTAGAGGCACTGTGTGCAGTCCTCTGGGTTGCCCTTGCTGTGTATTCCAGTCTTCTTAATGTTAGTGCTTTGACAATTTCCAACAACAAAATGTCAGTGTCATCCAAGAATAAGCTAGTAGTTGGCTTTTTGATTTGATAGTAGCACATACCATACTGCTAGTGTTTCAAGGACTATTCTGCACATAGAAAAGTATGGACAAGAGAAATAGGGCATTGTTGATGATAGGTGCAGTTCGACTTTCCACATACCTCAGTCAGAAGTAACTGTGCGGGACTCGGGAGCCCTCACCTTGTTGGGACTTCAAGACCTCCTGGTGGTGACAAGGGGTAGTTGGTTCTGTCTGTAATTAGAAAAATGTTGCACGTTAAAAAGCAAGCATTCATCAGTTGTGCTAAAAAGTGTTGCATGTTATGGCTAAGCATATAAGTTAACACCCTCCCCAAAAACGTTACTTTTCTTCGGTCCCAATTTTCTCTTCCATTACGAGACAAAATAGGGGGTGGTGTATGGCATCTAAAAATATGACATGTTTTTTCTAGGCGTCACAACATCGGATGCGGCACTACCCCCTACCAGTGCCGGGGCCAGCAGCGCGGAGGGGTCTACTCCAGGGGCGGATGCAGCGGCGCCACAGTGCCACCAGGAGGAGCTGAGGGGGATGGCTCAGCAGCGGTGGACGGTGGTAAGTTATTATACTCCTTACTTATTGACATTTTAGAGTAGGCTCGCAAAGGAGTGTATGATGTACTGTACAGTAGACAGTACACTAGTACAAGTACACTGTACTGTTAAGAACAGTTACTAATTTAGAACTACATTTTTGCCCATCATGGAGAAGACAGTCAACCTTGACTTAGTAATAGCATTAGCGGCGGTAGTTCTCGGGTAAGCAATGGCCCCCTCTATTTGAATTCAACTCAGCTGGGAAACTTTTTTCGTGAAGGCAAGTCATATCAGATGATCTTGAGGGAGGTGAAGAACGAAAAGGAAAAGAAGGGTGAAAGGAAGGACGAGCGAGTCGTAACATTTATGACTGTAAAGAATGATACGTGTTTTTGAATGCAGGCAGAGGTGGCTGATAGGAAGGAATCAGATGCATGGCTGCTTGAAGCAAGGATGGTTGGAGGAGAAAGAAAAGATGACTGCCTGTGTGGGTGAATCAGAAAATGCATGTGTGGTGTGCATTGCAATATATCATTTGGGTCAAACTCAAATGCAAGTCAAGACGGTGGTTTACCAAATAAAATGAAAAAGGTGTTAGTTGGTTGTTGAGAAAAAGTAAACTTGGTACAAGTTGAGACATTAAGAAGAATGATAGACGTTTACTTTGGAAGCCTGGATGGTATCTTCTTCTTCCTCATAGATAGCAGAGGTGTATGTATTAGAGCAGACGCTCAGCGGATGAACAGTCTTACTTTGAACAGCTTGTCCGTGCCAGAGTAGCAAAGCTGAGGAAATCCAAATACTAGAAGTTGTGATTGTTCATAAAATGTAAATACTCCCTTGACTAACAGTACAGTAGTTTACTTTGAAAGCACAGCATATATTGTGTATGTATTGTATAGTTAATCCAGAGAAGGTGACGTTATGCACACCAAGTCTTCATTTTTTTCTTCCTTATCTAAAGTTTCAAAATGTTATTCCATTTGCGTGCTATTTGGGTTTTATAATGGTCTGCCCTGTGCCAAGTCATGTAAGTAGATTTCCAAAGGAGCGACATCTCACTCCTGCACCAAATGCACAGCATGCGTTGCTCGAAAAGCAATACCAGTACTTCGTTAAATTCATCATAGTTTTTTAATTTTATTCCTTGTATTCCTCAATTTGCATGTTGTTTTACATCTTTTGTCACAAGGCCAACGTTTCATGCATAGTAAATTTCTAATTATGACGGCTACGCCAATCCAGGCTTTTTTGCTGCCACATGAAAATATACACGAACTTCCTCCATAGAAACAATGAATCATATATCCAATGCATTTCGGGCTCCCTTTTTCGCCCTTCATCAGGGATTTCACTGTGAATATTTAAAAAGGACAATATTAAACCCTATGCGACCCCAAAATCACATTTCAGATATACGTACATTCCACCTTGTGTGGTAATTTTGTAACGCGCACTTTCCCGCCAAATGTGCATTTAACCTTCATAAACCCTGCCCCTCCCAATCTCCCTATCTGCATCACCTATGTATCTTGCTCCAGTTCAAACACCCGTCGTTCCCTCCCCAACCATACGTCAACCCAGAAAACCCTGCCGCTCATTTCCCTACACGCATCTAACGCTTCCCACTCTCTCAACGCCTACCTCGATTCATCGTGACACGATTTTGCAAATCTGACTCTCTCCGTCTCTAACAGGTTGATACGAGTATCCCGCCATGAGCCTGTTCTTATCTCCCATAATCCCCAGAGACCTCCCCTCTAGGTTGACCAATAGTTTGAGCTCCCGTAAACACCAATCCTACAACCCCCAGAATGCACTCCTGCATACTCCTTATTCTACTGAACCCAGAAGCCTGGATTGGCGTAGCCGTCATAATTAGAAATTTACTATGCATGAAACGTTGGCCTTGTGACAAAAGATGTAAAACAACATGCAAATTGAGGAATACAAGGAATAAAATTAAAAAACTATGATGAATTTAACGAAGTACTGGTATTGCTGTATTTTATAGTTGACATTATATCAAGTCATGTCCCTTCCTCCGGCAATTATGGGTACCACACTCACTCCCTATGTTAATAATTTTCTTTCAGCTGTGTCATGGGTGGACTATTGCTGTTGTTCACTCAATCAATCAAAACAAAGCACCTAACGTCATCCATCATATAAGCAAAGATCATGTGATCGGCAGGATATATCATCAGAAATCAATAATCTTGTTTTTCCTTTTGTAGTAGTCAAGGCCCGAGGTGGCAGTGCGAAATATAAATTACATTGAGCAGTAGCCCTTGATGTAACAGAGTATGGCCAGTGCCACCCCTATAGAAAAGTAAGAGCTTGGCACGAGCAGTCAGGCTTATCCCGGAGGCAATGTGTAAAGCGTTTGCGCAACACACACATACAGCAGCAACACACTAGGCACACCACAAAAAGGAACTCCACACAAGGGTATTTATAAAAATAGCCTTTGTATTACCATAAACACATTAGATCATAATCACACATATACACTGTGCCAACTGGCACTGGGCAGTATTTACAGGGGATTATATACACATTACAGGGTCACGTGGGCCACTGTCAAAATCAGCACTTAGTAGAAATGGTAGATTTAGCACAGGTAATATCTGAAGCACAAAATAACAATTGTAGAACACAACCAGTAATCACTGGTAAAAGGAAGGAACACCCTATGCAATACTAGCCACCATATGCATAGGTCACGCAGGTAAACATAAACTCGCTAGCATAAACCCTCCTAGGCAAAACAATCTTCTATGCATGAAAACACATTTTAGAGGTATAGGACAAGCATAAAAGCATAACACATTACGCAAAAATACACATGAGGCATAACCATGTACCCTAAGCGAGGACACAACACCTAAAACTGTCCCCAGGCCAACTTGGCGTCTCAGTGGCTCAAACGCCCTTTGTCCAGCAGAGTCAGGGCTCCAAGGTGCAATTGCAGCAATGCGCAGGGCGCAGGGGCACCACCTAAACGTTGCAGCTGCCCACTAAGTTCTGGGAAACTGAACCTGGCACTGCTTTTCCGAGGAGCCCGCGAGGCTCCAGACGACGTTATAGCAATCGCGGTGCTTCCCTTTCCGCATGGAAGCCCTGCCCGTGGGACACGTCACTGGGCTTTGCCTTCCGGGTCGCGGCCGTGATTCGAGGGGTAGGCTCCCTCTTTAAAGAATATAGAAAGTGGGGTGGGCACCCGCTATGGCGATAAAGTATGCAGCGGGGTGGTACCCACAAACGGGATTTAGACAAAGTCAAGTTGCGGCGTAGGCACCCGCGCAGGGTTAAATAAACATACTGCCGTAATGCAGGGTGGGCACCTGCTCGCAACTATTTAAAATAAGCGGGGTGGCACCCGTAATTAGAAAACCGCGGGGTGGGCACTTTTGAGCAAATATTAAAATAAGCGGGGTGGGCACCCGCCAGATAAGGGGCCAACCAAGATAATGCACTCCCAAGGCGCTAGAGGCAAAAGTCCAGTAAAGTCTTTGAATGAAGGCGGGGGGGGCAAAGGCTGGGCCCAGGGGCCAGCTCACAGGGCCCTCCAGGCAGGGAGGCAGTCCCCAGTGGAGGTACCTCCTGGTGCCCAGCAGCAGCAGCAGGCCCCCCCTCAAGATAGGATCCAGAGAACATTTCACATGGGGTCACAGCCCCTTCTTATATATATTTTTCCCTTTGCCTCCTAGCATAGGGTGAAGGGAAAACCAGATGCAGCAGGTTTTGGAGCACTTTGTTGTGGTCAGCCCCCCTCCCTATTCACAGGGCCGGCTAGGGACATCTGACGCACCACAGGGGGCGGAGCCAGCATTGTGGAGGGAAGGCCCAGCCCTCCCTTCCATCAACATGCAGATCTCTCCATTCACCACCGGGGCAGACCCATCCTGACTCCTGGATCCAGGCACACCAGCCAGCTCCAGCCAATCACAAGCCAGACAGTCAATTCACATTTACTGCACAGACATGCCAACTTCTAAAAGTGGAACTTCCACACTAGACACAATAAATCCGCGCACGTCATCGCTGAGCATTTAATCACACGAGTTCGCACTTACCAAACTCAACCCTGCACTCCACACACATCAGGAACTACCATGGACACACATA
Source organism: Lissotriton helveticus (assembly GCF_964261635.1). Taxonomy (NCBI): domain Eukaryota; kingdom Metazoa; phylum Chordata; class Amphibia; order Caudata; family Salamandridae; genus Lissotriton; species Lissotriton helveticus. The sequence goes on from NC_136068.1 coordinate 270,146,159, forward strand.
TCCCCATGCATTCCTATGTGAGGGCAGGCCACTCTTCACCACACATACACAGAGAGCGCATGCACTTTACACTGGACCACAGGGAAAAGTGCGCAGAGGCCTAAAATCACCAACACCAGGTTACAGAAACAGGCTAGGTAAATGCAAAAGGTTTCGGGGTGAACCTGCCAAAAGGGCCAAGTCCAACAGGGGGTATGGGGGTCCATTAGGGAACAGGAGGTACATACAGTGATGGATACCATAAAGTAGGAAAGAAATGTCAGCATGAATTATAGGGGAAGGGGAGAATGGCCTGCTATGTTTATCGTAACCCATTATCATACCCAGTATACTAGTGTAGTAACAGGAACGTTGGGGAGAAAAAGTCCCAGTAGCATAGACATGAAACGGAGGTCAAATGGAATGATACACTTCAGTAAAGTACCACATTAGCCGATGTGTATGTGAAGTTCCTGACTCTCATTCAAACCTCCTGGGAACTTGCTGCAGAGCAGAATGATATATTCAGACTTTTTCTGCCATAGATGTCTCTCTCTGTTCCCACCTCTGACTGTCCTTTCGATCCTGTCAATAGCAAAGAAGACAAGAAGGTCAGCATTTTGTTGATGCATCTTCATCCAGTGTCTGGCAACAGGATATGCCTGATCCAGATTATTTATAGCCCTGTAGTGTTCTAAGATACGCTTTTTGACCGGGCCAATGGTACTGCTCACATACCTGAGACTACATGGACACAGTAGGACAAAGACACAAAAATCACGCCCACAAGTAATACACTTGTTAATGTGTTTCTGTTTGCCGGTGACTGTGACGAAAGTTCTGACAATACTGCTTCTCTTGCATGCTTTTCACCTGCCACATTTGAACAACCCATTCTGTTCCTGAAGCCATCCCTCTCTCCTGTTATATGTACCTGTGTAACTGTGTACCAGCATGCAACGTAATGTCTTGGGTTTACGATACGTGAATAGGGAAAACTGACTCACTGTTTTGCCAATGACAGGATCACTTTTATTAAGGTGCAAATGCCAGACAATCACCTTCCTAATCTCCTGACTTTTATTTTTCGAAGTAGTAATGAGTCTCACTAGTTCCTGATTTTCAACCGTTTTTTGCTATTGACTAGTAATCTGTCTCTTGCAACTTTGGATGCCTTGTCACTAGCTACTCTAAGAACTTTGGCTGAATAACCCCTTGCTCTAAATCTCAAGATCATCCTTCTCTTTTCGTCCTCTTACATGGCATCTATGTTGCAGTTGCATTTAGCATTAAGCAGCTCGCAATACGGGACACTCCACTTGAGATTCTGTGGGTGATGGCTGTCTGCATGCAAAATGCTATTGCCAGCAGTCTCTGTACAAAATAATTTGGTGTGTAATTGGGCATCACAAATCTCAACTGAGACATCCGACAAATCTATACTAGTCTAGTGAATTTTGTGTGAAAATGACAGATTCATATTATTGTGTCTCATATGTGCCAAGAATTCTTCCAGATTACGTTTTGGGCCTTCTTTGATGATGAATAAATCGTCAAAGTACCTAGTCCACAGTGTGATGTACCTTGTCCATTTCTCTTTCTCTTCTACCCACACATGGTTGGCCTCCCACCACCCCATGAAAATGCAGGTATAGCTCAAAGGGCCTGCTTTGGCACATATGGGGCACAATAATTTGAATGGCATTTACACACACTTCTGAAGTGCGGAGGTGTGGAAGGGAAATGAGAGAGGTATTCACCTTGTCTCTGGGATTCAGGACACTTTTTGTTTATAAAGACATTGAAACTGTTTTCAGCAACACTTAAAGGAGCAAGGACTTGAATGTTATGAAAGCACACATTGGGTTCAATTTTAAAACACAGAGTTATGTTGCTTTTAATTTATTGAGCAGTTGTGCACTGGAATACCAAAATAAACTGTGGAGCAATCAAGCTATTTTAGCATGATGAAATACTATGCACTGTGGTTTAAGGAAATACATTCAGACAATCCATCCAAGGTCATTTTGGGCATTGTAGGATGCCATTGTATAATGTGTGGTTGGACTTAAAAATACATGATCATTTTCTGCCTCACCTGCTCACCTGTGATGAAGGCTTATTAGACAAGCCAAAACGCGTTAGGAGGAAGAGAGTGTGCCTTCTTGTTACTTAAACACTGTGTGTGTTTCCAGGAATCTGGCTTTAGCGGATATGTTTATTTATATATATATATATATTCACTGAAAAAACCATAGGTTATAGACCATATATAGTTAGGAATTAGCATTTACAAAACCTTGAAAATTCACTGAAAAAACCATAGGTTATAGACCATATATAGTTAGGAATTAGCATTTAAAAAACCTTATTTTACTCACACAAAACCATTGAAATTCCATATATAGTTAGTTGCACTAACTATATATTGCGCACCCGCAATCCACTGCTGATGATGTCACATATTACATCATTCATGACATGGTCAGTGACATCACTGATGACATCACTGATGACATCTCAAATGACATCACTGATGACATCTCACTTGACATCAATGATCACATCACTGATGATATCATTCATGTGACAATACAATGCATCTCCTCACATTTTAATATAACCTCTGTTTCACCCAGTGTTAAAAACAGAGTATAATTTTTGAAACCATTGACACACCAATACTAGTTACTACATACGTACTCACTGATTCCTACGTCTACACACACATTCACTCATTCACCCATACAATCATTCATACATACAATCACTCATCTTTACAACACTATCATATGCACTCATACACCTATACAGACACTCACACTCTGCCACTCATCCATGGAGTTACTCACACACCTAGTCAGTCCTGTAAAGAATCAATCACACTTCCATTTTCTACTCTATACAGTTAAACATAGAGCACCTTACGTTTTCAACCATATACTAACACATACTTACTCTCTTATACAATCATTGATACAAGTACACATTGATCTGTACAGAGTCACACACCTCCCATCCAGCCACACACACACTCAGTCTCCCATGCAAATACTTGGGCAATCAATCAATAACCCATATAGTTACTCATATAGCTACTGATCAACACATGCAGCAGTTTACAGAACAACAGACATAATGATGCACAAATTAAGACAGTTTAGTCACTAACCCATGCACTCAGTGAGACACATTTAATCACTCACTCATACATTCAGTCATGCACCTACTAAATCCTTCGTCCAGACACTTATACATCCACTCATTCTTCAATATGTAAGACATATTTTAACTTTACAGAAACATAGTCACTGGATGTTGTCATCAGTGATGTCATCAGTGATGTCATTTGAGATGTCATCAGTGATGTCATCAGTGATGTCACTGACCATGTCATGAATGATGTAATATGTGACATCATCAGCAGTGGATTGCGGGTGCGCAATATATAGTTAGTGCAACTAACTATATATGGAATTTCAATGGTTTTGTGTGAGTAAAATAAGGTTTTTTAAATGCTAATTCCTAACTATATATGGTCTATAACCTATGGTTTTTTCAGTGAATTTTCAAGGTTTTGTAAATGCTAATTCCTAACTATATATGGTCTATAACCTATGGTTTTTTCAGTGAATTTCAATGGTTTTTTAATAGCAAATATCATAAGCTGTCGAATGTCAAGTACGTGGTAAGAATTTTTTTTTCTCGTGTTTATGCACACTGATCTGCTTTGATTGCTGCCCCCCACCCCTCATTTCTATTAGGAGTACTCTCTCTTTGCAGATAGTGAAGGGTAGTTAACGCAGCCCTTTCCCCCTTTGTAATCCGTCGTGCCTGCTTCTCTCTCCATTTGATTGATTGTTCTCTTTGGTTCATTCTCTATTTACAAACAAGCACAGAGTCGCAATACTCTGTTTAGTCTTTGCAGATAGCGAAAAATCGTGTAAAAAAACAAAAGGAATCGAGCAAAATCAGTAGGCCACTAATGGGATCTCTTTTGACCTCGCTAAAATAGAAACATTAGGAACAACCTGTTGAAAATAGCAATGCGTATGTATATAAGCGGCGTTCATTTGTGTTCACAGTACCCCTTGTTGATTGTTTCAATCGAGCATTGAATTGTTCGAAGTTAATTCTCTTAACGATCTTCTCTACCTGCAAACGAGGAAGAATAGGAATATTCTATCTCCCTTTGCAGATAGTGAAGGGTAGGTAACGCAAGCCTTTAACACGTCGTACCTATTTCATTCCTCATTGATTGATTGATTGTCCGAACATTGACTGTTTGGGAATTAGTTCTTTTTGGAGGTATTCCCTGTTTGCAAATAAACGTAGGAAAATCTTTGCAAGTAGTGAAAGGGTACGTAATGCGGACCGTTCTCCCCCGTTGTAATCTGTCATGCCTATCTACTCCCCACTGATTGATGCACCTTTTTCACCCGGACCATTTACTAGAGATACGTCATCTGGCCCGACCAGAGAGCACCCCTAGTGAAAAGGACATATGCAATAATAACGAAGTGATCACTGTATCCTGTTAACAGAAACTTTACCATGAAACAACCTGGAAAGAAAAAAATAGGAAAACGAAAATCAGTAGGCCACTGATGAACATGAACTTTTATTAAACAACGAACAAAGAAACGATAACATAACGTAATGATAAAACCTATTAATGTCCTAGAAACAAGAAAACGTTAAAATATGCCAGTGGTGAGAGACCAGAAAAACAGTAAGAGAAACCAAATCACCCCTCGCTGTCCCACCGCCTGCCACGCCAAAAAAATCGATAGACTAGGGAAAATGCAAGTCAGTAGAACATCCACCCCCACTCTGGAAACTTCCAAGGTGGGGCAGGGTTCCGGCTACGTCCAGCCGGGAGCAGCCCATATAAGGCAGGTCCTGCTGCCACGCCTCGGCCAGGAGATCCTAACGTAGGGTGTAGCCGGAGGAGAGGCCGAGACCAGCGGGACCCGGCCAGGGGATTGCCTTTACAACGCTGAACAGTTGCAGGGGGGGGGAATGTCTCCTCGACCCTCCCCTCTCTCTCCCAGTCCGGCCGCGGTGGCCCTTGAGAGTTGCAGGTAGTCCCGCCACATGCTCTTCCGGTCCGACCACCAACGGTCGGGGGGCCGAGGCCGACGGGATCCGGCTGCAGCCGATAAACCAAGAAACCCGTTCATGGGGCCAGAGCCAGGGGCGTCCGGCCGACATCCACCGGAAGCCCGGCCCGAAGACGGACGGGACACTTCTTTCTTTTATAATGGCTGCGACAACACTGGAGGGGGATGTCTTGCACATGCCTCCGACCCCCCCCTCGTCCTCATCGCCTGGTCCGGCCATAACAAATCTCAAGCGAGACGCCGTGGGGTGCACTGGGAGGGAGAGACGGTGCGAACAGGCCTCTCCCGCCTCCCCAGGTGGAGGCTTCCCAGCTGCACCCTCAGCGCTCCAGGCGGTGGCATCCTAACAACTACAGTGCTGCACAGTTTCGGAACGACCTAGATAACGGTTCTTCCACTGTGGCCATGCTGCAATGTCTCGCCCGGCAGGGTGGAGCCCGTCCGCTCATGTGACCCCGCGATCGCCGGTAGCTGCCGAACTCTCAAAATGGCGGTCGACCTGGCAAGAGCGGGCCCAACATAAAGAAATGGCCCGGTCACTGGTTGACTCCACCACCGTAGTCCTCCACGACCTTGAAGATTCTAGAGGAGCCGCGGGAGTCTCCGACCCCCGATGGGGAATGACTGCCATGATCGCCCGTGGAGTGACGAAACTGTATCCGCGGGACGTCGGCGCTCCCATGCTGGCGCCAGCCTCACTTTGAATTACTACAATCCTGCAGACCTTACTTCCGGTGAAAGCACAGTGTGACCCGGTAGGAAAAATTATTGCACCCCCTCCCCTTTTTGACTGATAGTTCAAACCACCGATCCTTTCCTTTGCCCTTTTAACGGAACTTTGGACTGCCTCCCCCTCTTTTACATTTTCTAGAGAAAACAAAACATTAACCACTACATTAGCATAGCAGTTGACACCAGAACTGTTTTCAAATTGAAAACCAACAACATCTTCAACAGAATCCTTTTTGTTTCTGCTGTGACCCTGCTACAGCACAGGCATTGTCCCCAGCAGTAATTCTGCAATGCCGGTAAGAATAGCTGTGGTGCCTACTGGACTCACTCACCCCCGCGGCGCCCCACGCCGTTTTTTGCTGGGCGGCAACTTACTAGACATCACTTTCGTGCCATCTAGATTTCAGCGCGTTCTGCTGCCTTGGAACTATTCGCACAACAGACCGCTACTGACAAGAATATTTCATTATTAGTGCTGTCAATTTCAATAAATCTATTGGATAATTAAAAAGAAATTGCCACGGTCTCTTCGTTGTTTAAATGTTTTTACTGTTTTTGTTTTGTTGTATATATTTATATGTTATTAAAGTTTTATATTCCTACTACTTTGTTGGAGTGCTATATATTTTTAATGTGACACATAATTGTAAAAACTTTGATGTACAAAGAGTCATTCCTGGAATCTTCCGCTTCAGGCTCGGTCCCCTCCCCAATCACAATACAGGATGGTTTTCAGATAGTAGGAACGCGTGTGCTGTGACGGATCACATCGGGTGTGGGCCTTGATCTACTATAACTCCTTTGAAGAGGGGTGATTCTTTACAGCTGGGGCCATAAACTACATCTGCAGGGCTAGCTGATAGCCTAGGACCGGCCTGGACATTCGGACACAGAGGAAGAGGAGTGTCAGAGGGTGCGGTAGTGAATAGGGCGAAAGGGAGGTGTCGGGCGGGCACAGAGTGTGATTCTCAGGGAAGAGCAGCGCAGATGGGGGAAGGTTTATTGCCCATGCATAAGACAGAGAGCGGTGGTGACCAGTGCCTGGGGGAGATGCTTACGAGGGTGAGGAGCCATGCTACGAATCGACAGCGTGCAGAGAGTGGGTCTGGTCAAGACATCTAAAATGGCTGCCGTGCACGACAAAAGTGTGGCATTTCAAAAAAGGCAAGATGGCGCAAACAATGTTTTTCAACACTTCCTCATTTCCTTCGAATCGAACGTTAACAGACGTTGGGGCATATTACCAAAGTTAAGCGATATTTATCGCTAACGATGCTTACCAACCAATTTTTTACCACTAAGCATCGTCAGAAATTATCGAAGATAAACCTTACTATTATCAAGGTTTATCGCAAATGCGATAATAAACGGCCGCAATGCATGAATATCGCTAAAAAGTCAGCGATATTCATGCATTACCGAGCTAATACTCTTAGCCATGTTATCCACCTCCCATTGGATAACATGGCTAAGAACTGCTCAGGGCAGGTGTTACTTTTTGGAGATATTCGCGCTTAGCGCGAATATCTCCAAAAGTTGGTAATAGGAGATAGATATCTTGCATGTTGTAATGCAAGTTATTGTGGTATATGGAACTCATACCATAATCTCTCAGGAAAGCAGAAACTGATCCTTTTGGGACCGCCTAAAAAGGCCTAGGGGGTGAGGAGTACTCTACTTTGCCCCCTTTTCACGTTCCGAACTATTTTATTTTACTCTCTTCTGTAATTACACAAAATACCAGCGATAAGATGCATCGGAGACACACAGTGAGAGAAAGGAGGCCGGAGATGAAGAAGACATGTCAAATACACATTGGAGATAATATAGTGGCAGAAGGGAAGTAAATATGAGTAAACTTACCATGTAACATAAAAATGTTGCACTCTATACTATAAGTCTCATTTTATACTACAATCACTTCGCTACAACCTCATAAATTAAAAATAAAAATAAATAATGTCTCAAACAATTTTTGATTTCTAAATATAAATTTATTCTTCAGAATTTTCTAAATTTGAAACAACTAGTAACATGTCCTCATCAGTAATTTCCTCTTCAATCATCTCATCTGGAATCTCCTCATTAAAAGTCTGCAATGATGATTCTTGTAACTCTATGGTCTCCAAACACTCGATAAATTCGCCATCAAGAGATTGATCAAAAAAATCATTCAAGTCATCTCCTCCTTCTGACAATATTTCATTATTGGTGCTGTCCATTTCAATCAATGTAGTGGAATCATTCAAGTCATCTCCTCGTGACAATATTTCATTATTGGTGCTCTCAATTTCAATCAATGTAGTGGAATCATTCAAGTCATCTCCTCCTTGTGACAATATTTCATTATTGGTGCTGTCCATTTCAATCAATCTAATGGAATCATACAAGCCATCTCCTCCTTGTGACAATATTTCATTATTGGTGCTCTCAATTTCAATCAATGTAGTGGAATCATTCAAGTCATCTCCTTGTGACAATATTTCATTCTTGGTGCTGTCCATTTCAATCAATCTAATGGAATCATACAAGTCATGTCCTCCTTGTGACAATATTTCATTATTGGTGCTCTCAATTTCAATCAATGTAGTGGACAATTCAAAAGAAATTGCCACGGTCTCTTCATTGTGAGCCATTTTATTTTGAAATTGCTTGCTGTAAATTGCAGAAAAAAATAATCACTTTCATTTATCGTTTTTAGTAATACATAATATAAAACTAACTTCATCAAGTATTTAGTATAACAGAAGGACTGCAAATAAATAACAGAAAACATTTTTCAAATTATCTTCAAGTGTACAACATAGTTCCCCTTACAAATTAACAACTCACCTTTTTAAAAGTAGCAGAAGTGTTAGTACTGTGTAAATCAAACACCAGAAATTCACCACCAAAAATTCCTCACAAATGTACCTCAGACAGTAGTATCACAAAATGGCTGTGGTTTCCTCTCATTTGACATATATACATAACCAATTAACTTTCATCACACACAAATACAAAACCAAAGTAACATTTTAATTGGTTCTAAATTTCAACACTTTCAAATGTGTTTTCCCCATGCAATTTTCCATAGGACATTTACATACGTCTACAGCCTGAATGGCTGAACGGAATTACACCAAACTTGGCAAAATGGTACATCAAACCTAAGAGGTCAGGAATGATCTACTATGCCCCCTTATGGTCATTTCCCCCTTCGCTTTGGCCTCCTCTTGTCTCTCAATCCTACCGAGGGACAAGATGGCGGCCGCTACGGACTGTTTGGAATGTTGACAGACGCCGGAGAACCAATCAGCTTCGCAAAGCTCCGTAACGCGAAAAGTACGCGAAGCGGAGCGCTGTTACAGATATATATCTTTTTTTCAACGTTAATTTCTCAAAATCCACTGGAGCACATATATTGAGACCTAGCAAAGGCACATCGGGCTACCAGTCCCTAATATTTTGCCAAGTTTCGTGCAAATCCATTCAGCCGTTCGATTATTATTATTTTGTTTTTTTTTTGCCCCGCGGGGCCCTTTTAAAACCTCCACATCAAACCTAGGGGGTCAGCGAGGATCTACTATGCCCCCTTATAGTTATTTCCCCCTTTGTTTTGACCTCCTCTTGTCTCTCGATCCTACCGAGAGACAAGATGGCGGCCGCTACGGACTGTTTGGAATGTTGACAGACGCCGGAGAACCAATCAGCTTCGCTTCACAAAGCTCCGTTGCGCGAAAAGTCCGCGAACCAGAGCGCTAACCGGTCCGCTGTTACAGATATATATCTTTTTTTAAACGTTAATTTCTCAAAATCCACTGGAGCACATATATTGAGACCTACAAAAGGCACATCGGGCTACCAGTCCCTACAATTTTGCCAAGTTTCGTGCAAATCCATTCAGCCGTTCGGGCTAAAAGTGAGGCCAACCGCCCTATGGAAAACTCAATGTTAAAAACACGTTTTGGGACCCCCCTTTTTTCTCGGCCCCCACTGGACGAACCCCCCCCAAATTTTCAAGGGCTGCTCAGAAACAAAATGTGCCATTTTCCTGAAAATTTCAGCCGATTCCGTCCACAAACGCCAAAGTTATTAGACATAGAATTTTCAAAAAACCCATAGAGAAAAAATCCTAACTATATATACCTACTGGCGACCGCCAGTAGGTAATATATACATATATATATATATATATATATACATATATATTGCGCTCCACTCCTTCAATGTATTGCAAATACTCGAAAGAAGATACCGCACTCCCGGGGCGAGTTCAACACATTTATTGACGTAGCCTCACAGCAATAGACGCGTTTCGGCAAAAGTGCCTTTGTCAATTTATATATAACATACGGAGGTAGTTATAGTTAGGACCTAGTTACCATAGGAAAATCACAACATTCTATTCCCAATAACTTGGCGCCGATTGACGAATCTTCGCAAAATTTTCAAAACGAATTCTTTGTTGATATCTGCTCCTATGTTGAAAGTTTGGGGGTGATTCGTCAAGGGGGGGGCGAGAAAAAAAGGGGGTCCCAAAACGTGTTTTCTCCATGTTAATTTCCATAGGAAACTTTAGACAAGGCTACAGGTCGAATGGGTAAAAGGAATTACCCCAAATTTGGCAGGGAGAAGGGTCTTGGTCTAGAAAGCACGCTTTTATTTATTTGGTGTAAATGCGTTCAGTAGTTTTTGAAAAATATCAGAATTTACAGATATCGATATTTGGGAATTCTGCCATCTGAATGGCTGAGGTGTTACGAGCACAAGCTTGCTGCTTATTGGCTGCGAGCGGTGCGAGCTGTTGCAACTAGGAAGTGTTGGCCGCCATTTTGTGATTGCGTTGAAGCGAGTAAGGGGAAAAAAGGGTAACAAAAGTTTGAAATAGGAGGGTAGGAGCACTGTAACCTCTGTGGGGTGTTTAGGGTGTGCTATAGAGGGGGTGCGAAGTGAAGTATTCACTCTTATCGGTGTGAAAGTGGTGGGTTACAGAAATTAAGTGAGGTATTGCATAGAGTCTGTTGCTACTAAGGTGAGCTGGTGCGGGACTCGGGGATTAGAGCGTGAGCTAAAATTGTGTGTTATTCTGTGAAGTCATGTGCCGTGGCCGCTGCACTACACATGTGGAAGTAGTGTCAGCATGTGTTTATACCTACTAGGAGGAACTACTGACCCGTACTGGTCTGCTAGTCCTGGGGTACGGACAATTTGTGAGGTATTGCCTAGAGTCTCATGGTGCTAAGCTGAGCTGCTGCTGGAGTCGAGGATGAAAGCGTGAGCTTAAACTGTGTGTGCTATGCTGTGGAGTCATGTGCTCTGGCCGCTGTGCCATACCTGTCCAAGTAGTGTGAGCATGTAGTTGTAGCTACTTGGATGAACTTTTGTTTTGAATATTGTAGCTTATGTATGGTGCTTAGGGGGTGTTATAGAGGGAGCGCGAATGTAAATTCACTCGTATCAAATCAATTAGGTATTTGTAAAGTGCAAACTACTCATTCCTACGGGTCTGATGGCGCTGGGGGCGTAAGCTGAGCTGCGGACAGACTCGGGGTATAGCCGTTGACCTACTGACCCCTACCGGTCTGAAAGTGCGGGGTACGGAAATTAAGTGAGGTATTGCTTAGAGTGTCATGCTGCTAGATTGTGCTGCTGCTGGACTCGGGGATGAAAGCGTGAGGCCAAAGAGTGTGTGCTATGCTGTGAAGTCATGTGCTCTGGGTGCTGTGCCACACGTGTTCAACTTGTATATGGTGCTTAAGTGGTGTTGTATAGGGAGTGCGAAGGTAAATCAATACGGTATTTCTAAAGTGCAAACTACTGACCCCTATGGATGAGTAGAGCCGGGGATCAAAGGTAGGAGGTTTGTGCTGCAAAGTCAGATGGTCTGGCCGCTGCGCCATAGCTGTGTGAAGAATGTATTTTGGCGAGGGTCCAGGAGTTGCTGTTATCTGGCCCAAAATAGCGGGCGTAGTTGTAAGTTATAGGGTGGCTCTAAAAAGAGCCCTTGTGTTCATTAGTTGGAGCTACATATAAGTGCGGATGCACAGCTTCAAGTTATTCAGGAAAACTCGGTTTCCCTGATCTGTGAAATGTACTCCATCACTTCTGTAGATATCCACCATATCAAAACGTGTGTAGTTGTTGTAGATGGAGCCCATTTTGTGGTCTCTGAGGTATGCAGACACAGCTTTGTTGACTCTCTTCTGAGATTTTTCAATCTGAGTACAAAATTGTTTGGGCCATTTCCACTTCTGTCTTTGGTATATATTGGAATATACAAAGACAGTTTGAGACAAAAGTAACATCAATTGTCCATAGGTGTCCTTCATAAGCATTTCCAAACCTACCCCAGTCAATGTGCCTAGGTTGTTTCCACCACAGTGCACAATCACGAGGTCAGGGTGTTGGAGATGCAAACAGGTTTTAACCAAAGGCAGCAATTGGTGCCACTTCAATTCTCTCTGTCCAAACCATTTAATGTCCACATTTTGTAAACCGAGGTCTAAGTCAATATGTCTCTGTTTTGCATACCTCTTGCACCAGACAACATAGCTATGTCCTACAATCCACACTAGCATTTTGAAGATATGGCTGGAAGGTATGGAAAGATGTCTGTAGCTCATTCAGTTCCTTCGTAGAATAAGAGATATGTTTAAAGATGGGGAACTAGTTTCTTTTCACATACAAAACGATTCCTGCTTGGGAGATGACAAGCATTGTTTTTTAAAAGTAGGGTGCACATTCGTTTTGTGGAAAAGCATCTTTGTGATTGGTTAAGAAAAAGCAGTTTGAACAGGGAGTATATATTATAGGATAACATTTGATCAACTCACCAACACCTGTTACTTGCATTTGGAATGCAGTGTTCAAACTTAAAACAATTGTGAACTTTTAACCTGCACGTGCCATTAAATGTTCGAGAAAATGTTGCAAAAAAATATCGTTAGGTTTAAAAAAATTGATGAACTTTTAACCTCCACGTGTTGTAGAATGTTCTAGAAAGTGTGTTGATAGAAAATGTTGCATTTCTGACTTCTATGTGTATTTGAATATTAAAAAACTGATTATATGAAAAATTAGAAAGACAGTAATAAAGAGAAGTTTTGAAAGCTAAAAGAGTCAAGGAACTATTCGAATGTGTTTTTTATTACCTACTGGCGGGTGCCAGTAGGTAGTTATTGAGTTAGGACAGTTTCCTTAGGAAGAACATTTTTTGTTTTGCCTATAACTTTGGCATAATTTGATGAATCTTCATGAAATTTTGAAAACTAATTCTTTGTTCATATCAGCTCCTATGGGGGTGATTCATCAAGGGGGGCCCGAGATAAAAGGGGGGTCCCAAAACGTGTTTTCTCCAGGTTCATTTCATTAGGAAACTTTAGACAAGGCTACAGGTCGAACGGGTGAACGGAATTACCCCCAAATTTGGCAGGGAGAAGGGTTTTGGTGTAGAAAGCACGCTTTTGTTTCTTTGGTGTAAATCCGTTCAGTAGTTTTTGAGAAATATTGAAATTTACAGATAGAGATATTTAGGAATTCTGCCATCTGATTGGCTGAGGCGTTACGAGCAGGAGCTTGCTGCTTATTGGTTGCGAGAGGTGGCAACTAGGAAGTGTCGGCCGCCATTTTGTGATTTCGGTGAAGCAAGTAAGGGGAAAAAAGGGCGAAAAAAGTAGGAAAGGAGGGTAGGAGCACTGGAAGCTTTGTGGGGGAGTGCGAAGCAAAGTAGCCACTGTTACTGGTCTGAAAGTGTAGTGTTGCTCAAAGTGACATGGTGCTGATATGATATGGTGCTGCACTCGGGTATGAAACCGAGTGCCGAAACCGTGAGGTCATTGCTGTAAAGTGATGTGGTCTGGTGTTTGTAGCATACGTGTGCAGGTAGTGTTAGTAGGCGTTTATTCCATACAGGGAGTGGGAAGCGAACTACTGACCGCTATTGTGTGTTTATAGTATACCGGAAGCGTGAAGCGAAGTACTCACGCCTAGCGGTGTAAAGACTTTGGGATGAAATAGAGGTGATTGCTGTAAAGGGATGGGCTCTATGCGCTGTGGTATACGCGTGCAAGTAGTGTTAGTAGGTGTTTATACCATAGAGGGAGTGGGAAGCAAACTACTGACCGGTACCTTGAGCTCATACTATCCCGGAAGTGGGAAGCGACGTACTCACACCTACCGGTGTGAAGACTTGGGGATGAAACCGAGGTGACTGCTGTAAAGGGATGGGCTCTGGGTGCTGTAGCATACCTGTGGAAGTAGTGTTAGTTTACGTTTATACAATATAGGGAGTGGGAAGCAAACTACTTACCCCTACCGGTCTCAAGACTCGTGGATGAAACCATGAGCTCTTTGCTGTAAAGTCATGTGCTCTGCGTAGTATTCCAATGTAAGTTATAGTAGAATGTTAGGATGCAATTCTACTAGAATCTAAGTATGTAATGTTAGAATGTAGGGCTGTCATGACGGGAACCTTGAGGAGTTTGTACACGGTGCTGGAGAAGACGGTTTCTTTGCGGTCTGCTCCTGTTGTTGGCTGTTTCAGGTGTCTTGTTTTCCTGTAATAAATCTACTTATTGGATCCACTGCTGTCTGCCTCTTCACTACATAAATTTGGCGAGGAGTGAGAGAAGGTAAAAATAAGGCACCACTCACCAATATTTCAAAATTGCTTGCGTTGTGTTGAAGACCCGTTTTCTTTGTGTAGCTGTTTCTACTCATGCCAGGGTTGTCGGCTCATTGAACTATCTCATCTTACTTCTGGTAAGATTTATATTTTTAGATTTTGCGCTTCTTTTTTTTTTTTAAACAAATTTTATTTGTCTAGTTTCACATACATTGCAGAGCTCTGCACTCCAGAGGTTGCTGCATACATCAATCACAAGATGATAATGACTTCGACATTTATGAAAATTAGCAAACCACATTATAACAAACCCTTCCCAACTCCCCCCTGCCCCCAGATTGAGCCCATGTCACATCACTCCATCCACTTTGTAGCTGCTCACCCGGAATCAAAGTCCCTCCGGGTCATCCCTCCCCGCCACCACTGACACATAAAAACAGTAAGGAGATCAGTCCAGCAGGCTTGCTTCCACCTCCCGTGGCAGGTCCATGTCCCTGCCCCGTTAATCTGCCTACCTCTTCCATATCTTGTAATGTTTTGGGCACCCCCTGGCAAGAATAACAGGTTGTTCAAGCCCCATACAGAAATCTAGCCCATTTTTTCATGCGGCAACCGATGGGGCCCGTGGCACCTTCCAGGCCCTGGCAATATCTATTTTTGCTAATGTGAGGCCTAATAACAGAAGGTGGCATTTGTAGAGATTGCCTCCCACTCCTTCCATCACATGCAACAGTGCCAAGCGCGGAGTGCAGGGAAGCTCCCAAGCCAACACCTCCGAAAGACAGGAGTGTATCCCCCTCCAGAATCTATGCAAGGAGAGGCAACTCCTCACTGTATGTAGAAGCGTGCCCTCCTCCCGTTGACAACGGAGGCACTCGGGAGATGCAATCATTCCCGCCCTCCACAGGCTCTCTCTGGTGAAATACACTCTGTGCAGGTATTTAAATTGGACCAGCCGCAGGCGCATCGCTATTGCCGCCCCTCTCAGCTCGCTAGGGCCGCAGCCCAGTCCTCCTCCTCCAATTCACCCACATCCGCATCCCATGCATCCTTAAGCCTCTGCAGATAAGAGAAACAGTGTATGACTAACGTTTGGTATATGCGGGAGATCTTGCTCCGGTAGGGCGCCCATAAAGAGCTTCGCTTCTATGGGGCTAAATTCGTGGAGAGACTCCAGGCCCTCCAAGCTGGGGGTGAGGTCGTGCCTGAACTGCAGGTACCGGTAAAACTGGGACCGCGGCATCCCATACTCGTCCTGCAGGCCTTGAAATGATTTGAGTGTCAGATCCGTCATAACATCCCCTAGGAACGAGATGCCTATCGCATCCCATCCCCAAAAGCCCCGCAGCGCTGCCAACTGAGAAAGGTGCCCGTTGCCCCATAAGGGGGTCTCACGAGTCAAGACGTTCCACCACCCCATCCTACGTAGCGCCTTTCTCCAGATAAAGAATACCACTTGCGTGACTGACGGCAAGGAACTTCGGAGTGTAATAGTGTATGTAGGGGATAACTTCGCACAAGCTGCAGCTCAGCTGCATAAGCCGGGTCCCCCCTGTCCCCATACCACCATTCATTAAGGACCAGCAGATGTGAGGCCTGACAGTAAGATAGAACATCCGATAAAGCTAGACCCCCGGAGTAGGTAGACAGGAAACAAGTGCGCAGGGCCACCCTCACTTTGCCCCCCTCCCACAGAAACTGTCCCAGCGCTGAGTGCACTTGCCGAAACCATCGGGGTGGGATTTGATATGGATGGTTCTGCAGCTCATAGAGGAGGCAGGGAAGCGCCACCATCTTGAAGATTGCCGACCTACCATATATGGACAGGGGCATTCTGGACCACAATTTAGGATCTTCTCGGGTACGGTCCCACACCGGGAGCAGATTGCGTTTCCAGGCCACCGCCGGCACATCAGACAGAAAGACCCCCAGATACTTCAGCCCCTCCACCGCTAATGGAACTGATGCAGCCCATGCTCCCACCGTCTGCCGACCCCCCAGGGCCCACAGCGTAGATTTGCATGGGTTCATATACAATCCTGAGGCTTCCCCAAAAATCTGTAGGATCCGAAGCAACCATGGCCCGACCTGTCTAGAGCGGAAAGAAAAAACAGGACATTGTCCGCGTATAGTGCTATTCTGTCCGAGAGACCCGGCACCCACTCAAACCCTCGAAGCTGGGCATCAATGCGCACCCAGGCCACCAGCGGCTCTATGGCAAGCGCAAAAAGGTATGGGGAGTGGGGGCAACCCTGCCGCGTACCACACCGTATGGAGAAGGAGCAAGAAATCTCCCCTCACCCGCACCGATGCTGTCAGATCAGTATATAGCAACATCAGATTGGCCAGAAATTTCGGGCCATGGTTAAGCTTACTCAGAAGGGCAAAGAGGTATACCCAGCTCAGGGAATCAAAGGCCCTATCCATGTCGGCCAATAATAGCGCAGCAGGTTCCCCCAACCTTCTGCTGGCTGCCACTGCCATGTGTGCACGCCTAATATTGTGGCGGGTCGCCCTTTTGGGCATGAACCCAGCCTTGTCCAGGTGTACCAATTCCAGAATATGTGGTAGGAACCGTTTGGGCAGTGCCTTGGCCAGTACCTTCGCCTCCACATTTAGGAGGGAGATAGGACGGTATGAGGCGTGCTGTTCCGGAGGTCTGCCCAACTTAAGGAACACCACCACCTCTGTGTGCCTCCAGTCTGGGGGGTGTGAGCCATGATCCTGCGCCTCCTCCACCACCGGCCGAAAGTGTGAGGCCTGCTGCAAGAAAAATTTCTTTAAAAATCACTGGGAAATCTATTTGGTCCTGGAGGCTTCCCGGGATTCAGCTCCCCCAGGGCCGCACCCAACTCCTCGTCCGACAGTGGCCTGTCCAGGCGGTCCCGCACCTCATCTGATACGGCCTTAGGTAGAAGGTCATCAACAAATTTGATTATATTCGCGGCCGCGAGGCATTCTGACGGTGCATAGAGGTCCTCATAGTAAGCATCAAAGCTTTCGGAAATGGCTGGAGGCTCAGTGAGCGGCACCCCCGTGGGGCCAAGGACTCTCGGTAGAGCCTGGGAATGAAAGGCGCCCTGACATAGTCGATGCAGCATTTTGCTGGATTGGTCCCCCACTGATAAACCCTACTATGCATTGCCATATTGGGCTGGCGGGCTTCGTCCAGCAGTAGGGGCGTATAGTTTTGCGGTGCTAGTGGTATTTGACGTCAGGCTGGGCCGCCTTCCGCCCCCTGGCTCCGACGTTCCAAGGCCGCTATCTCTGCCTCCTGGTGCAGCAATTCCCTCTTACGCTCCCCACGCGCCGCCACACACCAAGAAATATCCACCCCTCTCAGCTTGGGTTTTAATGCCTCCCACAGTACCGCTGGGGACTCGACTGATCCCACAATCATCGTTAGATAATGGTCGATCTCCTTAGTCAAGTGGGCCCTATAGTCTTCTTTCTGTAGATGCCACTCCGACATGCGCCATCGGAGTGGCTGCCGCCCCGGGCCTATCCTAAATGTAAGGGCTACCGGTGAGTGATCTGACAAGCCCCTGGGCGGTATGTCAGCCGACATTGCTCTGCGCGACATAAGACAGAAGACAGACACTATTTTTTGTCATGAAATTACACATCCGGGTTAGCAATACTTCCTAGCTTTTCCTAGGTATGCTCAATCGTTCATATCTACAGGATAGGCTGTTTGCCTTGATTATGTACAATAAAGCTTTGACATGTTTCGATGGATTATATGTGATAGTCCATCTTTATCAAGACAGTTATATAAGCCTATCCTGTAGATATGAAAGATTGAGCATATCTAGGAAAAGCTAGGAAGTATTGCTAACCCGGATGTGTAATTTCATGACAAAAAATAGTGTCTGTCTTCTGCCTCTGTCTGTGGTCCAGTGCCCACAAGCACTCAGCTTGGGCAATTGAAGTGTAGTATTGTTTAGGTTCTAACTTTTTAATAGAAGAAAGTGCTTGTGTTAGATTGATGAAATATTGTTGGATGTAAATGTAACATTTTTGCACATGTTTTTAATGGTAATGAATTGTTAGTATTTATAATGTTTAGGATGTTGATTTTAACAACAAAAAAAATTACAGTATTTACTTACCTTGTAATCAATGGTGTTGGTAGTAGGTGTAAATTCTAATACATGGGCTGCAATCTGTGTGAAGAGTACACAGAGTAGTTTACGTAAGTTTTGTCCACCAAGGGATTTCTTTTTTCTACTGTTTGAAAGTACCCAAATCCCTTGGTTTGGTTGAAGGGGTCTCTCTCATTTGTCTATTCATTTGTGTAATAGTCAGTTACATTATGTTTGGTAGGTGCAGTGTAATATTGGAAGGGTTTGCCCTCATAATATTCTATAAACAGATGATTTTCACAGTAAACTATAGACAAGTGTTGTCAGAAAAAGAAGACCTATACAATCAGTTATTTATTTGAAAAAAAGTAACCTTTATTAAAAACACAAATAAATAGAAACGTACTTTTAATAGAACAAACAGTATAATATAAAAAACGTGGATTGGACTCCAGTGGAAGCAGCATAGAAAACCTGCAAGACAAAAATGAAACATAAGTATGTGTGCTATGTGGAAGAGGTAAAGAAAGGTAGTCCGAATGAAAGGATGATAGTGAGAATGGGAGGAAGGGGGAGTCGGTGGAAGGGAGAAGGAGAGGGAGAGTCAAAAGAAGAGAGGGAGGGAGAGACAGAGCGTCGGCCTACTGAACCCAGCCCATAGTGTTTACCCTCCCGTCACCCGTTTGTCTAGGATGCTGGGGTCCGCGAGAAAGAGTGGGGTCCAGCACATCCTTAAAATGAAACATATGAGGCCAGAGATTAGGGGCCATATTATCAAGGAACGGAGATAATATTATTGCCGCCTTAGCGGCAGGAAACTGCCGCTAACGTGGCAATAAGGGGCTTGATAATATGCCCTTGTGAATTCCCATAGAAGCCCAGGTTCTGGTGTGAACCTGGGCTTCTATGGAAATTCACAAGGGTATATTATCAAGTCAATTGCCGCCGCTTTGGCAGCAGTTTCCTGCCGCTAAAGCTGTTATAATGTTATCGACGTTCTTTAATAATATGGTGCTACATTATTAGCTACAGAGAAATCGCTTGCCTGCACCAGTGCACCCAGGGTGCTGCACCCCAGCCCCTTCCCCCGCACTGTGCTCAATATTAGGTCCTGCACACCGAGGCTTCACTGCTCACCTGCCACCACCGGTGTGTCCCACGACATGTTGGTGAGAGCCCTGAACCCGGTGATAGGTTTGTACTGTAGGAGACCAGGTCTCCGGTCGGGGACAGTGTCTTGATACCACGATGGAAGGCGCCAGAATGCCCAGGGCATCATTGCGGGGAGAGCTCCCGAACCGCCCTTCTTGAGCAAATCAATTGAATGTCTGAAAAGGGAGAAATAATTTAATGGTGGAAGCGTCCGGAGGTAAATGAAGGTTTATTTCCAGCTTGATCGAAAACAGGAGTTGAGTGCATCCTTCGTTTTTGAAGTACGATCTACCAACTGTAAGTGGTAATCGTGGTTCAAAGAGGAGTTGGAGTGCTCGAGAATTCACAAAGTTAAATATTAATATGCTATACGAATGTTGATATAGAAAGGAACAGAGTGCATGCTATAAGCATAATGTGCGTGTGTAATGCAGTGGCGGAAGGCTCTGTGCATGTACACTTAGTATCGAGCTCACTACAGTGCCCTAAAAGCCAATGCCATGTGTCTGTAGGGCAGCGCTGCCCGCTGGCTCAGGCCTACAGTATGGTCCAGCAGGTCCTTAAAATGAGACAGACATGTGACTGAATGAGGTCAGAGATCACATCATTAAGCACAGCAACATCACTTATTCGCACATGCGCACTCAGGGTGATGGACGCCACTCCTCCCGCAGCACCGCACTCAACTGGTGTCTGTAGGGCATCGCTGCCTGCTGGGTCAGGCCTACAATACGGTCCAGTAGGTACTTAAAATGAGACAGACACGTGACGGAATGAGGTCAGAGATCACATCATTATGCACAGCAACAGCACTTATTCGTACGTGCGCACTCAGGGTGATGCACCTCACCCCTCCCGCAGCACTGCGCTCAACAGGTGTTTGTAGGGCAGCATTGCTCGCTGACTCAGGCCTACAGTACGGTCCAGCAGATCTTTAAAATGAGACAGAGATGAGACTGAGTCAGGGTGAGATCACATTGTTACGCATGGCAACATCGTTTGTTCACACCTGTGCAGCCAGGGTGATGCACCCCCCGTCGCACCTCGCTGGATTGGAGGCCCTGTGCACCCAGGTCGCTCTGCTTACCTGCTTTCATTGTTGTGTGAGCAAACACTACAGGCAGCAGTGCTCTCAATTCAGGTGGAGTGATGAATTCAAGATGGTGTGCACCTAGTGGGTCCCTTTCGAAGACGACGGATAGAAGGGTTGACAATTTAGAGCCAGTGTTGTTTGCCAGGACGGTGTACACCTCATGGATCCCTTTATTTTATTGCGCATTGTGATATGCGAGGTGGATGCGGCCATATCATCTGAGGCTGTGTTCAAGAAGAGGGACGTGTGGCGTCGTGGTCATCTTATTTATACGAACGCAAAGTGGGCTGGGCTTGCGTACGCCAGGCCAGCGTAGGGGTGTGAATAATTATTCCGGGGACCTGGGCGTTGTTCAGTTCCTGTCTGGCATGAAGTGTACTTATGTGTGTTTCTTTTGTAGTTTTGACCTTGCGGAGTGTGCAATTTATATTAGTGTAGCATGTGCTGGGATGGATTCAACTATCGCTAATGAGATGGTGTATGAAAAGGTTGAATGGTGAACATCACATGTCGTAGTCAAGGTTGTGGATATGCGCAGACATGTATGTCAATGGTGTGCGGTATTATTGAAAGTGTTGCTATCGCGAAGCGTACACATGTGAATGTGCTCGGATGGAGGGAGGATCAGCATTGAGGCTACATCATACACAGTGATAACGCTCATTACAGTCAAGAAATGTATGTCAAACGTAAATCTGAAAGTCTCACATATAACACACTAGTATATTGGTAAAGCCTGTCAACAGAGCGTACAGCAAAATAAATCTACACATTGCTGTTTACTGTTTGTCACATGTGATCTAGGATGTGCACTCTGCTTGTGACTCCTGATACTTCTTAGAGCCACGAATACCCAGGCCGAAAGGGAGCACAATAATGTGCACACACACACAGCAGGGGCATCGTGTAACACATATTTGTTTTTGAATGTATCGTTTGAGATGCATGGTGATCATATGCGGAAGGCTAATGTACAGACCATGAATATTGATCAAGATGATCGGTGCATGTTGCGTGTAGTATAAGATATGTGCACACAGCAAAAAAACTTTTCAAAAAAGCTTTCTGAGCAGAAGAGGTGTCTCTCATCAAACGCTGTAGAGAGAATGAGTAAAATGGGTAGGGTCGTCTAACTGGTACAATGGGAAATGTTATGAAGCAATGAAATGTTTTTTTTAAGGTCACATGGCAATCGCGCACCGAGCGTGCAAGGAGGCCGCACCCGACGCGATTTTGACAAAATATATTTATCTTAATATAAGTTTATTACAGTTAGAAATATATAAATGTTTAAAATATTTTATATTATTGCTTGTTCTCATATACCGTTTAAAGTTATTTAGATATACTTTTGAGACAAAAAAAAATGGTGGAATGGCGTACCTGGCACAACACTATATGTCTGTGATGTAACACAGGGCCTGACAGCATGTACTTGTCGCATACGCAACGCGCAGCGGGCGCGACCCCATACGTACATGACGTAACGTGTGGCTTGGTACTGTGTACCTTGACGTACCATAGAAAATAACAGAAGGAGCTATACTTACCAATAGCCCCAATACCAATTACCCAACAACCAGTCAGTTGGCAGTGAAGAAAGTTCAATTGTTTATTATACAGAATACTCTATAGAGGAGGCTCCCCCATCCTCACCCATCAAGGTGCGTGGAGAAGACTGCTGGCTTACATTCAAAACATCACATATATACATTCGACATAGAGCATGAAACACAAAAGTTGGAAAAACACTACTTGGCTCTTGGCCCTCAAGGAAGGACCATATATGGCACACATGATTATTACAAAATTCTGTTTTAGTTATCATTGGGGAGGTCAGAAGGGGTGACTCCCGTTTGTCTCAGTGCCCGGGAGTGCAGACACGGCGCCTTCAGGAATGCGCTTATCGCACCCAAAGCCAGATGCGACCTTGAGTCCCAGGACAGGGGAAGAATAGCGTGTATTCAGCTGTCTCCAGCAAATCAACTAAGCTAGGGCCTGACAGCCATTGGAAGGTAGCACGTGATCACTGTTCATGCCTAACGCAGACAAGAAAAGATGGCGTCTGTATAGTTTTCAGCCTACACAAGTAAAACAGAACACACACACACACATATACCCTTACTAACTCAGTGAAAGAAGTTATAGATTACATTCTGTGCATACCTGTATACTAGGAATATATAGATACATCATGCTAACACAATATACATATACCACCCATACCACTAACATAGGGTAAATCGGAGTTTTATCCCTCAACCTGTCGATACCAAAGTAGCAGCTGGGCTGACTTCATGCGTATATGATGTTACGCGGGATGCGTTGCCATGAAGTCGTCAGATACGAAATGCGCATCATTTACGAGTTTAGCAACTTGACGGATAGGATTTGCGTGGTGATGGAGCTTGGTACGCTACCAGTATGGGAGTGCATTTTTCTCCAGAAAAAAAAGATACACATATTTGTTGGGGAAGATATAAAACATTACATCATTTTTAAAGTAAAAAAAAAGAAATATAATAGAGTTCCAAAATATTAAAACAAATATTTGAAAAAATATAGGTTTTAGAAACATTAAAATATTAAATTAAAATTTAATAAACCTTTGAAATTCACTGAAATAAACATAGGTTTTACAGACGTTATAGTTAGGAATTAGCATTTAAAAAATATTAGAAATTCACTGAAAAAAACATAGGTTTCAGGGACGTTATAGTTAGTTGGACATTTGACTCATATAAAACCAGAGAAATTCGCCTGTATAGTTAGTTGAGCTAACTATAACTTGCACGCCCGCAATGCCCTGCTGATGATGTCACAGATTACATCACTTATGACATAGTCATTGACATCACTCATGACATCACTGATGACATCTCAAATGACATCACTGATAACATATATGTGTTCAAGTCTGTATCTGTGAAGGGCTGTATGGCTGGGAGAGTGTGTATGAGTGTGTTGGTGAGTAAATGGATGCCTCAGTGGTACATGTGTGAGTAACTGCACATGTGAAAGTCAGTATATGTGACTGTTGGACTTTATAAATGACAATATATATGAGAGTGACTGATTGTGAGAGTGCCTGTATGGATCAGTGTGTGCTTGTATTAGTTATTGTATTCGAGTGTATGTATGTGTTAGTATATGTTTAAATAAGTGAGTTGGTATGTGTATAACTGTACAGGTGGGTAAATAAAAGTGTGATTGATTATTTCCATTACTGACCATGTGTGTGAATAACTCAATGAATGAGAGGCAGTGTCTGAGTGTCTGTATAGATATGTGACTGGATATGATAATGCTGTATTTATGGCTAGTTATATATATGAGTGACTGTATGGGTCAATGAATGGATTTGTGTGTAGACCTAGGAATTAGTGAATGGATATGTAATAACTAGTATTGGTGTGTTCATGGTTTCGAAAAATATACTCTGTATTTTTGAGTGGATGTATCAAGTGCTATATTAGGGTCTGATGAGGTGCATCAGATGTTCACATGGATGATGTCATCAGTGATGTAATTTGAGATGTCATCAGTGATGTCACTGACCATGTCATGAATGATGTAATATGTGAAATCTTCAGCAGTGCATTGGGGGGGCGCGAGTTATAGTTAGCTCACCTAACTATAACAGTGGAATTTCTATAGTTTTGTATGAATGAAGTTTCCAACTGGTCCAACTAGCCCACTAGGTACCTCCAGTAAACACCACAGAGCTGCGTTGCAGAGAGGTGCAAAAAGGGGCATGGCCTGGACCACCTCTCTGCAGCGCAGCGCAGTGGCGCTTACTGGAAGCACCTGGTGGGCTAGTTGGCACCCAAGGACCCTCAGGATTGAAGGGGAATTATTTCCCCAACATAAAAAGCACCACAGGGCGTGTTTGCACACGTCACCTCAAGTCCGGTCGCCCCCCTTCACCACTGTGTAAACACGCCCTGTGGCCATTTCAAGTTGGGAGATTAAGTCCCCTTGAATCCTGAGAGTCCCTAGGGTCCAACTAGCCCACTAGGTACCTCCAATAAGCACCACAGAGCTGCATTTCAGAGAGGTGTAAAAAGGGGCACGGCCTGGACCACCTTCTGCCACACAGCGCAGTGGCGCTTAGTGGAAGCACCTGGTGGGCTAGTTGGCTCCCAGGGGCCCTCAGTATTGAAGGGGAATTATTTCCCCAACTAAAAACTTGCCCAGGACGTGCTTGAACACGTCACCTCAGGCCCCGTCCCCTCCCTTCACCACTGTGTAAACTCGCCCTGTGGCCGTTTTAAGTTGGGAGATTAAGTCCCCTTGAATCCTGAGGGTCCCTAGGGTCCAACTAGCCCTCTGCAATGCAGCTCCCTGGCGCATACTGGAGGTTCCTGGTGGGCTACGTGGCCCGGAGGGACCCCCAGTATTCAAGGGGAATTAGTTTCCCATCTGCAAACGCGCCCCTGGCGCGTTCGCAGATTGCTGCAGGGGGGGGGCGGGGATTCCGATGAGTCTTTATAAAAAAAAATTAAGAAGGGGAGCTGAGTGGCCCACCTTCTTTTCCTATTTTATTGGCCCTAGGGACCCCATCCCCCAGGGCCTGACCCCTATTTTATTTTAATTTTTTATAGAAATTGGAAGGGGGCCACGTGGCCCCCCTCTAGAAGCCATAATTGCCCTTGGGGCCCCATCTCCCAGGGCATGGCCAGTTTTTATTTTTAAATTTATTTGGAAGGGGCTGTGTTGCCCCCCTCCTCAGGCCATTTATGGTCCTGGGGAACCCATCCCCCGGGGCTGGCCTTTGCTTTTTGTTTTTTTAATTTATTTTTAATTTTTGAGGAGGGGGCCGCGTGGCACTCCTCCCGGCCACTTCTAGCCCCGGGGACCCCATCACCTGGGGCGGGCCCTCTCCGTTGGGGACCGTGGAGGGGTCCCCAATCCCACCACGGTCCCGCCGGCTTCCCACCTCCTGCGAGAGCCGGCATTGCTTTTCCACAGGGGGAGCTGCTAAGATGCAGCTCCACGTGTGGAAAAGCAATCGGCTTTGGTTTTTCCAAAAAACAAAGCAGAGTTTGCTATGGCAGGGCTGGGGCCGCATGGCTCCCACACTGCCATAGCAAACTGCAGTGTCCCCGTGGGTGGGCACCCCTGGACACTGCAGGAGCCAGCCCTGGAGGATGGCTGTGGGGGGGTCATGTGCCCCGCCAATATTTTATAAAAGCCCCAGGGGCGGCGGCCCCAGGGCTTGGGCGGGCCTTCGAGCCCCCCCACCCATTTTATATAGAAGCCCCAGGGGGTTGCGGTCCCCGGGGCTGCGGGGGGCCATGAGCCCCCCGCAAATACTTCTGAAAAGCCCTGGGGGGGTGGCGGTCCCCAGGGCTGGGGGGCCCCTTTGGGTCCCCCATTACAAAGTAATCATTGCCCCAGGGATTTGGACCACCCGGGGGCTAATTAATAACAAAGCGCGGGAGCAGGCGCTTCATTTTTTTAAATTTTCGCAGCAGAAACCGTGCATTATCCGTGCATCCTGTGATTTTAGCAGGCCTAGGGGGTCAGGGTGTTTCTACCTTGCCCCCGTTTCTTGTTTTGCACCTTAGTTTCTCTGTTTTCTTGTGCCGCGGTTCTACTGAGGCACAAGATTGCTGCCAACACTTCCTGTCTTGGAGTGTTGACAGCAAATTAGCATGAAGCTCGTGATCGGGTGGGTGCACGGATCCTGCGCGCCTCTAGATAACGATATTTTTTTATTTTTATTTTCTCAGCAACTACTGAACGGATTTACACCATTTAATAAAAAGAGTTCTTTCTGAACCAAGGGCTACCTTTTTGCCAAATTTGGTGTAGTTCCGTTTAGCAGTTCGGGCTGTAGCAGTAGCTAAAGTTTCCTATGAGAAATGTGTGGGGAAAACACATTTTGGGACCCCCTTTTTTTTCTCCCCCCTCCTTGACGAATCACCCTGAAACTTTCAAGATAGGAGCTGACGGGAGCAGGCCATAAGTTTTAAAAATTTCACGAAGATTCGTCAAGAGCCCCAAAGTTACTAGGAATAGAATGTTGGAATTTTTCTATGGTAACTAGGTCCTAACTATAACTACCTACTACCTATATATATATATATATATATATATTTATATATATATATATATATATATATATATATATATATTACAGCTCCGTGGGGTTGTCCAAGTAGCGGGTTGCACTCGAGCCTGCGTGCGCCTTCCCCAAAGCGTTTGTTGGTATGGGCAGTTGCGTGTTTGAAATAGGCCCGACGCGTTTCGGAAATTTATTTTCCTCATCAGGGGCCAGCAGTAAAGTGCACGACGTCTACCATCTCCCTTTATGAAAACACACATTGTGCTTATGGGAGATGTAGTCCATATGTCCTGGATGGATGCACTTTCAAATTACTGCTCGTTCCAAAGGCTCTAACATGAGCCCCAAACAACACTCCTGTCCTTATCCATCGCGCAGCTCCACATACGCGACTCCTTGAATAGCGAGTCACGTGGCCCCCGTTTTCCGGGGTGGTGCAACCCAGCGGTAGGACCGCCGCTAATGTATTACAGCTCCGTGAGGTTGTCCAAGTAGCGGGTTGCACTCGAGCCTGCGTGCGCCTTCCCCAAAGCGTTTGTTGGTATGGGCAGTTGCGTGTTTGAAATAGGCCCGACGCGTTTCGGAAATTTATTTTCCTCATCAGGGGCCAGCAGTAAAGTGCACGACGTGTACCATCTCCCTTAATGAAAACACACATTGTGCTTATGGGAGATGTAGTCCATATGTCCTGGATGGATGCACTTTCAAATTACTACAAGACAGAAAGGAAAGCAAAATACCACATGTACAACCCCCTTGCACAGTTTTTTTTAATAAAAAGAGGCCCCGGGGGGCCTCGGGGGAGGCAGTCCCCGGAACTCCGGGGGGCCATGAGCCCCCGCATACATATAGTTAAAGACCCGGGGTAGCGATCCCCGCGCGGGCCCCCCATTATGAAAAAAAATTGCCCCCGGGATTTGCCTCCCCTGGAGGCTAATTAACAATAAAGCGGGCTTCGCGTCTTTTTTCTTTTTCACCCAAAACCCAGCGTTTTAAAAAAAAAATCCACGTGACGTCATGTACGGCGCCCCGTACGCTTACGGCGCGAAAGATTATTATTGTTCAAAAACCTATATTTATGTATTTAATGTACATATTAGGGAAGGCATTATCTGGGATAATCATGAAAATTGTTTTAAAAAACTTTAAATAAGCGTATATTACTTTTAAAAGCAATTACTAAAATAGAGGCTGTACGTCGTAAGAGCAAAGATGGTTTGAAGAGTTATACATTTTATAAAACAATATAGTACTGCACGCTAAAGGAAAAAAGTCAGCACAATTATTGACCCCTCTCCCAACATTTAAAAGACCCTGGGGTAGGTGGTAAATTATTCGAGACTGAATACGTTAGTACACCCTACTGTGCTTACGCTACCAGGAAATCACAACAACAGTACAAGGCCCAGATTTCCATTGTAGTGATTTCTTAGTTGCATGTCTAGTTGCCAGATCGACACACACTCCCTCATGGCTGGTTTACACCCACACCACACCCATCCAGCACAATCGTCACTACACACGCGACCCTATATATACATGTTGTACGCCATTTTAGAGTTGTTCCCAAAGTACCGAACAAGGGGCCCACTACTACATGCGTGGCCTCTTTGGTCACTGAGTTAGTGGTGCCCGAAGCACTGAGCGGGTGAAGAACCTGCGATGATGATGATGGGAGCAGGAGTATGTCTTTAGCCATAGAGATATCAAGACTCGGCACCATATATGAGACTTCTTTGTTGGAGAACGGGACTAAATCATGCAGAAGGTGTCTTTTCCACGAAAAGGTGAGCAGTGAGGCTTGAGTACGCATCGGAAGAAGTCACGGTTGTAGCAGTCTACATACAAAAAAGTGATTTACCGTTTAAGACGAAAGCACTCCTATATAGTGTATTAATTTACATGTATACATTTTTTTCCCAATAGCAGGAACGTTTTTATAATCGCTGAAATGTCCGTAATATTACCAATACAAACAGTTCGTAGAAATGTGAGAAGGAACGTGTATAAAAGCGCAATGTTATCTAACTCCAAAGTAATATAGTAACAATTACCAATCATAACATCTTTCTTTTAAAATATTTTAGATGTATAGCTTCACGATGCATTATGGAACAAGGACGATGGCAATGGCACAAGGTGAGCAACAAAGCTTTTTTCCAAAAGAACAAGTTATCTGCGAAACGAGAGAATGTGTAGTATGCAGCAGGCGCGCAAAAGACACATTGGGCTAACGGAGCTTCAGCTAGGATCAGATAGCTTCCTGGGCCCACACACAGTCGCATCCGAGTACTTCACAGGTCTTTTAAAGTCATTTTGCTTGTTAATGAGGCTTGTTTGATGTCCCCCCCCGCTTACAGCCCCTGCAACTCCACTCTTCTTTTTGCTTGAAGTTAAGCCCCCCACGAAAAAAAATTCTAGCCCCCCCCTTGATATTTTTTACTGTGGTTGCGCCTCTGGCTTCAGGCACCCGCCCCCCGTTGTGTCTGTCTCTCCCACGTTTTAATGCCCTTTTTTCTCTCTTTCTCTTTCTTACTCTCTCACTTCGTTTCTCTTTCTTTTTTAAAGTTTTGGACGCTGCTATCTCCAGTCTGCTATATACAACCATATCTGAGTTGAAGTGATGAACTCTCTTGATTACTGCGAAGGCTTCTTCAGTACGTAGAGCACCCTCTTTCAATCACGCCAATGGCACTAGGTGAGCAAAGAATTTTGTTTCTGAAACAACAACAAATTATTTGTGAAAGGAGAGAGTGAGTAGTGTGCAGCAGCTTGACTGTGTAGAAATGTATAATTACCTCCAAGCAGTGACAACTGATAGGTTACAACAGTCTGAGAAACAGATCTACAAGCTTATTGCGCCACTTTTGTGTCACTTTTAACATGGGAAAAGTGGCGCAAGGAGCTTGTAAATCTGCGTCTGACTTTTCAAGAAAAAATCTCAACTCCAGACTCTGCGAGACAGTCTTAATGTTGTTTTCTCTCTCTTTCTCTCACTCTCTGTGACATCATTTCTCTTTCTCTTTTAAAGTTATAGACACTGCTGTCTACTTTGACGTGTAGAAGCAGAGTTGAATTGAAGTTGTGAACTCCGGTGGTCCCATTGTTTATACAAGGTAAGTACAGCGGCCTAGATTTACAATGCCTCCGTTGCAATGCATTAGAAATAAGTCGGCGTATTTACAATCCCGTTGTGCCACTTTTGTGTCAGTAACGCAGGAGGCACTTCCATATTGACTCCACTTGAACGTGGGACTATAACAAAAGTGAAATGTACTAGGCACACTGCAAACGTAAAATTGTAGTGTTACCTTCACATGTAATGCTTCGCCTTATTTAGTCAGATAACTTAAAACTCTTTTTTTTTTTTTTTTTTTTCAGATTACCTACCCAACGTCTTTTGGAGTCCACATCACAATTTGTTTATAATACTGTTTTATTAAAGTTATTTTTCTAGTTGCTTATTACATTATCTTTAAGTTACGTATACAGTTATTGTTGTTTTAATAAAAGTTAATTAAAAAAAGATATACTTTTTTTTTTTTTTGGGGGGGTAGGGACAGTCCACAACAAAAATAATATTTATAATTTGAAATTCTATAGTAAGATGTTTGACAGTAGGGTTGAAAAGTACTGGCTGTACAATAAGTTATATATTTCTCTGGATGGACTACAACATAGAAAGGAAATCAAAGTAAAATAATGGGTACCACATTTACAAACCTCTTGCAACATTTTCACGTGCAAACCTACCCCCTTACAAAATTAACTGCGTGGGCCTCAATGATGCCCCTCAAACCACGAAAACGACCACCCCCGGAGATTTCTATATAGTGTGAGGGAGGCTGCGTTGCCCACCGCCTGATGCCCTGGAGTCCTCCACGCCCAGACCCGGTTCCTGCAGTGTCCTGGGGGAAAACAGCCATTACAACGCGGTCATAACCACGCGTGATCGTCACCACGAATTCATTAGAACGCATATGGATTTACCACGCATGCCTTTACCATGCATGCTTTTACAACTAGTAAACATTTACCACGCATGATAAAGGCATAAGCATGATAATGGCTTTGTGGTGACGGACACGTGTGGCTTACGTGCTTCAAATTAGTTTTTAGGTATGTGTGTGACAAGTCTGATAACATCAGAGGACAAGGACAAACACCGAGGTGTCTGTGGCAGGAAATCTCATCGATCACAGAGAAGATAGGTGGAGGGTAAAATGAAAGTAACAGGTATAATAAAAACAAGCATTTGCAATGCAATAGGTCTCGCATTAGGAAAGTTTGCGCTATTGGTATTGTAAATGGCAAAGTTTTTATTTATGTTTCTTTTTTTTTAAATAGCTAAATTAATAGCTTCGTCATTTACAATGCCAATAGTTATAACTTTCGCAAATGTGATACCTATAGCATTTGTAATGCAATATGTTTTGTATTTACAAACCGCGAGAGGACAAAAAAAAGCTCCGGACCACCGCCTCCTCCCAGGCCTTCAAAAGGGACCTCAAAGTTCTCCTCCAGAGACACCTCCAAAAGTAATTCACGTCCTCTTGCTATTGTGAGGAAGACTTCCCACTACTGATAATTTCTACTTTCCATGACCATGGAAGTGCCTTCCCAGTGTATGCCTGTGATTGGAGGGCCTGCCTTTTTGCAGTATTTTCCATGTACTGGTGTTCGGTGCCCTTTTGTAACATGCACACACCACTCTGCCCTTGCAACACACGGCTGCTACCTCTCACATGTCTTTACCTTTGATACCTGCACAAGTGCCACCTTGCCCATGTAACGCTTGTTCCTGAGCCTGAGTGTCTAGCACTTATTGCAGGACTATACCTCTAATTATACTCTGTTTTCTCTTATAACTGCACACTTGTCACTTTAATTTCCTCTTGTGCACTTTTGACTACCTCATGTATTTTGGTTGCACACAATTTTTACTCAAGCATTTTGTTTGCTCACGATTGTCACTATTACCTTTACTACCTCATGTATTTTGGTTGCTCACAATTTTTACTCAAGTATTTTGTTTGCTCACGATTGTCACTATTACCTTTACTACCTCATGTATTTTTGGTTGCTCATAGTTTTTACTACCTCATGTATTTTGTTTGCTCACAATTGTCACTATTACCTTATGTAAGTAACGTATGTTTTTGCAACCTGTTCTTTTGTAATGTTTCTCATTATGTTTCATTTCTGTTCCTAATGTGAAGCGCTCTGACGCCTTCGGGTAAAGTCCGCGCTATATAAAAATGCATAAATACATGAATAAATAAATACCGCCTTCGGGTAAAGTCCGCGCTATATAAAAATGCATAAATACATAAATAAATAAATACCGCCTTCGGGTAAAGTCCGCGCTATATAAAAATGCATAAATAACTAAATAAATAAATACCGCAAATCAAACATCCTCGTCACTCTGCCGGCCTGCGACCAGGAAGTCAGGCAGGCCGGCGCGACAACCGGAAACAGGAAGTAGGAGGGCGGGAGCCTACCCCCCCTCCCACGGAAGAGCCGCGATTGGAGCCGTGTTTGGAGCACCGGAGCAGGCAGGAGCCTACCCTGCGCCCCGGTGCCGAAGGAGGGAAGAAGAGTCCTGCTGCCGGGCCCTGCAGCTGAGGAGAGCCGCCGCACGAAGGAAGCCGGTGAGTGGGTTGCGGGGGGGAGGAGCATGTGTGTGTGTGTGCGCGCGCGCGTGCGGGGGGGGCGGGCTGTGTATGTGTGTGTGCGTGCGTGTGTGCGTGTGTGTATGTGTCTTGGAGTGCGTATGTGTGACTGTGGGGGAGGGTGTGTGTGTGTGTGTGAGCGAGTGCCTGTCTGCGCGCGCATGTGTATGGCGCGGGACGCGACGTGCGCGTTCGCGCACCCGAATCCAGGGAAAATGCTAGTAACACCCTCTTGTCCTCCTCCCCTCGTGACGGGCAACATTAGGTCTCCAGCTGTACCAGCTCGACCTAACAAGGGGGAAACCTACTAAAATGGCGGTAGACGGAGTATGTAATCAACGTTTGGCGCCTCGGCAATACGTTTCAAATAAATATTGATAGAATATGATTATTAATATATTACAAAAGTATAGCAGCGGATGACACACACGGCCCGGGAAAAGAAAGCGGCAAATTTAATACCTGAAATGAGGACAGCTTTGCTTGGCGAACTTGAAGAAAAAGAAAGAAACATGGGCTTGGAAACGAGGCTGCGCTTGCATAGAGAGTACAACTGGTGCACAAAAAAACATGGAAAGTTTTACATACTATTATAGAAATATAGCTCTTTTTTGACCTGTAAAGTTAGCTCTCAAAATGAACTGGTTTTTTTTTAGCCCCAATGCCCCCACGATCCCAGACGGCTCCCCGTGTCCTTCGAGAGCCCGCATTGCTTTGTCAGAGAGAGCAGCTTACAAACTGCTCTCTCTGATGAAAAACAATCTGCTTTCCTACTTGAAAGAGAGAGCAGATTAACTTGCTCTCTCTTTCAAATAGGAAAGCGGTTTGCTGTGGTAAAGTGGGAGCTGCGACGGTCCCGCCCTACCATAGCAAACAGCAGTGTCCCGGGGGTAGGCACCCCGAGACACTGCAAGAGCTGACCCTGGGAGGTGGTGGTCCCCAGGGCCATCAAGGGTTTCAGGAGGGGGCCGTGCGACCCCCTCCCAACATTAAAACCCCCAGGGAGTGCAGGTCCCCCGGGGCTGGAAGGTCATTTTACATATTACTGCCCCAGGAAGGTGGCGGTCCCTATGACGTGTAAGGGGGAGAGGGAGGGGGAGATGAAAACATACTTTTAAAAAAAATATATAAAAAAAAATGCCCCGAGACTGCGGGGGAGGGAGGCCGTGGGACCCCCAAATTCTTCAAAATAAAACCCCAGGAGGTGGCTTTCCCGAAGTCTCGGAGGGCCTTAAAAGCCCCCATTATGGAAAAAAATGCCCCCGGGATTTGGCCACCCCGGGGGCTAATTAAGAATAAAACAGACTTCTACTTTTTATTTCCTTTTCCACCGCGTACGATACGTGTACCCCGCAATTTTTTTATTTAATTAAAAACGAACATTTTGGGCCTAAAGATCCATGTGGGACCCCCTGAGCAGGCCTAGAGGGTCAGGATATTTCTACCCTGCCCCCTTTCCTTATTTTTCAACTTTTTTTTACTGTTTTCTTGTGACTCGATTCTACCGAGGCACAAGATGGCTTCCAACACTTTCTGTTTTGGAGTGTTGACAGACAGTTGACATCCAATCAACATGCAGATCTTGCTCGTAATTGTACGAATGTCTGTATGCGTACAGTACTTCGTCTATAGATATCACTATGATTTTACTTTTGATTTTCTCAGGAACTACTGAACGGATTTACACCATTTAACAAAAAGCACAATCTGCAAACCGAACTCTACCTCTTTGCTAAATTTGGTGTAATTCCGTTCAGCCGTTCAGGCTGTAGCCCTGGCTGAATGTCCCTATGGAAAATTGCCTGGGGAAAACACGTTCTCGGCCCTCACTTGACGAATCACCCCCAAACTTTCAGGGAAGGAGCGGGGCCGAGCAGGCCATTTTCTTGGAGAATCGTCCCCCAGCGCCAAAGTTATTCCAAATAGAATGTTGTGAATTTCCTATGGAAAGTAGGTCCTAACTATAACTACCTACTGGCGACTGCCAGTAGGTAATATATATATATATATATATATATATTCACTGAAAAAAACATAGGTTATAGACCATATATAGTTAGGAATTAGCATTTACAAAACCTTGAAAATTCACTGAAAAAACCATAGGTTATAGACCATATATAGTTAGGAATTAGCATTTACAAAACCTTGAAAATTCACTGAAAAAACCATAGGTTATAGACCATATATCGTTAGGAATTCGCATTTAAAAAACCTTATTTTACTCACACAAAACCATTGAAATTCCATATATAGTTAGTTGCACTAACTATATATCGCGCACCCGCAATCCACTGCTGATGATGTCACATATTACATCATTCATGACATGGTCAGTGACATCACTGATGACATCACTGATGACATCTCAAATGACATCACTGATGACATCACTGATGACATCTCATTTGACATCAATGACCACATCACTGATGATATCATTCATGTGACAATACAATGCATCTCCTCACATTTTAATATAACCTCTGTTTCACCCAGTGTTAAATACAGAATATAGTTTTTGAAACCATTGACACACCAATACTAGTTACTACATACGCACTCACTGATTCCTACGTCTACACACACCTTCACTCATTCACCCATACAATCATTCATACATACAATCACTCATCTTTACAACACTATCATATGCACTCATACACCTATACAGACACTCACAGTCTGCCACTCATCCATGGAGTTACTCACACACCTAGTCAGTCCTGTAAAGAATCAATGACACTTCCATTTTCTTGTCTATACAGTTAAACATAGAGCACCTTACATTTTCAAACATATACTAACACATACTTACCTTGTTATACAATCATTGATACAAGTACACATTGATCTGCACAGAGTCACACACCTCCCAGCCAGCCACACACACACTCAGTCTCCCATACAAATACTTGGACAATCAATCAGTAACCCATATAGTTAATCATATAGCTACTGATCAACACATGCAGCAGTTTACAGAACAACAGACATAATGATGCACAAATTAAGACACTTTAGTCACTAACCCATGCACTCAGTGAGACACATTTAATCACTCACTCATACATTCAGTCATGCACCTACTAAATCCTTTGTCCAGACACTTATACTTCCACTCATTCTTCAATATGTAAGACACATTTTAACTTTACAGAAACATACAGTCACTGGATGTTGTCATCAGTGATGTCATCAGTGATGTAATTTGAGATGTCATCAGTGATGTCATCAGTGATGTCACTGACCATGTCATGAATGATGTAATATGTGACATCATCAGCAGTGGATTGCGGGTGCGCGATATATAGTTAGTGCAACTAACTATATATGGAATTTCAATGGTTTTGTGTGAGTAAAATAAGGTTTTTTAAATGCTAATTCCTAACGATATATGGTCTATAACCTATGGTTTTTTCAGGGAATTTTCAAGGTTTTGAAAATGCTAATTCCTAACTATATATGGTCTATAACCTATGGTTTTTTCAGTGAATTTTCAAGGTTTTGTAAATGCTAATTCCTAACTATATATGGTCTATAACCTATGGTTTTTTCAGTGAATTTCAATGGTTTTTTAATAGCAAATATCATAAGCTGTCGAATGTCAAGTACGTGGTAAGTAAAAACATTTTCGTGTTTATGCACACTGATCTGCTTTGAATGCTGCCCCCCACCCCTCATTTCTATTAGGAGTACTCTCTCTTTGCAGATAGTGAAGGGTAGTTAACGCAGGCCTTTGCCCCCGTTGTAATCCGTCGTGCCTGCTTCTCTCTCCATTTGATTGATTGTTCTCTTTGGTTCATTCTCTATTTACAAACAAGCACAGAGTCGCAATACTCTGTTTAGTCTTTGCAGATAGCGAAAAATCGTGTAAAAAAACAAAAGGAATCGAGCAAAATCAGTAGGCCACTAATGGGATCTCTTTTTGACCTCGCTAAAATAGAAACATTAGGAACAACCTGTTGAAAATAGCACTGTGTATGTACATAAGCGGCGTTCATTTGTGTTCACAGTACCCCTTGTTGATTGTTTGAATCGAGCATTGAATTGTTCGAAGTTGGTTCTCTTAAGGATCTTCTCTGCCTGCAAACGAGGAAGAATAGGAATATTCTCTCTCCCTTTGCAGATAGTGAAGGGTAGGTAACGCAAGCCTTTAACACGTCGTACCTATTTCATTCCTCATTGATTGATTGATTGTCCGAACATTGACTGTTTGGGAATTAGTTCTTTTTGGAGGTATTCCCTGTTTGCAAATAAACGTAGGAAAATCTTTGCAAGTAGTGAAAGGGTACGTAATGCGGACCTTTCTCCCCCGTTGTAATCTGTCATGCCTATCTACTCCCCACTGATTGATGCACCTGTTTCACCCGGACCATTTACTAGAGATAGGTCATCTGGCCCGACAAGAGAGCACCCCTAGTGAAAAGGACATATGCAATAATAACGAAGTGATCACTGTATCCTGTTAACAGAAACTTTAGCATGAAACAACCTGGAAAGAAAAGAATAGGAAAACGAAAATCAGTAGGCCACTGATTAACTTTTTATTAAATAACAAACAAAGAAACGATAACAATACGTAATGATAAAACCTATTATTGTCCTAGAAACAAGAAACGTTAGAAGTAAGCCCGTAATAAGAAACCTGAAAACATCGCCCCTCACTGCCCCAAAACGTGTCTGTCCCACCGCCTGCCACGGCCAAATAACGGCAAACTGGGAAAGATAGAAGTCAGCAGACATCCGCCCCATTCTAGAAACTTCCAAAGGGCAACAGGTTTTCGGCTACGCCCAGCCGGAAGCAACACATATAAGGCGGGTCCTGCTGCCACGCCTCGGCCAGGAGATCATCACGTAGGGTGTAGCCGGAGGAGAGGCCGAGGCCAGCGGGACCCGGCCAGGGGGATTGACAACACTGGAGAGTTTCAGGGGGGAATGTCCGTGTCCTCGACCCTCCCCTCTCTCTCCCAGTCCGGCCGCGGTGGCCCTTGAGAGTTGCAGGTTGTCCCTCCACACTCTCTCCCGGTCCGGCCACCAACGGCCGGGGGCTGGGGCCGACGGGATCCGGCTGCAGCCGATGAGCCAAGGAACCCGTTCATGGGGCCAGAGCAAAGGGCGTCCGGCCGCCATCCACCGGAGGTCCGGCCCAAAGACGAACGGGACATTTCTTCTTTCTTGAATAATTGCTGCAACAACCCTGGGGGGGGGATGTCTTGCACATGCCTCCGACCCCCCCCCTCTCGTCCTCATCGCCTGGTCCGGCCATAACAAATCTCAAGTGAGACGCCGTGGGGTGCACTGGGAGGGAGAGACGGTGCGAACAGGCCTCTCCCGCCTCCCCAGGTGGAGGCTTCCCAGCTGCACCCTCAGCGCTCCAGGCGCCCGGAAAAGGGTTCTTCCACTGTGGCGATGCTGCAACGTCTCGCCCGGCAGGGTGGAGCCC
Organism: Lissotriton helveticus; assembly: GCF_964261635.1. Classification (NCBI taxonomy): domain Eukaryota; kingdom Metazoa; phylum Chordata; class Amphibia; order Caudata; family Salamandridae; genus Lissotriton; species Lissotriton helveticus. Next base: position 270,184,119 of record NC_136068.1, read on the forward strand.
ATCCGCTCATTTGACCCCGCGATCGCCAGTAGCTACCAAACTCTCAAAATGGCGGTCGACCTGGCAAGAGCTGGCCCAGCATAAAGAAATGGCCCGGTCACTGGTTGACTCCACCACCGTAGTCCTCCACGACCTTGAAGATTCTAGAGGAGCCGCGGGAGTCCCCGACCCCCGCAGACACCCCCGATGGGGAATGACTGCCATGATCGCCCGTGGAGTGACGAAACTGTAGCCGCGGGACGTCGGCGCTCCCATGCTGGCGCCAGCCTCAGTTTGAATGACTAGAATCCTGCAGACCTCAGTTCCGGTGAAAGCACAGTGTGACCCGGTAGGAAAAATTGTTGCACCCCCTCCCCTTTTTGACTGATGGTTCAAACCACCGATCCTTTCCTTTGCCCTTTTAACGGAACTTTGGACTGCCTCCCCCCCCCCCCCGCGGCGCCCCACGCCGTTATTTGCTGGGCGGCAACTTACTAGACATCACCTTCGTGACATCCAGATTTCAGCGCGTTCTGCTGCCTTGGAACTATTCGCACAACAGACCGCTACTGACAACCCACCCCCCGGGACGCCCCACGCCGGATACCCAAATCAGTGCGGCACCCAGGCAACATCTTCTGAATTTTCATAATTTGAAAGAACTAGTAACATGTCCTCATCAGGAATTTCCTCTTCAATCATCTCATCAGGAATTTCCTCATGAAAAGTCTGCAATGATGATTCTTGTAACTCTATGGTCTCCAAACATTCGATAAATTCGCCATCAAGACATTGATCAAAAAAATCATTCAAGTCATCTCCTCCTTGTGAGAATATTTCATTATTGGTGCTGTCAATTTCAATAAATGTAGTGGATAATTCAAAAGAAATTGCCACGGTCTCTTCGTTGTTTAAATGTTTTTACTGTTTTTGTTTTGTTGTATATATTTATAAGTTATTAAAGTTTTATATTCCTACTACTTTGTTGGAGTGCTATATATTTTTAATGTGACACATAATTGTAAAAACTTTGATGTACAAAGAGTCATCCCTGGAATCTTCCGCTTCAGGCTCGGTCCCCTCCCCAATCACAATACAGGATGGCTTTTAGATAGTATGAACACGTGTGGTGTGACGGATCTCATCGGGTGTGGGCCTTGATCTACTATAACTCCTTTGAAGAGGGGTGATTCTTTACAGCTGGGGCCATAAACTACATCTGCAGGGCTAGCTGATAGCCTAGGACCGGCCTTGACAATCGGACACAGAAGAAGAGGAGTGTCAGAGGGTGCGGTAGTGAATAGGGCGAAAGGGAGGTGTCGGGCGGGCACAGAGTGTGATTCTCAGGGAAGAGCAGCGCAGATGGGGGGAGGTTTATTGCCCATGCATAAGACAGAGAGCGGGGGTGAGCAGTGCCTGGGGAAGATGCTTGCGAGGGTGGGGAGCCATGCTACGATTCGACAGCGTGCAGAGAGTGGGTCTGGTCAAGGCATCTAAAATGGCTGCCGTGTACAACAAAAGTGTGGCATTTCAAAAAAGGCAAGATGGCGCAGACAATGTTTTTCAACACTTCCTCATTTCCTTCGAATCGAACGTTAACAGACGTTGGTGCATATTGCCAAAGTTAAGCGATATTTATCGCTAACGATGCTTAGCAACGAACTTTTTTACCGCTAAGCATCGTCAGAAATTATCGAAGATAAACCTTGCTATTATCAAGGTTTATCGCCAATGCGATAAAAAACGGCCGCAATGCATGAATATCGCTAAAAAGTCAGCGATATTCATGCATTACCGAGCTAATGCTCTTAGCCATGTTATCCACCTCCCATTGGATAACATGGCTAAAAACTGCTCAGGGCAGGTGTTAGTTTTTGGAGATATTCGCGCTTAGCGCGAATATCTCCAAAAGTTGGTAATAGGAGATAGATATCTTGCATGTTGTAATGCAAGTTATTGTGGTATATGGAACTCATACCATAATCTCTCAGGAAAGCAGAAACTGATCCTTTTGGGACCGCCTGAGAAGGCCTAGGGGGTGAGGGGTACTCTACTTTGCCCCCTTTTCACGTTCCGAACTATTTTATTTTACTCTCTTCTGTAATTACACAAAATGGCAGCGATAAGATGCATCAGAGACAGACAGTGAGAGAAAGGAGGCCGGAGATGAAGAAGAGATGTCAAATACACATTGGAGATAATATAGTGGGAGAAGGGAAGTAAATATGAGTAAACTTACCATGTAACATAAAAATGTTCCACTCTATACTATAAGTCTCATTTTATACTACAATCACTTCGCTACAACCTCATAAATTAAAAATAAAAATGAATAATGTCTCAAACAATTTTTGTATTTCTAAATATAAATTTATTCTTCTGAATTTTCAAAATTTGAAAGAACAAGTAACATGTCCTCATCAGGAATTTCCTCTTCAATCATCTCATCTGGAATCTCCTCATGAAAAGTCTGCAATGATGATTCTTGTAACTCTATGGTCTCCAAACATTCGATAAATTCGCCATCAAGAGATTGATCAAAAAAATCATTCAAGTCATCTCCTCCTTGTGAGAATATTTCATTATTGGTGTTGTCAATTTCAATAAATGTAGTGGATAATTCAAAAGAAATTGCCACGGTCTCTTCATTGTGAGCCATTTTATTTTGAAATTGCTTGCTGTAAATTGCAGAAAAAAATAATCACTTTCATTTATCGTTTTTAGTAATACATAATATAAAACTAACTTTATCAAGTATTTAGTATAACAGAAGGACTGTAAATAAATAACAGAAAACATTTTTCAAATTATCTTAAAGTGTACAACATAGTTCCCCTTACAAATTAACAACTCACCTTTTTAAAAGTAGGAGAAGTGTTATTACTGTGTAAACCAAACACCAGAAATTGAGCACCAAAAATTCCTCACAAATGTACCTCAGACAGTAGTATCACAAAATGGCTGTGGTTTCCTCTCATTTTAGATATATACATAACCAATTAACTTTCATCACACACAAATACAAAACCAAAGTAACATTTTAATTGGTTCTAAATTTCAACACTTTCAAATGTGTTTTCCCCATGCAATTTTCCATAGGACATTTAGATACGTCTACAGCCTGAATGGCTGAACGGAATTACACCAAACTTGGCAAAATGGTACATCAAACCTAAGAGGTCAGGGAGGATCTACTATGCCCCCTTATGGTCATTTGCCCCTTCGCTTTGGCCTCCTCTTGTCTCTCGATCCTACCGAGAGACAAGATGGCGGCCGCTACGGACTGTTTGGAATGTTTACAGACGCTGGAGAACCAATCAGCTTCGCTTCACAAAGCTCCGTACCGCGAAAAGTACGCGAACTGGAACGCTGCCCGGTCCGGTGTAACAGATATATATCTTTTTTTGAACGTTAATTTCTCAAAATCCACTGGAGCACATATATTGAGACCTAGCAAAGGCACATCGGGCTACCAGTCCCTACAATTTTGCCAAGTTTCGTGCAAATCCATTCAGCCGTTCGGGCTAAAAGTGAGGCCAACCGCCCTATGGAAAACTCAATGTTAAAAACACGTTTTGGGACCCCCCTTTTTTCTCGGCCCCCCCTTGACGAAACCCCCCCAAATTTTCAGGGGCTGCTCAGAAACAAAATGTAGGTAGTTATAGTTAGGATTGATTTCCACAGGGAAATCGCAACATTCTATTGGGAATAACTTTGGCGCCGGTTGAGGAATCTGCCTGAAATTTTCCTCAACTTTGCCTCGTGGCGCCCCGCTCCTTCTCGGAAAGTTTGGGGGGGATCCGTCAAGCGGGGGCCGAGATAAAAGGGGGGTCCCAAAACGTGTTTTCCCCATGTTAATTTCCATAGGGCGGTCGGTCTCACTTTTAGCTCGAACGGCTGAATGGATTTTCACCAAACTTGGCAAAATTGTAGGGACTGGTAGCCCGATGTGCCTTTGCTATGTCTCAAGAAAAGTGCTCCAGAGGATTTTGAGTAATTTAGGTTCCACAAAATGTATATATCTATAGCCGCGCCCCGGTACGCGCACCGGGGAGCGCTCCGGGCGCGCCACGCGACTTGCGCACGGAAAGCTGATTGGCTCTCGGGTGTCTGTAAACATTCCAAACAGTCCGGAGCGGCCGCCATCTTGTGTCTCGGTAGGATCGAGACACAAGAGGTGGTAAAAACAAAGGGGGAAATAATCAAAAGGGGGCAGGGTAGACCCCCCTGACCCCCTAGGTTTGATGTGGGGGGCCATAAAAGGGTCCCTCGGGTAAAAAAAAAAACTACTTTGGTGAAAAATAGTTAAAATAATAGTGTAAAATAATCATTTTGAGTGATTACAGGTAGGGTAGCTCTGAAAAGAGCTTTTGGGTTCTGTGGCTGTTTTAGGTACCTACAAGTACGTCCCACACACACCCACACGCATACAACCCCACACCCCCACACCCACACAGTCCCCACACACACCTCACACACGCACACCTCCACCTACACCCAAACACCCTACACCCCCACACCGACACCTTACACATCCACACCCACACCCACACATCCCACACACCCACACTCACACACACACCTCACCCCCTCCCCAACACACACACACACGCACACACAGATACCTCACAGAGGGGAAACATCCTTTACAACGCAAATTTTACCACGCAGTGCCTTTACGACGCAACTTTTACAACACAAACCATTACAACGCATTGCGCTGGGGGGCACTCTAGGATAGGGAATAGGTTTAATGTACTATCCAACACCTTCCCTACTATCCACGGGGACTGGAGTTGGAATAGTAAATTAAACAATTCACTATCCAGCGCCCCAAAGCCCTATGCGTTGTAAAGGCATGCGTTGTAAAAACCGCGTTGTAAAGGCATGCGATGTAAAAGCATGCGTTGTAACGTCATACATCCCTCACGGACACACCACACACACACACACACACACACACACCTCACAGACACAGCCCACACATCCCCCACACACACCTCCCCCCCACACATGGGGAAAACTCAGTGAAACAGTAAAATAATAATTTAAAGTGCTTAGAGGTAGGGTAGCTCTAAATAGAGTTGTTGTATTGTGTGGGTGATTTAAGTACCAGCATGTAGGTACCAATACAGAGTCTTAAATTCATTGTACACTGTCTCCTCTGTAGATATCTTGCATGTTGTTACAGAAGGTATTGTGGTATATGTAATCTATACCATAGTCTCTCAGGAAAGCAGAAACAACATGGAGGCAGGATATGAAAAAGAGATGTCAAATACACATTGGAGATAATATAGTGGGAGAAAGGAAGTAACTATGAGCAAAATTACTATGTAACACAAAAAAGTTGCACAGTATACTATAAGTCTCACTTTATATTATATTCATTTTGGTACTATTTAATGAATTACATATATAAAAGAATAATGTCTGGAACAATTTTTAATTATTAAATAAAAATTTATTGTTGAGATTGTTCATAATTTAATAACACTTCTAACATTACATCATCCGGAATGTCCTCCAAATTTTCATTACATGATTCAAATGATTCAAGACAGTCAATTAGTTGTTGATCCTCAGACTCATCCATGAAATCCAAGTCTTCGTTAAGAATATCTTTATCCATAATTTCAAAATAAATTGCATTGCTCTCCTCTTTACCTTCCATTTTTGCTGTAAATTGCATAAAAAATAAATATATCAGTAGAGTTAGGGCACTGTTGGGTTTATGTTCAGACAGGTACTTCTGAGTTTTTAACAGTGAAGTTATTTTTGGTCAGTGTATGGTATCAGGCAGGAAGTAGAAATATAAAAAAGTGCATGTGATGAAGCCTAAGTAAATTAATAATTATACCAGAGAAGCCTAACTCAGTCCAAAACTATAACAGAGAAGCCTATCTCAATCTACAACTATAACAGAGGGACAGTAAAAAACTATCAGAAAAAGTTTTTCCAATTTAAGTTAAAGTGCAGAACATAGTTGCCCTTACAAATGAACAACTTACCTTTCAGAAAGGAGTTGATGTTTTCAGAGGAAATCTTTTATAAATGTACCTCAGGAAGTACTAGTCAAAATGGCTGTGTTTCCCTCTCTTTTTTTAATATATATTCTTGTACATAACCAATCAAATGTCAGGAAAAAATAGTAGAAAATGAAAGTAACTTTTAATTGGTTGTAAATCCTAACTCTTCATATGTGTTTTTGTCATGTAATTTACCTCAGGATATTTAGACAGGGCTACAGGGCAAATGGCTCAATGGAATTCCACCAAATTTGGGAAAATGGTAGGGACTGGTATGTAGTATGGCCTATTCTATATTTGGTGAACATCTCTACAGAGGTTTTTATGGAAATTAACTTTTAAAAATTTTTGGGAGCGCTTACAGGTGCGCACCCCTGTACGCGTACCGGCAGCGCTACGGGAGTCCTCCATTTTGTGTTTCGGTAGATTTGAGACAGAAAATGGAGGAGAAACAACGTTGGGAATGTGTATAAGGGGGCATGGTAGGCACTCCCTGACCCTCTAGGTTTTCTGAGGGGGTCTTAGGAGGCCCATATAGGCGGGGAAAAAAAAAACAATTCGCGGGGGGAGCAGCCGGTACGCACACCCGGAAGCGTACCGGGGAGCGTACTTTAGTGAAAAACAGTGAAAAAAGTTAGAAAAAGATAATCATTTGGAGTGATCAGAGGTAGGGTAGCCCTGAAAAGAGCTTTTGGGTTCTGTGGCTGATTTAGGTACCTACAAGTAGGTACCAATGCACAGTCTTAAATTCAGGAGGAATATTCTATTCCCCTCATCTGAGAAGTGCACACCATCTCCTCTGTAGATATCTTGCATGTTGTAACGCAAGTTGTTGTTGTATATTGAACCCATTCCATAGTCTCTCATGTAAGCAGAAACAGATTTATTCACATGTTTCCGTGCTTTCTCAAATTGTGGACAAAATTGGTTGGGCCAGTTCCATTTCTCTCTTTGGCATATATTGGAATATACCATGGCAGTTTGTGGAAAAAGTGTCATCAATTGCCCAAAGGTGTCCTTTAAAACCATCTCCAGACCTACCCCAGTCAAAGTGCCTAGGTCATTTCCACCACAGTGCAAAATTATGAGGTCAGGGTGCGGCAGATCGTAAAAGGTTTTCACCAATGGTATCAATTGATGACATCTCAATCCTCTTTGGCCAATCCATTTTATGTGCACATTTGGTAAATCAAGGTTGTGAAAATTTCTGCTAGCTGCATACCTTTGAGCCCAGTGGATATAGCTATGTCCAATAATCCAGACAGAATACATGGTAAGAGGAGGTTCTGGTGCAGTCAGATGAAGTGTAGGAATAAAATGGCAGTTGGAACAGTAGGAGTTTGCAAAATAAAACTGTGGAGTTTCAGTGCTCTTGAATCACAAGCAATGATTGGTGGATTCAGATAGTTGAAAACTGTAAGTTAGGGTGCATGGTTGTGTTCTGTGTAAGAAGTAATTTGAAGAAACATTGCACCAGATAAGCTGGTGTATTCGCAGGTCAAACATCCTTGCTGAGGTGATTTGCAACATTGTAGAATAAACGTTTAAACCTGAGAGCTCAGTGAGGAGGGAGTTGCTATGGTAACAGGTAGAAAGGGCTGAGGGGGGGAAGGGTGTTGGTTTGAAAATACAGAGGGAAGAGTTCTGATTGGTTACCATGTGCAATATGTGTGTAGAATTAGAGGTTTTCTGTGCCATTAATGGTTGCAGTGCCTGGAGAACATACCTTTTGGTCTGCTAAAGAAATATTGGTGTGTGTATCTGACACTGTTCTGAATCTCCTAAAGCATTTGTAAAGGTGAGTTATGATTCATTTAGATAGAGAGTTCAGATTAAGAAGCACATAGGACCTGTGTTGTGTTCCTAAAATGGTAATTGAAAAACGATTTTAGTGCAAAACAATGGGTTTTAGTAGTGAAAATGAATGCTTGTAAATAGGATCTGTGCTGTGTTCATAAAATATTAAATAAAAAACGATTTTAGGGTAAATTAATGGCTTTCAGTAGTGAAAATGAATGCTTGTACATAGGACCTGTGTTCTGTTCATAAAATGGTAATTGGAAAACGATTTTAGTGCAAATCAATGGCTTTAACATTTTTAAGAAGGAATAAATAGTGTGTGCATAATTATATAAAAATATTTGAATCTTTTACAAACATGTTACGTGTTTTACCTCAGATTGGGAAGCAGACTAAGTTTCTTTGCTGTTGGTTTGTTTCATTTTTTGGGTAATGCTTGGTAGGAATGTTTGCAAGAGATAGGAAATGTATTTTGTAAAATAGTGACTTTTCAAGACTGAAATGGAACGATTGTACATAGGACCTGCACTGTGTTTCTAAAATGTTATTGAAAAATCGATTTTGGTGCAAATTAATCGCTTTTACATTTTTGAGAAAGAATAAAAAGTGTGTGCATGATTAAATAAAATAATTTGAAGCTTTCACAATCATGTCACCTGTGTTATCTCAGATTAGGAAGCATACTGAGCCTCTTTGCTGTTGGTTTGTGTTTTTTTTTTGGTAATGCTTGGTAGCATTGTTTGCAAGAGAGAGGAAATGTATTTTGTAAAATAGTGAGTTTTCAGTAATGAAATGGAATGCTTGTACTACAGCAATGCATCCTTTCACATGGGGAAAGCTGCATGTGAAAGCGTTTGCCTCAGTCTTACGCCTGCTGTGAGGCAGGCGCAAAATTTTAACGTAATAGTGTCCTAAAAGTGATGCAGTGAAATCTCATAGATTTTACTGCGTCACTATTATGAGGCTTTTTGCGGGGGAACGCCCCCTCTGTGTACATTACACCTGACAGAAGTATAATGTGGCGCAGAGGTTTAAAAGTGACGCATCTACCTACATGCGTCACTTTTTAAATATGGCGCAAAAAGGTACATGTTTTATGCCGCTGATGCGTCACAAAAAGTGGCGCATTAGCAGTGCAAAACTGACGCAGGGCCTCATAAATGAGGTTCATCTTTTTTTGCACACTACTCCAGTTTAGTCCTGTCCACTGCACTCTTGGACACAAGCCTCATCTTTTGTGCTCCCCTGGACAGGCTTCATCTCATCTGCACTCCTGCTTAGGTGTCAGAATCCTATCACATGGGGAAAGCCCTATGTGAAAGCGTTTGCCTCAGTCTTATGCCTGTTGTGAGGCAGGTGCAAGATTTTGATGTAACAGTGTCCTAAAAGTGACGCAGTGAAATCTCATAGATTTCACTGCGTCACTATTACGAGGCTTTTTGCGGAGAAATGACCCCTCTGTGTACATTACACCTGACAGACGTATAATGTGGCGCAGAGGTTTAAAAAATGACGCATCTACCTACATGCGTCACTTTTTAAATATGGCACAAAAAGGTACATGTGTTATGCCACCGATGCGTCACAAAAAGTGATGCATCAGCAGTGCAAAACTGACGCAGGGCCTCATAAATGAGGTTCATCTTTTTTTGCACACTACTCCAGTTTAGTCCTGTCCACTGCACTCTTGGACACAAGCCTCACCTTTTGTGTTCCCCTGGACAGTTTTCATCTCATCTGCACTCCTGCTTAGGTGTCAGAATCATCACATGGGGAAAGCCCCATGTGAAAGCGTTTGCCTCAGTCTTATCGCTGCTGTGAGGCAGGTGCAAGATTTTGATGTAACAGTGTCCTAAAAGTGACGCAGTGAAATCTCATAGATTTCACTACGTCATTATTATGAGGCTTTTTGCGGAGAAATGACCCCTCTGTGTACATTACACTTGACAGAGGTATAATGTGGCGCAGAGGTTTTAAAAATGACGCATCTACCTACATGCGTCACTTTTTAAATATGGCGCAACAAGGCACATGTTTTATGCCGCCAATGCGTCACAAAAAGTGACGCATCAGTAGCGCAAAACTGACGCAGGGCTTTATAAATAAGGCTCATCTTTTTCTTGCACACTACTCCAGTTTAGTCCACTGCACTCTTGGACACAAGCCTCACGTTTTGTGCTCCCCTGGACAGGCTTCATCACATGAGTATTCCTGCTTAGACCTTATAATTTTTTTTTAGAATAACATTTGAAAAAGAATGAAAAGGTCATATGTATAAGCTTTCCATTACACTACTAAAATATTTTTGCTGCAAATTAATAAGTTTTACATTTTTGAGAAAGTTTAAATAGTAGGACCTGCACTGTGTTTCTAAAATGTTATTGAAAAATCGATTTTGGGACTATTCAATGAATTCTACATTTTTTAGAAAGAATAAATAGTGTGTGCATGATTACATAAAAAAAATTGAACTTTTCACAATCATGTCACCTGTGTGACCTCAGATTAGGAAGCACACTGAGCTTCTTTGGTGTTGGTTTGTGTTATTTTTTTGGTAATGCTTGGTAGCATTGTTTGCAAGAGAGAGGAAATGTACTTTGTAAAATAGTGAGTTTTCAGTAATGAAATGGAATGGTTGTACTCCAGCAATGCATCCTTTCACATGGGGAAAGCTGCATGTGAAAGCGTTTGCCTCAGTCTTATATCTGCTGTGAGGCAGGCGCAAGATTTTGACGTAACAGTGTCCTAAAAGTGACGCAGTGAAATCTCATAGATTTCACTGCGTCACTATTAAGAGGCTTTTGGTGGAGAAATGACCCCTCTGTGTACATTACACCTGACGGAGGTATAATGTGGTGTAGAGGTTTAAAAAGTGACGCATCTACAACAACGCACATGTTTTATGCCGCCAATGCGTCACAAAAAGTGACGCATCAGTAGCGCAAAACTGACGCAGGGCTTTATAAATGAGGCTCATCTTTTTTTTGCACACTACTCCAGTTTAGTCCTGTCCACTGCACTCTTGCACACAAGCCTCATGTTTTGTGCTCCCCTGGACAGGCTTCATCACATGAGCAGTCCTGCTTAGGCCTCATAATCTTTTTTTAGAATAACATTTGAAAAACAGAGAAAAGGTCATATGTATAAGCTTTTCATTACACTACTGAAACATTTTTGGGGAAAATTAATGTCTTTTACATTTTTGAGAAAGAATAAATTGTGTGTGCATGATTACATACAAAAATTTGACCTTTTCACAATTATGTCACCTGTGTTACCTGAGATTAGGAAGTAGATTGTGTAGATGAGGTGAGACACGTCCAGAGGGACAGAGGAGGTGAGGTCTATGTTCAAGACTGTAGTGGGAGAGAGGTCTTTCCTGGGAAGCATAGGTGGTGAAGCCTGTGTATAAGAGTGCAGTGGACTAGACTTCATGAAGTCTATCCCCTACTGGACTCTTAGACACAGGTCTCATCTTCTTTGTACCTGTGGACAGAGCTGTCTTCCACTATACTCTTCAATACAGGCCTCACCTTTTGTGCACCCCTGGAGAATCCTCACCTGATCTGTAACCCTGAATAGATCGTTTGCTTTTTGTCATTGCTTTGTTGTTTGGTAATAGTGGTCTATAATGTGCTATTTTTTTCTTTAACACAGATTGAAATCAAGATTTCAAGAGTAAGCAAACATGCCCTCAAGGGAAAGGAGAAGAAAACAACATAACCGCCAAAAAAACAAAAACAGCAACGGAATTACAGCACTCTTCCACAACAAATACTTCAAAAAACAGGAACCAAGCTCCTGGTAAGACAACTAAGTCTTTCATACAGAACATATGTACATCAAAACAAAATGTTGGACAGCATGTAGAAAAAGAGAATGAGAGAGTAAATTTGAAAAGGAAGGAGAGAACCTCAAAGAATCCTACAACTGGAGCAGGAGAGAATAATATGTATGGGAATAGAAGGCAAAATCAGTTTAGAGACATTCGTAAACGAATGTTTCGCAATAGGGTGGTTTTAAATTTGTTAAAAAACATTAGGAAAGGTAAACAGAGAGCTGCTTTTTATAAGAAAAAGAAAAGTGTAGAGAAGGTTGTTGATCAGGCTTTTGAAGTTAAGAAAAAATTATTTATTTTAATAATCAATAGAATTAGGACACTTAACAAGACAATTGATGTTTTCAAATCAAACAGTAGATGGAAAAGAGTAATTAATCTGACTAATTTTTGTAAAGTTTTTTCAGGAGAATGGATGCACAGTTCAAGTTGTGAGCTATTTTTTAATGAGGAGAGTTACTTCCAGGAGAATGATTTAGTGCATGCAGTTGACACCAGTGGTCGAGCGTATGAAGTGAAAGACGGTTGTCCGATTGAAAAAGAGAAACTTGTGCCTAGAGAACCAGAAGAAGTGTTAACTGATGAAGTTTTAGGGAGACGTACTAAGGGTCCAGTGTACACTTGGAAGTGTAGTCGTATTTGTAGTGTGCGACAGGAATCAATTGATTTGTTTTGTAATTTCTTACGTACATATAGTAAGAAAAGTCTAAAGCAGAAAGTGAAGTTGTTGCAAGACTTAGATCCTTGCAGAGTGAGAGAAAACACAGGTTTGCAAGGGCATTCAATGGCTTGTCTTTCTAGAAAAGTCTGTCAGAGTGTTTTTCATCATTTTAGGATGTTAGCAGTGCATCATACCAAAATGAGGAAATTAGTGAGAATGTTGTATTATGCAAAAAGTCCAGCACTTAAGCTTAAACAGTTAAACAGTGCTCTTTTGCATGGAACTGAATTAGATGTGAAGAAGATTTGTGAAGAAATTGAGATTTGTTATTTTGGTGAAAAAGAGGATAATGTAGAAATTGACACAGCAATTCAAGGTAATGTGGAAGACAATGTACAGAATTCAAGTACAGAAAAGTTTGAGCAGGAAATTACCAGGTTTAAGGTGAAATCAAGTGAAAGGCCGAATTTTACTTGTGTGTGTTGTCGACGAAGTCATTATAAGCATCAAACTAGATTAGTTGATTTATACGCAAAAAGTGAAAAGATGAATAATTATGAGTGGAAGGATTTTGCAACTTATTTGTGGGTGGAGAATTGTTTTGATTTGAGTTCTGATCAGCGTATTTGTAAATATTGTTATGATAAATTAAATCAAAACAGAATGCCTGCTAGAGCTGTTCATAATAATCTGGAGTTGGTAGACATTCCCCGTGAATTGATGGATTTAAATACATATGAGTCTATTTTGATTCAATGTGTCCACCCTTTTCAGGCAATTGTTCGCATGGAGCCTAAGATAGGGAAATTGCCTCCTACAGATTTGCAGAGAGGATTAAAGGGAAGAGTTGTTTATTTGCCTCTTGATTTCAAAAAAATATTGATACAATTGGTATAGAAAAAGTAGAAGAGGAACCTTTAGTTATTCTAGTTAATGGGGTTCCGACAAAGAGTAAGAAAATCTGGCAAGATTTAGTGGATGTTAGGAAAGTCAAAAAGGCAACGTTGTATTTAGTCAAAAACAATGAGTATTACAAAGATGTATGTGTTGCAGCAGAGGAAACAGCTGCAGATGAAGACAGTGATTGTTCAGGCGGCCAAATTGAAAAAGTTGATGTATCTAGAAGTGAAGAAATATATGAACATTATACTGTTCATCCTTTGCATTCCAAAGAAGTAATGGGGAATGCAATTGAATTGTTTCAAATGAAAGCAGCAAAAGGAAGTCCCATTAGTGTATGGGAAGAAAGTTTGGAAGCTTGTTGTTTTCCACAGCTATTTCCAACAGGTCGAGGTGGACGATATGAAAATCGTCCACTTCAAATTCCTGCATCTGAATATCGAACTATAAGATTATATGCTGAAGATCCAAGGTTTCGTCAATGCATTCCCTATTTGTTTCATCTACTGTATGAAAGTGACTTGTCTGGGCTTTCTTATGCAGTAAACCATATACTGAAAAGTGGAGCACATCTGCAAAATGTTTCGGCGAGGGACTTTATGGAGAAAGTGAATCTGCAAGATAATATTTTAGAATCTCATCTAATCAATCTCATGGCATGTCAGCGTAGTACAAATGAGTATTGGTACCGTCGTCATGGGGAATTGAAATGTATGCTAAGAAACTTAGGAACTCCTACATGGTTCCTCACTCTTAGCTGTGCCGAGTATGCATGGGACGACTTACTTCAATTTCTACGAGAGGCAAATGCAAATATACAAAATATAGAATTCAAAACACCTGGAGAACTGTGGGGCATATTACCAACGTTAAGCGATATTTATCGCTAACGATGCTTAGCAACGAATTTTTTAACGCTAAGCATCGTCAGAAATTATCGCAGATAAACCTTGCTATTATCAAGGTTCATCGCAAATGCGATAAAAAACGGCCGCAATGCATGAATATCGCTGAAAAGTCAGCGATATTCATGCATTACCGAGCTAATGCTCTTAGCCATGTTATCCACCTCCCATTGGATAACATGGCTAAGAACTGCTCAGGGCAGGTGTTAGTTTTTGGAGATATTCGCGCTTAGCGCGAATATCTCCAAAAGTTGGTAATAGGAGATAGCAATGTTAGCGACAGTTTCCAGTCGCTAACATCTTGGCACGCCCACTTTGCATGTCATTAGTGATAAATATCACTGACATGCAAAGTGGAGCCCAAGATGGTCGCTATCTCCTACTAGCTGTCCCTAACTGGTGTTAGCGACAGCTAGGTAATAGGGAGATAATTTTATCTCCGCTTTCTTGGCTTTTAAAGCCAAAAAAGCGGAGATAAACCCCCTTGATAATATGCCCCTTTGTTCTTTGGATCCTGTGAATGTGTGCAGATATTTCAATCATAGATTTGAAGCTATGATGTGTTTTATTACCAACAAAAAAAATCCTCCCCTTGGAGAGGTTTTGGATTTCTTTTGGAGAAAGGAGTATCAAGCAAGAGGTGCTCCTCACATACATATGTTGTTGTGGATTAAAGATGCACCCAAATTTGGAACAGATTCGGATGAGACAGTGATGAGCTTCATTGAAGAGTATTCAACATGTGCTGTTGCAAAAACTACCGAAGAAAACAGTTTAAGGCAACAAGTTGTACGCTTTCAATCCCATCGTTGTGGAAAGTACTGTCGTCGAAAATTCAGAAACAAGGACAAGTTCTACACAAAATGTTGTTTTGGCTTTCCATGACCAGTGATTTCTAAAGGAAGAGTAAATAGTTTGATGTCTTCTCTGCGACATACTGTGACGAGGAAATCACCAAAAAATACATACAATTTAAAAAGAAATGAAGAGTCCAAGTACATCAACGACTACAACCCAGTGATTTTGTCCATGTGGAATGCTAACATGGATTGCTGACAACTCTATTGCTGTGGCTCGATATGTGACGTCTTACATCACAAAAAAAGAAAAGACATAACTGAAGGAAATGTGGGAGGACATTTCACATGAAAAGAGTCTAAGCAAGAAATTATACAGTTACAGTCTGAAGATGTTGTCGCATCGAGAAATTGGAGCATATGAATGTTCTGATCGATTGTCGTCAGCAAGTCTCTATGCCAAATCTAGAACCATCATTTGGGTGAGTCTAGGTCTTGCTGCAACAGAAAACCGAGTTTTGAAATCTGTACAAGAAATAGAGTATTTGGCGGAAAAAGAACCAGAAAGTACAGATATTTTGAAGACAAACATGTTGGATACATACTATCCAAATAGAAGTAGTCATCTTGAGAACAGTTGTTTGTATGAAGTTCTGCAAAACTATATTTATAAGAGAACCATCAGAGAAGATATTAACAATGGAATATATGCTATCATTGGGTGTGAAGGATGTCTAGTGAGACAGAAAAAAGACCATTTGATTAATCATCGAAAATTGAGTTGCGAAAATCCAGAGAAAAGGGAATTTTACTATTTAGCTCTTTTGCAACTCTTTAAGCCATGGCGTACAGAAGAGGAACTACTTGGAGATTTTCTTTGTTACGAAGATTCTTTTAATGCAATCAAGGATACCATAGAATGCACATAACATTAAAGGGATTACTTTACATCGTTTACTGATGCTGCCAGTGGAGCATGATAACAAATTGCAATATCACAAGCTATCTGGAGATGCGTGTTCCAAAGTTTCGAGAGTCCTGAAGAAAATGAAACTTCTTATCATTGATGAAGTAAGCATGGTGTCAAATATAATGCTTGCTTTTGTGCATTTGAGAATGCAAGAAATTCTTAGAACAGACTATGATGTCTTATTTGGAGGAAAACACATTATTGTTTTTGGAGATCTACTGCAGTTGACTCCAGTGAAAGGACAACCTGTGTTCAAAATGCTCACGCATGAAGATACCAGGAAGTGCCTAGGAAGCATTGGAAACGTTAATATATGGTTAAACTTCAAATATGCAGAACTGCTTCAAAATATGCGGCAGGCAAAGGATGAAGAGTATAAAAATATTTTACATGATGTAAGAATCGGAAAAGTAAGTCAGCAAGGGAAAGAAGCTTTACATGGACGATTAATTTAAAATTTGTACCCAAATGAAAACATTCTTCCAGAGAATATTTTTAAGAAAATTAACGAGAAGAAATCTGGCAAATGTTTGATGCCAACTCTGAAAGAATGTTCCATGTTCAACAACAAATTGTTAAAGTTAGAAAATGAAGAGATAGTGAAACTGGAAGCTACAGATAAAATAGAGCATATGGAAGCAACAATTATTTTGCCTGAAAATTTGAAATCAAAATTGGATTCATTAGAGAAGACTATATCTAAAACTGCTGGTTTTGATCAGACTCTGAATGTGTGTTTAAATTGTCGTATCATTTTGAGAAGGAATTTAAATGTTGAAAGAGGTCTGGTAAATGGAGCAATGGGTCATGTTGTTGGTTTTGTGAATTACAAAAATAGAGATGGAATTGAAATTTTTAAAATTAAATTTGATGGCATTGATGAAATAGAACAAATTTGTCGTTGTTCAGCTAGATTTTTGCTCGTGAAAGACTTATATGTTTGCCGAAAACAGTTGCCTATTTGTTTGGCATATGCGGTGACAATTCATAAGTCTCAAGGTTTAAGTGTAGATAGCGCTTTGGTGAACATTGGAAGTTCTGTGTTTAAAGAGGGTATGGCATATGTGGCATTATCACGAGTCAGAACTTTATCAGGATTGTACTTGATTGAGTGTGATGAAACAAAGATTTGTGCAGATCTACATTGTGTTAAAGAATACAATAGGTTAAGAAGAGAGTATGCTCCACATTTGCCTCAATATCCTCTGATTGAAAAACGTGTGGTAGGCCGAAAAAGAAGAAATGAGAGTAATTGCAGTGAGGTAGTAGCAAAAAGACAAAAAGTAGACGAAACTCGAATTGTGAGCAGAAGGAAAAAGGATTCTGTTGAAGATGTTGTTGGATTTCAGTTTGAAAACAGTTCTGGTGTCAACTGCTATGCTAATGTAGTGGTTAATGTTGTTTTTTTTCTTCAAAATATACAAGAACAGATTGTTGAAAATCGGGATCAAAGATTCTGTTGTTTGTTGAATACCGTGTTTGAGAAATGTACCAGTGATAGAGCAAAAATAGAAAGTGTTTCAGAAATTCGAAATCTTCTAGACATATGTACTGGTCAAAATCAATTTTCACAGAATATTCAGCAGGATTGTCAGGAATTTTTAATGTATATGTTTGATGTATTGGAAGATGAAGGTGTAGATATAAAAAATATTTTTAGCCTTTCTAATCAATTGCAGCATGACTGCGACAACTGTACTTTATCAAGTACTACTAGAATAGACGCTGAAAGATTTATATATTTGACTTTACCAGACGGCAAATCAGTGCCTTTTAACAATCTAGTTAAAGCAGCGGATCACAATATGGTGTGTCCCCAATGTAAGTCTACAATGCTGTCCACATTATTTCTACAAAATTATGGTCAGTATGTCATTTTAATGTTCCAACGATGTAGACCTGATAGAAGTAAATTGACAACTTCTATTAAAAATTTCGTGGCTTCACAGTTATCGATATCAGGAAGAACCTTTGCAACTGCAGCTATTATTTTTCATGATGGTCCTTCTACAACATCAGGGCATTACACATGCTATTTAAAAAGTTGTAAAGGTTGGACCCAATGTAACGACACTCATTTGACTTTCAAACAACGTTTGCCTTTTGGCTTAAAAAAATCATACCTAGTGTTTTTACAACCAAAATTTAGGTAAAGGTAATTGGCCTATGAAGATGGGAGCAGTTAATAAAGGTTATTTTGCTGTTTAAAAATATATTCTGAGTAAAAGTGATCCAGGTTATATCAAAAATTGACTTGTCATATAGGTACTGTAAGTGGATCTCATAGTAAGTGATATTCGTATTATACAAAATGATTAACATGAGTGAGTCAGAGATGGTTTTACAAATACTTAAATATTGTGAAAATGTTGTAGAGCCTTTCTTTCAGAACGTCGGAAAAAAGGTCATTTCAGAGTTTCTGTGAATTAATTTGAAAATATACTCATACATCTGACACTATTTGGCCAAAAGGAAAGGTACAGGAATGAGTAAAGAGTCATGACTGAAAAAAAGGAGTATATTAAAATAATGAAAATATTTCAGATGTTCTTGGAGCTTTTCTTCTAGAAAGTCGATGAAATGGATTTTTTACTGAACAGCAAAGTACTTTGCAACGAGAAAAGGACCTCCATGATATACTATTTGGCCTCAAGGAAAAGTAAGTCAATCAAAGATTAGTGTACATTTGTCATTTGTAAGCATGAGCGCAAAATCCGCTACGCTTGCGGATTTTGCGAATTTTCGGTAAATCCGCGATCCGCGAACTCTCGCGAATTTACAGAAAATTCGCAATCCGCGAGCGGCGGATTCCGAGGCCAAAAGTTCAAGCCTTGCTTGCCTGTTGTTGTAACTATTTTACGATGGCGCCGGCAAGCTGCCAGCGCCATCGTAAAATAGTTACTAAATTAGCTTCAACAGGAAGCACTAATAGATAAAATCAAGCAGGCGCTTGTGCATCTGCTTTATTTTATCTATTCGAGCTTCCTGTTGAAGCTAATTTAGTAACTATTTTAGGATGGCGCTGGCAGCTTGCCGGCGCCATCCTAAAATAGTTAACCGGCCAGGCAGCTGTGCCCTCTTGCCAAATATACCATCGAAAATCGGCTGTGATGCTGGACAGAGGCCTTTGCATCCTTGACTTTCACGAGCGCAATCCTCGTGCTGTTCCTGTGGCCAGGAGCTTTTATAGCTCACTCAAGGGACCCCTGCGCCCTTCGGCGCTATTGCATAGTAACACACACCTGGTCGCTGTAGACAACTCTCTGGCACTTTAGGCAGCTGTATTGTAGTGTAGTGAAAGCACTATACATTTAGCCAACGAGGTATGGCACAAAACGGTGGCGTCTTCTTGAATAAATATGAAGGGCAGGGTACATTCTGGCACGATGGTCCTGGCACAAAAATTAAACCTCAACCGGAAGCACTTACAGATATCATTTAAGCATGTGCCCTAGTTGAAGCTTAAATTCAGTGACTCATTCATCGGCCCCAAAAACAATCGAGAGCGTTGTCAAGGCTGGGCAGCTGTGCCCTCTTCCCAAATGTACCATCGCTAATCAGCTGTGATGCTGGACAGAGGCCTTTGCATTCTTGACTTTCACGAGCGCAATCCTCGTGCTGTTCCTGTGGCCAGGAGCTTTTATAGCTCACTCAAGGGACCCCTGCGCCCTTCGGCGCTATTGCATAGTAACGCACACCTGGTCGCTGTAGACAACTCTCTGGCACTTTAGGCAGCTGTAGTGTAGTGTAGTGAAAGCACTATACATTTAGCCAACGAGGTATGGCACAAAACGGTGGCGTCTTCTTGAATAAATATGAAGGGCAGGGTTCATTCTGGCACGATGGTCCTGGCACAAAAATTAAACCTCAACCGGAAGCACTTACAGATATCATTTAAGCATGTGCCCTAGTTGAAGCTTAAATTCAGTGACTCATTCATCGGCCCAAAAAACAATCATGAGCGTTGTCAAGGCTGGGCAGCTGTGCCCTCTTCCCAAATGTACCATCGCTAATCAGCTGTGATGCTGGACAGAGGCCTTTGCATCCTTGACTTTCACGAGCGCAATCCTCGTGTTGTTCCTGTGGCCAGGAGCTTCTGTATCTTCTTCATCCGCTGCTCTGATCGGTCTCTGACCTTTTATACACACAAGAGGCATGTGCACTCGCATGGAAGCCCCGCCCCAAATCCGCAAATCCGCTAAACCGCAAATATGCGGATTTTGCGGATCCACGATCCGTGAATACGCAAATCCGTGAATCGTGGATCCGCAAAATCCGCCCATGCTTAGTCATTTGTCAGTATCTAAGGGTTTTTTTAAAACACAATCTTTTAGATTGTGTTTTTTTTTCCCGCTGTCATATGATGAGTAATTTGAACTCACTGTTTTAAGTGAAATTCAATATATTCTGAGAACAGCAAAATTAAACTATGTAACATGTTGTACAAGTTATTCTATACTTTGGATTGTGTAAATTAAATTGTATTCCCATTCTCTGACACTCACTTTCCTTTTTCCATCCTCTTTCAGCTCTTTTTACTCACTTATAATGTCTTTCTCTCACTTTCTGTAACCCCCGTTCCTTTACTCCACTTTTTTGACAAGCCCTCATTCTCATTTCAACTGTCTGCATCCCCTCTCTCCCTTGCATAACTTTTCAGCTTTCAGTCTCTCTGCTTTACTTCCCTTTTCCGTATTTTCCTCCTTTGCTCTTTTAGTAATTCCTGTTTACTCACTCAGCAGTATTATCGTACTCTATAACTATAAATCACCCACTCTCCCTCGCTTATCTTTGTTTGCTCCTTACTTTTGACCTTTTCTCTCTATTTTTCGTTCACTACTTCTATGTCCTCAGTGCCTCACTCTCCTTGTGTTATGTTCACTTGTGTTTATCTTTTCCGTCTTAGTCATTATCTTTTTACTTACTACTGTTTCCTGATTTAGTTTTGCTAACTCACATTGTTTTAGTATCTTTCTTACCTTCAGCTCATTTCTCTGTTCTTCTCTTCCTCTCTGTCAGTGAATCTATATGCCTTACTCTTAGTAATTTGCTCTCATTCTATTTCTTTTTTTCTCTTTTTATCCTTCTACCTTACTTTATTTCCCTTTCTGTGCCCTTCACTCTTACTTTATTTCTAGATACACTGTTATGATTTTTAACCTCTTCATTTGTATATTTTAATTTAAAATACACATTTTACTAATTATAACTTATTTTTTCTTCTCTCTTTCACAGATACAAAGTGCAGTAAAATAAAATTAAAGTTACATTTATTATATGGTAAGTATGACTAAAAAAATTTACTTTGTCATCACCCTTTGCTTTAAGCTTACTAATATTTTCTCAACCAACCTCACTCCTGTGTCTTTATTCTGCTTCCCACCCTTATTCTTATTCTCCATGTTTACTCCAATTTCCCTATTTCCCCTCTCATATTCAACTTCTTTCAATGCCTATTCTTTACTTCACTTACCCTCTGTTCCCTTCCTTTGCTTCTTCACTCATTATGTTCTTCTTAATTATTTATCTTACTCCTACACACACACCTCATCCCCCTCTCAAAACATACACACACCTCTAACATACACCCCACACACACACACCACACACACACCTCATACACACAGAAAATCCCACCACACACACTCTTCACATACACACACACATTCCATACACACACATACATCGCACACATATATACCCCACACCCATACACTCCTCACACATACTTCACACACCCTCACCTCCACCCACACCAAAACACCCCACACAGCCACACCCACAGACACACCTTACACACCCACACCCCGACCTACACCCACTGACTCCCTATAAGTCACACACACTGCATTACTTATCTTTCTTTGCTGTTTCACTCAAACCCATTCAGGTACTGTTTCCTTTACTCTCTTTGTCCTTTCTCTTTGTCACTCCCCATGTCTTATCCTAATTCCATTATTCACCCTCATTCACCCCTCTTTACTTACACTAACTGGTCTTTTCTTACCCTCACTCACCGTTCTTCATTTATCCCGGTTACGCCACTACCCTTCATTCTTAATTTGTTACTGTCCTTTCTTTTTCTTTCAACACCCACTCACATTCTCCCACTATCTCTACTTTAGTCTTCTTCCTCTCTCTTCCCTTCTTTCGCTCCTTTAGTCATTTTACTTTTCTCACTTTCACCCTATTACACCTTCTCTGTTTTTTACTATGTAATAAACAATTCCTCTGTGTTCATCCTGTAGCTCTCTTTCTCTTAACATTACTCTGTTTGTGTTCTTCTCTCATGCTAACTCCTTCATTAATTTATTTTTTCTATTTTTTTGGGGGGGCGCGCCCCGGTATGCGTACCCTAAGAAAAAAAAATTGACAGAGATTCATTAAAAATATAGGTTTATTTTTATAAATGAAAGGTAGTTCTAAAAAGAACTGTTTTTTTTCTTCTTTTTGTTGTTTTATATTTTTTTTATGTTTTTTTGAACATTTTGTACTTTTTTTGGCTTTTCAAAACAGTTTTATATATTTTTTGTATTTTTTATGGGGAGAAACAAAAAAAAGGGAATTGAAAATGGCTCAACTGGAGCAAAAAACAAAAAACGGAAAAAATTACTGTTTTTTGGGGCATTTGTGATTGTCACCAGCAAGGACGACGAGCTTCATGCTCTTTTCACCATAGGCGATGAGCTTGCCACATTCAATACATGTGATTCTAAAATCAGCAAATCGTGGCTGAATACAAGGCATCATCTCTGTTGTTTCTGGTCCCGATGGAGTGGGTTGTGTTCTTTTGGAGGTGGTCCTTGAAGACTGGGGGAGGTTAATGGCCAGTTCCCTGAGCTCTGCACAAGAATAGTTGTTGGGATGCTTCCGGGTCATATGACGAATCATGGTATTATTACCAAATGAATATTTTTTGTTTGGGTTGCCCCTTGAGAGTTGTTCGCCACAGATTAGGCAAGTTACCTTGGCCGCATTCACTTTTTTCTTGCCCTCTGGGATTGAAAAAAACTCCCATACAATGTGTGACTTGGGCTTGTATGGGGTATTTTGTTCAGGCAGCCATCTTCTCCCCTCCTCCTCTTCCTCTTCCTCCTCCTCCTCTTCTTGACCACCAATGTACTGTTGTGGTGGTCCTCTTGGTGGTGGTGGTGGTGCAGATGCTCCAGCTGTTGCAGCTACAGTAGCCATTTCAAAGTACAAAATATGACACAAAGATATCCAAACAGGTCTTCCTCAGTCAAAGGACAAAGTCAGAATAAGGAAAAAATGTGGGGTCTTTCATCATTTGAAAAAACAAAACTGTCCTGAACCAATGAGAAGTGTTATTTTCAGGTCCCATGACCCAGGCTTTACTCATTTGCAAACCAAAACTGTTCTGCACCAATAGAAAGTGTTATTTTCAGGTCACATGACCCGACGCGCTTACGCTACGCGCACCGGGGCGCGCCCGTGGTCGCGCTCCAGGGCGCGCCCCGGGTGGCGCGCGGCGTAAGTGCGTCGAGACATTGCGCGATCGTATGCGCACGCGTGCTTCCGGGTGCGCTTACGCTGTGCGTCATATGACGCATCACGCGTCTAGGCGATACATCACGATGTAGTTTTCGTTCGCGAGAATAGCGCTAACGGGACGCACCCCGGTACGCACCACAGGGCGCGCCGCGATCGTATGCGCACGCGTGCTTCCGGGTGCGCTTACACTGTGCGTCATATGACGCATCACGCGTCTACGCGATACGTCACGATGTTGTTTTCGTTCGCGACAATAGCGCTAACGGGACGCTCCCCGGTACGCGCCCCAGGGCGCGCCCCAAGTTAAAAATATATATATTTTTTTAATTTGACATAATTATACAATATAACATTTGCTTTAAAATGTATTATTTTTTTATACCTATAAAGATTTGCTATTAAAAAAACACTGAAATTCACTGAAAAAACCATAGGTTTCACACCAGTTATAGTTAGGAATTAGCATTTAAAAAACCTATTAAATTCACTGAAAAAACCATAGGTTTTACACCAGTTATAGTTAGCTGGAAGTTTTACTCGCATAAAACCATTGAAATTCCCACGTTATAGTTAGTTGGACTCACTATAACTTGCGCGTGCAATGCACTGCTGATGACGTCACATATTACATCACTCATGACATGGTCAGTGACATCACTCATGACATCACTGATGACACCATCCTTGTGACAGAGTGACAGACCTCCTTTCACTGTAATGTAACCCTTGAAACACATATTCAATAATAGAAACTACAATTTTCAAAAAAATGGAGATACCCATACCAGTAACAACAACCAATTCAATAATTCCACCATCTATATACACATCCACTTATTCACCAACAGTTCTATATAGTCACTCATACATATACTCACTCATTATATGTAGTGATACACCTATACATCCTGTTACACACTGACAGTCATCTAAAAGATACTCTGACACATACTCACACTTGCAAATAAACTATTAAACATCCATTTTTTTGCATATACAGCTATACACACACTACCACTTTACTTCTAAGGAAACTTACACATACTTACTCTCTTAAACAATCACTTATAGAAACACATACTAATTTAAACAGGAACACTTACAATCTCTTACTCTCACATATACTCGCGTATATACATTAATATTCACATACACTAGATTAATACATATGTAGTTACTGATAAAGACACTAGTGAGACACTCATTCACTCACTAACACACACATATACACACTCATCCACCCATACAGTCCTGCACATATGCTGTCTTTAAAACACATACAAAGAGAGAGTCAGTTGTTCATGCATCTATGTGCTAGGTAAAACCCCCACCAAACCATACAAACACTCATACTGATACTAAGAAAAACATATAATAACCCATATACATACACATGTAGCTACTCACCAGGCCATGCAGCCACTTATACACAAAATGAAACACTAATACATATATTTAAATATTTAAACATTACTCACTAATATATGTATTCACTAAGATACACTTAATAAGCCAGTTAACCAATCAACATGTAAACACTTATTTAAACATTTATTCTTCCATCAACTTTTACATATACATATATAAAACATATTTATTTTTCAGAAAGACACACATTCACTGGATGGTGTCATCAGTGATGTCATGAGTGATGTCACTGACCATGTCATGAGTGATGTAATATGTGACGTCATCAGCAGTGCATTGCACGCGCAAGTTATAGTGAGTCCAACTAACTATAATGTGGGAATTTCAATGGTTTTATGCGAGTAAAACTTCCAGCTAACTATAACTGGTGTAAAACCTATGGTTTTTTCAGTGAATTTAATAGGTTTTTTAAATGCTAATTCCTAACTATAACTGGTGTGAAACCTATGGTTTTTTCAGTGAATATATATATATATATATTTGTTTTTTGCTGAAAAAAACAAAAATGTTACAGTTAGGTTAAAAAGGTCCACTAAAACATATTATTTTGTAAACTAACCAAACCACTGCAATTCAGCAATTTGTGGCCTTAAGCAACTATAACTATAAGATGTTATTTCAGATGTTGCAGTGATGTTATCAGTGATGTCTTAGAACATGTCATACGGGAAGTAATTTGTGAGGTAATTAGAAGTGCATAGCAAGAGCACAAGTTACACATCCAATTTTTTTTTAAGTTGGGGCCCACTGGAGAGGCTCAAGGATCCTGAAGTCCATGCTGACTCTCCAGCCAGCACCCTTGTGGGTGCTGGCTATTCTGTTTTATTCAGGTTTTATTCCTGGGTGCCCCAGTGCAGACCCAAAGCAACCATGTCTTTTATTTAAAGATGGTGCTGCAGGGAGAGCCCCATAGCTCCTATGACCCATGCCGGCTCCCCAGTTAGCACCGATCCTCGGTGTGGTGGGTACTGGTGGTTGCTTTTCCCCACCTGGGAGAGAGCAGCTTCTTTCTGTGCTCATGGCAGACAGGAGAAAAGTTATGTTTCCTGCCTCGGAAAGTGCCAGCAAAGAATTAAAATGCTATTCTGTGCCCACACTCTCCTGGGTAGGGAACAGCAGGGTCCCTAGGAAAGGGGTCCCTGGAACACTACTGCTGCCGGCCCCCGGGCTAGTGTCCCCTGGGCCTTATGAAAGCTGGAAGGGTGGTCCCATGGCACCCTAGGCAAAGAAAATATTTATCGCCTTAGGGATGAAGTTCCCAAGGCCTAAAAATGGCTCAGATAAGGTGTTCCATGGCCCTGACACTAAAAAGGAATTTGTCCTCCGCAACGGGGTCCCCTCGGTTTAAAAATGGCTTGTGAGGGACCACCTCAGGGGGCATATTATTTAATAGGGCTAGAACCCGCCCTTATATTTTTGGCACTACCGCAGATCATTGGATCCCCTGCCTATTTGTGTTACAGCTAAAAACATTATGTTCTAGGACCTAGGAGGCCTAGGTGGCAGGGTATCCCTACCCGCCACCTCTATGCTTTTTTATCGTTTTTACAGAACATATCCTAAAATGGCTGCTCCCACATTTTTGTTGATGTAGTGGCAGCCAGTCAGATCTTATCTTTGATCTGGTGGATCTGTTGGATCACTGATTTTCCAATCCATGAGATATACATACATTTTGAACATTAATTTCTCATAAAACTACTGAGCGGATTTATACCAAATCACAGTTTCTGGGTAAAAACCTAGCTTCTAGCTTTTCCCCAAATTTGGTGTAATTCCGTCCAGCCATTCTGCCTGCAGCTTTGTAGCTGGGGTCAGGACACAGGTGCAGCTCAATTTAAAAACAAAAACACTACACTCCATTGCATGCAGGGAAGGTGAGATATGCCTGCAAGTGGCCAGCATTTGTTTATATGCTATAGCTGAGACTGTGTCATTCACAAGTCTACTGTACCACCAGGCTTATATTTAGTCATCCTAATAATGAGAAATGTGATCAATTGCTGAGATGTGCACTAAACCAGAACAGACCAGCCCACTCTGCCTTTAATGCAGCCAGTCAAGTGGGCCTCACATGGTGAAGTTAATGCCCAGCCTGTGCCCTGTTTCAATTTCAGTGTTTTGCAGTATTTCCGTCATTTGTGGCACATGGGAGTAGTGGGGACCAGTGTTAGTCTGCACAAGCATATTGCTTTGCACCAAACACTTACCAATAGGCTACAGTAGAAAACAAGAACAATGTCACAGATAAATCAAGGAAAAAAGGATGTAGGAGTGATGGAGGCAAGCAACAAAGATGCGAGTGGGAGGAAGGGAGAGGGAGGGAGCAGTCAAGCAACAAGGATTAGGAGGTGGTGGGAGAGACAAAGAGGGGTAGAAAGGACCTGCAAACACATGCACTTGTGCGGAGTGCTAGTGTAAAAAAATTCCTCTGCAAGCCCCCGGCCAGTAAAAGGCCAGTGGCAGGAAGCTGTACTTGGTCCATGTGCTGCGGCAGGGATACAGGTAGCTGAAGGCGAGGAGGAGATGCTGACCAGAAGGAAGCGAGGAAACAAGAGTGATGTTGCTGCCAACCAATGATAAGTAAAGGTAAGTGATGATTCAAGCCATTGCTCCTTTATTTTTCTTCAAGCCACCCTAAAGCCTAAAGACGAGGACATGGATGGATATAATCAAAGACTGAAACTTAAGGGTTCACTTTAGAGGCCGGATGTATGATGCACCTGAGGCAAAACTGATATTGTGGGTTCCTTATGCGCTGTCAAATTCCTTGCAGGGTCACTCATGACTGTGCACAGCAAGACTCCCCACATGTAGGTGCTGCACCACAATGTGGGATTTATCTAGGGGTTCCTTGAATTCTCTATGGTCTATCCCAAAAAACATCTGCACAATATTACGTTCTGGCTAGTTCATATTAAGGGCCTGATTTAGAGTTTGACAGACAGGCCTTTGCAATGGAGTACCCTGAAAGCTACCAGGGTGTGGGGGCCATTAGTTTTTTGTTTTTCAGAAATAAACTTCCACTTTGAGAGTTCATTTTTAAAAACAAAAAACTTTGAAAATGTTTGGTGAATGGCAGTCAAAGCCAATGGTAACCAGTCTTCAGACTTTTGATACATTGAAAGGATCCGCCATGATGATTGTTACTTTCAATATATAGAGACAATGTTCATCTCAACTTAGATGGTAGTGCATCAGAATGACAGAGGTAATGTCCTCCGCCACCCTGACACATGGAGTACCTTCCTTCAAACTCTAAATCAAACCTACAAAGTGTTACCAGTGCACTATGGCCCAAACACCTACATCTGTGGTGCACCTGCATGAGCCAATATGTTCCCTTATTTGCATAGGATCACAGTGGAGATTATTGTGAAATGTATTACACTTTTTCAAAATTAGCATGTGTAGTTAAATGTTTCAGAATTCTAGGTAAAAACTTTAATCGAGATTTTTTTTCCTTTGTGAATTTTTGGAATTCCAACCTGACAGCATATTTTTTGTGATGATCCTAATAGATTGTCAGAGTAGGAAACAGCCTTTTCTACACGGTCACACCGGAGTTTTCACCTTTTGATGGACTTTTTTTCAGGGAGGGGGTTTAGAACTCTGTGCACTAACCAGTGGTAAAGTCCCCAAGCATTCACTTTAAACATGGTAAAGTCGGTCCATCCCTAATTTGTAATATTTAAACTGCCTATACCTCTCTAGTATATAATTCAAACTGTGCGCAGAGTCCTGAAGGCACCTTAACTAACTTTTATTTCCTTTTGACACTCTTTGATACCTCTGTTCAAAATGTTTAATTTTGTCTCTCCTTGTGCCCTATAAGATTTGTTGCTCCTCTGGTTCTTTACATGCCCCACGAGATGGATTGTTACCTCTGTTCAACGTTATAATTGTGTCCTTCCATGTACTCCATAAGCCTTGTTGCTTTTCTGGTACCCCACATGTCCCACAGCATGGGCTGTTGCTTGTGCTTGTTTAAGGTCCTTTATGGTGTTGTATTCATGCTTTTACCTCCTTTGGCTTCCGCTCCTTTGTAAAGTGCTCTGATACCTGTACGGGTCATGTCCATGCTTTATAAAACTTTTCAAACAAACAAACATAGCTTGGAAGTTAAATGCCACTAGTGAGGGTCAGACTGATTTGCATATGGCCATGTCTGAACTGGGGTGGCAGAGTGGGCTAAAGAACGGTGATGGATTAAACCCAGATCTGTTGATTGGGTGTGAGTGTTTGATTGGTTCTGATGCTCCGTCCATCACCACCCCCTTTTGTACCACTTTGTTCGCCATAAGTTGGCAGGGTATGCTCAGTCGTGAGTCCCTTGCTCACTTTGCCACTGGATTCAAGGAAGCCGGGCTGAAGACGGCTGAAATGCCAGAAACCGGTCCTCGGAAGCTTGTTTCCGGTCCAGGGAAGGCATGGCTTGGCAGTTCGGGCTGGACTGTTCCCATGAGGCACAGGGTCAGACTGATTTTCATATGGCCATGTCTGAACTGGGGTGGCAGAGTGGGCTAAAGAACGGTGATGGATTAAACCCAGATCTGTTGACTGGGTGTGAGCGTTTGATTGGTTTAGATGCTCCGTCCATCACCACCCCCATTTGTAGCACTTTGTTCGCCATAAGTTGGCAGGGTATGCTCAGACCTGAGTCCCTTGCTCACTTTGCCACTGGATTCAAGCAAGCCGGGCTGAAGACGGCTGAAATGCCAGAAACGGTCCTCGGAAGCTTGTTTCCATTCCAGGGAAGGCATGGCTTGGCAGTTCGGGCTGGACTGTTCCCATGAGGCACAGGGTCAGACTGATTTGCATATAGCCATGTCTGAACTGGGGTGGCAGAGTGGGCTAAAGAACGGTGATGGATTAAACCCAGATCTGTTGACTGGGTGTGAGTGTTTAATTGGTTCAGATGCTCCGTCCATCACCACCACTTTTTGTAGCACTAGTGAACTGCAGCACCTATTGTACCATACACTTTAGTGTCAGTGCAAACATGACTTCAGATCTACCATTGTATCCTGACTGTAGCAGTGAAAAAACTGCTTTTACACCTGTCAAAATAAACTTTTTGGACAGGTCAAAACTACCCTTTTAATTATTAGTAAGTCACCCCATTGTAGGCAGTGTAGCCCACAAGTCAGGATGCATGGTGTTTAAAAGTAAGATATGGAAACATTATAATGTTAACGTCCTTACACTGACCAGCTTCCTAAAGCTGTTTTTCCCTGTATCCTGCCTAGCTGTCCAATGTAAAAAACAGAGTATGGATTAAAACACTAATACTGTATCTTGGGAATGGGACTAGCTAGAAAAATAATGAAACAACAATTTTTAAAAGTTATTAAAATCCAATTAAATGATTAAGTCAGATCTCTAATAAATATTGAGGAAAAATAACTTTTAGAAAGAATCCTACTGATGTTCTACCAGACTTCTGTCTCTTCGTTATATATATTACGTGGGGCACACTTAAAATGAAGGAACAGGATGCCAAGTCAGATCTTGTGTATCCACTGTATGGCTGCTGAGGAATCCCAGCTTTTATTGTACCAGACTTCTTTCTTTGGGTTTCTTGTGAGTACAGTGGCTGCCCACAACAGGATGTTAGTGTTCTATGTCAGAGGACATTAACATTGCCATAGTATACTACCCCCCAGCCCTCCAAGCCCAAGTTTAGTGAGGCAAACAAATCTTTGCCATATTGAAAATGGCCAAAATGGAAAGTTCTAGCCCAGGAACTTTAATCACATTGATTAGGGCGTGCCTAGGCATCATTTCCACTCACTAGCTGGTACCAGGCATGCATGTGGCATGTCCACAAACCCACTCCAGAATATTGCTGGACCTGAGAAAGGCAAGCCGAAGACTGGGTCTGCTGTTTGTGACCTGAGATGAGCCCTAAATAACTGAACCTGCTCCCTCTTGTACCCAGGACAAAGAAGTTGACTCTGAGGTTCGTAATGCTGATCTGTTGAAGCTACAGAGATACAACACATGTCAAGAGACCTTTACTGCGATTGCCCACCTGAACAGAGGCAACTGGAACTAGACTGGAACCTGCTGTGGGCCTCTTTGTGAAACGCTGTTAGTCTTTAAGGGCCAGATGAGTGACGCTTTTTAGCGTGCACAAACGGGTCTTAGACCCATTTGCGCATGCTATGAAGCATGGGCTCATGTACAAACAGTATTTTGCAAGCCGCAAATAAATTACGACTTGTAAAATACTGTTTTGTCACTTGCTATTAGGAAGGGGCGTTCCATTCCTAATAGCGACCACAAAGCTATGTACCAATGTTTTGCGACCGCAGTTGCGGTCGCACAATACTCACAAATTACCACCTACTTCAAGTAGGTGGTAATGCATTTGTAAATGAGTAGCGGTCCTCAACGGACCCCCCTCCCCTTTGAAAATGCATGCAATATTATTTTTAAGGGCTGGCAGTGGTCCCAGGGACCACTGCCTGCCCTTAAAAAATTAAACGAAACGTTTCATTTTTTTAATAATGCATCCCATTTTGCTTTCAGGAAAACGGTCTGCATTTAAAAAAAAAAATAGCAGCTTTTTTTAAAAGCAGTCCCGAACATGGTGGTCTGCTGAGCCCACAAGGCCACCATCCCTGGGAGGGCCTGTCTTTCCCAATGGGCTCGCAAATTGCGAGAGGCTCATTAATATTCATGAGCTTCGCAATTTGCGACCCCATTGGAAATCAGAAACAGTGTTAAACACACTTTTGTAAATGACACCTCGCTAATTGCGATTCGCAAATGCAACGCAATTTGTGAGGCGCTATTTGGCAGGTCATACATCTGGCCCTACATACCTACCCTGAGCTCCTGGTGGGCTTTAGAACTGTACTCCTGTGGCGGATTGGGGCTTGAAGTACTAAGGGCCTAATTTATATCTTGGTCAGGCCATTTATCCATCAGGGCCGCAGAGTAAATACCTCTGTTGCCCTGGTGGAGGTCCCGAATTATTTCCTGTCAATGCAATCCACTGTTTGGTGCAGGGTTATGCCAGCATGATGCAACCCTGCTCCAAACAGTATTCTTTATTTATTCTCAAACCAAAATTCTAAAACAGTATTTTCTTTTTGAAAATAAAAAGAAAGTAATGCTTCCCTCATCAAGGGAGTAATCTCCCGTGGCAGGGAGGGGGCATTATTTAATTCTTACTCACCCTCACCTCCAGGGTTTGCCTCACAGTGAAGGACAGTAAAAACATGGCTACATGTCCGTACATTCTGATTGGACGGGCGAACATGCAGGCATTTCCATTAATGAGTAGGGTAACCAGAGAGGTTTGGCTATGGCTGGGACGGAGTTGTCACTGAAGTAGCTAAACCAAAAGTCTGCCCATATTTGAATCAAACTGGTGGACCTTCATGTTAGTGGTATGTATACTCCATCATCATTGCGATTAAGTATACATACCACCAACATACAAGTGAGGCCCTAAGTCAGAAGGTAAAATCTTTTGAAAGGAGGGATCTGGTTGGTGTATTCAAAAAGTGCTCCATTACGTTCAGCCTAAAACTACATTTGATCTGTGCTCCACTGTGACCATGGGTTACCACTGGAACTTTGCACTTTTTGGGGTGATCCTACTCCTGATTCTCTTATTGGATTTATTTCATTTTGGTATCATTGTGTCTATTAAACTGTACTCTATTGCAGGGAGCTGGGTTCTTGTTGCAATACCCCGGCCACACTTTTTAAATGGTATTTGCTGCAACTTTGACTGAAGTGTACTGGGTTCCTGCTAACTAGGTCCCTAGTACCAACGTTCTTTCCCTAAACATATTCAATTGTTCCCTAAATTGGGCAAAATCTTTAGCTCCCCTGGAAGTCCCTTGTAAATTACACCCTAGTACCTAGGGCCTAAGCTACAAAAGAGGGTCCCTAAGGACAGCAGCACGAATTATGCCACCCTTACAGACACCTCACCAAGCACATGCAAAGCTGTCATTGCAGGCTGGGAGTGTTGGTGCAAACAAACGTGAAAACATGACATGTCCCACATCACTGTGTGCCATGTCCCCTACCACATCTTTGTAATATTTCTGTCACCCCTACAGCAGTCCTGAGAAACCTAAGACAGGGTGCTGTATGTTACAGGTGTGGGCATACCTGCATGAGCAGACATGCAACTGTGCTGATCAGTCCTATTACTGCCAGTGCAAGTGACCAGTGAAGCCATTTTAGAACATGTACTGGACACCAGTGAAAACGAGTTCCTCCGCTACATGATAGTTTCACTGAAAATAGGGATGTTTGATATCAAACATCCCATATTGATAAAGCCACACTGATTCCAGTTATGGATTTACTTATACATGCACCCAGAGGGCACCTTAGAGGTGCCCCCTGAAAACCCAGCAGCCTCTGATGTGCTCCCTGACTTGTTTCTGCCGGTCTGCTACCTGAGACCATGTTCAGACCTCCTAGGGTAAGAGCCTTTTACACTCTGGAGACCCAGAACAAAACCACACCCCCTCCCACAGGAGCACCTGCTGATTAGCCTTCCTAGGCCTGCAAGCTTCAAAGAGCTGTCATCTTTGAAATACAAATGTGGCTCCCATCACAGGAGAGGAAGCCAACCACCTTTGTCCAGCGCCCCTTGGCACCTGGACAAATGGGAAAATTATTTAACCAGGCAGGTGTGCCACCTCCAGGCTAGTACCACCCCTAAGGTGGGCTAAAATGAGGTGGACACGACTTTTCAGAAGTAGCCATCTTTGTGATGGTATACCTCAGAATTCTGGGACAGGGTTATGACCACTTCCAAACTCGGAATTCTGGGACAGGGTTATGACCACTTCCAACAGGAAGTGGTCATATAGGGGGTGTAGTGACTTCAAGGGTCAGTAGCCATTTGGTTACTACCCTACACTCCCCTAATGTCCCTACATTCAGTATGGTCCCCAAGTCAAGCTACAACCCATCACTCATAGCAAGACCTGATAGTTTGCCACGAGAGGGGACGTCGGAACTCCGGTGAGAGCGTTGTTCCGTATCTGGCTTTGACCGCGTGGTTATGAGGCAATAAGGCA
Source organism: Lissotriton helveticus (assembly GCF_964261635.1). Classification (NCBI taxonomy): domain Eukaryota; kingdom Metazoa; phylum Chordata; class Amphibia; order Caudata; family Salamandridae; genus Lissotriton; species Lissotriton helveticus. The sequence continues at coordinate 270,217,997 of NC_136068.1, forward strand.
TCTTGTAATCTGTCTCTGGTTTAGTTATTTATACTCAAGAACCTTTTTTTTGACCGTGCGTACTTAACTCTAATTGGAAGGAAACTATCAAGTCTTGCTATTAGTGTCGGGTTGTAGCTTGACTTATTGTTAGTTAGTACTCAAAAATTCCGAGTATTTTCCCTTTTTTCTACAATGAATTTTTCATCTTTTAACAGAATTTTATGCACGCCTCTGGCAACAAAAAATAGGTAATTGATTTACCTTGGGTCCCAATAGCCTTAATTTGGGCCTCCCTCTCCTTTTGGTGCTGTTTTATCAATTTATGGTTTTGTCGTGGCTGTCCTGAAGAAGGCATCTCAAAGCCGAAACGCGCGTAGACAGTCTGAGAACTTGTGCAACATTTAGCCGCTGTATTTTATCTAGAACAATTGATTATATGTTGATTATGTGGTTTATGTTTTATGTTTGAATTGTAACACATTGTATTAAGTCATATTTGTTTGTATTTTTATTGTCCTAAACTTATGTATGTCCAATCAACTTTTGACCCACATTTTTTAAAATGAATTTATGTCAATAAAAATGGAAATATTTTAAATATATGTCTAGTGCACTGCAGTCTATTAATATATCAATGAGGCTGTTGTAGGTCGTCTCTTGACCAGTTAATTGCCTACGTATTGTTTCAAACCTGTATTTTCCCTGCCCTAGGATTCATAGTGCTCTGCAGGGGGCCCTTTTTGTGTTTCAACCTATAGCAGGATCCTGCCCACTCATAAGGGAACCCCTGGACTTTTTACACAGTATATCTCATTTAGATATATCATATTGAGAGCCAGCTTCTATATCTATCTCTTAAATTTGGTTTGGGATTTCTTTATTGTTTTGTAATTTGAATGTATTACTGTTTTGGTACTGCATACATGTCCTAATATTATGTATGTCCAACCAACTTTTGACCCCAAAAGTTTTTTTAAAATGAATTTATGTCAATAAAAATGGAATTATTTTGACTATATGTCTAGTGCACTGCATTCTATTAATATATCAATGAGCCTGTTGTAGGTCGTCTCATGACCAGTTAATTGCCTAGGTTTTGTTTCAAACCTGTATTTTCCCTGCCCTAGAATCCATGGTGCTCTGCAGGGGGTCCCTTATTGTGTCTCAACCTAAAGCAGGATCATGCCCACTCATAAGGGAATCCACGGACTCTTTACACAATATATCTCATTTGGATATATCATATTGAGAGCCAGCTTCTATATCTATTTCTTAAATTTGCTCTGGGATTTTTTATTGTTTTGTATTTTGAATGTATTACTGTTTTGGTACTGCATACATATTTTACCCATTGCTGTGAGTTGAGCCTGTCTGCTCTGTGCCATAGCTCTCGGGGATTAGGCTCAGGTTAATGTAGTTACTTTGTGGGTTCACCCTCAAAAGGGCTGTGATTGTTCCTTAAGATGAGTAGTCACTCATCCCAAATAATAATTCAATTTCTTACATCCAGATACTCAACTAGATAAACTAGGGTACAGTTTGGGAAAACTTCACATATCAGATGGCTTGGTAAATGGTCCAGTTTCTAGCATTCATCTCACAAGCTAACATAGTGACTGAAGTGCAATCATCACTGTTAACCCCTTCGACGCTCATGACGAGCTCAGCTCGTCATGAGGGACACCTTTCGTACACTCATGACGAGCTGAGCTCATCATGAACCGCGGGTTTTTAAAAAACTCAGCGCACCGCGGTAAATCCTACCGCGGCTAAGGTGTTAAATACAGCAGAACATATGTTTGTTCTTAGACAGATTACATTAAATCAAGTTAATATATCATTATTTCCAAAAATGTCTTCTGTTAAAGGCTCTGCTGTGGGTTCCTCAACACTTAAAAGTGTGTCTCACAAGTAGGGGATGGATCTCTAATTCCAGTGCTACAGTTGCCAAACAATTATATGGAGATCACAATCTGATCTAGTTGCCTGTTTAGGCAATCTCTTTCTATGCAGAAAATAGGGGCAAACAGTGATTTGAAAATGTCAACTTATGAAAATTGTAATAATTTTGAGATCCTTTTGCAATATGATGGAAATCTGTCTGTAGGTGTGAGGTAGCCAGAGAATATGTATAAAGTGCTTTGACATTATATATAATCTATAGAAGAGGTCATGCTCAAAACACAAGGATGCAAATGTTGTTTAATATTGAATACATTTCTACCTGTCTCTTTGGGTGGCAACATTAAGTTACAGACGTGAGGCTAGATATGCCACAAGCCATATTTCTATTTAATTGAAGGCCTCCCAAGCCCATTCCGGTTGCCATAGTTTACCACAGGGAGTACTCTGTGATTCCCTCCCAGAGCCCACAGAAGCCCACAGTGAGCACCTGAAAATGCTTCACATGTGCCGCATGTCCCTACACAGAAGCCTCCCGAGCCACCAGTCCCCACAATAACACCGTCCTCATCCTCCTCATGTCTTCCACCTGTTAGAAAATCTACTTGCACGTCTACTGCTTAGTGTGAAGACCCAAAGATAGAGTCCTCCACAAATACACCCTAAATTCGGCCAACCCACAAAGTCCTACCAATTATATTCTAGGTGCCATTGCCTCTCACATTAAGACATTCCAAGAACCTGCAAAGTTCACCAACCTCCAACAGAGTCCTCTTCCTATTTTGACTCAGGTGCACACCACTGTAACAAGCATTACATGCACTAGTCCCCATGCAGAGGGGCAAAAGTAGCAGCACTCAGGCTTCTATTTCTTTCCAAACCTGAGAATGACGTGACTTAGGGCCTGATTACGAGTTCTGTGGTCCATTGGACCCCCGAACCCTAGGTGCAGTTCGAGGATCGATGCACCAGTAGTCTGACCGACATATTATGTGCATGGTGGTCGGACTGTGAGTGGACAGCTGCGAGGATCTTTAACTGGCATCTCTTCTGAATGGTTAGTCAGTGGAGGTTCCTGAGGTGAGGGTGATGTTGTTGCATTTGGAGAAGTCCAGGATGAGCCTGGCTGAGGTGTTCTCAATGGTCTGGAGTCTTCTAAGAAGCTTGATGGAGATCCCAGTGTAGAGGCCATTTCTGTAGTTGAGGTGGCTGGTGATGAGGGCCTGTGTGACGGTCTTCCAGGTGGTGATTGGGAGCCATCTGAAGAGTCTGCAGAGCATGCGAAGAGTGTGGAAGCAGGAGGAGGCGACAGTGTTTTTTCATGGTTAATTGGTTGTCGAGGATGATGCCCAGGTTGCGTGCATGGTCTATTGGAGTGGGTGTTGGTCTGAGTTCAGCTGGCCATCAGCTGTGGTCCCTTGCAGAGTCATCCTTCTCGAAGAGCAGTACTTCTGTTTTGTCAGAGTTGACAGTTGTCTCTCATGCACTTGGCTACATTGGTCATGGTGTTGCAAAACTTGATTTTGGTGGGGTCCTTGGTGAGTGAGATGATGAGTTGAGTATATTCAGCATAGGAAATTATGTTGAGTACATGGGATCTGATGATTCCTGCGAGGGGGTCATATAGATGGTGAACAGGCTGGGGCTAAAGGACCCTCCTTGGGATACATTGCCGATGATGTTGTTGGGTGCGGAGGTGTAAGGAGGCAGTCAGGTACTCTGTGTGTGGCCTGTCAGGAAAGGGGCAATACACTTGAGGGCTTTTTGCTGTATGCCGATGTTGGAGAGTCTGTTAATGAGGGTGTGATGGGAGATGGTAATGAATGCAGCAGAGACGTCAAGGAGGATCAAGACCACAGTTTCTCTGTGGTTGAGGAGGATTCTGATATTGTCTGTGTCAGGGATCAGCACGGCCCCTGTGCTGTGATTGGCATGGAACCCTGATTGTTAGGCATTGAGTAGGTGGTTGCCTTCCAGGAACAGGGTGAGTTGTTGGTTGGTGGGTTTTGCATGTACTTTGGGTGGGTAGGGGAGCAGAGACATTGGTTGGTAATTGTTGAGGTTGTTGGGGTTCAGCTGAGGGTTTCTTTAGGAGGGGTCTAACCGCTGCGTGCTTGCATTTGTCGAGAAAGGTTGCTGTGGTGATGGATGTTGTGAGGATGCTAGTAAGTTCAGTGCTGAATGGGTTGGTTCCTAGGTTGAAGAGGTGGTGGGGGCAGGTGGTGATGGGTGGCACAAAGTGGATGGACGACATGATGACTGTGGTGGTCTGGCTGGTTAGAGGGGACCAGGTGGTGATCGATCGGCTGGTGTTTGCTGGTTGGTTGAGTTTGTCAAGGCTGAAAGTGGTGGGTTGGGGATCGAAGTTGTTCTAGATGGTGGCTGTCTTGTTGTGGAAGTAGTCTGAGAGGGTGTTGCAGAGTTCATGGAAGTGGTGGATAGTGTTCTTTGTGGGAGTTGGGTTGGAGACTTTTTTCACTATTTTGAAATGTTCCTTTGAGTGATTACCCTCGGAGTTGATGTGGGCAGTGATGGCTGATTTACTGCTCTCCTTGATATGTAGCTGGTAGTTGCCAATGGCTGAATTGTGAGCGGCACTGTCAGAGGGGTCCTTGGTTGTGCGCCATTGCTTCTCTAGTTGGAAGCAGTTGTGTTTGGTGGTTTTGAGCTCTGCGATGTACCAGCTGACAATTGTTTGAGGTTTTGTTGGCTCTTGCTGATTTCAGTGGGTTGGGAGACCTCTCTGCGACAGGAGCTGCTGGGGCTTGTGCTATGTCCCTGGTCCTTAAGATGTACAGATGAGTGAGGTAGTAAAAGCTGGCTCTGGCTCTGATTCAGCTTGAGGTGAACTTGGATCATCGACCCTAAATCTAGCTGAGCTATTGTGTGGCTTCTGCCAGCCACCCATGCTCTAACCTCATGAACCAACAATAAAAAAAAAAAGAATTAACATTTGATATAAAACAGGATACATAGATAACCATCTAGTAGCTTAATTGCACAATATTAAACAAGAAAAACTGGGATCAAACCTGGCTTCCCATCTTGACCAAATTTTGTGATCCTTTGCAAAATTTTGATTGTAGTAGAAAATATGAAATTCAAAATATCGACAGGTCACAATATCATCACCATAAGATCGAGGAACAAAACATCGAACAGGCAAGTGCATTGGGAAAGGTAAGATTTATAATTCTCAACTCTGCATCTACTTACTTTGAAGACATATAAAACACAAAGGGCCAGATGTATCAAGAATTGCTTTTGCGATTCTATAATAGCGAATTTTACTGATTTGCTATTACAGAATCGCAAAATGCAATGTATGTAGGTTTCGCTGAAAAATGTGTGATTCCTACATATTCCTTATTTGCAACTTGCAAATTGCGAGTAAGAAATAAGGAATGGCTTCCCATTCATTTCTTTGGGCCTAGAGGCCCATAGGAATGAATGGGAATGTCATGTGCAATTTGCAAGTACCCAATAGGTACTTGCAAATTGCGCATGCAATTTCAAGGGTGCAAGGGTGCCAAATGGACACCCTGTTGCACCCCTGGAATATGCAGGTGTGCACATGTGGCGCACATACATGTTGTAAGGTCATGTATGTATGCCACATGCACCTTGAAAAATGCTAAAAAGTGCATTTTTCATGGAATTTGCATATTATTACCAACTTGAAGTTGGTGGTAATTTGCGATTCTTTAAGGGCAGGTCACAATTTGTTTTTGCTTCCTGCATTTAATTTAAGGATTCGAAAATTGTGATTCCTTAAATGCATTCGCAAAATAGGGAATCACAAATTTTGCGATTCCCTATTTTGCGAATGCCTTTTGGGATGATAAATACCAAAAGGCTTTTTCCTGTTCGCAAACGGGCCAATTCTGTGAATTGGCCCGTTTGCGAACGGGAAAAACGCATGATACATCTGACCCAAAGGTACATATCTGTGGAGATGGGTATAGAAAATGTATACATACTTTACTTTCAATATTTTGTCCCTAGATATTGTGGTCACAATATTGTGAACCGTGTCAATATTTCAGATTTGATATTCCCAGCCTATACCGAAAAATGTTTTAGTCAAGCCTCCTTTTTCTTCAGGTGCTGCTCCTAAATATTGACCTCCAGGATGTCATTCTACAATAATATCAAGGACAGAATATCGAGAGACAAAATGTTGAATTGTAAATGTATGTAGGAAGGCACAGATTTACTATTCCTAACTCCACATCTACATACCTTAAAGATACATACATTGCCTTGGATCACACACGTCGACTTAGGTATAGAAAATCTAGACTTACTTACCTGTCTATATTTTATGTTTGATATTTTGTCCTCAATATTGTTTGCTCTTGATATTCTGGTGGCAATATTCAGGGTGCACACCTTTACTTCACTATCACATCTGAGAGTATCTTTGAATATGTGAGTTCAGGATGTGCGCTGTACAAACACCATTTGTATTTGATTTAATAAACTATAATGTTGCTTCATGCATAATAAGAATCTAGGCCACATGTAGGGTGGTACACATGACAATGAGCTTGCCACCTAGTTCACTAGTGTGATTGTCATGAAGGATGGAGCATGAAGGCTTCTAAATTCATATATAAAAACTATGTTACTTTATTGAATACCTCTCAATACAGTGATATAATGCATAATGAGTGCATGAATGCTTCTGAATTCATAGATAAAAACAATCAATGTCACTTTTGTTAAATGCATCTCAACGCAGTGATATAACTTGTTGCGGATAAAAGAAACGCTTCCTAATGTTAAAGAAATACACTGTTTTAATTACAAAGACACTTCGTGATATCTTCTGCTTGATTTACATGCCGAATATTTTCAAGGCTCTGCTCCTGCGTGGGCTCCTAAAGCCCAGCCAGTCCCTTGGCCTGGCTCTGGCTCTGCTCTCTGTTGGCTCGACCACCTCCTTTAGGATGTTAGCACAAAGCGATGATTTAACAAAATCTGCTCCGATGTTAATGTAAGCCTCCCTATTTGTAAGTGCAATGCAATGTCTGCCGGAATTGAAAGTGTCTCTTTAAGGATGAACTCTCTGTAAAACCAACAAAGTGACTAAGAAAAAGATGTGTGAAAGTGATACAAAAATAAAATAACTGGACCACAAAATATGGCTTTTTGGGGCGCCAAATTTTGTAACCATGCTGAACTTATAGAAAGCCTTACCATCGGAAATTATTTGTTAACAATCCTTATTCTAACATGCTCTCCAGGTACCCAGCACAATCAGTGCTGCAACACAGTTTATCCACATCGCGAGCAGGTATATTAAAATAGAGACAGAAAAAGAAAGGCGAGTGTATCCTTTGAAGAGAACCGGACACTCATGAGTGAACGCAAAAATCAAATTGGCTGAACCAAATCGATATCTAATACCTAGTTTCCTCGAGAGCCCAGTACTCTTGAGTTTGTCCGGAGGGCAGAGAGTCAGTAGATATTGAACGTGGTTCAATAAATGATGCTTTCGTGAATGGGTTTAGGTTTCTTTTCAGGCACTTTTCTTTTAAGTCTATCAGGACTTGCCTTGCACATTTCTGCTCGAACTGTGTTTTTTTTCTCATAATTTTATAACATTTGGCGGAGAGGCATGATATCTAACAATTCGGTGTCATAATCCACACACAACTAAACGTATCTAACAGAACATACAACCACTTGATGGAAACCCCGGACCCAAAAGAAACCACCCCAGATGGAGAATGTACTACATTGACTTATTTATGATAAAAAGCGCTACACAAATATTGATAATTATTATAAAACAAATTTGCCCCCTTTCCCCATTGCATTTCCATCTCTCTTCCACTCATCCACCAATTTTCCTCGGTTTTCGGTTTACTTCGGGTGCAGGAAATATGGAGCATCGGTTGTGTTCAAGGCTGTTCCTAAGGATCCACGAGAAAAAATAGCTGGCAAAAACATAGAGGCTTATTTATGAGCCCTTGCAACACTTTTGCACCGCCGGTGCGTCAATTTTTGGGAGGCACCGGTGGCGTAAAAATGCGCCATGTTGCGCCCTATTTACAAAGTGACGCATCTAGGTAGATGTGTCACTTTGTAAATCCCTGTGCTACATTATACTTGCGTCAGGTATAGTGTATGCAGGGTGCGCGCTACCCCGCATCAAAGCCTCGTAGAAGTGGCGCTTTAAAATCAATACAAGATTTCAGTGCACCACTTGTAGGACACCATTGGGTGAAAGGAAAATCTTACTGGCAGGCGTAAGGGTGGCACAGGCCCTTTCTTCCATGTGAAAGGACCCATTTCTGGAGTTTTTAGACACACCTCAGCAATGCACCACTTTTGCACAAACATACGTCAGGAATACTGACGTACCTGTACCTCTTTGCGACATTATGTGCCCTTCTTTAAATATAGCGCATCTATGGTGTTGCAAGGAGGTTGCACTCAGAAGTGTTATAGCGATGCAACATTTCTCAAAAATGAAGCCCATAGTCCGCATAAACTTAGACCTCAACATTTAGACTGCCAAAATCATGATAGTACATCACTATGATCTGGAGTCGGTACTTTAAAAAAAAAATGTTTGTGTTGTCTAGGTTCTCAGACTTTTCCGGAAATAGGCTCAGACACCAACATAAAAGTGCCCCCTCCCACCCCCTAGGCAAATCAGATAGCTACAAAAAAGTTGCCCTCATTTACAAACCGGGGCAGTTTTGAACTTGTACAGATACGCTATTAATGTGTTTTGCAAGCACCTTGAGACCCTCACGTGTGAGTAGAGCGCTTTACATATGTATTGATTGATTGATTGATTGCAAAGTATGGGAGACTGCAAGCATTTGTGAGTGTTGCAAGTAAGGTTTGCAGTAATATCGAGAAATCAACAGTGAAAACAGGGCCACCAGACTATAAAACAGGTCCATAGACAGCCAAACAAACGGCCCCACACGCTGACCTGTTAGGCCTGCCCTTCCGGAACCGCCAAATCGCCCTATAAGCCAGTCATGCTCCATCAACAAGCAGCTATGGGTGGCAAAATGTCGCGTTGGCTTTAGGGCACCATAGTTCCATAGACTGGCTTTGTTTTGTGGAATTTACAACATGAAACGCGCACAAATGTATTCAGAACTCACGAAAAGCCTGTCCGCGGCGGAAGATCTGGGCCGAAAGAGCAATCTCGGTGTATCGCAGGGTTGTCGCGTCACGTGACGGTCACCCTGCATGAATATTGACATAGCAGCACGGCTGGAGCAGCCGGCAGAGCCGCCGCCAGCAGCCCTCGTATTTGTCACTGTCACTTCGCAAGTGCTGGGCATTGTTAAGGAAATTGTATGTGTAAGGCAGAGCTGCCTGCGACCAACCTCGACAAGGGAGCAGGGATGTGAGGGTGCTTGAAACGAAAACAGAGGTTTTATGTGTCCTATTATGTGCCCCAGCAAGAGTCATAAATAATTGTGACAAGTTTTTTGTTGCCTGTGAAAGACCTTGACTGTACCTCCTGTTTCAGGTCCCCCCTCCCACTCCTGACGCTGCCAGGCTGCGCGATGATAGATGGCGCTGTGCGCCAAATGACAGCTGGATAGATTTTTCAGTTTGTGCTTTACAGAGAATCAGATACGCAGTATAAAGCAATAAAAACACATGCAAGAGGTAGGTTAAAAATAGCTGTCACAGCAAGAATTCTCTTTGCTGCTTACCACCAGTTAAGTGTTACATGCCAGTCCCGGTGTAGTGCTGGGTTTTCAGATGCCACCCGGCATCTTAAGCGTAAAGGAAAAGAACAGAACTATACCGCACACAGAGATAGACAGTTTTGTGTCTTATTTTCCGTGGAATTCTTTCTCGGCGACGTGTGAGCGAAAGTTCTGGCCACCAGGAGGCCCTATCAAATACAGAGTGTTCTGTAGGCACGATTTGAATATTTTCAGCCGCATTTCCATTGTCTAGTAAACAGATTTCTGTCGGAGGTATTTACATTTGTCAGCGGGAAAAGCTGTTGGCGGTATTTGAATAAGTTGCACGAAATGCTCTTTATTGCAATACCACGTGCAACAAAGAAAACTACCTCCTAAAGTGCGATATCTTGCTGGCATCTAACACTGCTTAATTCACGGCTGTCATAATACAATTTCACCTGCAGCTCCCACCACCGACAAATTGAAATACTGCCAACACAAATCTGTCTAGGTGATACGTCCAGTACCATGGGCGGGTTCAAACAGTTGTATTCTGGGATATCGAGTATTGAATATTGGCCACAATATCACAATATCATGGCAAAAAATATTTAAAAAAAATGAAAATTGCGCGTATACATTTGCTATTCTTAACCCAGCATCTACAAACCTCATAGAGATATATCATCAAAGTACATATATATTGAGATAGGTAACAAAATTATATTAAAACTATCTTTCTCTATTTTGGTCTTCGACATTTCGGTCATGATATTGCTGCCACTCAGTACTCTTTACTCGAGCTTCTTGGTCTATACCAGTTCAAAATTCAATTTGTCAACACAGAACTGTTTAGATGCAAGTAATAACTCCTACAAATTCAAATATCATAACGGCCGACTGGCCATTCTGCCACTCTGGAATGTTTCTGTAGACTGTAGATTAAGGGCTTGCTTTCAGAGCAGGATGGGTTACAACGACCCAATCATACACTCATGGCTCCATTCAAGTGCCAAAGTCCACTAGTGTGGAGTTGGTTTTAAAAAACTTTTCAATCCTGATTTTTGTTTCCAGCCAAGCCTGTATACCACCAACACAAAAGTGCATACATTTTGGGGCTCAGATGGCTCTAGATTGCTGAGTATAAATAACAGGCAGTGGATGAGACATCAGATTGTGCTTAATAAGGCATCCAAATTGCCATGCTAGTACAGTCAGGACGTTTTCTTTTTTTTAGTTTTAATTAAATAGCGGGAACTCGACCCGAAGGTATCAGAGCTCTTTACATGAGCACCAGTTGCGTTACAGATGGACACTTTCATGTTGTTTGGCACAAGGAGATTAAGTGATTTGCCCAGAATCACATGATGTTGAGCAGGCAGCTCTAGCTGTTAGGCCATATTATCTCCCTGAGTTTAATAGGTTGAGTACCAATATGTCCTGGTAAATATATGCTTGATTCATACTGATGCTCTTTAAGCCCAGAGGGAAATATGGTTCATTACCATAAACATTTTATTAGCTTTCTTCTCAGCAACATCACTCCCTGTTTTATATATTCTACACTTTGTGTGTCCACCTTTCTCTGACAGTCAAAAATTGGATTACAATATGAAAACATGGCTGATCTTGTACCCGCCAAAATACAAGTGCCATAGGATATAATGCACTTGTAATACATATGGGAAGTTTTTTTTTACTTACCCAACCTTCGGGTTTACTATCTAGCTGTATTCATGCCTAGATTAGCCGCGGTGCTTGGCATAGAGCCTTGGTCCCTGGGGTGTTTATTTCCAGAATATTTACCTTAGGGTGATCAAATGTCCCTTGGGTCGAAATTATCGACATAATCGATTTTAAAATGACTAGGTTTAAGATATTGTGAGTGTATCATTCCACTTGGTCTAATTTAAAAAAGACAGTACTGAATATCACTTTGTACAATAGTTATACATATTCGGGCTATAATCCTAACTTGCCTTAGCAAGTGCACAAGAGTTTTTTGGAATGTTGGGAAGGCTCTAATCTTTTTACATTAGGGTAACTATTTGAGTGTGGTACTTTTCTCTCTTTTGAGATCTTGTGACAACGGGTTTCCCTCCGTCGTGCCGGTAGTTTTTAGTACCTGCAGGTACGGCACATCTTAAGTAAGATAAAAACAGAAGATGTCTGTTGTGCCTTGATTATTTTCTGGATTTTCTGATGAAGGGCCCAAGGGAAGCATTATTCTTGCCTACAAAATGATTTCATCAGCTCCGGCAGGGGAGAGGGCCGACCTCTGTCAGTCTAGGGCAGATAAGTGGAGCGGCAACTTGTGGTGGGGATAACCTCAGATAATATTAAGCACACTAATCTATTGGTGCATCATGTCCTAAATGTTTTGAAGGTCAAATCTCATAACTTTAAGTTTATAAGCAATCTCTATCTTACGCCCCATCGCCTTTATTCTATGAAGGCTAGACAAGATGAAAAATGCTGTCAGTGTATGGCTAAGCAGGCAGAGGCAGTGCATATCTTTGTTGTCTGTCCATTAGTTAAATCTTATTGGGATGCAATTATGGGGAAACTGAATCAGATTATTTTCCGCTAATGTGATATGGATCCTAAATTACTAGCATTAGAACCCTTCCCAGCGGTTCCATTTCACTAGGAAGGGATTTATTTTTTGCAAACTTCCCTGGTAAGGTTAGTGTTGGGCCAACACCAGCTCCTTAAAGTGGCTCCAAACCTTATTCTCTGGTGGCATGAGTTCTTGGGTGCTGGTTTTCTTGAAATCACCTTAATCAACAACAATGAGCAGCAGGCTAGGTTAAGCAGAACCTGGGCCGTGAGAGGGATGCTTAGTTGCTTTTAGGCTATTTAAGACTGATCATGACCTATTATCAGCACATTTCTTATTCTGTTTAGTCGGAAATGGCTTGTTCATCCCTGTACTTTATTTTACTTTGACTGTTCTGTATTTGGTTTTATAGCTCTTGTATTTCTTGGATGTTGACCGATGAGTCTTTTCGCAATTTGAATTTTCTCGATTTATGTGTGTATCCTTTGTGGAATAAAGAATTACCAGTAAGTGCGGGTCACAAGCTTGCATTGATTAAGACCCATAAATGACAAAAACACCAAATAAAAAAGAAGTAATACATATGGAAAATCTATTTAATTTGTGACAGAGTATATCATCTGCAAAACTCTAAAAGTAGACCAAAAGTCTGGTTCGTTCATTTGTGAATATGTAGGCATTACGTTGAACGTGACACCAGACAACAGGGAATGCTGAGATAAGCAAACTAAGCATTCATAAAATCACAGAACACTGAATGCTGAGTCAAGCTATCCTGAGCACCGATAGCATGACATTGGCTGATACTAAACAAGGCTTGGTAGCATCACTCACTCACATGCCATCCAGTTAACATAACTTTGCTGCATAATTCCACCATTTTTGATAATTGTCAATACAAAATAAGAATGAAACAATGGAAACCACGCTCTGTCCAAAAGCAAAGACATGACCTGTTTTTGGAATGGCAAAATATGGGGAACAAAAATATCTCCTCCTCCTTAGTGCGGTCGCGATAGAAGGGCACAAACTCCACTTCTAGGTATGCAAGTGTTGTTTATTTCACATTCAAGTAGTCCTAACGCGTTTCGGTAACAGCTGTTAACCTTGATCACATGATTACAATGCATGTCCGCCATTCATAAATACCACCGCCTACCAGTCATGTCATATCATAAACATAGTGAGCAGACTGTTTTGCAATTGCTGCCTTCTATCGCAATGCGCATGACCCCAAGTGGGGTCTCAACAACCTTAGTATCAGATTCAACACATATATTGCACATAAATATTAGAGAAATGTTTGTAATATATAAATATAAACATGAATAAATAAATATATACTAAAAAGTTCAAATCATGATTTGTGTTAAAATACAAATCTTAACCCTTATAATTCATACTAAAACTTTATACGCAGAATATATTCGATCTCTATAATACCAAGATTGACTGCATTAGTTATATCCGCATGAATGTGTTGACCAACATACTTTGATATGCTCATCACTTATAATAGTAAAATGAACACAATATGCCTGTTCATGTAAATAAACTACCATTTGAACTTGGAAGGGCTGGTTAAACACTTGAGTTGATTGCAGCAATATAAGTTGTAAACATAATGCCTGATAGATTAAAGTGCTAATGTGCTTCATATGTCTTAAAGTGCAAGTTAAATGAAAAAGTTAGAAAGTGCTATTGTGCAAAATAGTGCAAACCTCTGTGTCACGCTAGGGTGGATTTTTAATATTTAATCTATCTTTTTTTTAAACAATTTTTTTTATTTAATGAAAATATTTTTGTATTCTATAAATTAGGCTAAAATACACGGCGGGATGAATACGGACTAAATTGTATAAGTGTCTAAAACACTATTTAAATGTGGAGTGAAGTTAGCTCTATTATAGATAATTATACAGATCTTCGTTGCATTCAGCCCGTTAGGAGTCTTGCTGTCCAGTTCTAGCATCAAACAAGTCATGAACTGGCGCAGCAGTTTCTTTCTATTACCTCCTCGTCTCAGACTAGGGACCGAATCAACAACAAAGTATTTCAGACATTCAGGTTTGTTATTATGTAAGTTTTAAAATGTCTGGTCACAGGATATGTTGCATCGCTATTAACAATTGCCCTTAAGTGCTGTAAAATTCTCACGTGCACTTGCAGCCTAGTGCTGCCACATATTTTAAGCCACAAGTGCACATGAGAACATACACAGCAAAGTCCGTTCTACAATTAAAATTACCTCTAATGGCTACCTTATCAGTGTCAAAGAATGTCCAATAATGTGTCGTGTTAGCACCAAATTTACAGGCTCTACAAGGCGAGCACTTAAAAAAATGTTTTGTGGTTTAAACCATGAGGTAATCAGACTTAATTCAGGGCTGGCTTTCACTAGCCGTGTTCTTATAGAAGGCACCCTTCTAAATGTGAAAGATGGAGCCACAGGTAGCCTAGGGGCCAAAACAGCGTTAGTCAATACAACGGTCCAGTTTTTCTTAATAATGGCTTTTATCTGTCTTTGTTGGCCACTAAATCTAGTAATACGCCTAGCTGTGTTGTTCTCTTCTCTTGAGCCTGATAATATTGTTGTTATTTTTTCATTAGTGCTTCCTTCACTGTACTGGAGCAGCAGGGATTCCCTTGATCTAGTTTTGGCTTTGTTAGCTGCTTCAGTCAGGACTTTATTTGTATATCCCCTCGCTTTGAATCTTATTGTGGCTTCCTTCATGCTTTTAGCAAGTTCTCCTTCAGTGCTGCAAATTCTTTTTAATCTTAGGAATTCCCCAAAAGGGATACTGGCTGTCAGATGTTTAGGATGAGCACTCTGTGCATGCAATGTAGCGTTATCCACCATATTCTTTCTATGCAGAGTTGTGTCAATCTTAATTTCCGAAATATACACATTTACATCAAGGAATTCCACTGACTGCCTACTCACATTGGATGTAAACTTGAAATTCACATTATTTTCATTGATATCCCTTATAAAGTTAGCAGCACTAAGCTCACTCTCTTTCCAAATTATAAAGATATTGTCAATGGATCTAAGCCAATGAATCACATGGGCATTGTACTGTGTGGCAAAGTTAACTGTACCTGCTCCTCCCACCAGCCAACATGCAGACAGGCATAGCTGGGGGAGAAGCAGGCTCCCATCGCCACTCCACGTTTTTGTCTGTAAAGTTCCCAGCCAAACAAAAAGAAGTTAGTAAACAAACACCATTTGATCAATTCAATTAACATGACATTATGATTGTAATTCATTAAAGATCTTGGGGCATATTACCAAGCAATAGCGATAATTATCGCTATTGCTTGGTTAGAGACAATATTTTACCGCAAAACTGCGGCGATTTTTATCGCAGATAAACCTTGGTATTACCAAGGTTTATCGCAAATGCGATAAAAAACGGCCGCAATGCATGAATATCGCTGAAAAGTCAGCGATATTCATGCATTACCGAGCTAATGCTCTTAGCCATGTTATCCACCTCCCATTGGATAACATGGCTAAGAACTGCTTAGGGCAGGTGTTAGCTTTTGGAGATATTCGCGCTGAGCGCGAATATCTCCAAAAGTTGGTAATAGGAGATAGCGATGTTAGCGACTGTTTCCAGTCGCTAACATCTTGGCACGCCCACTTTGCATGTCATTAGTGATAAATATCACTGACATGCAAAGTGGGGCCCAAGATGGTCGCTATCTCCTACTAGCTGTCGCTAACTGGTGTTAGAGTCAGCTAGGTGATAGGGAGATAATTTTATCTCCGCTTTCTTGGCTTTTAAAGCCAAAAAAGCGGAGATAAACCCCCTTGATAATATACCCCCTTGTATTCAGAAAGTGTCTGACTGCTGCTAGACCCACTTCATGATCAATGCTTGTATATAGGGACTTGGGGGCATATTATCAAGGGGGTTTATCTCCGCTTTTTTGGCTTTAAAAGCCAAGAAAGCGGAGATAAAATGATCTCCCTATTACCTAGCTGTCGCTAACACCAGTTAGTGACAGCTAGTAGGAGATAGCGACCATCTTGGGCCCCACTTTGCATGTCAGTGATATTTATCACTAATGACATGCAAAGTGGGCGTGCCAAGATGTTAGCGACTGGAAACAGTCGCTAACATCGCTATCTCCTATTACTAACTTTTGGAGATATTCGCGCTAAGCGCGAATATCTCCAAAAGCTAACACCTGCCCTGAGCAGTTCTTAGCCATGTTATCCAATGGGAGGTGGATAACATGGCTAAGAGCATTAGCTCGGTAATGCATGAATATCGCTGACTTTTCAGCGATATTCATGCATTGCGGCCGTTTTTTATCGCATTTGCGATAAACCTTGGTAATACCAAGGTTTATCTGCGATAAAAATCGCCGCAGCTCAGCGGTAAAATTTTGTCTCTAACCAAGCAATAGCGATAATTATCGCTATTGCTTGGTAATATGCCCCTCTATGTCCAAAGTTATAAGCAGCAGCCCCTCTGTCCATGTGATATTTTTAAGTTTTGATAAAAAGTTTCCAGTGTCCTTGATGTAAGTTGGTAACTTTTTAACATGATCTTGGAGGAAATAATCAATATATAGTGTAATGTTTTCACTGATACCTCTAATTGTTGAAATTATTAGTTGGTCTGGAACAGGTACACATTTTTTATGTATTTTAGGAATAAAATCCATAGTTTGGAGCACTGGCCATTCATTGTACATAAAGTTACATTCATCCTTTGAAATGAGACTTTTCCTTTTCCATTGTGTGAGGTCCTTTCTGAGATCCTCCTTTTGAGGTTCCGTAAAAATCGTTACGACGTTTTGGGCATGAACGAATATGGGCAAGTAAGGTATCTATGAACCGTAAATGAAGTGTTCAGTAAGTGTACGCGTTTTCGCTACACTACCTGGCATGGTTCGCCTTATTTACGTGTTTCTACATCTGGACCCTTGGGTTCCATTTTAGATACGGCATCCATTTTGTTTCTTGCCCTCACGTAGTCAGCGAACAGGCAACTGTCCGCATCGTGACCTTTTAGTTCCCAAGCTTCACGGAAGAAGCATATGCCCCTTCATGCGTCTTTTATGAGTAGGGGGAGGACACTGCTAAAGCAGTTGCCTCCGCTCGGAGGGGATCCTGCCGTGCCGGTCTATTGTTTCAGCCTCGCACGTGCTGGGATCAAGTCCTTTTAGGCTACGATTACGCATCCAATATTATCCTCACACTCCCTCTTCCCTGCTGTCTGACTTCCTTGCAGCTGTTCTTGTCTCTTTCTCCTGTTTTTATTTTCTCAAGTGGAATGTACCTAATGGTGGGAAGATGTGATTTTACAGTTGGAACTGGTGATGTTAATGTAATTATGTTCCGGTGCTCTGAATACATGAAAGCGATCCTTTGAATTTTACTGTGGGAAATGAGTTGTAACCTTTTGCTTACATATTGTGCAATGACAAAATCCTGTATAAAAGAGAGCGACCCACATATGCAATTTGAAGCAGACTCTCAGAACCTACACTCTGTTGTACTTCTTGTGACTTTTGCCTCCCTGCAGTAATAAACGCTGATCTTTGACGCCGAAGGAAGTCTCCCGTGTCTCTGTCTTTAGTGCGCCAGAACAGGTATCCCCCGACGGTTTTAGGTGTTGTTCCCTGGCACCGCTGGGCCTTAAATAGCCCAGTCCTTCAGTTGGCGCCCAACTCGGGGCGACATCGGCGGTACCGGTCCAAAGCCTGACGATTGTGAGGAACTTCGTGTGAAATCTCCGAGGAAAAGGTGCACCCCGCTTCATCGATCCTGTTGTCGAAATAAGTGGTCCGAAGATTTTTCCCGTGAAGATTCCCGCCTCCTGACGGCTGCGACGGACCGATGCCCCGACTGTCGACCTGTTTTCGACACCTGGCGTAGACCTTTCGTACAAGCGAGACGATAGACGGGCCTTCCGGGCCTTCCGGGTGACGCCATTATATTTTCAGTTAAGTATTTGTGGGTCGCTCCCAGTCCTTAGTGGTTGTTGCAGCTTATTGAAGCTTTGTTGTATTGCATGGTTCCATTGCATTTGTGGTTCTTAGTTGTTGGTCCTTAGTTGTTATTTGACAATTGCAATTGCCAAAAACCGAGGGTTTTGTCTTTCATGAAGAATTAGTGCTTCGGTAACCCTTGAAGTTTGATACTAGGTTAGTGTGCACGATGCCTAGCCATAGTGGTTTTCTTGGTTTCCTTAAATGTTGCAACAAGGATTCCCGGTTGGAGGACTCGTGTCCGA
The DNA here is from genome assembly GCF_964261635.1 of Lissotriton helveticus. Classification (NCBI taxonomy): domain Eukaryota; kingdom Metazoa; phylum Chordata; class Amphibia; order Caudata; family Salamandridae; genus Lissotriton; species Lissotriton helveticus. The sequence goes on from NC_136068.1 coordinate 270,236,371, forward strand.
TACCTCCGGTTGGAACTCCGATATATGAGCTCTATAGTCGACATGGTGTGGGTCCTATTATATATAATAAATATTGGGTCCGTTACACGAAAAAAGATGGTTTCCTTAGTTGGCCACCACATGGAAGTCTCGACCTTACGATTTTAGATAATCTAGAAGCTAAGTTGTTTAAAAAGAAAGCTAGGCCAGCTATGTTTGATTCCTTTTGGTTGTGGCGTAAAGAGGCCAAGCAGAAAGAAATCAAACAGCTTAAAAGGGATTGAAGAGAAGGTATCGTTCCGATAATGCAAGTTGTACAACAATGTCAGCGAGATAAAGAAGAAAAAGAAATAGAAGTTTCCACTAGACTGCACCACATGAGGATAGACAAATGTTATCCGGTTTTACCAGCTAGTCTTGATAAGAAAGAAGAGGATTCGAAGGAGGATCCCTTGTTAGCATATTTGATGAAATCGCCACCTCCTTATGCACAGGGTGCTACAGCCCCTGTAGTCCCTCCTGTGGTACCGCCTGTAATTCCTCCTGTTGTCCCTCCTGTTACTCCAGCGGCTGCGGGTCAGCCCGTTGTTGGTCCTACGTTTGTCCCACCACCTGTTTCTATTCCTACTGCTCCTTTGCCTGTACCTTCTCAGCCTCTTGTCCCTGCCACCCCGACTATCTTGCCTGCTTCTGCTGTGTCAGCCTTCACTCCAAACGTTGTGGCTCCTGTTCTTCTTTCTCCTTCTGTTCATAATCGTATCCCTAACACTGTTGCTACCCTTTATTCACCGCTTTCTGGTCAGTTATTTCCATCCGATACTTCTGAAACTCCCCAAAGACGGAGTCAGATCCCTAGTGGAAGGGAGAAAGAGACGTTAGTGACAATGGCACATAGGTGGATAAGACATCCTGCCAACTACCCTCCACGCATGGTTTTCGAGACGTTTTCTCAGTTTAATGAGCCTACACAGAGATTCGTGTTAGAAGAAATGTGTAACTTTTTGAGGGAACAATGGTATAATGACAATTTAGATAACGTACCGCCCGATATGATTGAACTTCAGAGTCAATTTTCAAACGGTATGATTGTAGGTGGCGATGTACGACGTGCCTTAGAGCGATTGTTATCCTTTAGATCCACAGTGCCTTCTCGTGTGTCATTTAATGATGACGACTTAGAAACTTGGAAAGCGGCTCCTGGTCAGTATCCTATGAGGGAGGTTCCGCCAGTATGGATGCCAGGTGATCCTGGTGCTGCTCCTCCGGTCCTTCCACATTTCCAGAGAGTCTGGATACATCTCCCATGGAAGCGATCAGAAGTATTGCAGGTCAAACAGTCCTTGCCTGATCCACGCAAGAATCCGGCGGGTTACTATAAGGAGTTGTCTCAATTGGTAGAGGCTACTATTATGAACCTTGCCGACATCGACATGCTGTTCGGCAATGTTGTACCACAGCCGGTTTGGGCGAAAATTCGTCAGGAAAATCATGCGAATGAGTTAGGCGGTGATTGGGCTGCAATAATAGCGGCTGATGGCCGACAAGTTGGTGGGGCTAAGCCTGAGCAGGTAATTTCGGATCTGCCCCAGAGAATAATTACGTTCATGAAAACGCTTATGCCGGCGATGAGGGTAAACTGGGATAAATTAGCAGCTTGTAAACAGAAGAAGGACGAGAGTGTCTCTGATTTCTTTACTAGATTCGAAGAGGCATTTGTCGATCATAGTGGTCAGGATATGGGCACTGAGGGAGGTCAACGGTTGTTTGTTGACAAATTTGTGTTGAATTTATTGCCAGAACTATGCAACAAATTGAAAAATTCAGAAAGTGCATGGGCTGTTTCAACCACTGCACAGATATTAGCAACGGCTCAATATTATGAGAATAGGGAAAAAGAAGAAAGTGATCGTGTAGATAAGAAAACGAAGGAGCTCAAAACGAAGGTTTTGTTGCAACAAGCGTATCCTCCGCGTTCAAATCACACTGATTTGCAACAACAATATAGACCACAATCGCAACCCTCCAGAATACAGTCACGTCCTGACTCCTCTGACTTTAGATCTATGCTTGGGTATAACCAGTGTGCATATTGTAGAAGAGAGGGACATATAAAATATGATTGTCCCGCTTTGCGTGACCGCCTTAATGGTGTATCGGCACGAGGGGGTCGTGGTGGTCCTCAACAAGCATCTCAAGGTAGAGGTCGCGGTACCTTCCAAAATTAGGCTGAGCGCCCTAATACGTCCTCGGACGCGAATAATTGTTTTGACCAGCGAAATGTAAGGTCCGATAAATCAGCGCAGTATTACGCGGACGACTATTACGTTGAACATGAGACTGTTGTAAACGACCGTTACTAGGACAGCCACCGACAGAGAGAGGGAGTAGTATCAGTTCCGGTTGATCAGAGTGGGCCTTACGTCGCAGTTGCTACATCTGGCGTAGTTGAGCCTTTTCTGTTAGACACTGGTGCGACGAAAAGTTCCATCATGCATTCGAAACTCCCTGGCGCACCTTTGTCTGGCTTAACAAATGTTTCCGTTGGATTCTCTGGCGCCCCGGTTAGCAATCCTGTCTCTAGCCCTTTGCCCCTTACGATTGGCCCTCGTGAGCTGGAGGCTCCATTGATTCTATCTACTGGTTGTGGTGAGAATCTTCTGGGCTTGGATTTGTTAAAACGGTTTTATGCGACTTTGTATTGCTCTCCTGAAGGAGTGGAGCTTACATTAGGTCGGAGAGTAATCTCTCCTATGTACTTGTCGATCGATAAATTCCCACCGGAATTGAGCTCCCTTCCTGCGTCTCTATGGGCCACAGGTCCCAATGACGTGGGTCTCTTGGACATCCCACCTTATGTAATCAAGCTGAAGCCAAATGTGCGATTGCCACGTATACCACAGTATCGTATCTCCATTGAGGGAGAACGGACGCTATTAGCGATTGTACACGACCTGATCAAAAAGGATATCGTTGAAGAAACTCGAGGAAATGTGTGTAATAGTCCTGTACTACCAATTTTAAAACGCACTGATCCATCTAAAGCTCCTGTGTATCGTTTCATAATTGATTTGAGAGAAGTGAATAAAATCGTGATCCCACAGTTTCCCGTGGTCCCTGATATAACGGCTTTGTTGACCCTGATTCCAGCTTCTGCCTCCTGGTTCACGGTGATCGATCTAAAGAATGCTTTCTTTAGTATCCCGATTGCTGAGGAAAGCAGAGATCTATTCGGATTCTCATTAGGTGGTCGCAGTTTTAGACTGAAACGCGCACCACAGGGCTATTGTGAGAGTCCGTCGATCTACAGTCAAGCCCTTAAAACTCAACTTGATTCATTTATATTACCGGCAGGCGCAGCCTTGATTCAGTACGTTGATGACCTGTTGGTCGCCGCTGATACCGAAGATATTTGTAGAACTGCTACAGTATCATTGTTGCGGCATTTATGTGACTTACATCACAAGGTGTCACCTTCCAAGCTGCAATATTGTTGCCAAGAAGTAACCTACTTAGGTCAATTATTATCAAAAGAAGGGAGAAGGTTGACCCCAGAGAGAATTGCAGCGATTACTCGAATGACCGTGCCAAAAACTCAGAGAGATGTACGTGCCTTTCTAGGTATCACGTCATACTGCAGACAATGGATCCCAAATTTTTCTCTATTGGCGAAACCATTGTTAGCTCTCACGTGCAAGGATGTTCCGACTCCTTTGCCATGGACTGAGGAGTGTCAGAAAAGTTTCTCTGAATTACGTGATGCGTTGTGTTCGGCTCCTGTGTTAGGTACTCCTGATTACAGTAAGCCGTTTACACTGTACGTTCACGAGAGGGATGGTTGTGCGTTGAGTGTTCTGGCACAACAATTCGGCGACAAACAGCGTCCATGCGCATATTTTTCTTCGACCTTAGACCCAGTAGCTAGAGCTTTGCCGAGTTGTTTAAGAGCAACAGCGGCAGCTGTGGCGTCCATTCGACAGTCCGCAGGTCTGGTCATGGATAATATGCTTACGGTGATGGTTCCGCATGCAGTTGACACTCTCTTGAACCGAACGAAAACTCAACATTTGACGAGCGCAAGGTTGTCTGGGTATGAGCTGACGTTACTGGCTAGTCACATAAGGATAAAACGGTGTAACGGTGTAATGTGTTGAACCCAGCAACATTGTTGCCGATCAACACGGAGTCAAGTGATGTAGCACCACATGACTGTTATCTAAGAACCGAAAAAGAGACGAAGGGTCGTATTGACCTAAAGGATATTCCATTGGTAGATCCCGATGGTACTTTGTATGTTGATGGTTCCTGTTTTAAGTTACCGAATGGTGATGTGACGACTGCGTATGCTGTAGTGACGTTGAGAACGGTTGTGGAATCTACGAGATTAAATCAGACAGTCAGTATGCTTTTGGTGTAGCACATAGTTTTGGGCGATTGTGGAAAGAAAGAGGATTCTTAACGTCGCATGGCACAAAGATTCAGCATGGACAGCTTGTGAATGACCTTTTAGATGCACTCACATTGCCTAAACAGGTGGCCATAATTAAATGTAGTGCGCATCGAAAAGTGACAGATGATGTTGGTCGTGGTAATGCGTTTGCAGATGAGACTGCTAAGGAGACAGCGAAAGATCTGACAAATCGAATGTATGTTACAAGTTCAGTGAGATGGCCTGCGGAAACTAGTATGTGTGAGGACACAGTGGAGAGTGTGAAGGAAATACAGAATGAGGCCACTGAAATGGAGAAGACTAAGTGGAAAGAAAGCATGGGAAAATTAGATTAGGATGGATGTTGGGTTGATTTGTCAGAGAAACAGAGATGGATGTTACCGGATGCATATGTGCTTGCTGTTGTTACAATGGCCCATGGCACAGCACATATTAGCTCGAAGGGCATATGCAAGTTGTTGTCTCCCGTATGGAAGAATGATGGGATTACTAAATGTGCAGAGAGAGTGGTTAAGAATTGCATGGTATGTTTGATGCATAATCCCGGTAAGGGCACCCACACTCCACCTGGTCATTTTGCCCCTCCTACATGTCCTTTCGAAGTTATCCAATTGGACTTCATCCACATGGAGAGATGCAATAATTTAAAGTATGTGCTGGTTGTGGTTTGTGCGTTCTCCAGATGGATTGAGGCTTACCCCCTTAGGGATAATACTGCCCTATCCACAGCTAAAATTCTGCTAAAAGAGTATTTCCCCAGGTATGGCATGCCTCGGATTGTATGGTCGGAAAACGGAAGTGAGTTTGTGGGGAGCGTGATGAAGAGTGTATGTCGTGGTTTAGGAATATCCCAGAAATTTCATAGTGCTAATCATCCTCAGTCAGCGGGTTTGGTGGAAGGATACAATGGCACCCTGAAACTAAAACTTGCTAAAATTCAGGCAACAACTGGTTTATCATGGCCTGACGCTTTGCCTCTAGCTCTCTTATCGACCAGGGCTACTGTACACTCTCGAGTAGGGCTTAGCCCATATGAGATTGTGTTCGGCCGCCCTGCGAACATTTGGGGGGTTCCGAGACCTAAAGAATTGAACAGACTTGAATATCCAATGTTAATTGATTATCTATATGATCTGACTGCTAAATTGAGTTTGATTCATCAACAGGTCTTTGAGGCTCTGCCGTCACAAACAGAGGGTCCTGGTCATCGGCTTCAACCAGGGGACTGGGTCCTCACTAGAAATTTCGGACGAAAACGCCATCTTGAGCCGAGATTTGTGGGACCCTTCCAGGTGCTACTAGCAACGAGGACGGCGGTTCGACTGGAGGGACGGAAACACTGGGTGCATGCCACCCACACCAAGAAGGTTCCGCTTCCTCTGCCAGCAGACACATGGATACGTAAAGGTTTTTCCTCGTCTGAAACTGACGTTCCCCAGCGCTTTGTCCCATTTAGCGAAGCTCAGACCATAGGGAACACTTCAGTGTTATCTGACTTCCCTGTTGATTCCTCTCAAACAATTTCTCTTCCTTCAACGTTGGGGAATATAAGTACTGAACAATTGCCTGGACAATCGAACACTCTTTCGCCATCCACTCCACTGTTTGAAGATCAGACTCAACCCGGGAGAAGTCGATACTTTCTTCGACCGCGCGTTAAGGACAAATAAAAGAGTTCTGTTTTTTTTTTTGTTTTTTTTATTCCCTTTTTGAATTTACAGTACCCCTTACTGTTGTCATGAACATTGTGGACATTATATATTGTGTTTACCTTTTTCTTTTCATGCAGCTAAGAGACTATTATTGAATGAATTCTAATTCATTTAACCTATCATCTGGGTTGGCCGTAGGGCCGTGCGGGTACTTCCTTCTGTTTAGCAGCTATCGACACTAGGTCGGTTTCTTTTGTCAATTTCTGGGAACTCCTGGGAATTGGCAATCGCTACTCAGAACGAAGTGCGTCAAGAACGTCACGGACGGTTTTTAGAGGATGGACTTCTCGAAGCTGTCGGAAAGAGAGAAAATGTTGGCCAAAGATCAAAAGTGTTTTGTACAAAATGTTTTCTATTTCAGATCTTTATGTTGTTCCTAACCGTTTCCATGCTACTGGTGGGTGGGGTATATTTTGGGATTCAATTATTATTACCTTCCATTTCACCTACTCCTCCTTCTCATGATCTAAATTTCGTCTCTACTGTTTCTCCACATTCTTTTCACCTACTGCCTCAACATGAACAAGTCAGACGTGCGGAATTTAGAAACAATTCCTTTGTGCAACTTTTGCATCAGCATCAGTTGGTGGTAAATACTACAAACTGTTGGGTGTGTGGGCTAATGCCACATACCATGGACAGGGGTATCCCATATTTGGTTCTTCCGTACAGCCCCCAAGGGTCAGCTCAGGCATTCCAAACCATGTTCCGTAGTGCACTAGATTCCTACCCCCATCGAGAGCCACGCTCAGCAAACTTTGGTCCTGGCCCATATCACAAGTCTCTAATGATAGCTATTGCCGATCTAGATAGAGATATCTTCGATACGTCACTTATCCCAGAAGAGGAGGTGCAAACCTATAAGTACCTTAGTGAGGCTGAGTATAGTATATCAGTGGGTGATAGGCAGCTTAAAAGCTCATCTCCAATCTGGATTGTACCTCACCTAGGCCACTTTTGTCTGCAAGGTCGTGGCCGAAATCCAAGAGCCCAGCTTGGGAAGAGTGCTTGCGTGGATACCTACGTTCTACCGATGCTCTCTTCCCCTGTCTTTCTGACTGCCAAGGGTACCTATTTTGTATGTTATGACCGAGCATATACGTGGTTACCACATGACTTCTCAGGTACCTGCTATATTGCAAACCTCTTGCCCCCGACTTTCACTGTTGCTGCCGACTATCACAAAACCAGAGTTGTGAGAGGTGTCATTAGCAAAGAGGATACTTCCGGTCAAGAAGCAGGAGACTTCTTCAAGGGTTTTCTACCGTTTTGGGGCCCCATGGTCAATAGCAGAAATCTGAGACAGTTAACTCGTGTAGTAGAGTCAACTGCTAACATAACTGCAAGCGCCCTTGGTAATCTGACAGCAGAGCTTCAAGCGGATAGGCTTATGACGTTACAGAACCATATGGTTCTAGACGTTGTTCTAGCGGATAGAGGTGGTGTGTGCAAGGTCATCCATTCGAGCTGCTGCATATTCATACCTGATAACGCTCCAACGGTTTATCAAGCCATCTCCAAGTTGCACAAAATCTCGGAGTCCATACACGAGGACGAGGGAGATTGGACGCTTCTAGGATGGTTTTGGGGTCTAATGTCGACTTGGGGTTGGAAGATTCTGATGATCATAGGGGTTGTCGTGACATTTCTGTTCACGTGTTGTCTTTGTGTACAGTGTGGTCCTGCCTTATGTGGCCTTTGTGCTACAACGTGTATAAGAAGGCCACCCGTTTCCAAGGAGACATTGATGGATAGAAGTATGTTCCAACAACATCTGAATGATCTGATGAATATCGAGGTCGACTCCGACTTCGACTAGTTCTTGCCTACATGAGGGCAAAAGGAGCATCTGAGGTTCCGTAAAAATCGTTACGACGTTTTGGGCATGAACGAATATGGGCAAGTAAGGTATCTATGAACCGTAAATGACGTGTTCAGTAAGTGTACGCGTTTTCGCTACACTACCTGGCATGGTTCGCCTTATTTACGTGTTTCTACATCTGAACCCTTGGGTTCCATTTTAGATACGGCATCCATTTTGTTTCTTACCCTCACGTAGTCAGCGAACAGGCAACTGTCCGCATCGTGACCTTTTAGTTCCCAAGCTTCACGGAAGAAGCATATGCCCCTTCATGCGTCTTTTATGAGTAGGGGGAGGACACTACTAAAGCAGTTGCCTCCGCTCGGAGGTGATCCTGCCATGCCGGTCTATTGTTTCAGCCTCGCACGTGCTGGGATCAAGTCCTTTTAGGCTACGATTACGCATCCAATATTATCCTCACACTCCCTCTTCCCTGCTGTCTGACTTCCTTGCAGCTGTTCTTGTCTCTTTCTCCTGTTTTTATTTTCTCAAGTGGAATGTACCTAATGGTGGGAAGATGTGCTTTTACAGTTGGAACTGGTGATGTTAATGTAATTATGTTCCGGTGCTCTGAATACATGAAAGCGATCCTTTGAATTTTACTGTGGGAAATGAGTTGTAACCTTTTGCTTACATATTGTGCAATGACAAAATCCTGTATAAAAGAGAGCGACCCACATATGCAATTTGAAGCAGACTCTCAGAACCTACACTCTGTTGTACTTCTTGTGACTTTTGCCTCCCTGCAGTAATAAACGCTGATCTTTGACGCCGAAGGAAGTCTCCCGTGTCTATGTCTTTAGTGCGCCAGAACAGGTATCCCACGAAGGTTTTAGGTGTTGTTCCCTGGCACCGCTGGGCCTTAAATAGCCCAGTCCTTCACTTTGCTTTATTGAATTTTTTCATTTCAGTTTTTTCGTAGCAATCCGCATTGTTAAGTTGATGGTGTGCTTCCTGTATGTAATCCTTTTTCGGCCAGATTCCGACATTGCCGCCTTTGTCAGACTTATTTATTACCAACTCATTATTCTTTTTTAGCCTACGCATTAGCTGGTTGTACTGAAAATCCTGATATCTGATTTTTTCCTCTTGTCCGTTTCACTTTATAATTAAGATTTTTAAGATCTTCTGTTACTCTGCCCTGGAAAATATCCTGGGCGTCTTTAGGCTTCATAAGCAGGAAGGTTGATTTTGGCCTAAACAGACTTTTTCCTGCACTAGTTTTAATCAGATTGAGTGATTCCAATTGCTCCTGTGTGGACTCTACTCCAAATTCAATTGTGCTTGTGTATCTTCATTGTTTTCTTTACTCAATCTACGGTGTGTTAAAATCGTAGAAGCATCAGCTGCTTGAAGGCTGTCATTGGATGTGTTATTACTTTCCATTGTGTAGGTTTGGGTATTGCCTTCTTTGATACTGACGTTTTTTTTCAGTTTTAGTTTTCTGATGAACTTAATACATCCACTCTTGTACTGGCATAATCAAAGCTTGTCTCAGGGCAGAATGAAAGACCTAGTGCTAACAGTTGTGTTTCTGCTTTACTCAAAATTGTTTCAGAACGGTTCACTACTGTGTCTTGTTGCCCCTCTTCTTGCGCCATTGCAGTTTCCTGTTGTTTTTTCCTTTTTCTCAGTTTTCTCCTTGCTCGCCTTCTCTTATTCCTGCGTTCTCTGCTGGTCTTTTCAGGTTCTGTGGCCTTAGTGTCTGTGTCCTGTCTAAAGCTAAAAATTTATTTCTTCTGCCAGGCTCAATTTGCTCAACGCACCTTGCATATTGATAGAGATCGAGCTTCCTTCAGAACCTAATCAATCAGTACATTTGTAGAGCGCGCTACTCACCCATGAGGGTCTCAAGGCGCTGGAGGAAAAAAAAGGGGAGGGTGCTGCTACTGCTCGAATAACCAGGTCTTGAGGTGTTACCTCAAGACCTGTACCTATACCTATACCTATACCTCGGACGGTCGTCCTCTTCGGTGGGGTGTCCCCCAAGGCTCGTCACTGAGTCCCCTCCTATTTAACGTTTATTTTTCACCCCTTGCTGATATCATCGCTCAAACTGGAAAAAAGGCCACTTCCTACGCAGATGATATTCAACTCTTATTCTCGTTTAATAGTACCACCGATTCCACCTTTGATCCATTAAAAAACTGTCTGCGTACCATCGCCCGTTGGATGGACAACAATTTTCTCCGGCTTAATGCCGGAAAAACAGAGGTGCTATTTTTTCACCAGCCATCCCCTTTGGACCCCTACATCTATCTGGTGGCCTCTTGACTTGAGTGCCCCCCCCCCAGCCCAAAGAATCGGTGAAAAATCTAGGGGTTAGATGGGATTCCAACCTATCTTTCAAAACAACAAATAAACACGGTCTCTGCAGCATGCTTCGCCAAAATAAGAATGGTGCGGAAATTTATCACCAGTTGCTTGAGTCCGAGGTTGGCGAGGTTGTCGAGCAGGGTGGTGGTGTTGTTGGCGTTGTTTTTCTCCAGGTGGAAGTTCAGGTCCCCTAGGAGGATGTACTCTGGTGAGGTTAGGGCGTGCGGGCTGATGAAGTCGGTGATGGTTTCGCAGAATTGTGTCCGTGGGCCCGGGAGTCTGTAGATGAGCGTTCCTCTGAGGGTGGTCTGGGGGTCGGTGTGGATTTGGAAGTGTAGGTGTTCGGCGGCGGTGAGTGTATCTTCGGCGTTGGTCGTGATGCTGATGGTGTTCTTGTAGATGATGGCGATGCCTCCTCCAGTTTTGATGACGCGGTCTTTCCGGGGGATTTTGTAGCCATCCGGGATGGCTATGGCGATGTCGGGGGCCGAGGAGGCGTTCATCCAGGTTTCCGTGAGGAAGGCGACGTCTGGTGCTGTTGTATACAGGAGTTCCCAGAGTTCGATGGCGTGTTTTTGTGGACGGAGCGGGTGTTGAGGAGGATGCACTTGAGGTGGCTGTTGGTGTTGCTGCGTTCAGTGGGAGGTGTGCAGGTTCGGAGGCAGGAGAATTTGCATGCTTGGTAGGTGAAGGGTCCGTGGGTGCGCCTCGGCGTGCCTCGGTGGCAGGCGGCAGATCGTCCTGTGTTGAGTGCGATGAGGGTGGCGGTGTCGTACCTCAGTTGGTTGTCGATAATGGCAGAACTTAGGTTTGAATTTGATGTTATTTCTTCAGTGACCTCCTCCATTGCTCTTCTCATGCCTGTGGTTTTGGACATATATATTTGTATGTGTGTGTGTGTTTGTCTTGCACTGAACTGGTTCCAACCACGGAGACGACTCTGGAGCTGATGCTGGGCCTCTTATCCCCTGTTCAAGGGACAGCTTCTCCCTAAAAAAGATGTGGCCCTTGGTGGGAAGGGAGGTTGGAACAAAATAGGAAAAGGGAGACTTGCAGTACTGGTTCTGGCTGGAAACTGCGCAGCACAGAATTTCCTGGAGCCCCTCTGAGTCTGCTAGGTAGATGTGCACAGGTCAATGACCTCTGATTTTTGAAGACGCAATGTACTAGAAATAAAAAGAAAAGGCAATTACCTTCAATACACAACAGGCTACTCAAAAATAGATTTGCAATAACTGCAGGAACATACACTGACAGTCTCTTTCAGAAACAAAGCAAGGACACAGAATAACCAGAACCATGGAGCTATGAACTCCAGAGGAATAACTGATTGGAGTTACTGGCACTCCCAAGGAAACAATCAGAACATACATTGGAGTTAATGACAACAGCAAGGACAAACTCGAAACATAGATCTTGGTACAGGGTTCATACATGATTCAAGCATTCTGAGAATTCTCTAGCCACTACTGTTCATCAGATGCAGAACAAAAGTTTCTAGTCCTTGTGTAAACACACTTCAAAAGCCAATGTTGCAGGAAGGGTCCAGAGCAAGAACAAACAAGGTGAACTGGAGGAAGTCATTTTTAGGGAAATAAATATTTTTGCACCCTCCCAGGAACAATGGAAGAAACACACACAACACTACAGTTTGCTCAGGAACAAATGAAATGCATTTGTCTGCATACATGCATACTTGCTGGCCAGCAAGGAAACAGTCAGGACAGAAACTGGTGTTCTCTGTCTGCTTCTTCCCTGAGTGACTGGTTTCTGGGTCATATATGCACTTAGTAATGTCACCCTCGCAGAACTAAAAGGGACATGGTGCCGAATATGGTCAACAGGGAAATGCCAGAGCAGCACTGTGCCAATTATCACAGTGCCAGTTATAATACAGACATACAGAGTAAACAAAATGATGAGCAAATTAACATGGAAGTCAGGCAAAGTAATGTGACCTCAAAGTTGGTTCTGAACAGCTGTTGAAGCTTGTCCAGGTAAGGTCAGATGTGTATTAAGTGCATACATATGGATATATATATATATATATTTCCTCAGTGGTCACTGAGAGGAAACTTGAAGACAAGTCTATATTCTTGAAGATGCCAATGCTCTGGCCTTCTTACTACAATGAAAGGATAGTGTGCACTAACCTGATATCAAGTACTTAGCCTAGTACTTCAGCTTTTCCCAAGTTTGAAAAAGGTCTCGAGGTCTTGACTCAGGAAGTCATCAAGGAACTGGAGTAACTGAGCAGGAGGTGGAGATGAAGGATGCATCAAGGGAGGTGAGTGGGTAGTCAGGAACCTTGTTCTGCAGGAAGTATAGGCCAACCAAGGGAGTTAGTTTGGGGTGTGGTTTATATACATGCTCAGGCTTACACTAGCTTTAATCTTACAGGAAGAGCAGGTGTAAACTAAGTAATGGAATCAATTTAACAGAAAATGAATGTTTCATTTTGTTTAAACCTGCACAAGGGAAAACACTCAAAGACTCTAGTAATAGCAGGGAGCAAGTCAAGTCATTGGTACACATGTTCAGGGAATGCTTGCAAGCTCAGGCATAAAGGAATTGGGGGATAGGGGAAACACGGAGGGATGGAACCTAGCAATATGTGCAAAAAAGGAAAGGGGTATCCCCGACTAGAGTTCCTAATTTCGGGATATGTGACCGTGTGTCAGTACAATAATTAGGAACAGGATAAAAGGGCGGATAATTACTGACAAAAGAAAAGGAACACTAAATCAGCAAAAACGTGTACGGTACAGTTAGATTTCATAACTTTTTTTATTTTTTATTGTTAAACAATCATATATCAAAAAAAGGGGGGGGGACCAATATATTTTATACATTCATTGTTGTATGGTCTCCGTCCTATTCTATAACAGCATATAGTTATACATATTTGTCGCAATGGTTAACGCAATGGATAACTTATTTACGGTTTACATTCGTAGTGCTGTATAGCATATTACATTAAAATACATGGCTAAAGGTTAGGGTGTTACTACGCGCGTTTCGGCTATTTAGCCTTCATCAGGGAGCCATGATGGGTGTTTCTGGAGTACCTGTACATCCATAAAGAAGAAAAAATAGAAAAAACATATGTATGAGATAACGGTTCCTATCAGTGTCAGTATAAAGTCCTAAGCTATTTACAATCTAATGTCTAAAAACCTCACATCTTTTCAGAAAGGTCAATGAGGTGACGGTTAAAATGGAAAACAGTACTCATATATACGTCAATACATCACTTCTATCTATTATACATAGGTACAACTATTTACATGATATGCTGTGCACCATATTTATATCCTTGTGAATTTTTACATGTTCTATAGCATTATGCATCTGTTAGTGTTCGCATTGTATCTGTACAATTATGTACATATGCTAGAGTTTTACTAGGTGTAACTTCAAAGCTGGTAGATGGAATCACATGCACTTGTATATAGTAAGGGCCAGAGTCCTGAAACTAGATAGTGTATAGTTTTATAAACCTTTTATCGGTTTATAGGAACGAAAAGAAAAGGAAAAGATAGGTTGAAACCCCAAGGTGCACCTAGATGGCAGGTAAGTGACCTACAGTAATTGTAGAGGTGAGGGGTTGGGAAGGAGAAAAGAGGACAGATGAGGAAAAGGATGCAGGGTGAGGAATGTAGAATAAAGAGTGGAGGCTCACCCGGAACTTATGGTTATGACGTCCTGCAATTTTAGCACAGATGGGTGATGTGGGTATTGATCAGTTGCCAGTAGAAGAAGATAAGATTCTGGTAGGGTGGGGCAAGAGTATAGTGATTAGCACATAAATGGAAAACACAGCAGAACTATATCCTATTTGAATTATGGTAACAGGAGGTACCTATATGATAGCTGGCTTGGAGACAGTCTGTAGTCGTGCGCGAATTTGTTTGATGGCACTTCAGGATACCTCTATATTAATATGGTGGGTCCTTCGTTCAGAGCAGTCACTTGGTATTTAGTGGCAGTGATGGCACTAATAGATCGTGCCTGTAGAGATAGAGAGGGATGTTCGCTTTATAAGTCTGAGAATTCACTGAGAGGGCTGATACAGTGACTTGGAGGGACTGAGATAAAACTAGCATACCTGGTGTGGATCACTGGTATGTGAGATAGTGGCCGGTCTTTTCTGCTTGCAGGGTTGGCTGGTGGGGCTATAAGGATAGAAAGCGGTGCTCACTTGGTAAGTCTAGAAATCAATTGAAAGAACTAGTGCAGTTATTGGTGGGAACTTAGGAAAAATCGAGCGTACCTGGAGTGGATCACTCGTGTATGTGCTGTCAGCCAGTCTGTTCCGTTTGTAAAAGTTGGCTAGTGGAGCAAGAATTCTCCTGTGGTAGCACTAGGGGCAGGGATAGAAAAACAGTGGAAATTAACCGGATACTACTTTATTGGGGTTATGTGGTCTTAGATACATGCCGGCTGCACAAAGTTACCTGTTTAAGCGGGCCGGTGCGTGTCCCGCTGAGCGGTGTATGTTGTTTAGCGAGTCAGCTGCTAGCTAAAGGGAAGGGTGAAAATGGAAATGTTCCGTTACAAGCTGTTCCGTAAGTGGGCTGACTGAGAGCGAGCAGCTGAACAAAGTACGTACCTTATAGAGGTGTTGAACGGGCCTTCCGATCATGAGTTTCTGCAGGGGTCTCTGTCCCGGTGTGAAAAAGGAAGGGAAAGTATAGAGGGTAGATGAGTCCTTTTATCTCGAGATTGCGCGCGCAGATGGGTGAGAGGTCAATGTGGGCAGAACGCAGGCCCGGAGTTCCAAGGAGGGTTCCAGGAAACGCGGCGGCCATGTTGGAACGGGCTAAGCGTTATGTTACGAAGCCGGTAACGATCCTTTATTGGTGTTCTCTGTGTGATAGTAGGGTCAAATAGAGAAATAAGAACTAAATTCTTATTATGTGACATATTCAGAGGCCTGCCAGTGTGGAACTTCAAGACGTATTTCTCAAGGGGTTAGTGATGACATAGCGGCCATGTTTGAACTGGTTGTGCGTTCTGATTGGAATATCAATATCAATACCAATGTTCTATACAACACATTGGGGTCATATTGCAAGGAATTTGGAAGTGTTGACAGTAGGACATATTTTAGGCTTATGTTGTTGTTTTAACTATAAGGTGAGATGATAAGCCCAATCAGACTTGAAAAATGAAATTGAAACTAATGTGGAGGGCATGAAGACTGTTTCTAATGGGCCTATCACCTCTGGCTCTGGGGCAATGTGTGAGCCCAGGGAATTAGCTTGTGTCAGTGGCGCTCATGGCGGCCAAAGGCGGAAATCGATTAATTACATACGACAGACCATAGTCATGGCTTGCCAGTATCGTCTATTAAAGATGGAACGGATAGACTTCTGCATTTAAGTTATTACAGTTCTATGTCTTATAGATCATAGTGGGCTAACTCCACTGACACGACTGTGTATCTAGTCCCCAGCATATTTTCTGGGTGTTGACTGGATCTCTAGCATGTCAGAATTTGATATGTTGGTAATAGATAAGGAGACATAGAAAATATGTCAGCCATAGTTGTATTTAAGTACTTGATCCCAGGGTAGTTCATTGTTAAGTCCTTTTGCATATGTGTCCAGTGAAAAAATCCAATACACTTCTCGGCACTTACGGATCTGGGTACTCAAGGTGACCGTGGACTTGCGTATTTTTTCCAGGATGTACCACCGTATATTATTTGGGTGGTGTTTAGCCTCTTGGAAATGCTTCACTAGGGGTGCTTGAGTTTTCCCTGTGCGTATGGCCGATCTATGTTCAGATAAGCGAGTGGACATCATGCGGGCAGTTTCCCCCACATAGCCCAAATTGCAGGGGCAGAGCAGTAGGTAGACCACATTAGTGGTTTTGCAATTCGTCAACGTTTGGGACGTAAGGGTCCGCATGTTGAAAGTCCATTGTTTTGTCTCAATGGCTGAATCGCATGCTGCACATGTAGAGCATTTAAAATTGCCCACAACTGGTTTCATATCACTAATGGATCTTTGTACAGGTGCGGTGTTTTTCTGTTCCATTCTTGACCGGACGATCAAGTCTTTAAGGTTCTTATTTTTCCTGTACGCAAACACTGGTTTGGGCAGTTGGTTTTCCTTAGGTTTTGTGGCGTTCAAAATGTGCCAGTTGGAAAACACAATGTGCTGTAGTTTGGCAGTCATAGTAGAATGTCTGGTGACAAACACCATTTTAGGGCTGGGTTCTTTGATTTGTGGAGTTAGGAGATGTTGTCTATCAAAGAACCTGGCTCTTTTGTAAGATTCACGGATTAAGCGCTTCGGATAGCCTCGAGAAATGAATTTTCTTTTCATTTCTTCAGCTCTGATGTCAAAATCTGCAAGTGTGGTGCAATTCCTTCGAACTCGGAGGAATTGCCCAAATGGAATACTTGATTTTTGTGTCACCGGATGATAGCTGGTGAAGTGAAGTAATGTGTTACGAGCTGTAGGCTTCACGAACAGATCCACAATGAGTTGTCCATTCTTACTGGAAATGCTAATGTCTAGAAACTCTACACATGTTTGGCTTGCTGTGGCTGTGAAAAAAATGTTCTCATCACAGAGATTTAGCCATGATACAAAGGTGTGTACTGATTCTGTTTCAGAGGACCAAATAAAGAAGACATCATCAATGAAGCGAGACCATGATGAAACGGACTCGCTAAAGGGGGCAACATCATTATAGATGAATTTAGATTCATATGCGGCCATGTATATATTTGCCACAGTGGGCGCACAGGAAGCCCCCATGCTGACTCCCTTCGTTTGTTGGTATAGGGAGCCATTGAATTCAAACGTGTTTTCGGTTAAGACTACTTTGAGGCAGTCTAGAATGAAAGTTTTAGAGCATTCTACCTCAAATGTGTCTATGAACCAGGCTACAGCTGTAATTGCTCCTGATTGCGGTATATTAGAATATAGGGCTTCGATATCCATAGTGATCAACCACTGTGTTTCTGGGTTAAAAGACAGTGTTTCCACTGTATTGATGATGTCCCTAGTGTCCTTTATGTGAGACGGAATTCTCGAGATGTGTGGTCTCAAAATAGTGTCCAGATATTTGGACAAGGGTTCTGTGCTTGACCCGATGGTGGTCACTATGGGTCTATAGGGTGGGTCTGTACTACTTTTATGAATCTTGGGGACTCCGTATATAGCAGCCATCTTGGGTTGGTTTACATTAAGGAATTGCCATTCCTTATCACAGATAATGTCGTCATTTAATGCTTTCGTAGTCAAGCCTAGAATTAGAGACTGAACTCTTTTGGTCGGATCTTTTTTGATCGCGACGTAATGTCTCTCATCGTGCAACAATTTCTCCATATTCTGGATGTATATCTCAGTATCTAGGACCACAATGCCTCCTCCTTTGTCACAGCATTTGATGGTAATATCTTTATTTGTTTTGAGTGCTGTGAGTGCTTGGTGTTCATCATGTGTGATGTTGTAATTGGGGGATGGTATGTATTTGGTGGCGGCTGTCAGTTTATTAAAAACTGTATGCTCAAATATAGCTATTTCAGGAGAGACTTGTTCTAGAGAGGGTAGGAAGGTTGACCGAGGTTTAAGTCCTGATAAATTGATCATTCCTTCTGAGTCAGGATTGGTGTTTTCAAAGAAGTTTTGTAATCTGATCTTCCTAAAAAAGCTCATTAAATCCTTAAACAGTTCAAACTTGTTGATGGTACAATGTGGGACAAAGCTTAGACCTTTTGTCAATAGTTTTTCAGTTATGGGATTCAATGGATTTTTGCTAAGATTGAAAATAGGAATCTGTTCTAATCGCGCCAATACTGTGCATGGCGCGTCACTAGGTATTGATTGGGGTTGGGGTACATGGCTGGAGCTTCCTGGAAGTTCTGAGGTGGAGCATATGTATGCATGGGTGGTCCAGGGTATTGTTGGTCTGGAGGTGGATAGTATTGATTGGGCTGTTGGTAGTTGCCTCTGAATCTCGGTTGGTATCGGGGTTTCCATCGTCCCCGAGAATTTCCTCGCCTGGATAAAAAAGGCTTATTGCCTCTATTGTGTCCTCCTCTGGGGTCATTGTCACCGTTATAGTGGCAGAAATCAAAGAGCTTGAACTCAAACTTAAAAACTGCTCTGCGGTTGAAGACGCAGTAAAAAAACTAGAAGGTATGGAACAAGAGATGCAATCTTACAGTGACTACCTTCTTAAAAGAAAAACGGACAAACTGAAAAAAGATGTCCAGTACTTCAGCCAAGAAAAAGTCTATCCTTATTTAGCAGATAACTATTATCAGCCAGAACCACTTGGTGACACATCAGACACACCCAACCAACATCAAATCCCCAAAAAAGTCACCACCTTTTCAGACACCTCTGGATCTGATAATGGGAGCAATAACGGTGACAATGACCCCAGAGGAGGACACAATAGAGGCAATAAGCCTTTTTTATCCAGGCGAGGAAATTCTCGGGGACGATGGAAACCCCGATACCAACCGAGATTCAGAGGCAACTACCAACAGCCCAATCAATACTATCCACCTCCAAACCAACAATACCCTGGACCACCCATGCATACATATGCTCCACCTCAGAACTTCCAGGAAGCTCCAGCCATGTACCCCAACCCCAATCAATACCTAGTGACGCGCCATGCACAGTATTGGCGCGATTAGAACAGATTCCTATTTTCAATCTTAGCAAAAATCCATTGAATCCCATAACTGAAAAACTATTGACAAAAGGTCTAAGCTTTGTCCCACATTGTACCATCAACAAGTTTGAACTGTTTAAGGATTTAATGAGCTTTTTTAGGAAGATCAGATTACAAAACTTCTTTGAAAACACCAATCCTGACTCAGAAGGAATGATCAATTTATCAGGACTTAAACCTCGGTCAACCTTCCTACCCTCTCTAGAACAAGTCTCTCCTGAAATAGCTATATTTGAGCATACAGTTTTTAATAAACTGACAGCCGCCACCAAATACATACCATCCCCCAATTACAACATCACACATGATGAACACCAAGCACTCACAGCACTCAAAACAAATAAAGATATTACCATCAAATGCTGTGACAAAGGAGGAGGCATTGTGGTCCTAGATACTGAGATATACATCCAGAATATGGAGAAATTGTTGCACGATGAGAGACATTACGTCGCGATCAAAAAAGATCCGACCAAAAGAGTTCAGTCTCTAATTCTAGGCTTGACTACGAAAGCATTAAATGACGACATTATCTGTGATAAGGAATGGCAATTCCTTAATGTAAACCAACCCAAGATGGCTGCTATATACGGAGTCCCCAAGATTCATAAAAGTAGTACAGACCCACCCTATAGACCCATAGTGACCACCATCGGGTCAAGCACAGAACCCTTGTCCAAATATCTGGACACTATTTTGAGACCACACATCTCGAGAATTCCGTCTCACATAAAGGACACTAGGGACATCATCAATACAGTGGAAACACTGTCTTTTAACCCAGAAACACAGTGGTTGATCACTATGGATATCGAAGCCCTATATTCTAATATACCGCAATCAGGAGCAATTACAGCTGTAGCCTGGTTCATAGACACATTTGAGGTAGAATGCTCTAAAACTTTCATTCTAGACTGCCTCAAAGTAGTCTTAACCGAAAACACGTTTGAATTCAATGGCTCCCTATACCAACAAACGAAGGGAGTCAGCATGGGGGCTTCCTGTGCGCCCACTGTGGCAAATATATACATGGCCGCATATGAATCTAAATTCATCTATAATGATGTTGCCCCCTTTAGCGAGTCCGTTTCATCATGGTCTCGCTTCATTGATGATGTCTTCTTTATTTGGTCCTCTGAAACAGAATCAGTACACACCTTTGTATCATGGCTAAATCTCTGTGATGAGAACATTTTTTTCACAGCCACAGCAAGCCAAACATGTGTAGAGTTTCTAGACATTAGCATTTCCAGTAAGAATGGACAACTCATTGTGGATCTGTTCGTGAAGCCTACAGCTCGTAACACATTACTTCACTTCACCAGCTATCATCCGGTGACACAAAAATCAAGTATTCCATTTGGGCAATTCCTCCGAGTTCGAAGGAATTGCACCACACTTGCAGATTTTGACATCAGAGCTGAAGAAATGAAAAGAAAATTCATTTCTCGAGGCTATCCGAAGCGCTTAATCCGTGAATCTTACAAAAGAGCCAGGTTCTTTGATAGACAACATCTCCTAACTCCACAAATCAAAGAACCCAGCCCTAAAATGGTGTTTGTCACCAGACATTCTACTATGAATGCCAAACTACAGCACATTGTGTTTTCCAACTGGCACATTTTGAACGCCACAAAACCTAAGGAAAACCAACTGCCCAAACCAGTGTTTGCGTACAGGAAAAATAAGAACCTTAAAGACTTGATCGTCCGGTCAAGAATGGAACAGAAAAACACCGCACCTGTACAAAGATCCATTAGTGATATGAAACCAGTTGTGGGCAATTTTAAATGCTCTACATGTGCAGCATGCGATTCAGCCATTGAGACAAAACAATGGACTTTCAACATGCGGACCCTTACGTCCCAAACGTTGACGAATTGCAAAACCACTAATGTGGTCTACCTACTGCTCTGCCCCTGCAATTTGGGCTATGTGGGGGAAACTGCCCGCATGATGTCCACTCGCTTATCTGAACATAGATCGGCCATACGCACAGGGAAAACTCAAGCACCCCTAGTGAAGCATTTCCAAGAGGCTAAACACCACCCAAATAATATACGGTGGTACATCCTGGAAAAAATACGCAAGTCCACGGTCACCTTGAGTACCCAGATCCGTAAGTGCCGAGAAGTGTATTGGATTTTTTCACTGGACACATATGCAAAAGGACTTAACAATGAACTACCCTGGGATCAAGTACTTAAATACAACTATGGCTGACATATTTTCTATGTCTCCTTATCTATTACCAACATATCAAATTCTGACATGCTAGAGATCCAGTCAACACCCAGAAAATATGCTGGGGACTAGATACACAGTCGTGTCAGTGGAGTTAGCCCACTATGATCTATAAGACATAGAACTGTAATAACTTAAATGCAGAAGTCTATCCGTTCCATCTTTAATAGACGATACTGGCAAGCCATGACTATGGTCTGTCGTACGTAATTAATCGATTTCCGCCTTTGGCCGCCATGAGCGCCACTGACACAAGCTAATTCCCTGGGCTCACACATTGCCCCAGAGCCAGAGGTGATAGGCCCATTAGAAACAGTCTTCATGCCCTCCACATTAGTTTCAATTTCATTTTTCAAGTCTGATTGGGGTTATCATCTCACCTTATAGTTAAAACAACAACATAAGCCTAAAATATGTCCTACTGTCAACACTTCCAAATTCCTTGCAATATGACCCCAATGTGTTGTATAGAACATTGGTATTGATATTGATATTCCAATCAGAACGCACAACCAGTTCAAACATGGCCGCTATGTCATCACTAACCCCTTGAGAAATACGTCTTGAAGTTCCACACTGGCAGGCCTCTGAATATGTCACATAATAAGAATTTAGTTCTTATTTCTCTATTTGACCCTACTATCACACAGAGAACACCAATAAAGGATCGTTACCGGCTTCGTAACATAACGCTTAGCCCGTTCCAACATGGCCGCCGCGTTTCCTGGAACCCTCCTTGGAACTCCGGGCCTGCGCTCTGCCCACATTGACCTCTCACCCATCTGCGCGCGCAATCTCGAGATAAAAGGACTCATCTACCCTCTATACTTTCCCTTCCTTTTTCACACCGGGACAGAGACCCCTGCAGAAACCCATGATCGGAAGGCCCGTTAAACACCTCTATAAGGTACGTACTTTGTTCAGCTGCTCGCTCTCAGTCAGCCCACTTACGGAACAGCTTGTAACGGAACATTTCCATTTTCACCCTTCCCTTTAGCTAGCAGCTGACTCGCTAAACAACATACACCGCTCAGCGGGACACGCACCGGCCCGCTTAAACAGGTAACTTTGTGCAGCCGGCATGTATCTAAGACCACATAACCCCAATAAAGTAGTATCCGGTTAATTTCCACTGTTTTTCTATCCCTGCCCCTAGTGCTACCACAGGAGAATTCTTGCTCCACTAGCCAACTTTTACAAACGGAACAGACTGGCTGACAGCACATACACGAGTGATCCACTCCAGGTACGCTCGATTTTTCCTAAGTTCCCACCAATAACTGCACTAGTTCTTTCAATTGATTTCTAGACTTACCAAGTGAGCACCGCTTTCTATCCTTATAGCCCCACCAGCCAACCCTGCAAGCAGAAAAGACCGGCCACTATCTCACATACCAGTGATCCACACCAGGTATGCTAGTTTTATCTCAGTCCCTCCAAGTCACTGTATCAGCCCTCTCAGTGAATTCTCAGACTTATAAAGCGAACATCCCTCTCTATCTCTACAGGCACGATCTATTAGTGCCATCACTGCCACTAAATACCAAGTGACTGCTCTGAACGAAGGACCCACCATATTAATATAGAGGTATCCTGAAGTGCCATCAAACAAATTCGCGCACGACTACAGACTGTCTCCAAGCCAGCTATCATATAGGTACCTCCTGTTACCATAATTCAAATAGGATATAGTTCTGCTGTGTTTTCCATTTATGTGCTAATCACTATACTCTTGCCCCACCCTACCAGAATCTTATCTTCTTCTACTGGCAACTGATCAATACCCACATCACCCATCTGTGCTAAAACTGCAGGACGTCATAACCATAAGTTCCGGGTGAGCCTCCACTCTTTATTCTACATTCCTCACCCTGCATCCTTTTCCTCATCTGTCCTCTTTTCTCCTTCCCAACCCCTCACCTCTACAATTACTGTAGGTCA
Organism: Lissotriton helveticus; assembly: GCF_964261635.1. NCBI lineage: Eukaryota > Metazoa > Chordata > Amphibia > Caudata > Salamandridae > Lissotriton > Lissotriton helveticus. The sequence continues at coordinate 270,259,577 of NC_136068.1, forward strand.
CTTACCTGCCATCTAGGTGCACCTTGGGGTTTCAACCTATCTTTTCCTTTTCTTTTCGTTCCTATAAACCGATAAAAGGTTTATAAAACTATACACTATCTAGTTTCAGGACTCTGGCCCTTACTATATACAAGTGCATGTGATTCCATCTACCAGCTTTGAAGTTACACCTAGTAAAACTCTAGCATATGTACATAATTGTACAGATACAATGCGAACACTAACAGATGCAAAATGCTATAGAACATGTAAAAATTCACAAGGATATAAATATGGTGCACAGCATATCATGTAAATAGTTGTACCTATGTATAATAGATAGAAGTGATGTATTGACGTATATATGAGTACTGTTTTCCATTTTAACCGTCACCTCATTGACCTTTCTGAAAAGATGTGAGGTTTTTAGACATTAGATTGTAAATAGCTTAGGACTTTATACTGACACTGATAGGAACCGTTATCTCATACATATGTTTTTTCTATTTTTTCTTCTTTATGGATGTACAGGTACTCCAGAAACACCCATCATGGCTCCCTGATGAAGGCTAAATAGCCGAAACGCGCGTAGTAACACCCTAACCTTTAGCCATGTATTTTAATGTAATATGCTATACAGCACTACGAATGTAAACCGTAAATAAGTTATCCATTGCGTTAACCATTGCGACAAATATGTATAACTATATGCTGTTATAGAATAGGACGGAGACCATACAACAATGAATGTATAAAATATATTGGTCCCCCCCCCTTTTTTTGATATATGATTGTTTAACAATAAAAAATAAAAAAAGTTATGAAATCTAACTGTACCGTACACGTTTTTGCTGATTTAGTGTTCCTTTTCTTTTGTCAGTAATTATCCGCCCTTTTATCCTGTTCCTAATTATTGTACTGACACACGGTCACATATCCCGAAATTAGGAACTCTAGTCGGGGATACCCCTTTCCTTTTTTGCACATATTATCTCCACAGCCTGTCTGTGCGGGGGTTTATTTAGATTTTATAGTTAGTTTTGTTATTATTGTTGTTTATATTGGCGCTTACTTTTAGACTCTGCCAGAGATTCAGTACCATATACACTCTTTTCCTCACACCAAACACCTGTTTGGAAATTCTATGCACATCTTCTTCCTCTATACACTGTGAACCTTATTTTTCAACATCTCATTGTATCCTCTCCTGTATCACTGCTCCCACCTGTTTTCCAGATCCAAACACTATGGACAAACTTCTCACCTTTGGGTTCTCGGATGACGATTTCGTCTCCATGGTTGGAGATCTTGCCACTGCAGACAATCCAATTAACATTGACCTACAAACCAATACTGAATACCAACAACTTTTAGCATTGAAGAAAAAGACAAAAAGAATAGAACTACATGGCCACTTCATGCTCCAATACCTCAAGGCAGGAGTCATCCCCCAAGGCCTGAGAGTGAAAAACATTCCCGGGCTCTTTGTACAGATACGTAGATTCCTGGAAAGATGGTCCCTCATAGCAAACAGATGCTCCAGGGACCTTATGATGTTGATTGTGGAAACAGCAAAACATCTAGTGGAAACCCTAGTGGCAGAAATCAAAGAGCTTGAACTCAAACTTAAAAACTGCTCTGCGGTTGAAGACGCAGTAAAAAAACTAGAAGGTATGGAACAAGAGATGCAATCTTACAGTGACTACCTTCTTAAAAGAAAAACGGACAAACTGAAAAAAGATGTCCAGTACTTCAGCCAAGAAAAAGTCTATCCTTATTTAGCAGATAACTATTATCAGCCAGAACCACTTGGTGACACATCAGACACACCCAACCAACATCAAATCCCCAAAAAAGTCACCACCTTTTCAGACACCTCTGGATCTGATAATGGGAGCAATAACGGTGACAATGACCCCAGAGGAGGACACAATAGAGGCAATAAGCCTTTTTTATCCAGGCGAGGAAATTCTCGGGGACGATGGAAACCCCGATACCAACCGAGATTCAGAGGCAACTACCAACAGCCCAATCAATACTATCCACCTCCAAACCAACAATACCCTGGACCACCCATGCATACATATGCTCCACCTCAGAACTTCCAGGAAGCTCCAGCCATGTACCCCAACCCCAATCAATACCTAGTGACGCGCCATGCACAGTATTGGCGCGATTAGAACAGATTCCTATTTTCAATCTTAGCAAAAATCCATTGAATCCCATAACTGAAAAACTATTGACAAAAGGTCTAAGCTTTGTCCCACATTGTACCATCAACAAGTTTGAACTGTTTAAGGATTTAATGAGCTTTTTTAGGAAGATCAGATTACAAAACTTCTTTGAAAACACCAATCCTGACTCAGAAGGAATGATCAATTTATCAGGACTTAAACCTCGGTCAACCTTCCTACCCTCTCTAGAACAAGTCTCTCCTGAAATAGCTATATTTGAGCATACAGTTTTTAATAAACTGACAGCCGCCACCAAATACATACCATCCCCCAATTACAACATCACACATGATGAACACCAAGCACTCACAGCACTCAAAACAAATAAAGATATTACCATCAAATGCTGTGACAAAGGAGGAGGCATTGTGGTCCTAGATACTGAGATATACATCCAGAATATGGAGAAATTGTTGCACGATGAGAGACATTACGTCGCGATCAAAAAAGATCCGACCAAAAGAGTTCAGTCTCTAATTCTAGGCTTGACTACGAAAGCATTAAATGACGACATTATCTGTGATAAGGAATGGCAATTCCTTAATGTAAACCAACCCAAGATGGCTGCTATATACGGAGTCCCCAAGATTCATAAAAGTAGTACAGACCCACCCTATAGACCCATAGTGACCACCATCGGGTCAAGCACAGAACCCTTGTCCAAATATCTGGACACTATTTTGAGACCACACATCTCGAGAATTCCGTCTCACATAAAGGACACTAGGGACATCATCAATACAGTGGAAACACTGTCTTTTAACCCAGAAACACAGTGGTTGATCACTATGGATATCGAAGCCCTATATTCTAATATACCGCAATCAGGAGCAATTACAGCTGTAGCCTGGTTCATAGACACATTTGAGGTAGAATGCTCTAAAACTTTCATTCTAGACTGCCTCAAAGTAGTCTTAACCGAAAACACGTTTGAATTCAATGGCTCCCTATACCAACAAACGAAGGGAGTCAGCATGGGGGCTTCCTGTGCGCCCACTGTGGCAAATATATACATGGCCGCATATGAATCTAAATTCATCTATAATGATGTTGCCCCCTTTAGCGAGTCCGTTTCATCATGGTCTCGCTTCATTGATGATGTCTTCTTTATTTGGTCCTCTGAAACAGAATCAGTACACACCTTTGTATCATGGCTAAATCTCTGTGATGAGAACATTTTTTTCACAGCCACAGCAAGCCAAACATGTGTAGAGTTTCTAGACATTAGCATTTCCAGTAAGAATGGACAACTCATTGTGGATCTGTTCGTGAAGCCTACAGCTCGTAACACATTACTTCACTTCACCAGCTATCATCCGGTGACACAAAAATCAAGTATTCCATTTGGGCAATTCCTCCGAGTTCGAAGGAATTGCACCACACTTGCAGATTTTGACATCAGAGCTGAAGAAATGAAAAGAAAATTCATTTCTCGAGGCTATCCGAAGCGCTTAATCCGTGAATCTTACAAAAGAGCCAGGTTCTTTGATAGACAACATCTCCTAACTCCACAAATCAAAGAACCCAGCCCTAAAATGGTGTTTGTCACCAGACATTCTACTATGAATGCCAAACTACCACACATTGTGTTTTCCAACTGGCACATTTTGAACGCCACAAAACCTAAGGAAAACCAACTGCCCAAACCAGTGTTTGCGTACAGGAAAAATAAGAACCTTAAAGACTTGATCGTCCGGTCAAGAATGGAACAGAAAAACACCGCACCTGTACAAAGATCCATTAGTGATATGAAACCAGTTGTGGGCAATTTTAAATGCTCTACATGTGCAGCATGCGATTCAGCCATTGAGACAAAACAATGGACTTTCAACATGCGGACCCTTACGTCCCAAACGTTGACGAATTGCAAAACCACTAATGTGGTCTACCTACTGCTCTGCCCCTGCAATTTGGGCTATGTGGGGGAAACTGCCCGCATGATGTCCACTCGCTTATCTGAACATAGATCGGCCATACGCACAGGGAAAACTCAAGCACCCCTAGTGAAGCATTTCCAAGAGGCTAAACACCACCCAAATAATATACGGTGGTACATCCTGGAAAAAATACGCAAGTCCACGGTCACCTTGAGTACCCAGATCCGTAAGTGCCGAGAAGTGTATTGGATTTTTTCACTGGACACATATGCAAAAGGACTTAACAATGAACTACCCTGGGATCAAGTACTTAAATACAACTATGGCTGACATATTTTCTATGTCTCCTTATCTATTACCAACATATCAAATTCTGACATGCTAGAGATCCAGTCAACACCCAGAAAATATGCTGGGGACTAGATACACAGTCGTGTCAGTGGAGTTAGCCCACTATGATCTATAAGACATAGAACTGTAATAACTTAAATGCAGAAGTCTATCCGTTCCATCTTTAATAGACGATACTGGCAAGCCATGACTATGGTCTGTCGTACGTAATTAATCGATTTCCGCCTTTGGCCGCCATGAGCGCCACTGACACAAGCTAATTCCCTGGGCTCACACATTGCCCCAGAGCCAGAGGTGATAGGCCCATTAGAAACAGTCTTCATGCCCTCCACATTAGTTTCAATTTCATTTTTCAAGTCTGATTGGGCTTATCATCTCACCTTATAGTTAAAACAACAACATAAGCCTAAAATATGTCCTACTGTCAACACTTCCAAATTCCTTGCAATATGACCCCAATGTGTTGTATAGAACATTGGTATTGATATTGATATTCCAATCAGAACGCACAACCAGTTCAAACATGGCCGCTATGTCATCACTAACCCCTTGAGAAATACGTCTTGAAGTTCCACACTGGCAGGCCTCTGAATATGTCACATAATAAGAATTTAGTTCTTATTTCTCTATTTGACCCTACTATCACACAGAGAACACCAATAAAGGATCGTTACCGGCTTCGTAACATAACGCTTAGCCCGTTCCAACATGGCCGCCGCGTTTCCTGGAACCCTCCTTGGAACTCCGGGCCTGCGTTCTGCCCACATTGACCTCTCACCCATCTGCGCGCGCAATCTCGAGATAAAAGGACTCATCTACCCTCTATACTTTCCCTTCCTTTTTCACACCGGGACAGAGACCCCTGCAGAAACCCATGATCGGAAGGCCCGTTCAACACCTCTATAAGGTACGTACTTTGTTCAGCTGCTCGCTCTCAGTCAGCCCACTTACGGAACAGCTTGTAACGGAACATTTCCATTTTCACCCTTCCCTTTAGCTAGCAGCTGACTCGCTAAACAACATACACCGCTCAGCGGGACACGCACCGGCCCGCTTAAACAGGTAACTTTGTGCAGCCGGCATGTATCTAAGACCACATAACCCCAATAAAGTAGTATCCGGTTAATTTCCACTGTTTTTCTATCCCTGCCCCTAGTGCTACCACAGGAGAATTCTTGCTCCACTAGCCAACTTTTACAAACGGAACAGACTGGCTGACAGCACATACACGAGTGATCCACTCCAGGTACGCTCGATTTTTCCTAAGTTCCCACCAATAACTGCACTAGTTCTTTCAATTGATTTCTAGACTTACCAAGTGAGCACCGCTTTCTATCCTTATAGCCCCACCAGCCAACCCTGCAAGCAGAAAAGACCGGCCACTATCTCACATACCAGTGATCCACACCAGGTATGCTAGTTTTATCTCAGTCCCTCCAAGTCACTGTATCAGCCCTCTCAGTGAATTCTCAGACTTATAAAGCGAACATCCCTCTCTATCTCTACAGGCACGATCTATTAGTGCCATCACTGCCACTAAATACCAAGTGACTGCTCTGAACGAAGGACCCACCATATTAATATAGAGGTATCCTGAAGTGCCATCAAACAAATTCGCGCACGACTACAGACTGTCTCCAAGCCAGCTATCATATAGGTACCTCCTGTTACCATAATTCAAATAGGATATAGTTCTGCTGTGTTTTCCATTTATGTGCTAATCACTATACTCTTGCCCCACCCTACCAGAATCTTATCTTCTTCTACTGGCAACTGATCAATACCCACATCACCCATCTGTGCTAAAATTGCAGGACGTCATAACCATAAGTTCCGGGTGAGCCTCCACTCTTTATTCTACATTCCTCACCCTGCATCCTTTTCCTCATCTGTCCTCTTTTCTCCTTCCCAACCCCTCACCTCTACAATTACTGTAGGTCACTTACCTGCCATCTAGGTGCACCTTGGGGTTTCAACCTATCTTTTCCTTTTCTTTTCGTTCCTATAAACCGATAAAAGGTTTATAAAACTATACACTATCTAGTTTCAGGACTCTGGCCCTTACTATATACAAGTGCATGTGATTCCATCTACCAGCTTTGAAGTTACACCTAGTAAAACTCTAGCATATGTACATAATTGTACAGATACAATGCGAACACTAACAGATGCACAATGCTATAGAACATGTAAAAATTCACAAGGATATAAATATGGTGCACAGCATATCATGTAAATAGTTGTACCTATGTATAATAGATAGAAGTGATGTATTGACGTATATATGAGTACTGTTTTCCATTTTAACCGTCACCTCATTGACCTTTCTGAAAAGATGTGAGGTTTTTAGACATTAGATTGTAAATAGCTTAGGACTTTATACTGACACTGATAGGAACCGTTATCTCATACATATGTTTTTTCTATTTTTTCTTCTTTATGGATGTACAGGTACTCCAGAAACACCCATCATGGCTCCCTGATGAAGGCTAAATAGCCGAAACGCGCGTAGTAACACCCTAACCTTTAGCCATGTATTTTAATGTAATATGCTATACAGCACTACGAATGTAAACCGTAAATAAGTTATCCATTGCGTTAACCATTGCGACAAATATGTATAACTATATGCTGTTATAGAATAGGACGGAGACCATACAACAATGAATGTATAAAATATATTGGTCCCCCCCCCTTTTTTTGATATATGATTGTTTAACAATAAAAAATAAAAAAAGTTATGAAATCTAACTGTACCGTACACGTTTTTGCTGATTTAGTGTTCCTTTTCTTTTGTCAGTAATTATCCGCCCTTTTATCCTGTTCCTAATTATTGTACTGACACACGGATGGAACCTAGCAAGCCATATGGTGCCACAGGGGTAGCGTAACCCAAGTCGTGCATGCCTGGCACACTACACAGAAGGTGCATGAGGAGGTTGTGAAAGTTGCCCCCACAAGGAATGCCCTACAGGTTGGGGTTTGTCTGGGTGACAAGCATGGAACGATCAAACCAGCCGAGAGGCATAAACATTGCTGTTTGGTGCACAAGACTGCTCCTTAGGACCATCATTTTTGCAATCAATCAAGTAAAACAAGTGTCCATGTTCATGTTTAGAATCAAGGATTCTCTGAACCTCAAACTCCAATTAGCCATCCAGCGTCATGGGTGCTGGTGGAAAGCAGGACGGGTCTGGGCACAATAAGGCTTCAACAAGGACAGATAGAATACTGAGTGAATGGGTAAGTCTTCTGGCAACTGTAACTTAACCCTTATGGGGGGTATGATTCATTCAATATGAAAGGGATCCTAAAATCTGGGTGGTAACTTACACGGTCCCTGTAATGCCAAATCTTTAGTGGACAGCCAAACTTGGTCTCCAACCGTGTAATCTGGCTGTTGTTGTCGATGCCTGTTAGCATACTTTTCCATCTCCAATGTGGCCTAATGCAAGTGTGACAACACCTGCTGTTGGGAATCTGCCAAATGTCTTACAAAGTCTTGAATAGCACGTAAATTGTCATAGTTCCTGACAAAATTTCTAGGCACCATAGGCAGGTATATACCAGTTAAGTATTAGAAGGGAGAAACTCGAGTAGCAGAATGTTATGTGTTATTGTAGGCAAATTCGGAAAAGGTAACAAGGATTCTCAACCTTTAAGAGAAGAGGTTAAGAGAAGGCCTGGGTGGGACTTGCGAAGTTGCTCCATACAATTCAGAGGAGTTTCGCAAGTGGGCAGAGTATTGGTCAGCCACCCTAAATATTGCCTAACCTTACATCCCTCTTTTGGTTTGATGATCTATTGAGTATTTGGGGCAGGGACAAGTACCCAAAAGAAGTGTTAAGTTGTATCCTTGGCACAGAAATGCCCTGTACATAATATCACTGGAACTGAGCCACAGAAACAGCGTGATGCCCAGGATCACACATGTCTGTAGAATGAAGAGAGTCAAGATTGAATGCCATGCCCCCTGAGTCACAGGCTGCAGTTTAGCCACTAGGGTACAACTCCTCCTCTGCCTGACTCCAATGAAGCCCTCTTCCCCTATTCTTTACTCACTTTCAGGGTTGGCGCTGATGAAGAGAAAACCTGCACACTCCAGCCTTTATGCACCTGGTGAGCGGGCAGTGCATCCAGATTCCTTGAGAAGACCGGCCGTTGGAGCGCAGAACCCCTGATCGCTGGTTGCTGGGTACTAGGCACAGGAAGCCACATTCTTCGTGGAACTGATGAGTGCTTTTGCCCTGCTCTGCACAGTGGCATAGACCCAGCTGAAGGGGGCTCAGAAGGACTCCCCTTCTCCAGTGCTCCTGGGGGCCATGCTGCCACCGGGGCAACATGGCCATGGAGTCCCTGCGTGTCCACCCGCTTTGCCCCGGTTCTCCTCAGTGCGGCTCCTGCTGGGCTGTTGTTCCAAATCTGGTAGGTGATGGCAACAGTACACCTTAGAGAGTTGGGGCTTAGACTGTGCAGGGCCTCTAAGGGGATGTAAATGTAAAAATGTAAATTGATACTTGTATAGCGCACTACTCACCCGCAAGGGTCTCAAGGCGCTTGTACGAATACCGCTGTGGAACCCATCCTGGCTTTCCCTGTGAGGTGTCCACTCCTGGGCACCCCCAAGGTGGAGGCCAGGCATCCTTAGCGTTGTGGGGGCCGTTGTGGAGATTAAGCAAGCTATTGCCCAGAGTTGCAGAGTGGGACTCCATGATTGGAATAGGCACCGAGGCGAGAATTATCAGGTCCGTGGAATTTTTTTTAGCCCAAGACCCGCCGAGGCGGGGAATTGAACCCTGGTCCCGGGCTAGACCTCTGCATCAGGGTCTGCCGCTCTAAGCATTGAGCCACACTTCCTCTGTAAGCCCCAGCAGCCCAGGTATTTCTGTGTGACACTTGAAAGTGGTGCATGGAGAGGGCCCAGCTGCCTGAAAGTCAACACCTGTATGGCTGAAATGACCCTCTTACAGGTGTTCAGTTTGCACCTGCGTAGTATCTGCTAGCCAGACTGCAGGCCCATGGGAGAGTCAGGCTAGAATTCGACATTCTTGGCAGCGCAGAAATGCTTTAGCCAATGGCTGCCATTCTCTCACAGCCCATCCACCATGTCAGAAAAAGATCACTGCTGTTTGGCAGGCCTCTGGACGCAACTTTACTTACTTGTTTCACCATGTCCCATGCAACTTTGAAACTTTGAAATCCAAGAGTGGCATAAATAGAGCATTACATTGAGGGAAGATAAACACCAGATGTGGAAAGAGGTGGATTGATGACCTCAGCTTTGGACGCACATTCTTCACAGTAAGGGTGAAAGAAGGTGCATTAATAAACACTGCTCCACCACCGGCTGGTGAAGATTTTTGCCGAACTCCACTCTCCAAGCACTACACAGAGTGAAAAAACTCCACAAACTCCACCGGAAGAGCAGAGTTTACCACCCAGCCTTAGTCAAGAGACATTGCAGTGTCTGTTGCAAAAGCTGATTTACCCGCTCTGTCTTTCCATCCATTTGTGGGTGAGAGGCAGATGAGTGTTGAGCATCAATGTCAAATAATGGGTAAAGACTCCACCATAATTGAGAAATGAATTACGAGCCCGATCAGCAATAATGACCAAAGGGAGCCCATGCAATCGCATGATTTTTAGAACGAACAGCATGGCAAGGGCTTTGGTGGTGGGCATTTCTTTTAGGTCAACAAAATGCACAATCTTGGGAAAAAGATCTACTACTACCCAAATGGTAGTACAGCCATTAGATCTGGAAGGTCATTAATAAAATCCATGCCAATGGTATGCAATGGATGAGGTGGTCCAAATAAGGTTAATAAATAACCCGATGGAGCAGATTGGAAGGCCTTCGTTTGAGAACATATAGGACAGGTCCGAACATAGTCATGCACATCCTTTGACAAGGTAGGCCACCAAAACCATTGCTGACAGTTTGCTAAAGTCTTTTGGATTCCTGGATAATTGAGTGTCATGACACCCGGTGAGAGCTTTATGCCTCAATTCCTTTGTGGGAACATACAAGGTGGTACTATGATAAGGAAGCCAATTGTGTACATGATTGTTCTTACCAGCCACCCAAGAGTTTAAGTCTTCTGAATTCATACTATACCTTATCTAGAAAAGAGTCCTGGTCACAAAGACCTATGATGTGTTCTGAGTCTACAATGTTCTGTGGTGTCTGACCCTGAGTGTCTTGATCTGATTATCCCAATCTAGATTGTAAACTAGCCTTAACGTGTTAAGTGCCTGGTCAATAGGTAATGACAACATTGAATTCAATGAAAAATAATAACCACCTAACTTGCCTAGGAGTCAAAGCCTTCAGAGACTGGAGGAATTGAAGATTCTTATGGTCAGTTTAGATCATGACAACATGCTGGGCCCCTAATAGGTAGTGACACCATTGTTGAAAGCACAATGTAATTGCCAACAACTTTTGTTCAGCCACTGTGGAATTTTGTTCCACCGGCAACAATTTTTAGAAAAAAAGGCAACCGGATGCATCTGGCCAGTAGAGCAGTCACTCTGTGATAAAATACCCCCCAAAGCCACCTGGGAGGCATCCGTTTCTGCAAAGTAAGGCTGCATGGGGTCTGAATGTCTAAGCACAGGGCCCGTGGTGAATATTCCCTTCAGTAAGTTAAAGACATCATTGGCCTCTTGAGACCACTTGAAGTACCTTCTTTCATGAAAGTCTGGTGATGGGACTTACAATGTCAGAAAAGCGTGTGATAAATTGTTGGTAAAGGTTTGAGAAACCAAAGAAGCTCTGCACTTCCCTTACCGTGGTCGGGGATGGACAATATAAAATCGCCTGGGTCACTTTTAGGTCTCGCCTCTCAATGCGCATGCGCATTGAGCGAGACTATAGGGGCTTAAACAAGGTTTACCTAGACTGGCGATTTGATGCTGTGCCCGTGCGCTTTTAGGTCAATGCGCAAGCGCATTGACCTAAAATGCGCGTGCACATCATCAAATCGCCATCGGTTCCCCAGCAGCACTCCTCCCAGTCCTTTGAAGTGAAGCTTAGCTTCACTTCAAAGGCCCCTGCTGCTTCACACTCGCCGCTCTCCCTGCTCCGCCCCGTGTTGCATTTCTCCTCTCCCCACAGCAAAGCCCTCCATCTTCTTTTCCCCTCCCACCCTTCCTTTGATGTCCGCCGCGAGTAGCCTCTGCCTGTCACCTCTCCGTCCTTCCCTGAGCTGCTTGTTATTCCTACTTTGAGCACCATCTTTTTTTGTGCATGAACAGTCCTGCCGTGCTTTAACACCCTCCCCCCTCACCAAAGAGCACATATTTTTGTATTCTTTATTTTCAGTCTATGCCACTCTTACATCAGCATTCCACTCTTCCTCTGCCATACTTCCCTTTTCTTCCGTGCTTCTAGTTATTTTAAGAGGCGTGCTACATTTTACTTTCACTGCCAGTGTTTATTATATTTTGGGAATATCATCCCTCTACATTACTTTTTATTAGGCGCATTATCCTACTGTTGTCTGCTTTATCAACATGTGTTTAATGGCATCGCTCTCCATTAAGGATCACTGATCAAGTTCAGCCTCCTCCCTGACAGTCTGTTCTATGCACATAGCTTCGGTCTTCGTGTACACCCCCAGGCCATCATGTGGTTTGTGCACGAAGCCTAACTCTTCTTGTACTGTCTCCATACATTCTCTGCACACAGCCTGACTCCCTGTCCTGCCTTTATTTATTCCAGGTGTTTTCTGCATGCAGTTGGCCTCTCATGCACACAGCCTCACTCTTCCTGTCGGCCCCCATACCCCCATCTGCTCTGTACACACAGCCTCACTCGTTGTGTACTGCCTGCATGCCCACATGCGCTCTGGGCACACAGCCTTACTCCGTGTTCAGACCCCATATCTTTCACGTTTTTTCACCACGCATTTTGACTTGTGCATTTGCCTACTCGTACACACAGGCTCACTGTTCATGTTCAGCTTATATCCCCCATGTACTCTCTGCACACACACTCACTCTTCCTGCACTACCTCCATGTCTTCATGTGCTCTTTGCAGACAGTCTTCCTCCATGTTCAGCCTTCATCTTTCCTAGGTCTACGCAGTTTGCTTTCAACGCACAGCCCACTGTTTGTGTACTGCTTACCTCATGCGCTCTATGTAGACAGTCTTGCTCCATGTCCAGCTTCCATCCGTCCTAGGTGTTCTCTGCGTGCATTTTGCCTTCAACACAGCCTCACTCTTCCTCTACTGCCTCCATATGCTCTATGTGCACAGTCTTACTTCCTGTTCAGCCTCCATCACTCTTACATGTTCTCTGCACGTATTTTGCTTTCAAAATACAGCCTCACTCTTCCTCTACTGCCTCCATGCCTACATATGCTCTATGTGCACAGTCTTACTTCCTGTTCAGCCTCCATCACTCTTACATGTTCTCTGCACGCATTTTGCTTTCACCACCAAATCCACCACCGCATCCACCACCACATCCACGACCACATCCACCACCACCACATCCACCGCATCCACCACCACCACATCCACCACATCCACCACATCCACCACCACATCCACCACATCCACCACCACATCCACCGCCACATCCAACACATCCACCACCACCGCATCCATCACCACCACCGCATCCACCACCACCACATCCACCGCATCCACCACCACCACATCCACCGCATCCACCACCACATCCACCACCACATCCACCACCACATCCACCATCACCTCCACATCCACGATGACATCCACCGCCACATCCACCACCACATCCACCACCACCGCATGCACCACCACTGCATCCACCACCACATCCACCACCACATCCACCACACCCACCACCACCACCACATCCACCACCACATCCACCACCACCACATCCACCACATCCACCACCACATCCACCACCACTTCCACCAGCACATCCACCACCACCACATCCACCGCATCCACCACCACCACCACCACATCCACCACCACCACCACCACATCCACCATCACCTCCACATCCACCTCCACATCCACCACCACATCCACCACCACATCCACCACCACATCCACCACCACATCCACCGCCACATCCACCGCCATATCCACCGCCACATCCACCACCACATCCACCACACCCACCACCACCACATCCACCACACCCACCACCACTACATCCACCACCACCCCATCCACCACCACCACTGCATCCACCACCACCACCGCATCCACCATCACCACATCCACCGCATCCACCACCACCACATCCACCGCATCCACCACCACATCCACCACCACATCCACCATCACCACCACATCCACCACCACATCCACCACCACATACACCACCACATCCACCACTACATCCACCATCACCTCCACATCCACCATGACATCCACCACCACATCCTCCACCACATCCACCACCACCACATTATTTACAAAATTAAAAGCCATTGTTATTTGTAATATCAATACATCTAAGTCAAGTAAATACAACACACATTGCATTACAAATGCTATAGGTGTCACATTTGCGAAAGTTAAAACTATTGACATTGTAACTGACAAAACTATTAATTTTGCTATTTTTGAAACAAACACATAAATAAAAAAGTGTCATTTACAATACCAATCGCTCAAACTTTCCTAATGCGAGACCTATTGCATTTCCAATGCTTGTTTAATCCATTGTCACCCCCTCTGGGACATGATAGATCCCAGAAACTCAACAGACTGCTTATAGAACGTAAATGTGTCCAACTAGGCAAGAAAGCATGTTCTTGGAGTCGTTGCAAGACTGTCCTGACATGTTTTCTATATTCAGTCATGTTTTGTGAATAGATCAAGATGTCGTCGGTATATACGACCACATAAACAGCTAGCAAATCTCCCAGCAACTCATTGATAAAGTACTGGACCGCTGCTGGGGCATTACACAATCCAAAGGGTATAACTGTATATTCAAAAAGCCAGGAACTTAGTATGAAAGGTGGTCTTCCACTCGTCACCTTCTTTAAGGTCGACGAGGTGGCAAGCACCACGCAAGTCCAGTTCAGTGCAAGCACTTTAATTTTGCACTTGATCTAACAAGTCTGGGGTTAATGGCAATGGGTACCTATTCTTTACGGTCACCTTATTCAAGACTCTGTAGTCTCCGCATGCCTGCAAATCGCCGTCCCTCTTCGAAATGAAGAAGAGCACCGATGACACAGGAGAACTAGAATGTCGTATAAACCGTAAGCCTAGCATCTCATCTAGGTATTGCTTTAATCGTTCATTCTCAGGCTCAGAGAGAGCATATATGCAACTGCAGGGTAGTGCAGCACCCGGAACAAAGTTGATACATCAGTCCAAATCCCTATGGGGAGGTAGTTGTGTAGCCTTCTGGTCATCAAAGACATCTTGGAAGTCCTGATATTCTACTGGAGGTTGGTTCAAGGACTAAGTATGGGCCAACAATCCGTCCCACTCGCGAAATTTGCGGGTTTTCTGCAATTTCGCGATTTGCGAATCTCACGAAATTGCCGCAAAATTCGCAAATTCGCAAATTCGCTCGCGGGCGGATTTTTTTTTTTTTTGATGGCCAGCTCACTCAAGGGACCAAAGTTACAGGCACACACGGTCACTGGAGGCAAATCTTCTGGCTCTTTACGCAGCTGCAGTGTAGGAAAAGCACTATACATTTACCCAACGAGTTAGCTCTTACTGATTAGCCAGTAGAAAGTACTCCAGTTGAGTAGAGGTATTGCACAAAACGTTGGCATCTTTGTGGATAACTATGCAGGGCAGGATTCATTCTGACACAAGGCTCCTGTCACAAAAATTAAATCTCAACAGGAAGCACTTACAGATATAGCAGGGGCCCGAGTTGAAGCTCAAATTCTGTAACGTTTTAATCAGCCCAAAAAATAAGTGAGCACGGTCGAGGCTGGGCAAGTGTGCTTTAACCCCATATCTGCCATCGAATATTAGCTGTAATACTCGAGGGAGGTCTTTGAATCCATGAGTTTCGAGCACAATCCCCGTGTTGTTCCTGTGACCAGGAGGCTGCTTTCTGCTCACCTGCTGCCCTGCTCGCTCTCTACCCCGCCCGGTTGGCCCCGCACCACACACTAGCGGTATCAAACGTCTTCCCGCCCTTTCCCAACTATGATGGACAGCTCACTAAAGGGACCTCGGCGCCTTTTGACGCGGTGGCAAAGTTACAGGCACACATCAGTCAGTGGAGACAAATCATCTGCCCCTTTACGCAGCTGCAGTGTAGGAAAAGCACTATACATTTACCCAACGAGGTAGGACTTACTGGATTAGCCAGTAGAAAGTACTCCAGTGCAAATCGCAAAAAAATCCACGAGTTCGTGGGAAAATCCGCGAATTGCGGGTTTTTTGCGATTTCACGCGAAATTCGAGCACCGCAGATCCGCAAAATTCGCCCATACATATCAAGGACCCTGGTTTTAAGGATTTGCATGTGAAGGGTGATGTGCGATACTATAGCAACGATTTTTACAGTAATGGGACCTCAAGGTGACAAGATGGAGGGACCAATGAATAATAGGCTTATGCAACTGAAGCCAAAGGATCCCTAAAATAGCACCAAAGGTAGCTGTGTCTATGAGAACAAAGATTAATCTCTCAGTATGCCCATTCTCACATACTATGGATAATGGAATAGTTTGTTATACAAACATCCCAAAACAGAGCTCGGAGCCATTAACTGCTCTAATATGCTCTGGTACCTTTTTCCGAACCCTTGTGATGTGTAAGGAACTGGCGAAGTCTAAGAAATGTATGGCAGCTCTGGAATCTACGAGCATGGGCAGAACCTGCATTTGTTGGGGTGAGATGTTGAAGGTGAGTGAAATCGTTAAGTGTTGTGGAACCTAAGGTGAAGTATTAGCCAGGTAATGTGGGGGTCAGTTCAAGGACTGCACCTGACTAAATGACCCCTGTGTCAGCCGGGCTGTTAAGTTCTCTTGCACTAGTTCTGATGTCAAGGCGCTAGCATTCACATGCAAAATACACTGCTTTACCGCAATATAAACACAGGTTTAAATATTTTCCTAGGCTCCAAATTCCTCGGGGGTCAGGGGAACATGCAGATCCTAATCGGGTTCTGAATTGTCCTGACTCTTAGACTCAGTATCTTTCCGCTCAGACCACACAACCAGCAGTCTAGGTTCCCACTGAGAGCGGTCTCCTTTTCGTTCGTTTAACCTATGGTCAATCCTGACACTAAATCAATGGACTCAGAACAATCTGAGGATAAATCTACAATATGCACCAGGGAATCCTTTAAGTCATCCCTCAACCCTTCATAGAAGAGGGAAGTTCTTTTTTACTCAAGACACTGGATCTCCATAACTAATTTACCAATGGAGAAATATAATTAAGCAGATCGTTGTTACCCTCCTGTATGTTTAACAACTCGGGAAGCTGGATGCAGGTTTAAATGTGCTATTACCCAGATGTCCAACCCACGCTGCTAACCTCTCATGTAATACAGGAAATACAAAGGCTGCACCGCTAACCTCGCATTTTAATTCAGCAATAGAGTTTCAGTCAATGTGCACGGTCATTCATGCTGCCTATCTTATCAGGGTGGGAATCGGAGCTCAAGCGAATACTAATGGCTAAGACCTTGACAAAAAGTAGGAGTTACAGCACTGATGGCAGGACTTAGAGTGACTACAACAGGATATTCGGGATATGAGAGAAGAATTATATTATGAGTGATAACGAAGAGTGAAATAGGTGACCGCAAGTGTGCTGTCAGAGAATGACACCTGACAGTGCAGCAGTACTCACACATTCGCACAAGCATCCACCCCTTACTTTGCATAGGGGAGGAATTCCATGAGGGTTCTCAGGAAACTACCCTATGTTTTTGACAAAAGCCCAGATTTTCTAAAGGCAGTAAACCTGGGTTTGCACCAAAATGGCGTGCCTACCAGAGGCTGGCCTTACAAGGAGAAATATCTTAATTTCTCCTAGTTACTTCCACTTTCTATTTGTGTTGTATTTTGCAACATGCATAAAAATAATAATGTGGCTCTTAGGATTGTCTTTGTGCAGGAAGTTATACATGGCTTAACTATTGTTTTCTTTATTAATATGAACAGTGTAAGTGTCATATTTTGAATACGTGACTCAAATTGAGTTTGCCTTGTAACACATTATTGAATTGAACAATGTGGTAATTTCTCCTACCCAATATTTGTAAGCTATTCTTCGACATAAACCAATATTCTGATTTATTTCCTGTTTCATTTCAAGTACTATATTTGAGCTGGTGGTAACAAGTGAGACCCACTGGCACCAGTGGCGGCTCGCCATGGGAGTACTGAGGGCGGTAGGGCGGGGCGGGGGAGGGGCAGGGGGATAGTGGAGTCCGACATACAACGGACAGGAGTAAGGTATTTAATTAAATATATAAAGCAATTTACCCTGTGCGCGCTCCATCGCCAACTTGGCAGGCAGCACGCATAAGGTAAATTGTTTTATTTACTTAATTACTTACTTTACTCCTGTCCGTCATATGTGAGACTGCACTACCCCATGCAGTGAGGAGCAACATTTCACTCCCAACCCAGTTGCACAGTGAAAATCGAATTAGAAAAGTAGCTCCATTTTTTAATCATTATCTTTTCTCCATTTGCTCCATCTGCAACTGGGTTGGGAGTAAAATGTCGCTCCTCACTGCATGTTGTATTACCCGTGTGACACTGGGGCAAGGCACAACTCCAGTATGCACGCACAATTGGACGAGTTTCTTGGATTAAAATGGACAAATGAACAATCATGGTGTGCATCCCTTCACTTTTGCTGAAGTATTCATGATTAACAGACTCGACTACCCCCCCCCCCCCCCCGCCCCCCACACCCCATCACACAGCCCGTAGCACTCCCACGGCGAGCCGCCACTGACTGGCACTCATTTTAGGGGCCTACTACACACTTTTCTTCCTCAGATTATGACCCAGAGCAGGGATGTGAAAAAGACACATGAGGAAGAGACGGTGGAATAGAAAGATGTAAAAACCATGAAAACGGGAGAAAGCAGCAACTTGCAAGGGTTAGATACAGAAGCAGGGAGTGGCTGGTGGTAAATTAAAGAGGCACGAGGTAGAATCAAAGCTATGCAGCCTTTGAATTAGGCTCACTGGCTTTTACCTACACCATCCGCCAGCTCCTAAACAGAACTTTGGGCGCTGGCACTGATTTGTTTACAAATTAAGCCCTGAATTTCTACGGGGGGTGGTGCTTCACTTATACTTTGTAGTGCAGCACTGATTGTTATTAGAGGTCTATGTCCATTCCTTTGTATCTTTTTTTGGGAAGTAGCTATATGTAGCCAACAGACGGTTCCCTTCTATCACCAACAGAAGATCTTTGCCTGCTTGCTAAGAGCATGCTCTCGGGCATTGCACACTTGCAGCTCATGGGACCTGCATTAAAGATCTGTGTAACAGAAGGTTGCAAGAGACCCAGGGGCATAACACAGGCCCCCGCAGCCCCCGCGTTGCGGGGGGCCTCGTGCTCCAGGGGGCCCCCTCACTTCATAACCAAGAAGATTTAAAACACGCCCGGCCACGCCTCTTGATAAATTAATTGGTGCACTGCACACTGGCACTGCACACGACCAGGGGCGTAACACAGGCCCCCGCAGCCCAGGGGGCCCGCGCTCTAGCCTGAAGCGGGGCCCCTGGCCTCCAGGGGGCCCCTCAGCGAGCCAGCAAACAAGCCTCTCCAAGTCTTCTTGGTTGCGCATGCGCACCCCCGGGCCCCAGCCGGGCCTCTTCATAATAAAATAGTGAGCGGTGGCGCGCAGTTGTCTCTGTAGGCACGTCTGCACGTTCTTCAGGGTGGGCCGGGCATTCTGGTGGGGGCCTTGTGACCATTGAGCAGCTCAATTAAAAGTGCGTGTGCAGCGCGACTTGTGAGGCATCCCAGGACCCGGCCAGCCAGAGACTCCGTACTGAGAAGGACTATCACTGTGCGGTCGGCGGGCATAATTTAGCCTTGCCCAGGTGCCTACTCAATCAATCAATCAATCAATCAGGTCATTTGTAGAGCGCACTACTCACCCGTAGGGTCTCAAGGCGCTGGGTGGGGGGGGTGCCATTACTGCTCGAACAGCCAGGTCTTGAGCTTCTTCCTGAAGGAGAGGTGGTCTTGGGTCAGGCGTAGGTCGGTCGGGAGTGAGTTCCAGGTCTTGGCGGCCAGGTAGGAGAAGGATCTTCCTCCTGTTGTCGCCCTTCGGATGCGGGGGACGGCGGCGAGGGCGTGGTTGGTTGATCTGAGGAGGCGCTTGGGAGTGTAGAAGTTGATCCGGTTGTTGAGGTAGCTCGGGCCTTGGTCGTGTAGGGCTTTGTGCGCGTGGGTGAGGAGACGGAAGGTGATTCTCTTGTTGACCGGGAGCCAGTGCAGATCTCTCAGGTGTCCGGAGATGTGGCTGCGTCGGGGGATGTCGAGGATGAGTCTGGCCGAGGCGTTCTGGATCCGCTGGAGTCTCTTCTGGAGTTTGGCAGTGGTTCCGGCGTAGAGGGCGTTGCCGTAGTCCAGTCGGCTGGTGACGAGGGCCTGGGTGACTGTCTTCCTCGTCTCGGTGGGGATCCACCGGAAGATCTTACGTAGCATGCGCAGGATGTTGAAGCATGACGAGGAGACGGCGTTGACTTGTCTGGTCATGGAGAGGGAGGAGTCCAGGATGAAGCCCAGGTTGCGTGCGTGGTCCGTCGGTTTGGGTGCGGTGCCCAGGGCGGGGGGCCACCAGGAGTCGTCCCAGGCGGAGGGCGAAGAGCCCAGGATGAGGACCTCCGTCTTGTCCGAGTTCAGTTTCAGGCGGCTGGTCGTCATCCATTCGGCTACATCTCTCATCCCTTCGTGCAGGTTGGCTCTGGCGGTGGCGGGGTCGTTGGTCAGGGAGAGGATCAGCTGGGTGTCGTCGGCGTAGGAGATTATGTTGAGGTTGTGTTGGCGTGCGATGGTCGCGAGGGGGCTCATGTAGACGTTGACGAGGGTGGGGCTCAGTGAGGATCCTTGAGGGACGCCGCAGATGACTTTGGTGGCCTCTGACTTGTACGGTGGTAGGCGGACTCTCTGTGTTCTTCCGTCGAGGAAGGAGGTGATCCATTCCAGTGCCTTCTCCTGGATTCCGATGTTGCTGAGGCGCTGTACTAGGGTGCGGTGGCAGACAGTGTCGAAAGCCGCGGAGAGGTCCAGGAGGATGAGGGCCGCTGTTTCTCCATTGTCCATCAGAGTTCGAAGGTCATCGGTGGCGGCGATGAGGGCGGTCTCGGTGCTGTGGTTCGCTCGGAAGCCCGACTGTGAGGGGTCGAGGGATCCATTCGTCTCGAGGAAGGCGGCCAGCTGTTTGTTGACGGTCTTCTCGATGACTTTGGCCGGGAACGGGAGGAGCGAGATGGGACGGTAGTTCTTGAGGTCGGTGGGGTCTGCTGTGGGTTTCTTGAGGAGAGCGCTGAGTTCGGCGTGCTTCCAGCTCTCAGGGAAGGTGGCGGTGTTGAAGGAGGTGTTGATGATGTCCCGCAGGTGGGGTGCGAGGACAGCGTCGGCTTTGTTGAAGACGTGGTGAGGGCAGGGGTCAGTCGGAGATCCGGAATGGATGGAGTTCATGGTGCGGATGGTGTCTTCGGTGCTGATCGGGGTCCAGGTGCGGAGGGTGGTGGTGGGTGGCGTCGTTGCGGTTGTGGCTTGCGTTGGTTGGTTGTTGAAGCTGTTGTGTATGTCCGTGATCTTGTTGTGGAAGTAGGACGCGAGGGAGTTGCAGAGTTCTTGCGACGGGGTGATGTAATTGTTTCCGGCGTTGGGGTTGGACAGCTCTTTCACGATGTTGAAGAGTTCCTTGCAGTTGTGTGCGTTGTTGTCCAGTTTGCCGACTTTCAGACTGATGTTACACGTAAGTTGGTTTTCGAGATTCAATTAATGGACTGCGTTTGGAAACAAGTAGCTGAGCAACAAAGACAGTCTGAAATGTCAGGTTATCCTTCTGGGCTTTCTGTGCCTATATATTGCCCAGTACATCAGGTTACACACTTCCTCTTGCCTTGTGCATTGCACGAATACTGGGAAAGAGTGAGAAGTTTTCTACTAAAACGTTCGCATTAAAATAAAATCAAGCGAACCTGGCAAATTATAGCCGTTAAAAGAAAAAAAAAAGATTTGTGTTTTGTTTTGTGTTTTAACAGATAGTTTAAACAGATAATTGCAGTCTCTTAGCATGTCAGGGCGGGGCCTGGGGTCTGAGGGATGAGGGTCTGAGTCCAGTGAGGGTCAGGGCGGGGCCTGGGGTCTGAGGGATGAGGGTCTGAGTCCAGTGAGGGTCAGGGCCGGGCTTGGGGTCTGAGGGATGAGGGTCTGAGTCCAGTGAGGGTCAGGGCCGGGCTTGGGGTCTGAGGGATGAGGGTCTGAGTCCAGTGAGGGTCAGGGCCGGGCTTGGGGTCTGAGGGATGAGGGTCTGAGTCCAGTGAGGGTCAGGGCGGGGCCTGGGGTCTGAGGGATGAGAGGTCTGAGTCCAGTGAGGGTCAGGGCGGGGCCTGAGGCCTGAGAGGTCTGAGTCCAGTTTGGGTCAGGGCGGGGCCTGGAGTCTGAGAGATGAGGGTCGGAGTCCAGTGAGGGTCAGAGTGGGGCCTGAGGGATGAGGGTCTGAGTCCAGTGAGGGTCAGGGCGGGGCTTGGGGTTTTGCTGAGGGATGAGAGGTCTGAATCTAGTGAGGGTCAGGGCGGGGCCTGGGATCTGAGGGATGAGAGGTCTGAGTCCAGTGAGGGTCAGGGCGGGGCTTGGGGTCCGAGTCCAGTGAGGTTCAGGGCGGAGGTCGGGGTCTGGCTGAGAGATGAGGGTCCGAGTCCAGTGAGCTTCAGGGCGGGGCTTGGGGTCTGGATGAGGGGTCTGAGTCCAGTGAGGGTCAGGGCGGGGCTTGGGGTCTGGATGAGGCGTCCGAGTCCAGTGAGGGTCAGGGTGGGGCTAGGCCGGGGGTCTGGCTGAGGGATGAGAGGTCTGAGTCCAGTGAGGGTCAGGGCTGGGCTAGGCCGGGGGTCTGGCTGAGGGATGAGAGGTCTGAGTCCAGTGAGGGTCAGGGCTGGGCTAGGCTGGGGGTCTGGCTGAGGGATGAGAGGTCTGAGTCCAGTGAGGGTCAGGACCGGGCTTGGGGTCTGAGGTATGAGGGTCTGAGTCCAGTGAGGGTCAGGGCAGAGCCTGGGGTCTGAGGGATGAGAGGTCTGAGACCAGTGAGGGTCAGGGCGGAGCCTGGGGTCTGAGGGATGAGAGGTCTGAGTCCAGTGAGGGTCAGGGTGGGGCTAGGCCTGGGGTTTGAGGCATGAGAGGTCCGAGTCCAGTGAGGGTCAGTGTGGGGCCTGGGGTCTGAGGGATGAGAGGTCTGAGTCCAGTGAGGGTTAGGGTGGGGCTAGGGCTGGGGTCTGAGGGATGAGAGGTCTGAGTCCAGTGAGGGTCAGGGCGGGGCCTGGGGTCTGAGGGATGAGGGTCTGAGTCCAGTGAGGGTCAGGGCGGGGCCTGAGGCCTGAGGGATGAGAGGTCTGAGTCCAGTGAGGGTCAGGGCGGGGCCTGGGGTCTGAGGGATGAGGGTCTGAGTCCAGTGAGGGTCAGGGTGGGGCCTGAGGGATGAGGGTCTGAGTCCAGTGAGGGTCAGGGCGGGGCTTGGGGTCTGGCTGAGGGATGAGGGCTCTGAGTCCAGTGAGGGTCAGGGTGGGGCTAGGCCAGGGGTCTTGCTGAGGGATGAGAGGTCTGAGTCCAGTGAGGGTCAGGGCGGGGCCTGGGGTCTGAGAGATGAGAGGTCTGAGTCCAGTGAGAGTCAGGGTGGGGCTAGGCCGGGGGTCTGGCTGAGGGATAAGAGGTCGGAGTCCAGTGAGGGTCAGGGCAGGGCTTGGGGTCTGAGTCCAGTGAGCGTCAGGGCGGGGGTCGGGGTCTGGCTGAGAGATGAGGGTCCGAGTCCAGTGAGGGTCAGGGCGGGGCTTGGGGTCTGGATGAGGGGTCTGAGTCCAGTGAGGGTCAGGGCGGGGCTTGGGGTCTGGATGAGGGGTCTGAGTCCAGTGAGGGTCAGGGCGGGGGTCGGGGTCTGGCTGAGAGATGAGGGTCTGAGTCCAGTGAGGGTCAGGGCGGGGCTTGGGGTCTGGCTGATGGATAAGGGGTCTGAGTCCAGTGATGGTCAGGGCGGGGCTAGGCCTGGGGTCTGAGGGATGAGAGGTCTGAGTCCAGTGAGGGTCAGGGTGGGGCTAGGCCGGGGGTCTGGCTGAGGCATGAGAGGTCTGAGTACAGTGAGGGTCAGGGCGGGGCTTGGGGTCCGAGTCCAGTGAGGGTCAGGGCGGGGGTCGGGGTCTGGCTGAGAGATGAGGGTCCGAGTCCAGTGAGGGTCAGGGCGGGACGTTCGGTCTGGCTGATGGATGAGGGGTCTGAGTCCAGTGAGGGTCAGGGCGGGGCTAGGCCCTGGGGTCTGGCTGAGGGATCTGAGTCCAGTGAGGGTCAGGGCGGGGCTAGGCCTGGGGTCTGGCTGATGGATGAGGGTCTGAGTCCACTGAGGGTCAGGGCGGGGCTTGGGGTCCGGAGTGTGGGGGGCCCCCTCCATGTACATTGCAGGGGGGCCCCCTCAAGTATCGTTACGCCACTGAAGAGACCCTGGGAGAGGATGAGGAGACAATGGCCAACATCAATCATAATACGTTCTCTGAAATGGATATAAAACATTTTCGTGTTCTGGAGACTGAAAGCCGTTCACAGAGCTGCCCGAAGTGGTACCACCAAGTCCAGTGTTTACGCAATGGGCGCTCTGCTTAAGTGCATTCCTAAACTCAACACACCAAAAATAGCAGCAGGCTGGATGGAGAAATTCTACTGTGGTTGATTCAAAATAAGACCGACACTTTCATCAAGTCATGGATTAGGGTGCTAACCCAAAGCCACTAATGCTTAGAGGAGCTGACTCAAATTATTTCTCTGTGTTTATTTATATTGATTCCAGGAGTTCTGATAGACAACTAAAGCTCTCTACTACCAGAACTTAAAACAAAGTGAACGGCATGGCAGGCATTGGAAAGAAATGTTTACAAAGACAGCCCCTCTTAAAGAACAACAAATAGCACATTTCCATTTGCAGGACCAAAGGCTGGCATTAAAATCTAGAAAAAGGCTAACTTGTTCTACAAATAACTTTATTAAAACCAAGGGGCATATTACCAACAAATAGCGATATTTATCGCTAAGTAGGGTTAGCGACAATATTTTTATCGCAGCGCATCACCGTTTTTTATCGCTGAGATAACTTGCTATTAGCAAGGTTTATCTCAAAAGCGATAAAAATCAGGCAAAATGCGTGAATATCGCTGAGAATACAGCGATATTCACGCCTTAGCGACAAAATGCTCTTAGCCATGTTATCCACCTCCCATTGGATAACATGGCTAAGAACTGGTCTGAGCAGGCGTTGGTTTTTGCCGATAGCGGGAATATTTCCATCGCTACACCGGCCTTGCTAATAGGCGATAGCGACGTTAGCAACTGCTTTCAGTCGCTAACAGGTTGGGTACGCCCACTTTGCATGTCATTAGCGATAAATATCGCTGACATGCAAAGCGGGCCTCAAACCGCTCGCTATCACCTAAAAGCTGTCGCTAACATCAGTTAGCGTCAGCTTGCTAATAGAGCGATGGAATTATCGCCGCTTAGCGGGCGAAAACGGCCGCTAAACCGGAGATAATTGCCTATCGCCACCCATGGTAATATGCCCCCAAGTGTCACAGGTGTAACCTCTAAAACAACATTTCTGCCTTGACTGGCATTTTCAAAAGTCGTACAGGCTGGCTAAATGATCTTCAGGGTCTGGCCTTTTCAAAAAGCAATGCAAAAAAATTAAATGCATCACAAAAACAACAAAAAACTTAAAAAAAAACACCTGTTGGGGGGTCAGTCCCTCAGCAGGCATCTTAGGGTTTAGGTCAGGATGGACTCCTCTGCAGAGTATTGCTAATAAACAGCTGTTATATTCTCTACTGTCTGACTGATGCTTAATTTTTGGGAAGGCATAGCAGGTGGTTGTAAGTAACCGGGTGGCCCCTAAGGGCCACTTTCTTTAACATGCCTCAGTCTAAGTGAAGATCGATAGTTGGCGTGTGTGCAGTCAAAGTGCTACTTTCGAAGAAAACTAAAGTCTCCCAGAGAAGTTTAATCATCGTTGACCAGAAATCTGCTGGTGAGGCCATGAAAGAGATACTATGCCACCACGCACACTGAGCTATAAGTCATACAGAATGATAAGGTTAAAGGCGGAAACAACCAGGTGCAGTTGAGCACTGCTGGCACCAAACACTAAGTGCAAAGAAGCAATAAAAACAATGATATCCGATTACAAAGAAACTCTAATGAAAAGAATATTCAAACATAAAAACAAATCATTGTACTTCCTGAAACCTAAATATAGCGAGTCATCAGACCGCAGTATTGGGCAAAGCGACCCAAGTGAAAACACAATGGTTGTGCTTACATAACTGTTGATTCTTGAAGCTATCACCACAAACAACTCCATTGGCCATATGACATCAGGTTGGTCGAGATAACACAAATGTTAGCGCCCGGCTAGTGCTAGGCAAAGATGTTGGTCCAAGTAGACAGCAAACATTGCCAGAGCGTATCTGCCTTCCATAGCAGGAAGTTCCACTGGTTAGGCTGCCACTGCCTTTCTAAAGCCACCACCGCCATTCAATACTGCCTAAAAAGCAAAATATTGGGGACAGATGGACTACCTGCATAGAAATGTTTGATTATTTCATCTATGCACTGGAAGAAATAGATAACAAAAAGATTATCAAATATCTCAAAAATCTTGCCGGTGAAGTAAAGTAAAGAAGGTGAACCAGAAAGTACTACATGCGAATGAAGTATCATACCCTCAGATCAAAGAGGCGTTAAATATTAAATTCAATCCAATGCCCACTGTTGATTACAAAAGATATGTTATCAGCCTGGGATGATACAAAGCTGATGAAACGATCAACAAATGTGTATAAATGCTTTATGCACTCATCAAACCCTGTAAGTTCAATGAATTCAATGATGAAGAAGCCATACGTCTCAGAATTATAGATGGATGTTTGTCAGATTCATTTAGATGACGAATGCTGAGAAAAACTCTTTGTCAATAGCGAGCAATCATGGCAGTCACAGCTGGGGAAAATGCAGATCGACAAGCTGCTTACATCTAGGCTGGAGGTGCCTAAAGTGAGTCAGTTATGAACATGAAATGTAAGCAGAAACACAAAGCTGAAGGACACAAAGTGATGTCTCCAAGTAAAAATAAACTGTGCCTCAGATGCAGATTTTCATTTCCACATAAAAGTAAATGTTCTGCAATTGACAAGTGTGCAAGGGCTGTGGAAAAGAGAACCATTTTGTAATTGTTTGCAAGGCAACATCAGCTGAGGAAACTAGACCCTAAACAAAGTTGATCATCGTCTAAATCTTTGTCCAAGAGTTCTTTAGTATCAATGTCAAGCGACAGTGAAGAACATGGCTCTGAGATGTCAATCTTTTCCTCAGAGAAACAAGTGCATGTCAGACTGACTGCATGCAAGGAAGAAGACAAGTCAGAGAAAAGTCGAAAGGACAAATCACAAAAGTCATTCAAACATTGTCCTAAAATTATACAAAGGTGAACTGTTGCTACATACCTTTTATTATAGACTGTGGTGCATTGGTAAACATCATGTCTGAGGAAAAGTACCACAAACTGTCACCAGTGCCGCATTTCACACCATTGAAGGGTAAAGTGTATACAAGGGCTGCATCAATGCCATTAAAAAGTCAAGGTTCATTCGTAGCAACCATGAAGCTCAAAAAGTCAAAAGTACGGGGGGCGTGGCTTACGCGCCGGCGAGTGATGGCGCTGCCTCTGTGAGGTCCGAGGCGACGCGGGACTTTCAAAGCTTTTCCGGATACTTTCGCCGAGTTCGGAGACCTGCTTCACGCATCCCCGCACGGCGGAACATGGTCCCCGTGTGCTGCGAGTTGCGGCGGCTGCTTTAATTGCCGCTTCTGTCAGGTTTTGCCGATATTTATTTTCCAGCTGTTGTGGGACGCGAGCGGCCGCCATTTTGTGCCGCCGCGCTCGCGTCCCGTTTTTTCTCTCATATTTGCCTCCTCAACTGGCCGTACTCCTCCTGCTTCAACATGTGGGCACACTACTACAAGGTATGTTCGAGGAGAAACACTGCATACTATTCTGCTTCAACTCTATGACTTTTTACGCCTCAATCTCTCTTCATGACTTGTGCCTACATTGTCTGCATTGTTAATGCATAACGGCGGCCATTTTGTGGTGTTTCATGCGTAATGACCAATATCTTCCTCTCGCATGCTTCTAATCCTCTGTGGAATATCAATTGACCCTCCTGGGTCTTATATATTATGGACGCTTTGCTGTTTTTCTACTGCCCTATCACTGGATGTTTTTTGACTGCGTTTTGAACTAATTTTCATTCATCTTCGACGCATGCTCTGTGGGTTTGAGGTTTTGCTTCTCCATTGCTCCTCTTTACCTCATTCATGCTCTCTTCCTTCCAGTGCCTCTCCTGGCTCCACATATAGTGTGGTGTGGCTTCCATTCCTGCGGTCCTCCTAGTGTGTCCCTCTGTTGGCATAATGTCGCAGGACGCGGGCCATGCGAGATCTTCTGTCACTGGCACCAAACCAAAACGCCTTAAGAATGACCCTCCGTCTCCAATTCGCACCTCTCCGAATCCTGTGCTGGATTCCATTCTAGAAGAGGTTCGTGGCTTACAACCCTTTATGTCTGCTACTAATGAGAAGCTCAAGCAGATAGAAGATAGATGGGTTGTTATGGAGGGCAAGGTTCTGGAACTAGAACAACGCATCAGTGACGTCCAGGATGTATCTACTAAAATTCCTCTTCTTGAAAAGGAAATTCAGCAGTTGAAACTACACACAGAGGACCTTGAAAATCGTAACAGGAGGAATAACCTCCGTATTTATGGTGTTCCGGAGTCCCTTGAGGGGGCTGACATGGTGTCCTTCATCCGCAAATTCCTCTATGAACTTTTGGATATCCTACCAGACTCTACTCCTCTAAACATACAGCGTGCTCACCGTCTGGGCCGTCTCACGTCCAACCCGACCAAACCTAGAGGTATTATCCTACTCTTTCTTGAGTTCACCGAATTGATGACTGTTCTCAAAGCTGCAAGACTAAAACGTCGCCTCATTTGGTCGGGCCATACCATCTTTATTGCCCAGGATTTATCCAACGCCACGAATGCACGCCGCAAGGAGTTCCTCAATCTACGTCCACATATGAGAGACTTGAACATTCAATATGGAATTCTGCATCCTTGTCTCTGCAAAATAACTCACAACGGGCGTTCCCGTACCTTTGATGATCCTCTGAAGCTCCGGGCATATCTCCAAACCGTCTCTGCTTCTGCCTCCACCATGGACACTAATGACTGAAAATAATTCTCTTCTATTTTCTGTGTTCTCTTATCTTATGTCTTGATGACTGTTGTGGCCTTGTCCTGGTCTCCTGCATGTAACTCTTTACTACGACTTCACTTATTTGTGTTTTGCCTCCTATTTATGTTCCCGCGTTTCCCTAGCTCTGTGGGTAGGCGCCGTCGCCGGTGTCTCCATGCTCCGAATGTCTTGGTATTCTCTTTTCTCTCAGTTCTGGCTTCTTTGCCATGATCTGTTTGTTATCTTTTTCCTTCTCTATCTTTCTTCTCTTCTTTTTCTTTTCACAGGCCATGCTTGTTTTCCCCCTGTTCATTTTTGTTTCGTTCTCTTTCCTGTCTACCTCTCTTCCTTGCTTATTGTTTCCTCCCGTACTTTTCATTGCTCCCTTTCTCTTTTCCTTATGCTTGAGATGCTCATTCAACTATTGTTTCTCTCTATTGATCAGATTTTCCTTGCTTTTGTTCATATTTTGTATTTGATTCTTCTGTCTAACATGTTTGTCTCCATTGTCTTTCCTTGTAGTCATTCACCCGCAGTGTATTGGACCCAGATTTTACCCTCCTTTCTTGCCTTCCATCATGTGTAATTTTGTAACGTGGAATGTTCGTGGTCTTGGCAACCCTGTTAAACGTCAAAAGGTATTGTCCCATTTATCCAAGTTAAATGCTCAGGTTGCTTTTCTCCAAGAGACTCATTGTACAGATGTTGAATCGTTGAAACTTAAGAGGGCTTGGGTGGGTCAAGTTGTATTTTCTCCTGCTGTTGATAAAAAAGGTGGTGTTGCTATACTATTTCGTAAAGGTTTGAATGTTCAAATTCTCTCTTCTCAAGCTGATGATGAAGGTCGCTGGGTTATGTCCAAGGTGGTCATACAAAACAAAACTATGGTGCTTCTGAATATTTATGGTCCTGTTCGACCAGATCCTAAATTTTGGTCTGACATCAAAATTCTTATCTCCTCCATTGACTGCCCTAACTTTATCATAGCTGGTGACCTTAACCAATGGCTAGATCCATTTTCTGATAGATTATCTGCCTCCAAATTCCAGCCTGATAAGACACACAAATCTTTTCAATCAGCCATTGCCTCACGTCCCCTTTTTGATGTGTGGAAAACTTGTAATCCGAACTCACTGGAATATACCTTTTACTCGAATGTTCACCACACCCGGTCCAGAATTGACTATATTCTAGTCAGCAAACCCCTTCTCCATGCGATTCAGAAGTCCGAAATTGGTTCTATTTTTCTTTCGGACCATGCACCTGTCTATGCCACTTTTGACCTAACCCAAACCTCCTCATCTTTTAACCGATGGAAATTTAACACCTTCCTCCTCTCTGATGCTGTTTTTATGTCTAAAGTTAAGGATTTTATTTCTGAATATTTCTCCCTTAATCTACCTCATGACACCTCAGTTTTGAACAATTGGGATGCCTTTAAAGCTGCCTTGCGAGGCTTCACAATTTCCTATGTCTCCAAAAAAAAGAAACTCAACCGTGCTAAATATATTGCCCAACTCTCCAACATCAAGACCCTAGAACACTCTTACTTCTCTTCCAAGAATCCTGATGCTCTCCTCCAACTTATCAAAGCCAAATCTGACCTCAATCAAATTGCCACAGTTGAAGCCTGTAACACCCTTTTGAAAATCAAATCTAAATTTCACGGGGGTCAGAATAAAGCTGGCAAAATGCTAGCAAATTATCTCAAAATTAAATCTGAACGCAAATCAATTGGCCCTATTCTCAATGAAACAACCAATACACTAGTTTCTTCTGATGAGGATATTGCACAAGTCTTCCACAACTACTATAAACTCCTATATACTGATGATACTAATCCTGGTGATGTTGTCCTCTCCCGTTTTTTCAAAGACCTACCTCCTCCCCCTTCTCTCCCTGCCGAATTCCTCCAACTTGAGACTGAAATTACTCCTCAGGAAATTCTCAAAGCCATTACCTCCCTAAAGAAATCGAAAGCCCCTGGCCCTGATGGTCTCCCAATTGAATTTTACTCCTCCATGCATTCTATTTTTGTCCCCCACCTTTTACAACTTTTCAACTCTTTTATTGCAAATGCCAAAGCCTCTGGCTCCTTTTTGGATGCCCTAATAATCATAATCCCCAAGCCTGACAAAGACCATGCTCTCTGTAAAAATTTTCGCCCCATTTCCCTGATTAATTACGATTGTAAGATTTTTGCCAACATTTTAGCTGCCCGCCTCGAATCCCTTATCCCTCTGTTAATCAGCACAGATCAAGTTGGTTTTGTGAAAGGTAGACTTGCTGCTGACAATGCCCGTGTTTTCGCCAATATTATTTCACACAGTAAACGATTTAAAGCCCCCCTAGCTGCCCTATCCTTGGATGCTGAGAAAGCTTTTGACCGTATTAATTGGAATTTCATGTTTGCATCATTACAATGGTTTGGTTTTGGCCCCTCTTTTATCTCTTTAGTTAAACTCCTTTATTCAGCTCCTCGTGCCAGCGTTTTTGTCAATAATCAATTTTCAAAATTTTTCCCTTTATCTAGAGGAACAAGACAAGGTTGCCCTCTTTCCCCTTTACTTTTTATTCTTTGCCTTGAACCCTTTCTCATTAAAATCCGCTCTAATCCCCTAATTCATGGATTCAAACTGTCATCGATGGAGACGAAAATTTCGGCATATGCCGATGACGTCCTGGTCTATATGGCTAATCCTGTTTCTTCCCTTCCTCCATTTTTAGAAGAAGTCCGCTTGTACTCCTCTGTTTCTGGATATAAGCTTAATCTCTCTAAAACTGAGGTTCTTCCCCTAAATTCATCCTGTTACCAATATATGTTTGCATCAACTGATTTTGCCTGGTGTCCCTCCAAGATCAAATACTTGGGTATTTGGTTCTCCTCTTCCTTAGGTGAAACACTCAAATTGACCTTTATTTCTCTTACCCAAAAAGTTCAATCTCTCCTTCAATTATGGTCTCCCCTTTTCCTTTCATGCTGGGGTCGATTAGACACCATTAAAATGATGATTTCCCCACATATTTTGTACACTGTTTCCATGCTACCTGTGAAAATCCCTAAATTATATTTCAACCGACTCAACTCCATCTGCTCCAAATTTCTGTGGAATAATAAAAGACCCCGTATTGCTTTACATAAACTTATACGCCCGAAATCTGAAGGTGGAGTTCGCTTTCCTGACTTTCCATCATACCACTCTGCCTTTTTAATAAAGCAAGCTTTCTCACTGGCTTTCAATTTCAATGATACCCCCCTGCCTAGATGGATTGAAATTGAACGGTCCCTGTTAAAAGATTTTACTTTCCAACAATCTCTTTTTATGTCAAATTGTTCTTTTTTGACTAACCACCCTGTACTGAAATACTCACATACTCTGCTGCATACTGTTTTCTCGAAAGACTCATCACCTTTACAATGTTTTCTCTCATCCAGTGTGTGGTACAACAAATATCTTAAGTACAAGGGTAAATCTTTTTATTTCAAATATTGGAAAGAAAAGGATATTATATTTGTATACCAATTTTTCTCTGATTCCTCCATTATTCCATTTTCTGCACTGCAAACCATGTTTGATTTACCTGTCCATTTTCGTAAAGAATATGACATTATTACCTCTGCCATTTTATCTCATTTATCCACCCTTTCTACTTTTGATTTTCTTCCTTCCCTTACTCCTTCTACTCCTTTATATCCTTTGTTTACCCAACAAATCCCCAAAGCCGCTCTAATATATAAACTGTTATTAGATACTGTTGGTATTAGACCTAAAACTATTACTGAAACTGTTTGGGAAACTGATTTATCTTTCTCGTTATCTGTTGGGATCACTTATGGTGTAAATTGTTTAAGACTTCGATTTCAGCTCGAATTACTCAATCACTTTTTTTTATATACCATAGAGCTCTTATTACCCCTGTTAGCATAACAAAATTCTCCTCCTCTTCCTCCCCTCTTTGTTGGTCCCGTACCTCTCACCCCGGCACACTCAAACACCTCTTGTTTGATTGCCCCTCTGTTCTTGCTTTTTGGAGCTCAGTTTGGGATCATTGCATGCGTATTTTTCGTCTTTCTGAACCATTCTCACAGTTGCACGCTTTTTTAGGTTCCATATCTGATGTTTTAGACTTACATTCATATAATGCTAAATTATTTGATCTCTTCATTGCAACTGCTTTCAAAGTAATTTTGTCATGTTGGAAGGATAATTCTAAACTGTCTGTGCATACATGGTGGAATTTCATATGTGATGAGCATAGAATTGCAATTGCTTCTTCTTCTGTCACTTTAAAAATTAGATCTGATCTTATCTGGCTGCCTTTCTCTACCTTCTTATCTTCTCATTCCCCTTCCTAACCTTCCCTTCCTCTCTCTCTCTTTCCCTCTTATTTCTTTTCTTTTCTTCTCTTACTTTATTTCTTCCATTTTCTTCCTTTTCATACTTTATCTGAACCATTTTTCCTATCCATCTCTCTCTCATTGTTCTTTCATATTGGTTCTGATTTTTATATACTGTTATATATGCTGTACTTTTTTCTTAAACAAAATAAAACTTTACTAAACTGAAAAAAAAAGTCAAAAGTACAAGCACCAATTCATGTACTTCAAGATACTGCTTCAAGTGCCTATTTACTCAATTTCAGAGCTGCTGCTAATATGGGGCTCAAAAACGGCAACAGAGGCAACCCACCAACCTGAACATGGGGCAGTAATTAAGTATTCCGAACAACAGTTCAGGCACACAACAAATAACAATTTGGACAAAATCAATTTGAACATCAAAGAAGATGTTTTTTGAAAAGGAAAAGAAGGAAGGAGAAGGGATAAAAAAGAAAAAAAGGGGGGCAGGAGTCAAGAAAAATATAAATCAAAAAATGTCAACAAATTAGATTAGAAAATTATCACAAATTTATTATAAATAATGCGCTCAACAGGTAATTGCTGGTTTTTAAATGCAAAACATATACAAAAACCAAACAAGTGGCAGATAATAATTGTGTTGTATAAGAAGGAATGCAACATATACAGAAATGATGTGCCCTCTACAGTTCATATGCCACATATTCGTCGACGGCGTTTCGACCGTAGTCAGACATTGCGGTCATCATCAGGACAAAACAATTGGAAGAGCGGCCAAGATCTGTATTTAAAACCAGAACAGAGCAGGCACGGTAATTCTTTGCGTGCTCACGATAATTTTCAATATTGAGTAATAAATGGGTGTATCCAATTCGCATAGAGTTTAGTATTTTTTTTTGTGTGCTTATGCAAAAAAATACTCGTGGAGTAGAAATAGGAAGCTCCGTCCTGGATGTATAGATCAATTCAACATCCAGCAATAGGTAATAGAGAGAAAATTCTTAGTCCTCAGTCCTAGATGCTTAGAATTATTTGGCATCTGGCACTAGCCGTTAAATCACCACTGCCGCAGGAAAGTCCGACTTTCCTGCGGCAGTGGTGATTTAACGGCTATTGTCCTGTTGCTCAAAGACATCGTCAAATTGCATTTTATTTACAAGAAGCTGTTGAAAAGGAAACCAAGACATTACTAAAGCACAATATCAGTGAGCGATCTACTGGTCCAGCACCATGAGTTTCACCCATGGCAGTAGAGCCCAAAAAGGACAGTGAAGGAGCTGTATTCAACTGTGTTGATATGTCTCAAGCTAACAAGGCAATTGAAAGAGAATGACCTCCAGTTACCACACACTGCTGACATGATCATACAATTAAATTGTGCCAAAGTCTTCTCTTGCCTTGATCTTACCAATGGATATCATTATTTGGAACTCAAAGAAAATTGCAGGTACATTACCGCCTTTTTTACCTATACTGGGTTGTTCAGATATAAAAGACTGAGTTTTGATGTGTCTTCAGCTACAGAACTTTTTTGAGATGTAATTCGAAGTATAATACAGCCTGTCATGAATGCTTTCAATTACAGTGATGGCATGTTGGTCTTTTGGGGCCACATGAAAAAAACATGATAAAGCTCATACACAAGTGTGTTGATTACTAGCTAACCTTGAATGTAGAAAAGTGTGAGTTCCACAACACTAAAGTCAAGTTCTTAGGCCATATTTTTTCCGGTGGTGAAATAACTCATGATCCAGCTAAAGTACCGGCTTTGTTAGCCAACTGTCCCCCACAAGATGTTGTCTTGGCATGGCCAGTTAGTGTTCTAGGAAACAATTGTAAACAACAAGGACCCCCTGAGAGACGGATCAATTTCCTGTGTCAGGGCAAAAAGTGTAATGACAAATAACACACCCAGGCAAACAACCAAAGTTTAACAATACAATGAAGACCCGCAAACTAAAAATAACACTGAACTAAAAGGAATTTTTGTATAAAAGCAATCAAAATGTTTTAATAATTTTCACATACACATTGATAAAAAATACATAAAAAACAATTTATATATTTTGGTAACACATTACATTATAGTCAAAATACATACAGTACACAAATAAAAAGATTGCAAAGTTGAGGTAGTTCTAGGTGCATACATGACTTTGCCACTGTAAGTGCTCCCTTAGGAGGCTTAATGAAACAGAATGCTCCATTTCACTGGTTACATGAACAAAGCTTCAAGAAATTCAAGCATTCAATTGAGAATGCCACAGAAATGGCTTACTTTGAACCAAAGCTTCATACAGAAGTTGTTGTTGATGCAGGCACGG
The DNA here is from genome assembly GCF_964261635.1 of Lissotriton helveticus. Classification (NCBI taxonomy): domain Eukaryota; kingdom Metazoa; phylum Chordata; class Amphibia; order Caudata; family Salamandridae; genus Lissotriton; species Lissotriton helveticus. Next base: position 270,295,181 of record NC_136068.1, read on the forward strand.
TCGGGTTGGACGTGATCCTTGCCCGACACAATGGACTACCAAATGCTCAAAGGTATATTGTGGCATATGCTACCAGAAGTTTATCACAAACTCAACATGCCTTTTCTCAGCTTGAAAAACAGAAGTTTAGCAATGGTGTTGACTTGAGAACATTTCCACTTATTTTTACATAGAAAGCATTTCACTCATGTTAAAGATCATCAAGCATTGCTTACCATCTTTGGCAGTCCTAAATCCAAGATGCCTCCTCATATTAAACATTGGGGTTTGTGACTGCAGGAATATGACTACACTATTGTGCACTGACCAGGGAAAGATCAAAACCCTGCTGACTAATTTTCACAAGTGCCACTACAGTGTCATGGTACCAGTTCCAACGTGGCTGAAGCATACATTAACTTCATCGTAAAGTCTGGTACACCTGCGGCCATTTCAATGGAACAAATAATTACTGGCACTAGCACAGATAGTGACATGCTGATACTTAAAACATTATTGCACATCAATCCTGGAAACCGCACATTCGACCTCTTACAAATGGCAGTGAATATCAGAAACTCAAAAATATGAAAGATGAACGGTCTATTACTCAGGAAGGTATTGTCTTAGAAGGTTCGACAATTGTCATATTCGAGAGTCTGTGACAACAAGCAATTGAATTGGCACATGAAGGACATCATGGAATTGTTGCCACTAAACGAGCTCTCTGAGACTGGGTCTGGTTTCCTCATCTTGATGAAAGAGTTGAAAGAGTATTAACGGTCTGTCATTTGTGCAATTGTTTATTTACCAAAACAACCCAGCATGAATAAGCATAATAGAACACAGCAGTTCTGGCCCTAGAATTATCGCACTAGAATTAGTGTTGGATGTATCTGGTAATAGTGCTCAACTTCTTGTGGTTCCACTGACCGAGAATTACTGTAAATATGCAAAAAATTCCACTACAGAGGGAGCAGTTAAAGTGTTATTTATACAATCTCAATCTCAAGATACAGATTCTGTATAACCAGATACAATCTGAAAAATATGATAATCTACAAGCGGTGTTTCCCAAAGAGGATATTGTATGATGGTGAGACAATCCTCAAAAGTTGAATGTAACCAATAAGACCGGGACATTGAGTGAGTAGTTTCTCCCAAGTGGGATGTGCAGAGTGATGCAGTTTAGTGTGTCAGCGATTTTGCTGTATAATAGTGTGTCTTGCTGATATCCTGTTTGGGAAACACTGCTTGTAGAATATCATATCTTTCAGATTATCCCTGGTTATAAAGAATCTATATATGGATACGGAAACCCTGATCAAGTCCTTTACAGGAGAAAATGTGTTGGCTAGGCTGAGGTGCCGAATATTGATGAAACATTAATAAGGACATTCTTGAATAGAGGCAAGATGGCGGTCGTCAGCTCAGATGAGTGAGCTGCCTGCTCCCGTGCTCCCACATCTGTGAAAGGATCGTTCTCTGGTTGAAAGCGAGAGGAGAATGACCATTTGACTCACCGGCATGCTTGGAATTGCTGCAACTGTATTTCTGGCGAGTTTTTGAAGAATCCGTATTGGATACATTGTATTCGCAAGGGGCTGGCACCGGACGCTGCATCAGATCCAGGCAAGAGTACTGGAGCTCCGAGAGCAGGGATTTGGAGCACGCTAACGTCGAGAATGCCACCCAAAGGGGGAAGAGGAAAAAATCGGCTCCCGGCTGATGCCGGTGCTGCAGCAAAGTCCGCGGAGACTGTGGAGATGCCAGGCGGCAAGATAGCGCCAAGCACATATGGCAAAGCCGCTAAGGGGGAGAGTGCTACCAGTATCTGTTCTAGTGCCATGACTAGTCCTGGTAAGCCAACTATCCCCCAATTGTTTTCAGTGGGGAGAGGCAGGAAAATAGAAGCGCCAACCCAAATGAAAAATCTCTCAGTGGCACTGGGTTATGAGGCTGACGCTGAACCTTAGGGGGGGCAGGAAGCAGTGGAGGAAAGTTCTGGTAGACTCCCACTTACTCAATTACCAGCTCTGAGAGAGGACAGCCACACACTTGGCTCCCACCCAGTGGTAACACTGAAATGGGCAATGGCTGTTGCCAAGAGGCAGCTGTAGACAGGACAGGAGTGCATATTAATGAGTTGGTGGTTGGGATGTCGGAGAGCCCTGGCACTAAGGAAAGAAGCGACGCTGCTGGGGTTGGAATTCTTAACGGTGCAGAGTTTTTGAGTGATAGGCTGCTATGGAAGGAAGCAGAATTTGTTCATTTAGTTGAACATTTTTCTCACTATCAGACCACTCAGATGTATCTAGTTGAGAGGCAATGAGTAATGAGAAGACCCCTATGAATCGGCAAGAGGGTGAGTTAAGTGAACAAAGCAGTACGACCCCAAGGATACGGGAGAGGACTCATCTGAGGGCAGCCCTCAGACAATGGATAAGATGCAGATTTTAGCAGAGGACTCTTTCTCACGGCATTTAGGCAACTCTCCTCCACCTGACTTAAGTGTAGGGACGGAATTAGACCGATCAGATTCCCTGGTACGGAGAATGGCAAAACCAATAGAAGATGTATCTATGACTCTCATATAGCAAACGATAATGACTCACAGAGAGGAAACACGAGTCGAGAGCCAGAGGACACAAAATGGAAGAAGTACACTTTCAGGGCTGGACGATGAGCTGGCAGCACAAAAATCGGTGACAGATACTATCCGTGCAGGGAAGGACGACATTTGTGGAAGCTCACCGATTTAGGGAATAGAGCCCGGCAAAATAATCTGAGAGTCCTCCAGATTCTGGAAGGCCTAGAAGGACAGGATCCATGTAAATTCATTATTGATTTGTTCACCCAGGCGTTCCCTGAACTAACCCAATGGGACTGGCAGACGGAGGTGCAGAGGGCACATTGTTTCCCCTTTTCTTTTCGGGCTCGGCCGGGTCAAACAGCGGCAGTACCTAAACCAAGGGCTATATTGATATCATTTTTTGGCATGTGAAGCTGTATACGATCTGGCTCTACCTGATAGAAAGAGAGCTGGAAAGGGGGTCGAGTTTTTTGTTAGACCGGACTACGGCCACCAGATGGCAGATAAACGCTGGCAACTTCACCAACTTATTGTGCCATTTCAAGCTAAGGGGACCCAAGCTTTTACTGCATCCTGCCAAATTGATAATTGTATATAAAGAAAATACTAGGTTTTTTTACATCTGAAATTATGGCGAATGAATTTTTGCAAGCTCTGAAAGCAGGATAAGCATTCATTTTAGTTTAAGAGGATATTGGGTTCTAGTCTCATGAGTGTTTGAGTCTTTTTTGAGCTTATTCATATTGGTACTTTAGACCTCCCTGCTTATGATGTACTATATCCTTTTTTGCATTATTATGTTATGCATATGTAGTGGGGAAGAGAATAAGTATGGGATTTTGCTTGTTTATTTTTTTACCCGCTTCATTGTTTTTGATTTTTGGGTTAACTAGAGTAATTGTAGACTGGATAGTATGTGTGGGGTATTACACGAGTGTGGGAGGCACTTTTGGGTGGTGGGAGCATGTCATCGCTAGGACTAGCAGTCCGAAACCCTCGACGTAGGGGGCGGGGTAGAGGGTGGTAGGGGAAAGGACAGCAGTGGGGGGGAAGGGGGTGGCGGGAGGGTAAAAAGAAAAATAATCCATAGCAGTAAAGAAAGATGTATAGGCTTGAGAATATTTTTGTAATAATAATGTGGAATAAATGGCGTTAGGCCTCCGAATATGCACACTGAATGTGTGTGGGTTAAATATTTATAATAAAAGACAGAGGGTGGCTTCTAAGTTACGGGTGATTCAGCCAGATGTAGTGTGCTTGCAGGAGACGCACATACAGTGGGCGAAACGTGAGATTTTGTCAGAACTTGGGAACACAGTATTGGTATCCTCAAGGCAGTCAAACATGGTGAGATGGGTGGCGATTTTAGCAAGACCTGTTATTCAACCGACTTGCACTGGCTGATATGTTTGGGCGGTGGGCCATTGTAGAATGTAGGGTAGGGGAAGTAACATTTACACAGTGTACAGTATACGGCTCCAACTTCGATGAAGCCCAGATATTGGAATATTTAAATGGGGAGCTTGCCACATGGCCCACTCCGCTGCTTTTGTGTGGGGATTTTAATATAAATTTGGCGTATGAAGATTTCCAAAGCACCGGGCAGAATTTATGAAGGCAGAAAACCCAGGGTATGTAAGGCCTTTTGTCAACTGCTAACCGACCACGTGCTGTTGGATGCCTGGAGTAACTTGCACAGGCAAGATCCCGGATACACGTTCTATTCATACCCACACAATAGGCTTGTACGTCTTGATTATTGCTTCTTATCTTCATTCCTATTTACTGGGCTTAAAATATGTGTGTACCCGAGGGTGACATCGGATCATGCACCAGTAGTAGTAGATATTCTGACACTTTGGAGGTGTGTTACACCAAGAGCTTTTACTTTTGATAAAAATCATCTGTTGGATGGTACGTTTATAGAGCATATGAAGGCCTGGATAAAGGAGTTTTTTCAATATAATCAGCACTCTTCGTCTTGGGGGATTATCAGGGATACATTTAAAGCTGGGTTCAGAGGGGAGACACAGAGTTATGGGTTTTATAAACAGAAATTAGCTAAGCAGGCAACTCAGGTATTATATAACGAGTGGGAGAGGACACCTCAGATGAATATGATCCCAATCACAACAAGGGACATAGCTCTAATCGACCCAACAGAACTGGAGCTTATGAGTCCTATAACCCACAAAACCATTTTTTAGGCAACCGCCGGGGCAACACCTGACACAACCGGCGGAACTCCCAAACGAGGGGATCCCATCGGGGTCAGGGCCAGCCCCAAATGTATGTTCAAACCCGCCACCAGCAATACTGGAGAACATAAGGGGCATCCCTGTATTTAATCTGACCTCCCGAGAGATGGACCCCTCGGCTGTTAAACTATTAACTTGCGGCTTATCTTTTGTCCCATCGGCCAACTTCGATAAATTTGAGCTAACTAAAGACCTACAAATGTTTTTTCGTAAGATCCGTCTCAAAAAATTCTTTTTAGACAGCCCTCCTAACAGCGACACCAACAACATATCGGGCTGTAAACCTCCCTCCCGTTTTACTCCCTCCGTGGATATGGTGGGCCCGGAGGTTAATATATTTGAGAAAGCTGTAATGAGAAAGATTGAGAAACTGATTAAATATGTACCCATACCCAAGAACAATCTACCAGAGCTGGAAAACATAGCCCTGAAGGAAATGAGTAATAATAAAAACATTACCATCAAACCTGTGACAAGGGGGGGCATCGTCCTTTTTGACACAGCAAATTACATCTGCAAGATGAATGAGCTTTTATCCTCAGAACACTATGTACGAATTACCCGCAATCCAGAGGATGCCCTCAAACAACGAATCCTCCAGTTAGTAACTAAAGCTGTGGAAAAGAATGCAATCTGTGAGGCTGAAGCAGAATACCTTACCCCTACTACCACGAGAGTACCCATCATATACGGAGTTCCCAAAACACATAAAAGCAGTTCTGACCCGCCCCTCAGACCTATAGTTTCCACCATAGGTTCTGCAACAGAGCCCCTATCAAAATACATGGACAAATTCCTGAACCCACTGGCCATGGAATTAGAATCCTATGTAAAAGACACCGGACATTTCATCAGTCTGGTGGAGGGCCTGCCATTTTATGAAGACCGGGAATTGTTGGTGACCCTGGATGTGGAGTCGTTATACTCCAACATCCCCCAGAAAGGAGCCTATGACACCATCAAGAAAATTCTCCTCATGAGACCCGAGGCTAATAACACCCAATTTATTCTCCAATGCCTTGAGGTAGTTTTAAATGAGAATTACTTTGAGTTCGATCAAACCATGTACAAACAGAAGATGGGAGTTAGCATGGGAGCAAGTTGTGCCCCTAGCATTGCCTGTCTGTACATGGGGGAGTTCGAGCGCATCAATATTTTCAATGAGATGGCCCCCTTCCATGAGAATGTCAGGAATTGGAAAAGATTCATTGATGACGTTTTCTTTATATGGAAGGGGGATCAGGACTCCCTGGAGGAATTTGTACTGTGGCTCAACGCAGCTGATCCCAATATTCGATTCACCAGCCAATCGAGTAATTCCAAAATAGAATTCTTGGATATATGGATCCAACATCAGGACAAAACGATCCGTGTTTCTCTATACACGAAACCTACCGCCCGCAATACGCTCCTGGAATATACGAGTTTTCACCCACGATGCCAGAAGGAGAGTATTCCTTACAGCCAATTTATCCGCATTCGAAGAAACTGCACGGACATGCGGGAATTTCTGATTCAATCAGATATCCTAAAAGAGAAATTGTTACATCCAGGATATCCCCATAAGCTTGTGAAGGATTCCTTTAAAAGGGCGAGATACTCAAATAGGGACGTTATGTTCCATCCCAAACCTACTGAAAAAAATGACAACTTGGTATGTGTCACTCGCCACTCAAATCTCAATCATAAAGTCTGCCAGGCCATCAAATCCAGCTGGCATTTGTTGAACCTAGAGAAAAATGGAACCTCCCTCAATCGACCTATTTTCGCCTTTAGACGAAACAAGAACCTCAAAAACTTTCTAGTAAGAGGAAAGTTGCTAGAAGACTCACAGGGCACGTTGACTGCCATAACCAATTTCAAACCCATTTATGGCAACCATTGATGTGGCACATGCCACGCCTGCCCCCAAGCGATAATTGGAGAGACCATAAAAACAACAGAACGTACCATATGCATAGCGCGTAACAAAAGAATGACTAACTGCCGATCATCAAATATCATCTATGTGATTCTATGCCCCTCTGACCTCCCCTATGTTGGGGAAACAGGGCGAGAATTACGTACTAGAATAGGGGAACATAAATGCAACATCCGAAATAAAAAAAACATCTGCCCCTAGAGTGACCCACTGGCTTGAGCAATCGCATTGTGAATCTGATCTAAGGTGGTTCATTCTGGAAAAAATCCAAGCAAAACCAGGCATAGATCCCGTCAACCTCCGCAAAAAACGGGAGGTGTTTTGGATTTTTATGCTGGACTCTGTGACAAAGGGCTTGAATGAAGAATGCCCATGGCATAATGCTATCGTGTAAAATAAGGCATCTCGGGGCTATGCTATGGACCCCTCCCTCTAGTTAGGCTGAAGGGACTATGTTTGTCTGTACCCCATGGCGACGCCTTCCATAGAGATCTGCCCGCCAATTAGAACTGTGAATACTCCTCATATGAGCCGACTCCCTCCACTATGGAGAAAAAGGCAGTGTGCCAATTGCGCTCCTGGGGAGTTAAACTATGGTTTGAAAAGCCGGTCTTCCTGTCCAAGATGGCGCTTGTTTAGACATGTAATATCTAGTCCGTTATCGCTATCACGCTATAACCCCCTCCATTATGGGGAAATATGCAGTTTGCCTATTTTTTTCAGGCGAGTCAAACTATGGTCTAAAACACCGGTGTCCCTGTCCAAGATGGCGCTTGTTTAGATAGTTAAAATCTAGTCCGTTATCGCTATCACGCATTTACACTCAGGTGAACCCTATCCCGACGGCGGGATCTCTCCAATATAAACGGAGTTGTTTCGTGACCTCCTTGTCACCTTTCATCCGGCTGTACGAGGACTGCACCGCCGTTTTGCTGCGTGGAAGGAAGAATATAGATAGAGACCGAGGTAAGCCCTGGGGGAGACGTTTTTTTAAAACAAAACATCGCGTTTCAAAAAAGCGTAAATCCGCTATACCTTAAAACCTAATGCCCATTGAAACCCTAAAACTAAAATAACCTCTCTATCTTTTAGAGCCTACCCGTGGGAGCACCTATTCCAAGGTCAGACCACTGGATCCCATTAGGAAATCCGACTTGTAGAGGTGGTTCCCTGACTGATACACCGCACTGGATCAGGTGATTATTTTACACACTTGGTATTTTCTGAAGCTTTTTTATGAGCATCAAGTCGGTATCTATCTAATGGACTCTATATATTTCCTGCTTGTCGTTTTTAGACCATATTATCATTAAATGAACTGAAAAACCGAAGCTGTGCCTGTTGGTATTTATTGACCCCACGCAGCCTTAAACCAGCTCCTCCCAGCCTCAGAACCCCATTAGAGGTTGAGTCTCATCTTGTCCTAAGGTATTTTTACTGATTTCCTCTCTTCAAATATTTCGTCGATCACCCCTAAAAACCATAAAAATCTTTATATGGGGTATATTCATTATCCTCTCCTCTATCCCACCAGATTATATGTGACTTAGGATCCATTGATTCTGTGAACGACGAGAGGTCTCATCTCAGGTAATCCTTTAAATAGCATGTCTAAAGAAAACTGTACCGTATGCCCGTTAGAACATTTCAGACCTTATCATAAAGTTACTTGAAACCCCTTGATCTACCCTGTAAGTAGTGCCTAGGTTATGTACCTTTATCCTTTCTCACCCTATGTCTTTTAGAACACCTTAGACCTTATGGGTAAGATTGCACCTTTGCCAAGTGGTACCCAGACTTGGGCCTATATATCTTTTACACACCATGACTGTTAAAACACCCTAGATTATATGGACATGATTGCTCTTCTGCCCACTTAAACACTCATCTCTAGCATAAACTTCCAATGCCACCCCTAAGAGTTAGAATGAATGAACCATATGAATGATTGACCTTGGATTTGAATGAATGTGGATGTGTCCACCTTAACCTAGGTCTAAAAAACGACCTTTCACTCCCCTATTTTAGGGAAGTTTGACCATTGAGGAGTGACCTTTTTGATAACAGAGCCTTGACTGAACCACAATGTTAAACTAAAGGATAATTGGGAAAAAAAGCAAAATGTGATCAAATATATGTATTGTATCAAATGTATTATCAATGATGTATTGAAAATTGATTTTTTATTCACAGCTTATGTGTTCCCCTCCCTGACTGTACACTCCCGCCCTGAAGAAGGTGCTGCCTAATAGGGCCAACACCGAAACGCGCGCCGGCGCTATATATTGGACGGCAACTCCTGAGTCCTTATAAAAACTTTTCTTACTGGTTTTGCCCGCCCTTTCCACCTTTAATCCATGCAACCATTTTCCATCTATTGTTGCAGGCACGGATGTACGTGTATGTGAGTGAATCTGAATGAATGAGGAAGTGAATGAATATCTTGAGTGATGATGTATATATGAAATTCTTTTGAGTGTTTGGGAATGTGAGGAACCCCTTTACATATTATATCTTGGACGGAATATGTCTCCTCCCTAGATGTAATTGTTTTAAAATGCATTATGTATCAATAGTATCTCCACTCAAGAACTCTTTTGTGAAAAGACAAACCATTTTTTAAGAAAAAATAAAAATATCATGTACTAAAAAAGGAACGGTGAAGTCTCTGGCTCTGGTTTTCATGTTCACCCCATTTGTTCATTGATTGGATCCTGTAATAGGACCTCCTATATCCATGTGGCAGGTTTAATCTTGTTCTATTTTATATTATATAACGAGCTTAAGATCACCGAAGAGGAATTGGCTAATGGGCTAGTTACAGGACATAATACTGTAGCATTACAGAATAATCTAGTCAGGTGTAAGTCCAAAATAAACTTAGAATGGAGCAGTGAAATTGCTTTAAAATATCAAACTTATAAAAGAGAGTGTCATGAATTTGGGGAGGCTCGGGACGATGTCTAGCCCAGAAATGACATATAAAGGGGCTGAACAAAGAATAACTGGAATTAAAAACGCAGCCGGGGTTATGGTGTACGACCCCCAGGAAATTTTTACATTTTTTTTATTTTTATACAGAGTTATATACAGAAAAGGACACAGACTGCTCTTTGATAGATCTAGGACTCTCAGACTCATTGTGGGGCTAATTGGATCAGGCGAATGCCAAGATGGCTGATGAACCCATTACACTGGAAGAATTGGAACAGACCATAAGTTGTCTTGCAGTAGAGAAAGCTGCAGAACCTGATAAACTGGCGCTGGACATTTTTAAGACCTTTTTTCAAGATATTAATTTTGATATTCTTAAGATGGATCAAATGGCCCAAAATGGTTAGATTCTGAGATCATGGGCTGAGGCCAATATCTGTATTTTTAAGAAAAAGTGGAAGCCGTCAGAGCTACCTGGGTCTTATCGTCCAATTTCTCTTCTTAACTCTGACAGGAACAATTTTGCCAAAATCTTGGCCACGCGGCTTGCCGAAATTATAACACCAATCGTATCCTTAAAACAACATGGCCTCATACCTGGAAGGAGGACGGTAGACCATGTGAGTAGAGTAGTGACGCTCTTTTATATTGCACAGGTAGAAGCTAGAGAATTAGGGCTGATTTTACTCGATGCTGAAAAAGCATTTGACCGTGTGGCTTGGAATTGTTTATGGAGGGGCTTGCAACAAATGGGGTTTGGGCAGGGCTATATTCAAGCTTTACAGGCCCTATATCACCTCCCCACTGTGAAAATATGCGCAATGGGACGCTCCACTGAGAGTATCTCGATTTCTCGAGGTACACAACAAGGGTGTCCTTGCTCACCCCTTTTATTTGCGTTGTACATTAACCCTTTTGTTATTATGTTTGAACGGAGTAAAAAGATTATGCCTTTCATTGTTCGTCAAGAACAGTTTTTCCTAATGGCATACGCTGATGATATCGTAATTGTTACCTCTAACCCTAGTCTTGCAGTACCCGAAATAGAATCTTTAGCACAGAAATTTGGTTTGGCATCTGGATATAAATTAACTACAGCCGAAAGTCAAATTTTATGTACGAGTCAAGTAATGGATAGTGATTCTAGGGTGGTTAGGGAAGCCACATATCTGGGAATTAAGATATGTTCCTCTGTAAAAGAGCTTGTAGAGGTCAACTTGGGTGATATTTTATGGGGAGTTAAATGGTCACTCGAAAGATGGGAGAATTTGCAACTGTCATTAGTTGGCAGAACCAATGTATTGAAGATTAATGTTTTGCCCTGGGTTATGCATTTTTTTAGGGTAGTGCCTCTGGAGGTACCTGGAAAACTAGTACAGCATTTACAATCACTTTGTGCTAGTTTTTTGTGGGCCCCAGGGAAACCTCAAAGGGCTGTGCAATATATGACCATTCCTCGAGAAGAAGGAGGGTGGTCTGTACCCGATTTTTCTTTTTAATATTATGCCTGTATTTTGGTTAATGCACGTATTTTATTGACTGGGGAAGAGGTTAGCAATCTGCTGAAGTCCGCTCAATTTACCAGATGATTTTGGGCCCTGAGGTGAATGATTTTTTGTTTAAAAGATTGGATGGCAGTTTTTTTAAAACCCACTTTAAGGTGCTAAATGCCATGTTTAAAGTGGATCACTGACAGAATATCGACAGTCAAAATATTGAGATGACAAAATATCGAGGTAAAAATATCGACTGCAAGAATATCGACTTCCTATCTTCAAACAGTTAAGTACAAAAATATCGAGAGTAAAAAATATAGACTGTCAAAATATCGAATTTTTTAAATTTCTTAAAAGTAATTTAAAAGTGATATAATAATAAATAAAATTAATTTCAACTTATTTAAAATACTTATTTAAAAGCAAAATTAAGAAATAATTAATGTAACTTAAAAAAAATATTTTTTTTAATACATATATATATATATATACATATATATATATATATATATATATATATATATATATACATATTATTAACAAAACATATACAATATTTTTACCGTAGGATAGCGAGAGGTTTAAATTTACTGTAACGACTCCAGTGAGTGCAACAGTAGGGAAAACATTGGATAGCCTAAGGGTAAACATTACTATTCCAACTCCAGAGAGTTGAACAGTAGGGAAAGCGTTGGATAGCATAGGGGTAATAATTACTATTCCCACTCCAGAGAGTGCAACAGTAGGGAAAGCGTTGGATAGCATAGGGGTAAAAATTACTATTCCCACTCCAGCGAGTGCAACAGTAGGGAAAGCGTTGGATAGCGTAGGGGTAAAAATGACTATTCCCACTCCAGAGAGTGCAACAGTAGGGAAAGCGTTGGATAGCGTAGGGGTAAAAATTACTATACCCACTCCAGAGAGTGCAACAGTAGGGAAAACATTGGATAGCATAGGGGTAAAAATTACTATTCCCACTCCAGAGAGTGCAACAGTAGGGAAAGCGTTGGATAGCGTAGGGGTAAAAATTACTAGTCCTACTCCAGAGAGTGCAACAGTCGAGAAAGCGTTGGATAGCGTAGGGATAAAAATTACTATTCCCACTCCAGAGAGTGCAACAGTAGGGAAAGCGTTGGATAGCGTAGGGGTAAAAATTACTAGTCCTACTCCAGAGAGTGCAACAATAGGGAAAGCGTTGGATATTGTAGGGGTAAAAATTAATATTCCCACTCCAGTGAGTGCAACAGTAGGGAAAGCGTTGGATAGCGTAGGGGTAAAAAATATTATTCCTACTCCGAAGTGTGCAACAGTAGAGAAAGCGTTGGATAGCGTAGGGGTAAAAAGTAATATTCCTACTCCAGAGAGTGCAACAGTAGGAAAAACATTGGATAGCGTAGGGGTAAAAATTACTATTCCAACTCCAGAGAGTGCAACAGTAGGGAAAGCGTTGGATAGCGTAGGGGTAAAAATTACTATTCCTACTCCAGAGAGTGCAACAGTTGAGAAAGTGTTGGATAGCGTAGGGATACAAATTACTATTCCCACTTCAGTGAGTGCAACAGTAGGGAAAGCGTTGGATAGTGTAGGGGTTAAAATTACTATTCCAACTCCAGAGAGTGCAACAGTAGGGAAAGTGTTGGATAGTGTAGGGGTAAAAATTACTATTCCCACTCCAGTGAGAGCAACAGTAGGGAAAGCGTTGGATAGCGTAGGGGTAAAAATGACTATTCCTACTCCAGAGAGTGCAACAGTCGAGAAAGTGTTGGATAGCGTAGGGATAACAATTACTATTCCCACTCCAGTGAGTGCAACAGTAGGGAAAGCGTTGGATAGTGTAGGGGTTAAAATTACTATTCCAACTCCAGAGAGTGCAACAGTAGGGAAAGCGTTGGATAGCGTAGGGGTAAAAATTACTATTCCCACTCCAGTGAGTGCAACAGTAGGGAAAGCGCTGGATAGCGTAGGGGTAAAAATAACTATTCCATATAAATAGTAATACCAATTACAAATTAATAAAAATATTTTACAATTGTATAAAATATATTAAATAATCAATAAAAAATAAAAATAAAAATTATTTAATGATATAAATTACCTACTAATACTAATTATTTACCTATTAACAATAAATTAATTTACTATTTAAAAATATTTTTAAAAATAAACTCAATACATTTTTACCAAAAATGTATTTCATTACAATTAAATTACTTGAAAGCTATTCCCCTATAAACACACAGCCCGCTACAGAAAATAAATTACTAAAATTAACATATTTATCAATTAATCAATTAAAATGGATTACCAATTATATTTTAATTAATTACCAATTAATATTTAATTAACAATTAATTCTAAATAAATACCAATAAATTAAATAACATATTTAATTAATTATAATTAAATTACTTCCCACCCTATTCCCCTATAAACCCTCAACCCACTACAGAAAATAAATTAATACAATTAACATATTTATCAATTAATCAATTAAAATTAATTACAAATTATATTTTAATTTATTACCAATTTATAATTATTTAACAAATAATTCTAAATAAATACCAATAAATGTAATTACATATTTAATTAATTATAATTAAATTACTTCCCACCCTAATCCCCTATAAACCCACAACCCACTATAGAAAATAAATTACTAAAAATGAAACATTTATCAATTATTTAATTAACATTAATTACCAATTATATTTTAATTAATTACCAATTAATAATTATTTAACAATTAATTCCAATTAAATACCAATAAATAAAATAACATATTTAATTAATTATAATTAAATTACTTCCCACCCTATTCCCCTATAAACCCACAACCCGCTACAGAAAATAAATTACTAAAAATAAAACATGTATCAATTATTCAATTAAAATTAATTACCAATTATATTTTAATTAATTACCAATTAATAATATTTAACAATTAATTCTAATTAAATACCAATAAATAAAATAACATATTTAATTAATTATAATTAAATTACTTCCCACTCTATTCCCCTATAAACCCACAACCCGCTACAGAAAATAAATTACTAAAAATAAAATATTTATCAATTATTCAATTAAAATTAATTACCAATTATATTTGAATTAATTACCAAATAATAATTATTTAACAATTAATTCTAATTAAATACCAATAAATAAAATAATATATTTAATTAATTATAATTAAATTACTTCCCACCCTATTCCCCTATAAACCCACAACCCGCTACAGAATTATATTACACAAAAATTAAACATTAATATTAACTTACATAAATTCGATATTTTTGTTGTCTATATTCTGTCTAGTCGATATTATGTCCATTCTATATTTTTGATTCGATATTATTGCTATTCTATTCTATATTAAATTTTTCTAGTCGATATTTTTGTAGTCTATATTATGTCTAGTCGATATTATTATGTCTATTCTATATTTTTTACTCGATATTATGTCTAGTCGAAATTAAAAACGCGATATTTTGACTATTTACCGTTTAAAGTCTGGAACACAGTCCTGAGAAGTCTTACGATTCCTCCACTCTCGGGTTATAATCCTACTGATGCCATTGAACTGTGCTGCCTCCGATCTTTTGGGATTATGTGGCCTTAAGTTGGAGAGAGAAGGGCATTGATCGACATCCAATGTGTATTATAACTATTAAAATTGTAGAAATTATTAGAGGACAGGGAAATATCAGGCTAATATATAAAACACTCTTAGAGGGAGGAACAGATGATTTGAAAAAGTATAATATCAAATGGAGAACTTGTCTGGGAAACACTGAAATCTCATTGGAGAAATCTATTGATCTGTCTGGGAGGATTTTTATGGCAGCTAATTTAAAAAGCCAACATTATAAAATGTTATTTAATTTGTATCATACCCCCCATTAAGATGATGAAGTGGGGGGGGGGCAGCATGATGGAAAATGCATTAGCTGTGGAGCTGACAGTGCAGATATTTTACACATGTTTTACACCTGTATTGCGCTTAATCCTCTGATAGGTTCTATAGAGAGGTTTTTGTCGGAAATTATGGGGGGGTCCCGTTAAAATCTCTCAATCTATGATGCTGTTAGGGATTGAGGAAGAACTGTGCCAGGGGCAACTATTGTATAAACATCGTTATTTAATTTTTTGGGCTACGGCAGTAGCAAGGATATAATTAGCGTCTTTTTGGTTACAGCAAGAGGCTCCTTCTTTCGAGATGTGGCGTGCCAAGCTGGTTAACGTTTTTAATATGGAGTACAGTCTATATAGAAAGGAAATTAGAGTTACAGGTGTGGGGGGCTATGAGAGACCATATGGAAGGATAATGAGTTTTGGCCAAATGATATTTGTCATGTTTTTCAGTTATTTTCATGTAATGGTATACTATGCTGGACCATGGTTCTTTATTTGTTATGGTATGTCATAATTAATGATGTACGTCTTTATGTATTTTTCTGCTATGGATCTCAATAAATAATTATTTTTTAAAAACTTTAAAAAATAAGCACGTTCTTTCAGGAAATTGTTTGGCTCCCTCCTCTTATGTGTACGGAAAGAAGAACAACATTTGAGGGATTCAATTATGTATCAATCTGTACCTTGAGATTGTATAAAAAGCACTTTAAGTGTTTCCTCTTTAGTAGAATTCTTGACAGCCCAGCATCAGTTGAACATGTCTGATCTTCCAAAGTATGTGTGGGAGAGAATCGCTGTTGACTTCTTTGGATCCCTTGACAATGGGCTTCACCTGCTGGTGGTCATTGATGAGTACTCTCATTTTACTTTGTTAGAAGACCTCTCATCGATCACTCCAAAAAATGTTATTGAGAGGTTGGATGGCATTTTTGCAAAATGGGGTGTTCCTTCATTTCTAAATTCTAAATTTCAACAGTCGAGAATTCAGAGACTTTCTTAATCATCACAATGTTAAGCATCAGAAAAGCACACTTCTTTGGCCACAAGCAAAATTAGCACACTCAAGAAGACTGTTCAGTGTACTGCACGGGAGAAGCTTGATCTCAAATCAGCTCTTCATGCTCCTTGTGTCTATCAGTCGACTCACCATTCAACGACAGTGAAAGTCTTGGCAACCTGAAGTTCAGAAGAGCCATGAAAACCAAGCTTCCAAAATGGACCAATGACAGATCAGCAAATGATGGTAAACGTCGTCAAACAGATTTGTGTTACAAGCAAAGATGAAAATCTACACAGACAAATGCTGATGAGCTAAGATCACTGTGTTTACAGAAGGAGATTGAGTCCTAGTAAGGGAAAATACAAATCTCATGCTCCATTTCATGCTGAACCCTTTAAAGGTGTGACAAGTAAAGGACACATGGTGACTGATCATCATCCTGAAAGGTCCATTACCTGAGATTCTTCACATGTCAAGCATCTTCCTCATCAGTCGCCAACTCTAGATGTCAGAAATTAGACTGTTTCAATTGAGACTTCCATGAGCCCACTGACCGCACCTATCTCTGTATCACCAGTGCCAGTCATGGACACCTCTCCTATCTCTTCACAGCCTCATGGGACACATACTGGGCAATTGATTTGAGCTACTTGACAACTTACTGAAGAGTTGTGATGTATATATGTAATATTTACACTTTTTATATAACAAGAGGGAATATCTTGTGTCTTATGAGTTAGAGATGACGGGACCCTTTTGGTTCCTGATGGACTCCGTAGAACTGTAACATAAGTGCTCAGATGTGGTTAATAGAATTCATGATTTAGAATGTTGGGTTCACGGTTACACGCTGAGGAATGAAGATGTGTAATACCAAGCTCGGTGTGTGGCGTAATCATTTACATGTACCGAGGCTGGGGAGGACACTTCACACTGCTCTATTACAAAAATGCTCTGAGCAAAAAGAAAGAAAGAAAAAACAAAGCACTGAACATAAATGGGCGCATCAACTCAAACATTACGAGCTGTTATTTTGTAGTTTCAAAAGAGGACATCTAATGACAGCTAGAAGAACTGCAACCTTGGGTCAGACTCACAGCAGGTGTTTGTTGCTGACATCAATCAATCAATCAAGTCATTTGTAGAGCGCACTACTCACCCGTAGGGTCTCAAGGCGCTGGGAGGGGGGGGGGGGGGTGCCGCTACTGCTCGAACAGCCAGGTCTTGAGCTTCTTCCTGAAGGAGAGGTGGTCTTGGGTCAGGCGCAGATTGGTCGGAAGTGAGTTCCAGGTCTTGGCTGCCAGGTAGGAGAAGGATCTTCCTCCTGTTGTCGCTCTTCGGATGCGGGGGACGGCGGCGAGGGCGTGGTTGGTTGATCTGAGGAGGCGCTTGGGAGTGTAGAAGCTGATCCGGTTGTTGAGGTAGCTCGGGCCTTGGTCGTGTAGGGCTTTGTGCGCGTGGGTGAGGAGCCGGAAGGTGATTCTCTTGTTGACCGGGAGCCAGTGCAGATCTCTCAGGTGTCCGGTGATGTGGCTGCGTCGGGGGATGTCGAGGATGAGTCTCGCCGAGGCGTTCTGGATCCGCTGGAGTCTCTTCTGGAGTTTGGCCGTGGTTCCGGCGTAGAGGGCGTTGCCGTAGTCCAGTCGGCTGGTGACGAGGGCTTGGGTGACCGTCTTCCTCGTCTCGGTGGGGATCCACCGGAAGATCTTACGTAGCATGCGCAGGATGTTGAAGCATGACGAGGAGACGGCGTTGACTTGTCTGGTCATGGAGAGGGAGGAGTCCAGGATGAAGCCCAGGTTGCGTGCGTGGTCCGTCGGTTTGGGTGCGGTGCCCAGGGCGGGGGGCCACCAGGAGTCGTCCCAGGCGGAGGGCGTGGAGCCCAGGATGAGGACCTCCGTCTTGTCTGAGTTCAGTTTCAGGCGGCTGGTCGTCATCCATTCGGCTACGTCTCTCATCCCTTCGTGCAGGTTGGCTCTGGCGGTGGCGGGGTCGTTGGTCAGGGAGAGGATCAGCTGGGTGTCGTCGGCGTAGGAGATGATGTTCAGGTTGTGTTGGCGTGCGATGGCCGCGAGGGGGCTCATGTAGACGTTGAAGAGGGTTGGGCTCAGCGAGGATCCTTGGGGTACGCCGCAGATGACTTTGGTGGCCTCTGACTTGTACGGTGGTAGGCGGACTCTTTGTGTTCTTCCGTCGAGGAAGGAGGTGATCCATTCCAGTGCCTTCTCCTGGATTCCGATGTTGCTGAGGCGCTGTACTAGGGTGCGGTGGCAGACAGTGTCGAAAGCCGCGGAGAGGTCCAGGAGGATGAGGGCCGCTGTTTCTCCGTTGTCCATCAGAGTTCGAAGGTCGTCGGTGGCGGCGATGAGGGCGGTCTCCGTGCTGTGGTTCGCTCGGAAGCCGGACTGTGAGGGGTCGAGGGATCCATTCGTCTCGAGGAAGGCGGCCAGCTGTTTGTTGACGGTCTTCTCGATGACTTTGGCCGGGAACGGGAGGAGCGAGATGGGACGGTAGTTCTTGAGGTCGGTGGGGTCTGCTGTGGGTTTCTTGAGGAGAGCGCTGATTTCGGCGTGCTTCCAGCTCTCAGGGAAGGTGGCGGAGTCGAAGGAGGTGTTGATGATGTCCCGCAGGTGGGGTGCGAGGACAGCGTCGGCCTTGTTGAAGACGTGGTGAGGGCAGGGGTCAGTCGGAGATCCGGAATGGATGGAGTTCATGGTGCGGATGGTGTCTTCGGTGCTGATCGGGGTCCAGGTGCGGGGGGTGGTGGATGGTGGAGTCGTTGCGGTTGTGGCTTGCGTTGGTTGGTTGTTGAAGCTGTTGTGTATGTCCGTGATTTTGTTGTGGAAGTAGGACGCGAGGGAGTTGCAGAGGTCTTGCGACGGGGTGATGTCGTTGTTTCCGGCGTTGGGGTTGGAGAGCTCTTTCACGATGTTGAAGAGTTCAGAGACATCAGTAGTGGTTCCATTACTATATGAATTCTACAATAACTCAGGCTGTTAAAAGATGAGCCTGTGAGGTGAATGACCTTATGCTGACTAAAAATCAACCATAATTAACCGGCCGACTCATTGCATCCATTACTGTCTTATAGAATTAGAATATAACACACTTCTGGTTTCATTGACATTTTTAAAATAAGGGCAGCATGGGACAAAGAAAAGTAATACTGATAAACTGGAGTGCAGTAGCACACAGGATTACAGCCTCAGTGGCGCAATAAAGAGACCTGTGTGAAAACTATAGAAGATGGAGCCTTAATGCTGACTTATCTGTAACCTCTCATGACAGCCAGTGCTACTGCAGAACTCTGCTGCTGACTGCAGTAACATAGGCCTAACTAGAGGGTGCTATGGAGTCACAAGAGGAATGCAGTAATACTGGGTGTGAAAAGATGTCACAGTCAAGTCAGCAGCCATATGGTGATTCCACATAAACATACAATGTTGGTCTGAATCACTGCACGCATTTATATTAAAATAGATGTATATGGTAAAACTACAATAACAAAAGTTTCAGGATTTACTAATCATTTTTAAGTAGGTCCTGCTTGCATGCACAGTCATCGGTTCCACTCCTGTTTTGGCCTGTTCTTCTTCCTTCAACCCTCTTGGAGACCCTGAGCAAGGTTAAGTCTGGCTCGCCATTGGATCCGGTGCCTGTCTCCATACTACGCTCCTTGGACCTCCCCCAGCTTTCTACCATCTGCACGTTGCTTAATCACTCTTTAAATTCTGCTACTGTCCCCAGTTGCTGGAAGCATGCTATGGTCACCCCACTTTTGAAACAATCCACTGCCGATCCCAATGTTTCCTCCAATTATCGTCCCATTTCTTTATTGCCTATTTTTTCTAAAGTCCTGGAGAGACACATTCACGTACACTTGTCTCAGTACGTTGCGCTTAACAACTTATTACACCCCTCTCAGTCCGGTTTCCGCCCGGTATTTTCCACCGAGACTACTCTCTTGGGCATGACTGAAAATCTACGCTTGCTTCTGGATCGAGGGGAAACGGCCGCACTGATATTGCTCGATCTCAGTGCGGCATTTGATACCGTATCCCACAACATCCTCATCAGAGCTCTTGCGAACATTAGTATTGGGTGTATAGCCTTGGTTTGGCTCTCGTCCTTTTTGAAGGATCGGACTTTTCACATTTTTTCCCACTCATCCACTTCTAAAACATATTCTTCCCCACATGGTGTACCCCAGGGTTCTATCCTGAGTCCTCTTTTGTTCAATCTTTATGTTACCCCCCTGGCTTATATTGCTCAAAGGTCTGGGCTGAATTTATTTACCTATGCCGACGATTCTCAAATAGTTTTTTCCCTATCCCATGCTGACCCTACTTTGCTATCCCAGCTGCAAACAGGACTCAGCGCCATAGCCTGCTGGATGAACAGCAACCTGCTTAAATTAAATGGTGGGAAAACTGTGGTCCTGGTATTGGGTAACAAACCAGATTTTTGGAGCCCGAGGCATTGGCCCTCTGCCATGGGTGCCCTGCCGGTTCCGTCTGAACGTGTGCGTAACCTCGGAGTGACCATCGATAAGGGGTTATCCATGAAGGACCAAGCCAACAAGGTTGCAGCCACCTGCTTTACCATCCTGCGGTGTCTCAGAAAAATCTTCTGGCTACTCCCCTCGGACACCCGGAGATCGGTGGTGGACGCCTTGGTGACCTCCAGATTGGACTATGGCAACGTGCTCTATCTGGGGTCCACCAAGGCGGTCACTCGCCGCCTCCAACTGGTCCAGAATGCCGCTGCTCGGCTCCTTTGTGGTTGTCGAAAAACAGACCATATTACGGAGTGTCTGAGGGAACTCCATTGGCTCCGCATCGAAAGCCGTGTAAAGTTTAAAGCTCTCAGCTACATGCACAAGATTAAGGCGGGTGTAGCTCCCCTTTACCTTCAGTCTCTTGTTAAGCCCTACATTCCTTCTCGCTCCCTTCGCTCTTCTTCTCAACACTTATTTTGTGTGCCCCAGTTCAGGCTGTCCAGAATGGGTGGTAGTGCCTTTTTTACTCTAGGACCCAAACTTTGGAACTCCCTCCCTTTGGCTATTCGTATGGAGGACAGCCATGCTTGCTTTCGAAGGGCAGTGAAGACCTGGCTCTTTAATCAGTAGTTTTCCTTGTCTTGGATCAGGTTGTTTTTGGTCAATTAGCGCCAAGAAACCCTTTCGGGTAGCTGTCGCGCTATACAAACCAATAAATAAATAAATAAATAAATAAAATTGGTTTGTGTGGCAATGCCTCCACTCTACCATAAAAGAAAGCAACATAAACAAGCAACAACAAGAATAATGCTCTTTGCATCGTGGGCTCCATCCAGGGCAAGACAAATGCAAAGGAAAGCAGAATGGTGGGTAAGGGAAAGACAACTTTGCAAGACTGTCTATTCCTGCAGAACAAAGGAAAGAACTGTTAGGATAAAAAGGGTAATGTATAATTAACATTATCAGCTGTCTCTAGCCACAAACAGAGTATTACAACCTTGATGTGACCTCTACTAAGAGCCTGTGTTAAGGAACTCTATCTAATTCTACTGACTGCAGTACTATCGTATGTTACTAGTGGTACAGTGAAAAAGCAATCAATGTTCAACTTCATGACTACATCATTTTTATTTATTTATTTATTTTATAGTTTTATAGAGCGCGAACCAGACTTGTGAGGGTATCAGAGCGCTTTACAGGATTTAGGGGGAGGAATACAAAACATAAGGATCGGAGGGATCAGATTGGTAAAGATAGGGATACATTATATGGGAGAAGCTCGCAGTCTAAAGTCCAAGCTACATGTGGGAGAACATTAAAGCAGGTAGATAAAAAAAATACAAGAAGGCTACCTTATACAGTAGGTACACGCCGTCTAAGGTCCAAGCTACGTGTGGAATAAAAATGAAAGCAGGTAGTTATAATGTAGAAGAAGGCACGCAGTCTCAGCTCTTGGGGGGATGTCCAGGAGTGCAGAAAAATGTATCATCCGTGGAAGCCGTGGATAATGCCGAGGTGGAGGGTAGAACAAGTCTATGAGGTGATTGTAAAGTGATCATTAGATGAGGTATTTTCCTTTTAGGAAAGTTTTGGGCTCCTTCTTAAAGTGTGCCAAGGACGGAAGTCTTCTGATGGAGGGTGGGAGAGAGTTCCGGATTCTTGGAGCAGCCCCAGAGTGCTAACCATCTCCCACATGACTACCAGTCTGACTTCAGATCACACTGCAATATGGAGACTGCAACACTACAGTTCATAGACAATGCCCACTTGACCAGCAATTAAGACGACTCCTCCCTCCTGTCATATCTGGGCCTCTATGTTGCCTTCGACACAGTTGGTAAGCCTACTCTCCTAGGCACCCTGGAGTTTCAAACACAATTCACTCCCAATGTCCTTCACTGGTTCTGCTCCTACCATTCCAACCAACACTAGTTTGTTCACAAGGGCACTTCCAGGTCATAAAATATCCTTATCACCTATGTAGTCTTAGCAGGCTCCATTTTGTCTCCTGTCATGTTCAAAATATTCATGGAGATGTTTAATGCTCTACTCACATATTCATCAATATGCTTATGATACACAACTATACTTTCTCCTCCGGTCCAGATGTCCAATGCATTAAAGACTTTTTGGACATCATTAAGACCTGGATGTCCAGCCCATACCTGAAGCTCAACCCAGCCAAGATAGTGTTCCTGTTATTTGCCAGGAACAATAAACAATATAGAGTACATTCCTGGCTCAATGACATTGAACCATGAAGGCTTCGAACCCCAGCTTTTACTGAAGGATTCACCCTCGACACCAACCTCATCCTCAGTGAACCCACTGGCAAAAAACACAAACACAGCATGGTACAAGCTCTCCCCTCTATAGAAAGTCAAACCATTTCTTTCAGAAAGGGAATTCATAACTGATATTGGACCCCTACTGCTCTTCCATCTGCATGGTGGTAATGCTCCACTTCATGGCCTCTATACTCCAAATTGGTATTCCTTAGGGGCATTCTTCATATTACAGCACGTCTCATCCAGCGCCTGAAGAAATATGATTGTACTACCCCCACCATCCTGATGGGACTCCATTGGCTCCTATTGCCGAACCGCGCAATCTTCAAAACTAGCTACAACATTCACAAAGCTATCATGACCAGCACCACACTTATCTTGCAGACAAGCTCACTGTCTCTGATGGATCTTTGCACATTTGCTTTCAAGACACCATCAGAGTGCAGATTAAGAAATGTAAAAAAGAAAAACACAAGATAAAATTCCTTTTCCATCAATGCACCAAGGATCTGAAACTTGATCCCCATATCCATTAGGACTGCCTTAAGACTGCGCAAATTTAAAAAACAGATAAAGACGTACCACTTGAAAGAATACTATATCAATATGCAGGTTATTGACTGCCTGGTGGTAACAATGGACACTAACAGATGCTTGGCGAATAGACAGCACCCAAACCTGGCTGAATACTCATTTTACTCACCAGTACATGACTCACATGTACAAATAGATAACATTTCCAGCAGCAGTGGCCTATTACAACACTTGCTCCATTGTAAACCTTTAGGTGACAGGATGCCGCGTTCCTCGGGAGAAGTACCCTCAAAATTCACACATTCTGTCAGCACCAACTCCGCAGTTTAAAATTCCAGAGTTTGGGAGTGGCTATATAAGGGGAAGGGAATTAGGGAGGGTAGTGCAGGGAGGGAGATCTAGAGCAAGAGATTCCTTATACTTCTACAGGATTCTCATTTGTTCTGTACTTTGGTGTTTTCAGAAAAACAATCATAGCAATCCTAGATTACTTTACTTTAATGTTTTACCTGTGGAAGAAAACTGTAAATTGCACAATCCTTCCAAAATACAAATTAGCTTGTTATACCTTTCACCTCAGTCTTTATATCGTATGAGGGAATCTGTTCAGAAGCACAGTTCCTTGATGCAAAAGGTCGTGTTATTCTCACACTAGGCTTTATTGTTAATATGTTCTGATTCTCATCTCAGTACACTTTTGCTTTTATGAGAAGGTTCCTGCACTCTATTCTTAAATGGTGCTTGAAGTCCCTTTTTTGGAGGTTTTACGCAAGCATTCAGTTCTGATATGTGACGTTTAAAAATTAAAACAGAAGAAATTACCACGATTTATTAGGAAACCGGGGGATGGAGATGAATCAGAATAATTTTCTTCACTTTTGATTCACTCAATCAATCAATCAGGGGTTTGTTAAAGCGCGGCTACTCACCCGTAAGGGTCTCAAGGCGCTAGGGGTGGGGGGTTGCAGGTTCCATTCCATCAAGGAGGGGGGTCTGTCGAAGAGCCAGGTTTTGAGGTTTCTTGCGAAGATGGGGAGCGATGTTGTCTGTCTGAGGTGGAGCGGAAGGGCGTTCCATGCTTTGGCCGCGAGGAAGGAGAAGGAACGGCCTTCCGATCTGGTCTTTCTGGTGCGGGGAACCACGGCATAGGAGAGCTGGGCTGATCGTAGGGTCCTTTGGGGTGCGTGGAATTTGAGTCGGCTGTTCAGGTATGCTGGTCCGGTGCCGTGGAGGGCCTTGTGTGCGTGGGCGAGCATATTAAAGGTGATTCTCGCCTCGACGGGGAGCCAGTGGAGTGTGCGCAGGTGCTGGGAGATGTGGCAGTGTTTTGGCAGGTTGAGGACCAGTCTTGCGGCGGCGTTCTGGATGTTCTGTAGCTTGCGGATGAGGTTTTTGTTTATTCCGGCGTAGAGTGCGTTGCCGTAGTCGAGTCTGCTGGTGACCAGGGCTTGAGTGACTGTCTTTCGGTGTTCGAGGGGGATCCATTTGAAGGTCTTACGAAGGAGGCGGAGGGTGTGGAAGCAGGAAGATGAGACAGAGTTGATCTGGCGGTCCATTTTGAGCTCGGAGTCCAGGATGATTCCCAGGTTGCGTGCGTGGTCTGTGGGGGTTGGCGGGTTTCCGAGGGCGGTGGGCCACCAGGTGTCGCTCCAGGCATCGGGGTTTTGGCCCATGATGAGTACTTCTGTTTTGTTGGTGTTTAGTTGTAGGCAGCTGTTTTTCATCCATTTGGCGACGGCTTCCATGCCTTCTCGAAAGTTGCGTCTGGCGGTGTTGGGCTCGTTGGATAGGGAGAGGATGAGCTGGGTGTCGTCTGCGTATGACACGATGTTGAGTCCGTAGGTTCTGACGATGGGGGTAAGTGGAGCCATGTAGACGTTGAAGAGCGTCGGGCTGAGGGAGGAGCCCTGGGGGACTCTGCAGGTGGTAGGTGTGGGGTCCGAGAGGAAAGGGGAGATTCTGACCCGCTGCGTCCTGCCGGAGAGGAAGGAGCAGATCCAGTCGAGGGCCTTGTCTTGGATTCCTGCGTCGTAGAGTCTGCGTATTAGGGTGCGGTGGGAGACTGTGTCGAACGCCGCTGATAGGTCGAGGAGGATGAGGGCTACTGTTTCTCCTTTGTCCAGTAGGGTGCGGATGTCGTCTGTTGCGGCGAGGAGGGCGGTTTCCGTGCTGTGGTTTTTTCTGAAGCCGGATTGGGAAGAGTCGAGGATGTTGTGTTCTTCAATGAATGTGGCGAGTTGGCTGTTGATGACTTTCTCGATGACTTTCGCTGGGAACGGGAGCAGGGAGATGGGTCTGTAGTTTTTGTGGTCGGTGGGGTCCGCTGAGGGTTTCTTTAGGAGGGGGTTCACCTCGGAGTGTTTCCAGTCATCGGGGAACGAGGCGGTCGCCAGGGAGCGGTTGATGGTGTGGCGGAGCATGGGTGCGATGGTGTCGGCGGCTCTGTTGAAGATGTGGTGGGGGCAGGGGTCCGTGGGGGCACCTGAGTGGATTGACTTCATTGTCTTCAGTGTGTCTTCGGTGGTGAGGGCTGTCCAGTCATCAATCGCTGGTTTCCGGGTGTCGGGGGAGGTTGGTGAGGGTTCAGTGTGTTGGTTGTCTTCGTCGAAGTGGTCGTAGATGCTCTTGATTTTGTGGTGGAAAAAGGTGCTGAGTTCGTTGCAGAGGTCTTGGGAGGGAGGGATGTAGGTAGACTCGCTGGTGGGTTGGGCGAACTCCTTGATGATGCTGAAGAGTTCCTTACTGTTGTGTGCGTGGGTGGAGATTCTGTCTTCAATCGCTTTTTTCCTCGTTTCTCTGATGAGTTGATGGTGGGCGTTGGTGGCGGCTCTGAAGTTGTTGTGGGCTTCTGTGGATTTGGTGTTTCTCCAGGCCTTTTCGAGGCGGCGGCATGTGCGCCTGGATTCTCGAAGTTCGGTGGTAAACCATCTGGCTTTCTTGGCACGGGTATTGTTGTTTTTCTTCAGGGGGGCTATGGTGTTGGTGCTGTCCGAGATCCATCTAAGCAGGGTTCGGGCTGCGGTGTTGGGGTCGTCGTTTTCCGCGATGGTTGGGGTGGAGTTGTTGAGTGAGGAGGTGAGCTGGTCGTTGGTGATTTTGTTCCAGTTTCTTTGTGGAAGCAGGTGCTGGTGTCTGTGGATGGTGGGTGTTCTGAAGGTGAAGTGGACGCAGCAATGGTCGGTCCATGGGAGTTCGGTGGTGTGGCTGAAGGTGATGGAGTTTCCTGTAGTGAAGAGGGGGTCGAGGATGTGTCCTGCTGAGTGCGTGGGCTTGGTCACGATCTGGCGGAGTCCAATGTTGTGGAGGTTGTCCAGGAGGCATGTGGTGTAGGGGTCCAGTTGATTGTCGAGGTGGTTGTTGAGGTCTCCCAGCAGGGTGTAGTTGGTGGATGCGATGGCCTGCGGGGAGATAATGTCCGTGATGGAGTTGGCGAAGGGTCCGTGGGGTCCAGGGGGTCAGTAGATGAGGGTTCCTCGGAGGGCGGCGGTGGGGCTGGCCAGTATCTTGAAGTGAAGGTGTTCCATCAGTTCTGTGGCCTCGTCAGGGAGTGTGCTCAGGCGGAGGCTGGATTTGTGGACGATGGCGATTCCTCCTCCTTGGTGGGTGGGGCGGTCCTTCCTGGAGATCTTGTATCCTTGGGGGATGGCGATGGCGATATCCGGTCCCGAGGTGGTGTTGGTCCAGGTTTCGGTGAAGAATGCTACGTCCGGGGTGGTGCTGTCGAGGAGTTCCTAGATTTCTGTGGCGTGTTTGTGGAGGGATCGGACGTTGAGGAGGATGCATTGCAGGGTCGTCGGTTCGGTTGTGTTCTTGTGGGCGGGTTGTGCTGGATCCGTGTTCTTGGCGGTGCTGCAGGTGTGCCGGCAGCGGTGACAGCTGAAGGGTCCATGGGTGTCGGCTGGTGATGCTAGCTTGCAGTTGTTGTTGCAGCCTGGGTTGAGTGCGTGGAGTGCTGCTGGGTCGAAGCGTTGGCGGGGCGGAGGTCCAGGGTTCCTGGTGCTGGCCGCGGACGGGTCGCAGACGGGCGCAGACGTGCTTGCCTTTGACGCGCCTTCGGTGCACCAGCGGCGCGCCCGCAGTGGCCGCCATTAAGTAGGGGTCGGGGAGGGCTGGACAGCTGGGAGGCGGGAGCGGGGAGGGGAGCTGGACTGGGCCGATTGCGCTGGGGAGGAGGGGCCGCGGGGACAGCAGCGGCGGGGAAAGGTAAAGGGAGGAAAGAAGGGATAAAGAAAAAAGGCAAAATAAGCAGAAATAAGGCACAAAAGAGCAGAGATGCAGAAAAGAGCAGAAAGGTGAAAGATAGAAAGGGTAGAAAAACGAGTGAAGGAGCAGAGGGAGAGAAAGGGAAAATGGGCAGAAATAAAGCACAAAAGAGCAGAGGTGCAGAAAGGTGAAAGATAGAAAGGGTGGAAAAACGAGTGAAAACGACTGAAGGAGCAGAGGGAGAGAAAGGGAAAATGGGCAGAAATAGGCACAAAAGAGCAGAGATGCAGAAAGGTGCAGAAAGGTGAAAGATAGAAAGGGTAGAAAAACGAGTGAAGGAGCAGAGTGAGAGAAAGGAGACAGAGGTCCACTGGACCACCAGGGATGAGGCGCAGGGAAAACCTGCGGGTGGAGGAGGGCCTCGATCACCAACACTCAAGAGTGCAGGGGCAGGGGCACCTCACTTAATGGTGAAGCTGCGAGGGTGGGAGAGCAATTTCACTGACAATGAGTCAGTGGTGTTGCTCGCCTGTCCCCGTAGTGGCCGCCATTAAGTAGGGGTCGGGGAGGGCTGGACAGCTGGGAGGCGGGAGCGGGGAGGGGAGCTGGATTGGGCCGGTTGCGTGGGGGGGAGGGGCCACGGGGGCAGCAGCGGCGGGGAAAGGTAAAGGGAGGAAAGAAGGGATAAAGAAAAAAGGCAAAATAAGCAGAAATAAGGCACAAAAGAGCAGAGATGCAGAAAAGAGCAGAAAGGTGAAAGATAGAAAGGGTAGAAAAACGAGTGAAGGAGCAGAGGGAGAGAAAGGGAAAATGGGCAGAAATAAGGCACAAAAGAGCAGAGGTGCAGAAAGGTGAAAGATAGAAAGGGTGGAAAAACGAGTGAAAACGACTGAAGGAGCAGAGGGAGAGAAAGGGAAAATGGGCAGAAATAAGGCACAAAAGAGCAGAGATGCAGAAAGGTGCAGAAAGGTGAAAGATAGAAAGGGTAGAAAAACGAGTGAAGGAGCAGAGTGAGAGAAAGGAGACAGAGGTCCGCTGGACCACCAGGGATCAGGCGCAGGGAAAACCTGCGGGTGGAGGAGGGCCTCGATCACCAACACTCAAGAGTGCAGGGGCAGGGGCACCTCACTTAATGGTGGAGCTGCGAGGGTGGGAGAGCAATTGCACTGACAATGAGTCAGTGGTGTTGCTCGCCTGTCCCCGCAGTGGCCGCCATTAAGTAGGGGTCGGGGAGGGCTGGACAGCTGGGAGGCGGGAGCGGGGAGGGGAGCTGGATTGGGCCGGTCGCGCTGGGGTGGGTGGGGGGCCGCGGGGGCAGCAGCGGCGGGGAAAGGTAAAGGGAGGAAAGAAGGGATAAAGAAAAAAGGCAAAATAAGCAGAAATAAGGCACAAAAGAGCAGAGATGCAGAAAAGAGCAGAAAGGTGAAAGATAGAAAGGGTAGAAGAACGAGTGAAGGAGCAGAGGGAGAGAAAGGGAAAATGGGCAGAAATAAGGCACAAAAGAGCAGAGGTGCAGAAAGGTGAAAGATAGAAAGGGTGGAAAAACGAGTGAAAACGACTGAAGGAGCAGAGGGAGAGAAAGGGAAAATGGGCAGAAATAAGGCACAAAAGAGCAGAGATGCAGAAAGGTGCAGAAAGGTGAAAGATAGAAAGGGTAGAAAAACGAGTGAAGGGGCAGAGTGAGAGAAAGGAGACAGAGGTCCACTGGACCACCAGGGATGAGGCGCAGGGAAAACCTGCGGGTGGAGGAGGGCCTCGATCACCAACACTCAAGAGTGCAGGGGCAGGGGCACCTCACTTAATGGTGGAGCTGCGAGGGTGGGGGAGCAATTTCACTGACAATGAGTCAGTGGTCTTGCTCACTAAGAACCTTATTACCTTGTATTATGTATTACAAGTTTTCTAGGCTGAAGACTTCTGGGAAGACGACCATCTCCTGGAGCTGCTTCAATATCAGGTGGTGAGGTCCATGTTTGACACCCTTATATAGTGGGAGAAGGCTACGAGCCGAGCATGGCGGACGTGAACTGAGCCAGCTCCGTCCCGAGCCCTAAAAATCCTGCTTAATATCCTGCAAACCCCGCTCCAAAGGGGTGCCCACCTTCGCCCAAACACTGGTGTAGGTGAGCGAGAGTGGCGAATCCGATTTCTGAGGTGATGTAAGCTCCTGAAACGGTAGAGAGCCGGTCAGAGGAGGGACGGCCCTGCAACACGCTAGAGGCAGCGGACTGGCGTAGAGAGAGGAGCCGGGAGGAGAGCGACTTGAGTGCGGAGACAACGACGCGAGGTACGGAGGCCGGCGACCCAGGGGCGGAGGAGAGTGCGGCGGCCGGGAACTGCACGCTGCCATTTACTGGTCTAAGGCCCCCCCGTGTGATGGCGCGAGTGTACCCTGCGGCGCCGCTGCACAACTCGAAGACAGAGAGGGGACACGGCGGCTGGAGCCCTGCCGAGTATGTAACGGCCGGTGAAGCAGAATACATGCGAGGTGAGAATTGGAACGGCTGAGAGGCGTACCGGAGTGAGGGGAGAAGTGAAGCCACTGACTGTACCCTCCACCCACAACATCAGGAGAGACACTGCACAGACTGAGGTTCGGGAGGCGGCGGGCGCCATTTTGTACAGCGCCGCAGTGATCGGAGGCACACGATAGACCCGGCGGGCGTCCCCGCCAGTGGCTGTGAGGGAGAATCCTGGTTCAGTGCTGGGACGGTGAGCCTGCTTTGAGGCACTATCGGGATACAGGTTACCAATGCGAGGCACCTAACGCCACATGATGCAGCATTTCTGGCCGCGACACACGTGACTCCTGCTAGACGGGCAGTGGCTGGGAGTTCGGGGATAGACACCTGACGCCGTTTGGAGGGGCTGGAGCAGTGGGGCCCGCTTGCTTTCCACGGATCACAGCCGGCTAATCCGCAGCACCACATAGCCCGACCAGTACGGGGGGAGAGGGGGCACTGCGGCGCCTCTCCGGTACTTATCACGACGGTGGGGTCGGCCCCCCCTAACTGATATTCCTTGCCCAGCTGCTTTGTGCCCCTGCGCTATAGCCCGCCTCTCGGCCTAACTGGACTAAAGAGACAGAGCTGGAGTGCTGCCTCTGCCTGCACACCAGCATTAGACCTAAGGGTGCACACGGGGAACTGAACTAGGACACTTCCCTAGCCTGCGACCATGGGGCGGAACAGAACCGCGAAACACCAGGACCCAGTGACGAATGCAGACCTCCAATCCACCGGCTCTGAAGACCCGCTGGCCTCTTCCAACAACGACATCATACCTCCTACGGGAAAGGACACGCAGGAGGCTAAATTAGACCTCATCTTAACAGAAATAAGGGCCTCGAGAGAAGCATTGGAATCGCGGATGGATACAATGTCGACAGGCCTGTCCCTCCTCAAAGATGACCACAAGAAATTGGCGTAGAAGGTCAAGGAGCACAAAATGGCGCTGGACGACCTGATTCCACAACAGACTGAACATTCATCGAGACTGGAGGCTATGGACCGGCAACTTAAGAACCTGAGAGATAGGGTGGACGATGTGGAAGGGCGCTCACGCCGCAACAATGTCCGCATACTGGGAGTGCCGGAACGCAGCGAGGGGAGGAACCCCACCCAGTTCGTGGAAGATTGGATGAAGAAGGTGGAGGGACCGGCGGACCTTACCCCGATGTATAGCGTGGAACGGGCGCACAGAATGCCTCCGAGGCCGCCCAAGCCGGGAGCCCCGCCGCGACCTCTAATAGCGCGCTTACTGCACTATAAGGACAGAGACTCGGTGCTGAGAGTGGCCAGGGAGAAAGCTCCTTTAAAGTTTGAAGATAAGATGATTTCCATATATCCGGATTTTACCCCGGCCGTACAGAAGGCTAGGTCAACCTTCCTGGGGGTGAAGCGCAAACTCCGTGATCGTAATTTGAAATATGCACTCCTCTTCCCGGCACGCCTTAAGGTCATGCACGACAATAAAACTTTTTTCTTCGAAACCCCTGAGGATGTGGCGGAGTGGATGGAGGTGGCGCTCACGCCAATGCACATGCAGGATCCAATGGCAGAGGATCGAGAGGAGAGAACATCGCGTCAGGGAAACACGCAGCCCACTGTAAGAGATGGCCTTCAGGACCAGGATGCTGCGACAGATGGGAGGACGCCGGATGGGCCGCGATCGAATAAGGATGTGACCTTACTGACGACGGAGGCCCTGGCTGAGCATGATGCCAGGGATAAATCGGAACTGGGCAGCAACTCGGACTCCCGCACAGAAATGTCGGGCTCTGTCACTAGCTTACAACTGTTTCCAAAAATCACTGCACAATTGGCGAACGAATTCTGACAATGGCTATTGAAGATGCCGATTGGTATTGTATAAGAATGTTATGTGGGGGCAGAGGGGGCAAGTAAGGAGCGGGGTACACACTGGTTTAGGGTAACATGCTGTACTAACCAGTAGACACACAGTGAGTGCGTGTGGGAGGCCACCCCCCCCCAGAGCGCAGTCACATCTCAATCTAGTTGTCGCCCACGTTGGGCACTGATGTTTGGACCTCAGGTGTTTCTAGATGGGGACCTTAAAGTTGTAGGGTATACTACTGTTTAGGCACTTATGGCACCACAGTACATAAACTGCACATGAACGACCCAGAGTTTGCCGTTTGGAACGAATGTACACTGCCATGGAGACTCCCAGTATATATAAGACAAGCATTGAGTCCATAGGGACAGAGGGAGGTGCCCAAGGTCCTGTACAAGATCCCTTTTTTTTAGAGCTACAGCGTTTCAGACAGGGAAACAAGGAAACATTCAAGAAGGATACAAACATAAAAGGACAAGGAGGGGGAACAAGAGATCAGGAGGAACGAGGAAGAGCAGGGGTAGCAACCAGATCAGTGACTCGCAACCAAAAGATGTAATTACACCAATTGAAGCCTGTAATGAAATTGCCATTGTAAATTTGTCTGACCATGAATTGTTGCAACCAGAAATAAATATACTCAGCAAAGGATTGGGCTTTTGTCCGAGTAATATTCCAGACTTCACTTTATTTCACATAAGCTGTTTTAAGTTTATTAGAAACATCAAACTGTTGAAATACTTTGCTGACAGACCACAGCAGGCACAAAGAATATCGGGCATACATATGAATAGCTCTAACCCTTCGATCAGGGACATCAGGGATACACACTTGTTGGTCAGCATCAATGCAGAGGATGGTATGGATAGTATGGAATCCGTAGCAACCAGTTTGTGTCTGGATACATACACAGAAATCAACAGCGGTCTCAAGGTTAAATCTCGATTCACACCACAATTACAGGGTAATAATAATTTAGACAGGTTTCAACAGAATGTGACCCAGGAATTATATGCGCTGGAGGATAAATACTCTAGCAAATATAGATACAGAACACAAAACATCAATGAGAAGGAACGTAAGGCAGTGACGAACCTGAAAAGGAAGGACTCCCTTGTCATCCGTGAGGCGGACAAGGGAGGGAACATCGTCCTGATGAACCGTAATGAATATATTGGAGAAATTGACAAACAATTAGGTGATACGAGCACATATGTCAAGCTAAGATGTAACCCCATCAAAGAGATAAATATATTAGTGCACGATCATCTTAAAATCTGGAAAGATGAGTGTTTGATCTCTGAAACAGAATTCAAATACCTTTACAATGAAAGTCCAACCTATCCTTGTATATATTGCCTGCCAAAGGTACACAAAAAATCTGACTTTCCTCCGGGTAGGCCAATCATAGCAGGAATTGGATCACCAACTGAAAAAATCTCTGAATATATAGACCTGTTCTTGCAACCATTAGTTGTGAACCTGCCGACTTATATCAGAGACACTGGGGATGTCCTGAATAAAATTGGAGATGTGGATTGGGTAGAGGGCCATATGCTTGTCACATTGGATGTGTGCTCTCTCTATACGAGTATTCCCTGTGACAGGGGACTATTAGCGGTACGTCATTTCCTAGAGAGCAGACCCATTGAGACTTATGCCCACTCTAATATGCTGATGGCAATGATCGAATTGGTACTAGCCAATAATGTCTTTTTGCACAATGGAGCATGGTATCGCCAGATTAGGGGGGTAGCCATGGGGGCTACATTTTCCCCCTCGCTTGCAAACCTATATATGGGCTATTTTGAATTAATCCATATATGGCGCAAATGCCCAAGTGAACTAACAGAAAGTATATTGTACCTTGGTCGTTATATTGATGACCTACTGATGTTTTGGTCGGGCAGCAAGGAGGCCTTAGACATGTTCTTTGATTTTCTAAATGATAATCCCTTTAACCTAAAGTTCACAAAGGAGCAGAGTGTGTCTAGAATCAATTTCTTGGATGTCACTATTGTGGTCAAGAAGGACAAATTACATGCTGTTCCCTATAGAAAGGAGACAGCCTGTAATTCCTTATTACATGCACAAAGTGCACATCCTAGCTCACAAATTAATGCAATCCCCTATGGGGAAATGCTAAGAACCAAAAGAAATTGCAGTGATCATGATAGATTGGACACAGAACTGAAATCAGTGGAGAAGAGATTCCTTTCTAGGGGTTACAGTAATGATATAGTGACAAAGGCCAGAAATAGAATTGATAAAGTTAACAGAAACTCACTACTTGTCAAAAAAACACGTAAACCTGAAAGAAAAAAGAAAAAGATAAGGTTCATTACTCCATATAGCACTGCTAGTACTGATGTGTACAAGATATTGAATAGAAATTGGCATTTGCTATTGGAAGATCCCAGTTTACATGACAAAGTGGGAATTAAACCTTCAATCACTTGGAGTAGAGGAAGAACTCTGAGACAAGAGCTATGTCCGAGTTACATTCCTCCACCAAGGGCAACGAATTGGATGCCCACCTCTCCCAAAGGATTCTACAGATGTGGAAACTGTTGCATATGCTGCTTTGCGTCACACAAAACATTGCAGTTTAGGTACAATAGTCCAAAACTGCATACAATACGTAATTTCATCAACTGTAATACTACCTATACAGTATATTGCATAAAATGTATATGTGATTGGATATATGTGGGCAGCACGATAAGGCCATTAAAAGAAAGAATCCAGGAACACATCAGGGCCATGCGTAACAATAATGCTCAATATCCCCTGGCGTCACACTTTAACATGGTACACCAACCAAATGATCTGCATAAAATAAGGTTCCATGGTGTAGATGTTGTGATGGCAGGAAACAGGGGTGGGAACCGTGAGCAGCAATTGCGAAGACTGGAAAGTAAATGGATTATTTCTCTGAGAGCGGTGGAGAAAGGAGCAAATATGGACAAAGAGATGTGTGAGTTTCTGTAAATACCTGAGCTGTTAGGATCATCAAAATTGGGTAAAGAGGAATGAGATTTGAATAATCTAATATGCCCATAGATCACTACACATCCATGTCTGATGAATAATATGTGTGTATTACTACTTGACTAACAACAGATCAGAAGAGAAGCAAAGGTTTTGTTGTTATTTTGGAGTTTTTTAAATTGTATATATTGTATGTTTCTGTTTGTTGACCCAGAAGATTATGCCTGTTGTATATATGTCATCAACTTGGATGAACTGCTCCAAGATGGCCACGATTTCCACCTTAGTTTGAAGTAACCACTCGTTTTAGTCCTTCCTTAGTGTTTTATAAAAAGGGTGGGCCAGGCTCACGCAGCTACTCTCTGCCAGACGAACGCGGAAGGGAGACGCCTTGTCGAGACGCGACTCGGCTCTACAATGGCGGTAAGTTTAATTCTGCTTTCCTGTCACTGAGTGAATGCTGCTTAAAATGAAAAAGACGCTTTCTCCGCTTTGCTGGCATACCGGGTGTAGCTTCAATTCGTGAAGACCCGGGTTCGGGCATGCCGCATTAATTTGCGTGTCGGTCGCGTTCTGTAGCCTAACAGTGAAGGCGCTTAGGAATGGGAGCTAGGATTGAATTTTTATGCACTCCTTGTTGCCGCACACCGAGTAACGAGTGCGGTTTGAATAATGTACAAAAGCGCTGAGGTCATCATGCCGGCGGAAGGGAATTGTATTCGGGTGCATTATTTAAAGCACACAGATGCACCCGAGCATCGCGCTGAAAGTTTGCATGTCAGGAGCACGTTTAGGTCAAACAACTAGGGTAATTAGGGACTTACTTCATTCTAATTCTTGAGTTAATGTGAATTATACTGACGGGGTTTAGAACAAGTCTAAATGGGAATTGAGGCATATTTCTTGCAGTATGACAGTTTTATCTCGATGAGGGGTAACTTATCAGGGCTGGCTGTATACTTTGGACAACAGGACTGAGCTGCTGGGCTAATTGGTGTTTTTATGGGAGTGTGAGACCGGTATTTGGCCAGGCTGTGTCTTGGACAGCCTAAATGCAACTTTGTGATTTTATATTACATGAGTATTACGTTTGGTGATATGTATAACATTGCAGAGATATTTGTAACAAATTTGGGTCCTCCAAACTAATTTGAAATGGGAATGAACCTCTTTTTACAGATGGAACTTATCATGGCTCCTTGAATTATATACATATGCATGGACTATAAAATGAGGAATGGAATTAGAAGTGCCAGTACTCTAAGGGATAACTATTACCTTGAATATTGAAAGGCTTTAAGGTAAGCCGTGATACATGGGTTGGGGCCTGGTGGAACTGCCAATCTAAATATGATACATTCTAAATACCGGCGTTATTTGGTCTTACAGGAGTAATAGGAGACGGATCTTTTATACCTTTTATTGATTTGTACAAGATTACGCCACTCACCATTCTACTTTGCTTTTGGTAAGTGGAAGCTTTTAAACATTAGTTGGCACTATTTTTGCACTTTAGACTATGACTAGGCATGGGACTTATGATTTTTCTTTAAATATGGATAGATTTGGTGATTATGGGTACATGGTTATGCTGATTACTGAATTGAAGTAACTAAGGCTCAAGTGGTGGTCATCTGGAGCAAAAGGATTGACTAAGACAATTTAAACAGATATTATGCAATATTGTTGAATAGATTGACCCCATAACAAGATATATAAGTGTTTTGTTCAATTAAAGCATGCTCTAGATTGCTTCTTCAGATAATGTGCAGGGCATTAGATTCCATTTTATTAGAAAAAGATGCATGGTTGCATGTTTTACACTGGTGGTTGGAATTTGGCTGAACATGATTTAGATTGTTTGGTCAAACACTGATGGGCAAAGGTGGCCTACAATGAGAAAAAATATTTTTACTGATTGTGTGTATTTGTATACTGATTTGCAGCCTTGAAAAAGCCCGTGGAGGGCGAAACGCGCGTCGGCTGTGACGATGTGGCAAGAATAATAACCAATAAACAAGATTTTGAAATATTGATGGACTGTGTACTACTTGAAATATCTGAGGAATTTGAAAGAAATCGTTCTACTAAGTGACTGAATTACTACTGAATTGGAGAATAATAACAAACGGGGATGTGCACTGGTGGACATATCTATATATAAGATATGCACCTGGAATGTGCGAGGCATGGGGTCCATACATAAGATGAATGAAATCGGATGGATGCACAGCAATTTGAAAGATGGTTACCCTGTTGGAGGTAATAGTGTGGTAGTTTTGTGGTGCTCCGCAAGGTGACGTCGAGTGCCCAAGGGCGTCGGTCAATGTACGTTAAAGAAGTGAAGCTAGAGGATCTCTAGTTTCATCCCTTAGCAGGCACACATGTTGTTGTCTTTTATGGTGATAAAAAGACTTCCACTCAATAAGTTTTCCTTAAGTGTCTTTATGTTGCATTGCTTTTTTAACTTCAGTATTTCAAAATTAGTTCTTTTGTCATCAAAATCATTGTAGACAATGTTTACTTCAGGCAATGTCTTTAAAACGTGTCCAATGCATTTCGGGCATTAACATCATGCCCTTCATCAGGGAATCGACACTGTGAAACAATAATGTGAATAGCTATTAGTGTGACTTCTGTCCATGTAAACATATGTAAAAGTAAACAAGCAAACATTTTCCTAAACATAATCATATTCACCCTTATTTCGTACTGTGCACATACAAATGAAAATGACGTGATTAAATGGGGGTGCTTAATGGGTTGGGGCGGTAGGGAGCTAACAACATATATATGTGAGGGCGGCGTGTCACTTACATGCCTGTCTGGGGAAGTTGATCGATTCTGTAAAGAAACGATAAGAACGTGGTCAGCACATGATAATTGGGTGCTTCGGTGAAGCGCTCAAGAGTTAAATCTGTCGTGTGTCGGTAACTGACCTGAAGTGAAGTTGAGAAGTGTTGCGGTCCGTTTGTTCATCTCCAGGAACGCCGGCACAGAAGATTCTGGTGGCGTTTAGATATTTTAAAATCGGCCGATCATGTGACTCGTCACGTGTCTGACATAGTAAAAAGACTATGGGTGTCTGTCGTGTCATCGAGTGAAATGTGAAAAGATAATTGAGGAAAAATGACGGGCTTGTCAGTAATGCAGGCTGTATGCAAACTAATAAAGTGTAGAGAAATAACGACTAGATAAAGTGAACAACATTATTGAAATTAAAAATGTTGTGTACATGCGCGGGTCTGGGATCGAACTGTGGGTGTGTGGGATAAGAATGAGTCTGTAGCTAACGCTGTAGCTAGTGTCGATTGAGTGAAAAACTAAGTGAAAGATGAGGGGTAGGGTGCAGGTGGGGAGAAAAAGTGTCAATGTTAATCAAGAACAAACACAGTGGTCACAAGTTGCAGTCGATAGAGCAAATATTTACAGGTAACAGGACAGTTCAATTCTTTCATTGAGACCCATCGGTTTTTGAGTCGACAATTTCTGGATCCAAAAGTTCTCTCTTCTTAGGAGATGTTTGTTGTTGTCTATCCCCTCCATTTTTTGAACAGTTTCAAGGATGATATATTTGATTCGCGAAACATTATGATGTTGTTCAACGTAATTTAAAGATAGTGCTGACTTCAGATTTTTGAGTCGGATGTTGGACTTATGTTCGGTAAGACGCACCTTGATACGTCGCTCTGTCTTGCCGACATACATCTTGCCACATGGGCATCTTATCCCATAGATCAAATTGCTGGTATCGCAGGTGGCATTAACCCTTAGTTTGATGGCGTTGCCTTGCATGGGGTGATGGATAATGTTCTCTCTGATTATACTGTTGCAATTGCCGCAGTTCAGGCAAGGTTTTGTTCCAGAATATGCTATAGTCTCAATAGGTTTGTTCTGTAGGATTTCTCCCAAGTTCTTTGCCCTAGTGAAAGCGAATAAGGGTGGTTGACTAAATGACTGTATGAAGTCGGGTTCAATGTTTAGTATTGGCCAATGCTTCAATATCACTTGTTTATATTTCTTGCTGGCAGTTGAATATTTAGAAACCACCACAGTTCGTGTTTGGTCAGATTTTCTTTTGGGAGTTAAGAGTTTAGACCTGTTGATATTGACAATCCTTGCTTTGGTTTCTTCAACTAGGGTTTGGGGATAACCTCTATTGATTAACTTGTTGGTCATTTCATTGAGACTTGCGTTGAGGATTGCATCATCGGAGGTAATCCTTTTTACTCTGGCCATCTGTGAGAATGGTAGGTTCCTTATCAGATTTGGTTCATGAAAGCTCGAGTGTAGTAGCATGTTATTTCTATCTGTCGGTTTGACATAGAGTTCCGTTGTGAAACCATGTTGGGTTAGAGATATTTTCACATCCAGGAAATTGACAGAAGTGTCTGATATATCCCAGGTTAATTGGATTCGTTCATCTATTTCATTGAACTTTGTGAGTTCAGTTCGTAGTGTCTCCTCCGTGTTGTTCCAAATAATGAAAAAATCATCAATGTATCGAATAATCATTCTCAAATTGTTGGTCCATGCTGTTTTCGTGAGGATATGTTGGTTTTCGTACCACTGCATAAAGATGTTCGCGTACACGGGTGCGGCCGAATTGCCCATGGCCATCCCGGTGAGTTGTTGATACCAGTTTTCTTTGACTTTGAAATAGCTGTGGTATAAAGTGAAACATATTAGTTCCATTAGAAACATCTGTAGGTCATGGTCCAATTCAGTGTTCAAGAGTGCTGCCTCCATAGCTTCAATCCCCATATCATGGGGTATGCTCTTGTATAAGCTACACACGTCTGCAGTGCATAAGATCACTTTTTCATCTGGATTCCATGGTAGTTGTTGTAATTTCAATAAAAATTGTGAAGTGTCCTTGATGTAAGTTTGCATAGATTGCACTGTTGGTTGTAAATATTTGTCAATCAACTGACCTATTGGTTCGTGTAGGCTTCCTCGCGTGGAAACGATTGGCCTCATTGGTGGGTCCCTGATGTTTTTGTGAATTTTCGGCACCATTCGCAATGATGGGCTTCTTGGGTTAGAGGTTGTTAGAAAGTTTTTTGTTCTCTCGGTGATGACACCCTGGATATGAGCTCCATCGATAATGGTCTGTAATGTTTTCGAATACTCCCCTGTCGGGTTGTGATCCAGTTTGCGATAGGTGTTGATGTCTGTGACGTGTTCCATCACTTTGGTCTCATACATAGTAGTGTTCATGATCACAATCGCTCCACCCTTGTCCGCTTTGGTGAATATTATTCGATCGTTAGTTGCCAATTTATGCAGTGTATCAAGGTCCTTTTGTGTCATATTCCTTGTTTTGGGTTTGGTGTGTCTGATCTTACTGAGATCTTGTTTGACTATGGTTTCGAATACATCCAATGTCTTGTGGCTTATTGGTGCTTGAAAAGAGCTCTGGGGACGTAATCCCAACAGTTGATCTTTCTCGAGTTGTGGACGCTGCGGTACAACATTATCAAAAAAATGTCTTAGTCTAAGTTTTCGCATTAGCTTGAAGAAGCTGACTTCCAGTTCTAGGTGATCCGTGGAAGTAGTGGGTACGAAGGAGGTGCCCTTCTGAAGTAATTCCAATTCATAAGTACTGAAGTCTTGGTCACTGATGTTAATCACTAATTGTTCTGTTATAAATTATTTTTGGGTCTCTTCTCCTTCTCCTTGTCTTTGGTTGTTGCTGTAGTACTGCGAGTGGTCGGAGGATCTCTTTCTTTGTCCTTTTCTTTTCCCTCTCCTGGGTCTCCTTTTTGGGCTTGACCCTGTTCTAAAAAAGGATTGGTGTCTGGTGTTTTGCTGGTAGTTGGTACTTCAGCTGATGTTTGATCTTGTGATGTCCGGGTGGGTTGAGTTTTACGTGGTTTTTGACTCGGTTCGCTGTCCGTTGATGAAGTGTCAGTATTAGAGTTGTATGGGCGATTCCTGCATTTTTGGGCATAAATATCAGCCCATGTGTAGACTTCACCAAGTCTGTAATCCAAGGTATCCCTCTTGAACTTTCGAAATTTTGCGTTCATTAATTTCTCTTGAATGGCGTTCTATTTGGTTTTTGATATCGTCCAAGGTAGTTTTTAATTCGTCTTCTGACATCATTTTGGAAAGTTCCGTTGATGTTTCCTCGATTTCTGCTGTGAGTTCCTCCAGGATGGTGGATAGTTCTTGAATGATTAGAAGGATCAAGTCTAGTGAACATTTATTAAGAATCTCATACCAGCGTTCTTGAAACTTTTTAGAATGTTTACAAAGGGATGGTTTCAGTGCAATTCTTAAGCCTCGTGGTATGCGTTGGTTACGGTGGTATTTAATGAGGGTACTGGCATGGAGTTGTTGGTTGGTTTTCCTTTTAGAGAGATACAGTAACTGTCTTATGTTTTGCTCTTTAGACCGGCTCGTGGTTTCCTGTGTGAGTTCTTCCCTGATCAGGGAATACATTTGGTCCACGTCTTTGGCATCAAACGCGAAAGTGGAGGCTCTGGCCTCTGTGCTCTTCGATATGGCCTCGTAGTTGCTCATGCTATCGTTGTTTGTAGAGATTGTAAGTGCGTGCTATCTATCCTAGGGACGCTGTATTGGATAATATGAATGAAATCGGAATGATGCACAGCAATTTGAAAGATGGTTACCCTGTTGGAGGTAATAGTGTGGTAGTTTTGTGGTGCTCCGCAAGGTGACGTCGAGTGCCCAACGGCGTCGGTCAATGTACGTTAAAGAAGTGAAGCTAGAGGATCTCTAGTTTCATCCCTTAGCAGGCACACATGTTGTTGTGTTTTATGGTGATAAAAAGACTTCCACTCAATAAGTTTTCTTTAAGTGTCTTTATGTTGCATTGCTTTTTTAACTTCAGTATTTCAAAATTAGTTCTTTTGTCATCAAAATCATTGTAGACAATGTTTACTTCAGGCAATGTCTTTAAAACGTGTCCAATGCATTTCGGGCATTAACATCATGCCCTTCATCAGGGAATCGACACTGTGAAACAATAATGTGAATAGCTATTAGTGTGACTTCTGTCCATGTAAACATATGTAAAAGTAAACAAGCAAACATTTTCCTAAACATAATCATATTCACCCTTATTTCGTACTGTGCACATACAAATGAAAATGACGTGATTAAATGGTGGTGCTTAATGGGTTGGGGCGGTAGGGAGCTAACAACATATATATGTGAGCGCGGCGTG
Source organism: Lissotriton helveticus (assembly GCF_964261635.1). Lineage (NCBI taxonomy): Eukaryota > Metazoa > Chordata > Amphibia > Caudata > Salamandridae > Lissotriton > Lissotriton helveticus. Next base: position 270,337,348 of record NC_136068.1, read on the forward strand.
TCACTTACATGCCTGTCTAGGGAAGTTGATCGATTCTGTAAAGAAACGATAAGAACGTGGTCAGCACATGATAATTGGGTGCTTCGGTGAAGCGCTCAAGAGTTAAATCTGTCGTGTGTCGGTAACTGACCTGAAGTGAAGTTGAGAAGTGTTGCGGTCCGTTTGTTCATCTCCAGGAACGCCGGCACAGAAGATTCTGGCGGCGTTTAGATATTTTAAAATTGGCCGATCATGTGACTCGTCACGTGTCTGACATAGTAAAAAGACTATGGGTGTCTGTCGTGTCATCGAGTGAAATGTGAAAAGAGAATTGAGGAAAAATGACGGGCTTGTCAGTAATGCAGGCTGTATGCAAACTAATAAAGTGTAGAGAAATAACGACTAGATAAAGTGAACAACATTATTGAAATTAAAAATGTTGTGTACATGCGCTGGTCTGGGATCGAACTGTGGGTGTGTGGGATAAGAATGAGTCTGTAGCTAACGCTGTAGCTAGTGTCGATTGAGTGAAAAACTAAGTGAAAGATGAGGGGTAGGGTGCAGGTGGGGAGAAAAAGTGTCAATGTTAATCAAGAACAAACAAAGTGGTCACAAGTTGCAGTCGATAGAGCAAATATTTACAGGTAACAGGACAGTTCAATTCTTTCATTGAGACCCATCGGTTTTTGAGTCGACAATTTCTGGATCCAAAAGTTCTCTCTTCTTAGGAGATGTTTGTTGTTGTCTATCCCCTCCATTTTTTGAACAGTTTCAAGGATGATATATTTGATTTGCGAAACATTGTGATGTTGTTCAACGTAATGTAAAGATAGTGCTGACTTCAGATTTTTGAGTCGGATGTTGGACTTATGTTCGGTAAGACGCACCTTGATACGTCGCTCTGTCTTGCCGACATACATCTTGCCACATGGGCATCTTATCCCATAGATCAAATTGCTGGTATCGCAGGTGGCATTAACCCTTAGTTTGATGGCGTTGCCTTGCATGGGGTGATGGATAATGTTCCCTCTGATTATACTGTTGCAATTGCCGCAGTTCAGGCAAGGTTTTGTTCCAGAATATGCTATAGTCTCAATAGGTTTGTTCTGTAGGATTTCTCCCAAGTTCTTTGCCCTAGTGAAAGCGAATAAGGGTGGTTGACTAAATGACTGTTTGAAGTCGGGTTCAATGTTTAGTATTGGCCAATGCTTCAATATCACTTGTTTATATTTCTTGCTGGCAGTTGAATATTTAGAAACCACCACAGTTCGTGTTTGGTCAGATTTTCTTTTGGGAGTTAAGAGTTTAGACCTGTTGATATTGACAATCCTTGCTTTGGTTTCTTCAACTAGGGTTTGGGGATAACCTCTATTGATGAACTTGTTGGTCATTTCATTGAGACTTGCGTTGAGGATTGCATCATCGGAGGTAATCCTTTTTACTCTGGCCATCTGTGAGAATGGTAGGTTCCTTATCAGATTAGGTTCATGAAAGCTCGAGTGTAGTAGCATGTTATTTCTATCTGTCGGTTTGACATAGAGTTCCGTTGTGAAACCATGTTGGGTTAGAGATATTTTCACATCCAGGAAATTGACAGAAGTGTCTGATATATCCCAGGTTAATTGGATTCGGTTATCTATTTCATTGAACTTTGTGAGTTCAGTTCGTAGTGTCTCCTCCGTGTTGTTCCAAATAATGAAAAAATCATCAATGTATCGAATAATCATTCTCAAATTGTTGGTCCATGCTGTTTTCGTGAGGATATGTTGGTTTTCGTACCACTGCATAAAGATGTTCCCGTACACGGGTGCGGCCGAATTGCCCATGGCCATCCCGGTGAGTTGTTGATACCAGTTTTCTTTGACTTTGAAATAGCTGTGGTATAAAGTGAAACATATTAGTTCCATTAGAAACATCTGTAGGTCATGGTCCAATTCAGTGTTCAAGAGTGCTGCCTCCATAGCTTCAATCCCCATATCATGGGGTATGCTCTCGTATAAGCTACACACGTCTGCAGTGCATAAGATCACTTTTTCATCTGGATTCCATGGTAGTTGTTGTAATTTCAATAAAAATTGTGAAGTGTCCTTGATGTAAGTTTGCATAGATTGCACTGTTGGTTGTAAATATTTGTCAATCAACTGACCTATTGGTTCGTGTAGGCTTCCTCGCGTGGAAACGATTGGCCTCATTGGTGGGTTCCTGATGTTTTTGTGAATTTTCGGGACCATTCGCAATGATGGGCTTCTTGGGTTAGAGGTTGTTAAAAAGTTTTTTGTTCTCTCGGTGATGACACCCTGGATATGAGCTCCATCGATAATGGTCTGTAATGTTTTCGAATACTCCCCTGTCGGGTTGTGATCCAGTTTGCGATAGGTGTTGATGTCTGTGACGTGTTCCATCACTTTGGTCTCATACATAGTAGTGTTCATGATCACAATCGCTCCACCCTTGTCCGCTTTGGTGAATATTATTCGATCGTTAGTTGCCAATTTATGCAGTGTATCAAGGTCCTTTTGTGTCATATTCCTTGTTTTGGGTTTGGTGTGTCTGATCTTACTGAGATCTTGTTTGACTATGGTTTCGAATAAATCCAATGTCTTGTGGCTTATTGGTGCTTGAAAAGAGCTCTGGGGACGTAATCCCAACAGTTGATCTTTCTCGAGTTGTGGACGCTGCGGTACAACATTATCAAAAAAATGTCTTAGTCTAAGTTTTCGCATTAGCTTGAAGAAGCTGACTTCCAGTTCTAGATGATCCGTGGAAGTAGTGGGTACGAAGGAGGTGCCCTTCTGTAGTAATTCCAATTCATAAGTACTGAAGTCTTGGTCACTGATGTTAATCACTAATTGTTCTGTTATAAATTATTTTTGGGTCTCTTCTCCTTCTCCTTGTCTTTGGTTGTTGCTGTAGTACTGCGAGTGGTCGGAGGATCTCTTTCTTTGTCCTTTTCTTTTCCCTCTCCTGGGTCTCCTTTTTGGGCTTGACCCTGTTCTAAAAAAGGATTGGTGTCTGGTGTTTTGCTGGTAGTTGGTACTTCAGCTGATGTTTGATCTTGTGATGTCCGGGTGGGTTGAGTTTTACGTGGTTTTTGACTCGGTTCGCTGTCCGTTGATGAAGTGTCAGTATTAGAGTTGTATGGGCGATTCCTGCATTTTTGGGCATAAATATCAGCCCATGTGTAGACTTCACCAAGTCTGTAATCCAAGGTATCCCTCTTGAACTTGCGAATTTTGCGTTCATTAATTTCTCTTGAATGGCGTTCTATTTGGTTTTTGATATCGTCCAAGGTAGTTTTTAATTCGTCTTCTGACATCATTTTGGAAAGTTCCGTTGATGTTTCCTCGATTTCTGCTGTGAGTTCCTCCAGGATGGTGGATAGTTCTTGAATGATTAGAAGGATCAAGTCTAGTGAACATTTATTAAGAATCTCATACCAGCGTTCTTGAAACTTTTTAGAATGTTTACAAAGGGATGGTTTCAGTGCAATTCTTAAGCCTCGTGGTATGCGTTGGTTACGGTGGTATTTAATGAGGGTACTGGCATGGAGTTGTTGGTTGATTTTCCTTTTAGAGAGATACAGTAACTGTCTTATGTTTTGCTCTTTAGACCGGCTCGTGGTTTCCTGTGTGAGTTCCTCCCTGATCAGGGAATACATTTGGTCCACGTCTTTGGCATCAAACGCGAAAGTGGAGGCTCTGGCCTCTGTGCTCTTCGATATGGCCTCGTAGTTGCTCATGCTATCGTTGTTTGTAGAGATTGTAAGTGCGTGCTATCTATCCTGGGGACGCTGTATTGGATAATATGAATGAAATCGGAATGATGCACAGCAATTTGAAAGATGGTTACCCTGTTGGAGGTAATAGTGTGGTAGTTTTGTGGTGCTCCGCAAGGTGACGTCGAGTGCCCAACGGCGTCGGTCAATGTACGTTAAAGAAGTGAAGCTAGAGGATCTCTAGTTTCATCCCTTAGCAGGCACACATGTTGTTGTCTTTTATGGTGATAAAAAGACTTCCACTCAATAAGTTTTCTTTAAGTGTCTTTATGTTGCATTGCTTTTTTAACTTCAGTATTTCAAAATTAGTTCTTTTGTCATCAAAATCATTGTAGACAATGTTTACTTCAGGCAATGTCTTTAAAACGTGTCCAATGCATTTCGGGCATTAACATCATGCCCTTCATCAGGGAATCGACACTGTGAAACAATAATGTGAATAGCTATTAGTGTGACTTCTGTCCATGTAAACATATGTAAAAGTAAACAAGCAAACATTTTCCTAAACATAATCATATTCACCCTTATTTCGTACTGTGCACATACAAATGAAAATGACGTGATTAAATGGTGGTGCTTAATGGGTTGGGGCGGTAGGGAGCTAACAACATATATATGTGAGGGCGGCGTGTCACTTGCATGCCTGTCTAGGGAAGTTGATCGATTCTGTAAAGAAACAATAAGAACGTGGTCAGCACATGATAATTGGGTGCTTCGGTGAAGCGCTCAAGAGTTAAATCTGTCGTGTGTCGGTAACTGACCTGAAGTGAAGTTGAGAAGTGTTGCGGTCCGTTTGTTCATCTCCAGGAACGCCGGCACAGAAGATTCTGGCGGCGTTTAGATATTTTAAAATCGGCCGATCATGTGACTCGTCACGTGTCTGACATAGTAAAAAGACTATGGGTGTCTGTCGTGTCATCGAGTGAAATGTGAAAAGATAATTGAGGAAAAATGACGGGCTTGTCAGTAATGCAGGCTGTATGCAAACTAATAAAGTGTAGAGAAATAACGACTAGATAAAGTGAACAACATTATTGAAATTAAAAATGTTGTGTACATGCGCGGGTCTGGGATCGAACTGTGGGTGTGTGGGATAAGAATGAGTCTGTAGCTAACGCTGTAGCTAGTGTCGATTGAGTGAAAAACTAAGTGAAAGATGAGGGGTAGGGTGCTGCTGGGGAGAAAAAGTGTCAATGTTAATCAAGAACAAACACAGTGGTCACAAGTTGCAGTCGATAGAGCAAATATTTACAGGTAACAGGACAGTTCAATTCTTTCATTGAGACCCATCGGTTTTTGAGTCGACAATTTCAGGATCCAAAAGTTCTCTCTTCTTAGGAGATGTTTGTTGTTGTCTATCCCCTCCATTTTTTGAACAGTTTCAAGGATGATATATTTGATTTGCGAAACATTGTGATGTTGTTCAACGTAATGTGAAGATAGTGCTGACTTCAGATTTTTGAGTCGGATGTTGGACTTATGTTCGGTAAGACGCACCTTGATGCGTCGCTCTGTCTTGCCGACATACATCTTGCCACATGGGCATCTTATCCCATAGATCAAATTGCTGGTATCGCAGGTGGCATTAACCCTTAGTTTGATGGCGTTGCCTTGCATGGGGTGATGGATAATGTTCCCTCTGATTATACTGTTGCAATTGCCGCAGTTCAGGCAAGGTTTTGTTCCAGAATATGCTATAGTCTCAATAGGTTTGTTCTGTAGGATTTCTCCCAAGTTCTTTGCCCTAGTGAAAGCGAATAAGGGTGGTTGACTAAATGACTGTTTGAAGTCGGGTTCAATGTTTAGTATTGGCCAATGCTTCAATATCACTTGTTTATATTTCTTGCTGGCAGTTGAATATTTAGAAACCACCACAGTTCGTGTTTGGTCAGATTTTCTTTTGGGAGTTAAGAGTTTAGACCTGTCGATATTGACAATCCTTGCTTTGGTTTCTTCAACTAGGGTTTGGGGATAACCTCTATTGATGAACTTGTTGGTCATTTCATTGAGACTTGCGTTGAGGATTGCATCATCGGAGGTAATCCTTTTTACTCTGGCCATCTGTGAGAATGGTAGGTTCCTTATCAGATTTGGTTCATGAAAGCTCGAGTGTAGTAGCATGTTATTTCTATCTGTCGGTTTGACATAGAGTTCCGTTGTGAAACCATGTTGGGTTAGAGATATTTTCACATCCAGGAAATTGACAGAAGTGTCTGATATATCCCAGGTTAATTGGATTCGTTCATCTATTTCATTGAACTTTGTGAGTTCAGTTCGTAGTGTCTCCTCCGTGTTGTTCCAAATAATGAAAAAATCATCAATGTATCGAATAATCATTCTCAAATTGTTGGTCCATGCTGTTTTCGTGAGGATATGTTGGTTTTCGTACCACTGCATAAAGATGTTCGCGTACACGGGTGCGGCCGAATTGCCCATGGCCATCCCGGTGAGTTGTTGATACCAGTTTTCTTTGACTTTGAAATAGCTGTGGTATAAAGTGAAACACATTAGTTCCATTAGAAACATCTGTAGGTCATGGTCCAATTCAGTGTTCAAGAGTGCTGCCTCCATAGCTTCAATCCCCATATCATGGGGTATGCTCGTGTATAAGCTACACATGTCTGCAGTGCATAAGATCACTTTTTCATCTGGATTCCATGGTAGTTGTTGTAATTTCAATAAAAATTGTGAAGTGTCCTTGATTTAAGTTTGCATAGATTGCACTGTTGGTTGTAAATATTTGTCAATCAACTGACCTATTGGTACGTGTAGGCTTCCTCGCGTGGAAACGATTGGCCTCATTGGTGGGTCCCTGATGTTTTTGTGAATTTTCGGCACCATTCGCAATGATGGGCTTCTTGGGTTAGAGGTTGTTAGAAAGTTTTTTGTTCTCTCGGTGATGACACCCTGGATATGAGCTCCATCGATAATGGTCTGTAATGTTTTCGAATACTCCCCCGTCGGGTTGTGATCCAGTTTGCGATAGGTGTTGATGTCTGTGACGTGTTCCATCACTTTGGTCTCATACATAGTAGTGTTCATGATCACAATCGCTCCACCCTTGTCCGCTTTGGTGAATATTATTCGATCGTTAGTTGCCAATTTATGCCGTGTATCAAGGTCCTTTTGTGTCAACTAGAGATCCTCTAACGTCCATACATAAGAGACATAGACTTTTGGCGCAGCTAAGACGGCGACAGGCGACCATAGCGTACCTCCAGGAAACCCACCTTAATAGTGCAGCGAGTAAGAAACTACATAAGAAATGGAAGGGCCAGTTGTTTGCCACTACCTACTTGGCGTTCTCGAGGGGGGCGGCTATTTGTCTTAAAAATTCTGTCCCATTCAAGTTGATAGAGCAGAGGCTGGACCCGGAAGGGCGTTATGTATTTATACATGGCCTGTTGGACGGCTCCCCAGTGGTGCTCGGCAGTATATATGCACCGAACACGGGTCAGATGGCGTTCCTTACCGCGGTCAATAGGGTACTGGCAGAATGGTCGGAATATGACTGGATAATTGGAGGGGACTATAATGCAGTGCTGGACGTCTCCCTTGACAGGTCCCACCCCCCTTTACAAGCAACGAAGAGTAGGAGACAGGCAGAGGCGTTGACACAATCGGCAGATGGCTGGGACTTGACTGATGTGTGGAGGAGTAAACACTTTCTACATAGAAAATATACATTCTACTCTCCACCCCACAAGCTACATACGAGGATAGATCACATCTTCTGCTCTAGAACCCTGCTAGGGTCTGTGGTGACTGGGGAAGACGTTCTCCGATCACAACCCGGTAGAAGTCACGATTCAATGGGGTAGGGTCCCATCTCCCTTCCCGACGTGGCGCCTATCGCCGGACCTCTTGGAGGACACCGTGTACAGGTCCACATTGGCCAATGCTATCACGCAGTATTTTGACACAAATGCAGGCACTGCTGGCTCGCGACAGATCGAATGGGACGCATTTAAAGTGTCCATCCGGGGTGTCGCGATGAGCACGAAGGTGGGTATGAGGTACACAACACTGGAAAGACTTAAAGAGGTGGAGGGACGAATGGCACTGTTGGAGACTGAGGCAGCGGGTACGACTGTAGGACTCACACAGTATCAAGAAGCACACATACAACACGCCGAATTACTCGAGGAGCTGAGGCTGCTAGACTACAGGGAATATACACGCAGGCAACACGCACACGCGGAACGGTCGGGCCCTTTATTGGCGCGCATGATACGTAATGAACCCATACACACTCCCATATTGGAAGTGCATGACCAGCGAGGGACACTGGCCACAACACAACTCAACATAAACTCTGCATTCCGGTAATACTATGCGGCGCTGTATGGACGGCATCCGCCTCTCCCAGAGGACGAGTCCTTTATGACAGACCTCAACCTGCCGCACCTCGAGGCACGCCAGAGTGAGGACTTGGCACGCCCCATCACGGTTGCTGAGATACGACAGGTGATTCGGGCGCTCCCGCGAAACAAGGCCCCCAGAACTGACGGCCTTCCGGCCAAGTTTTATGGGGCTTTTATAGACCACATGGCGCCCCGATTACAGGTGCTATACCAGGAGGCGTTGAATTCCGGCGGACTCCCGTCCACAACCCTGCAGGCACTGATAGTCTCATTACCGAAGCCTGGTAGGGATGGCCTCCAACTAGCGAAATACAGGCCGCTTTCACTACTGAACACGGATTATAAGATCCTTAGTAAGATATTGGCGGAGAGACTGTCTCAATACATCCCACTGTTAGTACACCCGGACCAATGTGGTTTCGTGCCCGGCCGGAGTACTGCCATGAACCTGCGGAGACTTAGCCAGATTATGCTGCATGAAGACGCGGTGAATGGAGCGGAAGGTTGTGTGACTCTAGACCTTCGACAGGCATTTGATTCCATCCGGTGGGATTATATGTTCGTGACGCTCAGAAAATTTGGGATACCACCCGAGTTCATAACTTGGGTAACGCTGCTCCACACGCATCCCAATGCCCGGGCACGCACTAATAAATGCATTTCGGAGCCTCTGACGATAGCAAAGGGCACCAGACAGGGATGCCCGTTGTCCCCCCTATTATTCATCCTGGCCTTAGAACCCCTATTACATAAAATTAGGGACTCTCCTCAACACAGAGGTATACAAAGGCACGCACAGACACGTGGTGTCGGCTTACTCGGACAACATAATACTTTACCTACGGGACATAGGAAGCTGCCTTGGCCCTATTACGGATATCTTTGAGGAATTCAGGATCATATCGGGTCTTACAATCAATGACACTAAGTCATTTGGGTATTGTTTTGACGCCTCCAAGGAGCTCGCTCACCTGAGATCCCCCCCCCCCACAGTTTCCAGATGGCGGAGACGACCTTCCGCTACCTGGGGATACAAGTGTACAGAGAGACGCAGGACATACTAGACGGGAACATGGGACGCGCGATTGCTGCACTAAAGGCGCAGGTGTAGTTTTGGAACACGCTACCACTGTCGGTGGCCGGTAAGGTGGCCAGATCTAAAATGGTGGTGCTGCCCCGCCTCCTCTATTTCTTTACGAACCTACCATTGTTGATCCCTAATAGCACATTCAGAACACTCAACACTATCATTACCGAGCTGGTGTGGGGGACGGGTAGACGGCAGATTGGTCTGGCCAAACTGCAGTTATCGACCGATCAGGGTGGTATGGGGGTCCCGGATATGATGGCGTATGGCTATGCGTGCCAGCTGCAATGGCTAGCTTACTGGTTAGCGGGACGCAACCTCCACGAGCTGAATATGTCCGAGTCCGACAGAGAGAAAGGCACCATACACAGACTGCTAGTGCCGAAGGTTAAGGTTCCCAGCTCGACGCCACACCTGCTGAGGTTGGCTGTCAGCTGCTGGAGAAAGGCGGTTAGGTACACGACCGTAACGACCTCCTATGCACCCACAATACCTCTACTAGGACTTCCACTCGGCACGGGTCTGCTGTCTTCCCACGAGCTCGATCCGTGGCATGAGGCGGGTGTCCTACAAGTCGGTGACTTATTTACTGACGGACGTCTAATGATCTATGCGGACTTTCGCAGGGCACACCAGACTCCGGAGGGGTTGTTTCTTACATACGCTAAAATCAGACACTACATCATGTTGACCTGGGCACCGGACGGCACAGAACCACCCATAAACCCATTGCTCACCATGCAGTACTTAATGGGGTCAGACAGCCATCTGACGAAGTGGATAACCCACGGTATCAGGACGGGGAGGGCAACCTCACTACAACAAACCCAAGGGCGAAGGGAGGGTGACTCAGCTAGGGTCTTCAGGGACAAGGAATGGAAACGGATCTTGAAATTTCCCAAGAAAGTTTCAAGGAACCCCAAATTTAAATGTATTCAGCTAATGGTGGTACACAGGGCATACCTCACCCCACGCAGATTACACACCATGTTTCCCGATGCTGCAGACACATGCCCCCGCTGTGGGGCTGGAGACGCTGGCTTACTACACATGCTATGGGACTGCCCCAAATTAGGGTACTATTGATCAACAGTACATGACACACTAACTAGGCTAGCGCCAGCCAGACCGTACGCATCTGTGACTTATAGTATACTGGGGTTGGGCCCTACCGAAAAGAAGAGGAGTGGGGCGACTCGCTTCGCCGACTTGGCCCTCTTACTGGCGAGGTGGACGATCACGATGAGGTGGAAATCGGCGAGACCGCCGGACCCGGACGTTTGGCACGGGGAGGTGCTGCGCTGGGATAGAGCGGAGGGTATGGAATTGCAGAAAGAGGAGCGTAGAGGCCTACGGAAAACCCCTATTTCTATGGAGTGGAATGCAATGATTTTGGGCTTTGAATCGGGGTTTGCTGATAATGTCTCGCAGTCGATTATGGGGGATGTTGTGAGAGAGATGTGTTCACAGTGGTCTGGGGTCACTTCCCCTCCTTTCTCCCCCCCCCTCTGCTTCCTCTGTACCTACTCCCAACCCCCACGTTGTTATGATAGTCCACTCTTAATGGATCTCAGGGACGCATAGTCAGGTGCTAATAAAAGAGACTTTGTGACACTGGCTAGGGGAATACATGTAGATCTGGCAGGACTGTAACTATTTGCTACCTTTGTGGCCAGAGCGAACACGGTGCGAAAGTGTGTATAGACAACTTTGAGTAAGTGCCGGATTGTTAAGAGGGAGGGGGAAGTTATTGGTAAGCAGAATGTATCGCTATTGTTAAAAGAAAAATGAAAAAATTGTCAACATGCATATCATTTCGGTTATTGTATGGAACAATGTCACTTATTCGGTGATTAACGATTGCTATAGATTGTAATTGTCCATGCTCAACACTCACAATAAAAATATTTTTTTTTAAAATATATATAGCGGGAGAAACAGAGCTAGTGGACAGGATTTGTGCAATTCTCGTGAGTTTTCCTGGTTGACCATGGAATCTCGCTAGATCTCTCCAGGGTCCCTAAAAACAGGAACTGAGCCGTCATTTCAGGGAAATAAAACAAAGTAGGTTGATAAAAACACAGCATACATACCATACTTGCCAACATTTTAGAAGAGTAAAGTGGGAGATTTAAAAACAATATTTGGGAGAATGTATTTCTCCCATTGACTTCTATTGCGGCCTCAATTGGGTCTATTGGCATGTATGGAGCTTTCAAGTGAAAATGATCGGATATGAGAAATGAAAATATAAGTTTTTCCTCACCTGTTACTGGCAGTGCATACTCCGAGTCTCACAAAGCCAGTCCCTGTCAGCTGTAGCCTGCCAAGGGAACAGGTTTTTCCGGGCAAGAATCGGGAGGAAGGAAACTAACCTTGAAATTGGTACTCTCCCGTCTGAATCGGGAGGGTTGGCAAGTATGAACATACTTATAGAAAAAACATATTACTCTGGCAGGACAGCAAGCCTGCTCCAGGTGTATAGTGGGAACCACCCCTGGGAGAGATGTGGATCCCTGAGGCATGCTATTATTTTGACAAGGTGGTGTGACAAGGCAATGATGGGAGCAAATCTATGCCTTCGGGAAGACTAGTGCTCGCCTATGGGTGCAGCACTGCCTGTAACAAGGGAAACATGTGGAGGGGAACTTGGCGTGTCCACAAGGAGAAAGGGAATGATGCAGGCACGTGGGGTCGCACAGGGCTACATCAAGGAACCTCTTACATAGGCAGGACTTACTCAGATCATAACCCTGAGTTGGCCCTTTTAGGGCACCCCATCCATCAACCCAAATGTAGCAACAACAGCCTAGAGGGCTTGATGACCCTGCTTTTAGAAGCACTACAGGAAAGGAGATTGATGAGTACTTCAACCTCAATGAGGGTATGACAGCAGACTCTGCAAATGAACGGGAGGTCTTTAAGGATGTGGTGCGGGGAGCCGGCAAAGTAATAACTCATGGGATTAGAACAACACTTACCTCAGATTTAACTAGTGGGGAGAGCCAATTAGGCCCACTTAATCAACTACTCCAAAAAACGGATGGTGACCCCATGCAATATGATCAGCTTCGGGAAGAGCATGCTTTGCTAATGCAACAAATAAGCTGTCGCAATTTTACAATGTATTTGCCCAAATACACACAGATGGGGACCGAAGGGGCAGACTCCTGGCCTGGCTTATTGGACAAGTGAGGCAATATCATAACACAGGTGGAGGATAGTGTGAGGCAAATGCAATATACCCAGGAAAACGGTCAACGAAGTCTTTTACAACTACTATTGCGAGCTTTCTACAAAGAAATATGCCACCACAATAGAAGGGATATTGCAATATGCTGAAGGCGCGCACCTCTGTATGGAACAGAGAGGAGAATAGTATTGCTGAGATTACCATACAGTTGGTACAGATGGTGATCACATTCCTTATTTCTGGAAAACTCCTCCGGCTCCGATGGCCTACAAGCCAAAATTTGTAAGAATTACTGCCTAAAAATAGCTTCCAAATTATTAGACAAGTATAGCATTGCCTTTGACATGGGTTGCCTGAGAAGTACTATACCTGGAGCCATCCTTGTTTACCTCCCCAAGACGAGTGCAGCGACTCTTGGCACAGGAGCTTCTAGACCACTTTGGATGTTGAACACTGATTACAAATGCTCCCAGATCTTGCATACTCAGATCAGAGTGGGTTTATACCGGGCCGCAGGATTCCTTCCAATATACGCTACCTCCTGCATATTTTGACTTCCTAGCTGGAGACATAAGCACATATGCCCAACTAGGGATCATATCGATTGACCTGTGTAAAGCATTTGGCACAATCAATTGGCTGTCCCTGATTTCTGTAGTGTCCAAAATGGTACTGTATCGATACTAATCAAATGGGTTAAGCTACTGTATACAGCTACTGTAGCATGAGTCAGGTCTAATAGAATAATCTCTGTACTAATAATGATAGTTGGCCAGATTCACAAAGGTAAACTTCCTGGCACAGGTCTCAAGGATAGCTAGATGTAAGTTCCAACAGCTTTATTATTTACACAGAGCGTACCTCACCACTAAAAGTATAAAACTGATGTCTCGATCAGCCTGAGACAAACTTCCCAGGTGTCGACTTGGGCGTGGTAAATTTTTGTCATGGGATGTGGTCATGCATTGGGTGCCATTTTACGGATTAGAAGTAACGGGAAAACTAGAACAGGCTGCTAGCAGAACAGGGCTAATTCAAACAAAATGCTGCCTATGGTGTGAGGATCATACCCACACCAAACAAGCGGCAGATCACAAATAAGTTTATAGACTTAATTCTAACTCTCCGTAAAAGGGGAATTCCACTTCACTGGGTACTGGAATGCAGAATTGGACAACAAAATAGATTTGGCCAAGATTCTATCCAGGATAAGCATGTAAGCTGAAGCACATACCGACTGGGAGGACCTCTTGACTTCTCTGAATTGGCGACTCAAGGGACTAGCACAACCAACCTAGACTAGTGGTCTTCCCAGTATCTCCAGAAGGCACAAAAGAAACAGTGGAGCATCATCCACGACTTTAATTGTGCTGGGAAACGAACAATTGCCCTAAGGTTGTTCAAGCCACATACCTTGATAGCAGACTAAAATATTTAACTGTAGCGGGGTCTTCAATAATTCTTATTTCCTGCTCTTATCGTTATCCTCACCCTCTCATGCTACTACCCACCTCAACTTACTCAACAGCCCACAAACCTCTAAATAAAATCCATGACACACTGTAATATTATAATGCTCTTGTTTGCTATTTCCTGGTTGCTGCTGAATTGCATTAATAATGAAGATAATGACACGTATCCATTTGACAACATCGGTGTCTTATTATGCAATCTTGCCTATTGTCATATGCTTAGAAAAAAAGGAAAACAATAAAAAGATATTTAAAAAATCATGCACTAAAGACCTTGCAGTGACTGTGATGCAAAATTCACTGTAGGATTCTGTAATGGTGTTTAAAGACATGTGGACACATCGGCGGACATAGCAGCATGCCCATGAAGTACTTATGCATCTCTGAATAGCAGTTATCGAGATGTGTGGTATTGGTCGTATGTGTTGTGTTGTGCGCGTGGTCAGTCTCGTGTGTGTGTTAGCGCGTGTCTGTGTGTGCACGTGTTGAATGTGTAGAATGCATGCTTGGAGAGAATGTAGGGAGTAGGGAAGGCAGTTGCTGAAGGAGGAGGGTTGGAGGTTGCTGTTGTGTTCGGTGTCGCTGTACCATACTACTTGAATAAAGGAATGAGAATCAAGAAGTGCCTACCTTCATCCTTTCAACATATGGCGACGAGCGGGATTCAGCAGCGGCACTGAGCACAATTTTCTCGTGAAAATATTTTTTTTCCTTCTTCTACTATTTTTTTTGCGCCACAATGGATTTGCTATTCCTGTGAATTTTTGCCGTTATTCAGAGCCTTGGATGTATGGTGCTCTTTTGAACTTTCTATCGGCAGAACTTGAGTGGTAAAGTTTCGATTGGAATACTTGCCTTCACGGCGCTTGATCCTTGCCGTTACATCTGGCATCTTTCGAGCAGCCTCGCATCTTCCAAGCAGCTGTTTCCGTTCGTGAGTAGATTGAGCGTGAATGCTTCATATTCCACGTTCTCATTGTTCCTCGCAACTGGATGACGCGGAAGACATGCCTGCGAGCTTCCGTAGTGTGTGTCATTAGCGTCGCTGCATCATTACGCACTATAATGCAACGTGGCGGCCATCTTTAATTCTGTATCCTAGCAACGAGTTAGCGCTAAACTACAAGTGCCGAGCGCCGAACTTTTTATTATTTTCACATCGTTTGCATTAAGGAGCCTTTTTCTATCCAGCGCTTAATACATCAAGTAAGCGCTTATTTTTATTTATCCTTCTTGACCAGTGAATTTAATGGTGAATTCTAGAATACTGCATTATTTGGACTTACAAGTCGTTCTCTAGGAGGATTCAAATTAAACTTTGGTGAACATTTTGCCCAATTTGAACTACAACTAATGATATAACCGGAACTTTGGTGAACTTTTTGTGCAAGAATTATACTTATCGGAAAAAATATTTTTTTTGCATTTGTATTTTCTTTACGCATTTTAAATGTCTTCAATTCACCCACCGCCATTTTTTTTAGCAGAATCTGGTGAACCTCCTATTGCATGGGACTTATGGGTTGATATGTTTGAAGCTTATGTTGAGGTTTTAGATGAAGAAGAATGTTCACAAGAAAGGAAAGTGTCTTTACTTAAACATAGACTTGGTGCAGTAGGTTTAAGGGAATTCAAAAATTTACCTAAAATTGAGAATGCTGGCGACATGGGTGTTTATCAATGTGCTGTTAAACAAATGCAGGAGAGGTTTGGGAGAAAAATTAACGTTGTTATGGAAAGATTCAAGTTCTATTCGAGGGCTCAAAAAGTGGATGAGTCGATTGATCAGTATGTTTCAGCTTTAAGGGGTTAAGCTGTTACGTGTGAGTTTGAAAGTATGACATAGGACCAGGTTTTACGCGACCAAATTCTTATGAAAACTAAATCTAAAAAAATTCAAGAAAAATTATGGTCGTCAGGTAGTACTTCGTTAAAAAATGCCATTGAAGTAGCTAGAGGTGTGGACATTTCGGACCAATGTATTCGTGAAGTTAGAAATGAGAAAAATGATTCTGAATCTAGTTCAGTTAATGTGATAAATAAGGGTGACAAATCCAAGTTCAAGAACGAGAATAGGTCGTTTAGTAATTATTCTAACAAGCAAAGTAATGAGAAAAGTTACGAGAAAAGCAATGAGCAAAAGAAGTTTGCATGTTATAGGTGCGGATCTACCAACCATTTAGCTAACTATAAGTGGTGTCCTGCTCTTGATAAAATATGTACCAACTGTAAAAAAAAAAGGACATTTCACTAGAGTATATCACAATTTTAAGGCTAAAGTTAATTGTGTCCAAGAAGATGATCAAGATGACATTAATTGTATTCAAGAAGATAGTCAAGATGATATTTTTCATGTAGTAGGTGAAGTTTGCAGTGTACATGATGAGTGAGTTAAGGGGACGAGTAAAGTTAAAAAATTACCATCATGCATCGTCAACATTGACGGTTTAGAAGTTAAAGTAATGGTAGACTCTTGTGCATGGTATACCATTATGGGCATGGATCTATTTAAATCGCTTTGGCCCAACAGATCATTATTAGGATCGGATGTACACCCTGGAAGTTATACTGGACATAAAATACCTTTAGAAGGGTTTATTTTAGCCAAGATTAGTTTTGGACATAATTCGTGTCAAGGTAAAATATATGTGGCTAACAAAGGTGCAACCATTTTAGGATGGCCACACATAACTGACTTGGGTATGAACATTGATCCTAGTTTAGATTTTCCTGTTTATTCTATTCAGAATGATTGTTGTGAGATGAACAACTATTCATTTCTTAAGGAAAAATTTCCTGACGTATTTTCTAATGACATCGGCAAGATGATTGGATTCAAACATAAAATCATTTTAAGAGAAGGTGCGTGTCCCGTGAGACAAAAACTTAGGAACGTACCTATTAGTTATAGAGAGAAATTGGGTGAAATACTAAAAAAATTGTGCAAGGATGGAATTGTTGAACCAGTTGAGAGTTCAGACTGGGTTTCGCCAGTGGTGATTTCCCTTAAATCCAATGGCGATTTGCGCTTGTGCGTCAATTTAAGGTGTCTAAATGACGCCATTTGGGTCGATACATTTCCTCTTCCAAATTTACAAGAACTTACATCTTCTGTTGGTGGGTCCTCTTGGTTTTCCAAGATAGACTTGACAAGCGCGTATCACCAAATTGTTTTAGATGAAGATTCTAAGCATTATACTGCATTCATTACCAAAGAGGGAATGTTTAGATATAAACGTATGCCCTTTGGCCTTGCAAGCGCGTCGGCAGTCTTTCAAAGAGAGATGTGCAGAATTTTGCAAGGCATTAAAAATACAAAAGTATTCCAGGACGACATTTTAATATATGGAAGGAATAAGGAATGTCATGATGAAAGTTTATATGCTGTTTTAGAAGCATTGAGAAGTAGTGGATTAACTATCAAAAATGAAAAGTGTGTCTTTGGAAAACCTGAAGTGGAGTATTTAGGACATGTTATATCCAAGGATGGTATTCGACCAAAAACTGGCCATGTGGATGCAATTCTAGCTGTTCCTGAGCCAACAAATAAGGAACAATTAATGTCATTCTTAGGGTTAACAGAATTTTACTCACGTTTTATTGAAAATTATGCCTCTAAAGTTGAACCATTAAGGTCATTGTTAAAAAGAGGTATAGCATTTACATGGGGTGAGCAACAAAAAATGTGTTTTGAAAAGGTGAAGAAAGAAATCATCACTACACCATGTTTAAAACACTTCTTGCCAACTGCTGAATGTATATTGTCTGTGGATGCGTCTGGGTATGGCATTGGTGCTGTGTTCTCTCAGCATGTTAAATCAGAGAAGTGGGTAGTTGCGTATGCTTCACGCACACTGACAAAATCAGAACGCAATTATTCTGTGATAGAGAAGGAGCTGTTGGCTGCTTCATGGGCTGCTGAGAGATTTAGAATGTACGTGTGGGGGAGAAAATTCAAAATTTGTCCCGATCATAAACCCTTGGTAAATATTTTGAGACCTGAAGGTGGGAAGAATTTAACTCCTAGGTTAGCTCGCTTGGCTTCAAAGTTGCAAATGTTCAGTTTTGACATAGAATATATTCCTGGTAAGGATAACGTGGTTGCGGATGGTCTTTCAAGATTACCCAAAGTAGATTCGACAGGATCTGAAATTAATAGTGATTGTGAAATAGCTTTTACCATCAAGGATGTATTTTTGATTGATGGAAAGGATGTCAATAACATAGTATCTGAGGCGTCATGGATGTGCGAGATGGACAAGGATATTGCTTTGAAAGAGGTTAAACAATTTATAATTAATCGTTGGCCAAGAGAGTCTAGCTTACGGGGTGAATGTGCTGCATTTTGGAAAGTCAAAGAGGAACTATGTGTTGTTAATGATATTGTTGTAAGAGGAGACAGAATTGTGCCTCCATTTAGTTTAAGAGAGGACATTGTTGAGAAGAGTCACATGGGACACGGTGGTATGTCCAGTACAAAAAGGAGAATTAAAGAGTGGTTTTGGTGGCCAGGAGTTGATTCTATGGTGGATCGTTTAGTGAGGAACTGAAAAGTTTGTTGTACCAGCGATAAGGTGGCAAAGCCGTTGAGTGTTCCTGTAACTATGGTGGAGCTACCTGAGTATCCATGGCAAAAAGTTGCTATTGATTTTATGGGTCCATTTTCAGCTTTGTCAGCAAAGGATTGTATGCCATTGTATTAGTCGATTATTATTCGAAATGGCCTGAGGTAAGAATGGTAAATGGGATGACTACGGATGTGGTCATTGAGTTTTTAGAAGATGTGTTTTCAAGGGAAGGAGTCCCGGAAGTCCTGGTTTCAGATAATGGGCCTCAGTTTGTGTCACAAAAAAAGGAAGAATTTTTAGTGGTGATGGGCATCAAGCACATCAAATCATCACTATATCATCCCGAAAGTAATGGTCAAGTTGAGCGCTTTAATAGGGTGCTCAAGGAAGTGATTGAATTAGCATTGAGTGCAGGGTTACCCTGGAGGAAGGCTTTACAAGAAAGATTGACTGCATACCGTGTCACCCCGCATTCTGCTACAGGGAAAACACCTTTTGAGGTTTTGAGAGGTAGGAAACCATTTACTGGGTTAGTTCCTTGGTGGTTGAGGAAAAGGAATGATAAAGTGCGGTGCAATAACAACGATATAGATAAAGAGATTAGGTCTGAGGTCAAAAAGTATCAAGATCGCAGTCAGCAGTATCATGGAAGTAAATGTAGTTGGCCGTTGGTTAAGATAGGTCAAATGGTTAGGGTAAAGAATCCTAGAAGTGTGCTGAAGGGTGAAAGTGTATGGTCTAAACCCCTGAGAGTAATGAAGGTGTTTGGTAGTGCAGTAGAGTTGGAGGACGGTAAGAGGTGGAATTTTCGCCAATTGAGTCTTTGCAATGAGAGGGATGGCGGGGTAAGTACACGATCCGGTGTTAATGAAGGAGTGGGTAGTGGATATATGTTAGGTGATGATTTTGGACTAATGAAGGATGTGACGTCAACTGGAAGTACGAGTAGTTGTAGTACCAGATGTGACACATCTGGCCGTGATGTAATCAGGAGTAGGAGTGGTGTTAGTGATGTTATTGTACCAGGTCCTACTTGTACAAATATTGGTGTTGATGGTGAGACTTTACGCCGTGGTAATAGAACAAGGAAGTTGCCTGTCCGGTTTACTGATTTTAAGTTAGGGTAATTTTTTTGGTTAGTGTCTTGTAAGCTGTTGAGGAGGAGGGTGTGTGGTATTGGTCGTATGTGTTGTGTTGTGCGCGTGGTCTGTCTCTTGTGTGTGTTAGCGCGTGTCTGTGTGTGCACGTGTGGAATGTGTGGAATGCATGCTTGGAGAGAATGTAGGGAGTAGGGAAGGCAGTTGCTGAAGGAGGAGGGTTGGAGGTTGCTGTTGTGTTCGGTGTCGCTTTACCATACTACTTGAATAAAGGGATGAGAATCAAGAAGTGCCTACGTTCATCCTTTCAACAAGATGCCTTAGTACCCACGAGAGGTTATAGAAAGTTGAATGCTTGACAACTTAACTTAAAGAGTTAAAACACCAATGGAGACATCTGTGTGGGACCTCCTGATCATTAGTTCAAATATCAGTCTGCGATCTCCCTCTTTCATCCTCCTAAGGTCTTTAAAGTGAGCTCCATTAAAGTGAGCATTAAGTATCCCACTGTAGTTATCATGCTCTATAAACGAGCATTTATAAAAATTGCATGAGAAAGAGTCATCTTCAGCACGTATTTATACACCCCAAGGAGTGAGACAACAGACAAGCAGAACCATATAAAGCACAGCATGCATAGAAGGCCCTATTACAAGTAGGGTGGATATAGGTGTAGCATTCCACCCGGCGGTATGCCTGCACCTAAGTCTGCCTATTCTGAGTTATTCCTGTGTTGACCTGACTTTTCTGGATAAATTATGTCCAGTTTTGCCCTTTACCTGAGGACAAACTCTACCATTTACTTCCCGCTCTGAGCAAGGGGTAAATGGGAGTAGAAGTCGATGCAATGTGATGTCTATGGGGGATCAGAGGGGATGGTGGCAGATGGAAGTGGAGGATGAGGTCTGGTAGTGGGAAGCATTACATTCTGCCCCTGTGCCTCAGAAGGAGGTTAAGAATGACCAGGAGTTTGGGGCTGGGCTGCACTTGCAGCCCAATCCAAAAGCGATTTTATTGGCTGAATTTTGTGGTGGATAATATCGAGTCCTGTGATCCCACATCCAGGAAATTCAGGTATGGGAACACTGGGTCACCCATAATTAGGTGACGCGGTATCCCACCCCGTGATGCTGCTACACACAATTCGTAATGAGGACTATTATGTGGCGATAGATGGGAAGAGGAACATAATCATGAAGCTGATAGAGTGCCAATGGATTCTAATTTAAACCTCAGAGAGCCACAATGTTCGTGGTAATCGCAGGTGAGGGAACGTATAGAGAGAGAGCTCAAGGTAATAGTGTTGTTTGCAGCAGAGTAGGTAATTTAAATGCAGAGACCTTCAGTTGTTTCAGAGAGGCGACAATGCCATAATATCCTGAACTTCAGTGAAAGAACAGCAACTGGGTTGGGAAGGGAGAAAATGTCGGAAATAATAGAAAGGGAAAAATAACTCTCCTACACATCCAGTGCGGTACACAAAGTTGCTAGGAAACCAGCTATTTCCTTGCAAACTGCCAGCACAATTACATTTGCAAAGAATTGACAGTGAATGACCTTTGGCTAGTCCTCTCTGTCTGCCAGTTACCAGGCATGGAACAGCTTTGTGACTTGACTGACAGCTTTGATGGGCAGATTTCCAAGCTCTGTGTGCTGTCTGAATGGCTGAGGTGCCCCAGCTTATGAAGCAGTAAAGAAATGGAAACCTGCGAGTGCCAGAGACACGAGAGCTCGGTCCTTCCAAGGAAATACAATGTGCATGAAATAAAAGAAGTCCAGCCAGGACTGCATCTGTGCTTCAGAGCAGGCTCAGAGCAGCAGAGAAATGAATGCTAAAAACTTCTGTTTTTGCAGTTTCACTTTTCTAATTATGTCAGGCGGCTTGTCTGCCACATTATTCACCGATTTTTAATAATTTCAACTTTCTTTGAAAGTGACACAAAAACAATTACTTTCCCAAATTCCGTGGTGCATATACATTTGAAATGGCACAGCCATTAAAAACAGTCTGTCCAATTAAAGGTTGTGCAATTAATTAACTGCAAGTTCCGTGAAACCGGACCAAGGAGAAAATCCATCAAACCCGTGAAATATGACCCAGCTTGTCTAAAAGACAAATATGTTTAAACAAAAGATGAAAATTGATGACAACAATGCACTCAGTAAAATGCATGCAGAGCAGATATGCGACAGCTGTACTTTGATCTGGCATGTTAAACTTGCCCTACGGAATTTGATTCATTGTATTCACTGTCTTGTAAAAAAATAAAAATAAAGAAAGGGCTGTGATTAAGCTTTAAAATACAGACTTGCACATCTGTGATACTAAAATGCCTGAAAAAAAAATCATTGGATTTTAATGATTTACAGCTTTTTACTTAATTCTAATTAAATCTAAGTGAAACAGCACAGGGGTGAATGTCTTCATTTCCGGGTCACCTGAAACTAAAGCTCCAGCTGCTGTAATGTTTCCCATCGCCTCAATGGTATAAGTTACACAACCTTGCTGTGTGCGTTTAACAGAAGTGACGTTGTGCTTCCCTTATAAGAACACTAGAGCGATAGGTCTCTGTTCAGCCAGGGCCAGGTTACCTTGAATGTACAAGTGAAGTGCATGTGGTTTTGTCTTTAAATGAAAATATTTAGGGCCATATTATCAAGTAATTGTGATAATGATCGCAAAGCGCACTTAGCGCGTTTATGTCTATTGCCGTCTATCGCTGAATTACATCGCCGTGTTAGCAGCGTATAAGCAATCTTTTGCTAACAGGCGATATTCAAACCAGTGATAGACGGCGATAAACATCATTAGTGTGTGAAATCAAGCAACGATTTCACAGCGCTAATGAAAAGCTTGTAAATATGGGAGTGTGGTCTTAATCTGTCAATCCACCTCCCATTAAAAAGATAGCTAAGTAAGGATTTTACCTGACGTTAGATTCCTGCGATAACCGCGGTTAGCGCGGCTATTTTTATCGCATTTTGTGTCCGGGTCCGGCTTGTTAATAGCGCGGTGTTGTCTTTGCGACTATTTTGCTGTTGATTTGTGAAGGAATGCCTACTTTGCATCTAATTAGCGATGCGAGGCGTTAGTAAAACTGCTGCTAACATGCGCTAATGCATGTTAGTGGTGCATTGATGATATGGAGATAAACATATTGCCGCTTTTCGGCTGAAAACGGCCGCTAAAGCTGCGATGTTGGGCTTGATAATATGCCCCTTATTGTTTTTGATGCCTGCTTCAAGGAGGTGTTTGCTTAAAAGATCAGGCTTTGCATCGAAACCTGTTAGGGTGACCAACTAGCATGGGTGCAAATTAAGGACAGTAAGTTTAAAAATTCAGGACAAAGGGTCAAAATTTAGGACAAAAATTCAGGACAGAAGTTCCAAATTTAGGACAAATCTTCGGGACAAAAGGTACGTTTTGCAGACACATCAGAGGAAGTTGTGCAATAGTATAAAAGTAAGTAAATAGACAACCACTTAAGTACAAGTCAAAAGAAGTTTATATTAGGTTGAGACAATCGTACACTTCACGGTTTTCGGTATGCACGTAGCTTCGAGCAACTGTGCAGGTCTTTTTGGGGTGTTTCATTTGATAATAATCTATTTATATGGTTACAGCACTGGGTTGTCCAGTCTGATATTTTGTTTACAACTCATGATCCTGAGCAGGCATGCTTGGTTAGAGAAGTGGTCAGGAAGATCTGATCGGATAGACTTTGTTACTAGCATCTCATATCTGAGTGCCATTGTGAGATGTAAAGCAGCACACATAGGTGAACTAAAGGGAGGATTGCTGTGATGAACCCACTATAGGGAACACATTATGGGTGTTTCAGCAAGTGGAAATTAAATTATGGAATCTGACATCGTTTATGGGGGCTTCGCAGAGAGTTGCACTAGCTGATGGAAGTCACAAAGGTGCTTATCCCTGCAGCTTTCTTAAAGCAGGCACTGTTGATACACTATTACATAGTTAATTTTTTATGCCTTGCCTATTGCTAAAAACACAATATACATCTCAAACACAGCTCATGGCAGTATGAGGCTCTCCCTAAAACCTTACACCTAAAACAAAACATGCAAACATTTGAAATTATTAGTGTAACATTCAAGTAGCAATAGGGTGTCACTCAAAATGTCATATGGATGATGTATAGATCCCACACATTAGCACACAGCAAATTCATAATAGTAACACATAGACAAGGGAGTAGCCAGAAAATGTAAATACCTCCCACTTTGATCTAAAGCTCTTATGGCACCAAGAAAGCAAAGTAAGTAATCACAACCCTGCTCAGAAGAGCTCTCTTGTCCAAGGATCTAGCCTTTCATCTTTCCATCAAACCCCGGATATCCATAATTTCAAATTTACATTCTGTCATCTATTAATTCTTTCATCCATCATTCAGTCTTTCACTATTTATTCTGTCCTTCCAGCATTCAGCCGTTCACCATTCATTCTGTCCTTCCATCTGTGTGCCCATCCATATCCAAACCGTTTCAACCATTTGCAAACCTATCCATCATCTATCCTTCCATCCATCATTTTACTAATCCATCTCTCCATCCACCCTTTCACTCATCCATCCATCATCCAGTCACCCTTTCACTCAATCCATCCTTTCACTCATCCTTCAACTCTTCCACCAATCCATCCATTCACTTATCCATCCATCCAATTACACTTTCACCTAAGCCATCCTTTTACTCACCCATCCACTCTTCCTCCAATCCATCCATTCACTCATCCATCTAACCATCCACCCTTTCATCCATCCAGCCATCCTTCACTCACTCATCCATCCACCCATTTAACCTTTCACTCATCCATACATCCACTCTCCCTTTCACTCATGCATGCATTCTTTCAATCATCCATCGTTACATTCTTCTTTTCACTCATCCATGCACCCATTCGCCCATCCATTATGCCACTCATGTATCCATGCTTCCCCTCATCCATCCATCCATCCTCCCTTGCTCTCTCCATTCCCCTTTCACTTAGCCGCCCATCCTTCTATCTACCCATCACCCATCCACCCACTCATCCATTTACTCATCCACTCATGAATCCATCCATTGACCCTATCACTCATCCATCCTTTCACCACCCTTTCTCTCATCCTTCACCCTTTCACTCATCCATCCATCCATCCTTTTGTCCACCTACCCTCCCTTTCACTCACTCACCCATCCTTACATCCACCCTTTCACTCATCCATCTATCCATTCATTCATCCTTTCATTTATCAATTCATCAATCCATCCATCATTTCTCTCATCCATCCACCCATTAACTCGTCCATCATCCAACCTTTCACTCATCCATCCATTCTTTTTACTGATCCACCCACCCTTTTATCCATTTATATACCCTTCCACCCATACAGCCATCTATTTACCCTCATTCATCCTTTCACTCATGCATCCATCCATCCTTTCTCTCATTATCCATCCATTCACCCTTTCACTCATCCATTCATCGTTCCACTAATCCGTCCAGCCATTTACCCATTCCTTCACTAATTCACTAACCCACCTTGTCACATTATTTGCAGGCAAAAGAGGCCCATAAAGAACTTCACCCTCGCTGTAGTTCCTAAAGCAAAGGGTGGGGTGGAGGAGGGTTCACTATGACTCTCCACATAGGTAATTTGAAAACTTGGAAAACATGAGTCATGCATCATTCACAGTGTCAGGACGTGATGTGGCTGTGACATGGTGTTGTTTCCAGGGCTTTAAGTGGGATGAAAAAACTGGGGTATCTCCAACGGGCATGTCTGATGTAATTAAGGGTGTGGCTTAAAACACCTAAGCTAAAAATATGTCCAACTGGTATTTTGCTGTTTCTCTCATTGCATCCAGTAACATTAGACCAACAACAAGCCATGACTATAGTCTTTGTTAATGGATGTTAGTTGCATAAAATAAATAAAAAAGCAGCAACTATGGCTTCATTGTATATAATATAAAAAATGCTTCAGATCTGAATTCTGAAATGATGAGACTGTAAGAACTATCGGGCACATGCATCATTGGTTTTTGCATTCGCAAACGGTGCGAATCGGAAAAATCGGCCGTTTGCGAATGCAAAAAGCATTTTTGGGATGCATCAAACTTTTTTGCACAATTCGCATATTTTTGCATTTCTAAAAAATGCGAATGCATTTAAGGAATCGCATTTGTGCGATTCCTTAAATGCAATGCATCATTTTTTTAAAAATTGCGAATTTGGAAATTGGAAGTGCAAATTAACACGAGGTTGACCCTCGTGTTAATTTGCGAAAATTAAAAAAAAAAGCAAAAAAATGCATTTTTTCAACTTGCATGTTACAGACACACATGTCCTTAGGACATGTGTGTGTGAAACATCCACTTAAAAATACATTTCAGGGGTGCAGGGGGGGTCCTTTGGACCCCCCCCTGCACCCATGGAATGCATGAACATTATGCGAATTCTATTTTGCAAATTCGCAATTCCCATTGATTCCTATGGCCCATAGGAATCAATGGGAAATGCGAATTAGCAAATTAGAATTCGCATAATATTTGCGAATCGGTAAAAAATGCGAATTTTACCGAATCGCTAATATTATTAGAAAATATTCATGCATCCCGTTTTGCGAATTCCAAATTGCGATTCGCTATTTTTCGCTATTTGGAATTCGCAAACGGCCGGGATGATGCATGTGGGTGTATACCTCTTATTTTACTCTTTTGTCGGCTTCTTTTCATGAACAGGCACATAGCAGCATGGGACTTTTTGTACATCTATTTTGTACACCCCAACAGAATGCCCTGCCCTACATTGTGGCAGGAGGAGGCCCACTACATGCTGTAACTGCTCAAAGTAGCCCATTGTCATTCTGTATGTGACAATCAGCTGCATACAGAATGACAATGGCCAGGGTGGGGCTGCTCTTGTGCTCCGAGGATGAGTGCAAGCCAGCACCATCAGAGAGCTGAGGTCTCTGGCAGGGGAACAGCTCTGCCCCCTGCAAGGCCCAAAACCACAGACAATAGGCGTCCGTAAAAGGGATCATCATGGGCAACGGACATGAGGTCCAAATTACGGACGGTCCGTGAAATGTACGGATGGTTGGTAACCCTAAAACCTATGCATGCTGAGACCCACAATATTAATGCCCCCATGACGTACAACGATGCAAAACAGGTCCTTGTCAGTCCCTAATGCCTTTTGTGCTGGAAAGTAAATACCATTGAACAAATCATAAGCAAATCTGGGCCTTCATTTATAAAAAAAAAACGTGTACATCTGATGTGCGTAATTCTTCTATTTGTCAAGACTTAGGAATTTGTACGAAAGTGCATGCTTCCACTAAAAGCTAGACAGCGCACATTGACCTCTTTAAGACTGTGTGAATCACAAAGCAGCCTTTTAGAGTGCCAGAGCTGGGGAAGACAGTAGAAAATGGCCATGCTTAATAGCTATGTTTCTGCATTGTTTTCCCCCTTGCTACCCGCAGCACAGCTCAACACAGAACATGTGGCCACTGACTTGCATGCAAAATTATTAAATCACTCTCCCTGTAATTGTTCATTCTAATTGTACCACCACTTTTACAATCTTTACACCCCAGTAGCCAACTAATCAACCAAACTTGCATTTTCTACTTATCGCCAAAAACTTTACATACAAAAGTTTTGAAAGGCATAATTTTAAGAGTTAAGAATTATTCAGACTTTTGTTTAAAAAAAAATAGAACTCAGGTTTTCTAAATTCACTCTCGATATTCACTTTTTGAAAATCCGTTTTTAGTGAGCTTTTTCACATTTGATATTGTGTTGTTGGTTAATGATTGGCCTGCTGTAAGAGTATCCAACAAAAAATTGAAAAAGACAAATAAGTAGACATTTGAAAAAGTGAAGAACAAAATATTTAATTTTGCAGGGAAGGAGATAAGAGTCAGGCGACCTTTGGTTTAGAAAAGTTGCCATGGATCTTAATGCCACCAAGGTACTGTACCATTTGGCCGATCATTGGCCTAACAGAAAGAGAGGTCAAGGTATAAGGCATGTGGGCATTGCGTAACGCAAGTATAGGAAGTATGGTGAGTATACGAGTAGGTAGAAGGGTGTAAGAAATTGCATTATTATTTGGAGTGGATGACTCCCCACATCAAGGAATAATCCTAGCTCTTGTTAGGGTCAACACTTAGAGCCTGATTCCGAAATGCTCCCAGATAGTGAGATAAAGTAAAGCATATATCTGGTTCTACTGATTGGATTTTTGTCCTTTTGGTACCGATTTATTTATTATACTAGACTCTATTTTTCTAAACTGGTGTGGGAGTTTTCTTGTGTTGAGTTGGTACTCTCTTACTGTTTGAAGTGTTGCACAATTACTTTATACATTACTGATTGTGCCTTTCCCTGACAAGGATAGTCGTTCCTACTTAAGCCGGATTTCACTCCCTTCTCAACCAAAAACCCAGGGGCAGATTTACAAGCCCCGTGCGTCATCTTTGCAACACCATTGCATCACTTCTGTGACACAGCGGTGCCGTAAACAATCGCCACTATGCAACAGATTTACAACGTGACGCATCTAGTGAGATACGTCACATTGAAAATCCCTGTGCTGCATGTTAGATTTGAAATCCCCTTTCATGCAGCACACTCGTTATGCTATGTTAGGTTAGCAATGTGTGGCTAAAATAGACGACATTTGCATTCACGGCATGTAACCCACTGAATGATCATTGCCGTATGTAGGCCTTAGTTAGCCCGTGTGACTCCATTTTGTATTTCGCAACCATTAGAACGCTGCTTAGGCTGTGCTCACATTAGGCCTTACTTCCCTAACACGCTTACCTCAGCAGAAAACTACTTTGTTATTATTCTCTTCTGTTCAAGGCTGTAACTCGACTTGCTAATGAACTGTTATTCTGTTTGCACATTCCAATCTCTAAATGTATTTCTGCTCCCACGTTAGGAGACGCTGAGACTGCACAGTGGCCTTGAAATACTGATAGTGCACCCCTCTGGCATGTGCAAGCTCATCTCCGTATACCTCCTTTGTTCATGCCCAGCTCAGGCTGGTATTTTTGCACCAGAGGCGTGGCCGAAGTCTCCAGAAAGGTTTATTATGTATTAGCATATCCTGGGGAGTCAGTCCCCTCGACAGACATCTTAGGGTGAAGGTCTGACTGGGCTCCTCTGCAGAGTACCAACCTGAATAAATGTAAGCTTTCATTCTCTACTGTCTGACCGACTCTTCATTTTGGGAAGGCATAGCAGATGATTGCAAGAACCCGTGAGGCCCTAGAGGGCCCCGTCCTTCATACATTATATCTGCCTCAGGTATAATGTATGCAGGGTGGGCATTCCGTCGCAAGGAAGCCCCGTAAAATTGCTTGAGGCAGGCGTAAGGAGTGACGCAGCATGTTAGGTATAGGGCGCCCCTGAAAATTGCTAGAGTTGCATCATGCTTGCGACACGACTCCAGCAATGCGCTGCCCTTACACCAGAAGATGCAACACTCATCTGACTATTATTGCGCCCCGGTGTTTCGCATTGTAAATGCGAGGCTTCCGTGGTGGCGCAAGGGTATTCCTGCGTGCCGCGTCTTTACTCCTGCATCCCTGCTAATATGTAGGGACGCGCCAGTCCTTGTAAATCTGCCCTCCAGTTTCTTACTGATTCGGATACACCAACCTCATTCATTCGGATTTTTCCTTCTGACTTAGGGGCAGATTTATATTTCGGAGGTAATGATATTCAATCGCAATGATGAAATAGTATCCTTACTGCCAAGTTAATAGTCTACCCAGACCATTGGTGTAACCATGGTGGAGACTACTTTGCCTCTGCTTTGGTTAAACCGCCTCTACAGAGTAAGGGCAGTTGAGGGCAGTTGGAGAATGTTCTATATGTCCGTCTGCCCAATTTCGATGGGTGGACATATATATAACTATTTTGTACTGTCCGTCCTTGCCAGGCAATCCCTGGCAGTGAGGGACAATAAAAAAGATTTTTTTTTAAATAATGTGCCCTCACCGTGGGAGATGACTACCATGACGAAGGGGTCTTAGATTTTTTATTATCAAAAAGAAACTCCAGTTTCAGGATTTTCTCTATGAAATTAAAAAAAAGAAAATAGTTTGGTGCACGGTTCCATCATGTTGATAGAGCCCTGCACAAAACAGCAAAATGCATTGACAGGAACTGACGTGATGACAGTTCCTGACAGTGCTTTAAATTACAGCCAGCTTGGCAGTGGTTTACAATTCTGGCGGTCAGCACAACTGAGGAATTTGCTCCATCGCCCTTGCTGAACAACAGCCCAACCAACTATAAATACATCTGCCCCTAAGTCTTTTAAGTACCAACCAACCACAGTAGTACACTTTAAAAGCACCCAGGACCTCAAAGGAGGTATGCAGAGACTTACAGAGTGTCAGGGAGAGGCAAACAGATGGGTACTTCTATGAAAAAGCCTCTTGAAGCTTGTTGTCTCCTTGTAGCTACTCAGGAGGTTAGAAAACTAACCCTTGGAGTCCACCTATTTGTCCTGGGTACAAGACAGAAAAGGTTCAGTCCCTATGGGTTCCGCTCAGGTCATAGACAGGAAGTCCAGTCCTCTTCTAATCTTGCATCGGTCCATAAAGTGTTTTGAAGCATGTGCCTGGACGTCCCGCATTTAGGCCTGTCACTAGCTAGTTGGTGGGGTGAATCCTGGCCCATCCCTAACCGATGGGATATAAATTCCCTGGGGTAACCCTACCCACTTTGTAGCAGTTTCCGTCTGTCCAACTGCAAACCCAAAATGCTATGTGCTAGGGCATTTTCAAGATAATTAAAGTTTTCAGGCACCCTCAACCTGGGCTCTTAGGGCTGGGGTGTGTGAGTGGGAAGTACATTAAGGTACTTGGGCCTAGATGTAGGTAATTCCCATTTACAGACTCTTAAATACCGAATTTTACCGATTCGGTATTTAAGAGTTTGTAAATGGGAAGGGGGCAGATGTAGGTAATTCAGAAATCAGGAATACCGAATCTGTAAGATTCGGTATTTACCGATTCGGTAAATACCGAATCGGTATTGCCCATTGATTCCTATGGGCCTTGAAGCCCATAGTAAATACCGAATCCTGCAAGGGTGCAGGGGGTGTCACTTTGACACCCTCTAGCACCCCAAGTACAGGCTTGTGTGACATGTGGCACACATACATGCCCTAAGGGCATGTCTGTGTGTCACATGGCACAGGTGTGCATGCACAGATGTGCATGCACACCTGAATTCGGTATTTTACCATACAATAGGATTGTGTGGTAAAATACCGACTCTTAAGGGCCTGTGGCACTCTTAGGAGTGTCAGCTACATATGGATTTACCGATTCGGTAAATATACCGATTCGGTATTTTACTGAATCGGTATATTTACCGAATCGGTAAAATTACCGATTCTTTAAATTACATGCCCCTACATCTGGAAACCCTAATACCGGTCGGAAACGGCCGAAATCGGCCATTTCCGACCGTTATTAGGGCTCCTACATCTGGCCCTAAGAGTGTCCACCCACATTTGACACTAAAATCCAGTTTGAGGCAGGCACTGTATCCACAACAAACCCAGAGGTAGACGTTTGGAAGGACAAAAGCAGCGCCCTCCAGCAACCAGACAGTGGATACACAATAATTATACTAGCTTCCTGTTCTATCTCTTTTGAGGGTGCCTCAAGTGTTACATGTGGCTCAGCAAAATTATCAAGCAAGATTTGACTCTGTAGTGGTAAAAAGGATGCTCATCGCCCCCACCCTGCATATTTGGAAAACGGGCCCAACTCCGGTATGCCGCCATTTTGGCGGTCGCGCCGCGCCCCCGCACAAAGCGGAACACAGGGGCGCTGCACACAGTTGTGACACGGCTCCCTGCCTCCACTGCTAAACATCCTGTGATTGGTTGGCTGGCCGTGAACTGGAAGCAGTTCAAGTGGCAACAACGTCGGGCAGGCTGGTTTGAACCAGCTTGCCTGGCCCCAGGCCAATAAAAGGCTGGGGAGCGGAGCGAACAGTCTCTGTTCACCGCTCCCCAGCCTCGTACCGCTAGGACACGCATGAACAAAAGGGCCTCAGGCTGAGGCCCCAATGGAATTATTTCACCCACTCACCATCCCCTAAGGCAGAGGTTTCAATCTAAGTATGTTTTTCTGTTTACAGGAGGTGTAATGTAAATTGATATGATGGTTTGGTGTTTGTTTTTCTACTGTTTGTAATAAAAAAGTTGTGTTTTCTCAAATTGAACAGCTAATTTCAAGATAACTAAATTTGTCGTATTTTGTTTGCGTTTTCTTTGGTCAGGAGGAAAGGTGATGATTGGTGAGCATAGTTTTCGGTCCTTAGCGGGCATCACCATGGTAAAATGGGGGAGACAGAGGGTCTCACATGGAACCTCAGGGTCAATTACAGCCGGTAGGTTGGAGGTGTGTGGGGGAAGGGCAGTCTCGCTTCCAGTAGGCTGGTTGGCCAATCCCCACACGCGGAAGCGCTCAAGGAGACATAATTGTCCCACCCCTTTTTATGGAGTTCAAACATTGAGGGTGTAGGGGGGCCTGGGGAGGTATCCATCCAGTAAGCTGGGCCCTCTGCGCAAGGTCACGCCAGTAAGGAGGTGTGGACCTAGCTGGATCAGGATCTGAGAACGCCAGTCATTGACCTTGCCGCAGGCCCTACAGGGATACGCAGAAAGTTAATATCTTCACCACTTAGAGTATGATAGGGTTGGCTCTGTATTAGAAATATTTTAAGGTTAGCCAATTGACACCACGTACCCATCAATGTATTGGACTTTCTGCATATTGTACATAATGTAAATAAGTTGATCTTAATGTTTTTAAAGATTTTATGTAATAAAATACGGTGGGGGTTACTACGACCCCTAATCCAAACAGTTGTGGTGTTTGCATTGTGTTGCCTTGGGGGAAAGTGAGGGTCGGTGGACCTCTCAGGGGAGTGGGGAGGGTCCCTCATTTCACTAAGGGTATACGTCCTATGGCAGGGAGGGGGTATTAGGCAGTACCAGACCATATAAATAATGCTCAGTGGAGTAATCTCTGCCCATTCTAGCCAGCCTATTGTTCGCTCATGAGGGGCAGGTCACACCTTTTTTACACCTATTCAAGGCTGTGTTCAGACTAACAACTGTCAGAGAATGATTCCAATTAACCTTCTGACTGTTCAGGCAACTAAAGGGTAAAAAGTTACTTTTTCTTAACATTTATTAAAAATTTGACTTCACCATTGAATTCAAATTGTATGTACTCTCACAAATAGTGTATTCAATTATTTTTCTAGCTGGTCCCACTATCGAGATTCATTATTAGTAATTTAAACTGTACTTTGGATTTCTACATACGACAGCTAGGCTTGCCACAGTGAAAATAGCTTTTAGGGCCTTGCCACTGTAGGGTAATGGTAGCATTCATTTTCTACATGTGCCACTGTTAAATACCATGCACCCTATATTTTGGTACAGGGCGTACATACAGGTGCCATACTAATACTTAAAAGGAAGGTTTTTACCTGTGAAAATAGTTTAATTTGACAGGTCACATTGCATGTTTTGCTTATTGCTGCATTCAGGCTAGAGTGGTAGACCTGAAGCCAAGTTTGCACTGCCACTATAGTGGATGGCACAATTGGTGCTCCAGCCCACTAGTGGCATTTAACTTGCAGATACTAGTGAAGTAAAGCCCAAATTAACATACCGATTAGGAGTATGCCAATCGAACCATGATTAAAGGGGGAGCACAGGCACTGTTCTACTGGTTATCAGGGGTAACATGCACAGGGTTCCAAAGTCAGAAAACAATTTGGGTCTAACGAAAGCAAACAAATCCGAGGTGACCACCCTGAAAAGGTATATTGCCTACAAGGTGCGTTTTAGGTATGTGCTAGAAGTCGATTCTCTTTCAAAGAATGGTAGAAAATGGCAATTATTTAAATAAAAATGGTGGAAATTTGGGTAACATTTGTGGGACGCCAGACCAGTATATGTACAGGCAAAAAATAAAGTAGAGCATATGAAATATTACCCCTTCAATGAATAAATAAGGAATTTAGGGGCATATTACCAACGTTAAGCGATATTTATCGCTAACGATGCTTAGCAACAAATTTTTTACCGCTAAGCATCGTCAGAAATCATCGCAGATAAACATTGCTATTATCAAGGTTTATCGCAAATGTGATAAAAACGGCCGCAATGCATGAATATCGTTGAAAAGTCAGCTATATTCATGCATTACCGAGCTAATGCTCTTAGCCATGTTATCCACCTCCCATTGGATAACATGGCTAAGAACTGCTCAGGGCAGGTGTTAGTTTTTGGAGATATTCGCGCTTAGCGCGAATATCTCCAAAAGTTGGTAATAGGAGATAGCGA
This sequence comes from Lissotriton helveticus, assembly GCF_964261635.1. NCBI lineage: Eukaryota > Metazoa > Chordata > Amphibia > Caudata > Salamandridae > Lissotriton > Lissotriton helveticus. The sequence continues at coordinate 270,371,296 of NC_136068.1, forward strand.
TGTTAGCGACTGTTTCCAGTCGCTAACATCTTGGCACGCCCACTTTGCATGTCATTAGTGATAAATATCACTGACATGCAAAGTGGGGCCCAAGATGGTCGCTATCTCCTACTAGCGGTCGCTAACTGGTGTTAGCGACAGCTAGGTAATAGGGAGATAATTTTATCTCCGCTTTCTTGGCTTTTAAAGCCCAAAAAGCGGAGATAAACCCCCTTGATAATATGCCCCAAAGTACATAAAGTGTGGAGAAGCAACTAGTATTTATCAGTTTCTTTATTTGAAGAAATACATTAAAATATTGTTTGTTTTATTATTAACAAGCTGTTGTTTGTGAAATAGCATTAATGGCTCAAACATTACTAGTGGGCACATTAATTATAAAACACAACCACTGTGTATCCCAAAGGAATATGGCCATGCTGGATTATTAAACATACAAAGCTTTCCTTACGTTTGTGAACGAACTATATTTATTTATTTATTTATTTATTTGTTTGTTTGTTTGTTTGGTATACATTTATAGTACTGATCCAGATTAAAGGCCTGACAAAATGCTTTGAGAGGGTGTAGTGATGTTATCAGTTGTGCAAGTCCTTTTTTATTGGCAAAGGTACTGCAGCACAATGCAGCGGCTTCTGCGAAGGAAATTTTGAATATTGCAATGTACAGAGAGGCAATGTGCACCATAAACTTAACTTTGGAGTAATAATCTAGAGGGATGGAGGAGCAGGAGTTTTGTGAAAATAATGTCTTTCTACTGACAAGGACTATGTCTAACAACTGCACAGCCACCAGTAAAGAGTTGATTGGTTTCTGAATGCCCTGAGTGGTTGGCAACAGGGGTGGGCAAAGAATTCCCGTCTGCCGGCAAGAGTTTGATGAGTTTTATCCACTTTGCGCTCTGTGTGAAGTTCCAAAAAACTCCGAAAAGTGAAGCAAAGTTTTTTCTCTCATGCCTCTCACCATCGTTAAGTTGGCAGGCGAGAGGAATCGCGCACTAGACCAACTCCCGACGAGATTTCTGAACAGGAGCGGTCACAGCAGGTCGCTACTGCTCACATTGACGGCGCCACCCGCTCCTAGGGGCGTGGCGCCCTTAGAGGGCATCCGGGTCGGGAGCCAGTTGTGATGTCCTAGAGGCAGCAACAGGACGGGGGGGAGCCAGTAAAGCATGTCCAAGTGAGCCTATCACGGGAGCTCAGAGTCGTCAGGAAGGCAGGGTCGACCTTCCCTCCCCCGAGGGTATAAAACCTCGGGGGAGGCACAACTAACCCTTTTTGTCTTCTCCCAACAGCTCCGGCGGCAGCAGACCAGCAAAAGAATTACAGTGTAGCTGGGTCTCTGCACACGGAGGAGTGGAGAGGGCCTCACAGCGTAGTCGCTAGGTGAGTCTTAGTGCCTACCGGTGACGCTGATTAGCACAAGGCTCATCAAGTACAAGCGGCGCTACAAATGCAGTAGCACAAGATACGTAACCTAAACGATGTCTCCTCTTTTTCTTTTTTCTTTACTCCGAGGTAATGCTTCGTGGAAATGAATGCAGTCGGGGAGAGTTCCAAGCGGAAGCAGGAGCTTGTCCGGTAACATACAATCCTAAAAGTTAATTGCAACCGGAGCGAGGAGTTGGCTTATCGGCTAGGGCAACACCGGACCTGGGGATCAGGGTTCGAGTCTCGGTAACGATGCCAAACATCCTCTGATTCTGGGCAAATCACTGATCTCCCTGTGCCTAACAAACAAAATGTGTGTGTCCTCATGTAATGTAAATTGTGCTATACAAGCAACACACAATGATATAATACCGTTAAAAATTAGATAGTTGAAATAATATTTTGGATATTTCGAAATGATTGACGGTTCAGGACCTATAGTCGGGAACAAGTTAGTTTGTTTACTGAAAATGAAAATATGGTATTGGTGACAAACAAGGGTAGTTTGATAAAATGTCAAGCAAATGTTGGGAATGTGGGTTTGTTTTTCGCTTACTAAGAATGAAAGATCAATGATCGTCGCAGCTATTATCAAGGGCAGTTCGTATCATGGAGGCATAGTGTTCTGGGTAATAAATGTTTAATAGACGCCTCGAATGCCTTCGCGCCGCTAGAAGTGGCGGCCAGCATGTTGTAGCGCTAGGAGTTTCCGCCGCGATAGGCGGGCGAGGCACTCTGGGAGGATTAGTGAATAAAATACACCGGAGCACCGCATTTTGCTCTCGTGTGTACGAGCACGGGTTGGCCTCTGTAGATACCGACAGGCAGCCTGGTCTTAGGGGATGCAGGCGTAGGGGTCAGGGCCAGGTGTGGCCATTTTGAGGGGCTCGTTAGTCCACTTCGAGTGGGTTGATGGCCCTACGCGCCATCTTCTATGATCCGAGCCCAATAGGTCAGGCCTATTGTGAATGGCAATTTCCTTAAAAGTAATTTCGTTCACGTGTGGCGCGTGTGCGGAAATGGTTCGGGCGCCCTTTGGCTTTACAACCCCTCCGATACTAACGCATCCAGATGGGCATTGGTATGTTCTCTGGCACGTCTTAGGAACAGATGCGACTTTACGACATCCACGGTAATCGTGTGGGGTGTGAGCCTTTTATTGAATGGGTGCCCCGCAGAGCAAAGAGAAACGGTCCCAAGAACGCGAATACTGCCGAGAAATTGCAGGGTAAAAGACGCTCCAAAGCACCATTTGTTGTTCGCTTGTGGTTGAAATGCAAAATTATCGGGTAATTGGGCACACGATCACAGTTGGTGATTCTAACAGTCCTTAGAGAGGGCTGGTGGCATGGCAGGCGCCGAGTCGTTATGTTTATTTATTGGTGTTATGTATTTGATGTAGCGCTGACTTTACCCGAAGGTATCAGAGCGCTTCCCAATAGGGACAGAGCTATACATGAGAACATTACAAGGGAGCAAAAACAAGAACAGGGTTGGCTTAACCGTTAGGGCGTTCGACCTCGGACATGGGGATCTGGGTTCGAGTCTCGTTAACGACGCCAAAATCTACTGTGATTCCGGGCAAATTACTTAATATCTCCGTGCCTAAAAATGAATAATGTGTACGCATGTAGCGTAACGGGTGACATGTAAAACGCTCTGATCCAAAAATCTACTGTGATTTCGGGCAAATTACTTAATCTCTCCGTGCCTAAAAAATGAATAATGTGTCTGCATGTAGCGTAACTGGTGCTATGTAAAACGCTCTGATCCCCCTTTAAAGCAAACATTACATTAAATGAAGGCGGATGGCGTGCAAAAATGTTACGGTCATTCCAGTCACCCGAGACCAGCGGTAAGCACCTCCCGGGGGAATAGGCATCGGGCTCACAGCTGCAAAACAGGCAGGGTGCCCTCTGAAAGTTTTATATGCGGGAGGTCAAGTTGTTGGATGTGATGAGCACATTGATTAATTCTCCCTCTTAGCGCTCTTCATGACACTGTGATTTCTAATGCTGATTGCTACTGTGGGGAAAAATGTGATCGATTGCAATAAAATATAGGCAAGTATAGCTGGTCAGGGGCGTATCTGGAAGCAGTGCAGCATGTGCAGTAACACCGGAGAATGAAAGGCTGCGGGAACTCACCGGGATTTGAACCGGTGACCCGGAGGTTAAACACAGGTCTTTACAGCAGAGGCATTAGCTTACTAAGCAACTAGACCCGGCTGTGACATGTTGTCATATCATATCACGTTTCGATATGATACCATACAATATCATACCGAGGCATACAGTATCCGATCTGACCAAGAACAATATTTATGCGGCTGTCTCGCCTAAAAGTTATTAATTGCACACTAGGCAGGCACCTCCTACAAAACGAAGATGGTCACGCCGAACTGGGGAATCTAGTTCAAATGCCAGTCTTGACTGAACATCCTGGCGTTCAGGGCACATCACTTAACCTCCCTGTGTCTAAATCATGTGCGTAATGTAATCTGATTCTTGCGCAAAACGCTCTGATGGCCTCGGGCCATTTCTCGCTATATGAAAATGGAAAAATAAATAGAATAATACTTGTTCATCAAACCATATGGAGTGAATTCAACATTTCCACATTTCACATTTCTTTAACATAAGTTTAGTATGACAGTCAGTCACCCACTCTGCTCATATTTGTTTCCGAAAGCGTTTTCGTGGCATGTGTTGCTGTGGGTTGTCTACTTGGAAGCAGGGAATCGAGAACGTTATTTGATTAAGGTGTACTTAACATTACAATGCCATTCATTTGTGACGTTTGCATCATTTCTCCCCACTGGTTTGGTGGATGGTGCACTTAACATTACTACCAGGTGGCCAGACATTAGGCATCAGATTTGGTAGAGCCCCCTTCTATGGCATTCTTCGCCACTAGATCTAGGGCTGCGCACACAGGCCTTGAAGTTACACTGGAGCTGTGACCTGCGGAGGGGGCCACTGATCTAAGGGGCGGCACTGTGTTTAGTAATAAATTATGTATGGTGCGATGAGGGGCACTTTTGCCCGGGGTAATGAGAGAATCCAAGAAGGAGGACATGGGGTGTGGGGGCGCCAAAAAACACTAAAGGGCCCTCCATGTATGTATGTATAGGTTAGTTTCAGAGCAAAACCTCTCCTAAAGGCACGCACACGGTTGCGTGTGAACAGCAATGATATAGTAAACTAGAGTTTAGAGAGGTATCTGGTCCTGTAAGCAAAGTTATTGTTAAGGCAACGTGATGTTAAAGAAGAGCTTCAACCCTTACCTAAATTGGGGTTGAGTTAGGGTGATCCGTATGGATACAAGGATAGTGTTCTAGATCCTGGGCGCATAGGTGGTTCAACACGAACCCAGGGCCTGTTAATCAAATGCTACAAGTAGTCGGCAGCTATCATGGTGACACCCCCTGAAGTAGCATAGTAAAACATACCTCAAGCCTGCTCTGCAACCTGTTGTGCAGTCTTAACATGCTACTTATACCAGCAAATAAACCTTTTGTCAGCAGACATATTCCTTTAATGCCGTTTACGTCACCCATAAGGCAGGCCCTAATCACTAATAGGGCAGGGGCCCTGGTATTTCAACATAGGACATATGTGATTATCTTTATATGTCCTGACAGTGAAAAGCTCAAAGTCATTTTATCACTGTTTCATGTCTCATTTCCAATAGTAGCTCTAGGTTACCTTAGTCTAATTAATAACTGATAATTGTAGTGAACTGTATTGGTAAACTGCTGTTTAACAGTAAAGTGGGAATTTAATTTACAATTCCGAAAGCGTAACATTTAGAGGTGGGCATTTTTCTGCCTATCAGAGGGGCCTTTCCCAAAGTGTCCATGTCACATGACTGTGAATGGTTTCAGCGTTGACTCCCTTTCACACTCACTGGCTTTCTTATAAAAAAAAAAAAAAAACGAAATTCTATAATCAACGTAGAATCAATTACATTTAATTAAAATGCAGATGTATTTGGTATGTCGGGATGTCAGGGCTGTCCCTTCTTTGATGCAAATACTACACTATGAAGATCAACATTGCCAGACAATATTGGTTTGCTCCTAGTATATATTCGGGACGCGTAACTGTTCATTCTAAATTTATCTCATAACCGTGGAATTTGGCACAAAAAACTGAATATGTTGGAGCCTGGCGTAGCTATGTCATTATCATGAATATTGGGTGTTAATTCGCCATTTCATCAGAGCAATTCGGGAATGTGTGCAGTTATTGCCTGTAAGTCTATGTTCCAGTCTATAAAGATTCATGTTTAATGCGTTCACTTTTCCCATTGGGGGGTTATGAAGTTTGAATTCATGTTAGATATGAAGACGTCTTTAACGTAACCGCCTGCAGTTAACTTAAGGGTAAAAGTTCACATATTACTGCAAATATGTCATTAGCTAAAATTAGGCTCCATCAGCAGCGGTGAAATTTTCGCATTATTTATTCCATGCATAATTCTCCTCGGGCTTGGTTTGGCCACACATTATATTGGACAATGGGAGAAGTAGCCTCCAAGAACATTGAATCTCGAGCCGCTTCACAGGCCTGCAATCTTGAATGTATAATCATTCTGAGGATAATGCATACCAGGTAGTTTGACGAGGATTGCATGTCACTACAGGTATTTGCAGTCAGCCTGGACGTTAATTTATTAAGTGTCTACATCCTACAATAGGAGTGGCAGCCACAGGTTGGCTGGATAAAAAGGGCGAAAAGCAGCAAGTGAGGAAAGCCACTAGGTGCCAGATACGGGGTTTCTTGGCTTTGCGCCAGTCAGCTCACTACAGTGCATTTGTCTGGATCAGGCCTTCACATAAGCATTATGATAGATGGGGAGTTAACGTTGGGGGCCCAGCGTGCCATCAGCTGTGAATTAGCTGGCAGTGGTAAGAGCGGAGGCTGATTCCCGGTCATACATGAACAGGGGATTGGTGCAGAGGTGGCGCCCAGCAGTGAAGTCTGTTCGGTCGGGGGGGGGGGGCGAGCGCGCCATTAACTACTCGCCCTGTGGCGGGGTCCCAGGCAAGAAAAGGCTGAGGACTTCCTTTTTGGTATGGACTGGCTGCCCCTTGAAAAGGGCAAGCAGTCATTGTGGGGCTCTGGGCTGGCGGGAGAAGGGGCACTGACCTGCTGGTGGTCCTTGACCTCTCCTCCCCTACCCAAGATGCCTTGGTATATGTTTATAACATCGAAGGGGGTATACCCCAGTATGGTTGTCTCATGGAGGCACATTATTTACCTGCGGCTCCGTTGACCGGAGGGCGGTCAACTTAAGGAGAGCAGGCTATCTTGGTTGTGGCCTGCTGGCACAGCCCGAAGGTTAAGCAAAAGGCCCCTTGGAGAGTGGGTTGTAAATATAATGACAATGTACAACTTTGAGATTTATTTATATATATATAATCAAGATGAATAAAGGATTAATAATCCAAGATGAATAAAGGATTAATGACACTGCTGGAAGTTTCAATAAAAGACTACGCGGTGAACGACAACAACTTGTTTCATGTCTTTTATGGGAGGGCGACTCGCACCCGGTATGCACACTATGACGGCGCCACCCGCTCCTAGGGGCGTGGCGCCCTTAGAGGGCATCCGGGTCGGGAGCCAGTTGTGATGTCCTAGAGGCAGCAACAGGACGGGGAGGAGCCAGTAAAGCATGTCCAAGTGAGCCTATCACGGGAGCTCAGAGTCGTCAGGAAGGCAGGGTCGACCTTCCCTCCCCCGAGGGTATAAAACCTCGGGGGAGGCACAACCAACCCTCTTTGTCTTCTCCCAACAGCTCCGGCGGCAGCAGACCAGCAAAAGAATTACCCACCCACCCATCCCTGCAACAAGGAGGAGCATGGCGGGGTCCCAGGCAGGAAAAGGCTGTGGACTTCCTTTTTGGTATGGACTGGCTGCCCCTTGAAAAGGGCAAGCAGTCATTGTGGGGCTCTGGGCTGGCGGGAGAAGGGGCACTGACCTGCTGGTGGTCCTTGACCTCTCCCCCCCTACCCAAGATGCCTTGTATATGTTTATAACATCGAAGGGGGTATACCCCAGTATGGTTGTCTCATGGAGGCACATTATTTACCTGCGGCTCCGTTGACCGGAGGGCGGTCAACTTAAGGAGAGCAGGCTATCTTGGTTGTGGCCTGCTGGCACAGCCCGAAGGTTAAGCAAAAGGCCGCTTGGAGAGTGGGTTGTAAATATAATGACAATGTACAACCTTGAGATTTATTTATATATATAATCAAGATGAATAAAGGATTAATAATCCAAGATGAATAAAGGATTAATGACACTGCTGGAAGTTTCAATAAAAGACTACGCGGTGAACGACAACAACTTGTTTCATGTCTTTTATGGGAGGGCGACTCGCACCCGGTATGCACACTATGACGGCGCCACCCGCTCCTAGGGGCGTGGCGCCCTTAGAGGGCATCCGGGTCGGGAGCCAGTTGTGATGTCCTAGAGGCAGCAACAGGACGGGGAGGAGCCAGTAAAGCATGTCCAAGTGAGCCTATCACGGGAGCTCAGAGTCGTCAGGAAGGCAGGGTCGACCTTCCCTCCCCCGAGGGTATAAAACCTCGGGGGAGGCACAACCAACCCTCTTTGTCTTCTCCCAACAGCTCCGGCGGCAGCAGACCAGCAAAAGAATTACCCACCCACCCATCCCTGCAACAAGGAGGAGCATGGCGGGGTCCCAGGCAGGAAAAGGCTGTGGACTTCCTTTTTGGTATGGACTGGCTGCCCCTTGAAAAGGGCAAGCAGTCATTGTGGGGCTCTGGGCTGGCGGGAGAAGGGGCACTGACCTGCTGGTGGTCCTTGACCTCTCCTCCCCTACCCAAGATGCCTTGGTATATGTTTATAACATCGAAGGGGGTATACCCCAGTATGGTTGTCTCATGGAGGCACATTATTTACCTGCGGCTCCGTTGACCGGAGGGCGGTCAACTTAAGGAGAGCAGGCTATCTTGGTTGTGGCCTGCTGGCACAGCCCGAAGGTTAAGCAAAAGGCCCCTTGGAGAGTGGGTTGTAAATATAATGACAATGTACAACCTTGAGATTTATTTATATATATAATCAAGATGAATAAAGGATTAATAATCCAAGATGAATAAAGGATTAATGACACTGCTGGAAGTTTCAATAAAAGACTACGCGGTGAACGACAACAACTTGTTTCATGTCTTTTATGGGAGGGCGACTCGCACCCGGTATGCACACTATGAGAAAGCTGCCACTCGCAATGAGGAAGCTGCCGCTCAAGTGAAAATCTTCTCAAGCAGCAGAAAGAAACAGAGCCCTATGGTACTCCGAGTGATGCTGTATGCTGTAAGCGCTGATTTGACAGCATGTGAGAAACTCCTGCCATTAAAAATCAGCGCAAACAGCAAAAGGAGTTTTTTCAGTACTTCCCGGAGCTCTGCGTAGTGTGACTCCGCAAATATAGCCCAGGCCTAGTTGGCAAGCAAGTAGAACAATGCAAGCTTCTGTTTAAACTTCCATAGGCAACTGAAGAAAGTGACGCCTTTAATCATAGTGTGATCCCTATCCCTTTAAGGGATACACGTCACACTGCTGGCAGTTTGCCAAAGCAGGCAGGGGATGGGTGTCAGGTGTCTCTTGAAAGCCTCCGAACATGTTGTGTGTTGCACACACATAAACTGCCCCATTAATAATCATGAGGTGACCTGTGCTGAACTCGGAGTCCCATATCCCTTTTTTGCAATGGTTATATACCTCCAGTACAGGGAAAAAGAAATTGAGAAACCACAAGGAAAGGAAAGTTTCAAAAGTATATTTGTCGAGTGTGTGGGGGAGTCAGGATGAGGCCAAACAGGGAGCATAGTGTTCCCGATCTTAGGGTCTATGAAAATGTTCATTTGATTGCTAGTGTGAGTTGTTTCTGTGTAATGTTCTTTCTCAGACCTTACGTTTCGCATTTCTTTGCTGCACTGTTGATGAATGATAACCTTATAGGTGAGACAGGTAATCTTGAAACAAAATGCTAGCTACTGAGTGATCCAGTGGAGTTAATTGAGAAGAACAGTATATAGTCTGTCTTTTTCTTGCTACAGATCAGACAGGGTTCTGAATTGAGTATAGATTTTAGAGAAGTAGAGGTTGCTTTAGGGCCTTCTAGGAGGGCATTTATAATGTCAGCGTAAAATAACATAGAGACTTGAACGAGATTTCTTGAGGAGCTGCAGTACCATTAAATTGTAGTTTAAATGGTGCCATGGACTTATATAGACTTCACAATATCAACAATCAACACATTGTCACGATAAACAAATGTGAAGTTACAAATAGTAAATCTGTAGTTACTTTTGTATGTTTACCTTGACAATATGTTGGTAGGTAATGTTGTGGACTCGATATAAGTACAGGTTACTATTTCTAAGCTTGACATTGGTGCAGATAACCCTACAGAATTGGAAGGTTTAGTTGTTTACATCAGGAGAAATTGATGAAAACACAAATTATCAATATGATCCTGCAGAGTGAGATTGTAGCAAAAAGCTCGAATATATAGCAGATAAATATATACTTTAGGATGCATCACGTAAGTTTTAGATGTTACCCGAGAGAGTCACTATAAGGGAATAGTTCGAGTATGCTTTTGACATCAAATGAGTGCACGAAGGTTGAGAATATCCATTCTTCAATAATTAGCATACACAATTGCACTTTTACAAGGAATGGGCCTTAGTTAAAACTAGGTATCACCTGTGGCACCAGAGATGGTCTGCTGTGACTTAACATTGTGCCGTAGATTGCCTATGTAGCTTGAAGATCATAGGTTACAGGACTGGATACTTAGGTACTTGGCATGCACAGTGACATAAAGATTTTCATTTGGCTTAATAAGTATCTTCAAGTTATTAAGTAGCATACCAGTCCACCAACATGCTCCTAAACTCCTTGCCAGACCAAGGATGGTAAGGACTGACCAATGATTGATCAAACTCAAGGCTGTTGAGAAATCAAGGTAGGCCAGCATCATCTTTTTCCTGACATAAAGATGTCAGAAATGTGGTCTCTAGTTGGCAGTGGGTTGCACCCTGTCTAAGTAGGGATCCTCACTCGAGTCAGGGTAAGTAAGTTACACACCTAAGATAACCCCTGCTCACCCCTTTGGTCGCTTGACTCAGAGCAGGCAGGCTTATCTCAGAGGCAACATGTAAAGTATTTTACACACACACACACACACACACACATTAACACAGCGAAAAGACTATAAAATTACAACACACCAGTTTAGAAAAAGAGCCAATATTTATCTGAATAAAAAACCAACAAACATCCAACATACACAAGTCAAGATATGAATTTTCAAAGATTAAACAATGTTCAGTTCTTAAAAAGCAATGGTTGCACTTGATCAGGACACAGTACCTTAGATATGTTTTGCATCCGATGAAAGACTAAAAGAATCAAAAAATGATGAGAAAAGGAGATTTATTCTAAAAATAAGTACAGCTCTTCTGGCCTGCCAGGTAACACAGGTAACAAAATGGAGGATAAACTAAATTAATATAAAAAATGGAGTATGAACTACTTAAGCCTATAAACAGATAAACTTACGATAGAAAGAATACAACAATATGTCAAAAATCAAAGATGATACAAGGCACGGGGAGGTGAGGCACGGAAATGCAGGTGATATGTTGGTTCCTTACTTCTTCAGGGGAGAGGAGGCATTGGTTCCTTATTGCTAGGCAGGGGAGGTGATACTTTGGTTTCTTACTGTCACAGGGGAGGTGATGTGTAATTTTCGGACTCATGGCCTAGGTTCCTTACTGCTGTGTGGTGTCTGTGAAGAAAATGATGCCCAGGAACAATGGGTCAATGATGTATTGAAAGTCAAGTTGCGATGCATCAATTCTACAGCGTTGAAGCAGGTGCTGCATCGAAGTCAGAGCAATGCACCACAGACTTCGGTGATGTGGTGCTTGAGACTCACATAGTGGCAGTTCTTCGGCGTCACTGAGATGAAAAGCTTGAGCCTGCATTGTAAGCCGCAGTTGTTGAGTTCAGCAGGAATCACACACCGTGCACGCCGCAGAGATATGTCACGTTTTGGCGGTGTTGCGCCGATTACGAACGATGCCTGGAGTCGATGCTAGGACTTTCTTCTTTGTATTACCAAAGCCACTTCAAAGGGCACAGGTGCTTGATTTGGCACTTGGCATAGTAGGACTCAAAGCAGCAGAGTCCAGGTGATTGCAGTTGAAGTCTTTGATGGCCCTGAGACTTCTTAACAGGAGGCACGCTCAAATCACACCCTTGGAGAACATTGGAGGCAGGATGTAGAAAGCAAAGTCCAGTATAATATCCTCAATCCAGAAGTGTTTTGATTATATGGTGTCAGAGGCCATATACTTAAACCTATTTGAGTCTTTAAAGTAGGCAAACTTCAAACAAAAGTCTTTGTAGTGCACAAGAACCTGCATTTTCATGCCCTGGCTCCAGACACACTACAGGGAGGTGGAAACTGTTTTGCGTGAGGGCAGGCCCAGTCCTATTCAGGTGTCAGTGTCAGCTCATCCCACCACTCTTGCTCAGGAAGGACCATCAGCGGGGTGATGGGCCATCAGGATATGCAGGACACACCTCAGCTCCCTTTGTGTGACTGTCTAGATTGAATGCACAAAAAGCCTAACTGTCATCCTGACCCAGATATGTATTCAGAGACAGGCAGAGGCACAGAATGGTTAAAGTAAGAAAATGCCAACTTCTAAAAGTGGCATTTTTAGATCTGCAATTTAAAACCAACTTCACTAAAAATATGTATTTTTAAATTGTGAGTCCAGAAACACAGAACTCCAATTTTGTATCAGCTCCCAATTGGCAAATACAATTGTAAGATGTTACAAGGCAGTTCCAATGCTAACCTATGGGAGAGCTAGGCTTTTGCTGTAGTGAAAAGCAAATTTAGCAGCATTTCACTACCATTACATGTAAAACACAACAGTTATGTCCTACCTAAATACACTGCACCATGCCCATAGGGCTACTTTGGGACTACCTTATTGGTGCCTTACATGTAATAAATAGGAAGGTTTGGGCCTGACCAGTGGGTGCACTTGCCTGGTCAGTTTAAAACTGCACACACAGACACTGCAGTGGCAGGTATGAGAAATGTTTGCAGAGCTACTCATGTTGGTGGAGCAATCGTGCTGCAGGCCCACTAGTAGCATTTGGTTTACAGGATCTGAGCACACACAGTGCACTGTACGTGGAACTTTGGAGGAATTCAAATATGCCAGTCATGGACAAACCAAGAACCAATAACATTTTAGTCAGGGAGCACTTGCACTTTAGCACTGGTCAGCAGTGTTAAAGTTCGCAGAGTCTAAAACCAGCAAAAACTAAATGTAGCGCACAATCAAAAACAGGAGGTCATAGGCAAAAAGACAGGAGAAACCACACTAAAAGGTGCCAGGTCTAACAAAAGTGCACCACAAAAATGTGGTTTCATAGCTACATTCCTGTAGAAAGCCTTATTAATAAGCACACAGGAAGTAGCAAAAGTCGGTGTTTGCTCTCAGTTTTGAACCTTCATTCGGTTATCTTGTTGACAAATAAAGGCTTTCTGATGGATTTGAGGAGTCAATAGGGACAGGATATCTTGCTTCATAATCTGGGTCATTTGGTCTATTTTGAAAAAGTACAGAAAACCTCTTGGTAATACCATGAATTTAAAGTGAACAGGGGTGCATACATAAATGAGAAACCTAGTATTTATAGGAAGATGGTTTGAGTGGAGAGAAGTTTTAAAAGATGCTTTGTAGTTGGATGTATGGATTTGTATCAAACCCAGATGGGACAGTGGATACAAGGGATACAGTGGATACCTCGTCCCTGGAAGATATATTATTAGTGAAGCTAAGATGGGCAACTTTAATACAAAAACAGTTGAAAATGTCATGGTAATTTCAGTAGTTTGAGAGGGCTTGCTTTTAAGAAAGTTCATGACATCGATAATAAATATAGGGAAATTAAGGATTTTTGCTTTGCCACACAAAGTAGGCCTTAAATTAAATAGTATATCATTAGCATAGTGTATGAAGGTACCTTGTGCATAAGAGACTATCCACAGCTTCCATGTATAAGGCAAAGAGCTTTGTCAATAGAGTATCTAGAGTACAGCCATACCGTGAAGTACTTCATCAAGGTAGTATGAAACTTGCAGCCATTCCAAAATATGACCAATCTGATGACTACTTGAAACACAAGGATTAGTCATAGTTCTGCAGAATGTTTAGGACTGGGGTCTCAGAAAAAGTAAACTGCAACAATATTTAATGTATATTTTATTTCTGATTTTCTAAAGTCTCCATCTTCAGTACCGAATGTACCCATGGTTTGTTGGTCAGTGGACTTCATAGTAAGTTTAACTGGTGGCTGCTAGGAGTGGATTTTGAAAAATAGGCCATTTGTTATCAGCTTTGTAAATTATAAAAGGAATCAGGTCGACCAAAAGAACTGTCAAGGTAGTTATTTGTTGATGCTACCTTTATTCCACCGTTTTTAATATTGGGAAGGGAAGGTCTTTATTAAATTGTTTTCCGTCCTTTACCCTATTTTAATGGCACCACTACCATTTATATCTAATTTGTTTAATTTCACATTTTTTGCACTGCTTGTGAGCAACCCCTGTTACCTACTCCTCGACTAAGTCATTCATTGGGGTACAAAAAAACACGACTAGAGCACTATTGTGCGTGCTCGCACACTGAGCGACTTCCAGTGAGCCTCAAGATGTTTGTCCCAAATGATGAAGGGCGGTACAGGTCGGTTGCCTGATGGGAACACTATCAGTAGGTCTGAGAGTGCCCAGTGAACGACTCCTGTAAATAATTCTTTCACACCCTGTATTCATTTTTTCTTGGAGACATTGACCTAATGCTACTCTGTTGTTGGTAGAAGTCCTGTATAGCTCACCTTCACTTCTGGTTTGCAGAAAGTAAGAATAGGCCAAGAAGGGCGATCACAGCTTACTTTATGGCATAATTAACTGAATCAGTTCACCGTCTCTATGCATCCATCAATTATTTTGCTTTCCTCCTGGCTTTCTGTTTACAGAGCTTGTTAGGTAGCGCATCATACCCATTTACCAAAGCTTTTGAGCTTCTCTGGTGTCTGCAGGTGCAATTAGCTACTTCTGGGTAAAAGAATACCTCTTGGTTGATTCACTCTACATTAAAGGATTCACGTTTGAGATAACTGATGAGTTAATCTTCACCAATCTCCCCCTGTGCATGTATAATAATTACTGTTCCTTTTGTGTAGCTTAGCTTTCATGTACATCATCTTATTTATGGAGGATAACTATATTAATCCTGCTGGCTGTCCAACTTGTCTTGCATGTGATCCTCTCTTGGTACCCATACATATGCTCAATATTGGTGTGGAAATCTCTTAAAGTAGAGCAACTAAAGCTGCTGTGCCTTTCCCTGTACCTGCTTTGCCTCATTTAAATTCCCAGAGGATCTTGGCAGATGTTCTTTGGGTTTTAGAGTCCAAGGCATATCTTTTCCAAAAGCTATTTTGGCAATTCATCATGTTGAACATTGTTGCTGCATGTTGAAGAAGTAGAAGTAAGTGTACATCACCTTTGTCCATGATCTAAAGCGCATCATCCAAATCTTGAACAGTTGCATCTCAATGATGATGAGAGAAAGTTATAAGTGTAGGTTAATTCTGTTAGTGGTGCAGCAATCACTTTTCCAATTACTTTTAGACAAAATCGATTATGGTGAGAGAGGCCTGAGAAGACCAGTCAGAACATTATCTAAATCTTTATCAAATTCTAACGAAGACATATTATATTATAATGCTAAAAGCTCCACTCAATGCAGAGGTAACAGAGCTTTATTGAAATCTGTCTTCACAAGAGGTCAGCACTGTTGCAAAATACCACAATGCTAGCCTTAGAACATTTCATATGTCTTAAACCAAAGAGAAGGGGAGGAAAGGGGGTGATAAAATTGCCATAGAGAACTTTTCATGTAAAGGTACTTTGAATATATGTAACTTCATCACAAACATCCTTAATAATTTAAACATAGCAACATGCAAATCTCTTAGGAGAGGTATGCATTAACAATCAGGTGGAAGCAGAACAAGCAGTAAAAGATTGTGGGAAAGATTGCTGATTTGGTGCATAACCCCAAATTCCGAAAGTACTCTTCTCCTTGAAGTGAGCCCATGCACCTGAGCATATGCACCAGATTATAGACAAAGATTAGTTTACACAAGAGCATGCATTAATTCACTTGTGTCTTTGGTGGAAGAAAGGTGGTATGTTAGTAAAAGTTTTTTGCCTGGGCAGAGGCAATGTATTCACCTAATTTAAATAAGGGTTTTGTGGCTCAGAGAATTGAAAACCTTCAATCATTTATTTTTTGGCGATACATTAGTTAAAATGCTGATATGTGATTCTTTCTCTGCTGGAAGTAGTATACTCTGTGTGACTAGCTGTGACCTATACCTGGACGGCCTCCATATTGTTGTTGACTTTTTCTGCCGGACAAATTTATTTCCTCTTGTGCAGTGCTCTTCTCATACCCTCCTCTACCCTCCTCTACCTATGGAGGTACTTTGAATTTCCCATATAGCGCCCTGAAGAAGTCCTGCACTTGGACGAAACGTGTTGGCTGTTCTGTGTTGTTTTCTACCTATTGGAATAAAGAGATTAAACTGAGGAACCTTTCCCTCATGTTTTACTAGATTTGGACTTTATAATCGTTCATATTGAACTTTGTGTTGTGGTGTGGTGCACCCGTGCTTTTGGGCTCAAATTGTCGAGTTCCAGAGGGAACAAGCACTGTGACAGTGGGTGCTGTTCGGTGTGCACACCGACCCCTGTAAAGACGAAAGGGGCAATACTTTTGGAGTAATAGTAGGTTAGGTGATGGCAGTGAGAAGGTCCCACTTTCTGTCCAAGATTTGTTTGCTGATATGTGGTTCTTTGTTCAAGCACATAGACCCCTTCTTGTGTGACCTGGCTCTGATTACGCATGATTTTCATATCGAATTCAAGTTAGCTCCTATACTGCTCACAGTTTAGTAGTATTTGTAGGCTTAAATATCCTAAAGGGTATTATGTCCTCAGAACACTTCAGTCTTTGTAAGTTCAAGATATCAAATCCAACACTGAATGGATATAACTCTGGAAGTTTGACAATCTCAAAAATTTCAGGTTTTCTATTATTAACTTTTTTGGCCATCAGTCTTTTGTGAACAAAATTACATATAAGTGGAAGTATGTATATAAAGTGGATGGAATTACATAGTTTTACTAGGCTTGAGACTAAACAGTGAAAACAGGGAGAATTAAAAGAATAAAGTAAAAAGGGCAAAGAAAAATTATACATACATTTTCTCATGGTTTAGGAGGCTCTGGGTAGCAGGTGTAGGAGGTGACTATAAACCTTTTGCAAATTTCCTCAGTTTGGAGCGATCCCCCTTCAGGTCTTTTGACAAAAAAATGTGTCGCCCATTATTTTGTGCATGCTAATACACTTACCCTTTTCTCCTTATTTTCACTCCTGAATAGTGTATTTCTAAAACAATTGCTAATTTTCATGTATGTCCTTTATTTCATTTGTTAGGTGCACTAATGCACAATTAACTGAGGATGACCAATCATCTTACAAATGAAAATTAAACAAAAATGAAATGTACATATATTTGCTCCTAAATTGCAAAACTAACTGATTTAATCACTTCTTTTCAGAAGTGCTATGATCCATTTCCTGCTCCAGTTTAAATACTTCAAGGTGAAAGGCATCCTTGGTTGGTGAATGATTTACATTATTTTCACTTGAAGCAGTTAGCCTTGGTCTGGATGATATCCACCTAAAATTGGGAGCATTTCAACCAAAGGTCAACGGTGACAATTGTAACCATTTAGAGTGATGCACAAATTTTCTTTGATGGTTACAGGGGAATAGAGAAAACCAACAATGGCTGTGGTCTTGAGTGGAGAGCCAATATGAATGTAATGTTATGTATAATCTGTGCTCTTTCCACTGCCTTGACTCCCTTGCTGCAACTTGTTTATTACCTACTTATGAGAACTGGAAGAGCACAATGCAGAAGCTTGCATGTAAACATAGACCAACATTTTCACCCATCATAAGAGATCCCTACAGCTGCTGCATTCAAACTCACCCATCAAAAGTGATCCAGACACCTGCTGCATTCAAACCCACCCATTATAAGAGAGCCGTATACCAACTGCGTTCAAAACCACCCATCATGAAAGATCCAAACACCTTCTGCATTGTAGCTGACTTTTAATAAGAGATCCAGAGACGGGCTGCCTTCAAATCCATGCATCATAAGTGATCCAGACACACACTGCATCCAAACCAACCCATCGTAAGAGATCCATACACCTGCTGCATTCAAATTTGTCGAATGTCGGCAATTTGTTTTTTTCTGGCTAAAGTTCTTACCATTGGTTTCAAGGTGGCCAGCAGTGAGTACGGAATTTGCCAATCCTGATATTGAATGATATGCTTGACAATTACATTCTCAAGCAGCGACAAGGTGATGTCATTCCTATATAGATGGCGATGTGTGCTGAGCTGAGCTTCTGGTATTCTGCATAAGATAGAGCTACTATTTGTGTTGCTTTACTGCAAGATTGGCATGTGATCATCGTGGTTGCTGCCAACCTTGACTAAGATCTTGTGTAGATGTCCTGATGTACTTTGAAACTTCATCCACTTTAGTAAGAAAAAAATCGCCTCATTTACCACACGTCACAATAGTCTTTCCTTCGATCGCACTGTTATACAGCACCAGTTTTGATCAATTTCTAGTATATTTGCCATGATCAGTCTGCAGACACATTTAATGAAAAATATAGAAATGCAGCAAATTAATCAAAGTTGCTGTGCTGCTCTAGGGAAAGATACCAGTGCAGAGACATATCTACCAAGATCTGGTGCTACTGCTTTCTCCCTGGCGCTGATGCAGAGACAGGCCGCCTAATGCCACAAACACAACCTGAGGTGTGTGCATGATGTCTAGCATAGATTTTGTGATGGAAAGGTACCCTTCCAATACAAAATACTATGCCTAGAGAAACGTTTCAGCTTTTCACACATTGGAGGTGTGCTGTACGGTGTAATACACATGTATTATGAGAGAAATTAGGAGAAATTAAAATATTTCCCCTAAGTAGCTCCTAGTGCAAAGCCTCATCTATCAATTTTAGTAGATAAGACTTTATGTCAAAAACTATTGGTGTTAGCATGAGAACACCTGTGTACTACCCTTGGAGCAATCCTTATTAGTAAGTAGTGCAAAGCAGTGTTACTTTGCACTGGAAAGGAAATACCTTATCAATGCTTTTCTCTGTCTTCCATGATTTTGTGGTGGTGCAATGTGTTGATGAATCTGCCCGACTTCTTTATAAAGAAGGCAGCTTTATGAACTCACATTCTCAAATTTCTTTGAAGATTACAGGATGATACTAACCAAAATTAGTAGTAACAATGAGTCCCTTTTCTACTGAACAGTCATGCGCAGTTTCAAACCATGCTTCCAATAAGAAGTTCTACTAGGTCACTCAATCCACCTAAATTAATTTGATCTTTCTGTCAGTCTCTAAAATGCGTATTACTTGACATTGATAAGATGGTGCACAATACCTCGATGTAGATTGCACCCTAGATCACAAATTACAAATAATCAGGCAGATTTCCAAAGTTGTCATGCATCCCAGAGCAGCAGCCAACGTTGCTTTGGTTTCTTGTAGCAACCTATGCTGCTTTGGTCTCTTGTGTGAGACGAAGACAGAAGGAGAGTTTACTAAGATATGGCACTCTTCTCTATTTCCTAGAGATCACACATAATCAGCCCAACTAGAGCCACACATAGAGCTTTGCATCAAAGTGCAAAGGTGTCTGTGTGATGTCTAGCTCAGGTTTTGTACTGGAAGGATATCCATCCAGTATAAAATACCATGCCTAGTCAAACTTTGACTATGTGCTGTAGAAAGCAGAAATCGTGCAAAGTCAGAAATGCTTGCAGAAATACAAGTATTTCTCCTTTTCTAACTCCTGCCTCACCATTGTTAGTAGATAGGGCTTTACATCAAAGTCCATGGTTGTGTACATGGGAACGCCCAATAAATCCCCCATGGAACGCTCCTTAATACAAAGTATTGCAAAGCAGCAACAAGCACTGCTTTGTGTTACTTTCATGCAAATTTCCAGTGCAAATCCCAAATAAACATTTTTTGCCTATCTGCATCACTTTTGTGACTTCTTTGACCAGCAACTGTACAATACCGAAAGTTAGATAACAAACAGCATTACAATTTACAAACTCCAACTATTCTGCCTAAGAAAGTGGTTGAGAAAAGGCAACTTACAATAGTATGGAGTCAATGTGGAGAATAAGTTTCAAGTGTCTATCATCCAAAACTACCATAATCTTCTTTCAAGTAGGAAATCATGATAATATGGACACTCTTCCACGTTCTCCACCACCTTATTTTTTTTTTAGAGTTTTATATATAGCGCAACCTCAACCCCATGATATCAGGTGCGTTGCATTAGCACTAGTTTCGTTACAGATGGATGCATTCATTTTTGTTAGGCTCGAGGTCGACCGCTCTAGCTGTAAGGCCACATCCTCTCAAAACTTGCTAATCCAAACAGAATACATGAGTTAAGAATTTTCCACATCTCATATTGCCTGAAAAAGACAAATTACAGACTTACCTATGAAAAAATACTAGCCACGTTGTAGCAAAAGCATCTTATCACTGAGGTCTCACCTAAGAAACACAGATTGCTTGCTGGCACGGTTGAGGTAGCCAACTTTGGTACTGTATATCAGTAACATAGAAATGGAGTGCATTACAAGTTATTCTATATGCTTAAAAATACCCAGTATATCAGCAGGATGCTTGAATTGTTTTAACCCCGTGTTTGACATTTTTGCAACATTTAGCAAATATACAGAGGTGCACACAGAACGCGCACACACAGCCATAAAAGCACACATCATGGGCGCACACATACCCACGAGCGCAAACACACACACCTACACACACACACAGCCACACCCACACAAACATACACCTACCTTACAGTGTGGGTTAAACATGCCGCTCACACACACAAGCATACGCGCATGCACACACTGTGGGCCTCATTTGTGAGGGCGTGTGTCACTTTTACGCCGCTGGTGCGTCACTTTTAGTGACGCACCAGCAGCGTAAAAAATTTGCCTTGTTGCACCATATTTACAAAGTGACGCATCTACCTAGAAGCGTCACTTTGTAAACCCCTGCGCTACATTATACCTACACCAGGTATAATGTATGCAGGGGGGGGCGTTCTGACGCAAGAAAGAGTCATAGAAGTGGCGTAGTAAAATCTATAAGATTTCACTGCGCCACTTTTAGGACACAAATGCGTCAATTTCTTACGCCTGCCTCACAGCAGGCGTAAGATTGACGCAGGCCCTTTCACATGGGGCTTGCCCCATGTGAAAGGACCCATTGCTGGAGTTGCGTCACTTTTGTGACACACTCCAGCAATGCGTCACTTCTGCGCCATACAGATATGTCAGTACTACTGACGTATCTGTAACTCCTTGCTCCATGATGCGTCATACTGTAAATACGACGCATCATTGGTGTTGCAAGTAGGGCGCAATGAAAAGTGACGCATCGCTGTTTTCACGCAGCGATGCGTCACTTTTCATAAATGAGGCCCTGTGTGTCTCTGTCTGTCTCTCTCAGAGGCTCTCTTTCTGTCTCTTTCCCTCTCCCTACACATGCCCTTCCACACTACAGTGCGTGATTGAAGGTTCACAAATTAGGAACAAACTTCCTGAACGCACTGGCACAGAAACTGACATGCTGATTGTTGTGACTGCTACGAACACAGGCTGTTACTTTCATATTAAAATGTAATGGTCCCATTAAAATAAAAACACTGTTAAACTTGATTGAATAAATTAGTTAATTAACCATAACATCTAAAGCGTTCCTCCAGGGCATACCTCGATTCCTCAAGATGCAAGAACTCGCAGCGCATGTCGCACATTACCCTAAATGTGCATCATAAATGATTACACTCATCTGAAGAGTGACTTATTGCAGCTTATACAGAGTTTTAAAAGCCTGCTAGAATTATGAGGCAGAGTTTACTAAAAAAAAACTATTAAAACGGAGATTTACTCCTTAAGTCACCAAACAAAATCGGAACTTCTCTCTAGCTTTTATACTCAAAACATTTTCATTTGGACGTGATTGTCTTTTTAACCCGACTTTGCTCTCTTTCCAGGGTTGACTATATTATGTGGCTTGAAAAGGCAAATTATGCAGCATAATGCAGCACATTTTGTGAAAATATTTCTGTATTATTTTGAGGGTTTTTGCACGCTAACACTACCTGGGCAAAGGTTCCATCTCACCTGTTACAGGTTAACAATCAAATACAGCAATAGGCACTTCAAAGGTGACCAGTTGACTTTTGCAAAGGGCCTTCCACTGCGAGGCAACATGTCATTGTATTTTTAGTAACTTTTGATGCCTTTCAACTAGGAACAAAGTTTTCTTGGTATAACCTGCAAATTATGCAGCAGATCATAGATTGCACACAAATCCAAGTAAGCAGTAAACTCAGTAACTGCAGAATTTCAATGGCCCTTCTCATTGTAATTGCATTTATATAGCGATTAATACCCCTGACGAGGT
Source organism: Lissotriton helveticus (assembly GCF_964261635.1). Lineage (NCBI taxonomy): Eukaryota > Metazoa > Chordata > Amphibia > Caudata > Salamandridae > Lissotriton > Lissotriton helveticus. Next base: position 270,393,477 of record NC_136068.1, read on the forward strand.
ATCAAAGTGTTTTTAGGTGAGTAGCACGCTACTCCGGAACTAAAAAAATATTAGTGGTGAATTAGTATATGGAAATATGAAATTAATTTGAGTGGTGGATATGTGTCTGTTAGTTGAATTTGAAAAGATAGTGGAGGCATAAAAGTGGGAAGGGTCTTGAAAGTGTTTATTTGGAGATCATAGCAGTAGGAGGAGGTTTGGTATGAGTAAAGAAGAGATGTAGGAGGGAAGAGTCTCTAGAAGTGGATTAGGGAGAGAGATGAAGTATCAGATGAGTATAGGAGGGATACATGAGGGAAGGGTTTAGAACGGCTTGTTTGGGATATCTGAATAGTAAAAGAGGTTTGAGATGATGCAAGGAGGGTAGAGGAGGGAATAGTTTAGAAAGGGTTATTTTGGAGATCATAGTAGTAGAATGGGATAAGGGATGAGTCAGACAGTGAAGGTAGTGGATATATTGAGAGAGGTATAGGGTGAGAAATAGGATAGTGCATCAGAGAGAGTAGTGGAATGAGGTTTGGAATGAGTCACAGAGTGGAGGTCTATGATAAATTGAGAGAGGGTTAGGGTAAGATATAGGGTAATGCACCGGAGATGCTGAATTTAGAATAAAGTAATAAATATAAAGATACATATGAACATGGAAGGTATATATATATATGTATAAGGAAGGTAATATATCTAAATTTAAGTTGCATTTATTAAACTCAGACTTTCATGTGTTGCTGTACTTTAAGCTAATTTAATTGTTTTTCTTCTTTTCTTCTTTTCCCCCCTTTTAATAGTTCAATAGTGAAGCATTTGTACATAAAACGTTATGATAACTATTACTTATTTATGCAGTGACCTATGTACATGTTAAACATAGAATAATATAACCATAAGTAATATATAATTTTTTTTAGCCGCACTAATGCATATCTAGATATACACATTCATTATTCTTTTGTGGTTTTTACCACCAGTGAAGACATCATTTTATTGTACCGATTTGTAAGAGTTACATTTTTAAATGTTGTCGCATAGCATTGCTTTTTCTCAAATCCTTGCTGAATTCTTTTGTGTGTTTCTCACTAGCATCGTTTTTATGGGCATGTTTGAAAAAGAGGAAGCAGATTGGCCCATAAGACAATTTAGGACTGGTTCACAAACTCTTATTGTATTTGTATATGTATATAGATTTAATGGATTTTAACCAAATTGGATGTTAGCGCAATTTTAAGTATCAGGAATTATGCTATTTTTATCTATATCTTTTCTTAAACTGTGACAGTGAATACTTTTATGATCTTATTTGTAAGATCAAATAAAGGATTTAAAATGAAAAATGAAAAAATATATATTCCAAATGAAATGCTTATATACATTGGCATGTGCTGTACATTTATGTTTGAGTATGGTGGTTTTGTGGGGAAGAGCCAACTCTTGAGTAGTCTTCTGAAGAGAAGATAGTTATCCATGGATCTTATGATTGAGGGTAAAGAGTTCCATAGGTTGGCTGTTTGAACAGAGAAGAATGTGTAACCTATGTTTTTTTAGTTGCATGGTGAAGATATATTAAGTTCATTTACTTCCATCATCCAGGTAGTGTCTGGCCTCTTATCTACACAGTCAGTGATGTATGCCCAGGCTTCTCACTTGTGATTTGACCGCAAGTGCCCACAAGCATTAAGGAGCTTAAAGGTAGCTTTGAAGCAGGTGCACCGGGAGAAAGACATTGTGACTTAGTGCTAGTGTCTCTATAAGGAAGCGGTGAAAGTGAGCAGGTGTCGGCTATAAAAGCATGCCTGGGAGGATCTATCTGAAGTGGGGGATTTGAGGGATTCAAATTTATTTTGGAAAACCATTACTAATCCCTGTTTTGTGGATCCAGCTAGACTGATCACGTGCCAGCATATTTTGTCAGACCAGTGGTTTTCCCATTTGAAAAGGTTTATACTGCAGGTTCATTGGTGGACCCACGGGTGGACATACCCTCTAGTCCAGATTTAATCCCCATTAACTTCTCTTTGGATGAGGTTTTCTTTTCCAGTTCCTTCATGCTTCCTGTTAAATTGGCCTTGGCAATAGATACAGTTTTGTTTTATAGTGCCGTCTGAAAAACATTTAGAATTCAATTTTTGGCATTTTCTTTTAAACTGCCTTCATAAATTTCACAAAACTGCAGTTCAACTGTGGGTCCTGAGATGCAAAGCAGGCGATAACTGCCTTCCTTCGTGAGCGTATCCCTCGTTGATTGAAGTGGTGTTTCAGCAGCTGTTTTCGTTCATCCAACAATTTGTCACAGGAACATAACAAATGCAGCATATCCTCTGGCCCTAGGCCACATAACCGGCAGAGGGAGCCTGCTTTGTCTTTTAGCTAGTGTGGAAAGTGTCAAATGCAGGGTAGCAGGCCCATCCTATATCTTAAAAAACACATTTTAGTGGTTTTAGCCTAGCCCAACCCAAAGTAACTCGGTGCTGCTTGTGCCGAGTAAGAGTTAAGGGTCATCCAGCCATGTGTTCTTTTTGAGAGGGCTGCCTTATTTTCAACCCACAATAGATGTTTGATTGTTTTCTTGATCAGATTTTTGAGCGTTGTATGATTTGTTGAGGTATCCTAAAGCTGTTTTAAGCCCGTGTTTGCCAGGCTGCTTTTAAGATACTTGGCAATTGGTGAGGAAGGGTATTGCTCTCGCTCCGTCCATAGATACTCATTTAGGGTTCCTTGTTTGAATTTCCTTACTTTGTCCCAGACAGTAATGGAGGCCCCCTGTCTTGCCAGGAGCTGTTGTTGAACACCGAACTCTAACCTAATTTGTGCTGTGGAGGTTCGTTTAGGCAGCCTAAAAATAATTCTGTATGCAGCTATAATTGTGTTGTCGAGGGTCTTTGCGTCTCTGCCTCTTAGTACCTCACTCCCATAGGTGATTGTTTACAGGAGTTTAGCACGAATTACTTGTACTAGAGGTAAAAGGGAGGGCCCAGAGAGTTTGCTGTTTAAAGTTTTTAAAGAGATTGACAGAGCACGCCCTTTACCTCTGATGCTCGTTTTCTGTGCAGTTAACTGTCCGCTGTTGTCAATCTTTACTCCTAGATATTTGTACACTGACGCATCATCAATTTGTGTGTTGTTCCAATACCAAGACGTCAATTTTTTCTTGTTTTTGTTGATAGTCATTGACTGTGTTTTCTCCAAGTTTATAGTCAGCTCGTTTGCTTCAGAATAACCATATGTTGTGTTCACGAGGTGTTGTAGCCCTACCTTTGTGTGACTTATTAGGACTATATCCTCTGCGTAGAGAAGGCACTGTAATTGGAGCCCTCCCAGCTTGGGTGCATGAGAGTTGCAGCTATTTAGGATTGGTACAAGATCTCCTAAAAACAGATTAAATAATGTAGGAGCCAAGACGCATCCCTGTTTGAGGCCTTTATTGGTTGGTATGCGCCTTGACAGGAGTGATCCATCCCCCACCTTTATCTGAAGCCAGGTCTCTATATGAAGGTTAATCAGCAGGTCTAGCAGAGGCCTCGGTATCCCCCAACCATTCAGTTTGGACCATAAAATTTTCCGATTTATATGGTCAAAGGCAGCCTTGTAGTCTATAAAACAGAAATGGATGGGCATTTTGTTTGATTCAGCCTTGTCTATTAACATACCCATAGTTAGGATATTGGTCGTTTTCCCAACTGATTTGGCGAAGCCTGTGTGGTTGACCGGAATTAAGGATTTCTCTGCAGCCCATGCCTGTAATTCATCCAAGAGTATACCTGAAAAATACTTTGCCTCGTTATCAATTAGGGCCACCAATCGATAATTTTGTGGGAGAGCCTTGTCCTCTGCCTTAAAAATTGGAGAGATGATAGAACCCTTCCGGGAGCCTGGCAGGCTGTTGAAATGTCTAATTTCCAAAAAAAGGGGTTCGAGTGCCGCTGCCCAACCATTCGCATCTTGTTTGCAAAGAATGGGAGGGATTCCATTCGGTCCGGGGCTCCCTCTGTTCTTCCTTTCTTGTTTTGGCGCTTGATGATGCTTTGTAAACTTGTCAGTTCGTCAATTAAAACTGGATTCTGACCATCTTGGGTGCTGGTGCACTTTTGGGGTGGCTGTGCTTTATATTCTATGAAATTAACCTTCTCACGATCGGGTTTTAACCTCAGGTTGTTACTCGTAACCTGATTGAAGTGATTTCCAAGATAGCTTACCCATGCTTCTTCTGTGATATTGGATGAAACTCCGTCATGCATCGGTCTTAAGAAGGAGTTTATGGTTTTCCAAATTTTTGCCCCATCGCTCCGCTTGATGTCAGAGTGTAGTCTTGCCCATATGTTATCTTCAACAGATCTGTTAGCTTCCCATTTTAGTTTTTTCAGCGTTGCTTTCAGTTTCCGTAAGTGATCGTGCTTCCCTATGTCCATGGGGTTCTGCTGAAGTTCTCTCATCGTATGATAAATTGATTTTTTTGTGCCGCTAATTTTCTCTTTATACTCCTGCGTAAACTGTTCCATGCTGCCGCGGCCCAGTTTGACATATGTTTTAGGTCTTGTAGCGTAGATGGACATAGTTTTTGTGAATTGTTCCCATTTTGCGATTTCACTAGATCCAGTACGGGCCCAGAAGTGCTGTTTTGCCCTTTCTATTATGGTTTCATCAGTTGCTGCCGAGTATTTGATTTTTTTTAGGTTAATAGTATAAATCGACTCTTTTGGTGCTGTGGGTAGCTCACATTTGGGCTTCACTATCTTCAGGGTGATTTCTTGGGGACAGTGATCACTGTCTATTTTTTCTCCTATCTGAAATGAGGTTATGTATTGAAAAAAAGGTAATGAGATAAAAGTGTAATCCAGTATAGAACTGGTTCTAGTCGAGTGAAATGTTGTGGCCGGGGGGCTATTTCCGGCAAACCTTCCATTTAGTGCTCTGATGTTGAAATGTTCCAGATCTTCTAACATCTGTTTTTCTAGTTTTGTTTGTTTGGATACTTGTGGCTTCCCTTGTGATGGAATATCCCAAGTTGAGTTTTGAATTAGGATCCCATCATCTGATGTGGCTCCCATGAGGTTGAGATTAAAGTCCCCGGTGAGCACGAGGTTTATTGTTGGTCTATCCCTTATGCACTCTTCCAGGAAGTTACATAATTCTTTGGCTGCCTTTGTTTTCTTTTTAGGATGGACATAGGCGTTGATCAAGGTAAAGTCAGTTTCAATATTTCCTGGTTTTAATTGCGACAAAGGAAAGTTTACTGCCAATGACGCTAAAGAAGATGGTTCAACTTCTTTGACCGTGAGGGCGCTTGTGACCGAGACTTAAGTTACTAAGCCACCTTGGAGGTGCCCATATTTGGCTGTACTTTTCGCACCAATGAAGAAACGCAGATATCCCTGCAGATGTGGGGGGTCTGCTAGCCATGTCTCTTGTAGTGCCACAATGTCGAAAGATCTTACATAGTCTACAAAATCTGAGTCAGATATTTTAATGGCCAGACCGTTGATATTCCACGAGCATATACGTACTAGATTGTGACTGCTCTCTCTTTTGTTTGGGCTGGTTTGTCATTTGTTGTTATTTATTGTTCTAGCAACCCATCTTAGATCTAATAATCCAGTTGATGATGGCTTATCATCTCCAATCCATCGAGTAATACTGCAATGATGGTCACTACTTGTTCCACATATCCCCACCGCTCCTCTGAGAACCGAAATTCTGGGATTTTTTGCAGTGTCCTGATCCTCCGCTGTTCCCACCGGAATTAGTATTTCCGGGTATCTTGGCTTTATATATGGGGTTATTGTTATCCCCCAATTTTTAAATATCTCAGCCTCAGCTTGTATTTTCTGTGAGATTACTATACTTGCCCAAGTTGCTTTCGTTTTTTTCTCTGCCCGTACAATCATCGTCTATAAATTCGATTGGTACCAGATCAGAAGTTTTCACTTCTTCCAGAGAGGGGATATGTGATAACAACCATAGGATGTTGCCTCTGTTAAGTGTATCATGTCTTCCTTTCGAGATGTAATCCGGATTGAACCATATGGCACTTGTCGCATTCCTTTGTTCGTCTGTATTCCTGGTACCTTTTTAAATTTGGCTTAATGATATAGACTCAACTCCTCGTGTTGCTAATGTTTTTGCCTGATTGGCGTTAAATTCCTTCACGTCACTTATTATTTGACCGGGTATATGTTGTTTTGGTGCAGACAGTTTAGCCAGTTGACGGTTCTCTCCGAGCCAAGGGGGGTGGCACGTGGATTCTGCGTTATTTGCGGGTGCTGATATTTCTTCTCTCTGATTAGCCCATGTTTATACGGATGGAGTTACTTTAGTGGTGATAGCCAGCTGGCTATCCGGAGTTGCTTTGCACTTTTGTAACATTTTAGGCTCCAGGTTCTTCCCAGACCTTTTACCCGGAATGTGTTCTTGTTTGGTTGTTTGAGTGGGATTAGAACAAGTCATCGTGTTACTCTTTAGTGGTCGATTCTGATCGGGTTCAGGAGATGATTTACTGTCCCCGAGTGGTTGGGGGCATATAATTGACCTGTCTTGTAATGGAGTTTCTAGATCTATATGCAAAGTATTTCCAGGTATATTCAATTTCTCGGATGTCTGCCCCTTACTGTTAATGGTTTGGATTGATGCTGTTGCCTCTGCAGGGGTCCCTGCTGTGCTAGTGCCTCCCTCGGGTTGAAGTATGCTTTATTCTACAACAGGGGTTCTCCCAAAGAGATGCATAAATCCTATCTGGTTAGAGTTTGTTTTTTGTTTTCTTCCTTTACGTTTTTTTGCTCGTCTTTGGTTAGCGTTCATTTTTTTGTCTGTGTTGACTTCTGCCTAGACTTCTGGGGGTAGGGCACCTAACGTTCCAGTTTCACTGGCCTCTGTTCTTTTAGGCGTATGGGATAGGATATCTTTTATTTTGGAATATCCTTTTTTATTAGTTTCCACTGTTTCTGTGTTCATTGAGACTTTTGTTTCTTTTCCAAAAAGTCCATCAGAAGGTTGGATTTGTAGACACTGTGGAGGCCTTTTAAGTTGTATGCACAGATTGCTCAGTATTGTTGGAAGTGAAGACAGTTTTTCAATGATTGGGCCGCATCCACATCCGCCTCTGTCGCTCCTATTTACGTCTTGCAATTGATCAAGCTTGTTTTGAAGAAGTGTGTTTAATGCGCCCAACTTCCCGTCGATGGCAACCACAAATACAGCCAACGTTCAAGCATAGAGCTGCTCGTGCTAAATAAAGCCCTGGGTCATGATGGAAATCCCCCGGATCTCTTCATGACAATATTGTGGTATGGGCCCCTCTTTTAACTCAAGTTCTAAATGCGGCCGCCCTATGGGGGATGTTGCCCTCCTGGTCTACCGGTACAATAATCCTGATTTACAAAAAAGGGAACAAGGATGATCCACAATCATATCGCCTGATCTCCCATATCGATGCTGTAGTTAAAGTCCTGGGCTGGGTCCTTTTAGTCAGATTGTCCTTGTGGGCCACAGACAATCAGATTTTATCTGACGTCCAATTTGGTTTCCGCAAAGGCATGTCAACCACTGATCAATGTCTCAATCTTTATCTCCTGACAGTTAAATACACACTGACACATCCGTGTGTTTTGTGTCTAGCTTTTATGGACCTTATGTCCGCGTTTGATCGAGTTAACCGGTTCAAGTTGTGGGTCATTTTAATTTCCTTGGGAGTGGATCACTCAATACTCAGACAACAGCGGCAGTGAGATACACACAGGAGGAGGTAGTGTGTCCAGGTCATCAGTCCGGGCAGTTGGTACGTCATAACTTTTCCATTCATCACATGTGATTATTTCTATTTTGGAAGCATTCAATTTGAGATGTCTGTTCTGAGGCAACTGAAAATTTTAAAGTCTTTGGGGTTTCCAGTTTAAGGAAAATTTGTGTGCCATCTGCTGAGTTATAGCATGTGAGATGAAAATCAGTGCCAGTAATGACTTCATGTAGATGTTGAAAAGCATGGATAAGATGATAAAGCCTTGAGGGACCCCTGCTTTTGTGAAGTATGGTTTGGATGAGAAAGGGGAGATATGGATGACATTTGTTCTGTTTTGAGGGTAGGACGTGATCCAGTCAAGAGCAGTCCCCTCTATGCCGGCTTCGTAGAGTCTTTGTATTAGAGTGTCATGGTCAAATGTCTTAAAGGAAGCTGAGAGGTCCAGGAGAAGTAGTGCAGCAACCCCGTTCTGATCAACTGTGTTGTTAATGTCATCCCAGATGGTAATGAGGGCGGATTCTGTGCCTCTTCCTAGAAGGAATCCTGTTTTGAAGTCTGAAAGTATGAAATTATCTTCAAAGAATTGTGACATCTGGACGAATGCTGCTCTTTCTATCAGTTGGCCCAGGAAAGGTCCATTTGTAATTGGTCTGTAGTTGTCGGGGTTAAGCGGGCCCAGGTTTGTTTTCTTTAGTAATGGGTGTATGCATGCCTTTTTTAGGTCTTCCGGAAATATTCCCAATTTTTTTATGATTCTTCTTACTGGTGTGGCAGCAGAGGTAGTCACATGAATTTTCTTGAAGGTTTGTGGTGGACATGGGTGTGAAGGGCTACATGCTGCATGCTTTGACCAGATCCATGAATTCATTTTGTGGCATTTGTTGGAGGGAATGCAGAGGCTGGGTTAGCCTACTCTTGGGGTGGGGGGGGTATTTTGGAAAAGGGTCAGTGCTAGTGGTTTTTCTTTGTTATAAATAGAAGTCCAACTTCTGTGCTTTGGTTGTGTAATAATTTGCCAGCTTGTCTGTGGATTAATAATTTATGTAATAGTATAAGTTTCATCTAGGCAATTTGGTCTCTGAAATTAGGTGAGTATTTAAAAAAATCCTTATTTGCACATTTAGCATTTTGAATTTTGCCTGAATAATATCTTTTTTTTAGCTTTTTTGATTGCTGAGTTATATAGTGTGTTAAGTTTCTCTGGGGGAAGTTTGTTTTGATTGGTGTTTGTTTTGAGCGAGGTGCATTGCATCTTTCTAATTTGCTGTTTTATCTCTTTTAGCTCTGTATTTCTCCAAGGTGCCTGTTTTCTTTTGTCCTGTTTTGTTGTCCTTAGATGTAGCCACTCACATATTTTTGGGTGGAATTGATTGTGCCTAGATCTGTACTTGATGTTAGTTGTGTTTTCAAGTGTTCAAATTGAGTTTGTTCCATGGCTGATAGGATACATGTAAGGTGGTTTTAGGTGTATTGCTTTGTGTTACTTTAGTTGGAAAGCAAGCAGCTGGTGGTCTGACCATGTGACTGGAGTCATCGTTTGAAAGGTAGCAAGTTCTATATTTGCAAAAATGACATCAAGGATCTGTCAAGCAACGTGTGTGGGGTTGTGGGTGATCTGACGTAGGTTCAGTGCGTACAAGCCAATGATGATAGTTTTTGGATGGGGCATATTGGTTTTGTTGAACCAAATGTTTAGGTCACCAAGAATGCATAAGTTGGAGTGGAGTATTACAAGGTTTGAAACTGTGTCTCTTAGTTGTCTGGTATTGTTGCATTGCTAAGTGGAGCTCTGTAAATGTGTAGGAAGTTACAGGGGAACGACGGTTGCATCTGGTGAAAAGGGCCTCACAACCTTTTATGGAGAATTTGTCAGCTTTAGTGATATTTAATCTTTGCTTGAATACAACAGCTAGTCCATCTCTTCTTTTGCCTATATGATTTTGTGCAATAGTTTGATAGCCTAGAAGAATGGCTTCATGCACCAATGGAGCATTGTCATCTCCCACCCATGATTTTTTTATGAAAAGTAAGTCAGACTGTGTGTCAATGAGAAGGACCTAAATGTGATGCCTGTTTTTAGAGAGTAATTGAACATTTATTAATAAGCAGGTTAGAGAATGTGTTTTGGTGATGGTGTGACTTTGTTTTGTAGAAGAGTGGGTAGTATTTTGTAGACTTGTAGCAGGAGTGTCCTTAGTGCTGGTATTAGCTGTATGAGGATAGCAACAGTGGAGCTTTTCTGTATCATATTACTCATCCTGCAGGCTAGGGAAACATTTTGTTGGGTCTGTGTGTGTAGGTGGTGGAGATGGTGGTTGAGAGGGAGTTGGTGAGCTGTGTTGTTTCTGTAAAGTAGCCTTGTTGTGCAGTAGATATAGAGATGCAAAGTTGTGAAGAGTGGCATGTTGTTTATTTTGTTTGTATCTATTTAGGGTGGAAGGTGTATGAGTTAGGGGTGGTGGTGCAGCATGTGGGTCATATTGAAAGGTTCTAAATTGGCCAATGGAGTAGAGGTGGTTAACCCATTGACCGCAATGCAAATTAAGCTGCGGTGCGGGCGAATTAATGAGTGGGCGTTTTTCAGACGGCCCCCGGCCGTCCTCCGCACACGCCCACTGTGACTTCAGACGGCCAGGGGCCGTTGACGCACCCACCGGGTTAAAAGAGAGTTTCTGTGTTGTTATATATGTGTTAAGTGTGGGGGAAGAAAGAAAGCTTGGCAGTAGAGTTGGTTTAGTGTTTGTATTATTATTATTCATGTAGCCAAGGGGGTGGGAGTGGGTGTATCTCTCTAGTTTGTGACTGAAAGTATTATGAGGTGAATTTTGTTGGCTGGTGTGTGTGTTATGTTTTGATTTTGAGGAGTAGTGAGAGGAGATGAATATGTAGTTGTTTTCTGAGAAGCATTTTTATGTAAAGTATTGTTGGTGAGTGGTGGAAGTTGAATGGTAAAGGGGTGGTGATGTTTTTTGGAAATGAGTGTATATGGTGCGTGAGAGGGGATGGACAAGAGTTAAGAGTGCTTGTGTTAGATAGTATTCCTGGAAGAGGTAATGTGTGTGTTAGAGTAGAATGTAAGAGTTTTGTGGTTGTGGTTGTTTTGTAACAAGAGTTGGAGGGTGTTGATGGTTGAAATGGTGGAATGTTGAGTATAGGTTTGGTGGTGACAGAAAGGGGCCTGTTAGGAGTAAGTAGAGGATAGAAATGGCTCTTTATATGAATAAATTGTAGTAAGCACGCAGGAAACAAAGGTGAGTTGAAGGTTTATTAATAGACTACACGGTTGTAGAGGTAGGAAACTCGACCTCCACAGTCAACAGATCTCCAATACAACTGACTCTACATTTCAATGCATAACATTCTAAGAACATTAAGTACAGTATAACTCAGCAAACTCTATAGTTCGAAGATAGAATATATCTCTCCACAGCCAAGAGAGTGGCAGTGAATAGATACAGACTTACAAATAAAACAAGATACAACACATTATTTCCTCTGCATCTCTTAGGCTACCCCCAAACACCGACAGATGTGGGCCCCCTACACCTGAATGGGGCCCACATAGAAAGAGGAAAAAACAAGAAGAAATAAAGATATTTCTCCTCTTTACAACTCTCATGGTGAGGCGTATCTTTTTGGTTCTTCCCAGGTTTACCTGTTCTTGTAAATCTAGGAATGCGTCATAATCCATGGATATTGTGTGGGACCACCCACACAACTTTCATGGAAGCACCTCCCTGATGCAGAGTAATGCAACTCAGTGATTTTTGCTGTGTTACATTACTCAAGATTTATGAAACCACACAGGGCCACGCAAGGAGGCCTTGCGTGGCTTTATAAATCTAATTTTTCTTCATTTGATTTGCTCTTGAACCACGCTACATGGTACAAGTGTGACACAAAGAGTCTCACATATACACCCAAAGTACATTACAGAGTGCCTAGTACAATAAAATAGTGAAGTGAAGTGAAGGTTATAATAAATAAGCATTACTAAAGCCAATAGGTCTTGCCAATGAAAAGTATTGGCTTTGCTGATGCTCCTTTCTTCTGCCTAGCAGGCCCTTGTGCATCCTCCCATATTCTTAGCAGTCATCTTTGAATGTATTTTTCTAAAGCATATGGAGATTCATTCTAAGATGGCTCCAGTGAGTCAACAGTGAAAAGATACATGAAAACATTGGCCTTGCCAATTTCAGTTTTTGGCCCTACCTGGTCAACATGCCAGCTAGTGCATCAAGAGCAGCCATCTTTCAGTGAATTTTCCTAAAACATGAAGAAAATTAAATGAAAGATGTCTGCCATGGGTCATTGAGGGGGGAACATATTGCCTCAGGAGTTGGGAAGTGAGATAGATAAGAAAAACCTCAATCATGAGCAAAGGGCAGACTCAAAGCTTACTCTGTATTGTTCACAATAGGTCTTTCAACAGACAGATAAAGCTGTTTCTAGGCAAGACTGAACAAAATAGAAGAGGGTTGTCTACAATACTCTAAAATAACCAATTAGCGATAATATATTTGACTGTGTTGTCAAGTTCTACGGGGGTCATACTATTTATCTAAATTCAAAATGGAGGCCACTCAAATGAGAGAAGAATGTTCTTCACATCCTTCCTTTCAATGAAAGATGTGCTGGAGATAAGAACTGTGAATCTTCTTAAGAAGGCAAAGACACAAATTGGGAATTAATAATATGAAGGAGGGTAAGTGAAAGACGGAGAACATGCAAGATCTTTTTGACAAATGCAGCACATATGGGCATATGATTAGGATTTTGGTGTTCATTTGCTGTACGTTATTTCGTTTATATGTCACACACTGTTATTGCTTTCATTCTCCCTCCGTATCCCCGAATTGTGTATTCCCTTTGTATACTTCCAGCTCCTGTTTTGTTTTACATTCTCCATGATTCTTCCTTCTTCACTTTTCGATTTCCCTTTTCCATCCCCCCATCTTCCATTTCCTCCTGTCTTCTTGTCCTACTTCATCCGACCATGTTTTCAAGTTCATTACTGTTTACATCCGTACGTCTTTTTACCTTCAGATGTGTTTCTCTGTCCACGATCTCGTTTTCCTTCTTTGCCTTGACTTCCTTTACCTCTCCGCCCCTCCTTCCATTTCCCTCCCCTCAACTCTTCATCTATCCCCCATCCATCCTTCCTTGCTCCCTTCCTTCTTTCTCCGCCCTTATCACCCTTTCACAGCAGTCCCAATTTAGCTTCTCAAATAGGATGCCTTGTTTTTCAACGTTATCACAGTCTGATTATAATGACATACAGTAAATATAAAACAGCAATATATGGTTGATGAAAATTCATGTCTGCACGGCACAGAGATAAACTGACTCATCATGAAAGAGGAGGGATTTTGCATGTCTTGCTTGATATGGAAATGCTCAAGTTTATTAAGCCTCTCTGCTACTTATGGCCGAATATAACCAGTGAAAGGGCGAATAAGGTCCTTTTAGGCCACAAGGCGTTGCACTGCAACCAGATTTTAAAGGAATGCTTTTCAGTTGCATAGACTTTGTTCAAAATATAAATGTTGAGGAACTAACTGAAGTTTGTGAGGAAAATCAGTACCACGACAGTGCACATTACCCGAAGCAGCAAAGACTGATTTTGATGTAATCATTTAAGCTGGTTAATCGTATACATTTGGTGTGCATTGTTATGTTCATTCGCAAATTTTTAATTTCATTAAATATTCTTGCCCATTTATACCAACCATGAATGTCAGCTAATTGTCTCAGTGAGAAACCTCTTTGAAGTTTTGTTATAAGACATTATATTAAGCACACATTGACTAAACCACTGAAATAGATTACCTGCTTCCTGTGAGGATCGAGTCTTTGGTTGTCATTTAGGCGTTTAAGGGACGGGAGCAGTGCTTAATTTGAGCAGGTGCTTTCCGGTGTTCAGCACCGGCACATAATTTGTTTTGGGTGCTCGGCACCAGCCCCTAATTTTTAACACCATACTTAAAACAGTCTACCACATGGTGGCGCTGCTCATCTAATTTAGAGATGAGCAGAACAACGGTTGTTTAGAAATACAAAATACATTAAAATTGCTAATACCTGCCTCCCTAGCCATTCATTTAGCTTTGGGGACCTGGAAAATTCAGTCACATTTACGTGCAAGAGAGATGGTTAGCAGTTGTTTTGCCAGCCATGACAAGCGTGAAGGGTAGTGCAACTTGCAGTGGCCTCCTGGTCAGAGCACTTAATATTTTACAAATTAAGCACTGGGCGGGGTGCCCACCATACATTGGCATAGATGGTCTTCCCTCCCCATCTCGCATTAGCACTCCTGGACTTGGATATCCATCATTAGTCCCTTCATGTCAGAGGCACTAATAGCTTGTTTTACCCGAAACTCCAGATCCAGAATTTGTCTGAAGTAAACCGTTGCTCCTAAGCTGGGTGAAATCATGGCACATGCCTGTCATTTCACTGAATTTAGGCTAGAGCTGAGAGGAGAGGTCCTGGATTCTGTGAAGACAACCCACACATTTCCTACCACCTAGAAGTTACACACATTTCACCGTAGAAATGGAACCCTACTCGTGTGGGCGGGCCTAGCACCAGCTATAGGACAGAGCCCAAAATGCAATTGTTCACCACCCAGGGTCACCTACCAAACCCAGAAATTCTTGAAACCTAGAACCTAGAGGATGTTAAAACACTGCGTGGTAGGTCAGTTGTGGATCGTCGCAGATTTCATAACGGTCCATCACAGTAATGTAAGGAAAACATATGTTAGTAGCCAAAGTTTGAGGTCTGTAAGGGTTCTGCGTAAGAAAACGCCATAGGAACCACACTGGTCACACCACCTTACACTCCCTGAGGTGTCTAGTTTTCAGAAATGACTAGGTTTTATGCCTTTCCAGGTTGGAAGCTGATCTTTGGCTCAAACTCCGCAGCTATCCACTGGGAGAAAGTAAATTATTAGTTGGAGTGAATGGTCAATCAACTCTAGTAATGAAGTTACTATTCTTGTTAGGTCCAGTAATGGTTTCAGTAATTTAGACCTGAGGTCCACCTATGGTAGCTATGCCATAGAGCAGAGAGGCTTAACTTAAGAACATGTGTGAGGCATTTAGAAGTACCAGAACAGTTAAATAATCCAACTCCAAATTATTTATAAAAATAGACAATCATTTAATGACAAAGTGTCACCAAAATGATTGAAATCAAATAAGGGGAACCGGAGTGAATTTTAAAATTTATAAGTACAAATAGTACTGTAATAAATTGGGTTGTTGCTTGAGTGAGGTGAAACCTTACTCAAGCAGCAATCAAAATCCTTTCCAGGGTAAAGTCACACGCCAACCCTAAATTAACCTGTACTTAACTCTCCTGTAGCTTGGCACAGAGCAGTCAAGCTTAATTTTGAGGCAGTGTGTAAAGTATTTATGCAGCAATTCACATATTAATATAGTGAAAGATAAATGCAACACCAATTTAGGAAAATGTAGCAAAATGTAATAAATAATTTAAGAAAAAAACAACAATTATCCATATAGTAGAATCAGAGATATGCAATTTTAAAGATTTAAGTAAAAATAGCACCAAAAAACAAAAACTGTGGTTATCTGATCACATCAGACCGGGACAAAGTCACAAGTTCAGGCTGACAGCAATGGAGCAGAGGTCGAAAACATGGACCAAGTTAGGCCAGCTGAACAAGAGTATTTTACATCTTGTTTGTGGATTGCTGCAAAATCCCGAATCGAGGATGTGTCACTCAGCCATGGCGATGCGAGTTCTTGGAGTGGAGATGCAAGGCGGAGCGATGCGTCTGGGATGCTGGAAGGTTGCGATGTGAGATCCTGCATCATCGTCGAGGATGTGTCGATGAGGGGCTTGCGATAAAATGTCCTTCATTGAAGAAGCGTTGCGCACATGCTAGAAGTTGCAGATGGTGTTGTGATGTTTAGTCCTCTGTCATCGTTGAGGATCCCATTGACGAGAGGCTTACGATGTGAAGCCCTGCGCAGAGGATGCGTCGCACAGCTGCAGTTCTGCAGAAGCTAAGGGCTTTAATGTGAAATCCGGCATCAAGGATGTGTCGCACAGTGGTTCTGATCTGGAGGCAATGTGATGAGCTGCAGCTCCAATGCATAGTATTGGGAGGCGATATGGTCTGCTGGGACAACAGTTGGCTGGAGGACAACTTTCAGGCCCATTTCCAAGGGTCCAGGGCTGGGGTGCACCACTTGGAAGAGCAGGGCTCACAGCTGGCAGAGTCCAGGTGCTGGGTTCAAGGTTGGTGGAGCCTGTTCTGTCCCTAAGGCACTGATCAGGAAGCCAGCCAACTAGCCCTTGGAGTCACTCTGGTGGCCTTGGGTTCTAGATACAGATCTAGCCTTTCTCACTCAGGCAGGTGGGCAGCAGGGCAGCCGGGTAGCACAGCAGAGTGGCAGTCCTTTGAGCAGAAAAGCAGCACAGCAGTCCTTCTAAGTCTTCCACAGGTCCAGATTAGTACTGAAAAGCGGGGTTTGAGGTTCCATTATTTATACCTTGTGCCACTCTGATGTACGTGAAGGTTCAGAAGGGTACCACACTCTGAGGTGTCAGGCATCCCCTTCCTCCCTGCCCTGGTCCCAGCTCATTTGGGGTCGACTAGTGACAAACCCTTTGTGAGTGTGTTCAGGCAGAGCCTTTGTCATGTGCAAGTGTGGTATGTGACAGTTCCTCTCCTTAGTTAACTCTTTCTGAGTTTTTCAGGGAGGCCCATTATTCCATTCATGGTTTTGTTGAACCTTTAATTAAACAATGGTCTGAGGGCGAGGGGGTAGTGACCTTGTAGCTCACACCACATTTATTACATATAGCTTTTAGGAATGCAGACAATAAATTAGTCCTTCTAACAGAGACCATCTTTTTAGGAAATCCAGCCTAGTGAAGATTCCAAGAACGTCCTTTGCTATTGCAGGAGCATGTGCAGTCTTGAGCGGAATTGCCTACGGGTATCTAGTGGCATGGTCAACTGCCACTAGGATGAATTTATTTCCAGATGCAGCTTGATGGTCAGAGGGGCCCCCATTGTCGCTATATACCCTCTCAAAGGGAGTCCCAACCAACAGTAGTGTAATTAACCAAGCCTATATTTGTATGCCTATCTTGCCACTGGCTTGACAGCTCACCCAGGAGAGACAGAACTCCTTTACTTTTTCAGACAATCGGGGCAACCACTCTGTCCCTGGTTTTGGTTTGTCCCAGATTTCCAACTAAGAGGATTTCATGTGACAAAGTGAGGATGAAATCTGTACATATCCACCACTCTCTTGAATGCCCCTGGTTTGGGGTCCCTAGCCTCAGTATACAGATGTCCATCCTCCCAATAGACCTTGTGCCTTGCAGATTGCTGCCTAAGGCATTCACTAACAGGGCACTGCTTTTGAAGTTGGCAAAGTTCCTCTCTGGAGGGTCCCCCTGCACTTAAGAGTTCTGCCAAGTCTGGCCATATTCTAACAGCTCCAGTTCCCTCCTCAGGCACCAGGCCATCTCCCTAAGGAGATCTCTCTCGCTGTCATGTGACCTCTTAGAAGCTTCCTTAGCAGACTTCTAGCCCTTTCTCATTTATGGTGTCACTTGGTCCACTGTTTCAGGATTCAAAACCCCTTGACTTTCTGCCCAAGCCTGCCTCCATATCTGCCCATGCAGTAGTCGGAAGATCATTTCCCAACAGATACTCCACTGGGATGGCAGGGGACACAGCTAAATTGTTTGGGCCAGTAACCCCTTCCCATTCTAAGCTCACCAAGGTCATTGGATGAAGCTTAGTCTCATTGTCAGCACTGGTAAAGTGTTGACTGTCACCAGACAATAATTAGTCTGGGGAAACCAGTCTAGCTGACACCATAGTGACACTGGCACCTGTATCCTTCAGATCCTCTACCTAAGTCCCATTGACCTTTGTATATACTTCTCCAAGCTTGGAGGCAAGACAGCCAGAGCTTCAAAATCCACCCCACCCATGGAAACCAAAGTAGCCTCTGTGCAACATCTGGCCTCTCTGAGTACAACTCTACCTCCACTCCTGTGTTAATCAATCCCTTAGACTGTCCACCATTGTGGGACATTTAGAGCATGCTGCATCTCCTTTCTTATGACTTGCCTGATTGCAGTCATCCCATAACCCAGAAGCTTTTGCCGGATCCCAGTTGCAACCCTGGTACAACTTGCCTTTGGACTGGGAGAAGTCTCAGGCCCACACCTCTGAGAAGTATTTTGTAGTCCTTTAGAGAACTCCACCTTTTGGGCTGGTTTGTTGCTCAACTTCTTCCCCTGCCGGGAAGTTTGTAAATCCATTTACTGTCACTCCCTCCATGAATCTCTCTGGATACCCTGGCTCTGACCCATTTGTCAGCTATCCTCCCAGCTCTCCTGAGAAGACAACTTAGAATCCACCAAATACTGATGCAATTTCTCTGTGGCACAATCAATTAAAATGTGCTCATTTGTAATCAAATTATATAGCCCATCATAAGTGTCCACATCATTGCCTTTTATCCAGCTGCTTAGTCCTTTGATTGACAGATCCACAAAGTCCACCCATGTCTAGTTTTGAACTTTATGGGTGTCTCTGAACTTTCTACTGTACTCTTCTGTAGTGATTCCAAATCCTTCTTTCAAGGTCCCCTTCATATGCTGAAGGGACTCAGCTACCTTTTCATTAAGGGGCAGCAGTCTATCTCTACCCTTCACCAAGGATAACTCCCAAAATACAGAGCCGCAGTGTTGGTGTGCAATATTCCTTATTCTTCAGTCCCTTACAAAGGCTGCAAATCACTTGACAGGATCATCATGATTGTGAGAGGTTGGCCTGATATGTGATGTCCACTATTCTAGTGGGCACCCTGTATCAGTCCAAACAACCCTTATGGTGATGGTTGTAAAGTCAACCTTATAGACCAGCTATCCTAGTGGTAGCATGGACAAAGCAGTCTTAGGCTAAAACTTCAGAGAGCATGTGAAGCCAGCTGTTTTACCATATGTAACCCCTTTATTACCAAATGAAAGGACACCATACAGGTTATATATAATATATATATATCTGTATTTATTACTAACACAACCCCTCTGAACTCTTTATGAGGTCAGAGGCACAAGCACATAACAAGATACTTAATTATCATACAATAAGTTGCACAATATACAGTAGAGCCCTAGGGGCACGTAAAACCATGTACTAAAATAGTGGTATAAGAACCAAGTCACAGACAAAGAATAGGCCTAGGGAATCGCTGGGGCTATGCTGTACTACCAAAGGTTAGGAAGCAGGAGGCCCACGGGAGGCGTGTGCAGTGTCTAAACACACACGTGGGTTCTCATAGGAATACACTGGGAACTAAAGAATTGGAAACTAGTTCTTTTAGGACACTTCTGGATGGACTAGGAGAAAGCTACTGACAACTAGGACACTAGGATAGTCAATACCCACAGGAGCACCGGAGTACTTGCGTTACCTCACCCACAGGAGCCGGGTGCATAGGTGTCAAAGTGTGTCGGGTTTCATCACTGAATCCTATGGAGACCTGTGAAAAGATGCTGCAGGCGACCAGGAGAGAAGTGTCCGGTTGGATCCAAGGGCGGATCGAGGATGAAGAGTACCTGAAAGCAGAGGGGACAGAGTCTGGGTCACTAGCCAGTGACCAGGAAGGAACCAGGAAGGAACCAGGCGATGTCGTGAAGCAATCAGGTGATGTTGTGAAGCTTGACTCTGCAGCCACGTGGACCACGATGCGTCGACGAAGACCAGGAGCTGGATACAGCCTGTCCCACAAAGGATCTCACTGTTGGCGGCGTCGGCTTCCGGATTGGAGTCAACAGGCCTTGGCAAATGCAACCCATGTAGGAATCGATTATTTGCTTCGGGTTAGACCAGCAAGGTCTAGGGGGCTTCTCCTTTGCAGGGAAGCAGGGGCCCACCTGGAGAAACGAGGAAGGTGGTTCAAATTCAAAGGTTCGTTAGCCAACGGACAAGTAACCGTACAGACGCGTCGAGCACAAAAACACTAGCAGTCCCCAAGCAGCACTCGTGGACTGTGGAGAGCTGAGCGTCGGTGCAGAAGGTGCTTGGGCTGGGGCTTCTCAATTCCCAATGCACAACTTCGAGGGTGCCTCAGGAGCTGCACAAGTAGCAAAGAGCAGGCTTTTGAGGATGGCCGGTACCACGTCTCTCGTCGCCTCCATGGGTCTCAGCTTTGCTGTGGCTGTGGGTCGGGGTCAAATAAGTCTGGAAGTCTGGCTCTTGTCGGACTCTGTGCTCGGGCTCTGGCGGGAGCGTCGACAAAGTAAACTGCAGATCGCTGGATGGTGCCTGTTTGCACAGGGTGGTCACTCCTTAACCACAAGGGAGATTCTTCAGTCTTCTAACTGCAATAGAATGTCGAAGGTCCAGAGTTTCGTTTCAAATTTCAGTTCAGGATAAATCTAAAGTCTCTTGACTCAGCTCCTACCTATCTACTAATCTGAGGGGCTGGATTACCTACTAGGTCCCTCTTATGGGTGGGACCAGGGAAGGGGGTGGTTACACCCCTTTCCCTTTGTCCAGTTTCGCACCAGAGTTGGGACTGGAGTGCCCCAGCAACTGGTTTGTACCGGGCTATGCATGGGACACCTTGTGTGCCCAGGCAGTGTCTCATTTCATTCAGCCCTCCCTGCCCCAATACACTATGGCCTGTCTGGGGTGGTGCTAGCACCTCCCAAGACAGTAAACCTATTGTCCAAGCCTCCCTCGCTGGAAGGACTCCCAGCAGCAGGAGGTCAGACTTGTGTCTGTGGCATCCATTTTGTGATGCTGAGGCTCTGATTAAATTTAACCGGGATTAACAGGAACAACATGTCTTCTCCCTCTAGAAGGGTGGAATGCTACCCCCGTCACCAGAACTGGCGAGGGGGTAGTATTCCAAAGCGTATGACACCTTACACGACATGTTTTGATAAAGCCAAACCAAAGTTATTATTCAACCGCGAGGATTATAATGCATTTAAGAGTATATGGTATGGCTATAGCATAGAACAGCTATTAGGACATGGTTCCGAAAGTTGCAGGCAGGCTCAGCTCATGCTAGAGCCTCATCTCACATAAAACCAAGCACTCTGCCTCCAGGATTGTTAAGGCTTGCCATAGGAGTGACTTATAGGTATATATGTGTCTATATATATATATATAAATATATAAATTTCTTTATTCGGTATTTCATAATAGAAATCCATAAAAGCAGTGTAATCCATATTGTTACAGTAATAAGCAAAAGATCAGTTATACAGTAAAACTAAAGAGGAATAGTTAAAAAGTGTATCACTTCACATTTCATTAAATTCATTGTTCTATGTTTTAGACGTATTCCTTACAAATCTTTTCTGTGCTTAAGAATACATTTCAAGAAGTTAACAACATGATAACAAATAGATTCAGACAATGTGTCTATATGTAAAGTAAAGTAAAGTAAGTATACTTGTAAAGCGCACTGTTACTCCATCTCTGAGTGTCCTGGCGCTGTATACCACTTGGGAACCCGTCCTGGCTTTCCCTGTGAGATGGTCCCTCCTGGGCACCTCCAAGGTGAAACCAGGCATCCCCGGCGCTGATGGGGCCGTTGTAGAGATTAAGCAAACTATTGCCCAGAGTTGCAGAGTGGGACCCATGGTTAGCATAGGCACCTCGGCGAGAATTATCGAGTCCCCGGATATTGACCCAATACCCTGCCGTGTCGGAATTGAACCCTGGTCCTGGGCCGATCTCTGCTTCGGGGTCTGCTGCTTCTTACCAGTGAGCCACACTTCTCCACAAAGGTAGGTATAGGGATACTACACCTAAGCAAGGGGTGATTACACAACCTTGCCCCAGCTGAGTGATCAGCCAGTTGTGTCAATGTGAGTGGCCAGCCAGGGGTGGCATAATACCTGCTGCAGCCCCTGGTAGGCCTTGGATGCACCTATGCCCTGGGTACCTATGGTACACTATACAGGGGCTCATAAGGTGACCCAATTCCCAATTGGAGATGTACTTAAAGTACATGGAGTCCATTTTACAGGGAGAGCAGATAGCATGGGGCCCTGATTAGCAGGATCCCAGATCAACTAAGTCGAAAACTAGCTAAACACTAGGCAAAAAATCTGGGGTAACCATAGTCAGGTATCCACCTTCCTACACAGATCACTAAACTTAGGGGCAATCTCTGTGGGGATTTTAGGGTGAACAAATTCTTCCTTCGCCCTAGTACCGTTATTGCAGCCACCATCTTTGAGCCTAAGGCCCAACTAAACCCTTCTCTCTTCAAGGGCTAATCTCCTCTCCTCAAGTTCAGGCATTTTCTCCTCCAGGGAGAGATGGTCAAGCTCATCCTCAAGGTTTCCTACCATATTACCATTGGTAAGTCCGAATGAGGTCGCACACTGCTCGTCCCATCAGCGTGTGACCCCGGAGCATGATGGTTGATTTAGTAGGTATCAGCGGGTGTGCTTCTACCCGAGTTTAGAGTCTTGAGGGTGTTCACTGGTGTGCTTGCCATCCATGGACACGTGTTTCGCGTTCATTAACGCTCATCAGCAGGGATTAGGCGTGTGCACGGGGTTGCTGCGTGGGCTGCCGAAAATATTCGTAGGTCCAGTTACCTCTTAAGGCGCGCAGGTGCGTTGTCTCGAGGTCGTCACCTCCACCGGCTCAAGGGAGCCTGTATAAATAGCAAGTCCGAATGAGGTCGCACACTGCTCGTCCCATCAGCATGTGACCCCGGAGCATGATGGTCGATTTAGTAGGTATCAGCGGGTGCGCTTCTACCCGAGTTTAGAGTCTTGAGGGTGTTCACTGGTGTGATTGCCATCCCTGGACACGTGTTTCGCGTTCATTAACGCTCATCAGCAGGGATTAGGCGTGTGCACGGGGTTGCTGCGTGGGCTGCCGAAAATATTCGTAGGTCCAGATACCTCTTAAGGCGCGCAGGTGCTTTGACTCGAGGTCATCACCTCCACCGGCTCAAGGGAGCCTGTATAAATAGTAAGTCCGAATGAGGTCGCACACTGCTCGTCCCATCAGCGTGTGATCCCGGAGCATGATGGTCGATTTAGTAGGTATCAGCGGGTGCGCTTCTACCCGAGTTTAGAGTCTTGAGGGTGTTCACTGGTGTGCTTGCCATCCCTGGACACGTGTTTCGCGTTCATTAACGCTCATCAGCAGGGATTAGGCCTGTGCACGGGGTTGCTGCGTGGGCTTCCGAAAATATTCGTAGGTCCAGATACCTCTTAAGGCGCGCAGGTGCGTTGTCTCGAGGTCGTCACCTCCAACGGCTCAAGGGAGCCTGTATAAATAGTAAGTCCGAATGAGGTCGCACACTGCTCGTCCCATCAGCGTGTGACCCCGGAGCATGATGGTCGATTTAGTAGGTATCAGCGGGTGCGCTTCTACCCGAGTTTAGAGTCTTGAGGGTGTTCACTGGTGTGCTTGCCATCCCTGGACACGTGTTTCGCGTTCATTAACGCTCATCAGCAGGGATTAGGCGTGTGCACGGGGTTGCTGCGTGGGCTGCCAAAAATATTCGTAGGTCCAGATACCTCTTAAGGCGCCCAGGTGCTTTGTCTCGAGGTCGTCACCTCCACCGGCTCAAGGGAGCCTGTATAAATAGTAAGTCCGAATGAGGTCGCACACTGCTCGTCCCATCAGCGTGTGACCCCGGAGCATGATGGTCGATTTAGTAGGTATCAGCGGGTGCGCTTCTACCCGAGTTTAGAGTCTTGAGGGTGTTCACTGGTGAGCTTGCCATCCCTGGACACGTGTTTCGCGTTCATTAACGCTCATCAGCAGGGATTAGGCCTGTGCACGGGGTTGCTGCGTGGGCTGCCGAAAATATTCGTAGGTCCAGATACCTCTTAAGGCGCGCAGGTGCGTTGTCTCGAGGTCGTCACCTCCACCGGCTCAAGGGAGCCTGTATAAATAGTAAGTCCGAATGAGGTCGCACACTGCTCGTCCCATCAGAGTGTAACCCCCGAGCATGATGGTCGATTTAGTAGGTATCAGCGGGTGCGCTTCTACCCGAGTTTAGAGTCTTGAGGGTGTTCACTGGTGTGCTTGCCATCCCTGGACAAGTGTTTCGCGTTCATTAACGCTCATCAGCAGGGATTAGGCGTGTGCACGGGGTTGCTGCGTGGGCTGACGAAAATATTCGTAGGTCCAGATACCTCTTAAGGCGCGCAGGTGCGTTGTCTCGAGGTCGTCACCTCCACCGGCTCAAGGGAGCCTGTATAAATAGTAAGTCCGAATGAGGTTGCACACTGCTCGTCCCATCAGCGTGTGACCCCGGAGCATGATGGTCGATTTAGTAGGTATCAGCGGGTGCGCTTCTACCCGAGTTTAGAGTCTTGAGGGTGTTCACTGGTGTGCTTGCCATCCCTGGACACGTGTTTCGCGTTCATTAACACTCGTCAGCAGGGATTAGGCGTGTGCACGGGGTTGCTGCGTGGGCTGCCAAAAATATTTGTAGGTCTAGATACCTCTTAAGGCACGCAGGTGCGTTGTCTCGAGGTCGTCACCTCCACCGGCTCAAGGGAGCCTGTATAAATAGTAAGTCCGAATGAGGTCACACATTACTCGTCCCATCAGCGTGTGACCCCGGAGCATGATGGTCGATTTAGTAGGTATCAGCGGGTGCGCTTCTACCCGAGTTTAGAGTCTTGAGGGTGTTCACTGCTGTGCTTGCCATCCCTGGACACGTGTTTCGCGTTCATTAACGCTCATCAGCAGGGATTAGGCCTGTGCACGGGGTTGCTGCGTGGGCTGCCGAAAATATTCGTAGGTCCAGATACCTCTTAAGGCGCGCAGGTGCGTTGTCTCGAGGTCGTCACCTCCACCGGCTCAAGGGAGCCTGTATAAATAGTAAGTCCGAATGAGGTCGCACACTGCTCGTCCCATCAGCGTGTGACCCCGGAGCATTATGGTCGATTTAGTAGGTATCAGCGGGTGCGCTTCTACCCGAGTTTAGAGTCGTGAGGGTGTTCACTGGTGTGCTTGCCATCCCTGGACATGTTTTTCGCGTTCATTAACGCTCATCAGCAGGGATTAGGCGTGTGCACAGGTTTGCTGCGTGGGCTGCCGAAAATATTCGTAGGTCCAGATACCTCTTAAGGCGCGCAGGTGTGTTGTCTCGAGGTCGTCACCTCCAACGGCTCAAGGGAGCCTGTATAAATAGTAAGTCCGAATGAGGTCGCACACTGCTCGTCCCATCAGCGTGTGACCCCGGAGCATGATGGTTGATTTAGTAGGTATCAGCGGGTGCGCTTCTACCCGAGTTTAGAGTCTTGAGGGTGTTCACTGGTGTGCTTGCCATCCCTGGATACGTGTTTCGCGTTCATTAACGCTCAATAGCAGGGATTAGGCGTGTGCACGGGGTTGCTGCGTGGGCTGCCGAAAATATTCATAGGTCCAGATACCTCTTAAGGCGCGCAGGCGCGTTGTCTCGAGGTCGTCACCTCCACCGGCTCAAGGGAGCAGTGGGCTGACGAGCCTGGGATCCCGCACCTACGCGCCTGAGTGGTACTATACCTGGTAGATATTGGCAGCCATCGGCAACCCCAGTACACGGCCTATCCCTGCTGACGAGGGGTGATACCCCAAAACATGTGTCCAGGGATGGCGAAGACAGCGAAGATAGCAGAAGATCGAAAGATGATGCATCGCGAACACTTTACTACATTGACCAGAGTCCTAAGGGGCGACACCGCCGGTGTGTGAGTAGTGTGCGACCCCACCCCCATTTGTAACTTTAAAGCTCCCGTGAGCAGTGGGCTGACGAGCCTGGGATCCCGCACCTACGCGCCTGAGTGGTACTATACCTGGCAGATATTGGCAGCCATCGGCAACCCCAGTACACGGCCTATCCCTGCTGACGAGGGGTGATACCCCGAAACACGTGTCCAGGGATGGCGAAGAAAGCGAAGATAGCAGAAGATCGAAAGATGATGCATCGGCGAACACTTTACTACATTGACCAGAGTCCTTAGGGGCGACACCGCCGGTGTGTGAGTAGTGTGCGACCCCACCCCCATTTGTAACTTTAATGCTCCCGTGAGCAGTGGGCTGACAAGCCTGGGATCCCGCACCTATGCGCCTGAGTGGTACTATACCAGACAGATATTGGCAGCCATCGGCAACCCCACTACACGGCCTATCCCTGCTGACGAGGGGTGATACCCCGAAACACGTGTCCAGGGATGGCGAAGAAAGCGAAGATAGCAAAAGATTACAAGATGATGCATCGCGAACACTTTACTACATTGACCAGAGTCCTTAGGGGCGACACCGCCGGTGTGTGAGTAGTGTGCGACCCCACCCCCATTTGTAACTTTAAAGCTCCCGTGAGCAGTGGGCTGACGAGCCTGGGATCCCGCACCTACGCGCCTGAGTGGTACTATACCTGGCAGATATTGGCAGCCATCGGCAACCCCAGTACACGGCCTATCCCTGCTGACGAGGGGTGATACCCCGAAACACGTGTCCAGGGATGGCGAAGACAGCGAAGATAGCAGACGATCGAAAGATGATGCATCGTGAACACTTTACTACATTGACCAGAGTCCTTAGGGGCGACACCGCCGGTGTGTGAGTAGTGTGCGACCCCACCCCCATTTGTAACTTTAAAGCTCCCGTGAGCAGTGGGCTGACGAGCCTGGGATCCCGCACCTACGCGCCTGAGTGGTACTATACCTGGCAGATATTGGCAGCCATCGGCAACCCCAGTACACGGCCTATCCCTGCTGACGAGGGGTGATACCCCGAAACACGTGTCCAGGGATGGCGAAGACAGCGAAGATAGCAGACGATCGAAAGATGATGCATCGCGAACACTTTACTACATTGACCATAGTCCTTAGGGGCGACACCGCCGGTGTGTGAGTAGTGTGCGACCCCACCCCCATTTGTAACTTTAAAGCTCCCGTGAGCAGTGGGCTGACGAGCCTGGGATCCCGTACCTACGCGCCTGAGTGGTACTATACCTGGCAGATATTGGCAGCCATCGGCAACCCCAGTACACGGCCTATCCCTGCTGACGAGGGGTGACACCCCGAAACACGTGTCCAGGGATGGCGAAGAGAGCGAAGATAGCAGAAGATCGAAGGATGATGCATCGCGAACACTTTACTACATTGACCAGAGTCCTTAGGGGCGACACCGCCGGTGTGTGAGTAGTGTGCGACCACACCCCCATTTGTAATATTACCATTGGGGAGTCTACTAGAGTGACTGCTGTCACTTCGCACTGGTATAGGGGGTCTGGGGAAGAATGCAGCACTATGGCCTCACCTTTCTCCCCATCAATATCAATTTGAGCTAGAACATCATCCTCTTCAGGATCATCTTCTAAGGCATAGCCCTCCGCCTCTGATCTATTTCTTATAGGAGCTGAGCGTCATCTCCAGTTAGTCCTTTTCAGCTGTTACCTTGCAGCTAATGCACCTTGCTTTGTACAACACCCTCAGATCCATGATCCTCAGGGTTGGGATGACTGCCAGGTCAAGATTCTGATCAACCTCCATTGTGTCTAACTTTTACATAGTAGTTGGGAATGTATTAAGAAGTTTAAAACTCTTTTAGAACGTATGCTAAATTACTAACTCTTTTGAATTGCATTAATCGAATGGTGATCACACTGCCTGGTAGGAGGGCAGAATCATGTCTTGCCTGCAGCAGGCGTGGGAAACCACAGGCTGGTCAGCCAGAGCACACTGAAGCTGACTCAACCAGGTGACCAACCTCTAAGGTGCCATCTGGATGCATGCAATTTCACCCAGGGAACAAGAATAATGCCAAGGATGAGAAGGCACTTTGTTTGATACCAAACATGACAATTTTAGTGGTACCATAATGGAATTGCCAATCTAGAGAGTGTCCGGTTGGCATTCCATTTTATCCTATGTCCCGCAAACACTTTTCCAACAATCCACTGTCCCACTGTCAGTAGTTTGCCTGGGTCACCCAGAGTGGCACAAAACTATGCTGCAGCCCTGGGGACCCTTTACCACCTATGCCCTTGGTACCCCTGGTACCATATGCTAGGAACTTATAAGGGGGTAAAGTACTTGCCAATTTGAGATTATCAAATTTAACATAACAGTTTTGGGAGAGAGCTCAGGCACTGGGTTCTGGGCAACAGACTCAAGTGTACTATCAGAGTCATAACCATCAGCATTTGGAGCAAAAAGCGGGTGTGACCATACAAAAAGGACCACTTTCCTACAATATTTACTTATTTATTTATATATAAATATTTCATTTTGAAGATATATTCAACGTAATAAGCATTATGGAAAAAACTAACATTCTAGTGTAATGAGTCACTGTTGCAGCTAGAGGTATTGTCTACGTACTTTCTAAACTTTATTGACAACTAAGACACAGAGAATCACTTTGTTTCTGTTAGAAGTCGAGATTATAGTCTATTCACTAACAATACACTTTTTATCAGTTTAATTTTCAAAAACAATGGAATTTTTGGGGATACTATATTCAGCCTAGTTTATTGACTGTACTTCTTGTTAACAAGCAGGCACTTCTGGGACAACCTTGACATTTAACCCGGATTCAATAGAAAGGCCGCACAATGCCTGAAAATTGACCGCAAGACACTAATGCACAACCTCATAGGTAAGCGCACTCTTTGGGTGTTTAATAGTCATTAGATAACCTTCACGACTATTTCATTTATAATCTCATTGTTCACGTTCACAGATGAGCTCGCACCACCATCATTGAGAAAAGCGCGCTGCCCATAGTTATCAACGCGTTTCTGAATAAGTATTATTTTTAAGGAAAGCACACTATTCAGCGCCCCATCGCTCACATATTTTTTTAAATCACAGCAGAATCACAGTGTTTTGGAGACATAATATATACACAATCTTGCAACCTGCATGTAAACGTGACCACTACCTTAACATACTTTTTAGGAATGCTTTCTTTTTCACTGGTTACTCCACCTCACCGTCATTATTATTTTCAATTAAGAAAGAGCATACTATCTGCATGAGAAGCCATCACTGAGGGTATGCATTTAAGCAGAAGGTGAACAATTCACCATAATTTAGAGCACATTATGTGCATGGCTTAATAGTATGCTAAGCCTAGATAAGCACAGCCCGAAATTCATTGGCCATATCAACTTTTGTACTTAAAACATGAAAATAAGAGAAATTAAGAGAAAACAAATGACAATTTGGGTTACATTTTGAATTAATGAAATCTGTCCGAATTGAGTGCAGATAGGGGATGCTTCCCTCTGGCTGAGGAAAACACTTTCTTTACTATTATTTACATCTCATACTCAGGAGATTAATCCAGAGTATGAGGACAAGCTTGCTTTACTGTGGGCGTTGTATGTATGATACAGTAATAATGTTTCATATTTTCGGAGCTATTTTGCACTTAGTTTCATAGTTCTAATTGTATACCTGTTTTTGAGCAATGTGCACAAAAGAAGCTTGGATGATGTCATCAGTGATTTCATCAATTATGTCATTTGAGATGTAAAAATACATGTCATGAGTGATATAATAATATGTGAGGTCATAAGCAGTGCATGTGGGGCACAAGTTATAGTTAGCTCTGCTAACTATAACTGCTGAATTTCTTATTTTTTGTGAGTTCAAAACATTAATGTTGTCACTTACATATTGACCTTATATAATGTTCCTTTAACCTTTTGTTTTTCAGTGAAATTCAAAGTTTTTTGTTGTTGTAAAAATCATCTTTTTGTCACACTAATTATCACGTTACTTTAACATTTGTCTTTTTTCTGTGAATTTCTAGATTTTTTTAACGTAAGTATTATTTTATTACCATATGTAAAGCTAAACCCCAGCCACGCATAGCCTTTGGCCGAGCATGGAGGTTAATTGGCCACAGTGACCTTATGTTTTTTATAGTGGATGGGTCCACATGCCCCCCACCCTGAGCCTTATTAGGCCCTGGGTCCCCATCCCCCAGGGCATTTTATTATTGAAGGGGAATTTGGACTGTGTGGCCCACCCTCCCCAAGCCTTATTAGGCCCTGGGGACTGAGGAAAATTGAATTTTGCCCTGTTATGTGTCCCTACGTGTTCCCCAACATGTAGTATATGTGCATGAGTAATATGCATTTTCCCTCCATGACCGAATATAAAGACGCATTTACAGTTGCGTCCAACGTTAGTATGTCAGTTATCCAGTCCTCCTGAAAGCAACGTGAATTAGGCTTTTAGGCCTATGTTGCCAACGTCTTTACATGGTGCACGTTAAATCATCGAGTTGCATCCGTTTCTAGGGCTCTGCAGGGTCCGGACACGAGATCCAGGCCTCAAGTCTCCTGAATCACTCCGAGAGATGCAGCCCCGCCCGCATCTCTGACCCTTCACTTACTTCCTGCAAAGCAGCGCGGTGCCCGGCTCGGCCTGGCCTGCCTGCCAAGAATATGTTATGCCTACAGTTATCTGTTCAGCTCCCCGGCTTCACATTCCCAGCTAACGAACCGCATAAACATATCCATCTACAGTCTAGTCTTCCTGTCTCCATGCAAGTGATTTACTGAATTAGTATCCATAGAAGATCCATAGTTCACGCAATACATGAAGAAATATATGCATACACTAGCCTTAGTGACAAGCAGCCTTTGCCCTGATGACTTTTAGAATCAAGCAACATGTACTCTAAACACAAGATATCAGATATGCTATAGGTACAGGTCGTTCTGACATCCCAGACTACAGTCTCTTCTTCTAGTGCTAGAAGTCACCCCCAGCTCTCCCCCGTTACACGTCATGACTAGTTTTGCGCGCACCAGTAGGTTAAAGGTTCCAGCTGCCCATGAAGCCCCCTCCATGTGTCCACCCACTTATGACACTTCTGTGACGTCTACATCACACACCTTCGTGCACGCCCTGTGCACGCCTTCTTTTCACGCCCATATGTTCTTATCTTCTTCTTTTCACTTGTTACGCCTACTGTATTCAATGCAACTGTACTGTTTTTACTATATATACTGTATGATGTTAATAAGAGATTGTCTGTCCCTTCCTGAACCTTAGCAGGTGATGGAACCCGATGTCCATTGGCTCGAGCCACTTAATTAAAGTCCATATGACTCAGATACCACGGACTCTGCCTCTCATTTATTGAGCTATCCTTTTACCTTTAATGCATAGAAAAATAGTACCGGTAATTTATTTATTTACCACAGAATGGCGCCCGAATAGGGACGTCCCCTTTCCCCACGCGCCGGCGATGTAACGCAGGCCCCCTGACCCCTTCTACAGCCGTGACGGACCCCTTCTGCGCACTTGCAGGTTTTCCTCCTAAAACTCCCTCAGGCCCACGGAGGAGACGGAGACTGCGGTCCAGCATCCAGACGAGGCGGTGAGGAATGCGGGGAGTCCCGACCAGAGCCCAAGTCGAGAGAGCAAGGTCCGAGGTATCCGGAGGCCCACCTGCTTCCGAAGCCCGAAGCGCATGCGTAGTGCGTAGCAGTAACCAGACGTTGTAGCAGTCCAGTCCAGTCGAGTTTCCGAGGCCTTCAGTTTTGCTTCCCGGTGAGTACCGTTGCTGGGAACGTATCTAGACGGGTTCATTAATTTGTGCCCGGTCCAGACGGGTTTGGGTACACAGATCCTGTCCGACGTGTTCACCTAGGTGGATACGGTATGATGTGTCTCTTTATGAGACCGGTATGTTCTGTACTGTTTTAGCAGTGCATCCAGTAATTCTGTTTTCTAGTATTGTCTCTCGAGATTTCCAGTATTATGTTTTCAATGTACTAGGTAGTATCTGTTCGAACTGTTTTTAATGTGTTTTTGATGTCGTGGTATGAATGATTTGTTTTGCTATTCATTACTGTGTTCATTGTGTATTGTGTTCAAGTTCGAGTACGTTCAAATATGCCTCTGTTTTCAAAGTTACGTCAGATAGGAACCCGAAAAGGGATACTCGAAGAATCAGTTCCTGTCCCTCCTAGGGACAGTCCCGGACATTTCATGTATCATAAACATGGCTTAGATGCCATACTGTACTTAGACTTATGGGTAGACTATACCAAGGATCTGGAAGAGAAATATAGATGGCCTGTTTCAGGAACATGGGATGCTGAGTGCATCATGAGAGTAGAGGAAGCATTATGGAAAAAGAAAGCCAGACAATCCCAGAAAGATGCCATAGAATTGTGGCGTAAAGAATCGCATAAAAGAACAGAAAAAGAAATCAGAAAAGCAGAACTAAGTAGAGAATCATCAGAGAAAGCTCAAGAAAGGGAATTACTAGAAGAAGGTGAACGAGTTAGAGCAGAACAGTCCGACAGACAAAGAAATGCCCTTATTAAAGGCATGTATCCCCTTCTCGCCGAGGGTCTGCCTAAGGCGACCCCGGAAGCACCCTGTAATTTACCGCCACCATTGATCCCGACTAAGCTACGTCATAAACCGACCGCAGCTGAAATTTTCCTTTCTTCCTATTTAGACGACACTGTCCCAGAATATACGAATTCGCGTCCTCCCCCGCCTGCTCAACCTCAAGACCCTGTTAATAACGTAATTACTGTTCCTCCAGCCACTGGTCCCGGGAATCCTTTTAATCAGCCAGTAACCCAGGACCAACCCACATTACGTATGCCTACTTTGCCAGTTACATTACCAGCGACCGCACATCCAGTATTAGTTGACGATTCTAGTTCAGGAGGAGCAGGGGGAGGTATCCCTATCACCCCGCCTCAAGTAAAACGAATGACGCTAAGAGACATAGCATTACAGCGTACGCCAAAAGTGGCTACATACGCAGCCCTCAAACAGTACATTACTGATTGTAGATATGATCCAGTACCAGGCGAAGATCACATGATATTATACTCCGTACGTCTACGACGAGTTGCAAGCTTTTTGACTCTCTTACCTGAAATGGGGGAACATCTTGACAGAATATATCATTTCATCCGAACAGGGGAAGGACCAGAAAGTATTCACGAGGCTATGGCCCACAGGAAAGTCGAGACTCAAAATATGCTCTTGCAGTTTTTGATAAATTGTTTAATAAGAGAACAAGACCAGCCTGGTAAAGACAAAGATGAGATGAAAGTCCTGACAAGATGGAGTGACAACATAGCGGACGGAAAGCACAGTAAACAAAATAGTATAGAAACTATGTATAGGAAGATTCGTAAAGAAATCCTAAGCATACACGAAAGGGAGAAAACAACGAGAGAACCCGAGAAAGAGAATGACACTTCAGACGAAGATGTAGACACAGACAACCTAGAAAGAATAGCGTACGTAGGTAGGACGAGACCTTTTGACAGATCCACACGCCTAGAATATAAGAAAACTTTTCTTCCTCCCGTACCAGAACGGTGTTCTCTTGAACATTTATTTCAAGCTACCAATAGAGTCCTGAGACAACGTATAGGTTACCTTGAGCTTAGTACCATGCATGAACAGGAACTAGCCCGATCAGCAGTTCAATGGACTAGTGATTCTAGCGCATTTAAAGACGAAGTAGTGGCCCATACGTTTCTGAATCTTTCACCAGACGAACAGCGACTGGTGGGTATGTATATGATCCAGCACCTCATTTCACTGTACGAAAGTCAGCATTCCGACCCAGGTCCCTTATATAATGTATTGGACGAGTTACTCCTAAACCGATGGAAAGGCCTAGGTACCGACTTGATTAATGTCATTTTAGAACAACGTCACAAATACAGAACGTTCCTGACTCCACATTTTGTTCCTGTTCCACCCCCAGTAAGGAAGACATTTTACATAGACAGACAGAATCCTTTGCGAGAAGTGCATCCTGTTAAGGGAACGGGAGGTGCACTCGAACGAGTATTTGTTTACACCCCTTTGACAAAAATAGAACTACTGGAAATGAAAAAGTTAGTACCCTGTCACGATAAAGATCCAGCAGGGTTCCACCGTGAATTAAAAGACATGCTCCGTATGGGAGAATACACGTATCCAGATATCATTAAAATGTTAAAGGTCCTGTTGCCTGCGGGCACATATGAAAAACTTAAAGAAAAAGAATGGGAGGTGGGAGAGAAAAAGATTGACTGGGCAGAATTAGAGAACTAAGATAATACACGAGTTCCTGGTACTGGTCTCGGGGAAAAAGCCAAAGCGTTGCCCGAATTGTTAATTCAAGTCTTGCCAAGATTACTAACCACG
Organism: Lissotriton helveticus; assembly: GCF_964261635.1. Lineage (NCBI taxonomy): Eukaryota > Metazoa > Chordata > Amphibia > Caudata > Salamandridae > Lissotriton > Lissotriton helveticus. Next base: position 270,427,387 of record NC_136068.1, read on the forward strand.
AAAAAGGAAGACTGGGATGCCATCTCAGCCTGTAAACAGAAACAAGACGAAGACACTAGTGATTTTTATTCCAGATTTGAGAAATGTTTCATTATTAATAGCGGCTTGAAAACAAGTAGTAAGTCGTAGCCACATCTTTTTGTCACCAAATTAGTAGAGAATTCTTTATCACAAGTTAAAAATCGAGTACTGAAAGTCGAGAGTACCTGGCAAGCTAATACTCCGTCCCAAATGTTACAAATGTTACAGTACCACCAGAACCGAATCAGAGAAGAGCAAGAACACGAAAAGAGACGTATGAAAGACACGAAAATGAAAGTACTAGTTGCACAGTCTGTTCCGGTAGATAGTCAGAAGAGGGGTACGAATCAGACCAGTCATTCTGCAGCTCCCGTTAAAGGGACCTGCAATTACTGTAAACAGCCAGGTCACTATATAAACGAATGTGCAGTTCTGAAACACAACATAGCTACTGGTAAAACGAAAGAGAGACCGCGTCCTCCTAGACAGGAACATGTTCCACAGAACACGCAACCACCGCAGAACGCACAACAGACAGTTACAGTACCGCAGCCTATAGCTGCCACACAACACGTTACACAGCAGATGTACCAGTACGCACAGTCAGAGTATCCAGATTATCAGCAGTATTCATGAAACAGCCTAGAGAGGGAGGTTGGCTTGCCTCTCATCGAGATTCCTGTAGATCAAGAGGGTCCCTATGTACACAGTCAGGTATTAGGGAAAGACAGAAAATTTCTGATTGATACAGGGGCAAGTAGGACTACCATCAGTCATGACGAGGTTCCAGGGGCTCCACTCTCAGGCTCAAGAAATGTTTCCCTGGGATTTTCAGGAAAGCCTATTGTTAATGAAATATCGAAACCAGTTTCCCTAGAAGTTGGTCCATTGTCCCGGACTACAGACTTGTTACTAACGAAATCATGTCCAGAAAACTTACTTGGTATTAAAACATTAAAAGAATTAGGTGCAGTGATTTGTTGTTCTCCGGAAGGAGTGAGATTGTTTTTACGTGATTTTAAAGGACATTATGTGTTAAGAGATTTCGATCCACGATTACTGAATGTACCACAGCATTTATGGGCGCAAGGTCCAACTGATGTAGGTTATATGCACATTACACCATACCGTGTCACTCTGAAACAAGGAACTGTACTACCCCGAATCCGACAATACAAGTTGCCACCTGAGGCTGTAACAGCCTTATCTAAAATTATTGACGAGCTCATTGCTCAAGGAGTGGTTGTAGAAACTGACTCCAATGTATGTAATTCTCCGATCATTCCGATCCTTAAACGTACTGACCCAAATGCGCCTCCAGTTTATCGACTAGTAATTGACCTTCGAGAACTTAATAAATGTATCATACCCCAGTACCCAGTGGTTCCAGATATCTCTTCCCTATTGACTGCTATTGATTCCGAAGCAGCGTTCTTTACTGTTATTGATCTCAAGAACGCCTTCTTTAGTGTCCCCATCCATCCAGACAGCCAGTTCCTTTTCGGATTCTGTTTAAATGGAAGAAGCTATAAATTTACACGTGCACCTCAAGGGTTCACAGAAAGTCCTAGTATTTACAGTCAAGCACTGAAACGACAACTAGACAGTATTCACATGCCAACTGACACTGCCCTGCTCCAGTACGTGGATGACCTATTGATCACAGCCCGTACAGAACGTGACTGCGAACGTGCGTCACTGACAGTCTTGTATTTTCTAGCTGAGATGGGGCACAAGGTGTCCCCTTCGAAACTGCAATTCTGTGTCCAGCAAGTGGTATACCTTGGACACTTGCTGTCCAAGAGGGGTAGACAGCTGACACCTGACCGTATCCAGTTAATTGCACATCTTCCACAGCCCAAGACACAGAAGGAGGTACGAGCTTTTATCGGCCTCACTTCTGGATCCCTCAGTACGCATATCTAGCCAAGCCACTGATACAGTTGACAACACAGGAGGCAGCGACATCGACTGTCCTCCCTTGGACCCAGGACCATACACTTGTTTTCGAAGAATTAAAGAAAGCTTTATGTCAAGCACCTGTTTTAGCGACACCAAACTACAGTAAACCTTTTACACTTTTTGTCACTGAACGCGATGGTACAGCATTATCAGTTCTCACACAAGATCAAGCAGGACAACACAAGCCTTGTGCTTGTTTTTCTAGCACATTAGATCCAGTAGCCCAGGCTTTGCCTGCGTGCCTCAAATCAGTTGCAGCCACAGCTTTAGCTATCAGACAAAGTGATTCCATAGTGTTAGGACACTCCCTGACAGTACAAGTTCCACATTCCGTGGAAGTTCTTTTAAACCGAACACAGACTCAGCACTTGACTATAGCACGATTGACAGGATATGAACTGACACTGTTTCAGCCACACATAGTAATCAGACGCTGCAACATATTAAATCCTGCTACACTGTTACCCTCGATTACCTCAAATCCTACAACACATGACTGTGTGGAAGTTATTAACACCATGACGAAGCCAAGACAAGACTTGACGGACATTGCATTACCTGACCCAGACCTGACACTTTATGTGGATGGTTCATGTATGAGAACAAGTACAGGAGAGTTAGTAGCAGCATATGCAGTGACTACTGAAACTGAAGTTATAGAAACACATCGTATTGACACCCTGTCTGCTCAAGCAGCAGAGCTCATCGCTCTGACCCAAGCCTGCATCCGAGCCAAGAACCTGAAAGTAAACATATATACAGATTCACGTTATGCATTCGGAGTCGTTCACGACTTTGGAGTCCTCTGGCAAGAAAGAGGTTTCATGACCTCTCATGGAGCCAAGATTCAGCATGGCCCCCTCATTCAAGCTCTGTTAGAAGCAATACATTTACCTACAGCTATAGCCATTATGAAGTGCAAAGCACATACGAAAGTCACTAACATCATTTCCCAGGGTAACGACCTGGCAGATCGAACAGCCAAGCTTACGGCTCAGACTCCAGACATTTCAGCTGACACGACAAAGACACACGTTCCAGTCCAGACGACTTGCATGACAGTCAAAGATCCTACACAAGACGTACTAGACATACAGACACATGCTACTCCAGACGAAATTAAGAAATGGTCTGAACAAGGAGGGGTCCAGACAGATCAGGGATGGTTGACGAAGGGAAAAGCCACATGGTTTCTCCCCGACTCTATGGTTCAAGCCATCATTAATACAGCACACAGTCCAGCACACTTAGGAGAAAAAGCCATGTTAGACAGCATCCAGAACCTCTGGTTTAACAAGCATTTACGAGCAGCAGCGAAGCAGAAAGTGCGTACCTGCATGATCTGTTGTCAGTTCAATCCAGGTAAAGGTGTTCCCGTGGAACAAGGTGGATTCCATCCTCCTGACCACCCTTTTGAAGTTCTCCAGATGGATTATATCCAGATGGATCGATGTCGAGGATTCAAGTATGTCCTCGTAGTTGTCTGTGCTTTGTCCAGATGGACAGAAGCATATCCAGTCCCAGATTATACTGCCGCGACCACTGCCAAGCAGTTGGTTCGTGAGTTCTTCCCTCGATATGGATTGCCCCGGGTCGTGTATTCAGATAACGGACAGCCATTCTCGTCCGAACTCATGAAACAAGTATCACTTCTGTTAGGGTACCAGTGGAAATTCCACTGCGTACGACACCCCGAGGCAGCTGGCCTCGTCGAACGACATAATCAAACTCTGAAAACACGATTAGCGAAGGTTTGTGCCGAAAAAGGTGTAGATTGGATGGTAGCCCTGCCGGTTGCCCTCTTCTATATGCGAATGGTCGCTCACTCCAGATCTGGTTTGTCACCTTACGAAGTTGTCTTCGGTCGTCCCCCGAATATGTGGGGTACACCTATGCCTCGTAAAATCACCGATGTTGACAGTAACATGCTGACAGATTACCTAGCTTCCTTGATGTCTGCACTACTCTCTTGTCGTTCACAGGTCGCGGCTGCCTTCCCGGACAACACCCAGGTGAAACCGCACGAGGTCGTTCCTGGTGATCTAGTATTGATTCGGAACTTTGATCGCTCAAGCCCTCTAGAGCCCCGCTGGAAGGAGCCAAAACTCGTTCTGATGACCACAAGGACCGCCGTAAAGCTAGAAGGAAGAAAAGGCTGGCTCCATTCCAGTCACATCAAGCGTTTCCATGGACTGCGTCCAAATACTTTTTTCAAGGACTGGCCCGATACTGACTCTAAACTTCCCCTGTTAGAGAAAACTCCGCAGCAGGAGTATAAACTTAAATTAAGGTCTAGTAAGTCAGACAGCATTTAATTGTTTAAGTCCCCCTCGGGTGAAGCGGTTAGACAGGTTTCTGACATGTATGAGATAGACCCACATAGTGAGAGTGATAGACGAAACTCCAAGAAAATGAAATATTGTAAAAGTCTCCGAAGTAGATGTATCGTTACATTATTGTTTATGTTTTTTCTGAGTCTTACGATCACATGTATAAGTTGTTTATTACACGTATTCTTTCCTCCTCTTGGTTCACATGTACACCTTTCTTCTAATGATACTGTAGAGCACACATTTAGTGAACTACCCCCTCACGAGTTATCCTATCGCAACAATACTTTTATTCGTATATTACACTATTCGCACCAGACCAGCAATGCCACTAATTGCTGGGTATGTGGTCGACTCCCCCCTTTCCAGACAGTGAAGGGAGCTCTGCCACTCTTTCCCTATCCGTTTTCACACAATGGTTCGTGTGGAGCATGGTTTACATTGACGTCATCTTTAGACGATAAGTCCCTTCTGAATACAGTTATGAATGAAACCTGTTTCCCAGACAAGGACGGTCTTTCCCATAGGACAGGGTTAGATCTAGAAAATGAAGTATATGATCTAGGTAATTTTTCCTCCAACCTCATGGTTTTGAATGTTCAGTCCGAGATTGATCCAGGCTTGCCTTCTATAACAGTTCTACCAGTGAAAGGCGAATTATGTGTTAGAAAGAATGGTTCAGTACACCTAGGACACAGTGATTGTACTACTGTGGTCGAGTACAGTGACAGTGGGAGATTTACTTTCAAAGCCTCACGTCATTCCTATTTCATATGTGGTCAGACCGCATATGTACGTTTGCCCCTAGATTGGGATGGAACATGTTACATTGCTTTCCTACTGCCACCAGTTTTCCTGGCCCCATCCGATTATCACCGAAATACACATCTAGTACACGTCAGACATAGAAGGAAGATCGATTCCCCAATTGTCGATCAGACTGAAACTGCATTAGAACAGTATACGGATTTCAATAAAGGTTTCTTCTTCTTCATAGGTCCCGTCCAGAATAGTAAATTAATACGCAGGTTAACCAGAACCCTTGAAGCAGTAGTGAATGAGACTACTTCCGCTCTAGGTAACTTAACAGAAGAGCAGTCTGCTATGAGATTTGTTGTTCTTCAGAACCGCCTTGTTCTTGACGTCATACTGGCCGATAGGGGCGGAGCTTGTAGAGTCATCGGATCTAGTTGTTGCGTTTTCATTCCTAATAACGCACCGTCTGTGTATTCAGCAATAACTAGACTTCATAAAATAGCTCATCAGCTACACCAGAATCCAGGCACCTGGACTTGGTCCGGCTGGCTCTGGAGTGTAATATCTGCCTGGGGATGGAAAGTACTGTCATTCCTGGGAGTAGTAGTAATGATCATATTCAGTTGTTGTCTCTGTTTACAATGTGGCCCAGCGATTTGCGGCTTGTGCGCTACATCTTGTATTCCACGTCCAAAGTCCGATTCCCAAAAGATAAAAGACGAGCAAATGATGCTGTATGAACAGATAGATGGTCTCATGAATATTGATGTTTCCTGAAGGGAACGTAGGGAACAAGGAGGGAATGAGGAAAATTGAATTTTGCCCTGTTATGTGTCCCTACGTGTTCCCCAACATGTAGTATATGTGCATGAGTAATATGCATTTTCCCTCCATGACCGAATATAAAGACGCATTTACAGTTGCGTCCAACGTTAGTATGTCAGTTATCCAGTCCTCCTGAAAGCAACGTGAATTAGGCTTTTAGCCCTATGTTGCCAACGTCTTTACATGGTGCACGTTAAATCATCGAGTTGCATCCGTTTCTAGGGCTCTGCAGGGTCCGGACACGAGATCCAGGCCTCAAGTCTCCTGAATCACTCCGAGAGATGCAGCCCCGCCCGCATCCCTGACCCTTCACTTACTTCCTGCCAAGCAGCGCGGTGCCCGGCTCGGCCTGGCCTGCCTGCCAAGAATATGTTATGCCTACAGTTATCTGTTCAGCTCCCCGGCTTCACATTCCTAGCTAACGAACCGCATAAACATATCCATCTACAGTCTAGTCTTCCTGTCTCCATGCAAGTGATTTACTGAATTAGTATCCATAGAAGATCCATAGTTCACGCAATACATGAAGAAATATATGCATACACTAGCCTTAGTGACAAGCAGCCTTTGCCCTGATGACTTTTAGAATCAAGCAACATGTACTCTAAACACAAGATATCAGATATGCTATAGGTACAGGTCGTTCCGACATCCCAGACTACAGTCTCCTCTTCTAGTGCTAGAAGTCACCCCCAGCTCTCCCCCGTTACACGTCATGACTAGTTTTGCGCGCACCAGTAGGTTAAAGGTTCCAGCTGCCCATGAAGCCCCCTCCATGTGTCCACCCACTTATGACACTTCTGTGACGTCTACATCACACACCTTCGTGCACGCCCTGTGCACGCCTTCTTTTCACGCCCATATGTTCTTATCTTCTTCTTTTCACTTGTTACGCCTACTGTATTCAATGCAACTGTACTGTTTTTACTATATATACTGTATGATGTTAATAAGAGATTGTCTGTCCCTTCCTGAACCTTAGCAGGTGATGGAACCCGATGTCCATTGGCTCGAGCCACTTAATTAAAGTCCGTATGACTCAGATACCACGGACTCTGCCTCTCATTTATTGAGCTATCCTTTTACCTTTAATGCATAGAAAAATAGTACCGGTAATTTATTTATTTACCACAGGACCGCATCCTAAGGGCCACAACTTAAAATAACAGGAGGGTGGCCGTGCTGCTCCATTGAGGTGGGAGCAAAATTGTGATCTGTTTCTCTGCACGCAGGTAGAAAACAGAACAATAGCTGCTTCCAGCTGGCGGGAGCACAGTTAAAGCTCCTGCCAGCTGGGTTTAGACTTTGTGTTTGCTCCCACTTGAAGGGAGATTAGAAAATGCTCCCACTAAGTGGGAGGAAACACAGGTTTCCCTGCCTGTGCAGTCAGGGAAACCATTGTGTCCCTGGTGGTCTCTCTGAGACATAGCATGTAAGACAGCCCCTAGCCCGGGGGATGGGGTCCCTGTGGTCCCCGTGGCCATTATTGGCTTAGTGAGGAGGCCACTTTTCTGATCCTTAAGTAAAGTATTTAGCCCCAGGAGTGAGCTCCCTGGTGCCTGTAATAGCTCAGGTAGGGAGGTCCTATTGCCCCATGGGGATAAAAACATTGTGTCTCAAACATTTTGCCCACCATTGTGGTTGGTGCCAGACAACCTACAGAAAATTAGTGTGTTATGTTGTTTGTGGGCCTATTGCTTCCTCCAGAGGAAAAGAAAATGTTCACCAAACAAATATGCTCCCCAGCGGGATAGGACGGCATGCCAGAGTGGCCAACTCCCCAAAACCACTATGAATGCCCTGTTCTATTGGGTAACTGCTTGCGTATTTTGCCACAAGTGATCGATTACTTTTTTACAGTTCTACATTGCACTGACCAGTGACCCGCCAATACATTGTGGCAACCGGTGTCTTTCAGCTTGACATTAAGGGCCAGATTTACCATTCTTTCACACAAAGTAATGCAGCAAGTCACCTTGCTGCTCTGCGCTGTGGGATAGGGCAGGAATGCGCCATATGTAACAAGATATTGCGTATTCCTGTTCTTTCTATGCACTGGCACATTTGTGGCTGCCTTGCTCCAAGTCAGACACCCTTGCACCCTGGTGCAAGGATGCCTTTGTTCCAGGCAGGATAATGTGTGTGCAGAAAGGGACACCTTACTGCACAAAAAACAATAATTTGAGGCGTTTTCCTCTTTCTCCATGTGCTGTAGAATGCAGCACATGTACAATGGAAAAAACTAGGGGAAATAAGGATATTTCTCCTTGCTATGCATCCCCTTGGAGGGCGTAGCATTTTCACACATTCCCAAGTCTACCACTCATGGCAAATCTAGAACTGTGCCAAAATCCAAGCGTGAATGCATGGGCACACCCACACTCCACCCATGAAACACCTCTCTGGGCTAGAGTAACGCAAGGGGCAGTCACTCGCACTGCCATGCGTTACTCCAGATTTATGCTGCACCACAGGGTCACGCAAGGTTGCTGTGAGGGTTTGGCAAATCTCACCTAGGTTTTGCCTCATATTTGTGTTACCTTTTGTGGTTCAAGGGCAACACAAAAATGTGATAAAAATGTACCTCAAACCTTTATGCACTTTATTGCAGTGCTTAACTGGAACACAAGGAATCACACGACTTCCTTGAAAATACTGAACCTTCATAAGTCCTAAACCTATACTTTAAGCAGCAGGAGTCCCCAGCAGTAGAGTCAGAACTCTGTGTCTGTTCCCTATCCTCCTCATTACACCACAAGGTGCACTTAAAACATGATCATTGATATGAATAAACACAGGGCAAATAAACTATAATTGGGAGAAAATCGCCAGAAATGGGAGAGGTGCTAAGATCTGTAAGGATCTACTGGTTGCAGAAATCAAGCCTATGGGAGTAATTATGAGCTGAATTCTAAGCTGAATTTACAGGATGGAGAAAACCACGCCTTACACCAATCCTTCCCTGTAATATATTATCTTTGGACCCATATTTATTGGACTTAATGATTCATTTTTAAACCCATAAATCCAGTAAAAACGAAAGCAATGATATCTGTCAAGCCCTGCTGTGCTCTAGGAGCCTCATTTATGAGGCCCTGCATCAGTTTTGCGCTTCCGATGCGTCACTCTTTGTGACGCATCGGCAGCGTAAAACATGCCTCCTGTTGCACTATTGCGTCACTTTGTAAACTCCTGCGCTACATTATACCTGCGTCAGGTATAATATATGCAGGGGGGGCGTTCCCCACAAAAAGCCTTGTAGAAGTGACGCAGTGAAATCTATGAGATTTCACTACGTCACTTCTAGGACGCCGTTGCGTCAAAATCTTGCGCCTGCCTCACAGCAGGCGTAAGACTGACGCAGGCCCTTTCACACTTGCCCCATGTGAAAGGAGAGCATTGCTGGAGTTGCGTCACATTTGTGACACACTCTAGCAATGCGTCCCTTTTGCGCTTACACATACGTCAGAAATACTGACATATCTGTAACTCCTTGAGACATGATGCGTCATATATTAAATATGACGCATCAGATATGTCGCAAGGAGTGCGCACTGAAAAGTGACGCATCGCTGCTTTCACGCAGCGATGTGTCATTTCTCATAAATGAGGCCCTGGGTATTCAGACAACCAAATACTTTGCTAATTTGACCCCTTCTCTTAAGATTGAAAGGTCTGCTTCGAGATTCCAAGCTATTTCATCGGTATTTATTTTAGATTTCAGACACTCACCAGACACATCCATTAAAGTTCATACATTCAAAAATAATTCAACTGAACAATTTGTCTGCACTGGCCACTTTACGCTTTTAAAGCAGTTAGGTTTCTATTTGATCTCCCATGGTTAGAAAATTAATTGCTGTTAACACTTACAATGAGTGTGTGTGGGGGTTGTAATCTGTTGAACACATACCTTAATCTTTTATACATATATTGTCAAACATGAACCCTGGAGAAAAAATGACACTGGGAGCACTCATGGCAAAGAAGATTTCCAGATAATTCCTTTGTTTAACAGAGTTGGATTACAGTGACAATTAATCTATTTTACTTTAGACATCAGAGCAATTTTTTGTTACAAAAAATAAAATAGTAAGGTTGAACATTGGCTTGCCTTAACATGTATTAACAAGTAACGCTGTATTAAAGAAAGGCATAGATTTAAGTACCACTACGTTTTGTTGCATCTCAATACATCCCATGAGAACAATACTCTGAAAACATTTAATAGTTTACAAAAATTGCAATATTGTCAGGAGAAATCTTACTAAAATATATTACTGCATGAAAATGGCTTGTTTCTGACCAAAGTTCAATCTTAGAGAGTATGGGGCAGATTTGCAATTTGCACCACTTTTGCGTCACTTTACACATGGGAAAAGTGACTCAAAAGAGGCGCAAGTGGCGTGTAAATCTGCCCCTATGTGGTTTACGGGTAAGCAGCCTTAGCAAAGAGGAAAGCAATTTCACAACCAGTTTGTTCAATGCCTATAACTTGTGCTTAACTTTTTATAATATTTTCCAAAGTTATTTTGTAACAATGTTAACTTTACTCTCTTCTTTTAGGAGGCAGACATTATTCCATTGTTTTATTATTTAACTAAATTAAAAGAAAAAGTGTATTCTTTCTGTTTTAGTATATACCCAATAGACTTTCCCTCCACTCTTCCTTCTCATGTTGTCTCCCATTATCACTTACTTCACTATAGTATAAGATGTTTTGCTTTAGCCATGCATTGAGCACTTGAATTCTTTTATACTCTAAGCTATGCTGTATATATTTGAAAATGTTTGTAGTTTAATCTGTATTATTAAAACTGAAATACAAATTGAACTTAACTGTGAAAAAGTGAACACGAACTGGCAGCGGGAAGTCCCAATAATCTGAGATATATATATATGCATGTGCCTTTTTGATGATCTAAATACAATTATGCAATTTAGGAGCCCTTGTTTCCTGTGAACCTATTTGTGCATCTCTTTCTTCAAAGTGATATTCACAATTGTGTGATGAGATATGGAGTCTGATACTTTGCCCACGCATTTCGTCCTCGGTGTCCTTATGTTATCTTTGTACCATCTGAGGAACATTTTACCCATACCTTCACTTTTGAACAATAGAGACCTGTTTTTAGATGTATTTGTAATGCTACTGAATTCATTACTACTGAAGGAGAAATACATGATTTGCTGTGGTGTTTTGCATATCTCGAGGAATTATGGATACTTTGAGTCTTTACATACCCATGATTTTGAAAGATTGTCTGACAATGGTGCTTTACATGCTGAGGCAATTGGGATACTAACCTGACATAGCGTAAAATCAAGATGAGAGAGGGGATGTGGCCTTCTAGCTATATCAGCCTAGACTGGAAATGGAGAAGCAAGCTTTTATCCCAGCCTCGGCTCAACATGCTGTTTCATGGCAATTCACTTCACCTGCCCGTCCCTAAAAAAAAGTGTGACTTATTTTGGAGTCCATGTAAAGTACCCTAATGCCCTTTGCCAGGTTCAAGCTACGTCAATAAAAGAATAATTAGCCATAATATTTTTTTGCCAAGGCCTACTAAGTAAATCATCTCTGTGTGTCTTAATATAGCTCCCCATTCCCAAAGGGCAGGGTCATCACTAGGCTTAAGTAGGTGGGTTCAGAGGACCCCACTGTATAATTCTCTGGGCATGTAATATTGCAGTGGGTTGTGAATCGCAGTCACTAGCTACAAGCTTTTGAAGAAAACTACCATACGCAAAGCATGCACTGAGTTACAATGTACTGTCAATGCACAAAGATTATGCAAGTAAAAAAAGGAGGCAAGACACATGTAACAACACATTTTAGTAATATCACTTAATGCACTGCTAGGTTGGAAAAACAATTACCAGAATAACAACCCTTTTCCCCCATACAGTTTGACAATGCAGCAACTCTAGAGATCTCTAGATATTCTAAAATTTAACCTGCTTTGAGAAGGAGAAATTTCTGTGCAGAAACAGCAGGATGAGAAATCAGTTGCTAGTCTGCATCCGGTGAACACAGAATCAGGCTTTGTGGTATCACTGACTGGGATACCACTTAGTTTGATCTGCAATCTAGATCAGTGTAGTAAGGAATATATATGGTGAAATACTACATTTAATCTACAATTATTGTATCTTAACGGTTGCTTGGGAAGATGCAATTAGTCTGGCATGTAACAAATGCTGCCCTTGACCTACCTGCTTTCAATATCCTTTCACATCATAAAGGCAACCATCCCACCCTCATGCGCATCCTGGACTCTCTAATGGGATTGACTCCGCATCCGTTTGAGAGAGCACGTATCGACATTAGGCTTTGAGCTGCCCGCATTCTGCTGTCATTTATCGATATACAACAGGAATTATATGCACATATAGGATCAGCAACTCATCCTTAACCATCCTTTGCTAACATCAAGCACTCTCCTACACCATCCTATGTTGACAAAACATTGAGGGATTCTGGCCATTCAAGACTTAGCCTCGAGTTTTTAAGTATTAGGTTCATAGCACCCAGTGCCAGTTTTGGATCATTTTGTTGGGCCATTTTTATCTCACTTTGGACCCACCTTGATTAGCATATAGGATTCATGGTATCTGTTGCTCCAGGAAGCATCCCAACATCATCGACATTGACTAAACTTAGTCTCCTATAAAACTTAGCACCTTATATCCATCGAATATACTTTGTTGGAGGTGGAACTCCTGAGGAAGGCAGCGTGGGCTGCCGAAACACGCGTTGAGACACAACTTGGAAACCACCCGACAAATTGTTTGTTCTATGGACATTGTTTACAATAATTTGAACCATTGATTTATTAACTGAATTTTATGAATAATCATGTTCGATAGGCTGAAGAAATGACTGAAGGTTAAAGTATTGCTCATGTCATTTTCCTGCCTGGAGATATATAATCGTTATACTTCCTCTTTTGTAATGACTACCATGTATCAAATAACTTTTTTTTCTATATATTAGTGTCACTACTTTTCATTTGATTAATTTTATGTATTGTTGTGCTACTGCTGAGTTGTTCATTTGATTGAAGTTGCCCTAGCTTTTTTACAGACTCTCTAATGGGATTCACAGGCTGTTCTCCTAACCTTCTAACCAACACTGATTTGTTCACATGATTTGTTCATGTTCTCCAAGTCACAAAAGATTTCTATCACTATCGTGCCATCCAGGGCTCATACTGTTTCCTGACATCTATAACCTGTACTTTGAGTCTCTTGGTGCTCTACTCACAGATTATACCTAGAGAAGAGTCCCCCAGCAACCTTTCTATTCACTCAACAAATCATTAAACTCTCAAAACAACATATATGTGGTCTATGCACCAAAGCTTACTTTCATTTAGGTGTTTCTTTTACTGTTTATTTCTCATATTACACCCATTTATGCAATGTATTCGAAATTCTTATACCATTTGATTATCAAACTTTTCATTTCAACAATCTACATGAAGCATAAACTACATATCACTCTATTTTTTTAAACACTTCATATCAAGAATGTGAGAATTAAATCTTTTTTCCCTTTACTTAAAAACATCTCATACCATATCCATTCATCCACAACTTTTACATCTAACCACCATTTATTTATTCCTTCATTCACACACATACCTCAAATTCACACTTCCTAAATACATAGACCAATAACAATGTCAAAGTGGGTCTTCATTTGTCACAGTGAATGTCTCCTGATGTTTTTCTACTCTATAGTAGCTTTTTTTCATCCAACCAGACTATGACTTTATCATCGAATCAAATATGTGGCTTTTACATTAAATCATCACATCCATTGAATATCTCTTGATGCATCTTCTTACCTATAGTATATTTTTTTCAACAAATCTATTGTTTTCTCATCAAGTCGAATCTATGGCTTTTGAATCAAATCAAATCTGGGACTTTTACATCAAATCTATGCGCATTTCGGCGTCAACCTATAAAATGATAACAAAACCTTACTAGGCCACACATATACTTTCAAAACAATTCTAAAATGTAAACACAGCAGGTGCTTATGCATCACCATATGCTCCACTTGTCATTCCACTCCCTTGAGTGTAATCAATTATACCTTACATCCCATAAAGGTGTTCACTACCATCTCAAGTGTCTTGTTATCTTGAGTTTCATGACATCCTTTTTCCTCATAGCTCATACTTGTCTCATTTAATTTAATTTGATTCTATTCCCTCTGTAGGGTGGGAAGAAAACACATGCTCCTACCCTAATTGGTGGGTCAGCCAAACTTCCAAACTTCAGCCCAGAGTAGGCAAAAGTTCCAAAATAAGTTAAGACCAAATGGATCTCAACTAGTCCCTGTGTTGGCGCTAGGCAACCAAGAGTGCACCAGCACATGGAAAAGAAAGGCATGTGCATATATGGTAAAAACGCATTAATCCCTGCCCTTTTCTTTCAAACAGTGCAGTGGAACAAGGTGGCTTCCTGAGTTGCACTATGTCAAAATCTGATAAACGGGCCCAGTAGCAACTAAAAGCTCTACTGCACCTGTGGTAACATGGATGTGTGCCTTTAGTCTGCCTCCTCTCACAACCAAATGAGAGTTGGACAAGGGCATTTCCTTACCAGGAAAACATATCTTGCAGAGGTAGTATTTTTAGCTAACTCTTGCTTTGGTAGATAGCTTTTGAGAGGCATTTCAAGCTAGCCACAAAAATAAGACTTAGCTGCATGAATGCTCATGAATTAGCTGAATGAGCTTTCAACTCAGTGGGCTCTGAAGACTAATGTTTTTCAAAAGATTTTGTCATACACCGTTTTAAAAGTACAAAGAAGACTAAGGGGCATATTTACAAGGAAATGTAAGAGCGTCGAGCTGTGCCAAATTGTACATTTTCAAAACGCAGGGATGCGCCGGATTTTCAAGAATTCAGCGCACCCCTGTGTTTTATCTTGCACTGGTGCTAAAATTAGCTGTCTAGCACCAACCAGGCTTCCTTGCACCATATTGCATCCTACCTCCTCTGCACATAACCAAAGCTTGCCTATATAGGCGCATAGGCTGGAAAATTCCTCAGAGTTGGGCCCAATGTGTGCTCAGAGACAAAGCATTTTACCAAACTCCTATATGACATACTCAGTGTGCTTCTCCACCTGAAGGATTCATACATACTACATATAGAAGTTGATCAAATAAAACCTGAGAAAAGGGTCAAAATTACCTTATATTTAAGTGAAGAAGAACTGACATTTTAAATCTGAAAAAACACTCAAATTCAACAGTAATAGTTCAGTGATCTAACAATAACTAGCATACCTTTTTGCACTACTTATGACCACACAAATTACATCACTTATGACATGTTAAATGACATAATTTATGACATCACTGTTGACCTATCAAATGGCTTAATTGATTACATCAACCACAATATTGTTATTAATATTCTCTATAAACCCTTAGAGCATTTTAAAAAACAAAGGGCCCAATGTATATATTGGTGATCGGGCCATCCTCTGCCAGGGTGACAAAGTATTTTACTCAAACCCTATGGTGGAGGTACAGCCTGGCAAATTTATAGACGGTTCCTATCAATGCATTGTAGCTTTGCCGTATGGCTCCGTCAAACATGACAGAGTTGTATGGCAAAGAAAATGTTTGCAAAGTGGGATTTTTTTCAAAATAAAAAAGCAATGCCCTTCTCATCATGGGAGTCATATCCCATGGCGAGGGGGCAATTTTGCAGTTTTTACTGGCCCTTACCACCAGAGTTTTCTGGTAGTGACAGGCAGTGAAAATTGACCTGTATTTCTGCACATTTAAATTAGGTGGGCGAAAATACAGGTCAACCTCTGATGGCCCTTACTCCATTGGGCCATCCGAGGGGTCTAACTACAGCAGAGACAGAGTAGTTTCCACTGTGGTTACACTAAAGGTCTGCCTTATTTTAAATCTGGCAGGCAGACCATTAGCTTGGCAGGAAGAGTACTTTTTGCTGTTGAGACAGAGTACCCTTTCAACCAACTTATAAATCAGGTCCTAAGTTTTTACTGAGTAACCTACGATCATATACAACATAGAATTAAGGTGCATGCATGTGAGTGTGAATAGAATATCAAAAATATAGCTCTGGAGACAGCCCTCATTCAGTATTGTAAATGTTTTTGGGTGCACACTTTACCTACCAGTAAAATCTTGAGTGCTAGTAGTACTTTTTATTAAACAATGTTGAAAATGCCCACAACTAGTGTGCATAGCAGAGGTACATTTCCATTAGGTTGTGCTTAATCACAATAAATTATGCTAATCAGATGTGAGAAAGCCAAAGCTTCAGTTTAGAATAGAATTCCCACCTATAGATATCTGGGCATGGATGGAAAGTTGTACGTCATTCTGCTAATTTCAGGAACGTGTTTGTTGAGTATTATACTAAAACATGGACAGTTGTTCATCGGGCCTGGGACTGAACGTTGTCAGTGGCTAATGCATGCCTCCAAACCTCTTGGCTAAACATTATGGGTCAGATGAAGTTTTTAAGAGGGTGATTCCATTAAGGTGAAGAGAAACCAAGCACTTTGTGTAGGTTGTCAAATTAAAAAATATGTGATGCCTTTTTCTTTGTAGGAGAGATAAATGCCAGTTAACTGAAAGAAACATTCACCAAAAGTGGGTGGGTTGATAATAACGTGGTGTTGGAAATTTGGGTTACTGGTTGAGGGGGGTGAAAACCCCACTATATCAGAAACCACAATCTCTCTCAGGTTGAAACACAAGCAAACCCCAAATTAACCTGTGCTCAATCTTCCAGTAGCTTGCCACAAAGCAG
The DNA here is from genome assembly GCF_964261635.1 of Lissotriton helveticus. Lineage (NCBI taxonomy): Eukaryota > Metazoa > Chordata > Amphibia > Caudata > Salamandridae > Lissotriton > Lissotriton helveticus. Next base: position 270,444,101 of record NC_136068.1, read on the forward strand.
TCAGGCTTATCGTAGAGGCAATGTGTAAAGTACTTATGCAGCACTTAAAACAGTAATAAAGTTAGAATACAGTACAAGAAAAATTCCACACCAATTTAGAAAAATAGGTTAAAATGTAATAAATTATTGGAGATGAAATTACAAAAAACAGATCAGTAGAACTGAAGATATAGAATTTTAAAGTGAAAATAATGGATAAAAGTACAAAGTGTCAACTGTGGTTATCTGCCTATGCTGGAATTGAGACATAGCGGTACAAAAGGGGGTGGTGATGGACGGAGCATCTGAATCAATCAAACACTCACACCCAGTCAAAAGATCTGGGTTTAATCCTTCACCATTCTTTAGCCCACTCTGCCACCCCAGTTCAGACATGGCTATATGCAAATCAGTCTGACCCTGAGCCTCATGGGAACAGTCCAGCACGAACTGCCAAGCCATGTCTTCCGTGGACCGGAAACAAGCTTCCGAGGACCGCTTTCTGGCATTCCAGCCGTCTTCAGCCCGGCTTGCTTGAATCCAGTGGCAAAGTGAGCAAGGGACTCACGTCTGAGCATACCTGCCACACTTATGGCGGCCAAAAGCGGTACAAAAGGGGGTGGTGATGGACGGAGCATCTGAATCAATCAAACACTCACACCCAGTCAAAAGATCTGGGTTTAATCCATCACCGTTCTTTAGCCCACTCTGCCACCCCAGTTCAAACATGGCTATATGCAAATCAGTCTGACCCTGTGCCTTATGGGAACAGTCTAGCCCGAACTGCCAAGCCATGTCTTCCCTGGACGGTAAACAAGCTTCCGAGGACCGGTTTCTGGCATTCCAGCCGTCTTCAGCCCAGCTTGCTTGAATCCAGTGGCAAAGTAAGCAGGGGACTCACATCTGAGCATACCCTGCCACACTTATGGTGGCCAAAAGCGGTACAAAAGGGGGTGGTGAAGAACGGAGCATCTGAATCAATCAAACACTCACACCCAGTCAAAAGATCTGGGTTTAATCCATCACTGTTCTTTAGCCCACTCTGCCACCCCAGTTCAGACATGGCTATATGCAAATCAGTCTGACCCTGTGCCTAATGGGAACAGTCCAGCCCGAACTGCCAAGCCATGTCTTCCCTGGACCGGAAACAAGCTTCCGAGGACCAGTTTCTAGCATTCCAGCCGTCTTCAGCCCGGCTTGCTTGAATCCAGTGGAAAAGTGAGCAAGGGACTCACGTCTGAGCATACCCTGCCACACTTATGGCGGCCAAAAGCGGTACAAAAGGGGGTGGTGATGGACGGAGCATCTGAATCAATCAAACACTCACATCCAGTCAAAAGATCTGTGTTTAATTCATCACCGTTCTTTAGCCCACTCTGCCACCCCTGTTCATACATGGCTGTATGCAAATCAGTCTGACCCTGTGCCTCATAGGAACAGTCCAGCCCGAACTGCCAAGCCATGTCTTGCCTGGACCGGAAACAAGCTTCCGAGGACTGGTTTCTGGCATTCCAGCCGTCTTCAGCCCGGCTTGCTTGAATCCATTGGCTAATGGAGCAAGGGACTCACGTCTGAGCATACCCTGCCACACTAATGGCGGCCAAAAGCGGCACAAACGGGGGTGGTGATGGATGGAGCATCTGAATCAATCAAACGCTCACACCGACTCAAAAGATCTGGGTTTAATCCATCACGTTCTTTAGCCCACTCTGCCACCCCAGTTCAGACATGGCTATATGCAAATCAGTCTGACCCTGTGCCTCATGGGAACAGTCCAGCCCGAACTGCCAAGCCTTGTCTTCCCTGGACCAGAAACAAGCTTCCGAGGACCGGTTCCTGGCATTCCAGCTGTCTTCAGCCCGGCTTGCTTGAATCCAGTGGCAAAGTGAGCAAGGGACTCACGTCTGAGCATACCCTGCCACACTTATGACGGCCAAAAGCGGTACAAAAGGGGGTGGTGATGGACTGAGCATCTGAATCAATCAAACACTCACACCCAGTCAAAAGATCTGGGTTTAATCCATCACCGTTCTTTAGCCCACTCTGCCACCCCAGTTCAGACATGGCTATATGCAAATCAGTCTGATCCTGTGCCTCTTGGGAACAGTCCAGCCCGAACTGCCAAGCCATGTCTTCCCTGGACCTGAAACAAGCTTCCGAGGAACGGTTTCTGGCATTCCAGCCGTCTTCAGCCCGGCTTGCTTGAATCCAGTGGCAAAGTGAGCAAGGGACTCATGTCTGAGCATACCCTGCCACACTTATGGCGGCCAAATGCGGTACAAAAGGGGGTGGTGATGGACAGAGCATCTGAATCAAACAAACACTCACACCCAGTCAAAAGATCTGGGTTTAATCCATCATAGTTCTTTAGCCCACTCTGCCACCCCAGTTTAGACATGGCTATATGCAATTCAGTCTGACCCTTTCCCTCATGGGAACAGTCCAGCCCGAACTGCCAAGCCATGTCTTTCCTGGACCGGAAACAAGCTTCCGAGGACCGGTTTCTGGCATTCCAGCAGTCTTCAGCCCGGCTTGCTTGAATCCAGTGGCAAAGTAAGCAAGGGACTCACGTCTGAGCATACCCTGCCACACTTATGGCGGCCAAAATCGGTACAAAAGGGGGTGGTGATGGACGGAGCATCTGAATCAATCAAACACTCACACCCAGTCAAAAGATCTGGGTTTAATCCATCACCATTCTTTAGCCCACTCTGCCACCCCAGTTCAGACATGGCTATATGCAAATCAGTCTGACCCTGTGCCTCATAGGAACAGTCCAGCCCGAACTGCCAAGCCATGTCTTGCCTGGACCGGAAACAAGCTTCCGAGGACTGGTTTCTGGCATTCCAGCCGTCTTCAGCCCGGCTTGCTTGAATCCATTGGCTAATGGAGCAAGGGACTCACGTCTGAGCATACCCTGCCACACTAATGGCGGCCAAAAGCGGCACAAAAGGGGGTGGTGATGGATGGAGCATCTGAATCAATCAAACACTCACACCGACTCAAAAGATCTGGGTTTAATCCATCACGTTCTTTAGCCCACTCTGCCACCCCAGTTCAGACATGGCTATATGCAAATCAGTCTGACCCTGTGCCTCATGGGAACAGTCCAGCCCGAACTGCCAAGCCTTGTCTTCCCTGGACCAGAAACAAGCTTCCGAGGACCGGTTCCTGGCATTCCAGCTGTCTTCAGCCCGGCTTGCTTGAATCCAGTGGCAAAGTGAGCAAGGGACTCACGTCTGAGCATACCCTGCCACACTTATGACGGCCAAAAGCGGTACAAAAGGGGGTGGTGATGGACTGAGCATCTGAATCAATCAAACACTCACACCCAGTCAAAAGATCTGGGTTTAATCCATCACCGTTCTTTAGCCCACTCTGCCACCCCAGTTCAGACATGGCTATATGCAAATCAGTCTGATCCTGTGCCTCTTGGGAACAGTCCAGCCCGAACTGCCAAGCCATGTCTTCCCTGGACCTGAAACAAGCTTCCGAGGAACGGTTTCTGGCATTCCAGCCATCTTCAGCCCGGCTTGCTTGAATCCAGTGGCAAAGTGAGCAAAGGACTCATGTCTGAGCATACCCTGCCACACTTATGGCGGCCAAATGCGGTACAAAAGGGGGTGGTGATGGACAGAGCATCTGAATCAAACAAACACTCACACCCAGTCAAAAGATCTGGGTTTAATCCATCATAGTTCTTTAGCCCACTCTGCCACCCCAGTTTAGACATGGCTATATGCAATTCAGTCTGACCCTTTCCCTCATGGGAACAGTCCAGCCCGAACTGCCAAGCCATGTCTTTCCTGGACCGGAAACAAGCTTCCGAGGACCGGTTTCTGGCATTCCAGCAGTCTTCAGCCCGGCTTGCTTGAATCCAGTGGCAAAGTGAGCAAGGGACTCACGTCTGAGCATACCCTGCCACACTTATGGCGGCCAAAATCGGTACAAAAGGGGGAGGTGATGGACGGAGCATCTGAATCAATCAAACACTCACACCCAGTCAAAAGATCTGGGTTTAATCCATCACCATTCTTTAGCCCACTCTGCCACCCCAGTTCAGACATGGCTATATGCAAATCAGTCTGACCCTGTGCCTCATGGGAACAGTCCAGCACGAACTGCCAAGCCATGTCTTCCGTGGACCGGAAACAAGCTTCCGAGGACCGGTTTCTGGCATTCCAGCCGTCTTCAGCCCGGCTTGCTTGAATCCAGTGGCAAAGTGAGCAAGGGACTCACGTCTGAGCATACCCTGCCACACTTATGGCGGCCAAAAGCGGTACAAAAGGGGGTGGTGATGGACGCAGCATCTGAATCAATCAAACACTCACACCCAGTCAAAAGATCTGGGTTTAATCCATCACCGTTCTTTAGCCCACTCTGCCACCCCAGTTCAAACATGGCTATATGCAAATCAGTCTGACCCTGTGCCTCATGGGAACAGTCCAGCCCGAACTGCCAAGCCATGTCTTCCCTGGACCGGAAACTAGCTTCCGAGGACCGGTTTCTGGCATTCCAGCCGTCTTCAGCCCGGCTTGCTTGAATCCAGTGACAAAGTGAGCAAGGGACTCATGTCTGAGCATACCATGCCACACTTATGGCGGCCAAATGCAGTACAAAAGGGGGTGGTGATGGACGGAGCATCTGAATCAATCAAACACTCACACCCAGTCAAAAGATCTAAGTGTGGCAGGGTATGCTCAGACGTGAGTCCCTTGCTCACTTGGCCACTGGATTCAAGATAGCCTGGCTGATGAGGATTATGAATCCGAAACCAGTCCCATGATGCTTGTTTCCGGTCCAGGGAAGACATGGCTTGGCAGTTCGGGCTGGACTGTTCCCATGAGGCACAGAGTCAGACTGATTTGCATATGGCCATGTCTGAACTGGGGTGGCTGAGTGAGCTAAAGAATGGTGATGGATTAAACCCAGATCAGTTGACTGGGTGTGAGTGTTTGATTTGCGCAAACGCTCCGTCCATCATCCCCTTTTGTATCGCTGTGTTCGCCCTAAGTGTGGCAGGGTATGCTCAGACGTGAGTCCCTTGCTCACTTGGCCACTGGATTCAAGATAGCCTGGCTGATGAGGATTATGATTCCGAATCCGGTCCCATGATGCTTGTTTCCGGTCCAGGGAAGACATGGCTTGGCAGTTGGGGCTGGACTGTTCCCATGAGGCACAGGGTCAGACTGATTTGCATATGGCCATGTTGGAACTGGGGTGGCTGAGTGAGCTAAAGAATGGTGATGGATTAAACCCAGATCAGTTGACTGGGGGTGAGTGTTGATTTGCTCAAACGCTCCGTCCATCATCCCCTTTTGTATCGCTTTGTTCGCCCTAAGTGTTGCAGGGTATGCTCAGACGTGAGTCCCTTGCTCACTTGGCCACTGGATTCAAGATAGCCTGGCTGATGAGGATTATGAATCCGAAACCGGTCCCATGATGCTTGTTTCCGGTCCAGGGAAGACATGGCTTGGCAGTTCGGGCTGGGCTGTTCCCATGAGGCACAGGGTCAGACTGATTTGCATATGGCCATGTCTGAACTGGGGTGGCTGAGTGAGCTAAAGAATGGTGATGGATTAATCCCAGATCAGTTGACTGGGGGTGAGTGTTTGATTTGCTCAAACACTCCGTCCATCATCCCCTTTTGTATCGCTTTGTTTGCCCTAAGTGTGGCAGGGTATGCTCAGACGTGAGTCCCTTGCTCACTTGGCCACTGGATTCAAGATAGCCTGGCTGATGAGGATTATGAATCCGAAACCGGTCCCATGATGCTTGTTTCCGGTCCAGGGAAGACATGGCTTGGCAGTTCGGGCTGGACTGTTCCCATGAGGCACAGGGTCAGACTGATTTGCATAGGGCCATGTCTGAACTGGGGTGGCTGAGTGAGCAAAAGAATGGTGATGGATTAAACCCAGATCAGTTGACTGGGGGTGAGTGTTTGATTTGCTCAAACACTCCGTCCATCATCCCCTTTTGTATCGCTTTGCTCGCCCTAAGTGTGGCAGGGTATGCTCAGACGTGAGTCCCTTGCTCACTTGGCCACTGGATTCAAGATAGCCTGGCTGATGAGGATTATGAATCCAAAACCGGTCCCATGATGCTTGTTGGTGATGGATTAAACCCAGAACAGTTGACTGGGGGTGAGTGTTTGATTTGCTCAAATGCTCCGTCCATCATCCCCTTTTGTATCGGAATTGAGACATAGTCACAAGTTCAGACCAACCACAATGGAGCACAGGCCAGATACAGGGACCAAATTGGGCCAGCTGAACAGTACCTTAAGTCCGGGTTGCAGAGTGTGGCAAGATCCCACGTCGAGGGATATGTTGTGCAGTGGTTGTTCCATGGATCTGTGAAGGTACATCGTCTTTAAGGATGCCGTCAATGGGGGGCTTAGGATGCGAAGTCCTGCTTCGAAGATGCGTCTTGCACAGGCAGTTCCTAAGAAGCTGCGGTGCTGCGATGCAGAGTCCTGTTTTGGGGATGTGTCACGCAGCGGCGGTTCTGAGGCGGAGCTGTGAGGAGATGCATTGCGCTGCATCAGTTCCGCCTACAGGACCACAGCTGGGCTGACAGAGGACCTTCAGGCCCACTTCCAAGGGTCCAGTCCTCAGGTGGCAGCCAGTTGGGGCAAGACCTACAGCAAATGGATTCCAAGTGCAGGGTTCATGGTGGTTGAAGATTTTTCTGTCCCTGAGGATCAGGTGGCCAGACAAGCCAGCCAACTAGCCCTTGGGGTCAATCTGGTGGTCCTTGGTTCAAGATGCAGGACCAGTCCTTGGTACTCAGGCAGCAGGACAGTAAGATAGCAGGGTAGCAGTTCTTCTTGCAGCAGATCAGCATAGTAGCCTTGCTGAGTCTTCCATAGGTCCAAAGGTATACTGAAGCTTTGGATCTGAGGGTCTATTATTTATACCTGGTGCCCACTTTGAAATAGGAGAAGGTTCTGGAAGTTTCCACTGCCGAGGTGTTTGGAATGTCTTGCCTCCCTGCCCTTACACCCCGCTTGACATGGGTTACAATAGACCAGTGTCAAACCCTTTGTGAGTGTGCTCATGAGAGCCTTTGTGATGTGTAAGTGTGGTAGGTGACTGCTCCTCCCCCTCATCAACTGAGAGATGCCCATCATGCCAACACCTACGCTCTTTTGTTTCATTGTCTTGGAGCATTATACCAGGACTGACTGCTAGCTACGCCTTGTCATGTGACCCAGGAAACAGAACACAGGCACCAAATTGTTGAGATATGAAAATGCCAATTTTCCAAAAGTGCCATTTTCAAAACTGTGACTTACAATCCGACTTTACCATTAAAAAGGAATTAACATTACAACTCTTAAGACACTAAACCTGAGATTCCTACCTGCTCCCATTTCAAAATTGCCACTTATTAAATGTAATAAGTGAACCAAATATTATCATGAGGGAGAGGTAGTCCTTGCAGTAGTGAAAAACAAATGTAAGAGGTTTTTACTTCCAGGACATGTAAAAGTTAAAAATCCATGTCCAACTTTTTAAATACACTGATTCATGCCTTAAGGGCTGTTTATGGCCTACCCTAGGGTGAATTTATATGTATTAAAAAGGAGATTTAGGCATGTTGAGAGGTGGATATTGCCAGGTCGATATGACAGGTTAAACTGCACACACACAACTTGTAATGGCAGGCCTGAGACACGTTAGTCAGGGCTAGTTAGGTAAGTGAATTTTCAATTTTTTTTTGTCTTTTCAAAAGTTGAGACAATCTTTTTTTCAATGTTGTACACCATCTAGACACAAAAACATGAAAAAATGAAAAAAACACATTACGAATCTCCAAAACATATATGACAAATGAAACTGGCAAACTGCCCTGCTAAACTACTCAAGAAGCATGAGCAACAATCAAACAGTGTTCCAATTTGGCAAAAGCCATATTTTTACTCATATTTGCTTGATTTCTTTATAATAAGCCACCATGATATAGATCTATAATGCTACACTTGTTTGAAGAGATAAACTGTTGACATGTTTCAAACCCATATAATATAGTTTAGGGTTCTCCTCAGGACACAGAACAAAAAAGAGCTAAAAAATAACACAAAAACAGTGTATTAGCAATCATTCTCCAAATGACTCACACCATTTAGAAAAATGAGCCATTCTCCTCATATTTACCTCTAGTCTTCAAAGTGAAGGAATTGGAAATCCTCATAGGTTATGCCATGGTCCCCTACATCCTACTATCCTACAACATTAAAAGAAATGAAGGAAAACCAATGTTCAGCAAGATTCAACTACCTCACTTTCGTATCAAAAGAAACTTCAACACCATGACAGACACGGGCACTTACTTATAGTAAGTCCTGGGGCAACCAGCCAATGCTTCCTGTGGCGTATATCACTTTGCTACCAAAACTGGCTGAAACAGGAAAAATGGATCTGCTGTTAAATTATTTCCTAGCAATTCATGTAAAAAAAGCCACATTACTGCTCCTCCTCGTAGAGAGCTGAGATCCGTTGTTTACATACCTTCAGAGGTTGCATTCATCCTATAGAACAATTCTGCTCTAATCCTGGAATTGTCTGCATGCTATCAAATCGCCAATTTATTTGACCAATGTTCACTGATCGTTACTTCCGCTCAACCACTGAGTGCATCTGGGCGCGTTCCAGATGCCGGTGATTGAACCAATGTTCTCTGATGATTGCTTCCGGGTCAAAAGGCGATCGAATCTAGATCATGGCCAATGTCAAGCTTGATGTTTTGCAAGGATCACTGAAATAATATCGACTACCAAAATATCGACTACCCAAAATATCGACGAGAAAATATCTACAACCAAAATATCGAGTTTGTATGTACAAACAGGTAAGTACAAAAATATCGAGTACAAAATATCGTTAACAAAAATATAATTGTAAAAAATATCGACTTTAATAAAAACAATGTTTAATTACATTAATATAAAAAATTCATTACTAAAATATAATTAACAATACTTAAAATACCTTTTAATAATTAAATAATTAATGAAAGGAAAAAAATATTTTTTAAGCATATTTCTTAAAACATATATATATATAGTAACAAAATTTAATTAAATAATAGCCAATATTATTAACATACAAATACAAAAGAGTAAAAATTACTATTCCCACTGCAAAGAGTGCAACAGTGGATATATGACGTTACAACGCAACTTTTACAACGGACTACCATTACAACGTAAGTATTGGTAAGTATATAATATTTTTTTTAATTTACATTATTTAAAATTATTTAAATATAATTTAATTTAATTTCATTTCATTAAATTAAATTAATGTAAATTTAATTTTACTTTATTTTTACACTGTACCCCTGTACCCCTGTACCCCAAAACTGACCCTGAACCCTAAAAAAACCCTTTACCCAAAAACCCAAAACTGACCCTGAACCCTAAAAATACCACTTTACCCAAAAACTAAAAACTGACCCTGAACCCTAAAAATACCCCTTTACCCAAAAAGCCAAAACTGACCCTGAACCCTAAAAATACCCCTTTACCCAAAAACCCAAAACTGACCCTGAACCCTAAAAATACCCCTTTACCCAAAAACTAAAAACTGACCCTGAACCCTAAAAATACCCCTTTACCCAAAAACTAAAAACTGACCCTGAACCCTTAAAATACCCCTTTACCCAAAAACTAAAAACTGACCCTGAACCCTTAAAATACCCCTTTACCCGAAAACTAAAAACTGACCCTGAACCCTTAAAATACCCCTTTACCCAAAAACTAAAAACTGACCCTGAACCCTAAAAATACCCCTTTACCCAAAAACTAAAAACTGACCCTGAACCCTAAAAATACCCCTTTACCCAAAAACTAAAAACTGACCCTGAACCCTAAAAATACCCCTTTACCCAAAAACTAAAAACTGACCCTGAACCCTAAAAATACCCCTTTAATTTAACATAATTAGCAATTAATCAATTACATTAAATTAATTACCAATTACATTTTAATTAATTAACAAATATTATTTAATTACCAATTAATTAAATATTACTACCAATTAATACATTTACATATTTAATAAATAATAATTAAATTACTTCCCACCCTATTCCCCTATAAACCCACAACCCGCTACAGGAAATACATTATTTTAATTTACATAATTAGCAATTAATCAATTAAAATAAATTAATTACCAATTAAATTTTAAATAATTAACATATAATATTTAATTACCAATTAATTAATTATTACTACCAATTAATACATTTACATATTTAATAAATAATAATTAAATTACTTCCCACCCTATTCCCCTATAAACCCACAACCCGCTACAGGAAATACATTATTTTAATTTACATAATTAGCAATTAATCGATTAAAATAAATTAATTACCAATTAAATTTTAAATAATTAACATATAATATGTAATTACCAATTAATTAATTATTACTACCAATTAATAAATTTACATATTTAATTAATTATAATTAAATTACTTCCCACCCTATTCCCCTATAAACCCAAAACCCGCTACAGAATAAAATTACACAATAATTTTAAAAAAATCATTAATTAAAAATAATTATAACATAAAATGACACTTTTCACACATATTATAACATAAAAACACTATAAATAATTACATATTATATAAAAAAAAGATATTTTTTACTTTCGATATTATTTACAGTCGATATTACTTCACTTACCTTAAAAACGATATTTTGGCTGTCGATATTCTGTCTTGTCGATATTTTCTCCAAACGATATTTAAAACTCGATATTTTGTCCATTCGATATTGTGGAGTCGATATTATGTCTGTGCACCGTTTTGCAATATAGAGCGCTTTTTAAAAAAAAATCAAACGTGCTGCAATGTAGCAGGGTAGCCTAATGATAATGGTGCTGTCATTTAAAAACCTGCGTATGCATTTTGATGCTTTAAGCTTAAATCAGGCAAAAAATTCAACTTATAAAAAAAGCTTTGGTAGGCTACAATATTGTCGAGCATCTACTTCACGATGTTACTGCCATTAGTACATTTGTGTACTTTCAACTTGCATGATGTTCATAATGTCGTGCATAAATTTGTGTTGTTTCCCTAAAGAGACCAAGGTGGATTGGTTACCAAAATGTTGAACACATAAACTTTACGCTATGACTTGATTAGGCTTAAGTTTGTCACTACTAGTTGTCTAAAAAATCCATGAGTACTACCAGGATTTATTCAAATAATCACATAGGCTCCTGGGAATTGGAGTACCAAGATTTTAACAGTTGTACAACGGTTAAAAACCACTGTACACACTGACTTGGGTGGCATGATACAGTTCGGTCTCACATTCCACCATCAAGTGTAATGAGCTTGCAGATTTTGCAGTTCTGTCATTGCGTTTAAACCATCGATCACAAAATTGATTTTAACTATGAGCAATGCCTCTCTCTCAATCAATTCTTTCTCTAGCTCAATTTCAGATAATACAGTCCATTGTACATCACATTCAATGTGATTTACTCACTCCAATGGCTCACCAAAGGAGCCGACAGAACTCTGGGGCATATTAGCAAGAACCTCGTTAAAATTATCGCCGTTTTAGCGGCAGGAAAATGCCGCTAAAACGGCAATACTGGGCTTGCTAATATGTGTTATAGAATTCCAATAGAAGCCCAGGTTAGATGTCCTGCACATCTAACCTGGGCTTCTATTGGAATTCTGTAGCGCATATTAGCAAGTCCATTATCACCGTTTTAGCAGCAGTTTCCTGCCGCTAAAACAATGATAATTTTAACGAGGTTCTTGCTAATATGCCCCTATTTTTTTTCAAATTCTGGATTTATGTTGGGAAATTTATTGCCGCACTTCCAGGCTGGTTTTGCTGATGTATAACTTTTGACAAGGTCACAGTATTCCATATACAAAGGGCATCATCTATGAAAAGTGACACATCGTTGCGTGAAAACAGCGATGCGTCACTTTTCATTGCACCCTCCTTGAGACACCAATGATGCGTCATTTTTACAGTATGACGCATCATGTCGAAGGAGTTAAAGATACGTCAGTATTTCTGACGTATCTGTAGGCGCAAAAATGACTCATTGATGGAGTGTGTCACAAAAGTGACGCAGCTCCAGCAATGGGTCATTTCACATGGGCAAGTCCTATTTCAAATGTGCCTGCGTCAGTCTTACGCCTGCTGTGAAGCAGGCGTAAGATATTGACACATTTGCATCCTAGAAGTGGCACAGTGAAATCTCATTGATTTGACTGAGTCACTTGTACGAGGCTTAATCGCATCAGAACGCCCACCCTGCATACATCATACCTGGCGCAGGTATAATGTGGCGCAGGGGTTTACAAAGTGACGCATCTACCTAGATGCGTCACTTTTTAAATATGACGCAACATGGCAAATTTTTTACGCCGCTGGTGCATCACAAAAAGTGACGCACCGGCGGCGCAAAAGTGACGCAAGAACTCGTAAATAAGGCCCAAAATTTTTAGATTTACAATTTGAAGAGGATCTGTGTTTCCAATTGATGTTCTTGTGGGTGAATACTTGACCTTCGGTCGTTTGGTTGCAGCAAACACATGTGCCACATTTATGGGGTCCCAAAATTGGTGGTAAGTTCAGTTGTTCACGTAGTGTAGTTTTAACCAATGATTTAGGAAGGTCTGCCCTAACTACTTCGTTGCTATACTTTTGTCTCTTTCGAGTACAAACAAAGGTCTAGTGAAGGACGCATCTAAGTTTTCAAGCATACCTGGGTCCAAACCAAAAAAGGGGATGGTCGGCGCCCAACAAAGAAATTCTCAACAATAAACGGGCTAAAGCAAGGATGCGTGCTGGCCCCTAGCATACTTAACATCTATACCGCCGACCTAGAGAGCGACCTACGCACAATCCAGGGTGACCCACCGAAATTGGGACAAACACCCATAGCGAATCTGCAATACGCGGATTATATCGTGCTTCTCTCTCAAACTCCACTTGGTTTACAACGGCTGATTTCACAACTTGCGCAGTACATCTCAAATGCACAATAATGTCCTATGTTTCTCCAGCACTCGTAAAAAACGACCACAATTTGTTTGGAGGATAAATTCTTGTACTCTAACCCAGGTGGATGAATACAAATATTTAGGCATCATACTACATCGCCAATTAAACTACAAACATCATTTAGACCTTGGGAATGCAAAATCAAAACAACTTCAATTTGCTTTCAAAACCATACAAAAAAAACAAAGCGGAAGTTCAACCGGTCACCTGCTAAAGGTTGTAGCAGCAAAATTGCTGCCTTCAATCACATATGGCTCGGAAATGATGACCACCAAGGACTCTAAAATGCTAAACCTTGCCCAATCAAGATTGTGTAAAAAATTCTTCTCAATTCCGCGACATATTTCCCAAGCGCAATTTCGCCTGGAATACGGATTAACAAACCAGATACCGGCCAGACAAGGGGTCCTGGCCAAATATTACTGGCGCATGAGGGATGCTGAAGATAGCTCGCTTGCCCATCTCTGTTGGGAAGAGGTCGAAAAACAGGCTAGACAGACCAATTCCACTTGCAAGTCCCTTAGGCAAGCGCTTCTATCTCTAAATCTGGATGAAGCTTGGCATTCACCAATGTCATATTTTGCTTTTAAGCAAACCACCAACAAAGCCGTCAAACACGCATCGTTGCAAATAGACAAAGCATTAGTGGCTGGCAAAAGTCATGCCTGGATCGTGTTGCCAACATATAAACAACTGAAACAACAATTTTATTTACAAGAATGTTTCAGAGATCACTATAGGAGGAAACTAAGCTTATTGAGGTTGGCGTGGTTTCTGAGCAAAGATCTTACCCCAAAATGGTTACGGACCTGGCAAACTCTGGAATGTCGCCCCTGTGATAAGGGAGCAGAGTCGTTATTGCATCTATTATGTATCCGCCCGGCATTACAAAATCAAAGGAAGATCCTCCTGAGTCCACTCCTAAGAGAAACATAAGTCCGGACTTGCAGGGCGGCTGTGATAAAATGCCTCAGTTGGTCTTCGATACAACTTTCCTGCAAAACGATAAAATTCCTGACATTTGCTGCTCAAGAGCTCGAAAAAAAGGAAGCAGTATAAGAGGAACTGAGAATAATGGACACCTTGCAGCCAGACCCAGATCCTCTTTCATTCTCTTTGCAGCCACCCTTCCCCCCTCCTCTTCTCTTTTATTATAAGACACTGCAAGCATTTTATTTGAGACAAGAGGGGACAGTTACATGCAATCAAATATGTGTGCAGTACCCCTTGTTATAACAGTCATTTGCTGGCCCCAATCCTTTAATGAGAGGGCCATCGCCTTATAAAAGTGCTACCCCTGTTTCCTTTTATCTTTGCATATTTAAAAACGCTCTCCCTGTTTTTTTCTTATCATGTATATCCCTGCAAAGACGCCCAGGACACAGGCATATTTTATGCTGTTTTACGCTGACTCAATATGTTGATATTTATCACATGGTTGTAAGTTCCACCCTTTTACGATTTTAACAAACCAAATAAAAGTATTATAACTAACAATTAAAGACCTTCTTCAACTGATTCGTTTTTGTGCAAAATGTTGTGACACGTACTAGACGCTCCCCAAGCTTTTTATCTTTCTGCAGTAAAAGTTCTTCTCGAGTTGCTCACCAAGCCCTTGTCTTGGAATGTTTGAGAAGTTTTTTGGGGTAACCTCGTGCCAGCAGGCTGCAGGGGTGATGGCTTCTGGGATTATTTACTGTTTGGGCAATTTTTAAGGAATAGAAGAAATTGTTCCAACAAATCTGATTACAATTTACATGCTACACATTTTATTTATAAACTGGTGGCAAGAGGTGTGGTGTGATCAGGAAGTAAGAATGTGAAGAGTTATCAGTACTGACATGTGTTGTTCTTGGATTTCAAATAGGGCTAGCCTTACTGATTATTGGCTAAACCCCTCCTAGTTGCTTAGTTGGGTAAGTTGCACAATTAGTGCTGCAGACCCACAATTAGCATTTTATTTACAGGCCCTGGGTACATATGGTACCACTTTACCAGGCACTTACAAGTAAATATAATGTGGCAATTGGATGTAAGCTAATTTTGCCATGCATAAAGGATTAAGCATGCACATTTTAGCACTGGTTATCAGTGGTAAAGTGCACAGAGTCCTAAGGCCAACACAAATGAGAATAGCAAAAATGGAAGAGAAAGGCAAAAGGTTTGAAGGAAGACCACTCTAAGGCTAACAGGTCTAACATGCAGCATGTTCTACAAGTTGGCAAATGTTATGTCTATTACTAGTTGATTGTAAATAGTGACTGGAAACAGATGTAGCATGTTAAATTACTCCCATTCCACAACGAGTAGAGTACATTCACATTCATTGGATGATATCATCAGGGCTGTTATATTATATGCATTGTAATGCAGAACTTTGTGTGATATCCTGTACAAATACGTCACTAGGCCAAAATTTAACAGTACTTCACCTTCCTGTCTCATAGACTTGGGCAATGAAGTTGCGGACTGGCGATAAAGAAGAAATGCTCCTCCTTTATTTTGATTATTTAAATAAGCAGCGGCTAAAGGGGGTTGACACAAGCAACCAAAGGCTTAAGTGTAAGATCTGTCCCCACACTATATATTGTTTTTGTTTAGAACTGGCATAAAGATAGCCTTACATAGTTGCCAAAGCTTTGGTAAATGTCTATGGCTATCTTTTTGCCAATCCTTAATAGGATGGGAATGGATTGAATCTTGAAATATATTTCCCTCTTTGGTCCTTTGACTAAAATAATTTAAAAAAAATACTGTATGAACTATGATGGTTACTGGCTCAATAAAATATTGGTTACAGAAGCATTCTGAGAGGACCACAAATTGAAAATATTTTGTATAATATAAACAATCTAATGAAACTCTATTGTTATTGTATTATGTTAATGTTATGTTAATGTGAATTTGTATAGTGTGGCTAATCACCTGTGAGGGTACCCTGGCACTGAGTACGGCAAGCCTGAAGGAGCGGAGAACAAATCATTCCTGTCTCATCTGTAAGAGCCATGTCTTGAGGATCCTTCAGAAGTTCATGATGGAGGGGGAGGTTCTGAAGTCCACCGCTTCTGGTCTCCTTGGTGCAAGCGTGATATGCTCTTGCCTGGGACGCAGATCGAAGGTGTCTGGTGGGTTGGTAGAAGTTGAGGTACGATAACTTGGTGTTGTGGAGAGCTTTGTAGGCGGGGATGAGTAGCTTGAACTTACATCTTCCCTGGACTGGGAGCCAGTGGAGATAGTTGAGGTGCGGAAAGATGTGGTTATTTCGAGGGATGTTCAGGACGAATATGGCAGCAGTGTCCTGGGTGGTTTGGAATCGGTCTAAGACATGGCTGGGATTCTGAGGTAAAGGGTGTTTCCATTATCAATTCTATTTGTGATAAGAGCCTTGGTGACCGTTCGTCTGGTGTTCAGTGGGATCCACTTGAAATTCTTGTGCAGCATTCACAGGATGTGGAAGCAAGATGAGGAGATGGCGTTGAACTGTCTGTTCATAGTTTTTGTTCAGGCTGATCCAGAGGTTCTTGGCATGGTCTGCGGTGGTGGGTGGGGGCCCAAGTTTGGAGGGCCACCAGGAGGCGTCCCAGGGAGAGTGGTTGTTGTCTGTTGGAATTACGTAATACTATGAGATCATAAAATGCACTATGCTTTTACATTCTTATGTTTTGTGTGTGATTAAGAAGCTTCTATATGAACACCCTTAGCATACTTCACAAGAATACATAGTGCAGGGAGAAGAAAAAAAGGTCCTGTATGATTATAGCTCTAAAAAATAAAGAACTTTGTGTACAGTAGATTTAAGGGATCAGGGGCAGAGTTCACGGCCTTGGCAAAAGTCAACATTAATGTTTAATCTACACATGCAAGGGTAAGCATTGTAAGCAACTATGTAGATTGATATAATCAAATATTCTGTATCTTTTTAAACCCACATTAGCATTGTATGGATAGATATTTCCATCTTCTTTGGATGACTTAAAGGCTGGCATATAGTTCGGCCCAATGATAGGACCCATGGACAATTAATGTTAGGTGCAATGGGGCGTGATTACATGGAAAGCCCCACATCTAAAGTTGGATTTGGTATAGAGCTGGATGCTAAGTGCATGGTCTCCTTGTATGCTAGTACTTGTGTCCAATTCAGTGCTCAATGCCTGCAGCTCCACTAGTCTTTAATCCAAGGTTATTTGCTTTTGGAAAGACGAGACCAGGTCTGACCCAAAGTTATGGCTTCTACCTGTAATTAATGATGTTATTTGATGTGAAGGATGTAAGTCCATCACAAGAAATAAGTCTGCAAGTGTCTCTTTACTGGGAACCAAGATCCACATTGTAGCACTTGACTTTTTCAGGGTAGTGATGCAAAGCAGTCCAAGACCTACTCAGTGGAAGTGGTGTGGTATATTACCCCCTGCTCACTGTTATGAAATAACACTGTTCAATACATTACTGTCCAGTCAGTTATTTTTCTTAAATAAAAGGAAATATACTTTCATTGCACACACACTATTATAATTAAAATATATATAGGGCTCCCGGTTTTATGGTATTTATTTTTTTGCCATTTCCGTCTGTATTTATCCATATTTATTTTTCGGGCATTTGTTCTGTATTTATCCACATTTATTTTTGCCGCAAGCAAAAGACGACGCTACAGCTAGTATTTTTCCACATTTATTTAAATTGACAATGCACACATGCGCTCAGTTGTTATTGGTCAACACTATACATTCATCTGAAAACAAACTTTGCCATGTGCAAAATGTCCCAAATCTGCTTAAAAGTGCTATCACAAGCCGTTTGTCTCAGAGCCTTGCAGTTTTTGTCATTGGCAGAGTGCCACATCCTCTCCCCCACTGAACACCATACAGCCCCACTGAGAGAAACTCACACTGCCTTCAGCTGCCTGAACAAAGTGAAAAGATGCCTCTCTTAAGTATGTGTGAAGTGATAACAGGTGTGAGCCTTTGTTTCCCATCTGTGGCATTTGCTTCTAGGTGTGAGGCTCCTGGCTGCTCACACCCAGTCCGGAGACTCAAACAGATGACCCCTCAGAATAGGCCATTGTTATGGGCCGAGCAGGAGTCAGAATAAGAAAGCCCCGTCTGCCTGCATGTGTTTGCTTGTTGCGATAAAGCAGATAACACGCTGCTCAATTTCAATTTTTATGGTAAGCTTCCCATACTGGAGCGTTGGTTTTGCACTTTTTCCCTGTGCTTAGCGCAACATTGTGGCTCCGTAAATAAAGCCCTCTGTGCCTGAGCCCTGTATTTGCCCACACAGGTTCAAAATTAGTTCAATGTCAAAGTTGGCAAAATCACTCGTTTTTTTTTCCAAGGATGTGGTGTCCCCTTGCCTGCCACTTGTTTTGGAGCAGAAGAGAGCCGAGGGGCCGTCGAGAAGCGCTCTGGAGGAATTTGGGGGTGTGGACCTGATTAAAACAGAGAAACTCGAGTGTGGAAAGCGGGAAAGCAGGTCCGTGTCTAATGAGGGTATGGGTCTCTGTGCCTTAATGCGGGGGTGCACTCGAGTAAGGGTGCTGGCCCCCACTGATGTTAAAAGGTGGATTTGCGGGGGGAAAGAAAGAGGACTCCCTGCCCTGTGATTTAAAAGGGAGAATCCTTGCTCTTTAGCATCTGCCACCAGCCGCCGTTTTGAGCACAACCGGGACGCAGACTCACCTTGCAGTTGATTCCCGGCTCGGCCCTCTCGGGACAGAAGAAGGTACTGCGGGCTGGGTTCAAAGGTGGCACGTCTCAGGGTTTAGGGGCAAGGGGCGACGTCACGAATACCTTGTGGCCGGCGATTCTGGTCTTTCAAAGACCTGTGAAGTACTCGGGTGCGTCTCAGCCCGGGCTGACGCCTCTTAACCCTCTAAGGAGGGGGAGACACCAGACAGCAGCACAGCAAAATGTACTCGTATTTTCCCGTTTATATATATAAATACAGACAAAGGAAACTTGTTTTCCGTTTGTATTTATATGTATAAATCCGTAAAAACAGAAAACCGGGAGCCCTAAATATATACAACCAAGTAGGTGGAAACACCTGTGGTGACAACCTTACATCATGTTACACCTCCTGAAGCTCCTGAACCCTATAAACACAATAGCCACAACAATAATAGTGCAATATCACAATATAAGAGGGCGTCATTATCAATAAGGCAGGCTTCCTGGCATTGGTAGGTAGTCACAACATTTGAAAAAGCAGAAAACATGTTAGAATCCACCACTAAAATCAAAGGGGACAGTACCAACATCTGATACTGTTTATTATACGGTGAAATCTTGCATTGTCACTAAAGTATTACATTTAATGGCATTTGTCCAGAGTCTTATACTATGCTGTTGTTCCAGCTTTAGAACCAACAAACAGAAGTCTTTACATGCTAGAGCTTATGAGCAAAACCTTCAGGCACTAGAGGCCTTCAAAGTGCTAATTAATTTGGTCACAGCTAGCTGCATCTGAAGGCACAGCTAAGTGATCCACCCATCACTCTTATCACGCAAGATTTAATCTGTCCAGAATCTGAAAGTTCTGATAGCTCAGTGCCAGAACATATATAATTCTCAAGAGTTTGATGCCACGTATTCTGTCCAAGTTTCACCATTATCTTTAAACAATATTCTTAGTCTTGGCATATGGATAAGGGCGGCTTGGTATTGAGGAGGAGCATAGCACTACAATATCTAGTCCTTGCACGGTATTTGTGGAGATGAAAACAACCATGTTAACCCACCTTTGTAATAGTAGATTTACATATAGCCTCCCGCTGGATATGTTTAACTCTGGACTATTACAGAGACAGCATCATTATCTGCAGCAGTATCCATAAGGGACAACTGATGAGGAGATGAGGAAGGCAAGCGAGAACTTCGACTGTGCTGCTTTTACTGATGAAAATAACATTTACTTCTCCCATTCCCCCTAGGTAGAATACACTGCTACTAATGCTTATGCACAAAGGGATTTTACGTGGCAGTCTATCTGTCCATTAGGGTATACAGCCTTTACAACAAAACTTTTACAACGAACTACCATTACAACGCAACTTTTACAACGCAAACCATTACAACGCATAGCGCTGGGGGGCGCTCTAGGACAGGGAATAGGTTTAATTTACTATCCAACACCTTCCCTACTATCCACGGGGACTGGAGTTGGAATAGTAAATTAAACTATTCACTATCCAGCGCCCAAAAGCATTATGCGTTGTAATGGTATGCGTTGTAAAACTTGCGATGTAAAGGTAGGCGTTGTAAAAGTATGCGTTGTAACGTCATACATCCGTCCATTAGTGGCTGTCACTGAAGACCACAGGCCTCAATATCTGGGGCTCAGGGCTCTCTCCCACCTCCTACTATGTCTGCTTCTGCTTCAGATCACAGAACAGTGAAGGGTGCAAAGTCGTGATTCTTTTATTTCCACAATAGGCTGCAGATATAAGACAGCCAAATTAGTGATCCTTCACAGTCCAATGTATTGGCAGCCCTTCTATCTCCACATACTGCGATAGAAGAATATAAATAAAATAAAATGATTGTTGCTCTTCTCTTGGGCTATGTGAATATGTCTCATTAGCCAGTCTAACTGTATAATAGTCAAGCAGGCAGCTGGCATATTTAATTGAAGACTCTCATTAGTAGGGACGCTGAAGCTGCAGATCATTTCTTCACACCTGGACTATCCAAGTCACAACACTAGCCCAGAAACATGTTCTTGACAGTCATTTATATACTTTCTTACAATATAGCTCTGGATAAAAAAACACCCCTGCCTAGAAACGTCCTCACCTTTAACAACACAAATCAGCTGACCCATCCCTCACACCTATTATCCACCAAATGACAGTGCTCAGGAGGAAGAAATAATGAGGGTATGTGCCTGTATGTCATGTAGGGTTATTCCTGTCCCAACTGACGAAGATCAATACAAAATGGTCAGGCGATTTAGTCGATGTCTCTTAAGTAATTTTGCCCGGCGTAAAACGCCTCTAATACCTTATGAAGATTATCAAATAAAGAGGCAGGCGCTGGAGACAGGAAGACAGGAAACACGTTTTATTCCGACGGAGTAGAACACATCAGATCGGACAACAAGGTATCGTCTCGAGGTGCTCTCTAACAGCCTCTCTGAGACCTAGCCTTTTATACACTGGTTTACGACATGTGACCATTCTTTATTACAATAAAGACATTGTGAAGTAGCGAAAGATGACATCCCCGGTACCCCCCCCCCCAGTTCCGGCTCATTCCAACACGTGGCTACAGTAGAGGTCCTCACCCCCCATACAATAAGAGGAGGCTATCACGCAGCTGAGTGTTCCGCTGATTCCTTTGGAATGTGTGCGCCTGATCGAATCTCAAGGGGTGGGGAGGTCATGATCAATAGTAGCTCCTTTGAAAAGGGTCGAGTGCATACAGTAGTGGGCAATGAACTGCATCCTCAGGCCAAGGGATGACCAGCGGTTCGTACAGACAATTGGGCTCAGAGGAGGGGGTCATCAAAAGAGGGGTATTCATGGAAGCAAAGGAGGTGTTGGTCAGGCGCGGGGTGTGATTTCCAGAGACAGAGTCATGTGGAAGGGGAGGTCATGACTTGTGCATGTGAGAGCGGGGGCAGCCAGGGTGCATGGGGGATGCTTGCAGGGTCAGGGAAGTGTGCTGATGATCGATCGTGAACAGGGAGACCATGGTACCTAAAATGGCTATCGTGTATGTTCATACGTGGGTCTGAGGAATGGACAAGATGGCGCAGATGATGTTCAGTTCACGAACTAAAATTCCACAGTCCTCCCTTTTAACATGTCTCGCCAGTTTGTCAATTCGGATCTATCCCCATAAGACCACGTATTTCTATCTCATAGAGGGGACTCATGTGTTCAGTTCTGAAGTCCAAAGTCTTAGGGCACATACAGTTAGAAATGAGTGAACACAAAGGTGGCAGACATTGAATACCTAAGCAGCGCCCACACAGTACCACGACTGGTATCAGTATAAATGTAAACAACCTCCATCCCCAGTCCTTCAAAGTGACCCAAAACCAGCTTCCAAGCGACCATCCTTCTTGCTCTTGGTGAACCTCTGAGGATAGTCTGTGGAGGTGTTCAATTGCTTTGTAGACTGAAGGCGAGTTATCTGGCACGTAGGTGCAACAGCTGGAGCCGATGATGCGGCATGCTCCTCCACGGTCGGCCAGAATCACATCTAGAACAAGGCGGTTTTGGAGAGCCACCAGGCGGACTGCCTGAAGCTCAGCCGTGTTGTTAGCGAGGATGCCAGCCGTGATGTTAATGGTTGTTTCTACTGCCTGAGTCAGGTGTCGGATAGCGCGGCTGTTTGCCATTGGTCCCCACAGAGGAACAAGTCCCTTCGCTGCATCCAGGAACTGTGCTCCAGTGGAGTCGGCTTGTCCAACGTCTCCGGCGCGCTTTTGCAGGTGATGGTAGGCTGAGGCCACATACGTGGGAGGAAGAATGAAGGCGATGTAGCACGTGCCCCTCCAACCTTTCGGGAGCCAGGTGTAAGCTTTGGTGCCACAAACAAAGTACATATTCGGAGAAGCAACAAAGGAAGGGGGATCAACTGAGACCAATGTTCTGGTGATGCGGCAGGAACTGTGATCCACCAGCTGCGTTCCCTGGCCTTCGAGACACACGAGTCCTGTGACATTGATGACAGACAGGGCCACGGTCAGGGTGGCAGCCGTTTGCTTCCGCAGGTGGGAGAAGGCGGGTCTGGCTGGATTGTGGAGCACTTGCATTTCGACTCTTTCTTTGGCAGGGATGTTCATAAGGAAGGCGGAACCTGAGGCCATAGGACAAACGGGGGCAGACGTTCCTCCTGTTTTGTTCAGCCAGAACCCATAGTAGAAGTGTGACACTGTCTGACCAGAAGCGGCGTTGTCCTTGTGGCTCTCCTGCAAGAGGATCAACCAGGCGAGGCAGGAGCCGTGAACTGAGAAAGGAGAAGGGATGAAAGGTATGGAGTGTTCAGTGGCATGCGGGAGCAACCCGCAGATCCAGCAGTTCGTGGCATTAGTAGCAAGGTTGTGCTGGTGCAACAGTTGCACGAAGGAATTGTTCTTACGCCTTTCTCGGAGCTGAGGCGAAAGGGAGATCAGGTGATGTTCTTTCATGGTGGTTGGTTGTACAGTGGCCAGCAATATCTGGTGAGCGGGTGTGTTGTCCTCCAAGATCCAGAAGGAAGTCATGAGGAGGAGGCAAAAGAGGAAGACAATGAAGAAGGCGATTGTCTTTGATTCGTGCAAATCGTCAGTCTTTGGGTTCCTGTAGTGGGTATTTCCTGTTGCTTTCATCATCTTCTTATCTGGCGCTTCCATCATCTTCTTATCTGGCGCTTCCATCATCTTCGAGGTGCTCGGTAGTGGGCAGAACCACAGACTTTGTTTAGCTTCTCTCCGGGTGACCCTTGGTTGTTTTAGGCCACTGTTCTGAGATTTTAACTTAGTCCGTGGTCTACTTAACCGAAGCTCCCCCCTTTCGACGCAGGAAATACCCTTCCCGGGATGGCACAGTGGGATCAGAGAATTTTGCAAGTTCAAGTGCCTCGGTATCAGGATAGCAGTTCAGTGATGGCCGGTCTTTGTTCAGGAGCTCTTCTTGGGTGTCGACGTTTTCTGTCGTGGCCAGGGTCGAGGAGACTTTCTTGCAATGGTGGGCGTGCAGCCAGTGCCTTTTTCCCTCCACTCGAAGAGCCGTCAGAGTGGTGATCAGTGCTTGCCAGGGGCCCGTCCACCGGGGTTCCAGATTCTTCGCCTGTTGGAAGTTCCGGACTAGAACATAATCTCCCGGTTGGATATCGTGACCAGGGCCCCTGGAAGCATCGGGGATGGCCTGCTGCACCTGTTGATGAATGACAGACAACGTTTTAGTTAATTTGCACAAATAATCTGACAGCAGGACGTCGGGGACGTCGTGAATGGAGGTTGGTTTGGGGGCAGTCCAGAGGTTCATTGGTCGCCCAAACACCACCTCGTAGGGGGTCAAGTGGTGCTTAGTGGGAGTGGAGCGCATCGATAGCAATGCCAGTGGGAGGGCATCTGGCCACTTGAGTCCTGTGGTGGCCACTATTTTTGACAGTTTCAGTTTCAGTGTAGCATTGTGTCGCTCAACTAGGCCAGCGGATTGGGGATGGAAGACCGCATGGAACCTTTGCTTTACCCCCAGCCCCTTCAAGATTAGTTGGATAACTTCAGCTATGAAGTGGGGGCCATTGTCGCTCCATAAAATTCGACAAAGGCCGTAGCGAGGGAAAAACTCTTTCAGTAGTACTTTGGCAGTAGTCATGGCAGTGTTATCACGGGTTGGATAGGCTTCCACCCATTTGCTGAAGGCGCATACAATGACTAGTACATACTTCAAGCCTTGGCATCTCTCCAGCTGGATGTAATCCATCTGAAAGACTTCAAAGGGGTGGTCGGGGGTCCCAAACCCTCCCCGGGGTACTACAATTCCTTTCCCGGGGTTGTGTTGTAGGCAGATAAGGCACTGCTGGACCAGGCGTTTGGCTGAGTCGGGGATTTTGTTGTTGTGCCAGACTTTGGAAATGAGTTCAATCATGGGGGCAGAACCTATGTGTGCAGGGGAGTGTGCCATAGTCAGTATGGGGATCAAGTATGACTCAGGCAGCAACCACTTGTTTGTGTCTTTTGTCCGCCAGCAGCCTTCGTCGTCCTTTAAACCCACCCGTGCCCACTCAGTCAGTTCGTGAGGTGCGCTGGCCGACTGGATGTCCCTAATCGTTTCCCTAGCGTCAGTCCATTTTTCTGCTTATGACCTGGTCACATACATGTGTGTCGTCGTCCTATTCTCAGCTGTGGTTCGGGCAGTGATGTCGGCCAGTGCGTTTCCCTGTCCAATAAGTCTGTCACCTTCTTGTGTGCCTGGCATTTGATCACTGCTAATCGTTCGGGGAGGAGAACTGCTTCAATCAGGGCGGAGACTAGATCTCCGTGGAGAATGGGTGTGCCGTGGGACGTCAGGAATCCCCTTTCCCTCCACAAGAGCCCAAAATGATGAACCACCCCGAAGGCATACTGGCTGTCCGTGTAAATGTTCGCTGTGGTTCCTGCTGCTATGATACATGCTCGTGTGAGGGCAGTTAGCTCTGCCGCCTGTGCGGATCGTTGTGTGATGCGGGCGGTTTCAACTACTGTTCGGGCTGTCGTCACCGCATAGGCAGCTGAGGTGGTGCCGTCTGGGAGTTTGATACAAGAACCGTCTACCCATAGTTCTCCATCAGGGTCTGTAAAAGCAGTGTCTCGGAGGTCAATTCTACTCCTGGTCTGTTCGTCCGTGAGGGTCACACAGTCGTGTATAGGGGGCACATCGGGGTTATTTTCAGGCAAGGGCAACAGTGTAGCAGGATTCAAAGTCGTGCATCTCTTAAGAGTGATATGGGGTGCAAGTAGAGTCAATTCGTATCCCGTCAGTCGTGCACTAGTCAGGTGTTGAGTCTTGGTCTGGTTCAAAAGGGTGTCAACTGCGTGGGGTACTAACACCGTGAGAGAGTTTGAAAGTACAATTCCCTCACTCTGACGGATAGAGACAGCAGCGGCGGCTACTGCTCGAAGGCAGGCAGGTAAAGCTCTGGTGACTGGGTCAAGAGTGGCAGAGAAATAGGCACAAGGGCGTTGTTTGGAGCCGATGGGCTGAGTTAGAACAGACAATGCACATCCCTCCCTTTCGTGAGTGAAGAGAGAGAAGGGCTTGGAGTAATCTGGTGTTCCTAGGACGGGTGCCGAGCAAAGGGCATCCCGCAACTCCTTAAAGGACGCTTGGCATTCGGGGGTCCAAGGGAGTGGGAAGGGAACATCTTTGGCCAACAGGGAAAGTAGGGGCTTTATAATGAGACTGAAATTAGGTAACCATTGTCGGCAAAAAGAGGTAAGGCCCACCAATGAACGGACTTGCTTCTGTGTTTTTGGGATGGGGGTGTCTAGGATGGTTTGGATTCGGTCGGGTGTAAGTTTCCTCCCTTCTTTGGACAGGAGATGGCCTAGGTATGTTACTTGAGGTTGACAGAACTGCAGTTTCTTTTTGGAGACTTTGTGGCCATTCTCCGCAAGAAAGTGCAAGAGTTGGATTGTGGCTGTGATTGCAAGAGGAGTGGTGTCTGCCGCCAAAAGGATATCATCGACATATTGGATCAACACCACTCCATCTGGTAGCTGGACGGCGTCCAGCTGTCTTTTGAGGGCCTGGCTGTAGATGCTGGGACTTTCAGTGTAGCCCTGGGGAGCTCTACAAAATCGATACGAACGGTTTTGTAAGGTGAAGCCGAAGAGATAACGGCTGTCTGGATGGATGGGGATAGAGAAAAATGCATTCTTGAGATCAATAACGGTGAAGGTGGTGGCAGTGGACGGGATGAGGGTCAGAATGGTGGTGATGTCTGAGACTACGGGGTACTGTGGCACTACCACTTTGTTGACTTCTCGCAGGTCGATGATGAAGCGGTACGCTTTCTCATCTCCCTCACCTTGCTTCTTAACAATGGGTAGAATAGGGCTGTTGCAGACATTACTAACCACTTCCTCTACCACTCCTGCATCTACCAGGGACTGAATAATCGCTACCAATGCCTTCTCGCCTTCGGGAGATATCCGGTACTGTGGGAGTTTCGGGAGTATGGCGTCTGGTCCAACAGTTATGTGCACAGGATCGATCATCATTCGTCCTACATCCGAGTCGTTGCTGGCCCACAGGTACAGGGGTAGGGTGTCAAGCAAGGTTAGGTCAGCATCAGTGATAGAGTACATATGTCGTGCAGGGCAGGATCTGGACATGCTTGGGTTGTCGTACAGGATGACTCGAACTCCATCTGGGGAACACCTAATAGTAGCTCGGAAATGTTTTAGTAAGTCAATACCCATAATGGCGTCAGGGGAGTTGGAGGAGAGCAGAAATGTTGTGTCCGTGGGGTTGTTTCCTAGGTCAAAGGAGATAGGTACAGACAGGGGATTAGTGGAGGGCGTTCCATCGAAACCTATCGATGTAATGTGTGAGCCAGACAAGGGTGCCCTTGGAATCAGTCGCTTTGATAATACACTACGTGTCGCTCCAGTGTCTACCAAAAATGGAGACTTTGTACCCAGTACCTTAGCGGTGACGTAAGGACCTTGCTGGTCAACACAGAGCTCGACTGGATCCCTCCCTCGCCCTTGGCAGTCCTATGCAAAGTCGTGAGCATTGTCGCAGCCGGACTGTTGGCACTGATTCTGTCGGGGGCGGTCAAATGTGTT
The DNA here is from genome assembly GCF_964261635.1 of Lissotriton helveticus. NCBI lineage: Eukaryota > Metazoa > Chordata > Amphibia > Caudata > Salamandridae > Lissotriton > Lissotriton helveticus. The sequence continues at coordinate 270,471,399 of NC_136068.1, forward strand.
CGATCTGTCAGGTTGGTTACTGTTGGTGTCGTGGGTGTGCCCTCGTCCCTGCCCTCTTGTCCTGGGGCCATTTGCCATGTCCCTTGCCTCGTTATTCTTAATCGTTTCTCGGAGGACCGGGCATTGAGACTTCCAGTGGCCAAATCCTTTGCAAAACGCACACTGGTTCTCATCGAGGTCTGTTCGTGGAGCGCCGGGTGTGGGTGTGCGGTCTCTAGGGGGTGGATTTCTAGGGGCATTCGACCGGTAGTTTCTCCTATACTGCTCCCTTCCTCGAGTCACTCCCTGTAATTGAGCAATCATCACTCGTTCTTTTAAGTCCTTTTTCTTTCTCTCAGTCGCCCTCTCGTTCTCGTTCTTTTGGTGTTCGTAATACTGAGCCATCTGAAGGATAGCTGCAGGTTTGGAGGCCCCCCAACTACTCTCGCTTGTCTGTAACTTCTGGGAGACCTCTTGTAATAGCCCCTTTACGTAGTTTTGCACGAATAGGTGTTGTCCGGTTGCGGTGGTCATGTCTTGGCCACTGTAGTCGGAGAACACTGTCTCAAATCGGGAGAAATATTCTGATACGTCTTCCTGGGGTTTCTGACGGCAAGCCGTGACTATCGACCAGTCTACCTTTCTCTCTGGGATCAATGTCTTTAACTTCTGCACTATTTTGTCCGGGAGTTCCAGTATGTCTTTTACAGGTTTCTTACCGGGCTCTCGCTGCCTATCTAGTTCACCGAGTTGATTCCAGGTATGTCCAAACAGATCCGTGTGGTTGGCCTTCCGGATTTGCTTCCACACGTCAGCCGGCAGACATAACCCAAAAAACAAATCAATGTCCGCTAGAGTCATTATGGTTGAGCCCAAGGCTGTACTTAGTTCGGTATAAAATGCTGTCGGGTTCTTTCTTAAATCGGGCAGGGTTTGCCTAAAGGTTAAAATATCTTGTCGATCCCATGGTTGATAAACCCAGTTGTACACAACCCTCCCTTTTGCATCTGCGTGGTTAATATCGTCGTTTGTTCCCTGACCTCTTGGGGGAACCCAGTAGGGGGCGGCTTCTCTGATAGGCATCATAGTGTTGGCTACTTCTAATGGGGGCTCAGCCGTTTCAGAGACTGTGATCTTAACCTCTGGTTTCTGTTCAGTGAGGTGGCGGAAGACCTCAAGCGTTTGCATGAAGAGGTCCGTCACGTCATGCTCAGTCCCATCTCCAACATCGATCTTTCTATATAGAGCCGTCAGCTTAGCAGGACCCTTAGTTTGATACCTATCCTCATATGCGTTCAGGGTGTGGAAGCTGAACCGTAAAATGAAATGCCGTTTGTGGCTACCGGCATGTGAATTGTACATATCCATCGCATATTCTTCGCTCTCTTTCCGTTCTACCAGTGTCTTTGCTATCTTATCAATCCCATCCCGCTCATCTTTGCTCAACCTATTTGGTCTTGCCGTTAGCTGCTTGCTAGTCTCGAGTTCATCTGATGTTGTTACCGATGTGGCCGGTGCGAAGGCCGTAAGGGCCGGGGCACTAGCGCTAGGGTCACCCTCGCCCGCACTCAGAACTGGTAGGTGCTGTGCCAGTGGCTGGCAGGGGGCATAAGGAGGGGGCATGTAGATGATCGGAGGACCTAGCAGTAACTCGTCGTTTGCCCGTTGTTTTGAGGGCATCTCTGGGTAGAGCGTAGAGGGGGTCCTAACAGGGCATTGGCCTGTCGACCCTGATTCTTGCGTTTGTCTAACTTCCTCTCTCCTTTTTATCTCTTCATCTAGTTCCTTCGCTGCCAGGTGGGCTGCCTTTCGTAATTCTTTCCCTATTTTTGTTTCTTCTCTTTTCCTTCGTTGCTCTGCTTCTTTGCGCCACATGCCGATACTATCGAGCATAGTGGGTGTTGTCTTATTTATTCTAACAGCTGCTTCTAGCGCTTTTATTTTATGATCATCAAAGGAACCTATCAGTGGCCACTGACTTTTGGGGTCCTTTTTCGTATATTTATGCCATAACTTACTATAAGCTATAGCGACTAGTCCTTGCTTAATGAACATGTCCTTATTAGGGGTGCCTTCCAATGGAGCTGGATGGTTCATCTCTAATAAGCGGTCCGGGCTGATCCAACTACTGACCAATGGGGAGAAGATAGGCATGACGGGTTACAACGGGGACAAAAGTCTGCACTACCTATCCTTCACTACTTCGCGAAGACTTAGACAGAATTTTTCTATTCTACAGTATTCGCAAATAGGGAATACCCAAAGAGAGAACCAATATCGAACAATTAATGTTCGCTCAATCAAACAATCAGTGGCGAGAAAGAAATAGGCACGACGGGTTACAACGGGGGCAAAAGCCTGCGTTACCTATTCTTCACTATCTGCAAAGGAGGACAGAATACTTTTTACCCTTCCCCGTTTGTAGACAGAGAATTCTCGAGAAAAACAATCCTCGAACAAACAATGTTCGGGCAAACAATCAATCAGTGGGGGAGAAAAGATAGGCACGACGGATTACAACGGGGGCAAAAACCTGCGTTACCTACCCTTCGCTGTATGCAAAGGAAGAGAGAATACTTTTATCCCTCTCAGTTTGCAGACAGAGAATCTCCAAGAGAACCAACAATTCGGAGAGTAATACTAGTATTTTCAATCAAACAATCAAATATTTCTTAGTTTTGTCGTGTTACACGACCTTACCCGGACCGTATGGACAGTTTCTCGTCTTCCGCTTCCAGCGCCCGATCGTCCTCCACTCTCTGTAACTACCGTGGCACTCCTGATGGTTCCCAGTCAGGACCGAAGATCACTCGGGGAGAGGTCTGCTCGGAACCAGTGAAGTTCAGATGATCGGCTGTCAGACGAGGGTCTATCGGACAGGAGCTCTTCCGATCGTTGCAGTCGTTCACTCTATCGTTGGGACCTCTCCCACCGGATCCACGTGTCGCTGATGGGCCCCACGTTGGGCGCCAATTGACGAAGATCAATACAAAATGGTCAGGCGATTTAGTCGATGTCTCTTAAGTAATTTTGCCCGGCGTAAAACGCCTCTAATACCTTATGAAGATTATCAAATAAAGAGGCAGGGCCTGGAGACAGGAAGACAGGAAACACGTTTTATTCCGACGGAGCAGAACACATCAGATCGGACAACAAGGTATCGCCTCGAGGTGCTCTCTAACAGCCTCTCTGAGACCTAGCCTTTTATACACTGGTTTACGACATGTGACCGTTCTTTATTACAATAAAGACATTGTGAAGTAGCGAAAGATGACATCCCCGGTACCCCCCCCCCCCCCAGTTCCGGCTCATTCCAACACGTGGCTACAGTAGAGGTCCTCACTCCCCATACAATAAGAGGAGGCTATCACGCAGCTGAGTGTTCCGCCGATTCCTTTGGAATGTGTGCGCCTGATCGAATCTCAAGGGGTGGGGAGGTCATGATCAATAGTAGCTCCTTTGAAAAGGGTCGAGTGCATACAGTAGTGGGCAATGAACTGCATCCTCCGGCCAAGGGATGACCAGCGGTTCGTACAGACAATTGGGCTCAGAGGAGGGCGTCATCAAAAGAGGGGTATTCATGGAAGCAAAGGAGGTGTTGGTCAGGCGCGGGGTGTGATTTCCAGAGACAGAGTCATGTGGAAGGGGAGGTCATGACTTGTGCATGTGAGAGCGGGGGCAGCCAGGGTGCATGAGGGATGCTTGCAGGGTCAGGGAAGTGTGCTGATGATCGATCGTGAACAGGGAGACCATGGTACCTAAAATGGCTATCGTGTATGTTCATACGTGGGTCTGAGGAATGGACAAGATGGCGCAGATGATGTTCAGTTCACGAACTAAAATTCCACACAACAGGGCCATACCCCACCTTTGGCATATTCATTCTTGATATGAAATGGATGTGGTTATGTGAAAAGTTAACATATATCTTCAATAAAAACAGTATTTTGTAAGGGAGTTAAGATTGACTAATAGATTGATTGTGAGTTTGATGTTAATATGTTTAGCTGTTTTCTAGAAATTAGCATTTAAAAAAGTTGCAGGTGGGCTTTGAAGATTTAAATTACTGAACTTAGCAAACATTAGTTAAAGGGCTGCTCGCCAACACAAATATAAAAATATAAGCATCCCATTGGACGAGAGATCATTTTCTCTTGGTGTCCATTTCAGGTCCACAAATTTAAAATGAAGTCCTCTGAGGGCAGTGATGGGCAGAAGTCAATATTATATGGCGCAGAGAACTGACCCCACAACCCATGGATAAAAAGCCATATAAAGGGAAAACATGACCAGATTCTGACCCACAGGCTAATGAAGGTATGCCCAAAGCGAGATCACTTCAAGTTTAAATAAAGAGGGCCTGATTCACAAAGGTAAACTTACACTTTTGTGTCAGATTACTACTGTTAGGTTTTCACAAACTACTTGCAGAGTTGCACACATATGTATAGCGAGTCAAGAGTCGTGAAACTTTGCATGCTGTTTAAGTTTACCTTTGTGATACAGGTCCCAAAAATGCTGAATTTGTAGACAGTTTTCAAACCAAATGCAAATATGCAGTGCTGCTGCATCATACAACATGGCAAAAAAAACATTGACAAAGCCAATAGCTCTCATAGTACAGACCAATTCGCTTTGTCAGTGCTTGCTATTTACAGAGAACTAAGAAAAAATGAGATAAATATTCACAATAAAATTATTTTTATCATCTATAACAGAATGCTTTCCTTCTATTCCACACTTTGATTTAACAATAAAAAATATAGAAACACATCAGCATGCGAGTGACAGAACAAAACAAGCGATAGTGGAAGTAAACTTTTATTGAAATGTTGACTGAAAACATGTATAAGTTCATGCAAACAAAAATATTAGTGTTGTGTGCCACAAAAACTGTATTCTGAGGGGCTTGAGTACCAACGTGCTACATTAGCTTACCAGGCCGCCCTGCCTCCTTCCTCTGCTACACCTCATCCTGAAGCTTACTTATTTCAGTCACAATGTTGCCCTATGATTTGTTTCATTAGAATTAATGGGGTAACCCGGTGTCCCTCAGAACCTGGGTAAATTATACAGCAAGGAAAAATGGTTCTGTCGGGTATAACAACTAATTTGAGCAGGGTAATGAATACACTTAAAACATTTGTAAGCTACACACCAACATTTTTACAAAGATAAAAATACACAAGGCTCTTAACCCCTTCGCCGCGGGGGTAATACTCCCACTGTGCTGGGGGGAGGGAGGTCACGCACAGCAGCACGGTGGCGCTGTGCTCATGACAAGCTGAGCTCATCACGGCCACACCCATTTCTTTAGAACACTCAGCACAGCGGGGGAATTATCCCCGCGTGCGAGCGCTGCAGCCGTTATGACGAGTTCAGCTCGTCATGAGCACAGCGCAACCGTGCCTCATGACGAGCTGAGCTCGTCATGAGCACACAAGAGGTTAGTCACTAATCACTGAAAGTCACTCAAGACTCACTTGAACATTGTTCAGTCTTTGTTTTTGTAGCTGGTCACCTGACAGCCATTCTATACATTGTAAAGTAAAGATACCACTCACTGCTGATTAAGAGCCGTGTGTATTATTATCTTTGTAAACATTTTTGGTGTGTAGCTTACAAATGTTTGAAGTGTATTCATTACCCTGCTCAAATTAGTTGTTATACCCGACAGAACCATTTTTCCTTGCTCTATGCTTTGTTTCATGCAGCAATAAACAGTCGATGCAAGCATTGTGTGAGAGTTCTAAATGCCAGAGTATGTTATTGAATGAGTTTAATTACCCCAGTTATACAATTATACTAAATTCGACACCTGGTTTCGCTTTTAGGTTACCCCAGTTATACAATTATACTAAATTCGACACCTGGTTTCGCTTTTAGGTACATACCAGCATTCCTTTAACTGAAGAAATTGGTGAATTCAGATAGTTTAGGATAGAAAAAACGCTTTTGAGTTTCATGTTCCTTTGGAAAAGATATACTGACACTCCCTAATGCATGAATTTCCACACATCACGATGTACTGTTTAGAAATACCTTTTTGACAAACAGCTGTACAGATATACCTAGTTCATGGATTACAACAAAAGGTAAATCTCCAATAGCAAAAAACACCTTAGCCTGTGTCCCTCGTTTCTGAGCTGCCACATCAGTGCTGTGCCATCCCTTAGACCCAAAGCAGCACTTCCAACGTACCTCACTCGTAAACTGCATCATTGTTGCAGTACCAACCCTCAAACCTGCAGACAGACAGATCTACCAATGTGTCTTGTTCTAGACTCGAGTCTCCAACCTTTGCTGTAGTGAGAGCTACTTCTGATCAGTGAAAACCATTGTGAGCTACTAAAGGCTAAAAACTTGAACATTGTTACCAGACAATCCCATACCCTGCTTCATTGACTTTAAGGCAAATGTCCACAGAGCCAGATACTATGGTTTAGAAAAAATAATTTGACTAAAGGCACTATGACAGGTCTGCCATGTGTGTCAGTGAGAGCGTGGTATTTGGGATGTATGGACATGTGCGCGTATGCATGGGATATGTGTTAATGGGTGACTTAGAGCCTGTGGTATATGTACTTGTGGCACAGGCCATAACTTTTGCCACTTTGCCTCTTCAAGGGAACATTTAAAAACGCCAGCCCTTGGCAGCCTGAGCTGGCAGGCTTTGCCTCAAAGGCCGTGGTAAATGAATCACTTCCTCCAGTAGGTTTAACATCGCATTGTGTGCAGCGGAACCTTCTGACAGAAGCGAACTTTACAAGAAAGGCGTTGAAGGAATATACTAGAAGCTACACTGTTTCTAGTTTCTATCCGGAAAAAGGTATATTGGCAGACTAGCAAGCAGATGAAGTAATTATCTTTATTTTAGATAAGAACGAGAAATTACGTGTTTTATAAAGCTCCCCACGCCGCTTCTAAGTGGTGTAAATGGCAGCCGCTAGTGTTACTTAGGACACAGTAGGTACAATCATGTAGTTAACTTTCTGGTTTATTCGATATTTCTTCCAAATGTAATGGCGCAAATGATGATAAATGCTAACAAGCAGATTGTATGCATGGGTGAGTGCCTGGGTGGTCAGAAGGTGGGTGGATACATGGAGGAAGAGAGATGGAGGAAACATGCTTCTGTACGGCTGGATTGTGGAGAGGAGGGTAGTGAAAGAGTGGAGAGGAGAGGGGAACCATACCAACTCTCTGTCCAACAGTATTCCACTACGAATGATTTACAGGTGGATGGGGAGTCGAAAGGCACCAGTACATTAAGTAAAACACACTGAATACAGGTAACTCCGATGCATTGTTCTTTCTCAATCTCTTATCTACATACCCATATTTATGACGTGCAGCTGCTAAAATGGCTCGGAGGCCACACGTTAACGAACGGACCACGTTGTGTTCTCACTTCATTTACATCAGTTGTGATTCACTTCAGTAGAGATGAAGTCGATAGGAAGCAGGTGGGGAGATATTATCAAGACGCCTGAAGGGGGCTTGTGCACAATGTGTGTTAAAACATTGGCCGTGAACCTCCTGAGCAGGCTGTGAAGATGTCGCTCACGAATCCGGTCACACAGTGCTCCGCCGACGTCCCACTCTGTGGTGTAAAGGACTGTTGAGCAAGGTTTGAGGTGCAGCGTTAACTCGGCATCCCGCTCTGTGGTGCGCAAACCAGCTGAGCATGACTTGATGTGCAGCGCTGCGCTGGGATCTCGATCTACAGTGCACAACCCTGGTGAGCAATGCCAGAAGTGCAGCGTGGCACGATCATATGTGTTTCTCCTAACTACAGGATGAATTAAGCTAAAGTGAATTTAATAAAAAAAGACCAACTAATATCTTTGCTGAATTATTAAAACTCGGCTTTATACTTTGCTTTGGTATATTGAACACGCTACTTATTTACAGTCTTTATCAACAGTTTCACAGGCGCCTGGCTTCAACTTAAAACAAGCGCCAGTGAAATGTAAAAAAGTAAACACGCCCGTGAGTGGTGCGCGTGCACCACAGCGAGCCGTATGTTTTCAATTATCGTGCCCGTGTCTGGGCATGATAATTGAAACCACTTGGGCTTTGGTGAGCGTAACAGACACCAATAGGCCATTGGCGGAGCAATGCGCCCGCCTTTGGCCTATTGCGTGCGCTGTTTAAAAATAACACGCAATCAAAGCCCAATAGCGGAAGCCAAAATGAAAAGCACATGCACAAGCATGTGCGATTCCAGGCTCTGTTTTGAAACCCCGGTCAGAAGGACTCTCGCTGCACGTGCACTGTTCGCACTGCATCACTAGGCGCGAGACCTAAAAATTAACTCAAGGCTTTGAGCTACTCTGAAGGTGTCTGGGAGCTAATGGAAGCTCAATGCACTGGTTGGAGACATTGGTTTTAGACCAATAGCATCAGAACGAACCAGCGCTTAGACCATCAACAGCTGTATTAATGTAACTAATTTCTGAATAGCAGCATCAGTATTATACCTGGCCTGAAAGTGAAAAAAACGCTCTGACAGTGTATCTCAGTTCAGAACCCCGGCACCTGTGCTAATTTTGACCATGGACTGCTCTCTACTCACGTAAGAGCTACTAAACATTCACCAGAGCTGTACAGTAATAGTATAGCAGGTATGTTGCATAACTAAGGTGCATATGGTGTCACATGCATTTGCATTCAGTAGTGACAGAATACGAGGATGGGATGATGGAATGTGTGGAGATCAGGAGGGGAACCTGAATGTGAAGGTAGTGCCCTTACTCTGTGCAATGTGGTCTCTTCATAAATAAATGAAAGAATGCAGTCAACCTGGGTAGAAGACTCATTATTACAGAATTTTGATGACAATGGGATGGGTCTCTTCATACAATAAATTGAATAGGGTCAAGTCATTTAGAAGACTCATCCTACAGGGCATTGCCTGAACTGTTACTATTGCTCTGTAATTGAGCAGCAAGGGATGACTCAGGCGCATCGGCCTTCTTCTATGATGGCCTCTTGCTGAAACAGTGGGCTCTGCAATACTGAGGTACATTGACTGAGCTCTGGACTGGGCAAAGTACTTGAAACAAGACAATATATCTTCTTGCCATAGCGTCAACACTCTCTATGGGTCACAGAACTGGATGACTGTCATTCTGAGGTGGCTGGTATGTTTGGTAAACAATGTGTTCTGCACCCCCGCAAAATGTGAGGTGCCGGCTAGATATCTCATCATGAAGCTTTTTTTCTGGTGATGTGGGAGAGGCGAGGCAAAATACAACAATGCGGGTATGGTGCTGGAGTAATGCAAGCAACTATCGGGGAGAGTGGACTGTGCAAGCAACAAAGTGGGAAGGTGTAAACTAAAAGAAAAAATACTAAAGTGCCTCTGAAAGTGCAATCAATGGAAGGACACACACTGGTCAAGGAAGCAGTAATTCAGCCTTGGTTCAGAAGAGGAACAAACAATGAAGAGGAAGTGAAACTGGCATGCACTGACCAAAGAGAAGCAAGGAAATTAAAGTGACTTTGAAACCAGTTCTCATTGACCAACTGAGCTATGCCAATATGCCACCAAGGACTCTTACATTCCCTTTGCCTTCTCTATTAGGGTATCGCAATTATCTCCAAAAGCTAACCCCTGCCCAGAGCAGTTCTTAGCCATGTTATCCAATGGTAGGTGGATAACATGGCTAAGAGCATTTGCTCGCTAATGCATGAATATCGCTGGCTTTGCAGCGATATGCATGCATTTCAGCCGATTTTTATCGCTTAGGAGATAAACCTTGATAATAACAAGGCTCCTAAGCGATAAAAATCGTCGGAGCGCGGCGATATTTAAATGCCCGCTAACCAAGCTTAGCGATAATTATCACTATAGCTTGGTAATATGCCCCAGAGTCCACTAACTAGCTTGCTAGCATCATAATAGTCAAGTGGAGACTGCCGATTGGTTCCAATTGCATGTGAGCTGATTACTTAAGTTGTACACCAAGCCAAAAGGTCAGTTGAGATTAAGTAACTGCTAATGTGCCATCAGGCTATTCTTGGAATTCGCACATTTAGGAAGGATAAACAAAGCAGGAAGGATGAGGCAAGCTAAAAGAAAAAAAGTACCTCAGAAAGAGTGACCAGTGGAAGCAATAGGCGCTAGGGGCAGTGCATTTGCTATTTTGGGTGAGACATAAACACTAACTTTGAAAAAGCAGAAAAGCACTAAAATTCACAGGTTATATTTTACTGGGCTATCTATAACTTGTGCTTACACCATGCAGTGCTAATGAGCTCATAAATTACATCACTCATGAAAAATTAAATGACATCATTGATGGCATCACTGATGACATCTTAAATTATATTATTCATGACATCAGTAACGACAAAACTGATCACAATAAACTCCCATATGTTTATATTAATGCACGTTTTTGTCTTCTCCTACTTAAATGTGCCTTCCTCTCTTGAACTGATCAGGATGAATAAATAATTTTGCCACCTCTTCCTAAGTGCAGTCAGGACTCAAGTTAATTATACAACAGAAAGGTATAAAATAAATTGCTAAGAACAAAACTAAATTCGTGTTAGTTACTTGGTATTAGGACAGATAATAAACAGAATTTCATGTTCCCCTATTTCCGTATGCTTTCATTAAAAATGATTTGCAAACTACCAACTGCTCTTGGCATGCAGCAAGGTTGAATTGACTGCTTTCTATCACGTATTAATATTAGCCAGAGCTTGTCACTTACTAAATATTTATTTTAGGAATACATACTGCCTCTGCTTTCATGTAGATTGAGCAGTAATCTTTGGCTTGTCAGCTGCAGGAAATAGCACTGGATAAATCATTCCCCCTTGTACTGATAGATGTCAGGGCTGCTGTACACAAATGGAGGGGGTATGTCAATGCACACCCCAGTTTAGGTTACATATCCTGTAAACACTGACATTCCTTGGAAATTAGACCATTTGCTGGCAAAGGCCTCGCTCACATTTGCAGAGAATCTGATGCTTTTGTGCTCAATCAGGTTTTAATGATTTCAGATGTTAGCAGTTAATGAACAACAGGATTAATTGGTGGAGACTTAGAAGGACAGGCAATAAGTGGGGCAGAACCACAGAGAAGCTTTTAGTAGAAAGGACAGGGAGGTTCCAAAAGTAATAAGAGACAAGAACATGTAATTCATGATTTCATTCTCCTTAAAAAGAGAACAGTTGTAAGCGAATCCCATAGCTTAAAAGTCACCTGTTTATTATGACTTGAGAGCAGAGAATTAAATGATTTGGTAAACCGGAAAGTGGTTTATAGTATCATTTTTGGGCCTTCATTATAAATCGTATCTTAGTTCTGGGTGGAATAAGGAATAACGGGGCATATTATCAAGGGGGTTTATCTCCGCTTTTTGGCTTTAAAAGCCAAGAAAGCAGAGATAAAATTATCTCCCTATTACCAAGCTGTCGCTAACACCAGTTAGCGACAGCTAATAGGAGATAGCGACCATCTTGGGCCCCGCTTTGCATGTCAGTGATATTTATCACTAATGACATGCAAAGTGGGCGTGCCAAGATGTTAGCGACTGGAAACAGTCGCTAACATCGCTATTTCCTATTACCAACTTTTGGAGATATTCGCGCTAAGCGCGAATATCTCCAAAAGCTAACACCTGCCCTGAGCAGTTCTTAGCCATGTTATCTAATGGGAGGTGGATAACATGGCTAAGAGCATTTGCTCGATAATGCATGAATATCGCTGACTTTTCAGCGATATTCAGGCATTGCGGGAGTTTTTTATCGCATTTGCGATAAACCTTGCTAATAGCAAGGTTTATCTGCGATAAAAATCGCCGATGTGCGGCGATAATGTTTGTCTCTAAACAAGTTAGAGACAAAAATTATCGCTAGTTGTTGGTAATATACCCCAACATGCGGAAATCTCTATTACCGTCTCAATTAACGCATTTATTTCTTCAAACACTGGTCATTTTCTTGGCACAGATTATTTTGCTATAAACAGAACCGATAGTTGATCGGAATTACAACAAAACGTGTACTCCCCGTTTTGGCCGAAGTGGAAATTTTCATCCGGAACAAGAAATCCTGTTAACTTTTATGGAAGGTGATGATGTCTCTACTCTGTAATAGTTCCACTGAAGAGTAGAACCGTATAGGTCCACATGTTCATTGAAAGTTTTTTTCTCTGGTTGTTTAAGATTTTTATATGGAACTGATAATTTATTGGCAATCTAAATTATACAAGCATGTCTAAGAAAGTCCTTCTAAAGAAGAATTGGCAAAAGCCTATGGCTCTGGCTTTACCTGCCATCCTTTTGGCTTTGTCAATGTGTATTATTTGCCATGGTTTTTATAAAAAAAATTCTGATGGAGCTGGCAGGCCCTCACCAATATTAAAAAACATTGAGAAAAAGCAAAAAAAATGTGTTGTGTCAAATAGCACACATTGCCAGAATAGTTAGTTCTCGGCACTGCAGGGAACTACTTTGCATGTGAATATGCCCCTTATGAAAAAGCAGAATGCAGTCATCTTTAAGTTAAGTTAGCTAATTACTGAAGTGGAATGACCCTTTGCCCCATGCTTTAGTGGGTGAAAGAATGAACGAATTAATGGGAAAGAAACAACAGAAGTCAAATGGTTGAAGACAGCTGGTTGAAAGTCCCTATAAGTAAACATATCATTTTACTAAAATCAAAGGTCTTAGTTAATACTAGAGCTAGAAAGGGCCCCTACATGCATTCGCCTCAGCACTTTGGCATTCTATGGAGTTTATACGTAAATATGCGCTTAAATGTATGGATGATGGGATGATCCAGGTTTAATAACATTTTCCAATGCAAACAGCTTCCTAATAATAATTTCAGTAAAATTAATGTAAGTCTGTTATTCCAAATATGAGTTTTGGGGCCATATCACATAAAGTGAGTTCTAAAACTGCAAACTTTAGATCGATCTCTGTCACAGTTTTAAGCTGAACAGTACCTTAAATAGGGTAAGAGCTGAAGCAGCGCTGTTTCAATACCTGATGACTGTGAGTGGAGCATTAAAGGTATGTGCTGATTTCAGTTGAATACGGTACAGCTTTTGTTGGCATCTCTAAAGTAGTTATGTAGCAGAACACAATAAAATAGCACTTAGCATTGTAGAAATTCAACAAATACATACAGAGGCATTATAAAAATATAGTCAAAATCTAACGCAAAGCAACAATCATAGAATAACACCTAAGTGACACAAAGCTAACATGTATCTTAAAAATACAGCACAAAAACACATTCACCATAAAATTAAACACAATATGCAAGCCCAAGTATTCTTGTCACACATTACCACCTTCATGAAACAGTTTTTAAAATAATATAGGGGCTTATTACCAACGAATAGCGATATTTATCGCTAACGATGCTTAGCAACGAATTTTCTAACGCTAAGCATCGCCGGAAATTATCGCAGAGATAACTTGCTATTAGCAAGGTTTATCTCAGAAGTGATAAAAATCCTCGCGCTAACTGCCAAATGAGAGATTATCGGTGGAAAACCAACGATAATCTCTCGAAGTTTGGCGTTAGCTTGATGATAGGGGCTCACAAACTTAGCCATGATATCCACCTTCCATAGGATATCATGGCTAAGTCAGGAAAATACCAGGTGTAAAAAAATAGGATATCATGGCTAAGTCAGGAAAATACCAGGGGCCTCATTTATGGGAAATGACGCATCGCAGCGTGAAAGCAGCGATGCGTCACTTCTCAGTGCGATCTCCTTGCGATATGATTGATGCGTCATATTTACAGTATGACGCATCATGTCGCAAGGAGTTACAGATACGTCAGTATTTCTGTAAGCGCAAAAGTCACGCATTGCTGGGGTGTGTCACAAAAGTGACGCAACTCCAGCAATGTGTCCTTTCACATGGGGAAAGCCCCATGTGAAAGTGCTTGCGTCAGTCTTACGCCTGCTGTGAGGCAGGCGCAAGATTTTGACGCAACAGCGTCCTAAAAGTGACGCAGTGAAATCTCATAGATTTCACTGCGTCACTATTACGAGGCTTTTTACGGGGGAACGCCCCCTCTGCATACATTATACCTGACGCAGGGATAATGTGGCGCAAGGGTTTAAAAAGTGACGCATCTACCTAGATGCGTCACTTTTTAAATATGGCGCAACAAGGCGCATGTTTTACGCCGCCGATGCGTCACAAAAAGTGACGCATCAGCAGCGCAAAACTGACGCAAGGCCTCATAAATGAGGCCCCAGGTGTACTGCACTGCTTTTTTTTATCACTAACAGGATTAGCGAAATCCTTGATAATAGGAGAAATGTCGCTTAACAACATTTCTCCTATTATTTTTCTCTGGAACGCCCCCTTTGCATCTCATTAGAGATGCAATGGGAAGCGTAGAGAAAAAGGGTGCTAACATGCGTATTAACACCCTGTTGCTGATAGGGAGATCATTTTATCTCCGCTTTCTTAGCTTTTAAAGCCAAAAAAGCAGAGATAAATCCCTTGATAATATGCCCCATAGTGATTAAGGTTGTTTGCACCAAACACTACCTTAATTACCACCATCAAGGGCAAGTGATAGTACCAGCCAAAAATATTTTGTGATTCTGTTCCTTGTCTTTGAATCATACGAAATGGATAGTGGAATTCCTATTCTCAAGGGCACACTCATCCCATTTAGGCCATGAAGAATCTGTTTTTCAAACATAAGTTACACTTTATCTCACCCAAACACAGGGATTTGCCGGCAGAAACTCTATTAACCTCCTGATTCTCTTTCTGACTACAAATTGTACATTATAAAGAAGGACACTGCTAATGTTGAAGATATTCCTCAACCATTTATCATAAGTTTTTGGGATGAATGTGGCAATTCCGCAAAAAGTGAAAACCCACAAATTTGTAAGTTTGTAAGTATTCCAAACCTTTTGAAAGTATTTTCCTAAGCCAACCATTTATCCTATGAAGCGAAACATTGAATGCAATGTTCACGGTTGGAATAACCACTATACTCCCTTATCCGTGAGATGTTTCTTATTTTAGACAAATGAGTTCCAGGTGGAGAAAGAAAAATAAATATTTTACAAATGGATATTTTGCCTCATGTATGCCAGGTGGGTTGTCAGTATGTGCACAATCCTCATACAATACAATACGACAGTGGATCAGGTGTAAGCATGGAAAGCTACCATTTGGATACAACATTCATGCTTGCTTCATTCAGGCTTGCAAAATCAGCACACATGGAGAAATGTATATAAATCACAGACAAAAGTTAACAGAATCAATTTCCACAATCTTGTGATGCTCACAGTAGAGGTGAATGTCTACACCACCAGTCTTTAGGCAGAATAAGCCTAACACATTATACAAAGTGACCAGTTGGAGCCCTCTGCATCTCATATATGCGATCTGAAATGCTGTGTGGCACTTTTGTCTGGAGGATACAATCTTTTGAGAGGCAATTCACAAAGAAAGTAGTAAATCGCCACTTGTAAAAGTATGTGTATGTACAGGTGCAGATTTAGTACCTTTTGCACTTTTCAAATTCTCCAAGGAGTATGCATAAATAGCTAGCGGGCAAGGTGGAGGTTTCAAAGTCGCCTATGGAAATGTATTTGATATCTCTCCTAAGTTCCTATTCTCTCTTGTGTACTGTACTTAGCATAGAGTTACACACAGGAAGAAAGAAGCTCACTATGCAAACGCACAGTTTTTTTCCTATTTTTCTTGGAAAAACATTTTTCCCCGTGGACCTAACCCTTTCCTTAAACCTTCAACTATTCTGGAGGTCATGTCTCCCATTTACTTCCTGGAATGTGAGCTACATCAGTCCTCGGTTGGAGCGATCTCTGACCAAAGGGCTGGAATTCAATTGGTGCATACCCACAAAAAAATTGTGAAACCAATAAAGATTGTAAAGGTTCATAATCTTACAAGGCTAAGTGTACCTTGATCAGTTCACGACCCAGCACGTGTGGAGGGATTTACTAACACGGATGTCTCCACTCTCGTGGTGGGGAAACCCGCCGTAGTAGACCATTTCCGCATAGCAGGATTTCATTTGTGAGTTCATGGCTAGCTAAATGTTGCTTTTCTATTTCATATTCAGATGTTTATGGGTGAAAATACCTTTTTTCAATAATGCTCCTAATATTTATACTACCTAATAAAATGCATATTGGAAAATTGCAAACGATCGAGATATTCGATTTAGCAGCTCACCAAAGATTTGCAAAGCTGTATAATGTCAGCTCTTTGCAATGTGTAAAAATCTCTGCAGTCTCTGCATAAAGAACGTCACAGAAAGCAAATTATTTTGAGATCGTACTTTTCAGTAAAATAGGCTAGACATTCTCAGTTGTCATTTTCAGGAAAAAGTTCTGGAGATGTGTAATTAGAAACTTAAAAACTCTGCTAGAAAAACTGAAATTTCAGGTGAGTAGATTCTGAGCGTTGGTGGTGTCGTCACGTGCTCCTTAAAAAATAAGTTATAGGTATCTCAAGTAACTATAACTTGTGCCATACTGTAACTAAAGCTCGTGCCCCTGCTATGTACAGTGTTATCATCAAGATGTCATTTCAGATGTTACAGTGATTGGCATTACAAAGGGCCACTACGGCACCCACTGCAACTTAAGTTGTGGAATGGGGTCCCTGGTGCCACTAACTGGCTAGAGGAGGTGGATGACGGCCCCATCCCCCTTATTTAGCATTTAGGCCTCAGGGAAAAAGGTCCCCAAGGCCTCCAGAAGGCTCAGGGATGATGGCAGCATTCCCCCTCCTATAAATAATGTTTCACTAGTGGCTGGCACCAGAGGACTTGCATAATAAAAGGGCAGGAGTCTGGGGTTTCATTTTTTTAATGAGACCATGGATCCATGCATCCTGCGTGGAACCATGGTACCGTCAAAACAAAAAATTATGTGTTTGACACAGGGGCTCCTCTGGGACCCTTCCAGCAGGCCTAGGGAAAAGGGTATCCCTACCTTGCCCCATTTATGTTTTATACTCGTTTTCAAGGACAGGGGACTGAGTTTCAGAGTCCTAAAATGGCTGCTGCTAAATCTTTGTTGATGTCAAGCAGCCAATCAGAGAATCACTGACAATATAGCTACGTACAATATCGCAAAAACAAAAATATCAGAAATTAAATATTGATAACAAATGTATGTACTTCCTATACTTAACTAGTAAAAAGTACAAATATCGAGAACACAAATATCATTGTTAAAAATATCAAACAGAAATATCGAAAAAAAAATATTGTTACCTTTAAATAAACAGATAAAACGTCAAAAATCTTGATTTACTCAATGTCAGCTGCAATATTATTGGCAAAATCACTAAATAATTATTTGCAAATATAAAAAAAACTTTTCACATAGAATAACTATTGGAAATAAACCAAAAGCATTTTATACGAATATGCCTCGTTACCTCACATGCTTTTTTCCCGCATGCCATTACAATGCGATCATTATAACGACTGCGCTGTAACAACGCATCCATTACACCGCAAGTCGGAAAGATTTGCTCTAGTAGTGGCGCTGGATGATGGAATAGTGTAATTTACTATTCCAACTCCAGTCTGTGCAACAGTAGTGAATGTGTTGGATTTTAAATCCAACAACTTCTGACCTCTAGAGCAAGTCATTGCTCCGACTTGTGGAGTAGTTGCATGCGTTGTAACAACACAGTCATTGTAAGGACTGCATTGTAATTGCATGCGGTGTTCTGGTTTCATGGTAAAGAATGTTTACCATTTTATACACATTATAAAATCAAATAACGATATATTACAGCAATAAAATCTTCAACATCCACCCTAATAAATTATATAACTAAAATCATAAAAATACAACCCCGCAAAAATATAAACATTTGAACAACAACATAAATATTAATATATAAATAAATGTATATTTAAAACTATCAAACTATATAACATACATTTAATTTAAAACCTAAATTGGTGTTTCCCATAGAAGGACACAATTGGTAAAAAAAATTATATTCAAACTAACACTAAGTCAACCAATAAAATATTAGTATAAACAACTTCCACCAATAAAATCAAACAAACAAGTAAATTAACAATATAAAAGGCACACTACTTTACACAACTAAAAATGACAAACACTGCAAGATGAGGAAACTCTGCCAGATTCTCTCACCAGACCATTAAAGAACAAACATATAAATCTCGAAAACTACCTAACCAAGTAAGTAAAATTTATATTTAAACTACAGTGCACCTGTTACTAAACTTACAAACATAAAAACCCACAACCAGAGGTGAGGGAGGCGGCAACTAGGGATCTCACACCAATAGAGCGTTCTGTAAGCGGGGCGGGGGCGGCCGAAGGGGCCATCTCTTTTCTTTACTCTTTGCTGTTCCATACGCTACCCACTCAACCACCACACAATGCTGCCTTCTAAGAATGCAACCTGGGGTGAGACATTGCTGACAGACAGTGGGACACGCTCTGGAAAGCACAATCATTCTCTGAGCCTCCCTGAGGCCCACTATAAAATACTATACAACTGGTACGTATACCCCGCAAAATTAAACAAAATGTTTACAGCTACTCCAGACCTTTGTTGGAGAGGCTGCAGACTTCTAGACGACTTCCACTACATTTGGTGGGATTGCCTGACAATCCAGCCATACTGGGTGGAGATTTTGGTGCAAATCAAAGAGATGCTGGGGTACCCAGTCCTGGACACCCCAGACTTCGGTCTCCTATGTCTAGGGGCCGATAGCCTGAAGTACCAACCAAAACGTGGCAAAGACATATTACAGCTCTGCCTGAGAGAGGCAAAAATAGAAATAGCAGCAGCATGAAGGAGAAAGGAGGCACCAGCTTTGACACAGTGGCATGCACGTCTATGTCAGGCAATGAGAATGGAAAGGATGAGTGATATCATTAGGGATGATTTAAAAAACTTTGCATATGCTTCGGCCCCACTGGTTAGTTATCTATCTCCAGGACTCCCACTCATAACCTGTCCCTCTACGCACGCACTACACCTTTTCAAGTTCAGATCTGTAGAAAAACCCACATGCAAGAGTACTGATAACATGTACAATGACCCCTGACATACATGATTTGTTTTTCTATTCTTTTTGTTTCATTACAATTTGCTACATGTGTTTATGCCAAGTTTTATTAAAAGGTTATAGGGAGGGATGGTGAATGGGGTGGGCACTGTTCTATGAGGGTAATTTCAGGGAGGGTTTATCTCATCACACAGGCAATACCCTATTTATCACTAGAAGCTGTGTATAGTAATAGCTGTTGTAAGGCTTAATACAGGCTATCCAATGGTGTGTATTGCTGGTGATGGTAACATGGAAAATTTCAATTAAGGGAAATTTGACAAAAACATAAAATAGCAAATATTATTAAAACGCTCTCAGACTACTATATTTTTACATATACTTCCTAAAAGAGAAAACTACAACTTGAAAAAGTGTTAAACTCTTGAAAAAAAACAATTGTCACAAACCAGCAATAAGATATAAGAAAGTAGGTATACATATATGATTAAAAAACAAGAAACTCATCCAAATAATGAGTAAAAATAAACCTAACAACCTCAATCTCTGCAAACTATCACCAAATGAACATTTAAATTGAAGCTAACTTTTGTTTATCCAACGTGAAAGAATGCATCTGTTCCACTTTAGAACACCAGCAATGAAAAGGCCTACCTTTCATATATTGATGCTCTTAACATTTGACAAAGCCAGTAGATCTGCCTTATTTAAAATGACACAACTTATATTGTGATGGCGGGGACCTGTTGCCAATCCCATGCCGCACATAACCAAAGGCAATGAACGTCGGGGTTGGCCATCCACGAGGTGTTGGGTGCAGGGCCTGGTTGCATTTTAACCTTTGATGTTTCCTGTGAATATCTGAGCTTTTCCTACCATAAAAAAATACATATATATATCAAGGAACTTCTGTTCCGAAACGCGACGTGTCATGGCGACAGGTGAGGAAGAAATAAATCACTGATTTTGCACCATTTTCTGGGTCCGTGTCGGTAAATGAAGAGAAAGTCTGCATCAGCGGAAAACTGTAATATATATAGATATATTATTTACCTACTGGCGGTTGCCAGTAGGTAGTTATAGTTAGGACCTATTATCCATAGGAAATCCGCAACATTCTATTTGGAACAACTTTGGCGCCGGTTGATGAATGTGCGTGAAATTTTCCAAACGTTTGGCCATCTCAGTTCTGCTCCTTCCCTGAAAGTTTATGGGTGATTGGTCAAGTGGGGGCCGAGAAAAAAGGGGGGTCCCAAAACATGTTTTCCCCTTGCAATTTCCCACGAGACCTTTTGCCACGGCTACAGCCCGAACGACTGAATGGAATTACACCAAATTTAGCAATGAGGTAGTCCTTAGTTCAGACTCGTGCCTTCTGCTTATTTAGTGTAAATCCGTTCAGTAGTTCCTGAGTAAATGATAGTTAAAGTCACATATATATCTATGGTAGATCCGCGTATCTATCCGCGTACCCTACGCGCTGCCTACAAGCACCCTGCCATGCAAGAGCTGAATGCTACCTGGCTGACAACTGTCAAAATCAGGAAGTGTTGGCAGCCATCTTGTGCCTTGGTAGAACCGAGGCACAAGAAAGCAAAAACAAACGCCGCAAAATGCAAAAAGGGGGCAGGGTAGACACACCCTGACCCCCTAGGCCTGGTCAGGGGGTCCCACATGGACCCCCTGGGCCCCAAAGAAAGTATATATATGTTTTTTAAATCGCAGAATGTGCGTAGGATCCGCGCATCCTAGCAATAGAAAAAAAAAGAAACGCGGTCTCCTTGTAGATATGGTAATTTGCTCCCGGGGGCATTATTAAGAAAAAAGTGTGGGGGTTCCCAATCCCCCCCACACTGCCCCGGGTACCGCCACCCCCTGGGGCTTTTTTTAAATGGGTGGGGGGCTCTGAGGCACCCCCAGCCCCGGGGACTGCCACCCCCCGGGGCTCTAATTGAATGTATGCGGGGGAGTCACGGGCCCCCCGCAGCCCTGTGGACCGCCACCCCCGGAGCTTTTTGTTTTAAATAAAAAAACCTGTTTGGGGAGGGCTTGAGCACCCCCACACGTCCCGGGGACCGCCACCTCCCCGGGGCACAACATTTTTAATTTGGGGGTCCGTTATGGACCCCAAGCCCCGGGGACCACCACCCCCCAGGGCTTTTCAAATGATGGGAGGGGGGCCGCGTGGCCCCCCTCCTGGAGCTCTTGAGGGCCCTGGGGGACCGCCAGCCTCCAGGGACGGCTCCTGCAGTGTCCCGGGGTGCCCACCCCGGGACACTGCCATTTGCAATGACAGGGCGGGAGCCTCGCGGCTCCCACCCTGTCATTGCAAACTGCTTTCCTATTTGGAAGAGAAAGCAGGAAACCTGCTCTCTCTTCCAATTAGGAAAGCAGATTGCTTTTCCATATGGGGAGCAGAATGTTAGCTGCTCCCCATATGGAAAAGCAATGCTAGCTCCCGCAGGATGCGGGGAGCAGGCTGGGACCGTGGGGGGATTGGTGACCCCCCCACAGTTGCCTACAGTGAGGGACAGCCCCATGGAATGGGATCCCGGGGCTACCAGTAACCCGGGAGGGCGGCCACATAATATTTAAAAAAAAATAAACAGCCCCGGGGGATGGGGTCCCTGGGGCCACAACTGGCCACAGGAGGTGGGCAAGGTAGCCCCCCTCCAAAATAATGATTTTTTTTAAATGAGCCATGTCCCGGGGGATGTGGTCCCCGGGGCAAATTATGGCCTTGTGAGGGGGCCACGTAGCCCCCTTCCCGAACTGTTTTTTAATTTAAATTAAAAATTGGGTGCAGGCCCTGGGGGATGGCTACACAGCCCCCCTACTTAAAAAAGATACATTAAAAAAACGGTATCGCGGCCGGGAGCAACGGCCCCTCATTGCACCACTCTGCAAACTTACCCACCAGGTATCTTCAGTATGCCCCAGGGAGCTCCGTTGCAGAGAGGTGTTCTGAGGCCAAGCACCTTTTTACACCTCTCTGCAACACAGCTCTGTGGCGCCTACTGGAGGTAGATGGTGGGCTAGTTGGACCCCAGGGACCCCCAGGATTCAAAGGGACTTAATTCCCCAACTTAAAACGCGCCACGGGGCGTGTTTGCACAGTGGTGAAGGGAGGGGGCTACACATCATTGCAACGCAGCTCTGTGGCACTTACTGGAGGTACCTAGTGGGCTAGTTTGACCCTAGGGACCCTTAGGATTGAAGGAGACTTAATCTCTCAACTTAGAACGGTGACAGGCGCCTTTTAATTTGGGGAAAAATTCAATTTTAAACTTGAGGGACAATGGGTGCCAAGTACCCACCAGGTGCTTCCAGGAAGCACCACATCGCTGTGTTGCAAAGAGGTGGTGCAGGCTGTGCCCCTTTTTACATCTTTCTGCTATGCAGCTCTGTGGCACTTACTGGATGTACTACGAATTCCGATTTACTCACCTGTTATCAGGAGAGACCTCAGTGCATCATCTTTGAGCCCAGTACTGATCCTGAAAAGTAATTCTAACCATACTTGTATTTCCTTTCATAGGAATCATCCATTGTCTGGTTTTCACCAGAAAAGTTTCTAAGTGTCTATTTTCACAAAATACAAATATTCCTAAAAAAATCGCCTGTATGACTTAAACACATTCTGAATTTTCTTCCACAGGGTAACATTGACTGGTTTCACTTGGAAATTCTGTTTAGTGTGGAGTTTTGGAACTTTAACATATTCACCTAAAATCATCCGAACAACGAATTCCGATTTACTCACCTGTTATCAGGAGAGAACTCAGTGCTGCATCTTTTAGCCCAGCACTGACCCTGAAAAGTAGTTCTAACCATACTCACAAGTAACTTGTTTTCCCTTCCTTAGGAATCCATTGTCTGGTTTTCACCAGAAAAGTTTCTAGTGTCTATTTTCACAAACTACAAATATCCCTAAAAAATCACCTGTATGACTTAAACACATTCTTTCAACTGTTTACAGGAGATGCACCAGTGCTGGATCTAGGATCCACCACTGAGTAAGAAAAAGTAATGATAACACTACTTACTTGTTAAGTGAATTTCCACCCATAGGATAACATTGGTAATTCTATGTGAAAAAGTTTCTGTCAACTTTTAAAATACAATAATATTCCTTAAAAATCATTACTGTAACCAAAACGCTTTAACTCAACTGTTCACATGAGATGTCCCAGGACTGAATCTAGGATCCAGTCCTGTGGTTAGAAAAGTAATCCATAAAGTAACTAATTGCATTTAACTAGAAATTCCCATTCAGCTCAATGTAGCATTGGGTTTAAAATTGTGTTGCCCATTGTAACAACTGTAACTACTGTACTTAAAACTCTATTGCCTATTTGCAAAGTATTTAAACTAAAGTAATTCATTCTGAGAAAGTATATTTTGGAAAGTAATGTATAATGTAATTATAATGTAATTTAACAAATAAAATATCTAAAAATAATTAGTTAAAAAAATTTAGTAAATCAGTATCAAAAAAATAAATATAAGAATTAATACATTAAAAAAATGTCATTTACAAAACCTTTGAAATTCACTGAAAAAACCATAGGTTTCGGACATGTTATAGTTAGGAATTAGCATCTAAAAAACCTTTGAAATTCACTGAAAAAACCATAGGTTTCAGACATGTTATAGTTAGGTATCAGCATTTAAAAACCTTAGAAATTCACTGAAAAAAACGTAGGTTTTAGGGGTGGTATAGTTAGTTGGACATTTCACTCGTACAAAACCATTGAAATTCCCCGATATAGTTAGTCGTACTAACTATAACTCGCGCGCCCGCAATCCACTGCTGATGATGTCACATATTACATCATTTATGACATGGTCAGTGACATCACTGATGACATCACTCATGACATCTCAAATGACATCACTGATGACATCACTGATGGCATCATCCATGTGACAATCTGATACATCTTATCATACACTAGTATACCTTTTCAACACTCATTATAAAATATGAAGTACCATATTTGAAACCATTGACACACCAATACAAGTTTCTAAAAATCCACTCAGTGATTCCTACATCTACACACACATCTAAACAAGCACCTATAGATTCACTAATACGTGCTAACAAAGATCAATAGAACACTGTTAAATCTACTAATGCACCTACATCAACATTACACACCAGCACACATCCTAGTCACTTATGCAGTCATCCTACTCACTTATGCAAACAATTGATCATACTTATATCTACAAAGCTACACACTTACACAAACACCACTTTATTTATTCATATAGATAGTAACTCATACTTAGTGTATTATAAAATCACTATTACAAGTATACAGTTATCCATACATTACTCATACAATCACTGAGTGTATACTTATTTATATACAACAACTGTCACATACACTGCCTTTCGTATTTCTAGTTTGTTGGTCATATATCATTGAGAAATATATTTACTCATCACCACACCCATAAAGAGATTCACTCACCCAAACAACTGTTTCCACATACAGTCTTAACCTCCTATACCAACTAAATTAACTATTTACACATCTTTGGAGAGTCACACACCTCCCACCCAACCACACACACATTCATTCACTATCCCATAGAAATACTCACTTAACTAATTAATAACTAATATAGACTTTCACATAGCTAGTAACCAACTTATGTAGTAGTTTACACAACAAGAGATAGAGTGATACAGATATTCACACAGTTTAATCACTATCGTATATATTTAGTCAGACACTTTAAAATCGTCACTTAGACAGTCAATCACATTGCTACTAAATCCTCCATTCAGACACTGATATATCTACTTAGACTTCAATGCAGATTTCTGTATATAGATATAACACTTATTTAAATATCGTACCAAAACACATTCACTGGATTATGTCATCAGTGATGTCATTTAAGATGTCATCAGTGATGTCACTGACCATGTCATAAATTATCTAATATGTGACATCATCTGCAGTGGATTGCGGGCGGGCAAGTTATAGTTAGTACGACTTACTATAACAGGAGAATTTCAATGATTTTGTACGAGTGAAATGTCCAACTAACTGTAATACCCCTAAAACCTATGGTTTTTTCAGTGAATTTCTAAGGTTCTTTAAATGCTAATTCCTAACTATAACATGTCTGAAACCTATGGTTTTTTCAGTGAATTTCAAAGGTTTTTTAAATGCTAATTCTTAACTAAAACATGTCTGAAAACTATGTTTTTTTCAGTAAAAAAAATAAAATATATATGTTTTTGCTGCTTTCGAGGTTCGGAATTAACGGGCTCTTCCGTGCCCGTCCTGAGGCTGCCCTGAAGGGTTGGAGGCTCCCTCTGCGGGGACCTTTTCTTTGGATTGAATACGGAAGCATGACCCACGCACTGCAGCAATACCTACACAGGATATGCAACTTAGCGAAAATTGCCAGCAGTGTTGGAAGGGATTCTGTTGGGGTGTCACTACCCTAACGATCGTGCCTCAGGAAAGCCAAAAATTCAAGGTACCATAATAACAGCACTAGTACAAGAAAATAACTTATCCGTGACTGTTCCTAATGGGATACCATGAATTTATGCACCACAACTTAAAGGAAGATGAAGAAAACCATTTGATAAAAATAAAGCACTGTCTTTTGAAAAAACGATCTCTGTTACACATGATGGTGCATTGTGGGAATGGAAGGCACTGAACAGCCACGTGTACCAAACATTTAAATGCCAGCACGGAAGCACTTTGCCATAGCTTCCTGTCCGTGAACAAGGCTGATGAAGACGCCGAAACATGTTGGGCTAGGGAAGCATGTATGCGGCATTGCCTAAGAATAAAAAGCTTTCCTCAAGCAACGGGCCTCTGTTTTTGCTGCTTTCGAGGTTCGGAATTAACGGACTCCTCCGTGCCCGTCCTGAGGCCACCCTGAAGGGTTGGAGGCTCCCTCTGCGGGGACCTTTTCTTTGGATTGAATATGGGAGCATGACCCACGCGCTGCAGCAATACCTACACAGGATATGCAACTTAGCGAAAATTGCCAGCAGTGTTGGAAGGGATTCTGTTGTGGTGTCACTACCCTAACGATCGTGCCTGAGGAAAGCCAAAAATTCAAGGTACCATAATAACATCACTAGTGCAAGAAAATAACTTATCCGTGACTTTTCCAAATGGGATACCATGAATTTATGCACCGCAACTTAAAGGAAGATAAAGAAAAACTTTTGATAAAAATAAAGCACTGTCTTTTGAAAAAAACGATCGCTGTTACACATGATGGTGCATTGTGGGAATGGAAGGCACTGAACAGCCACGTGTCCCAAACATTTAAATGCCAGCACGGAAGCACTTTGCCATAGCTTCCTGTCCGTGAACAAGGCTGATGAAGAAGCCGAAACATGTTGGGCTAGGGAAGCATGTATGCGGCATTGCCTAAGAATAAAAAGCTTTCCTCAAGCAACGGGGCTCTGTTTTTTCTGCTTTCGAGGTTCGGAATTAACGGGCTCCTCCGTGCCCGTCCTGAGGCCGCCCTGAAGGGTTGGAGGCTCCCTCTGTGGGGACCTTTTCGTTGGATTGAATACGGGAGCATGACCCACGTGCTGCAGCAATACCTACACACGAGATGCAACTTAGCGAAAATTGCCAGCAGTGTTGGAAGGGATTCTGTTGGGGTGTCACTACCCTAACGATCGTGCCTCAGGAAAGCCAAAAATTCAAGGTACCATAATAACATCACTAGTACAAGAAAAGAACTTATCCGTGACTGTTCCTAATGGGATACCATGAATTTATGCACCGCAACTTAAAGGAAGATAAAGAAAAACTTTTGATAAAAATAAAGCACTGTCTTTTGAAAAAAACGATCTCTGTTACACATGATAATGCATTGTGGGAATGGAAGGCACTGAACAGCCACATGTCCCAAACATTTAAATGCCAGCACGGAAGCACTTTGCCATAGCTTCCTATCCGTGAACAAGGCTGATGAAGACGCCGAAACATGTTGGGCTAGGGAAGCATTTATGCGGCATTGCCTAAGAATAAAAAGCTTTCCTCAAGCAACGGGCCTCTGTTTTTGCTGCTTTCGAGTTTCGGAATTAACGGGATCTTCCGTGCCCGTCCTGAGGCCGCCCTGAAGGTTTGGAGGCTCCCTCTGCGGGGACCTTTTCTTTGGATTGAATATGGGAGCATGACCCACGCGCTGCAGCAATACCTACACAGGATATGCAACTTAGTGAAAATTGCCAGCAGTGTTGGAAGGGAGTCTGTTGGGGTGTCACTACCCTAACGATCGTGCCTGAGGAAAGCCAAGAATTCAAGGTACCATAATAACATCACTAATACAAGAAAAGAACTTATCCGTGACTGTTCCTAATGAGATACCATGAATTTATGCACTGCAACTTAAAGGAAAATAAAGAAAAACTTTTGATAAAAATAATGCACTGTCTTTTGAAAAAAACGGTCTCTGTTACACATGATGGTGCATTGTGGGAATGGAAGGCACTGAACAGCCACGTGTCCCAAACATTTAAATGCCAGCCCGGAAGCACTTTGCCATAGCTTCCTGTCCGTGAACAAGGCTGATGAAGACGCCGAAACATGTTGGGCTAGGGAAGCATGTATGCGGCATTGCCTAAGAATAAAAAGCTTTCCTCAAGCAACGAGCCTCTTTTTTTTCTGCTTTCGAGGTTCGGAATTAACGGGCTGTTCCGTTCCCGTCCTGAGGACGCCCTGAAGGGTTGGAGGCTCCCTCTGCGGGGACCTTTTCTTTGGATTCAATACAGGAGCATGACCCACGCGCTGCAGCAATACCTACACAGGATATTCAACTTAGCAAAAATTGCCAGCAGTGTTGCTAGGGATTCTGTTGGGGTGTCACTACCCTAACGATCGTGCCTCAGGAAAGCCACAAATTCAAGGTACCATAATAACATCACTAGTACAAGAAAATAACTTATCCGTGACTGTTCCTAATGGGGTACCATGAATTTATGCACTGCAACTTAAAGGAAGATGAAGAAAAACTTTTAATAAAAATATAGCACTGTCTTTTGAAAAAAACGATCTCTGTTACACATGATGGTGCATTGTGGGAATGGAAGGCACTGAACAGCCACATGTCCCAAACATTTAAATGCCAGCACGGAAGCACTTTGCCATAGCGTCCTGTCCGTGAACAAGGCTGATGAAGACGCCGAAACATGTTGGGTTGGGAAAGCATGTATGCGGCATTGCCTAAGAATAAAAAGCTTTCCTCAAGCAACGGGCCTCTGTTTTTGCTGCTTTCGAGGTTCGGAATTAACGGGCTCCTCCGTGCCCGTTCTGAGGCCGCCCTGAAGGTTTGGAGGCTCCCTCTGCGGGGACCTTTTCTTTGGATTGAATACGGGAGCATGACCCACGCGCTTCAGCAATACCTACACAGGATATGCAACTTAGCGAAAATTGCCAGCAGTGTTGGAAGGGATTCTGTTGGGATGTCACTACCCTAACGATCGTGCCTGAGGAAAGCCAAAAATTCAAGGTACCATAATAACATCACTAGTACAAGAAAATAACTTATCCGTGACTGTTCCTAATGGGATACCATGAATGTATGCACCGCAACCTAAAGGAAGATAAAGAAAAACTTTTGATAAAAGTAAAGCACTGTCTTTTGAAAAAAACGATCTCTTTTACACATGATGGTGCATTGTGGGAATGGAAGGCACTGAACAGCCACATGTCCCAAACATTTAAATGCCAGCACGGAAGCACTTTGCCATAGCGTCCTGTCCGTGAACAAGGCTGATGAAGACGCCGAAACATGTTGGGTTGGGAAAGCATGTATGCGGCATTGCCTAAGAATAAAAAGCTTTCCTCAAGCAACGGGCCTCTGTTTTTGCTGCTTTCGAGGTTCGGAATTAACGGGCTCCTCCGTGCCCGTTCTGAGGCCGCCCTGAAGGTTTGGAGGCTCCCTCTGCGGGGACCTTTTCTTTGGATTGAATACGGGAGCATGACCCACGCGCTTCAGCAATACCTACACAGGATATGCAACTTAGCGAAAATTGCCAGCAGTGTTGGAAGGGATTCTGTTGGGATGTCACTACCCTAACGATCGTGCCTGAGGAAAGCCAAAAATTCAAGGTACCATAATAACATCACTAGTACTAGAAAATAAATTATCCGTGACTGTTCCTAATGGGATACCATGAATGTATGCACCGCAACCTAAAGGAAGATAAAGAAAAACTTTTGATAAAAGTAAAGCACTGTCTTTTGAAAAAAACGATCTCTTTTACACATGATGGTGCATTGTGGGAATGGAAGGCACTGAACTGCCACGTGTCCCAAACATTTAAATGCCAGCACGGAAGCACTTTGCCTAGCTTCCTGTCCGTGAACAAGGCTGATGAAGACGCCGAAACATGTTGGGCTAGGGAAGCATGTATGCGGCATTGCCTAAGAATAAAAAGCTTTCCTCAAGCAACGGGGCTCTGTTTTTTCTGCTTTCGAGGTTCGGAATTAACGGGCTCCTCCGTGCCCGTCCTGAGGCCGCCCTGAAGGGTTGGAGGCTCCCTCTGTGGGGACCTTTTCTTTGGCTATATATATATATATATATATATATATATATATATATATATATATATATATATATATATATATATATATATATATATATATATATTCACTGAAAAAACCATAGGTTATAGACCATATATAGTATAGGAATTAGCATTTACATAACCTTGAAAATTCACTGAAAAAACCATAGGTTATAGACCATATATAGTTAGGAATTAGCATTTAAAAAACCTTATTTTACTCACACAAAACCATTGAAATTCCATATATAGTTAGTTGTACTAACTATATATCGCGCACCCGCAATCCACTGCTGATCATGTCACATATTACATCATTCATGACATGGTCAGTGACATCACTGATGACATCACTGATGACATCTCAAATGACATCACTGATGACATCACTGATGACATCTCAAATGACATCACTGATGACATCACTGATGACATCTCAAATGACATCACTGATGACATCTCAAATGACATCACTGATGACATCACTGATGACATCTCATTTGACATTACTGATCACATCACTGATGACATCATTCATGTGATAATACGATGAACCTCTTCAGACTCTAATATAACCTTAGATACACTCAGTGTAAACAGACACTCATAGACTGTCACTCATCCATGGAGTTACTCAGACACTTAGTCAGTTATGCAAAGAATCAATCACACCTCCATTTCCTCAACTATACAGTTATACACACCTTACTTATTCAAACATATACTAAAACATATTTACTCACTTATACAATCCTGGATACAAGTTCACAATGATCCATACAGCCACTCACACATTCACTGGCTCTTATGCACAGTTATTTATATATGTCAACTCTCACATGTACTGTATTTTACATATGTACTTACTTTAACATGTAGCACTGAGATATCCATTCACTCACCAATACACTCATGCACACAGTCAACTGCCCATACAGCTGTTTCCACATGCACTTTTGAACCCATACATCTAGTCAATCAACTGCTCACACATCTATGCAGAGAGTCATACACCTCCCAGCCACCCACACACACACTCAGTCTCCCATACAAATGCTTGGGCAACCAATCAATAACCCATATAGTTAATCATATAGCTACTGATCAACACATGCAGCAGTTTACAGAACAACAGACATAATGATGCACAAATTAAGACAGTTTAGTCACTAACCCATGCACTCAGTGAGACACATTTAATCAGTCACTCATACAGTCAGTCATGCCCCTACTAAATCCTTCATCCAGACACTTATACATCCACTCAAGACATATTTTAACTTTACAGAAAAATACAGTCACTGGATGTTGTCATCAGTGATGTCATCAGTGATGTCATTTGAGATGTCATCAGTGATGTCATCAGTGATGTCATTTGAGATGTCATCAGTGATGTCATCAGTGATGTCATTTGAGATGTCATCAGTGATGTCATCAGTGATGTCACTGACCATGTCATGAATGATGTAATATGTGACATGATCAGCAGTGGATTGCGGGTGCGCGATATATAGTTAGTACAACTAACTATATATGGAATTTCAATGGTTTTGTGTGAGTAAAATAAGGTTTTTTAAATGCTAATTCCTAACTATATATGGTCTATAACCTATGGTTTTTTCGGTGAATTTTCAAGGTTTTGTAAATGCTAATTCCTAACTATATATGGTCTATAACCTATGGTTTTTTCAGTGAATTTCATTGGTTTTTTAAAAGCTAATATCTATAGCTGTAAAATGTATTGTTCTTTAAATCCAAAAATATATTTTATATGTTTATTAATAATTTTTTTTTAAATATTTTTTTTGTTTCGCTCCCGGTTCGCGAACCGGGAAGCTTTCCGTTAGCTCAATTTGATGCCGCGACCTGGTCCGCGAACCGGTAAAGGTTCCATTAGCGCAACTGCCGCGTTAGAAATCAACATCGTGACGCGTCGCGGAAGCGTGACGTATCACGTTGTCGCGTAATGTGTCTTATGACGCGCTGCGTTAGCGCACCAGGAAGTGCTCCGGTACGCGAACCGAGGCGCGAAGCGCAGCGACCCGGAAGCGATCCGGGGCGCGTTCCGCAGCGCGTAACATAAGCGTGAGAGGTCATGTGACTTGTTAATAAAACTTTTCATTGGTTCATTTAACTTTTGGTTTCATAATTATGTAAGGCTAGGTCAGGTGACCTAAAAATAACACTTTTCATTGGTTTAGAACTATTGTTTTTCCCAAATGATGAAAACCCCTCCTTCTTTCCTCACTCTGACTTTCATCTTTGTGAGAGGAAGACCTTATTTCATACTTGAGCAATGGCTTCAATGGTAGTTTCAGCTGGTGGACCCCCACCACCACCACCACCTCCTCATGGGAAGAGAGGACCACCTCCCCAGGTCATCACCAACACAGAGGAGGAAGAGGAAGAAATAGAGGAAGAGGAGAGAGAAGGACCACAGTTCTTGGAAGAGGTGCCCCGGGTTTCCCATAGAAAAGCCAGTTTCATTTGGCAGTTTTTTTCAATCCCTCCAGGCCAGAAGAAAGTGAATGCGAGGTATGTCACCTGCCTCATTTGCAAAGAAAAATTATCAAGAGGGACTGATAAAAAGTATAGCTATGGGAACTATACCATGCATAGGCACATGAGCAGGTGGCATCCACTCAATTACAGCCGGGCGGAAATACGAGACATGGAACAGAACCCAACAGCAACTCCTGTGGCCAGGTCAACTTCGTTGATTTCTTTGACAGCAGCAGAGGCACGGGAAACCGTGCCAAACATCCAGGATAATTTTGGGCATATGAAGTTTACTTGTCTGCACTGCGGTGCATTGATATCATGTGGCAACATGAGTATCAATTCAATAAACCTAGCTTTCAACAATCATAATTGCCCTAACCGCCCCACACAGTAATTTTTTTTTTGCTCCTGTTGAGCCCTTTTCAATGCCTGTTTTTTGTTGTTTCCCCCCCCAAAAAAACCAAAAAAAATATAAAATTGTTCAAAAAATACAAAAAAAACAAAAAATGTTCAAAAAATAAAAAAAAATATAAAACAACAAAAACATAAAAAAAAGAGTTCTTTTCAGAACTACCTCCCCTTTCAAAAAAAATTGCTAGAATGTTTAGCACTCTAGCAAGCTCTATTGCTTTTAGTTCGCTCCCAGTTCGTTTCCCGGTTCGCGAACCGGGAGCGAACCAAAAAAAAAAAAAAAAAAAAAGAAGAAGAGTAAGTATAAGGAAAGTAAACAGAGAGTGATGTTAAAAGAAAGACAGCTATAGGGAGTAAACCAGAGATACTGTTTAATAGATATATTTACCGAAGAAAAGACGGAAGAGGGTATAATTGTGGAAAACAAAATACATAAGGAAGTGAAAGAAAAAAAAGAGAGTAGAACAATAACAAAGAAGAGTTTCTTGGAGAATGTGAGTGAATGTTCAAAATAAGATTAAAACATGGGGAATAACAGAGAGAAAAAATAGAAAACAGAAAACAAAAAATAACAGAAAAAGATTAATTGAAACAGCAAAGAAATGTAAATAACATAGAGCCATATCATCAACATAGGCAATAAAAGTTTTGCAGCTTTTATCGGCAGAAATATGTCACCAAAGCCGCTTTTGCGGCAGAAAACTGCCGCTAAAACCACTTTTGCACCAGTTTTCTGCCAATAAAAACAGCAATAATTTTATTGGCTGTGTTCATAATATGCCCCTTAGTGTGCTTCAACTACACAGAGAAAGCATTATGAACAAGTAGTGAAAAAGTGATCAGTCAAAGACACTAAGAGTAATAGAGACGGAGTGAGTGAACAAGAGTGAGTAACTATGAGAAGAGAGGGACTGATAAAAGGAGTGGAAGGAGTTGAGTAAGTAGGTAAAAGAGAAAGGAATGAGGAAAGTAGCAAAGGCAGGAAACGGAGGGTTAAAGAAATAAAGCTGTGGAACTAATAGTAGGTGAATGTGATAGAAATGTAACGAAAAGAATACAAAACATTTACCTTATAATTGTCGTTAAATTACTCACTTTTTGTTTTTATACTTTCAATCTGTGAAAGAGAGAACAGACATTTGAAAAATATTAAAACATGTATTTAAAAATTACAAAAGACAAGGGGAAAGATTGAAGGACAAACAGTTTTTCAACAACTTTGACACTGACAGAAGCTTCTGCTTCTCCAGGCCCCCTACACAGTCCTAAAGATATACATTTTAAACTAACAGTATCTTGATGCAGATGAAGTGAGGCCTATCTTAAAACATGGTGCATCTTTTGCACTGCTGTTGTCTCAGAAAAGTGTCGCAAGACACTAACATTTTAAATGATTGCTTCAGGATGCCAATAAGATGTGTCCTATCCAGAGGTTTGTTTGAGGTGAGACCTACTCAGGGTTCCAAATGAAATTTCGAGTTGTTTGAAGAGAACAGAGGACATAATACATGTGGAGGCCTAGCAATGAAGTGATTAATGTCCACTGCACTCTTGAACAAATGTCAGACCTCCTCTGTCTCCAGGAACAGGCCTAAACCTCATCTACACAATGTGGTGTGTAATGTTAGGAAACACAGGTAATATAATTGAAAAACATGCAAATTTTTGTGCTCATTCCACAATCATATCACCTGTGTTTCCTTTGCTTAGGTATCTCATTGTGGAAATGTAGTCTATCATATGAAAGACTACGTAGAATATGAGCACTGTATGCAAGAACTTTGACACTTACAGAAGCCTCTCCTTCTCCATGCCTCCTACACAGTTCTAAATGTACATCATAAATGGAAACAGTACAGAATTAATTATACATGTTAAATGGTTTATTTTTGCTGTTCTCAGAATGTATCAAATTTCACTAAAAACAGTGACTTGAAGGTATTCATCATATAACAGCGGGGGAAAAAACACAATCAAAATGATTGTGTTTAAAAAACCCATACAACATAACAAATCAGAATTCAGAACTCGTTAAAGTTAACTTACTTTCCATGACGTCAAAGGATGTCCTATGAACAGCTTACACTCTGTTGTGCTGTTATTACTTTCAGCCCGCCACTTTCTGAAAGAAAACCTCCATCGTTTTGAAAAACATGTTACATACAATAAATGACTTCTTGCTCTCTACCACAAGTTTCCACAAGGCCAAATCTTGTCAGAGCCATTTATAACTCTTGGATTTCTTGTAAGCCAATCCCGTCATTTGGCATTTCCGCAACTTTCAGAATTAAAATGTTGAAGATCATTTTCACAATCCTGGACTAGTAATATCTTCCCCTTCTTCCTCAGTCATGTTCTACATTTCCTATGACACTGATACTGCTTACTATGAAGCAGACTTACACTACCTCTATGACTACTACAATTATTTAATTCTCTACATCACTTTTAATCACAAAGCAATGTAAAACAGTAGACAGCATTGCAGACTTATATTCCCTCTACTCTATGTTTTGATTGGCTGCTTCAATTAGCTTATAAAAAGAAATAGTTTTTCTGAACTCATTCAAAGTGCACTTATTTCTCCATGACGTCCAGTCTTATGGTTAGAAGTTATGTCTCTGAACTACACTTATCCTCAAGGCCAAATCGTGTAGGAGCCATTAGAACTTCTTGAAATTCCTCAGAGCACATCCCGAGATTCTTTCCCTAAAATTTTGGTTTTAAAAACACCAGGTAAGAGTTTTTAAGGTCATACGGCAATTTTTTTTTAAAAATTAAAACAGAATCATTGCAGAATGACCAGCCATTTCTAGACTTTATATAAGCTGTGTAATGTCCTGATGTTATTGAAGGACCGTCATGATATATAATTGCTGCAGTTACAAAAGTCCTTCCTGATATTGACAACTGTGAAGCCACAACATTTTTAATTAAAGTTGTCAATTTTGTTCCATCAGGCCTACATCGTTGGAACATTAAAATGACATACTGGCCATATGTTTGTATAAATAATGTGGACATCATTTCAGATTTACATTGGCTACACTCCATGTTGTGATCAGCTGCTTTTACTAGCTTATTAAAGGAGACTGATTTACTGTCTGGCAAAGTTAAATATATAAATCTTTCTGAGTCTACACTAGTAGTACTTGATACCCTACAGTTCTCGCAGTCATGCTGCCATTGATAAGAAAGCCCAAACAGCTGATCTACATCTACACCTTCAGCATGCAATACATCAAGTATATACATTAAAAACTCCTGACAATCTTGCTGACTATTTTGAGAGAATTGTGTTTGGCCTGAACATCTGTCTAACAGATTTCGAATTTCAGACACACTTTCTATGTTTGTTCTATCTGTGCTACATTTCTCTAACACAGAATTTAACAAACTGCAAAATCTTTGATCAGAATTGACCACAATCTCTTCTTTTACATTTTCTAGAGAAAACAAAACATTAACCACTACATTAGCATAGCAGTTGACACCAGAACTGTTTTCAAATTGAAAACCAACAACATCTTCAACAGAATCCTTTTTGTTTCTGCTTATAATTTCAGGTTCATCGACTTTTCGTCTTTTTGCTACAACCTCCCCAGTATTGGTCACATTTCTTCGTTTCCGGCCTACCACACGTTTCTCAAACAAAGGATATTGAGGCAAATGTGGCGCATACTCTCTTCTTAACCTATTGTATTCCTTAACACAATCTAGATCCGCACAAATGTTTGTGACATCACACTCAATCAAGTACAATCCCGATAAAGTTCTAACTCGTGACAATGCCACATATGCCATACCCTCCTTGAACACAGAACTGCCAATATTCACCAATGCACTGTCTACACTTAAACCTTGCGATTTATGGATTGTCACCGCATATGCCAAGCAAACAGGAAACTGCTTACGGCGAACATATAAGTCTTTTACAAGCAAAAATCTAGCAGAACAACGACCAATTAGCTGTACTTCCTCAATGCCATCAAATTTAATTTTTAAAAATTCAATTCCATCTCTATTTCTGTATTTCACAAAATCAACAACATTACCCATTGATCCATTTACCAGACCTCTTTCAACATGTAAATTCCTTCTTAAAATTATACGGCAGTTCAAGCACACATTCAGAGTCTTTTCAAAACCTGCAGTTTTAGATATACTCTTCTCTAATGAATCCAATTTTGTTTTCAGATTCTCAGACAAAATAATTGTTGATCCCATATGCTCTACTCTGTCAATAGCTTCCAGTTTCACAATCTCTTGCTTTTCTAAATGCAACATTTTGTTGTTGAATTTGGCACATTCTGCAAGAGTTGGCATCAAACATATTCCAGATTTCTTCTCAGTAATTTTCTGAAAAATATTCTCAGGCACAACATCTTGTTCTGGATATAAATTTGACAGTAATCGTGCATGTAAAGTTTCTTTCCCATGCTCGGTCACTTTTCCAATTCTAACATCTTGTAGAATAGTCTTGTAAACTTCATCCTTCGCCTGACGCATATTTTCATGCAGTTCAGCATAATTGAAGTTTAACCATATATTGACGTTGCCAATG
This sequence comes from Lissotriton helveticus, assembly GCF_964261635.1. Lineage (NCBI taxonomy): Eukaryota > Metazoa > Chordata > Amphibia > Caudata > Salamandridae > Lissotriton > Lissotriton helveticus. The sequence goes on from NC_136068.1 coordinate 270,508,490, forward strand.
CTGCCTAGGCACTTCCTGGTATCTTCGTGCGTGAGCATTTTGAACACAGGTTGCCCTTTCACTGGTGTCAGCTGCAGAAGATCTCCGAAAACAATGATGTGTTTGCCACCAAATAACACATCATACTCTGTTTTGAGAACTTCTTGCATTCTCAAATGCACAAAGGCAAGCATGACATTGGAAACCATGCTTACTTCGTCAATGATAAGAAGTTTCATTTTCCTCAAGATTCTTGAAACTTCAAAACAAGCATCTCCAGATAGCTTGTGATATTGTAATTTGTTGTCATGCTCCACTGGCAGCATCAGTAAACGATGTAAAGTAATCCCTTTAATGTTATGTGCTGCCAGTCCAGTTGGAGCGGTGACAACACAAGACAGCGATGACTCTGTCCTTTCCTGCAAATAACATGAAATTGCTTTAATAAGGAAACTTTTTCCAGTTCCCGCTTCTCCACTCACGTACAGTCGGACAGGCTTCAACGACGTACATGAGCACTCTTTCTTGTCATGACTTAATCCATGATCAATTTGCATGGTAACTTCGTCATATATTTTCCTCTGCTCAACGTTGAGTTGTCTTTCCAACTCTTCTAAGTTAACCGCATCCTCCTGAGCATGTGCCATGGCTCTTTCCACTTCATTCATAGCAGTGGCAGCTTCATTTTCAATAACAGGTCCTCCTAGTGGATCCTGACTCAATGAAGCAGAACTCTGACTGTCCTGAGAACTGTCTCTGGCAATCTCGGCTGCAATCATTGCTTCCTGCTCAATTTCCGCATTCAACATTTCTACATATTTGGGAAAAGCAGGACATTCTATGGTCTCCTTGGCGGCATTGAAAGAGTCTTCGTAACAGAGAAAATCTCCAAGCAGTTCCTCTTCTGCACGCCAAGGCTTGAAAAGTTGCAAAAGTGCTAAATAGAAAAACTCCTTTTTTTCAGGAGATTCGCCACTCAATTTTCGATGGTTTACCAAGTGGCATTTTCTTTGCTTGACCAGACATCCCTCACTTCCTATTACAGCATACACTCCTTTCTCAGTATCTTCTTTGATGTTCCTCTTGAATATGTAATTTTGAAGAACCTCATATAAACAAACATTCTCGAGGTGAATGCTTCGATTTGGATAATATGTATCCAACATGTTGGTCTTCAAAATGTCGGTACTGTTTGGCTCCTTTTCCGCCAAATACTCAATTTCCCGCACAGGTTTGAGAACTCGATTACGCGTTGCAGCAAGACCAAGACTCGCCCAAATGATACTCCTGGACTTGGCATAGAGACTTGCTGAAGACAACCGGTCAGAACATTCGTACGCTCCAATTTCTCGATGCGACAACATCTTCAGACTGAAACTGTACAACTTCTTGCTGAGGCTCTTTTCATGGGAAATGTCCTCCCACATATCCTTCAATTCTGTCTTCTCTTTTTTGGTGATGTAAGACGTCACATACCGAGCCACAGCCATACAGTTATCAGCCACAAACTGTATATCCATGTTAGCATTCCACATGGACAAAATCACCGGGTTGTACTCGTTGATGTACTTGGACTCTTCGTTCCTCTTCAAATTGTATGTGTTTTTAGGTGATTTCTTCATCACATTATGTCGCAGCGAAGACATCAAACTGTTTACTCTTCCTTTAGAAATCACCGGTCGTGGAAAGCCGAAACGACATTTGGTGTAGAACTTGTCCTTGTTTCGGAATTTACGACGACAGTACTTTCCACATCGATGGCTTTGGAAACGCAGAACTTTTTCTCTTAGGCTTTTCTTCTCCTTTGCGTTTGGAACAGCACACGTACAATACTGTTGTATAAAACTCATCACTGAGTCTTCTGGATCCGTTCCAAATTTAGGTGCATCCTTGATCCACAGCAACATATGTATATGAGGAGCACCTCTTGCTTGGTACTCCTTTCTCCAGAAGAAATCCAACACCTCTCCAAGAGGTGGATTCTTCTTATTCATGATGAAAGACATCATAGCTTCAAATCTATGATTGAAGTACCTACATACATTGACTGGATCCAAAGAGCACAGTTCTCCGGGTGTCTTGAATTCGATGTTTTCTACGTTAGCATTTGCCTCTCGTAGAAATTCAAGTAAGTCTTCCCAGCCATACTCGGCACAGCTCAGAGTGAGGAACCATGTGGGAGTTCCTAAGTTCCTCAGCATACATTTTAAATCACCATGACGACGGTACCAGTACTCATTAGTACCACGCTGACACGCCATGAGATTAATCAGGTGAGAATCCAAAATACTGTCTTGGACATTGACTTTATCCATAAAGTCACTTGCCGAGATGTTTTGCATGTGTATACCACTTTTCAAGATGTGGTTCACTGCATATGACAGTCCAGACAGATCGCTTTCAAACAGGAGATGAAACCAATAGGGAATGCATTGTCGAAACCTAGCATCTCCTGCATACAATCGCAAAGTCCGGTATTCAGAAGCAGGAATTTGATGAGGTCGCTCATCATATCTTCCTCCCTGACCTGTTGGAAAAAGCTGTGGAAAACACCGAGCTTCCAAACTTTCCTCCCAAACACTAATGGGACTCCCTTTGGCTTGTTTCATTTGAAACAACTCAATAGCATTCCCCATGACTTCCTTGGAATGCAAAGGATGAACACTATAATGTTCATATATTTCTTCACTAGTAGAGGGTTCTACTTTCTCAATTTGACCAGCACACAAATCGCTATCCTCTTCCTCACTTACTTCCTCTTCTGCAACATATACATTCTTATAGTATTTATTATTTTTTTCAAATACAATGTTGCCTTTTTAACTTTCCTAACATCCACTAAATCTTGCCATATTTTCTTATTCTTTGTCGGAACCCCATTAACTAAGATAACCAGAGGTTCCTCTTCCACTTTTTCTACTCCAATTGTGTTAATGTTTTTCTTCAAATCTAGAGGCAAATAAACAACTCTTCCCTTTAATCCTCTCTGTAAATCTGATGGAGGCAATTTCCCTGTCTTTGGCTCCATTCTTACAATAGCCTGAAAGGGATGGATACTTTGAATCAAAATAGATTCATAAGTATTTAAATCCTTCAATTCAGAAGGAATCTCAACCAATTCCAGATTATTATGAACTGCTCTAGCAGGCATCTGGTTTTGATTTAATTTGCAACAACAATAAGTACACACACGTTGATCCAATCCCAAATCAAAACAATTTTCTACCATCAAGTATGTTGTGAAATCCTTCCATTCACTATTATTTTCCCTTTCACTTTTTGCATATAAATCCACTAACTTAGTCTGATTCTTATAATAAGTGCGTCGACAACACACACAAGTGAAATTTGGCCTCTCACTTGATTTGACCTGAAACGTCGCAATTTCCCTCTGGAAATTATCTGTACTGGAAACCTGTACACTATCTTCCACATTACCCGCTTCTTCTTGGTCAATTTCAACATTCTCCTCTTTACTTCCAAAGTAACAAAACTCAATTTCTTCACATATATTCTTCACATCTATTTCAGAACCATGCAAAAGAGCAGCGCATAATTGTTTAAGCATAATTGCTGGACTCTTAGCATAATACAACATTCTAACTAATTTCCTCACTTTATTATGATGCACTGCTAGCATCCTGAAATGATGAAAAACACTCTGGCATACTCTCCTGGAAAGACAAGCCAGTGAATGACCATGCAAACCTGTCACTTCTCTCACTCTGCAAGGATCTAATTCTTGCAACAACCTCATTTTCTGCTTCAAACTTTTCTTATTAAATGACTGTACAAAATCACAAAGCAAATTGATGGAATCCTGTCGCACACTGCAAATACTACTCCACTTCCAGGTGTACACAGGACCCTTAGCACGTCTTCCTAAAACCTCATTACCTAACACCTCCTCTGCCTCTGTTGTCACAAGTTTTTCTTTTTCAACTGGACAACCATCTTTCACTTCATAAGCACGACCACTGGTGTCAACTGCATGCACCAAATCATTATCCTGGAAATAACTCTCCTCATTAAAAAATGCCTCACAGCTTGAACTATGCATCCATTCTCCAGAAAAAACTTCACAAAAATTACTACGATTAACTATTCTCTTCCATCTACTATTTCTTTTGAAATCATAAATTGCCTTGTTTAGCTTCCTAATTCTGTTGATTATCAAAATAAATAACTTACGTTTAATTTCAAATGCCTGATCAATAACTTTCTCAACTTTTTTTTTTCTCTTATAAAAAAGCACTTTCTGTTGACCTTTCTTAATATTTTTTAACAAATTGCCAATTATCCTGTTGCGGAACATTCGTTTACGAATGTCCCTAAACTGTTGTTTCCTTCTACTATCATGCACAGAGTTATCTCTTGCTCTAGCAGTAACATTTTTGATTGGCCTTTCCTTTCCGTTTGAATTGCTTCTCTTTTTCTGGACTGAAACATTTTCTGTAGTAATATTTTTTTTACTACAAATATTTCTTATGAATGTTTTTGTACTCTTACCCGGTGCTTTCTTGGTGACTTGACGATTTTTTTTTGTAGAGGACTGCTGCTGTAAATGATGGACCTGCTGTCTTTGACGTTTTGTAGCCTTTCTCATTCTCTCCTTAGTTGGCATTCTCAAAATTTGAAATTATCTGCAGTTGAATCTGTGGTAAAATATAATAAAAAATGTTATTAACCACTATTACCAAACAGTAAATCAATAACAGTCATCAAAAACTTAACACACTACTTAACATTTTTACATATAATATTTTTTAGTGCTTTGGCAAATTTAGAATACAGAAATAGCAGAAAAGAAATGGAATTCTTCTTCATTTACCTGTCCTGTTTTATATGTGAATCTGATCTAATTTTATGAGCATATTTTAATATTTTATTGAAGACACTACACATAACCTGTTTTTGAAGGTGTGTTTAATTTAAAATTAAACAGTTTACATTTTTACTTTTCATTTATTGTAAATTTTAAAAATAAATGTTTATAGTTCCATAGGCTCAAGCAGGTCAGCTTCCCACCCTATGTCATATAATTCGGACAAATCTGCATCCTCATCACGTTCTTCTTCATCCTCAGGATTTAAATCATCCAAGGGATCAACATCCACTGATGTTTCAATTACGAGTTCAATGATGAGGTCGAAATCAACTGATTGCTGATTGTCGCTCATGTTGATGTTCTCTTTATCTTTAAAGAAAGATAACAACAATGAGATGTTGCAGAGTAAGAGACAAATCTCAGAGATTATAATAGTAAAATTGTTTAACAAGAGTAACATTTTGCAGCTATTATTTAGCCATGTCCAGCGATGCTGAGCAGGTGAAGCCTATGTCTAATTTTTCAGTGAACAGGACTCATCTCTTCTTAACCTTGGATAAGCCTCACCGACTCTGTGTCCCCTGCACATACTTAAATGTAAAGGGGCAGATTTATGTTAAATGGCACATCCCCAGGCATGCACCAGTTAACGTGCACCACTGCTCTGCCACCCATGGTGTGCCGCATTTACAATCAGATAGGAAAAAGCTGCGTCAAAACCCTGCGCCTGCTTTAAGCAGGCATAGGTCTTGACGCAACATTGTGGAGATGGGGCACCCCTGAGCCTTGCTGGAGCTGCATCGCACTTGCGATACAACTCCAGCAATGCGCCACCTTTACGGCACAGATGCGTCACGCATCTGTGCCATTTTTGCCCCATGCTACGCCGCATTGTAAATGCAGCACACCATGGGTGGCGGAACAGCGGCGCAGGATGACTGGCACATCCCTGGTGATGCGCCAGTCATCATAAATATATCCCTAAGCTTCTTATCTTGTTACAGATGAACCGCCATATGTATCATCAAACTATTTTGCATTTCCTAAATAGCGAATTTTAAGGGATAAATAGCGATTCTTTACCATTCCTAATTTGCGATGAGCAAATTGCTAATTGCAAATTACCCATTCATTTCCATGGGCCAGTAGGCCCATAGGAATGAAGGTGCAATTTGCGATTAGCAATTAGCTCATCACAAATTAGGAATTTTTCCAAAGGTGCAGGGGTGTCTCAAGAACACCCTGCTGCACCCCTGAAAAAGAAAATTGGGGGCATATGGCGCACATACATGCCCTGAGGGCATGTATAGGCGTCATATGGCACCTTTTGTTTTTTGGAAAAAAAGCTTTTTGAAAAGAATTCGCAAATTACCACCAACTAGAAGTTGGTGGTAGTTTGCAAATCCTTAATGGCATTTTTTGCATATTTTTTGTTTGATACATTGCATTTAAGGAATCGCAAAATTTGCAAATCCTTCAGTGCATTCGCAAAATAAGGAATAGCAAATTTTGCTATTCCTTATTTTGCATCAAACTTGTTTGATACATACCATTTGTCTAATTAGCATTCGCAAAGGCCGAAATTCGCAGAATTTTGACCTTTCCGAATGGTAATTAGCTTGATACATATGGCCCCAAGTGAGGCCTGTCTTGCAACATGGTGCATCTTTTGCATCACTGCAGCATCGGTTTCATGTGGCACGTTTTTTTTACACCATGACACATCTGCCTAAATGCATCAATTTGTAATTTTGTCGCCTCATAGCAAATCTTTTGCACCACCGCTGCATCACAAAAGTGACGCACAGTGGCGCAAAAGAGGCATACACCTATCATAAATCTGTCCCTAGCATTTTAAATGATTAATTCAGGATGACGATAAGGTGTGGCCTATCCAGAGGTTTGTTTAAGGTGAGGCCTACTCAGGATTGCAGATTAAAGTTACGCTTGATGAAGAATACAGAGGAGATAATACATGTAAAGGCCTACCAATGAAGTAAGTAATGTCCACTTCATTGCGCCAGTCATCATAAATGTATCCCTAAGCTTCTTATCTTGTTACAGATGAACCGCCATATGTATCATCAAACTATTTTGCATTTCCTAAATAGCGAATTTTAAGGAATAAATAGCGATTCTTTACCATTCCTAATTTGCAATGAGCAAATTGCTTATTGCAAATTACCCATTCATTTCCATGGGCCAGGAGGCCCATAGGAATGAAGGTGCAATTTGCGATTAGCAATTAGCTCATCGCAAATTAGGAATTTTTCCAAGGGTGCAGGGGTGTCTCAAGAACACCCTGCTGCACCCCTCAAAAAGAAATTTGGGGGCATATGGCGCACATACATGCCCTAAGGGCATGTATGGGCGTCATATGGCACCTTTTGTTTTTTGGAAAAAAAGCTTTTTGAAAAGAATTCGCAAATTAACACCAACTAGAAGTTGGTGGTAATTTGCAAATCCTTAATGGCATTTTTTGCATATTTTTTGTTTGATACATTGCATTTAAAGAATCGCAAAATTTGCAAATCCTTCAGTGCAATCGCAAAATAAGGAATAGCAAATTTTGCTATTCCTTATTTTGCATCAAACTTGTTTGATACATACCATTTGTCTAATTAGCATTCGCAAAGGCTGAAATTCGCAGAATTTAGGCCTTTGCGAATGCTAATTAGCTTGATACATATAGCCCCAAGTGAGGCCTGTCTTGCAACATGGTGCATCTTTTGCATCACTGCTGCATCGGGTTCATGTGGCACGGTTTTTTTACACCATGACACATCTGCCTAAATGCATCAATTTGTAATTTTGTCGCCTCATAGGAAATCTTTTGCACCGCCGCTGCATCAGGAAAAGTGACGCACAGTGTCGCAAAAGAGGCATACACCTATCATAAATCTGTCCCTAGCATTTTAAATGATTAATTCAGGATGACGATAAGGTGTGGCCTATCCAGAGGTTTGTTTAAGGTGAGGCCTACTCAGGATTTCAGATCAAAGTTACACTTGATGAACAATACAGAGGAGATAATACATGTAAAGGCCTACCAATGAAGTAAGTAATGTCCACTTCATTGTGCCAGTCATCATAAATCTATCCCTATGCTTCTTATCTTGTTAGAGATGAACTGCCATATGTATCATCAAACTATTTTGCATTTCCTAAATAGCGAATTTTAAGGAATAAATAGCAATTCTTTACCATTCCTAATATGCAATGAGCAAATTGCTAATTGCAAATTACTCATTCATTTCCATGGGCCAGGAGGCCCATAGTAATGAAGGTGCAATTTGCGATTAGCAATTAGCTCATCGCAAATTAGGAATTTTGCCAAGGGTGCATGGGTGTCTCAAGAACACCCTGCTGCACCCCCTGAAAAAGAAATTTGGGGGCATATGGCGCACATACATGCCCTAAGGGCATGTATGGGCGTCATATGGCACCTTTTGTTTTTTGGAAAAAAAGCTTTTTGAAAAGAATTCGCAAATTACCACCAACTAGAAGTTGGTGGTAATTTGCAAATCCTTAATGGCATTTTTTGCATATTTTTTGTTTGATACATTGCATTTAAGAAATCACAAAATTTGCAAATCCTTCAGTGCAATCGCAAAATAAAGAATAGCAAATTTTGCTATTCCTTATTTTGCATCAAACTTGTTTGATACATACCATTTGTCTAATTAGCATTCGCAAAGGCCAAAATTCACAGAACTTCGACCTTTGCAAATGCTAATTAGCTTCATACATATGGCCCCAAGTGAGGCCTGTCTTGCAACATGGTGCATCTTTTGCATCACTGCTGCATCAGTTTCATGTGGCACGGTGTTTTTTACACCATGACACATCTGCCTAAATGCATCAATTTGTAATTTTGTCGCCTCATAGCAAATCTTTTGCACCGCCACTGCATCACAAAAGTGACACACAGTGGCGCAAAAGAGGCATACACCTATCATAAATCTGTCCCTAGCATTTTAAATGATTAATTCAGGATGACGAAAAGGTGTGCCCTATCCAGAGATTTCTTTAAGGTGAGGCCTACTCAGGATTGCAGATGAAAGTTACGCTTGACGAAGAATACAGAGGAGATAATACATGTAAAGCTCTACCAATGAAGTAAGTGATGTCCACTTCATTGCGCCAGTCATCATAAATGTATCCCTATGCTTCTTATCTTGTTAGAGATGAACCGCCATATGTATCATCAAACTATTTTGCATTTCCAAAATAGCGAATTTTAAGGAATAAATAGCGATTCTTTACCATTCCTAATTTGCAATGAGCAAATTGCTAATTGCAAATTACCCATTCATTTCCATGGGCCAGGAGGCCCATAGGAATGAAGGTGTAATTTGCGATTAGCAATTAGCTCATCGCAAATTAGGAATTTTTCCAAAGGTGCAGGGGTGTCTCAAGAACACCCTGCTGCACCCCTGAAAAAGAAATTTGGGGGCATATGGCGCACATAAATTTTAACAACATTCCTTTACGTCAAAAACGATTTTCAAGTCATAATTTGAAAACACTGCACCCGGGGGGAAATGACTTAAAATGTCCTTAAGACACATGCAAGTGTTTTTTTAAAGCCTTTGCAAGTTTTTGGGTCACTTTTAACATGGCTATGTAACTCAAACAGTCAAAATCTAAATTTACCATGCACAGGTGGGACCATATTTACAAGGAATGTGCCCCACGGGGAAAGGTCTTTTAATGTAATATGGGAAAAATGACATCAGAGACACTGAAATGCCTTATAAAGAAGCATACACCATTATGTCCTTGTCATAAATTTACAAACCATTCCTTTTCCCCAAAAACGATTTTCAAATCATAATTTGAAAACACTGCACATTGGGAAATGACTTAAAATGTCCTTAAGACACATGAAAGCGTTTTTTGATTGCCTTTCCAGCATGGTTGGGTCACTTTTAACATAGCTATGTAACACAAACATTAAAAATCTAAATTTGCCATGCACAGGTGGGAGCATATTTACAAGGAATGTGCCCCACGGGGAAAGGTCTTTTAATGTAATATGGGAAAAATGACATCAGAGACACTGAAATGCCTTATAAAGAAGCATACACCATTATATCCTTGTCATAAATTTACAAACCATTCCTTTTCCCCAAAAACGATTTTCAAATCATAATTTGAAAACACTGCACATAGGGAAATGACTTAAAATGTCCTTAAGACACATAAAAGCGTTTTTTGATTGCCTTTGCAGCATGGTTGGGTCACTTTTAACATAGCTATGTAACACAATCATTCAAAATCTAAATTTGCCATGCACAGGTGGGAGCATATTTACAAGCAATATGCTCCACAGAGAAAGGTCTTACATTAAAATGGGAAAAATAACACCAGAGACACTCAATTGCCTTATAATGAAGCATACACCATTATGTCCTTGTCATAAATATTATAACCATTCATTTTCCTCAAAAACGATTTTCAAATCATAATTTGAAAAGACTCCACAGCTCCTATGCACAATAACACCCTGTCAGTACTAATACTTCACATTTTCTCCAATTACATTTTCTCGAAGAAACAAAATCTATTTGTAAAACACTTGAGACAAAGCAACATTTGAAAACCACAACTTTCTTCATAATTTTCTCCTTAAAGCACACTATTCTCTATCTAAATTAAAGAAATCTTTTCTCACCTTAGCAAATACTTTGAGTTTCAAAACAGTCTCAGAAACACACCAATTTGTCTTCAGCAGAGCAAAAGGTATGCACTCCAGAGTCTGCAGCTATCAAAAGCACAGAAATGCTGTAATTCTTCACACATATCTCTCATGTCACCCAATCAAAACTCTTCCCTCACTTTTTTTCAAATGAAAACCCTTCCCCCCTCTGCCATTTCATGCCTTTTCTGCATGGCAACCACCTCTTGGAAGACCTCTGGTGTTTGCAAGTACACACAACAATGTTGCAATTGAACTCTGAACTCTCAGTGCACCTCATATCCAGTGCACTCTTTCATTTAATGATTTTTTCTTGACCACTCAAAATACATCTTTCAAACAACTCATCCATGCACCCTAACTTTCTGTTTTCAGCAATCAAAATCCACCAATCACTGTTACTGCTTCATTAACACAGAAACTCCACAGTTTTTTTCATTTTAAACTCTTATTTTTTCAACTGCCATTTCATTGCCACACTTCATCTGACTGCAGGAGAAGCTTCTCTCACCATGTTTTCTGTCTGGATTGTTGGACATAGTTACATCTATTGGGCTCAGAGGTATGCTGAGAACAGGAATTTACCTAACCTCAATCTTCAAGATGTGGAAATTAAGTGGTTTGGCCACAGAGGATTAAAATGTCACCAATTGATACCATTGGTGAAAACCTTTATGCATTTGCCAAAACCTGACCTGTTAATTGTGCACTGTGGAGGTAATGATTTGGGCACTTTGACTGGGGTAGGTCTGGAAATGCTTTTAAAGGACACCTTTGAGCAATTGATGGCACTTTTTCCTCAGACTGCCTTGGTATATTCAAATATATGCCAAAGACAGAAATGGAGGTGGTCAAACCAATTTTGTCCACAAATTGAGAAGTCGAGGAAGCATGTAAACAAATCTGTTTCAGCTTACATGAGAGACCATGGAATGGGCTCCCTGTACAACAATAACTTGCGTTACTACATGCAAGATATCTACAGAGGAGATGGAGTTCACTTCTCAGATGAGGGCAACAGAATTTTCATTCTGAATTTAAGACTGTGCATTGGTACCTACTTATAAGTACCTAAATGTACCATAAACCCAAAAGCTCTTCTCAGAGCTACCCTACATCTGATCACTCACAATTATTATTTTACTCTAACATTTTTCACTAATTTTCAATAAAGTACGCTCCCTGGGGCGCTACCCGGTACGCGAACCGGAAGCTAACCTCGCTAAATTTTTTTAAAAATGTTTTTTTTTCCGCACATATGGGCCTCCTCAGCCACCCTCAGAAAACCTAGGGGGTCAAGATAAGTCTACTGTGCCCCCTTCTACCCATTCTGAACATTATTTGCCCTCCATCTTGTATCTTAATTCAACCGAAACACAAAATGGTGGACTCCCGTAACGCTTAAGGTTCGCAAACCGGGGCGCTCACCAGTTCGCGTACCGGGTCGCTCCCTGGGAAGCGCACCATCAAAAAAGGTGGGAAAGTAGTTTACAGAAAAGCGACTGGAGACAATTTCACCAAATATAGATTAGCTCATATTACATACCAATGCCTACCATTTTCACAAATTTGATTGAAATTCCATTTAACCATTTAGCCTGTAGACCTCTCTAAATACCCTGAGGTAAATTACTTCACAAAACACATCTGAAGTGTTGGAATTGACAACCAATTAAAATGTTACTTTCATTTTCTACTTTTTTTACCTGACATTTGATTGGCTATGTACCTGAATATATATAAAGGAAGAGAGAGAAACACAGCCATTTTGACTACTACTTCCTGAACTACATTGCAAGATCATTTTCACTCACAACTTAAACTTCTTTTTAGAAGGTGAGATATTATTTTATAAATTTGAAAACATTTTCAGATAGTTATATACTATCCCTCTGTAAGAGTTAGACATTGAGAAAGGCTTCTTTATTATAATTATGGATTGATTTAGGTTTCTGTGGTATAATTATGAATTTACTTAGGCTTCTTCACAGGCACTTTTTAATAGTACTACTTCACGCCTGAAACCATACAGTGCCCATAGATTACTTCTCTGTTATAAATTCACAAGTACCTGTCTGAACTTAAACCCAACAGTGCCCTATCTCTACTGATATATTTATTTTTTATGCAAATTACAGCAATAAAATGGAAGGTGAGCAGAATGTTTCCTTCGAAATTGTTCTGGAGAACAACACAGAAAAAGATATTGAGGACAATGATGACTCAGATTTCATGGATGAATCACGGGACCATGAATTAGTTCAATGTGTAGAATTTGTGGATCATTTACTTCATTATGATGACGGTCAAATGTGGGAACTTATGTTCACTCAACAAGAGGACATATCGGACAGTCAAATGCTAGACGTTCTATTACATTTTGAAAAACAATCCAAAAAATAAAATTGTATGTAATATTAAAAAATTGTTTGAGTCTTTAATCATTTTCATATGTAATTCATAAACTAGTTAAATGTTAGAAATGTTATTAAATTTTCAAACACAATCACAATAATAAATAATTGCTTAAAAAATAAAAAAATAAAAAAATAATCAACAAAACCAACAATCAATTAACATACAGTATTTGAAAAGTCTATCATTCTTTTTTCCTTATAGTACGCTGCCCAGAACGCTTCCCGGTTCGGGAACCGGGCGCTACCCACGGGGCCCTTTTAAAGCCTCCACATTAAACCTAGGGGGTCAGGGAGGATCTACTATGCCCCCTTATGGTCATTTCCCCCTTTGTTTTGGCCTCCTCTTGTCTCTCGATCCTACCGAGAGACAAGATGGCGGCCGCTCCGGACTGTTTAGAATGTTGACAGACACCAGAGAGCCAATCAGCTTCGCTTCGCGAAGTTCCGTTACGCGTAAAGTCCGCGAACCGGAGCGCTGCCCAGAGCGCGCTTACAGATATATATCTTTTTTTAAACGTTAATTTCTCAAAATCCACTGAAGCACATATATTGAGACCTAGAAAAGGCACATCGGGCTACCAGTCCCTACAATTTTGCCAAGTTTTGTGGAAATCCATTCAGCTGTTCGGGCTAAAAGTGAGGCCAACCGCCCTATGGAAATTAATATTGGAAAAACACGTTTTGGGACCCCCCTTTTTTCTCGGCCCCCCCTTGACGAACCCCCCCCCAAATTTTCAGGGGCTGCTCAGAAACAAAATGTTCCATTTTCCAGAAATTTTCAGCCAATTCCGTCCACAAACGCCAAAGTTATTAGACATAGAATTTTCAAAAATCCCATAGGAAAAAAATCCTAACTATATATACCTACTGGCGACCGCCAGTAGGTAATATATATATATATATATATATATATATATATATATATATATATATATATATATATGCGCGTTTCGGTTAACGAAGTAACCTTGCTCACATACAGAAACGCAGTCCGCTTACTGTTTTAATACCCACAGTGCTTGCGAAAGGTGCAGTCTCTATGGTCCTCCCATGTCACATGATGTAGATAGACATGGAAAGCATACTTAAAAAGCGCAGCTGCCTTATCTTTGTTTAACAATAAAGTTTTGTTAACAGCTATACCTTTTTTGTATAAAAGTATACTGGTATGCAAACTGGTATAATTAATTAATATTTAACAACATAATATTTGTTAAAGAACCATATATAATTAAACATGATTGATGTACCCGCTTCGATGCAAGATAAAAAATTATCGGCTTTTAACATTGACATAGCTTGTAGATGTCCCATAGGTGTATTGTTCTAATAAATATTTAGACAAATACAGAACATGATATGAGATGGATAAAAATGTGTTGGATATATTATGCTTGGAACAATAAATAGAACTCCATTTAAACCATTCATTGATATTTGCATGTGCAAAAAAAGCAATAAAATTCCCCTATGGCCATATCTTGGATGTTACTGAATAAATTCTTGACATTTACTGCCAAACGTGGAAAAATCATGTGCAAAAACCAGTGTACATGTGCAAATTCGGCAAAATGTAAACAATTAAGTAGCATCCTATTTTTGTAGGTATATCTAGCTATGATGTGCAATGCGCTGGTTCTCTATCTATGTGCAAAAGTGCAATAAGTTATTTATCCCACACCAAAGGGTTTTTGTATTTCAAATTTTAAAAGAACGGGAAGGGTATATTTCAGCTGGGGAAGAGTAAATTTGTAATTCAGTGGATGTAAAGAAATAATTTATGAGCATTACAAAAAGTTGTGGAGATCTTCTGTGTTGTTAAGGCCCCTATGGTGTTTACTGTCTAATTCTAGGATCATCTTAGATTCAAATTGTCTCAGGGATCGTTCCCGATTGCCCCCTCATGTGGAAATTGGGATGGCTGTGATGACAAAGTAGCTGAGACACTTGAGATCATTGCCATGCACTGCTTTAAAGTGTCGGGTTACCGGGTATGCCGTGTCGTTGTTGACAATTGCACGTAGTTGTTGTAGGATCCTGACATGCACCTGAAGTTTGGTGCGGCCCACGTATCTTAGGCCACATGTGCATGTCAGGACATATACCGCATACTCGGTTTTGCAGTTGTAACTGCCTTTGATTCTGTACTCATTGGGGCTGAAGGGTGGTCATATATTTTGTGGTGTTTATACCAAATCTGTATGCTGAGCATGAGGTGCATTTATCGAAACCTTGTCTTGGTTGTAGCCAAGTGGATTTTTTGTTAATGGTTTCTGGACTTTTTTTCACTATTTGCATCCTCATGGAAATGCCTTTTCTGAAAGTTACGGTAGGGCAGTTGGGTCTGCATCCGTCAAAATAATTGGCCAGTTGCGTTTTATAATGGCTCTAATTTTACGCAGTTGTTGGGTAAAGGTCACAATGGGTCCTGGTGTATTCATTTCTTCTTCTTTTATTTGTACAGCTCTGGTTTTGGAAAGTTCTAGCAGGGAATCCCTAGGTCTATTGTTGACTTTCGGTACTGCTTGATTAAGGAGATGTTTTATACCCTCTTTCCCTGAATCTTTTAAGTGCTTGCCCAGTGAATCTTTCTTGCTCTTCTCTAGTACTGCAAATTCTTTTAATTCTTAAGAACTCTCCATATGGGATGCTTTGTACTAGATGTTGTGGGTGTGCACTAGAAGCGTGGAGCGTTGAATTCCCTGTGGTTGTTTTTCTATGTAAGGTAGTATGTATGTTTCCTTCATGTACATAGACCTTGACATCTAAGAAAACCACTTCTTGTTCACTAATATGTGAAGTGAACTTTAGATTTGCTGAATTGTCATTAATATCTTGTACAAATAGATTGGCACTTTCTTTGCTGCCCTGCCAAACCACAAAAACATAATTGATGTAACGGAACCAATGTCTGACTTGTCCAGCATATTTATTGAGAAGTGTTGGCTTAAGGACCCGCCCCTCCCACCAGCCTACCATCAAACAGCCATAGCTGTGGAGAAGCAGGATCCCATCGCCACACCCCTCAATTGCTTGTACGTTTGTGACCCAAGCATAAAATAGTTGTTATTTAGGGGCCAGCTAATACATTTGATTAATGTTTTGTTGTGTTCATAGTATTCAACTGGTCTGGTTCCCAAAAAGTGTTCTATTGCTCTGAGTCCCATATCGTGGTCAATGCAGTTGTACAATGACTCTATTTCTAGAGTGATGAATTGCATGTTTGTACCCCAATTGATATCTTGGATTTTTGTGAGAAAGTCACTGGTGCCTTTGATATAGGATCGGCGAGTTTTCACTAGATCTTGCAGGAAATATTCTACATATTGTGATATATGTTCTCCCATACTGTTGATCGCTGAAATAATTGGATGTCCAGGAATGGGGCTCACATTTTTTTGCATCTTGGGGACAAAATATATTGATGGGATTATTGGATGTTCTACCCAAAGGAATTTGAATTCTTTCAAGGATATAGTTCTGTCACAGGTGGAAGGGGTAACAAGATCACAGACCCTTACTAGACAGTTTAATGAGCTTCCAATCTGTTTATGCTTCCGCCCTCAGCAGGGGGACACCCCTCACCCCCTTGTTTGAATAGAGAATTGAAGAGTTGTGCTGGGGCTTGAAGATTTAAATGTTACTTCTTTGGAGTAATTCCAATCAATCGCGTTAATTTGTGCAAAGCGTATTTATTGACACATAAGATGAACAGCCAACACGTGTTTCACCCCTGATTGGCCAGCAGGCCTGGGGCTTCTTCAGGGCAATTGTAATACGATTTTTTAAGTTCCGGCTCTTAACGTAGTCAGGATGTGTAAGGTTCGATCTATAAGTCACGGCGTAATGCCTGGTCTGTCCAGCTCCGGTTTGGGTAACTGGCCGGTAAGTTGTTCTATTGTTATATTAATACTTCTACTTCCCTACCTTTTACAGCTCCTATTCATTACAAACTGTTTCCTAATTCTATTTTTTACAAAATAGTCTTTGATCTTCTTCTAATCTAGACTACTTTCTACATTCTTATCCTGCCTCTACCATCACTCTCTGTGCTACTACTATTTTCGATTATGAGTCGGTCTGTGTAGGTAGGTAAGCTTGCCCAGTCGGCAAACGGTGTTAAACAAAACTCTGATCCAGCAATAGCTCTAGGCAGTGCAGTCATCTGGGTTGCCCTTGCTGTCTATTCCAGTCTTCTTAATGTAAGTGCTTTGACAATTTCCAACAACAAAATGTCAATGTTTACACCAAGAAAAAGGTAGCAGTTGCCTTTTTGATTTGCTAGGAGCACATATCATACCGCTAGTGTTTCAGGGAATATTCTGCACATAAAGAAGTATGGACAAGAGAAATAGGACATTATTGATGATAGCTGCAGTTCGACTTTCCACATACCTCAGTCCGAACGGAAGTTGAACCCCCAATTCCCTGCCCGACTATCTAGTGTGTCTGACCAATGATTATATGACCCTGAAGAACAGAAGAAGACTACCGCCAAGTCCCGGCCTATCTGAGTCACTGAAACATGACTGCCAAATGCAGTAGTTCAAACGCTTCCGCTCACTCACTCGTGAACAAAAAACACACAGTGTTTGTTAGTTTGAAAGAATTATTTTCAATTAAGAAATGAAAAAATTATTTCTTTATTTTTAATAACGTATTATTCGGAGCGAGCACTGCTGATAGATGACGTTAAAGTTTAAACAACATTCCCATGAATCAAATTACTTTAACGTAATAGTTAACAGACACATGAAATTATTAGAATAACTGTGCGGGAGCCCCCACCTTCTTTAAAGTACTTAAAGTACTGCTGGTGATGACTTACTAGTAGTTGGTGAATCGTCCTGTTGGCAGGAGGGCAATGTAATCTTCTTTCTGTAATTAGAAAAATGGTGCACGTTAAGCAAGCATTCATCAGTTGTCCTAAGAAGTGTGGCATTTAATGGAATAAGCATATAAAAAGTTAACACCCTCCCCAAAACCATTACTTTTTTTCAATCCCAGTAATAAAAAATGTATTATGTAACATTTTCTTCCATTACGAGACGAAATAGGGGGTTGTGTATGGCATCTGAAAATATGACGTTTTTTCTAGACGTCACAACATCTGATGCGGCACAGATGACCACCAGTGCCGGGGCCAGCAGTGCGGAGGGCTCCACTCTAGGGGCGGATGCGGCGGCGCCACCAGGAGGAGCTGGGGGGGAAGGCTCAGCGGCGGCGGATGGCGGTAAGCTATTATACTCCTTACTTATTGAAATTTTTGAGTAGGCTCGCAAAGGGGTGTATGATGTACTGTACAGTACTACACTAGTACAAGTACACTGTACTGTTAAGAACAGTTACTAATTTAGAACTACTTTTTTGGCTATCACGGAGAAGACAGTCAACCTTGACTTGCAATAGCATTAGCGCCGGTACTTCTCGGGTAAGCATTGGCATCCTCTATTTGACTTCAACTCAGCTGACAAACTTTTATCGTGAAGCCAAGTCATATCAGATGTACTTTAGGGATGTGAAGATCGAAAAGTGAAAGAAGGGTGAAACGCAGGACGAGCGAGTCTTAACATTTATGACTGTAAAGAATGGTGTTTTTGAATGCAAGTCAAGAGAAGAAGACGGTGGTTTCCAAAATATAATGAAAAGGGTGTTAGTTGGTTGTTGAGAAAAAGAAAACTTGGTACATTTGAGACATTAAGAAGAATGATAGACATACTTTGGAAGCCTGGATTTTATCTTCTTTTTCCTCATCGATAGCAGAGGTGTATGATGTAGTAGAGCAGACGCTGAGTGGATGAAGATTGTTACTTTTAACAGCATATCCATGCCAGAGTAGCAAAGCTGAGGAAATCCAAATACTAGAATTTGTGATTGTTCACAAATACTCCCTGCCTTGACTAACAGTACAGTACTTTACTTTGCAAGCAAAGCATCTATTCTGTATGGATTGTGTAGTTGACAACATTATATCAAGTCAAGTCCCTTCCTCCGCCAAATATGGGTACCACCCTCACTCCCCATGTTAATAATTTATTTAAGCTGTGTCATGGGTGGACTATTGCTGTAGTTCACTCAATCTATCAAAACAAAGTACCTAAAGGCATCCATCATATAACCAAAGATCATGTGATCGGCAGGATAATGATATATGATCAGAATTGAATAATCTTCATTCTTCTTTTGTAGTAGTCAAGGCCCGGGGGGGCAGTGCGAAAGATATCATTACATTGAGCAGTAGCCCTTGATGTAACCGAGTATGGCCAGTGGCAGACCCACCCCTATAGAAAAGTAAGAGCTTCCTATCCCCACCTGCATGTACTGCTTAAAGTACCGCGAGTCTGCGTCATCATAGATTGTGTCTGTTTTTCTTGGGTGCAAGCTAAATGAGCTGCCACGCCGGCTACCACAAGTTCACGTACCAGTAATTTCTTCTGCAAAACAAGAGAAAAAAACAGAAGACTTTTTTTAGTACTCTCTGACTATGTATGTATTAGTGAGTCCATCCCTAGTCCTGCTAGTGGAATTCCTGAAACTCCCAGTAATGTCACAGGCCTACAAAGACGGCGGAAAGATACATGCCAAAATATTATACTGTGTTTGCTACTTGCTGGTGTTACTGGGAGTCAACTTTCCATTAAATTATTTTGACTTTATGTTAAAGACTATTGGCTACAATATTTTTATTTCTTTCTGCATATAGATGCTACTCCGAAAAAACTCACCCCAAAGGAGATGGCTGTCCGGGCCAGGGCCCGTAAGCTGGAGGCTATTTGTGCCGAGTATCGGCAGCTGTGGGCTCGGGAGCAGGAGGAGGAGACAGCAACCACTGCATCCTCCTCCAGTGCCCCCGTGGCCAGAAGCCTCCAGCCAAACGGAGCCATGGCCCGACAGCCTCCCACCGCCGCCGCCGCACAGCAGCAACACAATCAGCTGCCCCCCCCCCAGAGCCTGGATGGTACGTCAGCGCCGCCTCCGTAAAAGAGTGGAGTACCTGGAGCGTTTGGCTGAAAAACATCAGCGCCAGCTCCGGGACCTCCGCAAAGAGCTGCGGGACGTGCAGCAACAGCTGTCCACACTATGCCACCTTGCCCCTTTTTTAAAGACTGTTGGGGGGTGGGAATTGGGTGTTTGGGAAAGGGGACTTTTGGACTTTTGGTCATTGGTTGGGGTTAGGTAGGGGGTGAGTTGGGTTAATTTATTTTATTTTTGGACTACATGAATATATTTCTTAATAATTATTTTTCATACCAAAACATAGTATACGCAGTCATATTATTTTGTGTGGGGGTGGGCGGTGGTTACTGGATGTTTGGTTTCTTCCAACTTACCAGCATGAATGAAACATCTAGTCCTGAAATGTACCAAAGTGCCAGTAACCGAGTTAGTGAATTCAGTAGCCCTACTAGTACTTTATTAGTAGTACTGGCAGTCTCTGCTCTCCTCCCAGTCCTAGCCCATTATTCTACCTCTCAAAAATGCTTATTTTACCTGTGATTCATGTTTGAGAATGGGGTAGCCACAGGGCTGCCTGCATGGCAAATGGTGATTAAGGTTGGTTGTTGACATGAATCCTCGACGGATCAAATATCATTGTTGTGCTGGTAGTAGTAGTGGTACACACTGGCAGTAGCAGCATATGAAAAAAACAGGAAATGAAACATTGAGTGGCCTGAGCATAGCATTAAAAACAGTACAACAGATAGTACGCTACAGAACAGTGCCATAAATTGTAGCCTAAGTAGTCAATCAATCAATCAATCAATCAATCAATCATAGCATTTGTATAGCGCACTACTCACCCGGAGGGTCTCAAGGCGCTTGGGGAGGGGGGGGTCCGCTACTGCTCGAACAGCCAGGTCTTGAGCTTCCTGAAGGCGAGGTGGTCTTGGGTCAGGCGGAGGTGGGTCGGGAGGGAGTTCCAAGTCTTGGCGGCCAGGTGGGAGAAGGATCTTCCTCCTGTTGTGGCTCTTCGGATGCGGGGGACGGCGGCGAGGGCGTGGCTGGTCGATCGAAGGTGGCGTGTGGGAGCGTAGAAGTTGAGGCGGCTGTTGAGGTAACTCGGGCCTTGGTTGTGCAGGGCTTTGTGTGCGTGGGTGAGGAGGCGGAAGGTGATTCTCTTGTTGACCGGTAGCCAGTGCAGGTCTCTCAGGTGTCTGGAGATGTGGCTTCGTCTGGGGATGTCGAGGATGAGTCTTGCTGAGGCGTTCTGGATTCGCTGGAGTCTCTTCTGGAGCTTGGCGGTGGTTCCGGCGTAGAGGGCGTTGCCGTAGTCCAGACGGCTGGTGACGAGGGCCTGGGTGACCGTCTTCCTGGTCTCGGTGGGGATCCACCGGAAGATCTTACGTAGCATGCGCAGGATGTTGAAACAAGACGAGGAGACGGCGTTGACTTGTCTGGTCATGGAGAGGGAGGAGTCCAGGATGAAGCCCAGGTTGCGTGCGTGGTCTGTTGGTTTGGGTGCGGAGCCCAGGGCGGGTGGCCACCAGGAGTCGTCCCAGGCGGAGAGCGAGGAGCCCAGGATGAGAACGTCCGTCTTGTCTGAGTTCAGTTTCAGGCGGCTAGTCATCATCCATTCGGCTACGTGTTTCATCCCTTCGTGTAGGTCGGCTCTGGCGGTGGCGGGGTCGTTGGTCAGGGAGAGGATCAGCTGTGTGTCGTCGGCGTAGGAGATGATGTTGAGGTTGTGTTGGCGTGCGATGGCCGCAAGGGGGCTCATGTAGACATTGAAGAGGGTGGGGCTGAGCGAGGAGCCTTGAGGAACGCCGCAGATGACTTCGGTGGCCTCTGACCTGAACGGGGGTAGGCGGACTATCTGTGTTCTTCCAGCGAGGAAGGAGATGATCCATTCCAGTGCCTTCTCCTGGATTCCGACGTTCCTGAGGCGTTGCACTAGGGTGCGGTGGCAGACAGTGTCGAATGCCGCGGAGAGGTCTAGGAGGATGAGGGCCGCTGTTTCTCCGTTGTCAAGCAGGGCACGGATGTCATCGGTGGCAGCGATGAGGGGGTCTCGGTGCTGTGGTTGGCCCTGAAGCCCGACTGTGAGGGGTCGAGGGATCCATTCGTCTCGAGGAAGGCGGCCAGCTGCTTGTTGACTGTCTTCTCGATGACTTTGGCTGGAAACGGGAGGAGCGAGATGGGGCGGTAGTTCTTGAGTTCGGTGGGGTCTGCTGTTGGTATCTTTAGTAGAGCGCTGAGTTCGGCGTGCTTCCAGCTCTCAGGGAAGGTTGCGGTGTCGAAGGAGGCGTTGATGATGTCCTGTAGCTGGGGTGCGATGGCGGCGTCGGCTTTGTTGAAGACGTGGTGAGGGCAGGGGTCGGTTGGAGATCCGGAGTGGATGGAGTTCATTGTGCGGATGGTGTCTTTGGTGTTGATAGGGGTCCAGGCGCTGAGGGTGGTGGTGGGGGGTGTTGGTGCGGTCATGGGGAACGTTGGTTGTGTGCTGAAGCTGTTGTGTATGTCAGCGATCTTGTTGTGGAAGTAGGAGTCGAGGGAGTTGCAGAGGTCTTGTGATGGGGTGATGTCGTTGATTCCGGCGTTGGGTGTGCTAAAGTATTCTAAATATAAGTACTAGTTTCGTGGACTATGGCTACTATAAGAAATATTATGAAGGCAAAGGATACTTAAACATAAGAATTGACCATTTGATTCGTCATGTGTACGAGCATGATGTTTGTTCACGATGTCGCACATGAAATTCCATTTTCCAACATTTTTCTGGTGCTTAGACCTTATCCTCCCCTGCAAGTGTGTGGAATTTCTTGTTGTCAGAGTCATACCTGAATAAACAAGCATTTACAATGCAACGGTTTCGCCTTTGCAAAAGTTAGAGCTATTGGCATTGTAAATGACAAATTTTTTATTTATGTGTTGGTTTTGAAAACAGATAAATAAATGCATTGTCATTTACATTTCCAATAGCTTAATCTCTCACAAATGTGAGACCTATTGTACCCTACTGGACGAGCTCAGCAGACAGCAATTACTACCACACACACACACACACACACACACACACACACACACACACACACACACACACAGAGCCACCGATCCAGGTGAGGAGCCGAATAAAACAGATAGTGAGAAAATACAATAGTGCAACATGCAGCGCACACAAGCCCAGTGGATCCTTTTTCTGCCGCCCTCAGCTCCTAGGCAGACCTGGACAACTTCACAGAAGGCAGATGGAGACAAATGAATGGCCGCCCTGCGCCAGACGTGGGCAGTGCCCAGGCTCGCGCTGGAATGCAGCGAATGACACAGGGGGGTGTTACTTCACAGTATTCAAGTAGACGGCCGCCAAGTGCCCGTTGCCTCTTCCCTGGGGGCCGACAGGAGTTTGGAGATGGGCTTCAGTCGGCTGAGCCCTGGCATTTTCATTTAACTTTTGATCACAGACAGTGAAGAATGTGACAAATATATCAACAGACTTATCACAAGACCAAATAACGTTTCTGTAGCACTACAGGTTGTAAATAGGCACTTTTCTTCTTAGTTGCAGTTCAAAAATAGTTTGTTTACTTTACTTCAGTAAATAGTTCTTTGCGTGTTATTTCCTACACAGTTCCCTCAGTTCCAGTTACTTTAAAAAGACAGGATAATGCCCCAGTTCTTTGTTGGCAAGGTTGGAAGTCCACTAAAAATACTTCTGGGGCGGTTTCTAGGACTTCAGGCCAGTCTTAGGCCTTCTGGGTGCTTCATAGCGCTTCTGTGCGCTCTAAACGGGAGAAATCGCGTCACCCTACCAAATCTCACGCATCTCGCGTGAGTCGCGTA
Organism: Lissotriton helveticus; assembly: GCF_964261635.1. NCBI lineage: Eukaryota > Metazoa > Chordata > Amphibia > Caudata > Salamandridae > Lissotriton > Lissotriton helveticus. Next base: position 270,532,194 of record NC_136068.1, read on the forward strand.
CCTACGGCCCTACCAACTCTCACGCATCACGCGTGAGTACGGGTACGCGACGTACTGAAGGAACGAAGCGTACTGTTCAGAGGGGTACGCAGCGTATCTTGCAAGGCGCACAGTTCACCCAATGTGAAGCGTACAGTTCAGGTGAGTACGCAGCGGACCTTACAATTAATCTGCAGGTGGGAGGAAACAGAACGCCCAGTACGTGGAGTAAAATTCTAAAAGCGCTCAGTTGATTTAACGCTTTATGGGCAATGCGAGGTGTACTCTGGTCACCAGCACTACGGAGCGCCCTCGGCTACTCAAGCAACGCGCAGCTCCATCACTCATCTGAGTTTGAGCCACTCTATTACCACAGCCTCGAGGCAAGGAATGCACATCCATCATCCTAACTCAGAAACTCGGGATAATTATAAACATGGAGAGTTTTGCTAACCCACCCAGGTGATGAGCCGATTAAACAAGCACTCACCCGAGGCGGCGGTCGAAGAGCTGGGGGGCGTGTTTTTCGTGCTCTCCCCTTCCCATTGGCTGGAAGGTAAAATTCCAGCCAATGGGAAGAGGAGAGGGCGGAACTTAAAAAAAGAGTCAGAAACGCCCACGATTCGCGTTCTGACCGGGAAAGAGTGATGGACAACCGTGTCTTCCAATGGCTAGCCTCCATTTATGGAGCTAGCCAATGGAAGAAGGGGCGGTTCCAAGTCCCTACTATTGAGATAACATTAGATTTCGTCCTGGCGTTGCAACTGCTAGTTGCAACATCAGGACGAAACCTAAACAAGCACAAGAGATAAGAAGAGAGGGTGAATATATACAATTTAAAAAAATTGAATCACAATATCAAAGGGTCACCGTTGAGTACAGTAAATATTTCATGGACACTCTGTAGCTAATTCAGCAACAATTCGACCCAAATGAATAATCAGCATGGTCTTCCACAGGGAAAAAGATTAGCAACCACAGGATTCCCACAAGAATGGGTGTTGTAACAGTTGCAGACATTATCTCAATTATGAATATGTATTATCCAAAAATCAGAAGACCGAGGTCAATAACTGTACAATCACCGCTATGCCAGCTCCTGTACACGCTGCAAAAAGTTGGAGGAAGTAATGGTGTTTGTGTTGTTGCAACTCTGCTCTGGAAGGCCACTACACTCATTCTTGTGTGAATCAAGCCTCTAAAGAACGCCCAACGTGCATTCATAGATTATAGTGCAAATCCTTTTCTAGACACGGTCAGAATATGGTCCCCCAAGATCTGTTTTCTTATTATGTTTTGTATAACAAAAATACTACAAATCTACAATTTTATTACTAAAAACTGATCGTTGTCAAGTTTTACACTTGCTCAAGAATAAAATAAGAGGGCCAAATATCAAAAGGTTTACCTCACCGCAGCAATAGACTAGTTGTTACTTGCTTCCTGACCTTTTAATAAACTTTGATGATTCAAAAAGAAAGGAAAACGCATTTTTCATCAACATGTTGTCACTTGAAATCTGGTGTATTTCATTTAGAAAATAACTAATGGAATGGCTTTTTGTACCATGCAATTCAAAACGTCCTGCATACGTCCATGATCCCTACCATGTTTTGCTCTATTACATGAACATTTTGATTGTATTTCAGAAATCAAATGAATTGGGGTCAAATGAGTAGACCAGTACTGCCAGACTCCTGATGGCCCAGAATATTTAACTATAGTATTGAGAGACCCTGCATATGCCATATTTTAGAAATGAATTGCTAGATATTAGGATCACTTTACTAGTACGCCTATAGTCTTCTGGCACCAATATCTTAAAAGCTTCATCAACAGTCAGGAACTTTCCTAGATATGGTACTGAAAATAGGAAGAGCACTATACGGTTTTTATTTACGAATGCTCTGTGCAACCTGGACCATATTTCTACAACAAATCATTAACTAATGCTCTGCACACTCTTTACATACACTCAGCCGTCTATTACACCCATACCAGGCACTGTTCTGCCCATCTGCATTCACAAACTAGACATGAGCCAGTCTCTGCACTGTATGCAGACCCTCCAACAAGCTCTTCCTTTCCCACATACCACTACATGTGTATAACCTTTTCTGTGTCAAACATTTGTAGGTCCTGCTTAAGACAGGGCGTGTGCTGTCTGTCGCTAGACCTATTAGCTTACAGCCTGCTCAGGGTTTTCCACAATATGAAAATCATTGTTCCACTTATTTGCTTGCTTTTTCTTCGTCAGTTTACGCAGGCTTTCCTTTTTCTTGTGTTTGTCCCTCTCCTGGAGCATGGATGCATTACTTCTGTCCTTCCACTGTTCATTTTTCAGGTGCTATTATTCTATTTTTGTTTAAGCACTCTACAAGAGTATGTACATTTTCCAGCTGTCCCTCACGTACAAATCCAGACCTCCACGTTCATCTTTCTTGCCCTCCCTCAGCTTCATTCCCGCTTCCTCTCCACTCACCTGCTCTTGTAGTTCTTGCTTCCACACCGCCCCAGTATCTGTTTACATCTCCAATCCCCACTGACAACACTGTTTTCAGATTGCTCTCCCAAAGTCTCCCACCACCAGCTTGCTTCCCATCCAGCTCACCCTTTATCAACTTGCTGCTGCAGCCCCTTTCGTCCACCCTCCATTGTCAGATTGCTCCCTAAGCCCTTTCTGTACTCCTCCCTCTGTTAGCTTGCTTCCCCAGTCACATGTTGCCAACATACTTACCCTTTCCTCCAGGCCTCCGCTGTCAGCTTGCTGCCACAGGTCCTCCTGCCCACCCTCCGCTGCCATCTTGCTGCCCCTGGCCGTTCTGTTGACCCTTCATTGTCTCTTGTGTCTTCTTCCCCTACTCGTACATTTCTCTCGCCCGATCTCCTTGTGGCCCGTTCCCCAGCCATCCTTTTTTTTCCATTTGAAGGGGGAAATAAACCACATTACCGCTGCCCACATCATAGCGCTTCCCCCTCCCCCTAAAAAATATATATATAATTTTGGCATGCTGCTATACAACATGTTTAAATCATTGCCAATAGCTCCATTATTTCAAGTGCCCACTTGTTTTCATGGTTGCAGGCTGCTAATCTTTACTTCGAAAGGAGCACTGGGTTGCATGCTTGGACATCCTACATTTCCTTGCAGAGGTACTTTCCCTTGCTATGTATTTGTGGGATGCATGGGGTTGTAGCAATGTTTTTTTTCCTGCAAGGAAAGGGGATGTGTTGGATCTGCTGCTCAGCCAGTGTGTCTGAGGTATAGAATGTTAGTGTGTGATGATGCTGTAGAACATTGGATGTGGGAGAGTCAGTTGAAGGATGGGTTGAGCAGCTCCTGGTGGGCTCTTAATTGCATCTCTTGAACTCAACATCTTAATAAATCATCTTGCTTAATATACATCTGGATTGATGGACTCTTCTTCTATTACAATATATTAGAGCACACCGCAGCAGACCACCTCCAATTCATTCACTGTGGCCGACCCGATTCCAGCTCAAGAACTGACAAGACCAGAATTCAGTTGCTTCCACTGCATGCCAGCAGCGCCTTCCCCTGTTGCAATCTAATCACATGGAAGAGGTGGCATGGTTTTAACTACTGCAAGTCTCTAATGCCATACCGATTCTCTAGAGGGTGGCACAGAAGTTACCAGCTGTCTTGGGCCAGGACTTCCATTCTATACGCTATATCCGTCCTTGTATTTCCAAAGCTTCACATTGTAATCCTAAAACTTCATAATTTCTGAAATGTTTCTCATTGCACAGAGGCATAAGCTTGGTTTCGCAGATATTATCGCGATGCCTTAAGTATCATACATAACCACAAATGGAACCGTCGCACATAGACGACCTGAAAACGTGCCACCTATCCCCAAATGGTCAGTTCTCAGAGCAGACCCCATGGTCACACCAACCCTCCATGCCCGCACCTTCCTGCCGGCAGTAGGACATGGCTGCTTCAGGGCTTCCAGCGGCTGTGGAACACGCGGTCCTGTTCGGCTCCCTGCTCCGACCTCCAGCCTCTTCTTCCCCGGCAACAGAAGCAGCAGCAGTACCGCTCGCGCTGCCCCGTCGCACAACGTCATCCACCCGCGCCGCTTCAAGATAGAGGGGAGAAAAAATCGGTCGCCATCTTAGTCTTACCTGATTTCGTAATGTAACATTTGTATTTGTTTGGCATAGACCTGTGCTCCAAGGTTTGCAATTTCCGGACAGAAAAATTGATAATTAACACATAAAACACACAAAAACACATATTTTACATCTGTACTGTTTTTATATTTATGGATGTTTTGTAAGCTTTTTACAAATATTATTTAAAAACTATATTTTGCAAACGCTGTTATGTAATGAAGGTCATGTCCAATTCGCTCCAAGTGAAAACACCGGCTCGCTATATTTCCAAAATGACCGGCATATTTAGATCACCATAATAAATGTTGCCCACCGCGCTCCCAACATTGAGTAATTTCAGCCTATTTGCGCACGTGCGCAGGTGGGTGTGTCGTGAAATATCCAAATCGTTTGTGTTCCGCAGAACACGTTCAAATGAAGTGAGTTTGATGTATGCGTTTTAAGGGGTGAGATGTGCTAGCAGAAAGCATTGTTAAAATCTAAGTGCTCGCATATCGAAAGGGCAACAAAATCACATTTCAAGCGATTTCAATAAGGCTATACAATTGTATATATTGAATCATATACAACTGTGCAATGAATCTGCGATTTTACTACACAGTAAGTACACTAAAACTCTTCTTTGATTTGCAAATAAAAAAGGAGATTGTTTACTAAAGATAACTATTAAACAAGTCAGGTCCCGGGCCGCGCTGTGATTGGCTGACGTCACGGGGGTGTTCCGGGCCGGCAGCCAATCACAGCGCGGCCCGGGACAAAGGGGCGGGGCTTAAAAAAAGCACCAGAAACGCCCCCGAATCGCGTTTTCAAGAGAAAGCGCGATTGACAGCCTCTGTCTCCCAATGGCTAGCCTCCATTTATGGAGCTAGCCAATGATAGACCGAGGCGGGTCATCACCCGACATAGAACTCAAGAGGTTTTGCTAGCGCATGCATTGCTAGGCAAAACCTAAAAACCACACAGCCCGGGGGAAGAGGATTAGGGTTTTTGAAGATTGGATGGGAATGGGATTTTTTGGGAAAGGTTTTGTGGAGAGAAAAAAAAAACACATTATGGACGAACAACAAATGAAGAGAAACACATTTTTGGATTCAAAGATATCCATAAATCTGTTAAGGGACATAAAGGTAGTGCACTACTGCATGCATGAAGTTGTTTGCTAAACGGATGGTTAGGTTACTGAAAAGTTGTACTTACTACATCTTATTAGTAAGTATGAGGAAACAATTTCACATTGACACTAGTACAGGGCTGCATTAATTACGCAATTTCACTTGCCTTTCTACCCTCATAGAGAATAAACACTTATTATTAGTACATTAAGTTAGTTATAAAAATAGCAAAGAAATGTATGAAATAGCTGGAGATATGACTTTGAAGCAGAGATCAAAGAAACGCACCTAGTCACATTCATAGAAGTTCAAGATTTTTACAGCAATAACATTTAAAAGATAAGGAGAAGTTAAGGGAGAATACTGTAACTTTATGTTGTGGTTGTCCTGTTGAATTTGTGAAGTTGCATGCATCCAGCCATTCCTCTTGTTCGCGATATACTCCTCCATTCCATCTTACGCTCCGTCGATCAATATTGGTGACCAGACACACTGTCCACTGGCTGCCTGATGAGTAATTGCGGATTGCGTCTGAGTTCAGCGTTTGTTCCATGGCGCATGGTAAAAGCCGTCCTGTAATTTTTAATGGGAAAAAACAGGAAGTGAACCAGTTAAAAAAAATCTAAGGTATGTTGTGTATTGCAAAAATAACACTTTCAGTTTTCAGAGCTGACATTATTATTATATACAATCATCACTTCAAAATTGCATAACCTGGTTCTCTTTTACAAGGATAGTAATAGTAACTATGGTTGAATTCTGCGTATCCACCATGGATTTCCTTAAAGAAAATTGCAAACAAAATTAGACATTCCCAGGAGTGCTCCCAGACCCCTGAACCCAGTCGGAAAAATGTAGAACACCCCCAAGTAGCCCCCTAAAAACATGAGATACTGCTACCAGGTTGAACCCTAACTTCAAAACGTGCCAAAACACACTCTTCAAGTAGGCACAAACCCCCCTTTTCCACCGTGGATTTTCTTCAAAACACTTGCAATCAAAATTATACATTCTCAGGAGTGCCCCTAGTCCCCGTAACCCAGGCGCAAAACTGTAGAACCCCCCTAAGTAGCCCCCCTAAAACATGCAATACTGCGACGGGGATGAGGCCTAGTTGAAAAGAAGAAAGCGCACTTTGAAATTAGACCCAAAATACCCCTTTTCCACCATGGATTTTCTTCAAAACACTTGCAATGATTATTAGACATTCCCAGGAGTGCTCCCAGACTCCTAAACCCAGCCGCAAAAATCTAGAACCCCCCCCCCAAGTAGCACTCCGCAGAAAAGCAATTTTGTTAAAAAAAAAACATTTCCCCTCGGATTTTCTTCAAACCACTTGCAATCACAATTACACATTCCCAGGAGTGCTACCAGACCACTGAACCCAGTCGGAAAAATGTAGAACACCCCCAAGTAGCCCCCAGAAAAAATGCAAAAGTGCTAACCCTAACTACAAATCGTGCCAAAACACACTCTGCAACTAGGCCCAAACCCCCCTTTTCCACCATGGATTTTCTTAAAAACACTTGCATTCAAAATTAGACATTACCAGTAGTGCTCCCAGACCCCTGAACCCATTCGCAGAAATCTAGAACACCCCCAAGTAGCGCCCTAAAAACATGCGATACCACTACCAGGTTGACCCCTAACTCCAAATCGTGCCAAAACGCACTCTGCAGCTAGGCCCTAACTCCCCTTTCCCACGATGGATTTTCTTAAAACCACTTGCAATCAAAATTAGACTGTGCCAGCAGTGCTCCCAGACCCCAAATCCCACCCCCAAAAACCTGGAAGCCCCCCAAACAGCCCCCCAAAAACAGGCAAGTGAGCAAAAACGGAAAAACTTTTTCAGCATGGATTTTTTTCAAACCACTTGCGCCCGATATTAGACCTTCCCAGCAATGCCCCCAGAGCCGTCAACCCACCCGCAAAAAAGTAGAACACCCCCAAACAGGCAAAAAGCAAAAATGGAAAATGTGACACAGAAAATTTCCGGCCTACCTTCAATTCAGTCCAAACGCGCTCTGCAGCTAGGCCCTAACTCCCCTTTTCCACCATGGATTTTCTTAAAAACAAATGCAATCAAAATTAGACTGTGCCAGCAGTGCTCCCAGACCCCAAAACCCACCCCCAAAAACCTAGAAGCCCCCCAAACATCCCCCCAAAAACAGGCAAGTGAGCAAAAACGGAACAACCTTTTGACCATGGATTTTATCCAAAACACTTGCGCCCGATATTAGACCTTCCCAGAAATGCCCCCAGACCCGTCAACCCACCCGCAAAAAAGTAGAACACCCCCAAACAGACCAAAAGCAAAAATGGAAAATGTGACACAGAAACTTTTCGGCCTACCAGTCAACATCGGTCCAAACGTACTCTGCAGCTGGATTTTCTTCAAACCACTTGCAATCTAAATTAGACTATCCCAGCAGTGCTCCCAGACCCCCAGACCCTCCCCACAAATCTAGAACACCCCCAAACAGCCCCCCAGAAACACGCAATACTGTTAGGCCTCAGTTTAAATTGTGCCAAAACGCTGTCTGCAACTAGGCCCAAACCCCCCTTTTCCACCATGGATTTTCTTCAAACCACTTGCAATCAAAATTAGACCTTCCCAGCAGTGCTCCAAGACCCCCCGACCCACCCCTACAATTCTAGAACACCCCCAAACAGCCCCCCAAAAACATGCAATACTGGTATATTTAAAACATGGCAAATTGCGCTGTTCACCAAAAATTGCTGTTCAACTTTTCAGCACTTCCACTACTTCGATCCTCTTGAAACTTACCTGGACACTTGTTCCAGCGATTCCCAAGAATCTCAGCAAGGCAGAACAAAATCGAACCACTGCGCTCTTTGAAGAAGAAGAAGAAGAAGAAGAAGAAGGTAATCCATCTGCCTTGAGGGAAATTGATAGGTGGAGTCTGGAGGAGGAGGATAGAGGAGCATGGTTGAGTTGTGAACTTGTGAACCTCAGGAATGCAGACTGCGGCACCTTCAAATCAATAAGGAAAATAAGATGAAGACAGTGCTGCTGATGGACTTGTTGTGAGAGTTTTGTGTAGTAAAAGTTGCAAAACAAAGAAAGACACACAGGAATAAAAGAGAATAAGGACGAAAAAAAAGGAAGTCATTTTCAGGCCTCGGTGTCAGGGAAGTAGAGCTCGTCCTCAAACTCTATGAATTGAGACGGGAGTAGGTCAGCTAACAGAGAAGAACTTCCATCACCTAAGTCGGTGTCCTCTTCTTCCTGCGTGCATTCACGTATTTTGTAATCTGGTGGTATGAAGTGCTGATTCATCTTGATCAGTGTTAACCTCCCCACATTTTTGGGCGAGAGGCGGGTCCTTTTTGAAGTTACAATGGCACCAGCAGCACTGAAAACAAGTTCAGAAGATACGCTTGCGAGTGGGCAAGACAAATAATTTAGAGCCAGGTTGGTGATGAGTGGCCATAGAGGCCTTTTCCTGTACCAATACAGCAATGGGTTCTTATTAACAAAGACCTCTGTTGGGTCATCCAGATAGGCCTGCACCATCGACTCAAGGTTCTCCAGGGTTGCTCCACTTTGCGTACCATCTGTGGCCTTTGCATCACTGGAACGAGCAAACCCTTGATGAGTTAGCCAATCCACTTCCCCCCTGCACGATCAGCCTCTCGTCATCATCATCAGATAAAATATCAATGGATACATTTGGATTTGTTTTTCTTTTGCCTTCCTCGATCTTCCTCATGTGTGCTTCCCAAATAATAGTGTGGTGTTGCTTGATATGACCTCTCTGGCCTCCGGTACCATAGTTGGTACCAAGCTTACCCCGACTAACTAATACTTTACAAATCGAACAAACAACCATGTTTTTCGCCTTTTGGCTAACAGTAAAGAAGTCCCAAACTGGGGACTGGAAATGTCTGCTGGTGGTGGAGGTGCTACTTTGACTTTCAATGCCAGATGAAGTGGAGGATGGGTGTGGCTGAATTCGTTTCTGTTGTTCACTTACAGCACCACTACTTGAGGTAATGGAGGTCGAGCTGGATGGAGGTCCCTGCCGGCCCCTCTGACTAAAAAATATGGAAGCTGTAGGTCGTGTTGGTGTTGTAGTTAACTGCGTTGGTGGTGGAACCAGGGCCACGCCGCCCACATCCCCCTCAGCAGCCATTCGGGATAGGGTGAAAATTTCTGTCTGTTGCATGCCCGCTGGGGCTGGAGTGATGACTGTGATGACTGGGTCGTCGTCAGACTGTTCATCAACAGCAGAGGACACCACTTCTTGTTTGTCATCATCACCCATAAGTCGAAGCCTTGCGGGAACTTTCCTTTTAGGCTTAGCTACCTTTGTCGGCTCATGGCGTGCCTCACTCTCAGACTGCATTTGTGGGTTCCAATCAGGATCAAGGTCCTCAGAAGGAAGGGGGCTTGAAGAAGAACTTGTAGTAGTAGTAGTAGCCCTCCTTGACCTTTTTCTTGCTGGGGATCTGGAAGACAATGGATCATCATATGGAGGAGTGGCTTCCTCAGATGATATCTCCGCTTCAATATCAATTTCCTGATGTGCCCCTACTTCTAGAGGAACAAGTGTTGTAGGCAGTTGTACCGCTCCATGAACCTCTAGTTGCATCTCTCCATGCGCCTCTTCATGCGCCTCTCCTTGCGCCTCTCCTTGCGCCTTTCCTTGCGCCTCTCCTTGCGCCTCTCCTTGCGCCTCTCCTTGCGCATGTACTTGCACTTGTACTAGTTGCACCTGTGGTTGTCGTTGCGGCTGTGGTTGTTGAACACTCGTCAGCTGAGTTACACCTGGCGTTGATTGGATGGTACTTTCTTGTGATGAGCCAACATCACTGGTCGATGATGATTGAACAACCAAAGTGGCTGCCGCAGCAGCACTCATGGTCTTGGACCTAACTTGGAGTGGTGGCACTGAGCCCAATGAAGCGGAGGTGCTGCTTCCAGCTTGGTCCCTGGCGGACACTGCTGCTGCTGCAGGCGGAGTTTTTTTTTCCAAAAAAAGGTGTCGGTGGGAACACCAGTCTTCTTGATAGGTGGCGCCACTTGCTTCTTCTGCTCCTTCTTACTGGCAGTGGCACTGGCAACTTTTTTCACTGAGGCACTACGGCCACCTTTCTTTGGGCTCATCTTCTTCAGATGTCAGAACAGCAGGCCGCAGTTGCATGAGTTGCAGAGTTGTCTTGTCTGCGGCCACACGTGACGTCACATGACGTTGTGCTGCACACACCGCTGCAGGACTTCTTCCTGGCACTGGTGGTTCTCTTGTGCACGTAAAAGCAATGGAAGCCAGAGGAACATCAGTTAAACACCCCAAAAGTCGAAAAACATACAAAAATCATCACAATCCAATTCCATCCATGCCCTCAATGATGTTTAAATTCAATACACCCCACAGAAAGACTAGGTCCATGCACCACTGACTAACCCTGGGCATAATGGATGGATGCAAGGCAAAGTGGGTGCAGGCCTGAGCACACTGCCTGGCTTCAAAATGGCACCTTGTCCCCCAACACATGGCCAGGCCTCAAAATGGCCCCCACCCACATGGCAGACCCCAACAACACCCCAAAAAGTAAAAAAAAACACACACAAATCACCACAATCCAATGCCATCCATCCCCTCAATGATGTTTAAATTCAAGACACCCCACAGAAAGACTAGGTCCATGCACCACTCAGTACCCCTGGGCATAATGGTTGAAAGCAAGGCAAACTGGGTGCAGGCCTGAGCAAACTGCCTGGCTTCAAAATGGCCCCTTGACCCCACCACATGGCCAGGCCCTGCCTGTGTCAGGCCTCAAAATGGTCCCCACCCACATGGACAGGCCCCAACAACACCCCAAAAAGTCAAAAAACACACAAAAATCACCACAATCCAATGCCATCCATGCCCTCAATGATGTTTAAATTCAAGACACCCCACAGAAAGACTTGGTCCATGCACCACTCACTACTCCATGGCCTACTGGCTAGTGAGGCTTTACAGGCACCCCAAAATTTAAAAAAAATCACCATATAACAGTGAGCTAAAATTCCATGACATAAATGAGAATTAAGTTTAAAAACAAAATCACAGAAACAGTTGTATCATGCACCCATGACTAACCCTGGGCCTACTGGATACCGTGGCTACCCACAATATATATTTTTTTTAAGTTGTGAAAAAAGTTTTAAAACTGTTGTTGCAGCAACTGCAATGCCCCAAACAAACAACACCAACTTACTTGTAAAATCTCAAGTCCAAAAGTGATCCAAACACCAAAGTCCAAAAAGTCCTCTAATAGACAAATATAAATATCCAGCAGCAGCCACAAAAAGTAATCCTTCCAGCTCCAGTTCCAAATCAAAAGTGACCAGGACATGGACAAAGCACTGGGAGGAGCCTGCTGGACAGGAACAGGAAGTTGGAGACTCTGGGGCACTTCCTTCCTTCCACCCTCCCCCCCAAAAATGGACTCCTTGCACCAAAAAGTGCAGCAAATGTCAATCTGAGGATTTATTCTGATCAAAATCACCATTTTCAGAAGGTTTATGCTTCCTGCGGTGGATTTCTTGTGCAGAATTGCAATTTTTTGCAATTTCGGGAAAGCGAGCTGTTCAAATCTCCCTCCGGAAGTCAGCTGCGTGCCGCATCTACGTGTTTGGCATTGTTTACTCCCGCAATGCATAATCGCGGGCCCTTATGACGTTCTCGCGTTGTCAAACTCTCACTGTGCAAGATGGCGAGCCGCGATGATGTAATTGCGTTCGAAAAACTCTTGCGCGATCACACAGCAAGATCCAAAATGGCGCAGCACACGCAAACCAGGAGAAAAACAACTCGGTGGACTCAGAATCACGATAAGTCAACGCCACACGCGGCATATTGTAATTTTCAAGCGCGACCAAGCAAAAAAATCCGCAGCTTGCAAATTTGCGGATGTTTGGGAAAATTCACGCAATTCGCGGACCGCGAATTTGCCAAAAATCCTCAAATTCCACGAACGAAACGGATTTTACGCCCACGCTTAGTTAGTTGTTTGTTGTGATTGGCTCGAAAGTATAGTTGTTTTATGTCCTCTGTGATCCTTTCATGGAAGATATCGATTGAATCTTTTGGCATTTGTGGTACAACTGTAGATTTCTTTTTGAAGGTGCTGTTGCCTGCTCCCATTTGTAGGATGTCCGCTTGTACTAATTGTTGCTGCTTGGAGAGATTTGCATTGTGCATTTCTCCACTTGATTCCAGCATGATGGACTGTGCTGCAAGATAGATCGGGACATCTGAGGCCTGAAGCCTCTTTTTTGGTTTTTTAGCCTGTTCAACTCGATTGCTTTCCAAACCTTGCTTTATTGTAAAAAACTTTACTAGTTTGAATTTTCGAATGAAGCTGAAAATATCGATCCGGGTCTGAGCATAATTAAAATCGTTGGGTGGACAAAATGAAAGGCTTAACAGGAGTATTTGTTTTTCCTTATCAGTTAGTTCCATTGTAGAGAGGTTTATGATGGTTTTGTCATTTTTGATGTTGGTTGTTATTTGCGCCAATATTTTCTTTTTGGCTTGGAATTTGCTTTTTTTGCATCTGACTCTTCTTTTTGTGTTTCTTTGTGTGTATATATATATATATATATATATATATATATATATATATATATATATATATATATATATATATATATATTAAGCATGGGCGTAAAATCCGTTCCGGGTTTCTCCGTGCCCGATTTGAAGAGGCCGCCCTGAAGGGTCAGGGGCTACCCTACTGGAGGTGTTTTCTTGGATATTAATAGAGGGAGCATGACCCACACGCTGCCATCAGTCCTACGAAGGAAAAGCCAGTGAGGTAAAAAATGAATGCAGCGCTGGAAGGGATTTGGTCGGGGAAGATTCCCCTTCCAATCGTTCAGTTTGCAGAAGCATGTAATGCGAGCAAAGGTGTTATTTGAGCATTGTGCTGCGACAAGGAACCCTGCCTGTTTACCACTGGGATGTTAATAACATTTACCACCGTGAATGCACAAGGGTAAAAAACAGCGTAATTTTGCTGACAGAGACTATAAGGGATTTGCCATCACTTACCCAGATGAAAATGGTGCATTCTGGAAGTTGTATGAGAAAATCAGTCAGGTGACCAGGAGCGTTATAAATTTGAAGGCACAGACACTATTGGTGTGATTCCTGCCCGTGATCAAGGCCAAAAGGTGCCGAAACTAGTTGGGAAAAGATGGAATGCTGTGCTGTGAGCTCCATTAAAAGCCTTCCTGTTCACTGAAATGGGCCTCTTGCTTGGTGTTTCTTTGAGTGGAATTGCCGGGTTTCTCCGTGCCCGGTTTGAAGAGGCCGCCCTGAAGGGTCGGGGGCTCCCCTACCTGAGGTGTTTTCGTTGATTTATATATATATATATATATATATATTAAGCATCGGCTTAAAATCCGTTCCGCTCGCGGATTTTGCGGATTTTCGGTAAATTCGCAATCCGCGAACTCTAGCGAACTTGCCAAAAATTCGTAAAATCCGTGCGAAGCGGATTTTTTGCTTGCCAACTAGAATACTATACAATTTCGCGGGAGTAAATACTTGCGAACACGTAGATGCGGCGGGCAGCGACAATCTCGCAATTGCGAGATTGCAAAATTTCAATTTCGCACAAGAAATCCACCAGCAGGCAGCATAAACCTTGAAAATTATGATTTTTATCAGAATAACTCCTCAGGTTGACATTTGCCTGCACTTTTTCTTTGCAAGGAGTCCATTTTGGAGGGTGGGGGTGGGAGGAAGGAAGTGCCCCACAGTCTCCAACTTCCTGTTCCTGTCCACCAGGCTCCTCCCAGTGCTTTCTTCATGTGCTGGTCACTTTGATTTGGATCTTGACCTGGAAGGATTACTTTTGTGGATGCTGCTGGATATTTGGATTTTTGCAATACTGAAAGCACTCAGCAGGTGCAAAAGTTCAATCTTATCATTAGTAACCATTCCCTGTAGTGCTTCCTGAGGGGCCGCTTCAGAGTTCACTTGCCTACTTGCAACTATTCTATGACCCTGCTCTGACCCTCACAGCAGGCTCAGAGAATAGCTACAAGTATACAACAAAGGTCCTGTTAAAAAAATTACACTGCAACAGAAAGCAATTACAGACAATACTGAAAGCACTCAGCAGGTGCAAAAGTTCAATCTTATCATTAGTAACCATTCCCTGTAGTGCTTCCTGAGGGGCCCCTTCAGAGTTCAGCAAATTACAGATAAGGAAGCAGGTGCCAGCCAGACTGGAAGTTTAAATTCAGTGACACATTAATCAACCCCAAATTAATTCATGTCAGTTGAAGCAGGGCAGGTGTGCTTGCTTTTTTTCACCCCCATAATCTACAGTGATAAACCAACCAGAGGGTGGCAGTGATGTACCAGAGGGTGGCATGGGTGTACCAGAGGGTGGCAGTGGTGAAACAGAGGGTGCTGTGAACCTGTGATGATGAACCAGATGTAGAAACAACATAGTCGCGGCCGTTGCGAGCCGACAAGTAAGTTCGCAATTGCGAACTGGTACAGAACCCTCGCGAACTGGCAGAAATCCTTGCGAACATAAAAAAAATCCTCAAATTCGCGAGAGTTCGCGGATTTTGCGGATTGCGAATCCGTAAATACGCAAGTTCGCGGATTGCCAATTCGTAAAATCCGCCCATGCTTAATATATATTTATATATATATATATATATATATATATATATATATATATTACCTACTGGCGGTCCCCAGTAGGTAGTTATAGTTAGAACCTAGTTTGCATAGGCAAAGCGTTATTTGTTTTGCCAGTTTTGCGCAGTTTGATGAATTTTTACGAAAGTTTTCAAACTAATTGTTCATTCAGGTCAGCCCATGTCTTGAAATTTTGGGGATTCTTCGTGAAGGGGGGCCGAGAAAAAAGGGGGGGGGCAAAACGCAGATTCTCCATGTTAATTTCCATAGGAAACTTTAGACACAGCTACAGCCTGAACTGCTGAACGGAATTACTCCAAATTTGGCGAACAGGTAGTTCTTGGCTCAGAAAGCACGCTTTTCTTTTCAGTAGTTTTTGAGATATTTATAAATTTAAAGATATCGATATTTGAGAATTGTGAGATCTGATTGGCTGAGGTGTTCCGAGCACGAGCATGTGTGGGATTGGCTGCCAACACTTCAAACTAGGGAGCCTTGGGAGCCTATTTGTGACTCTGTTAAGTAGAAGAGGGTAGAGTATGAACAGTCTGACCTTCCTAGGATGGTCAGGGGTGTCACAGGAAGTCGGAATGTAAAGAAACATTTTTATATGTTTTCAGCAGGATCCGCGTGGTGTGTAGTGTTTCGTTTAATTGAGCGCTTGGGTGGGCTAGTTCCTGGGAGCAATGTTTAGTTATAATGTGGGGTTTACTTCTGTGACGGGGAACAACACTTTGTTGGAGCAAATATAATGATATGGTTGCGACGCATCTTCCGTCCCCCTCCGCTTCGTGGAGCAGTACGTCTTTGGAGGTATACGTATTTAAGTGTGGAGGGGGAAGCTTCCCCAGTCTGCGGGAAAAAGAGAAACGGAGTGCGGTGTGGAGTGCTTCGTTTAATTAAGCTCCCGGGTGGGCTAGTTCCCGGGAACAATGTTTAGTTATGATGCAGGGTTTACTTCTGTCACGTGGAATGCCATTGCCTTGGAGCAAATATAATGATATGGAGGGTTGCGTCTTTCCTCCCCCTCCGCTCGAGGAGCAGCTTGTTTTTGGAGGTATACGTATTTAAGTGTGGAGGGGTAAAGCTTCCCCACACTGTCCCGGGTGGCACTACTTCTTTGGGCATTCTTGAATTAAAATGCGGGGGTCTATTGCAGATTGCTGGCCTCGGGGAGTACGATGTTCACAGGCTTTAGATTGGATGGAGGTGCAGCATCCACTTTTTGTTGAGCATCTTTCCATGGCCCTTTGTATCGTTATGTCTGAGGGCCGGTTTCAAAAATGAGCCTTGGTGCCTATGCCATGGACATTGTAGTTTGTTATGGCAAGACGGTATCTATGCAGAGTTGTGGCTCTGTCATAGTAAATTTTTGCTTCACTTGATGGAAGGGAGAGGAAGAAATTTACCCTCACTTTCATGAGGCTAAGCAGATTTGCTTTTGGTCAAAGGGAGCTTGCATTGAGCTGCTGGCTTTGTTGAAAAGGAATAGTGGGTAACGTTAACGAAAGGGTACAGGCCACAAGTTCACCAAATTTTATCCCAAGAGTTTCTGCAACATTGAATGCCACATACAGGTCATCAGTTCACCATAGTTCACTCTAACAGTTTCTGGAACAATCAACAGTACGTGCAGGTCAGAAGTTGACAATTTTTCAAAGTTAGAACAGTACCTTCCAAATGCAAATAGTAGGTGTAGTTGCGCTCCACGCGTGTGATCTTATCCTATGTAGTGTACGTTTGACATTTTTTTTATTAACTTATCAAAAACTCCGTTTTTAACGAAAGTAATATGCACATTAGTTTGCAGTGCATAATGTTGTTTATCACCTAATCAGTTATCAATTTCTGATAAAAGCTTGTTTTCCACGTTTGTGATGTTGCAATGGTTACATGGTATTGTGTGTAACATATAGGGATGAATTGGGATATAATATCGGCTGGGGTAATGTACATGAAATGTCCTTTTGCAGACAGAAGCTTATGGGAAAATACTGGGGGGGGGGGGGGGCTTTAACACTTACCTGCTTTATTAACTTCAGTGAGATGAAAAAAATGAAATGTTGTTTCCACACTTTTGAACATTGGTTTGTGCACACGTGTGAAGCACATGCTAAGGTATTTAGAGGCAACCAGCTCGTGCTGTACCTTGGTATATCACAGGGACAACAGATCGTGAGACTGGGAATGACACGTTCCTTGAGCCCCCACCAGCCCCCACCCTCTTCTTCCCGGTCTCTAACAATTTTTCTCCCTTGGTTTGTAAAAGGAAGGTAAAAGTGGCCCTTGCGCGTTGACTGTTACTGGGCTGCTGTGGGCATGTGACGGGCAGACAGATAGCTATAATTGATTTCTGTGCTATATAAAAAAGCAGCACACAGGGGCATATTATTAAAGAAGTGGTGGAGAGAGGCATTGGCGTTCTTAGCTTAATGTGTCTTTCTGCCACTTTGGAAATGCGAGGCTGCACTATATTAACAAGGACATGGTGAAGCCTTGCGTTTGTCACTGCAATGATGCTAAGATCTACAACTTAGCGCTAATGCTGGCACCCTTGCACCAGAGTGTAAGGGTGTCTATGAGCAGGGAGGCTTGTTTATGTATTGGAAGGTGTCCCTTCCACCACATAAACTAACCTAAAATGCTAGTTTGGAGTTTACATGTGTGCTGCATCATGCAGCACAGATGTAAGTTACAAATCAGTGTTTTGAAAAAATGTTTGTTATGTACAGGAAGGAACACCATCCTGTACATAATAAAACTATGGCATTTTGATTTTTGCATGTGTGGTGCAGAAGGGAGTACACATTGAAAAAACAAAAACAAGTAGAAATAAAGCATTACTCATCGTTTCACTAATTTAAGACCAGGGTTTGTCTGGTCTTAACTTTGGCATTGCCTTCTATTAACGCTGCCCTTATTAATAGGATGCAGAATCAATGGGTGTTGAGGTGGAATGCCCCTCACAATACCCACTGGACGCCCCTTTCACGGAAAACATAGCAGGAAAGTAACAAGGTAGTGTTAAGCTACATTAAGTGGCTTAACGCTGCCTTGTTAATAAGGCTAGGCCCTTATCGCCACCACAAAGTCAATGAAAGTGACGTTGAGGTGGTGATAGAACCTGCGACTCTTGAGGCAGAAGCCGGAAATCAGGGGCTGAATACGTTTAACTAATAGAATTTTTGATCTTTGCGACATTTAGTTATTTTAAAAATAACTTGAAGTATGTTGTGTTTTTGTGCACATCTTTTTTAAAACTACCTCACTCACCCCTACCCTTCCACAAGCTCCTCCCGAGGGTCCACGCGATCTCAGGATTTGGGACTCCTGGACCGCGGGATCAGGCACTCGAGCATCTTTGGCACAGGCGTCATCTTGGGGTAGGAACGGTCGGCGGTCTAGTGCTGAGGGCGACTTGGCCCTCCCACTACATATAGGGCCGACAAGAGCTAATACTCAATGATAGAACTTGCGACTCTTGAGGCGGAAGCCGGGAGTCAGGGGCTGAAAAAAATACTTTTAACTAATAGAGCTTTTGATCTTTGCGACATTTAGGTATTTTAAAAATTACTTGAAGTATGTTGTGTTTTTGTGCACATCTTTTTTAAAACTATCTCACTCACCCCTACCCTTCCACGCGCTCCTCCTGAGGGTCCACGCGCTCTCAGGTGGCCGATTTGGGACTCCTGGACCGCGGGATCAGGCACTCGAGCATATTTGGCACAGGCGCCATCTTGGGGTAGGCACGGTCGGCGGTCTAGTGCTGAGGGCGACTTGGCCCTCCCACTACGTATAGGGCCGACAAGAGCTAATACTCATTGATAGAACTTGCGACTCTTGAGGGGAAGCCGGGAGTCAGGGGCTGAATACTTTTAACTAATAGAACTTTTGATCTTTGCGACATTTAGTTATTTTAAAAATTACTTGAAGTATGTTGTGTTTTGTGCACATCTTTTTTAAAACTACCTAACTCACCCCTACCCTTCCACGCGCTCCTCCCGAGGGTCCACGCGCTCTCAGGTGGCCGATTTGGGTCTCCTGGACCGCGGGATCAGGCACTCGAGCATCTTTGGCACAGGCGCCATCTTGGGGTAGGAACGGTCGGCGGTCTAGTCCTGAGGGCGAATTGGCCCCCCACTACATATAGGGCCGACAAGATATAATACTCATTGATAGAACTTGTGACTCTTGAGGCGGAAGCCGGGAGTCAGGGGCTGAATACTTTTAACTAATAGAACTTTTGATCTTTGCGACATTTAGGTATTTTAAAAATTACTTGAAGTATGTTGTGTTTTTGTGCACATCTTTTTTAAAACTACCTAACTCACCCCTACCCTTCCACGCGCTCCTCCCGAGGGTCCACGTGCTCTCAGGTGGCCGATTTGGGACTCCTGGACCGCGGGATCAGGCACTCGAGCATCTTTGGCACAGGCGCCATCTTGGGGTAGGAACGGTCGGTGGTCTAGTGCTGAGGGCGACTTGGCCCTCCCACTACATATAGGGCCGACAAGAGCTAATACTCATTGATAGAACTTGCTAATCTTGAGGCGGAAGCCAGGAGTCAGGGGCTGAAAAAAATACTTTTAACTAATAGAACTTTTGATCTTTGCGACATTTAGTTATTTTAAAAATTACTTGAAGGATGTTGTGTTTTTGTGCACATCTTTTTTAAAACTACCTCACTCACCCCTACCCTTCCACGCGCTCCTCCTGAGGGTCCACGCGCTCTCAGGTGGCCGATTTGGGACTCCTGGACCGCGGGATCAGGCACTCGAGCATCTTTGGCACAAGCGCCATCTTGGGGTAGGAACGGTCGGCGGTCTAGTGCTGAGGGCGACTTGGCCCTCCCACTACATATAGGGCCGACAAGAGCTAATACTCATTGATAGAACTTGCGACTCTTGAGGCGGAAGCCGGAAGTCAGGGGCTGAATACTTTTAACTAATAGAACTTTTGATCTTTGCGACATTTAGTTATTTTAAAAATTACTTGAAGTAAGTTGTGTTTTTGTGCACATCTTTTTTAAAACTACCTAACTCACCCCTACCCTTCCACGCGCTCCTCCTGAGGGTCCATGCGCTCTCAGGTGGCCGATTTGGGTCTCCTGGACCGCGGGATCAGGCACTCGAGCATCTTTGGCACAGGCGCCATCTTGGGGTAGGCACGGTCGGCAGTCTAGCCCTGAGGGCGAATTGGCCCTCCCACTACATATAGGGCCGACAAGATATAATACTCAATGATAGAACTTGTGACTCTTGAGGCGGAAGCCGGGAGTCAGGGGCTGAATACGTTTAACTAATAGAACTTTTGATCCTTGCGACATTTAGTTATTTTAAAAATAACTTGAAGTATGTTGTGTTTTTGTGCACATCTTTTTTAAAACTACCTCACTCACCCCTACCCTTCCACACGCTCCTCCCGAGGGTCCACGTGCTCTCAGGTGGCCGATTTGGGACTCCTGGACCGCGGGATCAGGCACTCAAGCATCTTTGGCACAGGCACCATCTTGGGGTAGGAACGGTCGGCGGTCTAGTGCTGAGGGCGACTTGGCCCTCCCACTACATATAGGGCCGACAAGAGCTAATACTCATTGATAGAACTTGCTAATCTTGAGGCGGAAGCCGGGAGTCAGGGGCTGAAAAAAATACTTTTGACTAATAGAACTTTTGATCTTTGCGACATTTAGTTATTTTAAAAATTACTTGAAGGATGTTGTGTTTTTGTGCACATCTTTTTCAAAACTACCTCACTCACCCCTACCCTTCCACGCGCTCCTCCTGAGGGTCCACGTGCTCTCAGGTGGCCGATTTAGGACTCCTGGACCGCGGGATCAGGCACTCAAACATCTTTGGCACAGGCGCCATCTTGGGGTAGGAACGGTCGGCGGTCTAGTGCTGAGGGCGACTTGGCCCTCCCACTACATATAGGGCCGACAAGAGCTAATACTCATTGATAGAACTTGCGACTCTTGAGGCGGAAGCCTGGAGTCAGGGGCTGAATACTTATAACTAATAGAACTTTTGATCTTTGCGACATTTAGTTATTTTAAAAATTACTTGAAGTATGTTGTGTTTTTGTGCACATCTTTTTTAAAACTACCTAACTCACCCCTACCCTTCCACGCTCTCCTCCCGAGGGTCCACGCGCTCTCAGGTGGCCGATTTGGGTCTCCTGGACCACGGGATCAGGCACTCGAGCATCTTTGGCACAGGCGCCATCATGGGGTAGGAACGGTCGGCTGTCTACTCCTGAGGGCGAATTGGCCCTCCCACTACATATAGGGCCGACAAGAGCTAATACTCATTGATAGAACTTGTGACTCTTGAGGGGGAAGCCGGGAGTCAGGGGCTGAATACTTTTAACTAAAAGAACTTTTGATCTTTGCGACATTTAGTTATTTTAAAAATTACTTGAAGTATGTTGTGTTTTTGTGCACATCTTTTTTAAAACTACCTCACTCACCCCTACCCTTCCACGCGCTCCTCCCGAGGGTCCACGCGCTCTCAGGTGGCCGATTTGGGTCTCCTGGACCGCAGGATCAGGCACTCGAGCATCTTTGGCACAGGCGCCATCTTGGGGTAGGAACGGTCAGCGGTCTAGTGCTGAGGGCGACTTGGCCCTCCCACTACAAAATGCCCTCCATATATCGTCCGCGCAGCGGGCGCGCTGAAGGCGCGCCGGAGGTGCGCCAGAGGTAAGCCCGCTGCGCCCGTCCGCGCCAGACTGGGCCCTGGGCTTAGCCCCCTACCTACAAACCCTTACATCCCTATAGATTATCCTAGGGACCTCTTATTCCAACTGAATCAGCCCCCTCTGCCCCTCTGCGCACACTCAATTACACCTGATGGCCTTTGTAATCACTGTGATTACTGCCCCTATAAACTATCTTCCCCTGAGCCTTGCCCTCCCGCTCAGACTGCTGTTAACATGGCTATGTTAAACTTTTGATCCCTGCCTAAACACGCGCTAGAAATCTATTTACTCGTAGAAGCGCACAAATAAGAGATTCTGTTTCTACCAGAGACGTGGCTATCACCAGACTCCGACCCGGACATCGTTCAGGGGTTGCCCCCGGGCTTCCTTAAACAACATCTGGACCGAGCAAAGGGGAGGGGAGGGGGGATAGCCATAATCTACAGAGACTACCTCTCATGCCGGCTTCATGGCAGCCCTTTATCTGACTGTGAAAATGTCTATTTTGCCATCCAAGTCTCCCCATGTAAATCCCTTTCTGGAGTTCCTATTTATCACCCCCCAGGTGCTGCTGGACAATTTTGCAGCTCACTCTTGGAAACCTCAATGGCCCTGGCCAGCACCCTTTCCAACTTTATGATCCTAGGGGATTTAAATATCCATTTTGACAATAGCAAATATAATCTAGCCTCCTGTCATTGGACCTAGCAATGCACCAGCTCCATCTGGCGAGCCATCAACCCAGTCATTCACTGGGACATCTCTTGGATCCTATTTTTTCTAATATCTCTGATCTTAACGTGATGGTCCCAATCCCGGTACCGTGGTCCGACCACCTGCTTATCCCATTTAGCTGGAGGATCCCGACCACCCCCCGCCCCATACCAGTTTTCCCCAACCCCACACGTCCCTGGTCTAAACTAGACCCCGACAAATGGAAGCATGTCCTGGAGCTCTCTTCACCAACCTCAGAGTCAGACCCTGCATTGTCGGACACCATGTTTTCTGGGTGGATTGAAAACTCCCTGAACATAGTCCTCCCAAACAATCTTTCCCTTAAATCCCGGGAAAAAGCCACCTCGCCCTGGTTCACCAAGGAGGTTCACCTCCTAAAAAAACTTAGTAAAAAGTCTGAAGGGCATGGAGGAAGGACTATGACTCCAACAGCAAGCAGGACTATAAGCCTACTATTCCTAACTATAAAAAAGCCCTCAAATCGGCGCAAGCTGTATTCTTTGAGGAAAAAATAAGAACTGCCTCCAGCTCGTCAAGAGAAACCTTTCAAATTGTGAAAAAACTTCTCAAAACTCCGGAGCCCTCTTGCCCCGTGGATTCCTCAGGCAACTGCTGTAATGAGCTAGCCGAGTTTTTTGATCAGAAGATCCAAAATATATTGAAACATCTTCCCCTGCATAACAATTGGGGGTGGGGGTGCACACTACTCACACACCAGCGGGATCGCCCCTAAGGACTGTGGTAAGTGTAGTTCGTGTTCCGCGATGTATCTTCTTTCGATTCTCTGCTATCTTTGCTATCTTCGCCAACCCTGGACACGTGTTTCGGGGTATTTACCCCTCATCAGCAGGTATTAGGCCGTGTTCTGGGGTTGCCGGTGGCTGCCAAATATTGCCAGGTTTAGTACCACTCAGGCGCGCAGGTGCGGGGTCCCAGGCTCGTCAGCCAACTGCTCGAGGGAGCTTTAACATTACAATTGGGGGTGGGGTCGCACACTACTCACACACCAGCGGGATCGCCCCTAAGGGCTGTGGTAAGTGTAGTTCATGTTCCGCGATGCATCTTCTTTCGATTCTCTGCAATCTTCGCTATCTTCGCCTTCCCTGGACACGTGTTTCGGGGTATTTACCCCTCATCAGCAGGGATTAGGCCGTGTTCTGGGGTTGCCGGTGGCTGCCAAATATTGCCAGGTTTAGTACCATTCAGGCGCGCAGGTGCGGGGTCCCAGGCTCGTCAGCCAACTGCCCGAGGGAGCTTTAACATTACAATTGGGGGTGGGTTTGCACACTACTCACACACCAGCGGGATCACCCCTAAGGACTGTGGTAAGTGTAGTTCGTGTTGCGCGATGTATCTTCTTTCGATTCTCTGCTACTTCTCTATATTCGCCATCCCTGGACACGTGTTTCAGGGTATTTACCCCTCATCAGCAGGGATTAGGCCGTGTTCTGGGGTTACCGGTGGCTGCCAAATATTGCCAGGTTTAGTACCACTCAGACGCGCAAGTGCGGGGTCCCAGGCTCGTCAGCCAACTGCTCGAGGGAGCTTTAACATTACAATTGGGGGTGCGGTCGCACACTACTCACACACCAGCGGGATCGCCCCTAAGGACTGTGGTAAGTGTAGTTCGTGTTCCGCGATGCATCTTATTTTGAATCTCTGCTATGTTCGCTATCTTCGCCATCCCAGACACGTGTTTCGGGGTATTTACCCCTCATCAGCAGGGATTAGGCCGTGTTCTGGGGTTGACGGTGGCTGCCAAATATTGCCAGGTTTAGTACCACTCAGGCGCGCAGGTGCGGGGTCCCAGGCTCGTCAGCCAACTGCTGGAGGGAGCTTTAACATTACAATTGGGGGTGGGGTCGCACACTACTCACACACCAGCGGGATCACCCCTAAGGACTGTGGTAAGTGTAGTTCGTGTTCTGCGATGCATCTTCTTTCGATTCTCTGCTATCTTCGCTATCTTCGCCTTCCCTGGCACGTGTTTCGGGGTAATTACCCCTCATCAGCAGGGATTAGGCTGTGTTCTGGGGTTGCCGGTGGCTGCCAAATATTGCCAGGTTTAGTACCGCTCAGGCGCGCAGGTGCGGGGTCCCAGGCTCGTCAGCCAACTGCTCGAGGGAGCTTTAACATTACAATTGGGGGTGGGGTCGCACACTACTCACACACCAGCGGGATCGCCCCAAAGGACTGTGGTAAGTGTAGTTCGTGTTCCGCGATGCATCTTCTTTTGATTCTCTGCTATCTTCGCTATCTTTGCCATCCCTGGACACGTGTTTCGGGGTATTTACCCCTCATCAGGAGGGATTAGGCCGTGTTCTGGGGTTGCCGGTGGCTGCCAAATATTGCCAGGTTTAGTACCACTCAGGCACGCAGGTGCGGGGTCCCAGGCTCGTCAGCCAACTGCTCGAGGGAGCTTTAACATTACAATTGGGGGTGGGGTCGCACACTACTCATACACCAGCAGGATCGCCCCTAAGGACTGTGGTAAGTGTAGTTCGTGTTCCGCAATGCATCTTCTTTCGATTCTCTGCTATCTTCGCTATCTTCGCCATCCCTGGACACGTGTTTCGGGGTATTTAACCCTCCTCAGCAGGGATTAGGCCGTGTTCTGGGGTTGCCGGTGTCTGCCAAATATTGCCAGATTTAGTACCACTCAGGCGTGCAGGTGCGGGGTCCCAGGCTCGTCAGCCAACTGCTCGAGGGAGCTTTAACATTACAATTGGGGGTGGGGTCGCACACTACTCATACACCAGCGGGATCACCCCTAAGGACTGTGGTAAGTGTAGTTCGTGTTCCGCGATGTATCTTCTTTCGATTCTCTGCTATCTTCGCTAGCTTCGCCATCCCTGGACACATGTTTGAGGGTATTTACCCCTCATCAGCAGGGATTAGGCCGTGTTCAGGGGTTGCCGGTGGCTGCCAAATATTGCTAGGTTTAGTACCACTCAGGCGCGCATGTGCGGGGTCCCAGGCTCGTCAGCCAACTGCTCGAGTGAGCTTTAACATTACAATTGGGGGTGGGGGTCGCACACTACTCATACACCAGCGGGATCGCCCCTAAGGACTGTGGTAAGTGTAGTTCGTGTTCCGCGATGCATCTTCTTTCGATTCTCTGCTATCTTCGCTAGCTTCGCCATCCCTGGACACGTGTTTCGGGGTATTTACCCCTCATCAGCAGGGATTAGGCCGTGTTCTGGGGTTGCCGGTGGCTGCCAAATATTGCCAGGTTTAGTACCACTCAGGCGCGCAGGTGCGGGGTCCCAGGCTCGTCAGCCAACTGCTCGAGGGAGCTTTAACATTACAATTGGGGGTAGGGTCGCACACTACTCACACACCAGTGGGATCGCCCCTAAGGACTGTGGTAAGTGTAGTTTGTGTTCCGCGATGCATCTTCTTTCGATTCTCTGCTATCTTCGTCATCCCTGGACACGTGTTTCGGGGTATTTACCCCTCATCATCAGGGATTAGGCCGTGTTCTGGGGTTGCCGGTGGCTGCCAAATATTGCCAGGTTTAGTACCACTCAGGCGCGCAGTTGCGGGGTCCCAGGCTCGTCAGCCAACTGCTCGAGGGAGCTTTAACATTACAATTGGGGGTGGGGTGGCACACTACTTTACACACCAGCGGGATCGCCCCTAAGGACTGTGGTAAGTGTAGTTCGTGTTCCACGATGCATCTTCTTTCGATTCTCTGCTATCTTCGCTATCTTCGCCATCCCTGGACACGTGTTTCGGGGTATTTACTCCTCATCAGCAGGGATTAGGCCGTGTTCTGGGGTTTCCGGTGGCTGCCAAATATTTCCAGGTTTAGTACCACTCAGGCGCGCAGGTGCGGGGTCCCAGGCTCGTCAGCCAACTGCTCGAGGGAGCTTTAACATTACAATTGGGGGTGGGGTCGCACACTACTCACACACCAGCGGGATCGCCCCTAAGGACTGTGGTAAGTCTAGTTCGTGTTCCACGATGCATCTTCTTTCGATTCTCTGCTATCTTCGCTATCTTCGCCATCCCTGGACACGTGTTTCGGGGTATTTACCCCTCATCAGCAGGGATTAGGCCGTGTTCTGGGGTTGCCGGTGGCTGCCAAATATTGCCGGGTTTAGTACCACTCAGGCGCGCAGGTGCGGGGTCCCAGGCTCGTCAGCCAACTGCTCGAGGGAGCCTTTGGCGAAGATAGCAGAGAATCGAAAGAAGATGCATTTCGGAACACAAACTACACTTACCACAGTCCTTTGGGGCGATCCCGCTGGTGTGTGAGTAGTGTGCGACCCCACCCCCAATTGTAATGTTAAAGCTCCCTCGAGCAGTTGGCTGACGAGCCTGGGACCCTGCACCTGCGCGCCTGAGTGGTACTAAACCTGGCAATATTTGGCGTCCACTGGCAACCCCAGAACATGGCCTAATCCCTGCTGATGAGGGGTAAATACCCCAAAACACGTGTCCAGGGATGGCGAAGATAGCGAAGATAGCAGAGAATCGAAAGAAGATGCATCGCGGAACACGAACTACACTTACCACAGTCCTTAGGGGCGATCACGCTGGTGTGTGAGTAGTGTGCGACCCCACCCCCAATTGTAATGTTAAAGCTCCCTCGAGCAGTTGGCTGACGAGCCTGGGACTCCGCACCTGCGCACCTGAGTGGTACTAAACCCGGCAATATTTGACAGCCACCGGCAACCCCAGAACATGGCCTAATCCCTGCTGATGAGGGGTAAATACCCCGAAACACGTGTCCAGGGATGGCGAAGATAACGAAGATAGCAGAGAATTGAAAGAAGATGCACCGCGGAACACAAACTACACTTACCACAGTCCTTAGGGGCAATCCCGCTGCTGTGTGAGTAGTGTGCGACCCCACCCCCAATTGTAATGTTAAAGCTCCCTCGAGCAGTTGGCTGACGAGCCTGGGACCCCGCACCTGCGCGCCTGAGTGGTACTAAACCTGGCAATATTTGGCAGCCACCGGCAACCCCAGAACATGGCCTAATCCCTGCTGATGAGGGGTAAATACCCCGAAACACGTGTCCAGTGATGGCGAAGATAACGAAGATAGCAGAGAATTGAAAGAAGATGCATCGCGGAACACAAACTACACTTACCACAGTCCTTAGGGGCAATCCCGCTGCTGTGTGAGTAGTGTGCGAGCCCACCCCCAATTGTAATGTTAAAGCTCCCTCGAGCAGTTGGCTGACGAGCCTGGGACCCTGCACCTGCGCGCCTGAGTGGTACTAAACCTGGCAATATTTGACAGCCACCGGCAACCCCAGAACACGGCCTAATCCCTGCTGATGAGGGGTAAATACCCCAAAACACGTGTCCAGGGATGGGGAAGATAGCGAAGATAGCAGAGAATCGAAAGAAGATGCATCGCGGAACACGAACTACACTTACCACAGTCCTTAGGGGCGATCCCGCTGGTGTGTGAGTAGTGTGCGACCCCACCCCCAATTGTAATGTTAAAGCTCCCTCGAGCACTTGGCTGACAAGCCTGGGACCCCGCACCTGCGCGCCTGAGTGGTACTAAACCTGGAGATATTTGGCAGCCACCGGCAACCCCAGAACATGGCCTAATCCCTGCTGATGAGGGGTAAATACCCTGAAACACGTGTCCAGGGATGGCGAAGATAGCGAAGATAGCAGAGATTCGAAAGAAGATGCATCGCGGAACACAAACTACACTTACCACAGTCCTTAGGGGTGATCCCACTGGTGTGTGAGTAGTGTGCGACCCCACCCCCAATTGTAATGTTAAAGCTCCCTCGAGCAGTTGGCTGACGAGCCTGGGACCCCGCACCTGCGCGCCTGAGTGGTACTAAACCTGGAGATATTTGGCAGCCACCGGCAACCCCAGAACATGGCCTAATCCCTGCTGATGAGGGGTAAATACCCCGAAACACGTGTCCAGGGATGGCGAAGATAGCGAAGATAGCAGAGATTCGAAAGAAGATGCATCGCGGAACACAAACTACACTTACCACAGTCCTTAGGGGTGATCCCACTGGTGTGTGAGTAGTGTGCGACCCCACCCCCAATTGTAATGTTAAAGCTTTCTCGAGCAGTTGGCTGACGAGCCTGGGACCCCGCACCTGCGTGCCTGAGTGGTACTAAACCTGGAAATATTTGGCAGCAACCGGCAACCCCAGAACATGGCCTAATCCCTGCTGATGAGGGGTAAATACCCCGCAACACGTGTCCAGGGATGGCGAAGATAGCGGAGATAGCAGAGAATCGAAAGAAGATGCATTGCGGAACACGAACTACACTTACCACAGTCCTTAGGGGCGATCCCGCTGGTGTGTGAGTAGTGTGCGACCCCACCCCCAATTCCCCTGTATGACCCTGCCGACCTACTTGAATTGTCCCCGCTACCATCACAGAAAGCCA
Source organism: Lissotriton helveticus (assembly GCF_964261635.1). Taxonomy (NCBI): domain Eukaryota; kingdom Metazoa; phylum Chordata; class Amphibia; order Caudata; family Salamandridae; genus Lissotriton; species Lissotriton helveticus. Next base: position 270,560,920 of record NC_136068.1, read on the forward strand.
ATCCAGGACTGGATACTTCTGCATCAATTACAGAGGATATCCTCTCCCCCATTTTCCAGTCAATTAAAAGTGTCTCCCCGCTAGACCCAGCCCCATTGAACGCCCTAAAACTTGTAGCACCTACCATCCTTGCCCTGATGGCGAACCTGATCAATTCCTCCCTCTCACAGGGCATAGTACCTCCGACCTGGAAGAAGGCTGTGATTAAGGCCATACTTAAAAAACCTAACCGTGATCCCTTGGAATTGAACAATTACCGGCCTATCTCCCTCCTGCCAGGTATCAGCAAGGTGGCAGAAAAATTTATCAACTGTCAGCTATCTACCTTCCTCGAATCAAGTGAACTACTCAAGCCCTCACAGACGGGCTTTCGCCCAGGCCTTGGCACAGAGACCGCGATGATCGCGGTAATTGAAGAGGACTGGAAGATCATCAATTCAGGAGGATCAGTGGCAGTGATCCTCCTGGATCTGAGTGCGGCCTTTGACACCGTCAACCACCTTACGCTGGTTCACCGGCTTAGGGACCTAGGTATCTCCAGACTCGCCCTATCCTGGCTGAGATCTTTTCTACACAGCCGCTCGTTCCAGGTGGCTGAGGGGTATCACATCTCTAAAACGACCCTAGTACACTGTGGAGTTCCTCAGGGCTCATCCCTGAGCCCTACGCTATTTAATGTGTACATGTCCCCCCTCGAAAAAATTGTCACCCCATATGGAATCAAGCTTCTGACCTATGCCAATGACACCCAGCTCGTTGTGTCACTTAGTCAACAGGACCACCCTTCCATCGATCTGTATTCCTGTCTTAGGGACATAACCAGCTGGATGGACAGGTCCCACCTAAAACTGAACGGTGATAAGACGGAGAACCTGGTTATGGGCAACCCGTCACTTTTTCGCCCAGTGACCTTGTGGCCCCCCTGCATGGGTCCGCCCCCGACCCCAAAATCTGACATCAAAAGCCTCGGGATCTGGCTGGACCAAGAGCTTACACTCAACACCCAAGCGAGGAAAACGGCCGGAGCTTGCTACGGCCTCCTCCGTATCACCCGCAAAATCTTACCTCTGCTCCCCACTCAGTCCAGGAAGCTCCTGATTCAGGGCCTAATATTGTCCAGACTGGACTTTGGCAATGCCCTCTACCTCGGTGCCCCAAAGAAAGTGACAGCCAAACTTCAGGTTGTGCAAAACACGGCTGCCCGGATTCTCACAGGCGCCAACAACCGCTGTTTGGCCAAACCAGCCCTCAGAGAACTTCACTGGCTGCCAATACTTGAAAGAGTGCATTTTAAGGCCCTTTGCACAACACACAAAATTCTGCATGGGAAAGCTCCCCCATTCTAAAAGACCTCATTGTCCCCTATACAACTAACAGAATACTTCGGTCCACACACCTCCACCTGACTTTAACACCCAGGATCAAAAGGGCTCGATCAGGAGGCCATCTGTTCTTGTATAGTGCCTCCAAATTGTGGAACTCACTCCCTCTGGACATTCATGCTCAGCCCAACCTTCTTTCTTTCCGTAGACTCCTAAAGATCTGGCTGTTTCCTTAATTCTCCTTCTTTCTCGCTCGTTCCTATCATTAGCGCTGGGACGCTCACTGGCAGCCATGCGCTCTAGAAATCGTTAAACATAAACATAGGGGCTTGTAAATATGCTTCACATTTGTAACTTACATATCGCTTCAAAATACATTGCTCGACTATTGGAGTGAACATTTAATTTTGCTAATGCATGTCTATGCTTGAACAGGTATTTTCACATGAGTTATATATTGGAAGATGCAATAGCTATTAAACACAGGTATAGATGTAGGTGTATGTTTCTTTTAAGTATGCTGCCACTACGAAAAGGCACAGGAGATGTATGCATTGTAAAAGTAATATGGTGACCCTGTCAACTGTAACTTGAAAAGTGAGGCTGAAGATTGTTGGTAGTTGGTCGGTAGTGAACTTGGGGCAGGCAAATGACTTGGGAAAGGAATTAACTGTGACTAATGTGATTCTAACATATGACACAGACATGATACATTTAATGTTTTTTATTTTAAAGTAGATGGCGTAATATGCAGTATATGTGCCATAACAAAAAAAGAAAGTGTATGATATAATTATAATCAGTATAGTAGTAAATCAATACCTGATAAAGGGAGATGGTATCAGAAAAAGAGAATAGAGAAAGGACCATTTTGAGTTACGTTTCTCTCTCAGCTAACAAGAACTGTTATTATAAAATAGGACATGTAAGAGGTTTGTCTGCAGACTACATAACTTTTAATATAGATAGTAAAGTCCACAACTGCCAAGTCGCCCGTTTCTTCCAGTAGCTCTGTAACAACCAGGCAAACAGAGTGGGAACATCAAAAGAGCGTAATCAAGTCTGTAAATGGAAATTCGTAATGAAAGTCAATGTCTGAAAATCCAAAAAGGAAGGAAAAGCGAAAAGAGAAAAAGAAAAAAACCAGTGTTCTTGAACTGTTGAAAAAAGAGCTTCTGTCAAATCGGATGACCTTGCACACTTATAGAGATTCATTAAAGCTCAAATACTCAGAGGAACAGTGATATGCAATCAGTTCCAAAAGGTCATCTGCACCTTTCCTCGCAAAGAGGGTGGCCATCCAATTTAGCAAGTTGAAGGAGCACACATGGTCATCGTAATCTTCTGCAAGCAGGAGCATGTCAGGGCAACTTGCATGATATTCGATGATAGTCTGCTGCAAGAGCCTCTCTGTATGAGCGCACGTACTCCATCTTCCCCTTATTGTATTATTACAGGCATCCATCAAGCGTGTGTCTTCTAAACAAAGTTGGTCATGAGCCACTAATGGATGCAGCAACACTTCATAATCCAGGAAATTGTGTGAAGTAGTAGAGAGGCAGACTTGGAGGTCACATTCATAGTGGCACCGGAGACAATAGAAAACAGGTTGAACACAGGTGAAGTACACATAGCGGAAATTCAGGTGATATCTGATGCCAAATATCACCAATGGCAAGCATTTAAAAAGTTGTAGCATTCGTCCACGGTATAGCTCCATTTGCCGAGGATGGGGAGAAGCATAGGACGGGCAGCCATTTTGTAGTAGGAGCTATAGAAAGACTTTTCCGCAAACATGGAAGGACCACCAAGGGACCCGCCAAATGCGCTCGCAAAGTTAGAATGAATTAAATTTGGAATTACTATGTAAATAGTCTGAAAAGATATAACAAGGTGGGAATGAGATAGTTTAGAAAAATGTGGTAGGCCTTGAGTTTCAGACTGATTAAATATTTGGTGTATAAATTGTGCAAAATGTAGTGGGAGATTTCCATAGAAGATTGAGTCAATATCAGTTGGTGGTTTAGCCACCTGTTATTTCAAGGTCGCATGAGGTTATATGAGACCCGCTTGATGTTGGGCGGATATATGTCGATTCATTTCACCAGAAGTGACCCGTTTACACGAGGTCCGCGGCCCGTAGACAGATGGCGAGTGAAAGCCGAGCAGGTCTCTCGGCAGTTAAGTCATCCACAGCAATTTTCTTCAAAGAAAAAACTCGCGCTCAGGATAAACCACAGTTTATTAAGCAAAGGTTACGCGTTTCGACAGCAAAAGCTGTCTTGATCACACAGTTTGCTAATGTTACAGGAAGTCTATACATAGGCTTGAGACACCAAGGAAGGACTAATTGTTTAGTAAGTGGTGTCCATATCAACCTGGCGGCAATCTTAGAGTTGTATATACGTATACATAATATATCTATAAGATGTCGATTCATGGCTATATAAGAAAAGAAAATTTCTTGTAGCATTTGCAAAGGAGTAATTTTGAATGCCTGCCATTAATTGTGTGTTGTGTCTAGCAATGTTTTGCTATGATGCGCCCGTATGGCACACAGCATTATGAATCCCTTAAGTTTGCTTGGGTGATAATATGCACGTTCGCTGATATACGGCCAAATAAGCTATGATAAAATAACTAAGCCCGATCTATATAAATATGTCTTGCTATGTGGGCACACATGTTTAAAAACTTGCTTGGAAATAATACCACCAGAGACTTTGTAATTTGCAAACCTTGTCAATATGGTGCCCGAAATGCGGTAAACTGCAATATGTGCTTTCTTGTTGTTGTCAGCAATGAATTGTGATTTAAAATGATGCCTCATAGTGTGCCGTATAAACACTGACGAAGGAGTTATCCGAAACACGTTTGTTGCGCTGTGAATAAACATCGTCAAACTGCTCTCACGAGTGCTGTTCTCTTTCTTAGAAGTGACGACATATATAGGATGTACCAATGTATTAGAAGTACTGAGCACAGAGATATAATTTCTGAGGGCACTAGACCGCTTGTATAACCATCCTAGGATGTAACCCTTTACTAATATTGAGATATCAGGCTGTTACCTGGAGAAATCAGGGAAAGTTATAGATAAGATGGTAGATTTTGTCGCCACAAGCTGAAGTATATAATCATGTATATTGGGTAGACGCCACTAGTGCGACTGGAAACATGAACATTTTGCAAATTCACAAATTGATGAATCTTTGCTATGATGTATTAATTGTATAGTAAGGTACGCGTTATTATACTTTTATCATATATGTTATAAAATGGTTGACATACAGGATACGAGCGGGAGTGAAACTCGTAGTCATATTGCCTTGTTTAAATGTGGAGTGTGGTTTGAAATTGAATAATTTTGAATATATCTTTAATGTAAATATGCATTTTGAAAACCAGTCTTATGCGGTGCTGAATTCACAGTAACAAGTGCCATTATATTTATATATTTTGCATGTTACAAAATGGCCGACACTTTGGCAACTCAGGTAGAGTGTAATCTGTAGTTCTTTGTCAATTACCATGTTTGTTTATTTATGCACGCTCATGTTGCCACACTTTTCGTGTGATCAAGACATTCATTTGTCGAAACGCGTAACGAGCAATAAAGAGCTTCCTACTTGCCACTTAAGACTTTGAGAGTGTGTTTATTTGTGGAAACTCTTGGATCATTAATGCCAGTTTTGGGCTTACCAGCACCATTCACCATCTAACGATGAGCTTGTTCCCGGAATGACCCTTCTTTGTGGATTCAAAAATATATATATCAGTCAAAGATTTGACCGTGAATAAGGCTCTTCGGATGGTTACTGGCTCCCTTCAACCCACTGGGGGAAGATATTGGACATAAAACGGAGCAATGACAAGGCACCCACTGGGGTAATAACACGCAGGAACTCAAAGTACCAGCATGCTTTGCGTGCATGTGCCCATGAGGGCGGGACTATTTGAAATGCATATCAGCGGTTCCTGTAGGATTGCCGGTCATTTACCTCCGCCTCTGCCTGTGAACAAGAGCACCGTAGTGCTCGAAACGCGTTGGGCTGCATGAAGAATTTTGTAAGCGAGTGTGTCACCCTGCCGAGCTACAGCATCTCATTAAAGGCGTTCAAACTCCCATCTGTGTGGCGTCCTCACTGTTTTGGCAGACTTTGACTGATATATATATATATATATATATACACATATATCTATATACATAAAAGTACAAATATTGACATTGATTGTACACATAAACTTTAACAAAATGCAACATGTATTAAATAAAAAATTAACAATATTACAGTGGATGGTATTTGTTTATTATTTTTAAAACCATTATGTATACATTAATGAACATACTTTAATTAAGTAATTATACAATTCACATTTAATTTAATTTAATGAGTTAATGCACTGCCACTTTTTTTAGGTCTATGTTTATAATAAATATTTTTAATTATTTTATATTTCTATTTTGTTTTAAAATAGTTTCATTTTTTTTTTAAAGGAGTAAACCTTAACATTTTTCCCTAAACATTCCCCTAGGGCTATCTCTACCACAGTGGTAGAGATCTCCACCTACACTTGAAAAAAGGCTAGTACTACATTTACACTCACATATCTTGTTTTGGGAGACTTCACCTATGGGTAGAGCTATATTAGTCTGCACTTAGCTGTAAATTAGATACCAAAATATGAATAGGTACTGTCAGTGTTAAGTACCACAAGATGTATCAAACCTGCATTACTTTGTTGCAGCCACTGTCGGTAGTAGGTGTACCTGGAGGGTGGTGACGTGGGGAGGGGGAGGGGCAGGGTGGGGGTAGTAATCTATGGATTACGGAGCTTTACCGGTAAGTAAACATATAAATAAATAAAACGAAGTTTGTTGCGTGCACTGCATCCCCAAATGCGATGCAGTGCACACAACAAAATTTGTTTTACCTATTTATATATTTACTTACCTGTAACGCTCCGTAACCCATAGATTACTACCCCCCCACCCTCCCCCTCCCCCGCCCCACGTCACCGCCCTGCAGGTACACCTACTACCGACCGCGGCTGCTTTTTTGTCATAGTTTGACTTGTTTTTACACAGTGGCGCACTCCAGCCATTTATAAACATTCTAAACAACCAATATTACTTTTGACCAATTTGAGGAAGGCTGAGTCTGCTACGATTTCAGCACATGACTTTCAGATCAAAGTGCCTGTTAGCAGTGTTTAAATCACTAAGAGGCCCTTTCTCCCTGTAAATGTTACCAACAGCTTCTTTAGCTAGTACCATTATTTAAATGTTTTGTCAGCTTTAATGTATGTTTTATTGAACCCCAGCAATGGGTCAGTCAGTCAGTCAAATACTTTAATTCGGCTAATAGCCATAAAAAGATAAAGCAGGTATATGTGCATAGATAAACAGTATAAAATCACAATAAAATTATACATGTATATTTCAGAGTACGCAATACAATCGTATAACACTAAAAAACTGGCCAAGTTGCAATAGTCAAGGCAAGACTCAATTTGGAAAAGACTTTAAAAGCTGGTTACAACAAATGCAGGAGCTCCAGCCTGAGATAGTAGATTCAGGTTTCTCGGGAAACATTAAGGATCTCCACTTTCCTAATACTGAGTGCTTGTTGAATATAACTTACAACAGCTAAACAACAGTGCTCCGAATCTAAGCGCTCTAAAAGTTGCAGGCTTAAAATGTGTGATCTAAAACCGTAAGTAAGCAATAACGGACATAAAAGTTGCAGTCTGGGGAGAGAGCATAAAAACTACAAAAGAGCATAACATGGATGAACATTTGCTTGGATATGTTATCGCAAGCGCAATGGGATACAGTAGAGAATCAATAGCCCTACTAAAGATAAGCTACCAAAAAGTGCAAGGTGCTTAATCTAAAAGGAGTTAAATAAAATCCATGTTTGGGGTTTAGGATCTTCAATTCTCTTTGTTTTCGTCCCTTCAGCAGATTTTATATCTACATAACAACAGACAAATCACATGGATGACTATTTAGATAATCTGGCCTGATCTCTATATTGATAGAAAATAATTTCAGCAGGTTCTTTATGCTGCTATCAATTATTTTTGGTTGGAAAAACAAATTTGACAAGTCAAGATCGGATAAATTCCTCTTAACATAGGCTAACCAGGGGGTGAGGTACGAACTGTCTTGTCTTAAGCAGTCTTCAAAGATCAATCTTGTAAAGGTGGTGTGGTGCGAGTGCCAGATCTTAAGCCAAAGTGGGATATTTTTTCAGCAATGTTGCTGAAGCTGATATTCTCAGAATTATGCACTTATTGAAGAGAAAAAAGCAAAAAACAAATGTTTCGAGCAATAGAACTATTGTTATCCACAGGTAATAATTCTTGGACCCATTCCAGTTCATCTCTTTATTATTGCTCATTGCGATGTTATTGACTAGGTTCAAATAAATGCAACCCAGTCTTGGTCTCAGATACTGCCCAGCATTGATTTCTAGGCCACATACCCTTTGCAAGGAATGCTGCAACCCTAAGATGTTTCAATCTCCTCGGACGTAGCAGTGAGATGTACATTTCTTCCTATGAAAAAGTGAACACCGGACCTACTTCAGTGCCTACCAATCACACTTATGGCATCTCACTATGAAAAACCAAAAACGGATGAATGGCATTCTTGATTTAATCTCAGCCACTGAATATTATTCTGAGCTGTAATTTTAGCAATTATTTTTTTGCTCACTGTGCAACTATCGAAAGTAAAACAATCTCATGCAAATCAGTCTTTATTCATATAAATCGATATTATCCAGGTGGAAGTCTGCTTGATGCACTGTGAATGACCATGGGTTGAAGTAATTGATATACACTTCTTTAATTAGGCACAGTTCTTTGCTGGCCCAATTTGGTCCTTGGCCAGATATCAATTCTGCATTAATTTTAGGATTATTCCACAGTGAGATGAATATATATCTAGTAATCAGATTTGTAATGTGTTTATTGAGGAGCATTGTCAATGCACTGATTGTATCTGTGAACATTTGACATCAGTGTGTGAATGTATATCCAGACATGGTAAAAAGTAGAAGCGAAATGATGGAGTGAGCATAACGAGCATTCCAACACCGTGATGGAGGATATTGGTTAAGTACTGTAACAGCTTGTGGGCATCTTGAGCTGCCAGGAAGGCAGTTTGATTATGTCCCTGGTTGGTAATTAATAACCACCTTGTGCATACTCTAGCCTAAAGGTCTTATAGGCAATTTTAGCTCTTTTGCCATTCCATAAGAAGGCGTGTGTTATTTTATCTATGGAAGTTGAAAAGGATAGTTAAAGGCGATAGGAAGCATGAATGTAATAACATTTATATTAGGTCTGATCATCATATCCAAAGTTTCTATCTTACCCCACCAACAGATGTGTTTGCGCAACCATGATGTAAGGATCTATTTGACTTTTTCTGTAGCTTGGGATTCGTTATGTTTGACTGATGCAGCTAAGTCATTGATAAGTCATCTGCCAAGGTATTTGATGAATTCGGGTTGCCATTTGAGACCGCAGTCATCAAGATGAGTATGCTAAAATTAAGGGCTAAGAGTTAAAACCTCTGTATTAGCTTTGTTGAGGGTATTCCCAGATACTGTAGAAAATTGGTTGATTACATTAATGATGGTATGTATGGGTTTCGAATCTTTTATATGGGGTAGTGGCAAAGTAAAAGCGCTTTATCTTGGGTGAATCATTCAAGAGTTGCATTATTGGGTTGAAGGACAGCAGGGATAAAGTTTGGTGATGAGCCTCAGCAAGGCCTACCAGTGCAAGGGATTCGCCCTTCTCTGCACAGAGTCCTCAGACCAATAGGAAGAAGTTGGCACAGAAACTGGAATAGAAAAGACAAAGTTTATTAAACCTCATGAGGTGGAACTACATTCACACAGCACCATTCGGTAATGCATGAAGTAGCACACTGACTGGAAGGAGCTTGGTCCTTTTATACCCAGACAGTTGCTCTAATGAGGGTGGTAGAAGGTTCAGAATGCTGGTTTCAAATACATACAAGGTCATACAGAGAGTGTGCTGGCAACAAGTGGGAGGGGCTGACAGTTAGCTAATTCTGGTGGACACATCCTGCCAGTTACAAGTTTGGGGACAGCTGTAAGCTCAACTGAGCATGTGCAAAGCAGAAGAGGCTAAATATATCTCGTCTCCAGGCAGATTTCAAGAGCAGTTAACATGAAGGTAGGACAGAGCACATGGCGAGCACATGACAAACAAAATGGCTGCCAGAAATACAAAATGGATTTCACACAACGGACAAGATAGTCTCTAAATACAAGATGTATTCTGCTAATGCTTAACCTAATCGCTGCTAAATTACAACAGACGACGCTTTCAGCATTAGCTGAAGACATTCGTCTATCTGGGGTAATCTAAATATGCATCCTGTACATTGATGTTCATCATCTCTGCAATTTCATTCTTTAACATTTGTTGTGCTTTTATCTCTGCAATATTTCTTTTGCCAGGTGTACAAGCAGTGATGCACATAGAGCAAAGCATAGGACCGTATTGTATACAAGTACATCATGTAAATAGTATCACCAGTAGTATACATAGAATAGTCAGTAGCTTCCAGCCCCAAGTAACAGAGAGTGTCCATATCCAGTTTGAAAATGTCCATGTACCAGTTTTTGGGTGAATTTCTGCAGCAATCTTATGCAGTTTAGAGATTGCGTCATAAACTGAAGGTGAGTGATCAGGTATGAAAATGCAGCAACTGCTACCGATGATGCGACATGCACCACCTCGATCAGCCAAAACCACGTCAAGCACCATCCTAATCTGGAGTGCTACAATTCTTGCAATTTGCAGTTCTTCTGTAATGTTCCCAAGTGCCATGGCTGTCTGATTAGTGACAGCTTCCACCACACGTGTCAATTGCCTGATCTTTCTGCTATTCAATGCAGCACCTACAAAGAAGAACAAACCCAAATTGAAATCGACATATTGTTGTAAAGTGGTATCTGTCTGGTCGACTTAATCTGTACCAATTGTTCGTTTGTATCTATTCTTGGAAATATCATTATACAACTTTAAATTCAGTTGATATGATGCGGGTGCTAAAAACACAGGGGGTAACAAAAATGATATGTAACATATCCCGGACCACCCAACAGCCAATTGATAGTATCCTTTATTACCACACACAAAATACAAATTGTGTGAAGACGTAAAACTACTGTTGTTCGCACCTTCAATAATCAATGTCAAAATACATTCACTCTGTCCTACTGGAATTCTCCCAACACTGCCAATACATAAATCTGCTTTAGCTCTAGTTACAGAAATCACAAAAGGTCCAGTGTTTTTCATATTCCTTATATTTGTAAAGACATACGGTGTCGAAATATTGTCCGGATGGTACTCTTCCCATTCCCATTTAGTTCCTTTTGCTTGAGGATAACCATCTTCATCTTGGTAGCATTATTTATTCAACCGAAAAATGATTCAACCTACTGAGGGCTTTCCGAAAGCAAACAAAAGAGCATACCAAGCTTGACATGAACTATTATGGGAAACCGGTAGAGGAATAAAAGGCGTTCCTCCTTTCTTTTGGTGTGCAGGTATCATCCCGCACACCCAAAAATTGGTAGTATTCGTGGCATTGTGTGTATGATGCAACATCTGGATGAATGTGTTATTCAGGTAGGATTGTTCAAGTTCAAATGATCTTTATTCGGAGTTTGGTACATCCATAAAAGAAACATACAATTTAAAACTCATTAAAAACACATTAAAAAACATGCTTAAAAATATTAAGTAAAACAGAACATCCCCAATTGGTTTAAAGCAGCATATTTAGCATAAAGTGCATAGTACATAATAAGAAAGGTGTTTGATCTACGGGTGAATTTAATCATAGGTTTCAGTTTATCCTTTAATCATTCCGTTTACATCCAAGCGAGCATACAGTTAAATCTATGTGCAAAATATATCATAAAAGTGCAATGTGCATTTCAAGGCAAAAATACCGTAGTCCATCAGGCATGTTCCATGCTTGCCCTTGATCTCACGCATGCTTTTAAAAAGCAGCTTACAGTGAATATTACCTCGTCTGTGGACAGAGTTTGTAAAATTCTCAATGCCACAATGAAATCCCTTTGATTTTGTTGGCGGAGAATCGGCATTAAATATTGGCGGGTATACAATTTGTAATGACCACAAAAGAAAAAATAGTGTAACAGGCTTTGTTTCCCACCTTCAGAGCAGGGACAGTCCAGCTGTTCTAAGTTTTTATTATAGCCGAGAGGGAAGCTTAATAAGTTAACAATGCTTCCATCCCGGAGTCGGAACAGAAGACTCCGATTCCATCTTCCTATCGGGATTGACAGATATCTGCATCGCTTAATTAAGTTATCGTTGTCTAAGTCGGCATAAGGCAAATATTTAATAACAGCAGTTTTAGCAAATTCAGATCTCAACCGTTCCTCCCTATAAAGGTCAAGCAATGCTCGTTTAACAATGTTCTTATGAGCATGGACAATGGTATTAGGGGAGCTAAACAAAGAGCCCTGTCCCACACTCAACAGGCTGTTCTCAACGGCATTTAACCAAGGTACACGGTGGGATCTTTCACAAAGTAAACAATCCGATATTATGCTACGTGTTAGGGTAGCCGCTGGGTTTAGCCATACTTTTATCCAAAAAAGCGCAGGCCTGGATCTAATAAAATCCAGGATATATGGCAACCTAAGTTCACTGTGGCAGATAAATGTGGGCGCACATGGGCATCCCCCCAGCACCTTCCTGCAAAATCTATTTTCCTCCAACTGGACAGATATACTGTTACAATAACCCCACACCTCTGCACCATATGTCCCTGTTGGTTGACACTGGGTACGGTAAATGTTGAGGAGTGGAGTGATAGTATCCGCCTGTTTAGGTTGTCGGAGAGATAAGATCGAATTGATTGATTTTGCAATTTTGTTTCTTGCATAGGCTGCATGAGGCTGCCATGAGCCTGTATTAGAAAATTATAATCCTAAATAAGGGAAAGTGCTAGTGCATTTTAAGGTGTTAGCTCCTGATTTGATTGAGGTAATGTAATATTTTTTAGGTCCACAGTTCATAATAAATGATTTATTAAAATTAGTAAGTAAACCCAACTTGGACATAAAAGCAACAAACCCAGTGATCAAAATACGTAGAGCATTAGGTGTACGCCCCATTAAAACCGCGTCATCCGCATAGAGTAAAACAGTAATGGGGGAACCATTTACAATAGGTACATCCTTGGTGATCTTGCTCAGAGTGCTGCTCAACTCGTTAATATATAAAATAAAAAGCAGTGGGGCGAGTACGCAGCCCTGTCGGACTCCCCTGCTAATAAAAATATCATCAGATAATTCGCCGTCATTATTAATACGTACTCTTGCTTTTAGATCCCTGTGTAAATAAGAAAGAAAGTATACTAATGAGTCATCCAAACCATATTTAAGTAAAAGTGACCACAAACTAGAACGATTAACAAAATCAAACGCAGAACTTAAATCCATGAATCCCAAATAAAGCGGTGACTTCTTTACAATAATATATTTGGCCATGATCAAATTCAAATTAAGACATTGTTCAATGGTGCCCACGTGACTCCTAAATCCTAATTGACTACAGTTTAAAACATTATTGTCCCCAGCCCAGTTTCTGATCCTTTTAAAAATTACCCTTCCAAGGACTTTTAACGTGTTATCGATCAGTGAAATCGGCCGGTAACAGGCAGGATCCATCCTGTCACCCTTTTTAAATATCGGTACGATGACACTATTCGACCATGATTCAGGAATTGAGCTGTCAGTTAAATTGTTAAATAAGTTGCATAATAAGGGGGCCCAAAAATTTATCTCAGATTTGATCTGATCGATTGAAAGACCATCAGGGCCGGGGGCTTTATTACCGGCACTCTCTGTTATAGCATCTTCGACCTCGGATAATAAGATATACAAAGGTCCAGCAATGTTAGGTAGGGGGACAGTATCTATAGGTGTACCAGGTGTAGCATACATTTTGGAGAAGTGCTCCACCCAAACCTCGCCAGTTATGTTACAATTGATTGGTCTGATGTTTGTACCAAGGGATCTAAGGGACTTAACTTCTTTCCAAAAGCCTGTCGTATCTTTTAATGTAGCAGTACGACTGAGAGATTCCCAGTGATCTATCACTAAGGCCTCAGATCGAGTGCGTAGCGTGGATTTATATTTTGATCTTAGGTCTCTCACAAGTAGGCCATCCCTAGGCTTAGTTGTTAGAGCCACCCTTAGGTCCCTATTAGCCTTAGAGCAGGAGGAATCAAACCAGCGGGGACCATGATCTTTATTAGGCCTAGCTGGTTTAGATGATTCGCTTTTAATCGCCCTGCATAGACTGCTAAAGGCGACTACCATATCATTGCCTGGACTATTATGCACCAGACACGTCTCTACTAGCGTTGGATATTTTTTAACAACTCTGGCTAAGATATCTTTATTGTCCACCCCTTTCCATATTAATCTTAATTTATCAGTAGATAATGCCAGATTTTGTGCCCCTATCTCTACTCTGGATGCATCCTTCAAGGACTGCAGATTTTTTAAATATATTCTCAGTGGATAGTGGTCACTATAAACAGAACAGACAACTTCTGCTCTCAAAATTATATCACTTATTGTCGAAGAAATAAACATATAATCTATTGTCGAAGCACAGCCTTGGCCAATATATGTAGGTGTTAATATATTACTAACACTTGTTCCTGCAATTTCCATCGCATTCAATAAGTCACGGGGGGCTAAATAGTCTTTCAACTCCTCTCCATTTCTACAAATTGGACTGTTGCGGTACATATGGGCATTGAAATCCCCTCCGATACAAATACCATCAAAGGTCCCATACTTCTGCCCCTCCATAATATCATCAATAAAATTAAATAATTTCAGGAACTTATTATTAGGGTGGGTAACAAAATCATTATTGTAAAAGTTGATTATGCATAGTTTCGTCCTATTGGTATATTTCATAGCCATGAAACTTTTACCCTCTGTAGGGATCTGTTTAGTTTGTACCCCCGTTTTTATTTTAGTCCAAATAGATAGGCCCCCTCTGGGGCGACCCATGGATGAAGGGGATGCCATTAGATTGTAACAGCTAAAACCCTCCATGGTAGACATAGTTGTGCTCCAAGTCTCTTGTAACAGCAGTATGTCACAGTTGTCATTTACCCATTCTGACCATTCTTTAATTTTCAATTTAGAAGTAAGACCCGCTATATTCCAACTGACGAGAGATAGTTCAGAATCCTGGACAGACATTCTATGTTTTAAAGGTTCTTGTCTATCAACAGACCGTAGCAGGGGTTGTGGATCTTCCGAGGGTTCAGAGGTGGGTAAAGAAGATAGTTCAACTAGATTGATCTCTGACGGTCAATCCAACATGTCCAAATCCGACAAAGGTGCATATCTGTTAAACATTGTACATGGGAATGGCGCTGGCTGAACTTGCATAGGAGGTGGCTGAAAGTACATTGGATGAAATTGAGGTTGTATTAAAGGTGGCCGAAATTGCATTGGAGGTGGTCTGTAGAAATAACTCAGAGGCAGCATGGTTGCAACAGTGGAAATAGCAGAGCAATTATTAGTTCTATTGAGTAAATATCTAACAGTACCAGGGTTTTTGAAATTGAGAACTATACAATCGCCTTCCTTATCTTTTAGTAAAGGACCAACCCAAGACACCCTACGAGCTGATAGAATCTCACTCGAGATATCATATCCGACACCTTTGTGCTTGGTTAGCCAGTCTATACTTTTATTTCGTAATTGTACCCACGATTCCCCCTGTTCATCCCTCAGCGGTGGGACCCCCGCAAGGACCAGGACAAAAGGGCAAGCATCCGATGGCAAATGTAGGGCAGGCCCTTGGCGTCTGGGGGTTCTACCTTTCCCAGGTTGCCCGGTGCCCTTGTTGTTATCAGCGGTTAACCTTGCTCCTATTGTCGGTAGGGTGGAGCCGTTGTTATGCTTGATGGCATTTGCATTGGTGGTAACGGGGGGAACTGTTTTTCGTGGTACCGGTGTTGGTGTAGATTTGGAAGGTAAGTTGGATGTCACCATGTTCTTCATGTTCTTCCCGCCATTAGCAAGGCGGGGTTGGATTGTTGGTGGTACTATAGGTGGTTGTACAGTAGAAGGTGCTAGTAATCCAGGGTTGCTGCAGCCCCCACCCAATGAGTTGGAGGCTTCCTGCTTCCTCTGTGACAGACTGTTATTTACAGATTCAAGCTCTTTTAGAAGGCGGTCAGCTCTAATTTGATCTAGTATGACAGACCCCTTTCTTTTTACGTCTTCGTTTTTGACCAAATTATCTAATCTATCAAGTCTTTTAAAAACGTTATTAAACTGTAAGATCATTTGCTTCTGTAGTCGATTAAAAATAGTATCCACTATAGTTTCTATAAGATTTCCATTTTGTTTTGTGAGATTATAATTATCTCCCATTAATGTGGTTTGTGTCCATATTGTATTCGAGTTCCCACCTGCGTTACTGGTGGTTTCGCTAATAATATCATCCACGTCTGCTGAGGCTGTATCAGCCACATAGTTTGTTGTTTGTGCCTCAGAAGATTTTTGTTTGTTCCATAGGCTCTGTGGTGTAGGCTGGCTCTTATTAATTGGTAGTTGTTTCCTTTTATTGGCACTTGGCTTAGCGGTACCTCTTTTGCGTTTTTCACCTCCCTGTTTTTCACCTCCCTGTTTATTTTTGACTTCCGTAGATCCAGAGGTGTTGGCAACTTCCTGTGAATAAATTGTAATGGTGGGAATAACTTCTGTCAATGGCGGTGCAGGGGATATAGATACCGGTGCCGGTTTCGTGATTACAACAGATGGTGATAATGGGACTCTTGGACAAGTTGACAATGGTATTGGCTGTGTAATATTGTTAGTACAGCTCAAGGACATTCTTCTTTCAGTGTCAGCAATCTCATTAGAAACCAAGCTAAGAGCGTTTTCTAATAGAGACTCAAATGTGGAAGGGGGAAAAGGGAAATCATCCTGTATAACAGCTATATCAGCAGACCCCATGATAAGCGATGTGAACTCACCACAGCGAGAAGGAAATGATAGAGGGGTGGCGACGCGGAGGGAGCCTCTACCCTATGAGCGCCTCCGGGCGCGGGCGGAAGTGGGCGGTGGAACCGCTCTGCTACCTGGGAGCTGTAGTCTCCCCTCTCGGCGGCCGCGTGATGGAACCAGCAGCGGCGGCAGGGGAGACCAACAGCGTGGGGTCCCAAGTGCGGCGGTGAAGTCTCTGGCAGGTAAGCGGTGCAAAGAGGTTCCCTGCTCCTCTCCAGCAAAGCGTTCAAAAACCCCCAATGCTTCTGCTCATGATAGGGAAGCGTATAATAATTGTGTTCCACTGGAACTGTAGTAGTGGAAACGAAAAGCTGTCGAGCAGGAGCCACTTTCTCAACAAACCAGGTGATTATTGCCATAACCACCAGGGCAACAACAAACCCTCAAGCACAAATTATTCTTTCGTTATTCATTTCAGCAACAGTGATGATTGATCTTTCTAAAAACTTGTTGAAAACAATCATTGGAGCTCTTCTCCCTGGGCAGCCGTTGATTTCTTCACCACGGGCCAAGACGGGTGTCACTACACTAATGCAGGGCTGATTCCCCCCCCTTGTTACATCGGCTCTCTGTTTCACAAACCCAGGGCGGTAGCTCAACCAATCTCGTTCAACGCTGCAGATTCTTTCCTCGGTCTCAAGTGGTATCGCAATGCTCCAGGAATCTTGTGGTCCGGGAAGAATTCCGCAGATTCATCAGGTGAGATAGCTTGACCTTTCTCCGTCTCCAGAATCTCTTGATGGTCGGTCAGCGCAGCAGGTTCCACCAAGGCAGGCGACACACGCTTGCAATGCGTGCTGTGGACCCAGTTCTCTTGTTCGTCACTCGAACTGCTGTCCTTGTAAGTCAGGAGCACCTGCTCCGGACCTCGCCACCTCGGTTCCAAGCTGTTCGATCTGTCGAAGACCTTGACCATCACATAGTCGCCGGGACTGAGTTCATGGGCCTCACCTGTAGATCTGTCAGGAAGAGCTTCTCGAACATGTTGATGAATAGAGATCAAACTGTTGGTTAACTGTGCCAAATAATTATTCATCAGAACACAAGGAACATCATGTATGGGGTGTGGCTTAGGAACTCCCCAAATATTCATCGGTCTCCCAAAGACCACTTCGTATGGGGTGAGACCTGATTGTGAGTGTGGCACCGATCTTATGGATAATAATGCCAAAGGTAGTGCATCTGGCCACTTTAGGGACGTGGAAGCCAGTATTTTTGACAGCTTTAATTTTAGAGTAGCGTTATACCTTTCCACCAATCCTGCTGATTGCGGGTGGAAGACTGTATGGAATTTCTGTTTGATCCCTAACCATTTCAGGACATACTCAACAACTTGCCCAATAAAATGAGGACTGTTGTCACTCTACAAAAGCTTACAAACACCATACCTAGGAAAAAACTCCTTTAGAAGCACCTTTGCTGTGGTGAGAGCAGTATTATCCTTTGTAGGGTATGCCTCTATCCATTTACTGAAGGCACATACCACCACTACGACATATTTTAGATGATTGCAGCATTCAAGTTGGATGTAAACCATCTGCAAGACTTCAAAAGGTGCGGTTGGTGTAGCAAACCCTCCTGTAGGAGTCTGTGTCCCTTTTCCAGGATTATACTGCCAACAGATCAAACAGGACTGTACCATTCTTTTGGCTGTGCTGGCAATTTCAGGATGCTCCCAAACTTGTGTAAGCAATTATGGGGAATATTACCAACGATTAGCGATATTTATCGCTAACGATGCTTAGCAACAAATTTTTTAACGCTAAGCATCGCCTGAAATTATCGCAGAGATAACTTGCTATTAGCAAGGTTTATCTCAGAAGTGATACAAATCCTCGCGCTAACTGCCAAATGAGAGATTATCACTGGAAAACCAACGATAATCTCTCGAAGTTTGGTGTTAGCTTGATGATAGGGGCTCACAAACTTAGCCATGATATCCACCTTCCATAGGATATCATGGCTAAGTCAGGAAAATACCAGGTGTAAAAAAAGCAGTGCTAACCGCGGATAGCGCTGCTTTTTTTATCACCAACAGGGTTAGCGAAATCCTTGATAATAGGAGAAATGTCGCTTAACAACATTTCTCCTATTATTTTTCTCTGGAACGCCCCCTTTGCATCTCATTAGAGATGTAAGGGGAAGCGTAGAGAAAAGGGTGCTAACTTGCGAATTTGCGTGTTAGCACCCTGTTGCCGATAGGGAGATAATTTTATCTCCGCTTTCTTGGCTTTTAAAGCCAAAAAAGCGGAGATAAATCCTTTGACAATATGCCCCTTAGTTATTGCTAGGGCTCCAACATGTGCCAGCCCTTTTCCCATTGAACCATAGGTTGTAAATAGGCTGCAGGCAATTTCCATTTATTCATTTCTTTGTTATGCCAACAACCCTTATCATCTAACATTCCTTCTTTAGACCATTGCTCAAGTTCTTCCACAGAGGCAGATCTCTATATATCCAATACTTCCTCTCTAGCATCATGCCAACGCTCAGCTTGTGATTTTACTACGCACATGGATGTAGTGCTTCGCTGCATTGCAGTTACACGGGCTATGTGGTCTGCGAAGGCATTGCCTTGTCCTATTTTGTCAAGGATTTTCTTGTGTGCACTACACTTCATAATAGCAACTTTCTTTGGGTATGTAAGTGCAGTCAAGAGATTATGTACTAATTCTCCGTGCATTATCTGCATCCCGTGGGATGTAAGAAAGCCTCTTTCCTTCCAGAGTTGGCGAAAATCATGAACCACTCCAAAGCCATAACGGCTATCCGTGTAAATGTTCACACACAAGTCAGTGCTAAGTTCACACGCTCGTGTCAAAGCTATTAGTTCAGCTGCTTGAGTCAACTTTTTAGGTATGCGAGCTGTTTCCACTACTGTCTCAAGCGTGGTGATTGCATAAGCAGCTGAAGTCGTGCTATCTGGCAACTTCAGACAGGACCCATCAACCCACAGTTCCCCATCTACATCTGGAAGGGGCATATCTGGCAAATCGATGCGACCCTTTGTCTGTTCCTCAGTAAGGAATATACAATTGTGAGGTTCCTTTGACTGGGACTGAGTCGCAGGATATGGCAACAAAGTGGCTGGGTTCAGTGTCGCGCACCTCTTCAAGGTAATATGAGGTGCTAAAAGTGTCAATTCATATCCTGTCAGGCGGGCACTAGTTAAGTGTTGTGTCTTAGTCCACCAACAGTTTGTTTGACAAAACTAGCCCTTTACTCTGACGTATGGATAAAGCTGTTGCTGCAACTGAACGGAAGCATCCAGGCAACGCACGAGCAACAGGATCAAGAACTGCAGAAAAATATGCACAGAGACGCTGCTTATCACCATGTGTCTGTACTAAAACTGATAATGCACATCCATCTTTCCCGTGTACATAGAGTGTAAAAGCCTTCGTGTAATCTGGTGTGCCTAACACTGGTGCAGAGCAGAGAGCTTGTCTTAACTGACAAAAAGCGTTTTGGCATTCATCTGTCCATGGAAGGGGGATCGGAGTGTTTTTAGTCAAAAGCGCTAGCAGGGGTCACAATATTGCAATTTCTTCCGTGATATTTTATGGTGGTGTGTAGCAAGAAAAGAAAGCATGGACAAGGTACATTTTTCACACTGCTCAGGCATATCAGCTGCCAACAAGATGTCATCGACATACTGTATGAGAGCCACTCCTTCAGGCGAAGTAAAGGAATCAAGGTGTCTCTTCAATGCTTGACTGTAACTACTAGGACTCTCAGTATAGCCTTGAGGAACTCTACAAAATCTATACGATCGGTTAGTCAAAGTGAAACCGAACAAATATCGACTGTCAGGATGAATAGGGATCGAAAATAAAGCGTTCTTCAAGTCTATAACAGAGAATGTAGTTGCTGTCGGAGGAACCAAAGTAAGTAGTGTCGTTATGTCAGAAACCACAGGGTACTGTGGTACTACAATCTTGTTGACTTCTCTCAAATCAATGATAAATCTATAAATCCTAGTGTCAGTATCTTTCTTCAAAATGGGAAGAATCGGACTATTGCAAACATTGTAAGGAACTTCTTCCACAACCCCCACTTTAATCAAATCGTGAACAATGCGTGTAAGTGCTTCTCCTTTTTTAGAAATTTTATATTGAGGCAGTCTTGGCAAAGAAGCACCCTCCTTGACACTAATATGCACTGGTGGAATAACCATTTCCCCTACATCGGTGTCTGAAGAAGCACACAAGGTACTAGGGAGTGAAGCTAATGCAATGTCCTCTTTGAGAATACAGGATCTCTCAATCGCAGGGTAGTTGTCATTCAAAATAACCCGTACTCCTTCCGGAGAACATCGTATCGTAGCCCTGAAATATTTGAGCATATCAAGACCCACAATATTATCTGGTGTGTTTGGAGAAAGCAAAAACGGACATGGAGCAGTAAACTTATCAACATGGAATGCAAGTGGTTGTGACAATGGGCTAAGGGAAGGTGTTCCATCGAAACCTATCGATGTAATGGTTAAGCCAGACAGGGGAGCCCTTGGAACCAATTGTTTAGACAAGGCGCTACAAGTAGCTCCTGTATCAACCAGAAACTGATCAGTAGAACCCAAAACATGTGCTGTAACATAGGGACCCCTCTGAACTACTGGAACTTCAACTGATTCCTTACCCCATCCTAGGCAATCCTATGCATAAGCAGAATCTTGAAAATCAGACGGCACATAGTCGGACATTTCATATTGGTTCCTTCTGTCAAAAGTATTAGACCAGTCCTGTCCACGTGTATTAGCATCAAACCTAGCACGATGCTGTGTGCTTCCTCTAGGCCCTGAATATCCTGAATGATTTCTCATTTGTCCCCGACCACGTGAACCCTGCTGAGCACGTAGTACTGGACAGTCAGAAATCCAATGTCCAAATTTCTTGCAATACTCACACTGATCAACAGACAAATTCAAACTAGTAGAAGAAGGAAAAGACGAACCATAAGATCCACGTCCGCCTCCATCATTACCTCTAGAAGGTGGTCCATATGCTTGAGCTAACATAACCTTTGTTTTCAACTCTTTGGATTTTTTATCCTCATTATTTTTAGCTTCTAATTCTTGTCGCTCATAATACTGAGCCATGGTTAGGAGAGAAACCGGAGAAGAGGTAGTTCATGAACTGTCACTGGCCTTTAGGTGACTAGCTATTCCTGGCAAAACGTTTGCGATATATTTATTGACAAACAGATGCCTTCCCGTGTCATCTGTTAATGACTGGCCACTAAAATTGTGGAATGCCTCTGAGGTTCTTTGGTTTTCGACTTCGTCCCGTATTCGGCCGCCATTTTGTGTCCCGTCGCCATTTTGTGTTGCCCTCAGTCAGGCAGCACGGCGAACAGAGTGTTTTTGCCTTTTCCAGCTGCTACATGTCTTTTCTGTTAAAAAGTAACCCCCTGCCCTTGTTTACGAAACCGATGTCAGGGTCTGGCCAAGTCCACTAATCCAAGTCTAGGCTGATTGATCCCTGTCTCGACTGACTGTTTGGCTCTCCCTATTCTCTCTTTACTTTATCTTATCCGACTGGCCTTCGCTATTCTCTCCTTGTATTCTCTTATTACACAACTATCCTTGAGGCACACAAATACGTCCTGCCACCTGCAAATTGGATTATAGGCACTAGCACTGATTAACCTGTGGGGAGGGGTGACACATAGGGTCTGAAAGAAGGGCGTATTTGGGACACTTGATAGCTTGTGTTCCAACTTTTCCTATTTGCTAGCCTTGTATGTATTGGGAGTATATGTTGTAAATATGTGTGCTATAAAAGATTGTGTGCCACGGAGTAAAAGTGGCAGTCTCCTAAGAACCTACTCTGTACTTCTGGGACAACTGTGCTTAGCTGCAGCTAATAAACCTGGTTTCCTACGCCTAACAGAGTGTCTCGTGTCTATGTCCGACAAGGCAGGTGAACTCGGAGATTTAAGGCGTGCCCTGCACCGCCAGGCCCATAAGGCCCGGTTCTTCTGCCTCTTCAAAGCGGGTAAAGAAATCTGAAGCCGATTCATCTGCCTTTTGCTTACACGACGCTAATACAGTCCAATCTATCTTTTTAGGGGGGAAAATCGTCTTTATCTTAACTAATATAGCTGCTGGAAGGTCTAAAATTAACTGACAGGGTTTCTGTGCAGGTTCTCTATCTTCATCTAACTGCTCTAAATCTTTCCATAATGCTCCAAATGTCGCACGGTCATCAACTTTACACACAGTTATCCACATGTCAGGCCGTAATATTAATCCAAAAAACAAATCAATATCAGGCAAAGTCATAGTACAAGAACTAATTGCACCCTCAACTTCCTCATAAAAGGCTGCTGGATTCTTTCGCGGATCAGGCAATGCATTTTTAAGGGCCATAACATCTGCTCTATTCAAAGGAATGTAAACCCAATTATAAATAAAATACCCTTTAGCATCTGCAGAAGTCTTCTCATCATTTGTACCCGTTCCCTTAGGAGGAACATATAAAGGCACGGCTTCCCGCATGGGTTTCACATTAATTACAACATTCTTATCTGTTTCAAGAGTAGAAGTTCGTGCCATGCTGATCTGAAATGTTGGTGCAGCTACGTCTGCTGCCTTTTTCGCCTCCCGAAAACGGGCTGCTTCAACACGCTGTTTAACCAAGCGTCTGATCGTGTCAGCCACCTGGGAGAAGACAAAAAGACTATCACGTAATTGTTTACAATCAGCTGCTACATCATCGGGCTCCATTTCTACCTCAGTAAAATATATCTGCTCCCTTTCCTGCCAACTTTTTATACTATCTAGAAGTTCAGAAGCAGTAGTAGTACTACGAACTGCTTTACGCGTAGCAGATCCAATCTGAGACGCACGTTCAGCAGATAACATTGAGCGAGTTTCACTAGCTTTGTCCTGGTCTGTAGAAGAGTCCTCATCTGACTCATAAGGAGCAGAAGGAAAAGTATACGGAGGTGGACAACGATCTAATAAGAGAGAGTCATCTTGGAGTTTTTTAAGAATAGGATAAAGAGGTCAACGAACAACGTATTGGGCATTTACCTGTAAATAATGCTCCCTATCTTACCTCTCTTTAACTTCTTTCATTTCCCTATTTTTCATTTCCAATGCTTTGGCATGGATACTCTTTTGCTGTTCTTTTGCAATCAAGGCTTGCTCACGCTTCATTCGTTCACGCATTTCTTTCTCCCACATTCGTACACAGTCAAAAATATCTTGCCTAGCCTTTCGCTTAAACATCCGTTGCTCCACATACTGAATCTTTCGCAAATCAAATGACCCATGCATAGGCCAACGCAACTCAGGATCTTTACTAGTATATTTATTCCATAAGGTGCTGTACATTATGGAAGAAATACCATACCTAATATACATGTCCCTATTAGGGGCCCCCTCCGGGGGGCTGGTTGTGCTTCGTCGAGTCTCAAATTGGTACCACTACAAAAGCAACACATCCTACTAAGTGTGCTGGAAACAGGCATGCCAAAAATAGTGCAAAATATGCAGTATTATAATCAAAAGTAGCGCTTAAGGTATTCTTCGTACGTTGCGCTGTTCAAAACAATTTTAAATAGAGAAAAATCTCCCCATTACCTGCCTATATGTATTGCAACACATACATATTTATCAAATGAGATTCAATATTGGCCAATCTTTCAAACAAAGCCACAGTAGGTGTTACTAAACTACCTTACCAATCAAAGGCATCAAAACCAACAGCAAGTGCCGCAGAACGGCTCTTACCAATCAAATGGTGTCCAGGTTCCAACTGCCAAGTTCTCAAATCGACCTAATGGTCACTGCACGGCGAATCAACAGAAGGGATCTCAGTCGAGGACCGGCGCCACCTGTATGGTCAGATCTGAAAGAAAGGAAAAACGCCGTGGGTGCCAAGACTCGGGTCTCCTCAGGCAGCGATCGCGACCAAAGCGAGATTCCAATCCTTCGTCGCGACCAGTCCTTCGGGCATCTGAGTCGCTGATGAGCCCCGCATTGGAAGCACCAATTTGTGGTGATGAGCCTCAGCAAGGTCTACCAGTGCAAGGGATTCGCCCTTCTCTGCACAGAGTCCTCAGACCAATAGGAAGAAGTTGGCACAGAAACTGGAATAGAAAAGACAAAGTTTATTAACCTCCATGAGGTGGAACTACATTCACACAGCACCCTTCAGTAATGCCTGAAGTAGCACACTGTCTGGAAGGAGCTTGGTCCTTTTATACCCACACAGGGGCTCAAATGAGGGCGGTACAAGGTACAGAATGCTGGTTTCAAATACATACAAGGCCATACAGAGAGTGTGCTGGCAGCAAGTGGGAGGGGCTGACAGTTAGCTAATTCTGGTGGACACATCCTGACAGTTACAAGTTGGGGACAGCTGTAAGCTCAACTGAGCATGTGCAAAGCAGAAGAGGCTAAATATATCTTGTCTCCAGGCAGATTTCAAGAGCAGTTAACATGAAGGTAGGACAGAGCACATGGCGAGCACATGGCAAACAAAATGGCTGCCAGAAATACAAAATGGATTTCACACAACGGACAAGATAGTCTCTAAATACAAGATGTCTTCTACTAATGCTTAACCTAATCGCTGATAAATTACAACAAAAGGACAGCCTTGTCATGTGCCTTGGTGGAGGTGAAAAGGGGTCAATAGAGTGCTATTGATTCTGATTCTTGCTATAGGGTTGGCATAAAGTGCCATGGTAAGTAGCCCCCTTAACGCCACTCAACTTTCTACCCTATGAAGGAATGATTGCAGGGGAATCTAGAATACTAAGGTCTCAATCATGCCCAGCCTGGGAGATGGCAATCCTATGACTAAGCCACTCACAGAGCCTGCAGCGCAAGCATGCATGCCTAAGTTAACTGCTGATGATGGGCATGACAGTAATAATGGGGCACTGACAGAGAACATCCCTAAGTGCTCCACAATACCGTCACGGTCTGAACTGAATCCAAACCAAATGACGGTTGCTGCCTAAGTCTATTGAATGCTAGACTGGCCCCCAGAGCTAATGAGCCCACCGTCTACTACACAGAATATCAGAGTCTCACGGCCAAATACTAATAGCTTGCTCACCTTGCTTAGAAGGGAGAGCTTTATGGACCAGGAATTACAGGTACATGTCCAATCTATTCCTCTCTAACAAAGAATTACAAAGAAATTAAACTCTCGAGCAAAACATATTAGTTGGGTGGAGAATAGGAAAAAAGGTCTCTGGGTCCTCCCCGGGCATACTGTCCACACCTAACACACAAGCATTGGGGGCAATAAGAACCTCACAGAACACAATTACTAGGGCCCTTCTCTGGCAGTAAAGTCATTGGCCACTTGCCTAGCATATATTTGGGTTAAACTAAATTGCCTGGAGTCCCAATCAAAAGCTATTGAGAAGGAAAAACCCTGCCCATGCTCCCCAATAATTGGCAAGTTAAGCTCCTTACCAGAAACACTAGGAGCATTAGTCCCACTGGGCAAGACATCAAGCCTCTCTTCTCCTGAAGATCATAATCTAATCATCCCTTACACCAATCCATCACGGACTGCCCAGGAACTCACAATGCTATCAACCGTCATTTGGTTTGGATTCAGTTCAGACCGACAACTGGTTAATATCAGCCCGGAGGAGATGGGGAGGAACATGGCGGCGGCAGGCTAACGGCTGCTGCGGAGCTCCTCGCCTGAACACCACAACTTGTTTTACGATGTATTTTCCCCAGTTCAGAGGCTGATTTGTAGAGCTGTAAACGGTGAGGTCAGAAAATATTTGGTTTGCATTTCCATTCCGCAAACACTGAGTTTGTTTTCCTTCGATCTTGTGTCTCCCGGCAAAACACGCTCCAGGGCACTAGGACCCGGACCCGGACCCTGAGGGATGCGGCCACAGCATCACGTTCTGCGCTACGCTCGGCTGGAGACAGCAGAGCAGAGTCGCGCTGGAGGTAGCCGCTGTTCGCTGAAGGCTGTTGTGTTTCCACCGATTGCCGATTCCAAAAGCACACAAGGAGGGCTATTTTACAGCAGGAATCACTGGCAGCGCTCGAGAGGAGCACTCATCTTCCGTGTGAAAGGTCCTGTCTGTTGGGGCTCTTATTCATTCTTGAAAGCACAGAAGAGTGAAGCTGCCGGTAAGGAGGTTTCAAGAGGGGGGGCCTGCATGGAGGCAGATGCTCTGAAAAAAGCTGCAAGTCGATCCTGCCAAACCGGTGCAAGCTTAGTAGTCTCTGTTACAGAGAACACAGAGGAGGGTCCTACTATCGGGTCAAAACAGCCTGAGGGGCTAGCATCCGGTGTTAGAGCTGTGGGCACAAGAAATCGGTATCAGTTAAGGTCAAAACAGGACCTGAAGAGGCAGGGGGTCTGGGACTCAGGGGAAACAGTTGTAAGAGAGGGGCCAACACCGTTATCCCCTTATAAACAAAAGAAGAAGGGGGAGCTAAGAGAGGGGGGACTGTTAAGAGTAATAAGCAGCCTCTAGCTCAGAGAAGCACCCCCTCGCTCAAAAGTTATTTCAAGATTATGGAGCAGACAGTCAACTCGAAGGAAGACCCTTGTGAAAAATCAGGTGGAGGGACAGGAGTAAGAGCGTTAGATACCAACATAGAGGCAGCTGAAGAAGAGGGTGAAGTTTTAGATGGAGTGGTGGAGGTAGGAGAGGGGTCTAACCAATCGGACATGGTGTCTGTCCCCCCCACCCTGTCTATTCTACCTTTGAAGAATAGGTATGCAGTATTGGAGCTGACTACAAATATGGAAGGATCAAAATCTACTGTATCTACTGGCCCAGAATGTGATCCTGTCTCGAACATTGTTTCGTTGGGCAGACAAGGGTCTCCCACCCCAAACACAACATTAGTCTCAGCAATTTCGGCCCCTGTTCCACCTACAGCATTATCCATAGTCCAGACTTTACCGGATTCAGGGAGCCATACTACTTCTCAAACGCCCCATACTTACCCCCTTCTTTCCACTATTAGTACTACTAGTACTATTAGTGTTGCACATGACTCTATCTTAAACACCAGAGGTAGGCTCGAGGAAGATGTAGGTGGGGAGGAGAGGGACAGACTTGGTTGCTTATTTGAATCTCTCAGGGAGGACCTGATGGATAAGTTTGCAACCTCTGAGAGTAACCAGAGAGGGCTGTATGATAGATTTGATTATCTAGGGGCCAAAATGGAGGAGATAGCAGCTCGAACCAGTGTATTAGAAATTAAAGTAACCTCGCTTTCAGAAACAACGTTGGAAAATTCTAAGGACCTTGATGTTCTAAAGGCACAGAACCGTAAACTCACAATTGACATGGAGAGATTGGAAATGCAGAGTCGGCGAAACAATTTAAGAATACTTAAGATCCCAGAAGGGGCAGAAGTGGAGGATATTAAGGGGTTTGTGTGCAGGCTATTACGGGAGGACATATTAAAGGACCGGACAGATATAGATTTAGAAGCTAAGATCCAGCGTGTGCACAGAGACCCTTTTAGGTTACATCCGGACCGTAAAGCCCCCAGAAAGATTTTGGTTTATTTCCAGACATATACGGTTAAGGAACTAATCCTCAGTAGGTGTCTTGTACGATCTTCTCTTCATTACCGTGCCAATCCCTATCAAATTAGATCTGACATAGGGGGGAAAACGGCTCCGAGGCAATGGGAGTTGGGCTCCAGGATGCCTGAACTTCGTTCCCTGGGAGCTCAAGTTCAAATGAAATTTCCTGCCTTGTTAAAAATATTATGGAACAATAAGATGCATAACTGTAACTACCCTGAGGAAGTAGATGAATTGCTAGATAAAATGAGAAAATAGTTCAGAGGTACTAACTTGGGCACATAGTCACCAGCTGTATATAATGAGTAAAACAGGGATGGGGGGGTTGGTACTTTTTTTTTTTTTTGGTACGGTAAAGCACTAAACTAGAGGGAGTAAAGAAAAAGATGGGAAAGAAAAAAAAAGAAAAAAAATATTAAATAAAAAAAAAGGAAAAGAAGGGGAAAATAGGGGCAAAGAAAAAAAATGAAGCTGCATACTGGTGGTTGGGGGATCTAAATAGTTAAGGTCAAATATATAGAGCACGGGAAAGTAAAAGTTTTCAGTTAGGTGTGGTGTTACTAGGGTGGGGGGGCTCTTTAGGGCGTGGACACGCCGAACAAGAACAAGGAGGGAGGGTTCCTCGGGGGGCGGGGTGGGAGGGGTTTCAGGGGGGAGGGGGTAAAACATTTAAAAATGTCCTCATATGCCAGAAGTTTTTATTTTGATACGTTAGAAAAGTCAACGCAGGTTACAACGAGCTATAGCTACACTAGATAACAGGTTTCGCTATGGCAGCTAGTAATAAAATATTATCCTGGAATTTAAATGGGATAGGGAATCGGAAGAAACAGCAAGGAGTATGCGAATTCTTAAAAAACACTGATGCGCATATATATCTCCTAGAAGAAACCCACCTTGAAGCAGAGGCGTGTGGTCAAGTTTTCTCTAAACTTAGGTGGGTTCAGGAAATCCTGTGTTCTAAGCAGAAGGGTTCTACGAGAGGAGTAGCTATTATTGTGCGGGCAAATAAGGGTATCAGGGTGCAAAGCTGGGGAACTGATCAGACTGGGCGATGGCTGGTGGCAGTCCTTTCTATTGGCAGCTTCACCTTCTTAAGTGCTGTTTACTATGGTCCCAATGAAGACAACCCCGGGTTTCTTCAAAAACTAGAAGAGTATATGATATAGCACAGAGTTCCAGTTATTTTGGAAGGCGACTTTAACCTCATATTGGATCTCCATCTGGATCGCACCTCTAAGGCAAAATACAATTCCCCTAACAAATCCCTGTCAGCCCTGAAGAATATTATGAAAGACTTTAACCTACAGGATGTTTGGAGAGTTAAGCAAGGGAATCTTAGGGAATACTCGTTCTACAGTAAGAAATATAAACAATACTCTAGAATTGATCTCTTTCTCTTAGATCAAGCCTTTCTGTCAGATATTATTTCAGTATTCTACATTCCTGTAGGTCTGTCTGATCATTCGGTCGTGGAGCTAAAAATTAATCTCAAAGTTATCCCCTCATCATATAGATGGACTTTGGATAGAACGATCCTTTTAGATGATGAAATTAAAAGTAAAATTAAGGGAAGCCTGTTGGAGTTCTTCTTATTCAATGCAAGTTCAGCTCCAGAACAAATAGTCTGGGATACGCTGAAGTCCTTTTTAAGGGGCATTCTTGGGTCGCATATGGCATTAAAGAGAAAACTTATGAAAGAAAAAGACAGATTTGACCTTGAATAGATCAAAAAAAAGAACAACAACTACAGTTAGCTGTATTGGAAGATAGATGTAGGATCCCACAACTCGAAAAAGAGCTGTTTGAGTTAAAGATAGGTTTTAAGGCACGTGCGGATAAAATAAACAAGGATAGGTGGGAAGTGAGTAAACTCAGAAATTTTGAATATGGAGAGAAGTGCGGCTCTCTTCTCGCCTGGAAAGCTAGAACGGAGAGGAGTAGGAATAATATTAGCACACTAATCCAGCGGGATTCAGGTTTGCTGAGATCAGGAGAGAGGCCAGAGGGTTTATGGAAGAATTATACCAGGAGCAGAATAGTCTGGGGGCGGATGAGCTAGAACATTGGTGGGCCATGAGAGAGTTACCCCAGTTGAGTGAATCGGATAAAGAATATTTAGCTACAGAGATTACTGAGGGAGAGGTACGGGCCCAGTTGAAAAAGATGGCTAGGAATAAGGCCCCGGGCCCAGATGGATTGCCGACGAAGCTGTATAAGGACAACGTGGAAGAAATCCTAGCTCCATTATTGTCACTACTTAATAAAAATTTTATACAGGGGGAGGGCACCCCGGCTTCTTGGTCAGAAGCAACCATCACTCTGATAGCAAAGCCCAATAAAGACCCCAAAAATATAGAATCGTACAGGCCCATTTCACTTCTTAATTCGGATTTAAAAATCTATTCAGGTATCCTAACGTCTAGACTGGCAAAAATAATTAAGTCCATCATTCACCCTGATCAGCGGGGGTTCATACCAGGGCGTCAACTGAACGAACTTACTTTTCAAGTTGTAGGAGCAATGGATATGGCAATGGAGAGGGGGCTGCCCCTGGCCATTGTTGCGATTGATGCTGCAAAAGCCTTCGATCAGGTTAATTGGCTCTTTTTATGGAAAACCATGGCAAAGTTTGGATTTCCAGATATATTTATTAGAGGGATTGAAACGTTGTATAGGGGCCCCCGAGCCAAGGTATTAGTCAATGGTAGCCTGACTGAATGGTTGGATATTTCGAGGGGAACGAGGCAGGGATGTTCCCTGTCCCCTCTCCTTTTCGATATATATATTGAGCCCTTTGTTTGCTCCCTGAGATCTGACCCAGTGATCTTACCTTTCAAAACTGGGGAATTGGTTCTTAAGACAGCACTTTATGCTGATGATCTGCTTCTCTACACATCTAATCCTGAGCGGGCTATCCCTAGGTTATTTGAATTGGCTGAGGACTTTGGCACGGTCTCGGGATATAGGATCAATAAGGACAAGACAGATATAATGAGCTGGAATAACCTGGCCCGATACCGGAAGCCAAATCAAAAATCAGATACCTGGGAATTCAGCTTACTCATAATCTAGATGACGTCACTAAAACCAGTTGGCAGACGGTGGTTAAGGATACAAGGAAGCTCCTGACTAGATGGAATACTCTACCTCTTAACATCTATGGTAGAGTTAACCTAGTCAAGATGATAATTTTGCCAAAAGTTACTTTCTTATTTAACTCTATTCCTTTACACTTTAATAAAAAAGATATTTCTAACCTTCAAGGAAGGATTGGTTCTTTTATTTGGGCGACCAAGTCCCCTAGAATTGCCTGGCGGAAATTAAGAAGGGGGCTGAAACTGGGCAGATTGGCTCTTCCTGATTTACTTTTTTATTGTTATGCTTTTCAATTTAAGAATTTTAGACTCCTGGCAAACAAATTAGACTCTTCCTCACATGGAAGACTTTTCCAGGCCATGCTATCAGACTTGTCACAAGGTTTAGAGTTTTTTCTTTACAAATTTGGGGACCAGATGTTTTTTAAGAAGGTTCGCCTGAAGCTTCTTAAGACAGCACTTAACATCTGGAAGGCAATCCGTAGAATTTTGGACATACCCTATTATCATTCGCAAGCCCCCATATGGGACTCCCCAGGTACACCAGACTGCCTATTAGATCAGCTGGCTCTTCCTTTGAGAGCTGCAGGTTTAACCAAGTGGGGAGACCTGTGTAATAATTCCGAACTGTTAAGTTGGGAATCTCTTTCAAATTTAACAGGGGGTTCCATTTCCAGGTTCAAATTCTATCAGCTGTCTTCCTGGTGGGGTAGTCAGTATCGGGCTAATGAGGACGAGATCCCGATTTTGGAATTTATTAATAGGGGGACAGGAAGGAAAGGAGAGGTGTCACTTTGGTACAATGCATTGGTCGGGGCGAAAGAGGAACTAGGAGCTGAAACCATCAAGCTTTGGGATAACCTCATAACTCAAGACTCTGAAGAGATGCTGAAGGTTTGGACAGACTCATTCACAATTTCCCAAAAAATCATAAAACCATCTAACCTTAGAAGGAACCATTTATTCACAGCATATAGGGTTTACTGGACTCCTGTGAAATTGTCAAGGATTTCGGCAGAAGAATATGTCTGTTCAAGATGCAGGTCCCCGGGCGCAGATGATAGACATATGTTTGTTGACTGCCCTGAAATCATCAGTTACTGGGACCAGGTCTGTGGGTTCCTAGAAAAGGTTCTATCAAAACCAATCACTTGTTCCCCCAGATTGATATTTTTGGGTCTCCTCCTGGACTATACTGTTAGTAACAGCATATCGCAGTTTATCTTTTATGTTATTGTTATAGCCAGAAGGGAGATCTGCAGGGAGTGGAAATCTGTAAGTCCTCCTAGATTTGCAACTGTCTTAAGAATATTATGGCTGTTAGTCGTTTAGACCTACTGTGTGGAGGGGAAAGTGCTGTTAAGATCTGGTCCCAATTAACTGCATGGTCTGAGAGATAACGGACAAGGCATACAAAATGTCCAATGATTATGCCACAGGTTTAGTGGTCCTGTCCTCCCAAAGAGGCACGATACATCATGAATGGGAGTGGGATAAGGAAACGACCTACCTCTGGGTGATCTCCGTTGGCTATCCACGGGATCCAGGGCTGGAACAGCTAGCCCGTGTTAGTGACCCGGAGAAAAGCCCATCTAGAGTTGACAATTTCTGGTGGCATTTATGAGGACAAAAAAAAAATCAGCCCGGAGGCTCTAACTGGTCTTCCAGGGGGGAGTGCGCACAAACGCCCCATTTCTAACAACAATCCAGGCCATTTGGGGATGACCAGCAGAGGTCCCCTTACTGCTCATTTTGAAATACAGCAGCCTGTCATCCAGTCCACAATAGAGGAAAGCTGCTACAGCTGTTCAGTCATGTCCCTGCATTAATGCATATAACCTTAGCGGATATTGACTGGGTAAGGTTTGATCCAACACTCTTAAACTCAAATGGGGAAGTAACCAAATCAATATGGAAGAGAGTGGCTCAAAGAGAATGGGGGCATTGATCTGCACATACCCTTACCAGTGAAATACCTGTATATTCTATTGACCCCACACCTCAAGGAAACTCCATCAAGTGCGCTGAAGGTTGAACTGGAGGCAAACACAGATGGGCCTCGGAACCAGAAGGCTTGTGTATACTAACAATTGGCACCATGCAAAATCAGAAGGAGGTGTGTTCCCACCAAAAAGACAGAGATATAGGCCCTAGCCCAGTGAGATGCCATACTCATTTGATACAGAGATAAAATAAATCATTATCAGTACTCTCTTGGAATGTGGCCAGTCTAAAGTGTATCAGGTCGAGCAGGGACGCTCTGACCTTCCAGGAAACAAACAACATCCTCTGCCACCAGGAGACTTGGGAGCTTGCCTCCATATCTTTGCCAGATTTCTATGCGATGTTTACATGAACAAGCCAGTTAGCTCTCCTGTCAGGGGGCCTATACATTTTTATCAAGCCCTCTACCATCTTGGAGGCTGCCAAATTGGTCCTCCCCAGCAATGCAGCCCAAGCAGTCTCTATCAGAGGCCTAAACTTTATCAGAAAGCCACTGATCTGATACTGGTCAAATCTTACAGCAATGCTGAAAAAAAAAAACAAGCTGACGATAATTGGAGGACTGCTGGACAGTCTAGTATGCTCATTCTGGATCACCCTGAACATGAAATCATAGTAGTGGGTGATTTTATTATCAGTGGCCTGGGCAAGCCACTTGTCATCATCTGGGAGAGAGGGAGGCATATCAAACAGGAATCTCTGTCAACCTGCAAACTGGCATCAGCACCAAGTGAGATCTTAGTAAAGGCGAAGGAATGGTTATTCCCCCAACATGCAAATGCCAATCAACTATTGATTATTTCTTCCTTTCTGAGCACTTAGCCATGTTGATAGCGCACTTTGAAATCACAGAACTGTTGGAAAGTGACCACAACCCACTACAATCTATCTTGAACCCCCTAGTACAACCTTCCATGGAGAGCAGGCAGGTGGGTTTGTAGTGCAGTTACTATATCCCTGATAGGCTCTGTGCATTGGAATAAAATACACTATAGTTTTGACATAGGACTGAGGTCAGTATGTCTCTATTGAGTACATTAAACTTAATTACTTGTGTGTGCCAGCTAACTCAGAGGTCACTAGAAACTTTCTCTAATGAACAAGAGGGAATTAATTTCTGACAACCGCATAATCATGACAACCTTGTTTCCCTTAGAGTCGGAACAATATCTTCAGTCGTGGAAACAATAGATTACAGTTTCACTCAGTCAATCGTGCATGGTTCATTTCTACAGAGTTGCATAGAAATAGGGAGACAGGCTTTTCAATAAAAGGGTTTATTGAACAGTCTTATTTCTCATGCAAGAGATATGAACTGCTACAATCGTAAGACAGAATGCGAAGTATAATGCGTACAGCATAAACAGTAATATAAAATAATACTGTAATAGCATGGTCTGTAGCTATGAAATATATAAAAATACATACACAAATAACACAGGCTAAAATACTCAACTGGTGCTTCTAAAATAATCCTACCCCAGTGTACCTAACCTAAGTCTAGAATGAGGGAAGAAGTAGGTGCTGAAAGGGGAGTCAGAAACACTGGAGCTGGATTCTTGGCAAGGAGGATGACAAAGTCTGCTCAGTGCGTCAGTTGGGAAGATGAATTCCTTCGGGACTTGCTGTGGCGAGCCGCGTCGTGCAAGTAGGTAGCCAAACCGCACCATGCCTTGCCATAGTAAGTGAAGGTATATTTATACCTTGAAAATGTTTAGGAATGCCTGTATTGACGTACAAGTCTGGCATATGAACGTCATGAATGAACCCCTAAGGAATAGATGTTCATTTATAATAAATGAGTTCTTGGAGAAATCAATACCCAGGCAAGGGGAAGTCCTAACGGCTTAAGAGTATGGTTTTCCAAGAACTCGTTGTGACGAAGAGGATCAGATGTAGTTGACCATGCCTGTATTTGGTTAGCATGAGCAATGCCTAAATAAGGGCTGGATTGCTAACCGGATTGCCGGCGCTAACCCCCTACTCCACTGGCCAGCCCTCCCCTGCCCCCCTCGCCTACTCCAACCACATCCCGCGCAACCATCCACGCGACACTATTCCCCCTGCGCATCCCCGCTACCTCTACCACGCTTCTACCTCTAAACCGATCCTACCCATCTCCTACCCCGGAGGTTTTGCCTCCCCCTCAGCCCAGCTAAGATGCCACCGACTGCACAACCAGACATACATCTCTGCCTTTCCTCTACTCACCTCTCTCCCCAAGGGCAGAACACCTTCACTATAACGTTCCCACGCAACCTCTCCTTCAAAGCAAAAAAACGCTTCAAAAAGAATTTAATTAGACTTTACCCCGAAACGCTAGTTGTTGACACTTACCACTGCACTACCAGAGGACAGAGGAAAATGGACCTCATTTTCCACACCAACAGACCTGACGTCTGGGCAACCACCTTCTACTCATCCCTCCCCGTCTCCAAAACGACCTTCACCGAACGTAATCGCAAACTAACCATCGCCCCTCTGATCCAACAATCTCTGACCGGAGACATCTCCATCACCATCTATGAGAATGGCACCATTCTAATTCAGGCGAAAGACGAAAACCTAGAGTTTTTTGACTCTCTCTTCCCCACCCTCAAGATGGCCACTATCCATTACCCCCACAAAAGCACCCCCTCCCCATCTACTAGCTCCGCACTAACTCCCGGTCCACAGAGCATGCTCCCGCCACCCCGACAGCCCCTCACTACGTCACTTAGTCTCGCCACCAATCAGATGTCACCATCAGCCCCAGCTACCCCTATTTCCCAACCTCCGGCCTTCACCCCACACTCCCATCCTCTCACTATCCAGCCATCCTCTCATCCCCAAAGGACACCCAAACCCCCGCTCCCCAGCTCCCAAAACACCACTAGCTACCTATCCGCCACCCTTAGAGATCCACCCCAGCCTCCACAACGCCCCTTGCTCTCCCACTATGCCAATCCTGCATCCTCTCACTCCCCAGCTCCCCCTTCCCCCCTTCCCCCGTCCTCCCCCAGCACTCCCTAACTTCAAGTACTCAGCCCCCCACTCATCCCCAAAGAAACCACACCCCCCCTCACCCCAGTTCCCAAACCACAACTAGCACTCAGCCCCTTCCCCGCAGAGATCTTCCCCCCTACAGAGATCCCCCCCTCCTATCCCCCTCACCCGAGATGGCGCATCGCCTGAAACTTATTGAGGCGCAGATCGCGACCCTGATCCTAGGCCTGAAAGAAACCCTATCTGCCTTAGGGAATCTCCAGATGCCCTCTCCTCCATCCCCTCCACCCCACATCCCTCCTCCCCTCACCAGGAATGACTATTTCAACACCATCCAGGTCCACCCTCACCCAGATCCCCTGCACCCTCGCACTAAGGACCTGTCGGAACCTCAAATTATCATTCCCAGAAGAACTACCGACTCCCTCTCTCCCCAGGAAGTGAGCGCACTCGTTGCCTCGTACGAACTCCCCCCGAACCAGTCAGCCCAGGCTCCACACACGAACTCGACTCTCTCCTCTTCGATACAAGTCATCACCGGTGTAGGTAGAACCCCCCCCCCCAGCAGAGCCACGAGACCTCCACCGTTTCTTTCCTCCATACCCAGAGCCAAACCCGACAAGATTAAAGCGAAAGAAATACCCCCCATGAACTGTATGCTTATCAACAGCCGGTCCGCAGTCAAACATGCAACGGAAATAGCCGAATCCATCCTCTCCCATGACCTGGATGTAGCCTTCATCACGGAAACATGGCTAAACACCGCATCTCTCCCCATTCTGGACATGCTGGTCCCGCCCGGATTCTCAATCATCCGTAAAGACAGACCCATACACAAAGGTGGGGGCATAGCAATTATCCACAAAACTGACCTCTCCATCTCCGAAGCTCCCTCCGGCCTGTACAGTTCCTTTGAATGCCTGTCGATCAACATCAAATCTCAATGTCAGAGCTCACGTCAATGCCATCTCCTATACCATCCCCCAGGCAACTCCAACGAATTTAGAACTCAACTGTCAGATCTCATCACCCAATCAACTCTTAACAGCGACGACAATCTAATTCTAGGCGATCTCAACCTCAGATGGAGCGAACCCACTAACCCGCTGATTCAATCTCTCAACTCCCTTCTGCAGGCCAATGATCTGATCCAACACTGCTCAGAAGAAACGCATTACAGAGGAGCGACCCTGGATGCCATCATTGCGAACAAAAATGCAATCTCGATCGATCACATCATACCGGTTGACTGGTCAGACCACCACATCATTCTCTTTCATATTACTCAGCCAGCCCTATCCCTCCCACCCACCCAAGCCCCCCCCTAAGTGGGTCAGGAACACTTCTAGAATCCCCCGAGACAAGCTAGAAGAAGGTCTCAGCTCAATCCTCCCGAACACGAAGGAGTCCCTCTCAACCTCAGATCTCACCTCACTCTACCATTCAAACCTTGAGCTCGCCCTGGATCAGCTCGCACCTCTGAAACTAAAAAAACCCAGAAGCATCCCCTCCAGGTCTTGGTTCTCGACTGACATTAATGAGGAAAGAAGACATCTAAGATACTTGGAAAGAACCTGGAGGACCAACCCTACCACCCTCCATCGGGACCACCTCAAGACAGCTCGCAAAAATTATTATACCCACATCAAAAGCAAAAAATCATCCTTCTTCTGCTCCGCCCTTGACAACGCCAAAAACCGCTCCAAAGAACTCTTTACCATCATCAGGAATCAAACTTCCATCCCTAAGGCATCCAACATAGTAGCATCGAAGACCCTGTGCGAAAACTTTGCTAGTTTCTTCAATGAAAAAATCGCCAAAATTGATCGCTCATTCAGCACGAATCCTTCACCCAACCTCAACACCCTTGTAATCCCATCTATCCGTTGGTCTTCCTTCCAGCCGATTAAGGAAGAATTGATAAGTAATCTTATCGCTGCCGCTAAACCATCATCTCATTCCCTCGATCAACTGCCCTCGAGACTGACAAAGGATATGAAACTCACTCTAGCCCCAATCTGGGCCAAGATCATCAACAGCTCCTTGAAAGAGGGCTTCATCCCCGACTGCCTCAAACTAGGACAAGTCACTCCTCTTCTAAAAAAACCTGGCCTTGATCTCACTGACCTGAACAACTTCCGCCCGGTCTCAAACCTTCCGTTCCTAGCCAAAATTCTGGAAAGATGCGTGCTTGCACAATTAACCCAACATCTGGAGATTTCCAATCTATTGGACCCGCACCAATCAGGGTTCAGGAAGGGCTGCAGCACCGAAACCGCAATCCTAAATGTCCTAGATGATCTGCACATGTCACTCGACTCCAACCAATGCAGCCTTCTTATCCTCCTTGACCTCTCGGCTCCATTCGACACCGTGGATCATTCCCTCCTACTTAATGCCCTCCGAGAGAGAGCGGGCATCGAAAAGACAGTCTTAAAATGGTTCTCCTCTTTTCTGAACAACCGCACCCAAAAAATAAAGATCAACAGCTTCGAATCTGACCCCCACCCCGTCAGCAGAGGAGTCCCCCAAGGGTCAGTACTCTCTCCACAACTCTTCAACGTCTACATGGAACCCCTCACTTCACTCCTAAGGAACTCCAACATCCCATTCCACCTCTACGCAGATGACACCCAACTATATTTGAAAAGCACCTCGATAGCAGACATTCACAAAATAAATGCGACACTCATGAAGGTCCAACAGTGGCTCACAGCCAACCACCTCAAACTGAATGAAGAAAAAACAGAAGTTCTCCTAATATCGAACAAAGATGAAAACCCACAAATAGTGGAATGGCTAAAAGCCTTAAATGCTCTCAATGTCTCTCTGACACCAACAAACTCCGCAAAATCCTTAGGAATCACCCTCGACTCCAAACTGGACATGAACAAACACATCTCTAATACCGCCAAAAGCGCATTCCTGAACCTGAAACTTCTACACAAGATCAAACCCTTCCTCCCCCCCAAAGACCTGAAACAGGCCACCCAGGCACTTGTGCTTTCCAGAATAGACTATGGCATCGCAGTGCTGACGGGAACGGCCAAGACGCACCTGGAACCACTCACCTCCACCCTCAACGCAGCAGCAAGAATGGTCACAGGAACAAAGAAATTTGACCACATCTCCCCAGCACTCAAAGAACTGAAATGGCTCCTGATTGTCCAAAGAGCCAACTTCCGCACAGCCTGCCTCACTCATAAAGCCCTACATACAGGCAAACCGGAATACCTGGCTTCTAAACTCAAAAGGGCGGGTCAGTCCAGGAACCTCAGAAGCTCCAGCACACTTTTACTCATCCCTCTGAAATCACAGAAGCGAAAAACATCTAATAAATCCTTTGCGGGGAATGCCCCCAGAATCTGGAACTCCATCCCCCCTCATATCAGAATGACTGCCTCCTTCCCGCAATTCAAATCGCTACTCAAAGCCTTCTTCCTTGAACACTCTGGTGCCTAAGATGACCCTCATATGGGACAATGGTAGTCAGCTTTCTAGCAGAACCTTGAACAATTTGATTCTCGCCAGATCACCATCCCTTACTCCGCTCAAGTTACTGTTGCACAGACTCTATTTCCTGCTTGTTGTTGTTTTATGTATATTTGCTGTGAAGCGCTCTGATACCTCTGGGTCCAGCTAGCGCTATACAAAACTTCAATAAATAAATAAATAAATAAATAAATTGCTATGCCTAAATAAGGGCAATGTGAATTATACCCATATAAGGGCATAAATCAGAAAATCTAAAGACGGTATCTAAATTGACACACAACAGGTTCATCAACAGGAGAAGAGACTGTGAACCTAGTCAAAAGAATAACTTGTAGACCACAGCATACAGCACCAGTTATCACCTGTCTAAGCAAATAGGAGCCCGTAGCAAATTAAGGGCTACAGAATTCGTCTCTCCAGCGGTGGGAGAAGTTCATGGAGGACCTCAAATCCCTCCTGAAAGGTGAAGGAATCAAATCTAATGCGATATAACACAGTGGGTGCTGGAGAATCTCAAAGCAATATGATAAAGCTATTATCATAGCAAGAAAGGGTTCAGCAGACCCACAAACAAAAAACTACAATAAATTCAGTGATAGAGGTCAAATGTAAGAGAGAAACCCCATAGAAAATAGTCTGGGAGCATAAAGACGCAAGAAACCAAAAGGAATGGGCAATCATATTTCAGCTGCTGAAAGGCCCACATCAGGGCCACTTCTGGGAGCATGTAAATAAACCCAAGAGCTGCAAGGAATCAATGAATAACAGTGTATCAGAAGCATCTTGGGTAAGGCATGTAACAGCATTTGACAGGGTAGCTAGGGCAACCCTATGGAGGAAACTAGGGGCCAGATGTAGGTCGGTCGGTAACGGCCGAAAATCGGTATTTTCGGCCGTTACCGACCGGTATTCCAGAAATGGTATGTAGGGCCCTTAATTTTACAGAATCTGTAAATTTACCGATCGGTAAATTTACCGATTCTGTAAAATACCGAATCGGTATTTTTACCGATTCGGTAAATTTGAGATGTAGGTGGGACTCTTCTGAGTCCCACAAGCCTTACAAAATCGGTATTTTACCATCAAATCCAATTTGATGGTAAAATACTGATTCCGGTGTGCATGCACATGTGTGCATGCACACCTCTGCCATATGACAGGCAGACCTGCCCTTGGGGCATGTATGCCTGCCACATGGCACCCGAGCCTGTTTTGGGGGGCCAGAGGGTGTCAAAGTGACACCCCCTGCACCCTTGCTAAAATCGGTAATTACCGATTCTGTAATAACAGAATCGGTATTGCCCATTGATTCCTATGGGCTTCACAGCCCATAGGAATCAATAGGAAATACCGATTCGCTATTTCCAGATTCGGTAAATACCGAATCTTAAAGATTCGGTATTTACACATCTGGAAATACCTACATCTCCCCCCTTCATATTTACCACTTCTTAAATACCGAATCGGTAAAATTCGGTATTTAAGAAGTGGTAAATAAGAATTACCTACATCGGGCCCTAGATGCCTAGGGCATACCCGTATGCTGCTAAGAGCAGTATTCACACTAAACTCAATAACATGGGTCAGAGTGAAAACTGGACTTTGATTAGGTCACCCTAAAAATCAGAACAAATAAAGGCCTAAAGCAGGGGTGTGCCCTGCCCCCCCCCCCTGCTGTTTAATTTGTACAGAGCCGATTTAGGGAAAACCTTGGACCCCTGGTGTCTGGCCCCACCTAAGATAGGAAACATCAAGCTACAAATAATCCGATATGTGGATGATTTAGGGATTATGTATCACATTAAAACCAGTTTGCAGTATGTATTGAATGCCCTGAACACATTCAATCAGACTACCCACTGCAGGTGAACCAGAAAAAAACTAAAGTCATTATATGTGGATGATGCAGAAACAAAAGGAACATCTCTTGGTACCTAGGTTGCAATATCAGCAGCACAGCTAGGAAGTACAATTACCTTGGTGTCTGGTTTAGTGAAAACAACACAGCAGTGACACAGGCAAACGCAATAAAAAAGGTCCTGCAATCACATGCAGGATCGGCCAATTGAACCAGCGAATTAGTAGTGCATTAGTGGACCCAATTCTAAAGG
This sequence comes from Lissotriton helveticus, assembly GCF_964261635.1. Classification (NCBI taxonomy): domain Eukaryota; kingdom Metazoa; phylum Chordata; class Amphibia; order Caudata; family Salamandridae; genus Lissotriton; species Lissotriton helveticus. Next base: position 270,602,621 of record NC_136068.1, read on the forward strand.
TAATGAAGGCAACCTTTCTCCCAGCATTACAGTATGGCTACTTCGCCTACCATGGGGCCCTAGACTCAGCCCTGGAGTGAGCCCATTGTAGAGTATACAAGAAAAATTTCAGACAACCACGATATACCCTAGGCTAAGGCTGGGATTGGGCCTTGTGATTCAAACACTAGACTGCCAAGCTGCCATGCTGAAATATTACATTAGGACTAGGAAGGCCCACACACGATCAGTAAAAGACTACTTCAAATGTATTTTTGAAACTCCAGACAATCCTTGGGACACCCAAGTAAGAAAGGCTATGAAGTCTCTCCAGATTGAATAAACAGCCCTCCATGCAAGGGGCATTCCATTTACCATCGGTAAAAATTACATCACCAGCAACTTAAGGCAACCTCAAGAGATCAAGACCTACTAACACTAACCAACTCATCTTGCCAGGAAACCGCAACCATACTTCCTGAAAACCATGAATACGGAAACCCGCCTGCAGATATTATAAATACGATTGTTTGTTCTGCCAATAAAAAATGTTAATGTTGCCAGGGCTGGCCAGACCAAAGGGATTGAAGGGTATGAACCTACTCACATTAATCATGTCTACACTTGGTATGCTGCTGCCCAGCTTTAGACCATCAGAGAATCCTATTAATCAGGCCAGTGTGTCTGGCCCTAGAGGTGTGAACGTGTCTGGAAGCATATTTTCTCTGTTTGACACAATCTGTTCCCTGGGCACTAGCAAGATGTTCAACATTTGTTAACACACTCAGGCAGCGACTTTCACCTCCTACTGCAACCTTCTATATAGAGGGGCAAAAACGAACAACATTGCAGCCCGAGCACCATTGACCGAGCACTAATGGGAGATGCTGAATTGAGGCATTGGCGCACTGATTAGATGCTCGGAGGCCGGCTGTCAAGCATATTGCACCTAACTGCTTTGCAAAGTAAAGCTGACCACTTGGCATTAAGCTTTTACTTAGGTATGACAGCACCGTGCTGTGATACGGTAGTTCCATCAATTGAGTACACCAGGTATGGAGGGGTACGCCTTAAATGGCGAGGCACTTACCCAGAGGCATTCCTATCCTTATTTTTGAAAGATAGAAAGGAGCAATTTGAACTGTGCATAAGTGCCCAGCCTGATCCAGTTGGGTTAATGGGTTCCAGCTTAGCAATCTGTAAAAGGGTTACTGAGGTTATAGAGATATCACAGCCACCAAGACCACCCAAGTCGAAACACTAGTTCAACAAACTATGTTCCCAAGCACAGAGAAAGCTGCTGGAGGCAGTCAAATGATGACCAAGGGACTTGGAGGAACTAAGAGCTTGTAGGAAAAGCTATAAGGAAGCCATCTTGACTAGGAAGGGGGCGATTAGAAGGGAAGTTTGGGAGCAATGAACTGCCACATGTGTCAAGAATGATTTGAACCAATTTTGACGGATTGTGAACACTCCCTTCTTCTCGGGTAACCACTTGGTCACATGGTAGCGTACGTACTTGAACATCTCGGATTCACTCATTTCTGCAATGTCTATGATTCACAAAATCTGGTATGTGTTGGCAACAGTGTTTCAAAAGAGCTAATTAGCTGGGGAGGTCATGGCCATATAACGGTCAAAGTTAAGGATGTTATTTGTGCTGTGGAAAGGTGCCCGAGCAATAACGTCCCAGGACAAGACAGAGTCCTGATTGATCTTTTTAAAAGTAATTTGGCACTCTGGGCTTTGGTACTGGTGAAATTCACACTGGACACCCAACATCATGGTCCAGGGCAATCATAGTATCTATTTTCCAAAAAGAATATAGGGGTGACCCTCTGTGTTATTGCCCAATATCGCTAATCAATTGCACTGCTAAGGTGGAGTGTTGCTAGACCAATTGGAGAATTGGGCAAATAAAAAGGGAATATTTACAGCATCACCGTACTGATTCAAACAGGGTTGGGTACAGCTGACCAATGCCTGAATCTCCATCTAATAAGAAGCAAATATGTATCTGTTAAAGGAGGGTGCCTTTTTCTGGTGTTTAGCAACCTCACTGCACCTTTTGATTATGTGAACAGGGGCAGGCTGTGGAGTATGCTGATTGAGAAGGGGGCCCAACCAAATAGTGTCCATCAACCGTCTCAGCTTTGTGAGGATGTGGAAGGTAACGTCAGGTTCAGTCCAAATGAGGACTGTATGCCACCCATAAAAATAGGGAGAGGGGCAGGGGTGTTTGCTGGCCCCCTTCATTTTCAGCTTTTATATAAATGGCTGAGACAGTTATTTAATCAAGACTGAAGCTGATTCTCCCAGGGTAGAAAGCAGGAAGGTACCAGTATTCGTGTACGCCAATGACTGTGTCCGCATGGTAAAAACAGTAAGGGGACTCCAGAGGCTATTAGATAGACTTGTGACCCTAATGTCAGATCAGGGCTTATTAACCAACAAGACAACTTCATTTGCGATGGTATGTGGCCATCCTTTAAGTAAGATTCCTCCTTTCCATATCTATGGTACTTCACTTCAGTGTGTTCTAACATTTACCTATCTTGGTGTACCCTATGACAATAGGAGCACATGGAAGCATCCAGTGAATGTGTGGACAACGCAGTATGAACAGTCAATAGTTTCACTGTTCAAATTTGCTCCCAAAATCTGGTCCATGTCACATGATGATACCATTAAAATCCACAAAGCTAGAACTATCCTAATTGCCACCTATGGTGCAGGGTTATGGGGGCACACAGACCATTCAAAACTTCAGGTCAGGGAAAACGGATGTCTGTGTAGGTTGCTGTCCCTACCCAACAGTGCCCCAACCCTAATAACCCATGAGGAACTAGGGTTCCAAAATTTGGGCAACATTATAAGGCTTTCACCAACATAGTTATAGCTTCCAAACTGGTCTAGACCCAAAGCTTTCCTTACTCAAATGGTGATCACTTATTGCAGAGCCAGTTTTAGTACTTGTGGCGCCAATTGTGACAATGTTTGTTGGCGCCCCCCAAAGTCCACCTCTGCCTTTGGATTCCCTCACTTCCACCCTTTAACAGTGCCCCTCAAGTCTCCGTAACCAGTCTCTCTCTCTGATGCATTTATTAGTTTTAAAGTGCCACTCATACAAGGGTACAGTGTCAGAGAATCCTATGCAGGGCTGTCAGAAAAGCGATGGCAACAAACTGAATAAAGAGTCTATACAAATGGTCTACTTGAGCATATGACAAACTGACATCTGCCACAGTATCAGTGGCATAATGTGTATATGGAGTAAAACTGTCCAATATGGACCATATGGCCCAATCAATACTTGAGGGGCCCATGCGAACAGAGGCAAAAGGATGGGGAAGGGTGCTGGTAAACCAAATCTGCTGCTCCCAGGCTGTAAGAGGAAGCTTAATGATTCCAAAGGGACTTTAAGCCGCAGAAATATTAGCTACAGAATAAAAATGAAAAGTATTATCATTCGCATCTATAGTGAAGAATGTAACCCAGGAGCGACAAAACTGGCATGCAGGGCCTACTTCGACCACAAAAACAAGGGTAGACCCCGCATGGGGGACCCCATTCTGCAACAAATGTTGAGTTACCACCGGGCAGCAATGAGCTAGAATTATGACCGGTTGAGACATAGGGAAACGTAAGGGATTCAAACAGCCAAGTCAAGTCAAGTTTAAATTTATATAGTGCACTACTCACCCAGAGGGTCTCAAGGCGCTTAAGGGAGGGGAGGAGCTTTACTTATCAAATAGCCAGGTTTTTAGTTGTTTTCTGAAGGAGAGGTGGTTCTGTGTGAGGCGGAGGTGGGTGGGGAGAGAATTCCAGGTCTTGGCCGCTAAGTAGGAGAAGGATCTTCCTCCCATGGTGGATCTATGGATGCGTGGAATTGCGGCGAGGGCTTGATTGGACGATCGGAGTTGGCGGGTGGGGGTGTAAAAGGACAGGCGCGTGTTGAGGTATTCGGGTCCTAGGTCATAGAGGGCTTTGTGTGCGTGGGTGAGGAGGTGGAACGTGATTCTCTTGTTGACGGGGAGCCAGTGGAGGTCTTTCAGGTGACCGGAAATGTGAGCTTGGCGGGGGATGTCTAGGATGAGTCTGGCTGAGGCGTTTTGGATGCGTTGGAGTTTTTTCTGTAGTTTGGCTGTGGTTCCGGCGTAAAGGGTGTTTCCGTAGTCCAGTCTGCTTGTGACCAGTGCATGTGTGACCGTCTTTCTTGTTTCGGTGGGGATCCAACGGAAGATTTTTTTGATCATACGTAGGATGTTGAAGCATGATGATGAGACGGCGTTGACTTGTTTGGACATCGAGAGGGAGGCGTCCATGATGAAGCCCAGGTTACGTCTGTTGGTATGGGTGCGGTTCCCAGGGCCGGTGGCCACCATGAGTCGTCAACAGCAGCACAAAAACGGGTTTTAAGCTTTTAAAGTCCAAGATTAAAAAACCTACAGCCGCAGGAAGCACCCAAAAACTGAGGACATAAAGCCCCGTGCCACGCACATCTCCAAGCGATGGTGTGAGGGTATTGTGGACAAAGACAAGCGCTACTGAGGGGTCCCGTGATTAAGATCTGGCTCAAACGTTGGCATCGCCCTGTTGCAGGGATTCAGCTAAATCTAAAAACTATGCTTGGGACCCTAGAACCTTAGTAGGCAGGGACTGAATTATCCTAAGTACCCATGAGCCCGGGACCATCTAGCGATAGTGTCTCACTTGCCCTCCTACTTACAGAGAAACACGTGATTATGGAACACTCCAGACCCTCTCAGGAATCGGGGTTACAAGACACACCCTTTCGCTCTCACACTCGTACTTGTCCACAATAAGATCTGACAGAGACACGAGAAAAGTTTAAAATATTTATTTTATCTATCGTGTTTTAGTATGCAGTATACTTGCCACAATGCGTACAAAGATGCCTAACACAAATAAGGTCAGCATAGTAAGTAATCCATAAATCATAAAAGGAGCTGTCATCGTATAAGTCAGGGTAAACTAACCCCCCACCCCTTCTACAGAAGCAAAGTGATTATATATCAAATGATTTCTGTGTGTTTGCAGCAGACCCCATACCTTAGCATGCACAGATGAAGGTTCTACAGCTCAGGTGTAGTCGCGATCTCGTCTGTGTATTTGCCTGTCCGTGCATACCTATATGACAAAGAGTATATGTCCCCAAACAATAGCTGCAGGTGTGTGTTTTGTCTATGTGCTAGAGCCTGACCAAAACAGAATAACAAGAGGTATTGCTGTTTGACCTTATCCATGGCGTTCACAGTAAATCCCAAGAAAATACAGAACACAAAATAACAGTAAGTTCTGTTGAAAGTTCAGAGTGGCACACAACAAAATATTTGTGTATGGTAACGTGTGCAAAGTAAGGATTGCAGTGTGCTCATGCTAACATAGGGAAAATGGCAATGTGCCTGCATGGGACATTTGACAAGCAGTAGAGACATGACTTTTATGGATAGTGAAAGTAGGGACCCATTTCAGAGTGATATGCCACAAGGGTCCACCCCTCCCACCTTCTCTGACTTGTTGCAGATGCGTTAGGGATCCAATATTGCACACATAGATTGCCCGGCCTGCCTGAACAAAATGCACAACTCCCCTTTAGGAATAAGAAATGTGTGTGTATGTGTGCGTGAGTGTGTACACGTGTGTTCGCACGCAGATCTGCTCATCACAACATCTTTTGGTCTGAACCGATGGCTTTGTGCGTCTGATCCAATTTCTAAACAAAAGTTTGAGGAATTCTCTCCTTCTGCACTTCTGCATTCTAGCCAGTTTCAAATCTATGAATCAGTCTCAGCTGATAGATTGACTATACATCGTGATTACTCCATGCTTCCGAATCCACACTCAAATGTTGTTTTCTTCAATTTTCCTTGCTTTTATCACCTCTTTTCCTGTTGCAACCTTGATTTATGGTCATTTGTATGATTGCATTGCCTTTCTTTATGGCTGTACATGTCCTTCTGCTCTTGTCATAAATGACTATCATAAAGTGAGGTTGAAACATCATAAAGCATAAGAGCCTCCGATATTCAAGGTTTCTGAGCAGCAGGACTGACAGGGAATGACCACAATCTCTTCTAGTCATTTGCGTGACTGCAGACATATTTTCTGTAAGGAAATTAAACATCTTATTTCTGAAAGTCCACATTGGGGTATTTTTTTTAATAGAGATAATCTTTAAGAAAATACACACTAGTAATGTATCGTCCTACTGTGCCTTTAAGCAGTGTGTTTTGCTGCTTTTCTTTCCCTCCATTCTGCTTTTCCAAGTTTGTCTAACTCTGGAGGCACTTGAACCAGAATTATGACTGTAACATCGCCCTGTCCTCTGCGAGTACACTACATCACCAGCTGTCGGTGAACCCTTAATGAACTGATGTTCTTCCACATTATGTGCAGGCAGCGGTGTAATTCACTCTGAGTTTTATCAGTCCTCAATGGCAGCTGATATTTATTTTTTAATACATTCTTAACTCCTTTTTGTTTTGCTAATGTAAGAGAAACAGAAGAATCGATAGGGAGAAATGTCACTGCCGCTAGTGATGTGCTTGTTCTGAGCACTGAATTTCAGAGGGCAGTCAAAAACCTTCATTATGGCAATGTGAATTGTGCCCTTTTTCCAAATCCAATAGTTGATTGCATTATTTGGTACAAAGTAATTTTGAAAATAAAGTCCTTTTAAACCAGAAGAACAGACAAGAATCTCTTAGAATAGGTTATATCTTTCATTGCTTTACTGTAGCAAATTAAAATTGTCTGAAGAAAGGTTACGGTTTCCAGTTTACCAGTAAGTAAGAGATTGAATTCAACTTGCCTCTTATTGGTATCTTTGTGACATCATCGATGATATTCAATTCGCTGAAAGTATATGCATCAAAGAGAGCCACATTAAATCCGCCTCTGCAAAATATTTAACAAATGAGCATTCCTTTTTGAATGCATACTATTGTGTATCTTGCTGTCACAATAATCTTATTTTATTTTGTAAAATCTACTTGAGTGGCATCAAATTTATTGGAATGGCAGTCCTCTGACTGCAACTGCCGGTGACCACCCACGTTAGGAAATTGCGCTTCGGAAGGCCATATCTTGCTCGCGCTCCCCAGCTCACATATTCTGGAGCATCATGGGTGAAAAATTCTGTCACGCTGTGATTGGTGTAATTTGACCAGAACTCTTTAACGCAAAATTCCACCAATTCCGCGGGTAGAATGGAACAGTGCGCCCATCCCTAGTGCTTTTGTGCTTGACCGCAAACAATGTTTTTTTATAGGCTACCAATAGATTGATATTTATCAAGTTATTTATGGCATCCGTGTGTATAAAGACCTAGTTATATAAAAGCATTGTCATTAATCAAATATGATATTTTGATAGCAAGAACATGCATAATGGGGGTACCAAATATAACACTAAAATGACAAACAAAAAAAAATACAGAACATTTATGAAATCAACATAAAAAAACTAACAGTTGGTTCATTCATCTGGAAAGTTAAGACAGCCTGGGGGTATGTGGATCTCATCTGATACTTCTAATACTACTACTACTGCTACTAAGAGTTTCTGGCAACCAATGAAGCTTGTTCCTCTTCCTTCACGAAGCACTACATCATATTGACTGTGGAGGTCAACAGAACTCACAGGTGGTGCTTACCGACTTCCACGCTGTCTCTTTCCAGCTTTGCTAATCATTGGCACTTATTGGAGACTGATTGGTTGTTGATCACCAAATTCTCCATGGTCCATGGCCAGAGGCCTTACTGTTAATCGAAGGTCAACCATGGTGGTATCTGGACTGGAGCTGGACCTTTCTCTACCCACTTGATTCTGGAGCCTCCCTACTTTGTGGTCAGCAGTGAAGAACAGAATGGAATGGCTGAATGAGTTCTGATTTCTGGTTTTCTGGCCTTTTGAGTCAAGGGAGGCATAGTGAGGGGGTGTGGCCTGAATCAGAAGAAAATGGCTGCATACTAGGAGAGCTCTGTGAGCCCGATCCCCCTACCTCCTTCATCCAACACAAAAATCCAGTGAAATGGGTACGAGCCCCCATCTACCAATGTCCGGTAGCGGCGTCCCCCACCACAGTGGACTCCAACTTCTCGTTGGCAGCGGGAGGTCACTATGTTTCGTGGCCTTCCCTCCAGTGCAGGCCGGAGCCCACAGTGACGGATCCGCCATAGAGAGGACGGGAGGGCAGAGCCCATGACTTGGGAACCCACGCCTTCTCCGGGTGTGAGCCGGTGGTGAAGTGGTGGCAGCGCCCGGCTAAGATGTGGGTGAGACCACAATGCAGCAAGTGGCGGTGTTGTTCGCCCCGAGTAAAGTGCAGTGCTGAAGACAAGCAGGCAATAGACCTGTTCCGTGCCAGCGGGGGGGAAACAGCCAATGAGTGGTGAGTTGTTGAAAGGGCTCTGCCTCCTCTGTCCATCACTGAGACAGTAAGGCCGAATGGAGCTCCTCGAACAAGGGGGTACCGCACCATCACCTATACACATTTACAGAGCCTCCTCGCATGTGGGGGTAAAGTTAATCACTGAACAGGTCAACAGCACTTTGCTTGAGGAGGCTGTAGACAACACCCTGTTCCAGCCACACCTCCTAATACGCCAGAATGCCTGTGTCTCTGGGCAATATCTTGGACTCCAAGCAGGAACCTGAAGTGGGGGAGAGACCCAGCTGGGGGAAAACCGACAGGCCGCACGGTAACCCCATGGCCAGGCGGCAGCGTGTACTCAGTGGAACGACCCTCAGATCTGCTATCCCGCGGTTTGCCTGACAGAAGGACCCGCCATGTCGACCAACAAAGGAGAGCGGGGTACACACCAAATTAAGTTGGACAAGTTCACACTACCAAGAGGGCAAGAAGAGAGTGCCAACATGCAAGACCCAGCAGCAGAGAAAGACGAACCAACTTTGAAATATATGATGGCCCCCATGACCAAAGTTCACTAATCGCATAGACTCTAGCACTGAAACCTGACTCTTCAACCCTCCAACAGCTAGTGGAAGTCCTGAGCAGCACGACTAAACTACTGGAAGCTAAACTGGATGAGTATGAAGGGTGATCTAGGCACAATAATGTGCGCATTATAGGCGTTCCCGAGCTCGCAGAAGGCACTGCCGCTGATCTTCTCATGGAAGACCTCATATTGAAATGTCTGCAGCCCAGAGGCTTGTCCAACTATTTTTCAGTTGGAAGGGCACACCAGGTTCCAGGTGGAAGGCCAAAGCCCTGGGCCCCTCCAATATCTCCTATGACATGCATCTTTAATTTCGAGATTGGGACAAAATACTACAAGGAGCACCCTTGACCCCTTTGGTCCAAATTGACATCTGCGCCATCACTTTTTTGCCTGATTTCACTTTATATGTGCAAAAACAAAGGCGCAACTTTATTGAAGTAAAAAAAAACACTCAGAGATAAGGACATTAAATACTTAAGGCTGTTTCCTGCCAAATTAAGGGTGGAAACTGAAGGTAAACCCTCCAATACTTGCATGGCATCCTCGGCAGACGTGAATTCATCAGAGAAGAGGCAGTGATACTATCACTGGTGGGCAGATGTCATTCGATACCATTGAATGGCCCTATTTCTACGCGGTAATGTAACGGATTGGTTTTGGTCCGCAATATATCATGTGGGTGAAACTACTCTACACCAACCCCTTAGCCCAAGTTGTGGTAAATGGATCACCTCATGCACCTTTTTCCTCAACAGAGGAACCTGGCAAGAATGACCCTTGTCACCTCTAATCTGCACACTAATGTTTGAGCCACTGGCTGCACTGGATAAGGAAAAAAAATCTGATCTGTGGTCTTAAATGGACAATGGAATGAAAGGATAGAATCTCACTTTACGCAGATGATATATTATTCTATTTGGCATCACCTAGCACTTCCATTAATAGGGTTCTCCTAATCTTTAGCAATTTCCATAAGTATTCAGGACATACTATAAACTGGTCCAAATCTGGGCTTTACATCCTGCATGGCCCTCAACCCAAGCTTCCCCCGGGATGTACTGTAACAATAGCAGAAGACACCTTCCGATATCTGGTAATTAACTTTTCCCGAAACCCCGTTAAGTTCCTCATCCTAAACCGGCTAGGCCCCTTAAGAAGGTTACAGAAAGATGTCCAACATTGGAGGACATTGCCACTGTCCTTACTTGGACGAGCCGCTCTCGTTAAGATCATGGCATTACCAAGATTCCTATATGTCCTGCAAAACTCTCCCTATCCAGCCTCAGACACCTACTTTGTCAGATAGAAGCGGAAATCTATGCGTTGCTGTGGGACATTAATCCCCCATGAATAGCCACTCACAAACTTGTCAGGGGATGGTATGATGATGGAATAGATCCTCCAGATATCGGCATGTACTACTGGGCCAGTCAGTTGGCTGTAATAAATCACTGGATCTACGGCTCTCAATATGAACCCGCCTATCACATGGATAGAATGCTCATTGGCCCTAGAGGCCATAATCAGGCACTGTATATGAACCCACTGAAACAAACACTCACTGGCCCTAAACACCAAACGGTGGCACTCTTGTACAAAGTCACTAGGAAATTGGGGTGGCAACGGAAGAGGACTGAATCCACACTACTATGGGATGTGAAGTGTCTCAGTGGTTTGAGTCAATGTCCTGAGTTTGACAAATGGGACCTAATCGGCATCTCATGGGTTGGAACCTGTGGTTAAAGGGCAACGTGAAATCATTTGCCATATTGCAAGAGGAATTTGAAATGGCTGAATTTGAGACATTCGGATAACTCCAGATCAGTCATGCTCTCAAATCAGCCATCCTGCATGGTACAGTCCTTCCAGAAGCAACACTATTGGAGGACCGACTCCTAAACGACCGCATAGATACCAAGCCAATCTCCTTGATGTGTAAGAAACTACTTAACAATATGCCAGACTCCCCTTAGACCCTATGTGAGAAATACCAAAATAACATAGGAATATTGGAAGATGAGGACTGGCAAGAAGCGCTGGAATCTCCAAAGGAAGTGGCCATAACTGCAAAACTAAGACTAAACCAAATGAAGATTCTCCAAAGAATAGACTTATCATGCGTCATACTGACGAAATGTAAAAGACTAGTAGACCCTAGTTGTAATAGACAATGTAGACAGGAAGGAACATTCTATTATGTAATATGGGACTGCCCTGTCATTCAGGGAAATGGCGAGCATTGTCAAGAGATTTACAAACGGTCTGTGGGAAAGAACTCCAACACACACCACAACTATGTCTTTTAAATATATGGAGACTAACAGACCTTAGTAGGAAACAACAAATATGAGTAACATTGGGCTTTCCTATCGCAAAACAAAACATAGCATGGACATGGGAAATAGGGGATCCACCCACCTTGGGTGAATGGGAGAGGGACATGGATTGGTCAGTGATAGCTGAAAAACACATTTATGAACACAGAGGTTGTCCTAAAAAATGAAAGCAGATCTGGTGAGGTTGAACACATACAAGGGCCAGATAGTACCCGGGTGTGGGGAGTTTGGCAGGCGGGGGGCATGGGGGAGAGAAGCAAGAGAGTCAGACGGATAAATGTTTCCATACGGCGACTGTGAGAGCCATGCAATTACTATGTTTATACTCAATCAATTGCATCCTGGGTGCAGAGTAAAGCGATGCAGAGATTTGCATTGCAACGCCTTAATCATGATGTATGAGGCCACTCAAGACCACACAGGGTGGCTTTGCGTGGCTTCACAAATTGTTATGAGAGTTCTGCGTCATGCTTGTACCACTTTACATGGGGCATAAATGACGCAGGGCTCTCATAAAGCCCTGAAGAAAACTCATCTCAAGAGCGTGGTCTTTCCTCAAGCCTTCTATGTGCCTGGGCGTCTGCTTCGGTCCTCTGCCAAATGGTTGATGCAGACCCCGAAGTTTAAGCGCCAGCGACTTGGCGGCAACTCTTTTGTGCGCATGGCTGGCCTGGCCTGGAATATCCTGCCTTTAGCCTTGCAGACCACTCAAGACCCATTGATTTTTAAAAAGAAACTCAAGACTCTTCTGTTTTAATTCAGACAATCAGACATTCTCTCCCCCCAGGAACTAGCGCCGGGACACTTTGAGTAGCTGTGCGCTTCAGAAGTTCATAACATAACATAACATGAGGAAATTACAACATATTGCAAGTTGAACTCAATCTAAATTTGGATAGCAACCATCTTTCATAATTGGAGTAGTCTACTGTTAAATAGGACGCCATGCCCAGTAAAGTCTTAAGGAGATTAACATATTGGGGGTGGCTCTTTTTAACTTCCTCTCATTCCCTATTTAATCTAAAGAGACACACAGTTTCATTTATCTCCCAGAACATCAGCTTACTTGCAATATTTCAGGTAAAAATCAGTGGGGCATATTATCAAGGGGGTTTATCTCCGCTTTTTTGGCTTTAAAAGCCAAGAAAGCGGAGATAAAATTATCTCCCTATTACCCAGCTGTCGCTAACACCAGTTAGCGACCGCTAGTAGGAGATAGCGACCATCTTGGGCCCCACTTTGCATGTCAGTGATATTTATCACTAATGACATGCAAAGTGGGCGTGCCAAGATGTTAGCGACTGGAAACAGTCGCTAACATCGCTATCTCCTATTACCAACTTATGGAGATATTCGCGCTAAGCGCGAATATCTCCAAAAACTAACACCTGCCCTGAGCAGTTCTTAGCCATGTTATCCAATGGGAGGTGGATAACATGGCTAAGAGCATTAGCTCGGTAATGCATGAATATCGCTGTCTTTGAATAATTACTCCGCCGGTTGTTCTCTCACGATCACGCGCCTTGCCCAATTCCATCTCACGTTCACCAGATGTCACGTCATTACTGCGTTACTGCGGTCATATTACGACCTCGACTCCCACTGGACACCATCACTGCCAGTATGAATTCCCTTTCCTTGGATCACAGCTATTAGTGCACCCCACTAGCACTATAGTTCAATTGACACTGCTGCCCGGTACCTCGCCGTTCACTGGTCTCACTCATGTCACCATGTTACATTTTATTGCCCATGTATATGTTTTGAATATCTCCTTTCTCTCCCCCCTTTAGGCATTTAGAGGCTTAATTAACCTAAGGCTTTTCATTGTAATTGTCCTGATGATGGTCCCTGACATTTTATAGGGGTCCGAAACGCCGTCGACCTTTTATGCACTTGAACTGAATTGTGATTACTACTGAAATGTCTCGTGCATGTGTGTTATACTCTGTACAACTGTACTGTTGATAGAGTCACGTTGTTTTGCCTTACAAAGCCCTTCTCTGCTGTCTACATCACCTCTTGTACTCGTTCTGTCAGTACTGGACACAGGCTTGTGGTCCACTCTGGTTGATTGTTGGATGGTATTTGTATGTGATTTCAATATATGAATTTTGAGTAAAAAAACTCTGGAAGACCCCTGTCCGGCTGGACATGTCTGTCCTGGAAATATAGATTGACTCTGTCTATATTTTATTCTTGTGTTATTCCTTATGTTTGGGACCACTGTTGTTGTTCAAATGAAACACGTCTTGACTCCTTTTGTGACCAGTCCAATTTCTGACCTTATCACGGGCACTGATAAATAATCTGGATTTCGATTATTTTGAAAACAAAAGGACGAATGGACTAAAATAACAATGTAAAAAAGTGGATGTATATTTTATGGTTTCAAGTATTAAATGGGGTCTTTATGCATTTTGGAATAAAATAATGCATTGGAAAATTAACACATTTTTACAATGTTTTCAATGCGTATGTCTATATAATATTGAGAAATAAAAACATTGTATAAAAATGTAAGGGACGTTACTATAATGTGCTGAAGCTAGCCCCCTCACCAATGGAATAAATAGTACATATTTGTATATTTGCATGACTTGATTGAACTGTGAATAACTACTTTGTACTTTCCGAAAGTCTTGGCCAGCCAAAGTGTATATTACTTGAATTTCTGTTCTCTGAGTGTTGTGGTTCTCTTTTAAAAAGCATGTAATGTATAGTGTAGCGTCTTTCCAGCATGGATACCCAACAATGACTACACCACACATGTAGCCTAGTATAACATGTCTTTATTCGTCTGCCTCTAACTGGCAACTCAAAATTCTAAATCACCCTCCATTGCATTCCTCTCTAACACATACGATACAGCTCCAAGGAGACTATCAGGAGCAAAAAGTGTTCCGTAATTGTTAACTCCCAAGACACTGCATTTCCCCTTTTACTAAATAAAGATTTTCTTTTTACTAAATATTTATAGATATGTACAATTAAAGCTCCTCAATCAATCTTCTTGATGCTCAAATTGTTCGACTTGATCTTGCCAATAGAAACTGGGTACTGTTTTTTTTGTTGCAGAGTTTTATATAGCGCGAACTAGAACCGAACCGAATCAGTTATCAGAGAGCTTTACATAGCACCAGTTACATTACATGAGGACACACTTTCATTTTTTAGGCACGGGGAGATTAAGTGATTTGCCCAGAATCACAGGGGGTTTTTGGCGTCGTTACCGAGACTCGAACTGAGTTCCCCAGGTCCGAGGTCGAGCGCCTTAGCCGTTAGGCCAACCCCTCTCCAACTGTGACCGTTAATGTCCAGGATCTGCATTGACGGTCTCTCGTTCAACATCTGGATCAAATGCACAATGAGTCAAATGCCTATTATGAGAAGGGTCTCTGGTTATAGACTTTCGAGTGTGTGGGGCAGTCACCATGTGTCCCTTTGTAGACACTACTTTAAAGGGTTCTTCATCAAATGGAGCATCAGATGTTCTACTCTGCATTTGGCGTGCAAGCACTCAAGCTCCTTTCTTAAAGATGAGATTCTTTGCATGTCATCGTTTGTCAGCATACGCTTTTATCTTCTCTTAGTTAACCAGGTCCGTCTTACAAGTTGCACACTTATTTTTCCCTCTGTGGTTGGTCTATTGAGGTTACTTGGATGTCATTGCTCTCCCAAATATCAATGTTCCATGGCTGTCATATGTGGTCGAGTGAGGTGTTGGATGATAAGCTCTTAACATAGAGTTTAACACAGTTTTTAAATTGAGCTTCTCAATAGTAGAGTGCTGCACTGCTTTCTTTAGTGTACTCCTAAAGCATTCAACAAGTCCTTTAGCTTGTAGCACAGAGTAGTGTTCTGATGCTTTATATTCAGATGCTTCAAAAAGTCCTTGAACTCTCGACTATTTAAAGGTGGGCCATTGTCAAATTTCCCTATGGCTGGAACACCCCTTGTCACACAAATGCTACCTAGTGGCTCGGTCTTGAGTGGAAGATAAGAGGTTTGCAATTAATGGAAATCATGAGTATTCATTCACAATCACCTTCTGGCGATATCCATTGTCAAGTGGATCAAAAAAGTCAATGGCTACATTCTCTCAAGCATGCTTCTGATGTTCTGACATGTTTACGATGTGATGAGTAGTGTTTGTAGAAGGAAATTGCGTAGATGACAGCCTTTTAATATTTTTGCAACCCTTTCATTGAGATAAGGAAACCAGATACGCTCTTGGAGAGCTTGTTTTGTGGCAATGATTCCATGACATCCTTCATGGGCCACTTAAATTTTTTTCTGTCACAGACTCTCCGGAATCAGGATTCTTGACCCTCTCAGTATAACTCCTTCCTAAGTTATGGACAGTTCATCGTTAACATTTTGTGTACTTTTGATATTCACCATCACTGGTGTTAGGTCGAATGTGTTGGTTCCATGACTGATGTGTAATTATATCCTTCAACCTTAGCATGTCACTATCATGGGCAGTGATGATTTGGGATAACAAAACAGCAGCTGGTGTGTTTGATTTTACAGTGAAATTACTATATGGTTTTGCTGTCTTGAATACAGTACCTTGAGGTTGCATAAGCGCTCTGGAAAAGTAGGCAGCAGGGCTCAAATCCTTCCCCGGACTGTTGAACAATGTACTCTTGTAATCGTAGTCCCCATCATTCCGTGCATGGAGGCATTTTGACTTTTAGATTGCCAAATATAGCCTGTAAAGCTTGATGATCAGTTGCCAGCGTAAAAGCCTTTCTGTATAGGAATACATGGAAATGTTCACAGGCCCATTCCACAGGCTAGGCTTTCTTTTTCAGGTTGTGAATAAGAATGTTCTGTTTGGGACAAACTTCCACTAGCATATGCCACAATATGCCTTTGAGCATTTGGCTGTCCGCTATGCTGTGCAAGGGTAGCACCTAACCCGACGTTCGTTAACCGGGGTGGATTATCACATCAGCGCTGGGACTTCTGTACGATACAGAATATTGAATTTTAGAACGAACTGGAGAGCCAGTGACTTACACAAAACTTGTATGGAGCCTGAAATGGCCAACTAGCAAGCAAGGATACGAATTGTTGACACTGCGCAGAAAAGTCTAACGTGACAAAGATAACTCTGCTTGAATTGTGTTTTGGTGGACTATTCATCGTCTTGCAAGGCACGTGGAATAAAGACTTCCACGTCAGCCCTGATGAAGCCCTTTGGGGTGAAACGCGTTGGCTGTGTGGATAAAGAATAAAAGAAGAATTTTTCATGAAGACAAGTATCCTTATCAATTTGTGGGTTTTGTGTGCATATTATTTGCTATTTACTTTGTGCCTCTTTGGAGCGAGTGTACTGAACAACCTCAGTATGAAGCTTCGGATTGCAGTATGCGATTTCAGTAGCATTCTTAATGGCTTGTTTGAATTCTTAAAACTTTTCTCACATTCAGGTGACCAATAAAATGAAACATTCTTTTTCACCAAGTTTTTCAACAGCGCACTTACAGTCGCAAAGTTTTGTATGTATCTGGAACAGTAACTGTCCATGCCAAGAATTGAATGCACATAATATCTTTTGTGGGATCCGCATTTGTCAATTAGCAGGATCAGGTGTCATTTCCCTGTTAGAAAAGATATGCCAAAGAATTTTAGCTTTGTCTTATGGAACTCACACTTATGTGCATTCAAAGTAAAACCTTCATCAGCAAGTAAAGGTCATACTTGGGTGAGAGCTTTATTTTGCTCCTTTTGTGTAGCTTCAAAAACCAATATGTCATTGCTGAAATTGAACGCATTCATGACAAGCTGCATGATACATTGAATGATGTCTTAAAAATGTTCTGCAGCTGATCACACACCAAAACTTGGGGCCTGATGAAAATCTTAGCGGATGGGTTACTCCCACAGAAAGGTGACAGATATCCCGTCCACTGATATATAAATCCTAAAGGATATAATGGGATCTATATTTCGGCAGTCGGGGTAATCTTTACCGTTGTGAAAGTAACCCGTCTGCCAAGATCAAAATCAGGCCTTTAGTCTTTTGTATCAAAATAGACCGACATGTTTAGAAAAGCTTGTAATGTACCTACATGACAACCTTTATTTAACTCAAGGTGAGAGGAAACCTTTGCAACATTTAATTATGTTATCATGTCAGCAATGTGTAGACCTGGATGTCATTCTCATTCAATTGCCTTGTTTGCATAATGCATGTCAATGCCTATGCATACAGCTTCTTCACTGTTCTTTTTGGACAATGGTGCTGGATCAATAGAACACTCAATGATTTTATACTTGAGTAACCATTCAAGTTCCTTTTTAATAGCTTCTTGTAAATGTAAAGCATTTCGCCTGTGTCTTTGAGCGACAGGATGGACATTCTCATTAATATATAGCTTTACTTTCATAGTCTTAGGCTTTCCTAAACCATGAAACAAAGAAGGGAACTGACTTACTATTTCATGGAGAGCATTCATGTTGTAGGTCATGGAAATTGGCCCCATATCAGAAGCTGTGCTGACGCTGAGTAAACAGGCATTTAATTCTGTACCTTGAAGCATATGGGTGTGTGTTTGTACCTTTGTTTTCTTGTACTTTATTGTTGCTGCAAATGAACCTTGACATTATAATGACATTGATGCAACCCAATGTATCCACTTTCGTTTTCTATGGAATAAATTGCGGTAATGGAGACAATTAATTGTATTTCTCCTCAGGCATAATGTTTATCAATGCACCACTGTTGATAATAAAAAGTATCGAACAACCATTTACTTTCAATGTAATCGTCAGGCAATGATTGAATGACTTTGGTAGTTTGACATGTTGACTTTTCTTTGACTGAAATTTCTCTTCACATGTGGCAAGTCCAACATGTGCATTCTTTTTTAGATAAACATCGACATAGCACAACCATCTTCTTCACTTGATATTGATGCAGAAGAACTATTTGACGATGACTTAGATGATGATCAACTTTGTTCAGTGTCAATTTGTCTCAACTGATGTCATGCTTGGCCTTGTGGGCATGCATCGAACGCTGCTTCTGGAATGTTTCAGGTGGTTAGTTTGCCGTCGCGTAATGATGCACTTACTTTTTCCTTCACTTTTCAAACCATTACAAAAAGGTTCTCCTTCCCAGAGCCTTTGCATGTCTGTCCGATGGCAGGACATTTACCTTCATGTGGAAATGAAGATCCACATCAGAAACTCAACTTATTTTTATCTGTAGACATCACTTTGTGTCCTTCAGTCTTTTGTTTACCTTACTTTTCATACTCATGATGGATTAGTTCTGGGCACCTCAGACCTCCATGTCAGGAGTTTGTCTATCAGCACGCTCTTTAACTCTGGCAGGCATTAACACCTTCTCCAGACTAAGGGTTTCTCTCGGCCTTCGTCATCTGACTGAATCTGACAAACATCCGTTAATAACTCTAAGACGCATAACTCCTTCACCATTAAAATCATTGATCTTACAGTTTTTGATGAGCGTGTTGAGTCTCTCCACATATTCATCAATGGTTTCACCAACTTTCTGCCATTTTTGACTGAAATTGTAGCATTTGTAATCAACATTTGGGTTTGAATTAAACTTGAGATTGCATTATCAGGAATGAGAGCATCATGGGTTGATGCTCTTCTTCTGGAAAATAAAGTGCAAGAATTCTCAATTTTCTTTCTACAGAGGTGAACTTATTTGTATGTATGCCAAAAGAATATACTCACATCCACTGAACCCCCTCCATCTGTTAATATTGACATAGGATGACTGTTGCACATCAGATTATTGTTCTCAGGACGTTCAAATTCCAATTTGAATTTGTAGCATTCTCGCTAGGGGTAGGCGTAAGTTGCGTAAGGGACTTATGCGGAGAGGCACGGAGATTGAACCAATCTCCGCACTCTCCTCATAGATCCGTTACGCAACACCCGCCTCCCACCCGCAGTATTAAATAACATTAAAAAGCCTTAAATGACATTTAAAATAAACTTACCTTATCGGCGGGTCATCCGTCTCCATCGCGCCTTCTTCTGGGAACTGCGCATGCGCGGGAGCCCGCTCATGTGCATTCCTCACCAGGAATGCGAATGTGCGGGCTCCCACTCATTCGCAGTTACCAAAAGAAAGCGTGATGGAGACGGATGCGCCGCCGATAAGGTAAGTTTATTTTAAATGTAATTTAAGGTTTTTTAATGTTATTTAATACTGCGGGCGGGAGGCGGGCAGGCGGCGGCGGGAGGCCAACTTCCGTTACGCCCCGAGTGTGCGGAGATTTGCATCGTTTCTCCGCCTACATTGTGAAAGGCGGAAGGGGCAAACCTCCGCACATTCCGTGGGCGGAACGGAAATGTCCGCCCACCCCTAATTCTCGCCCTGCCTGGTGTGGAATATGGCACGGGGGTTGTTTTTCGTTTGATTGTCTTTAACAATCTTTAGTTTGAACTAATTCAAATTGTGGGATATATTATTCCCCAATTGCATCTTGGCTGGATTTATACCCCGTTAATAGCTGGCGGCTTTCGCATTTCTGCACATACAATTCACCGCTATCTATGGAGTTACAATGCCATTCTTTACATATATGTATGAGTTTGGGATTTATAACAATTCTTGGGATATTTTACAGGTTAGTCTTAATTTGGAGCTCGTGGTACCTATTAGATTTTATATAGTAGTGCTTTCATAATTATAATTTAATATACGGTATACCTGGTTATGCTTGGCTCTAAGTACGACATACTTGTAGACTGGACTCACTGTGGTCTGCTGTCCTTAGACTTGATATGCGCTTTATATATAGCGTAACCACCCACGGAGTCAAAATTATAGACGGCTTTATTAATTTTGTTTTATATTCCACTCTTAGATAACGGCTCCGGGAGGTTTTCATTGACTCAGCCGTCCAGTTACACAAGGGGCCATGCGCTTAATGACGATGAACCTTTCAGTTTTAAGTTGCCGCGCTTCGATCATCGTTTGATCTTGGGTAGGGAGAAGCACACCAGTTATTAGGCCAGGCTACACATGTCCCATGCAGTAAGTAACATTATGTGACTGTTATTTGGAGTGTGGGGCATGTGCAATGCACTATATTCTGGCGTGTCGTGCATATGCTCGGATACCCATATGAATTATGGTCCGCTACTTAGGACGCTTTAAGACACTACGTTATCATCACGGAATTATATATTGTGGACTCAGGGATGACAGTTATTACTCTGTTCCACACCGCCATTACTGATCAATTATCTTTATGTGGATTTTATTTATATCTATCTGTATTTGCTGTGAGTGCTATACGCTGGGCGCAATGTCCTGGCTTATCTCGCATTGGCTCTGAGCAACAATCCCTGAACTTGCGACACAACGGGTGCCATTTAGGTTTTTTCTCCCTATCTGACTAGTGGGGGTTATAGGAGAAAGCATATGGCACCAGACTATATCTATATTTATATATATATTCTTTTTTTCTAGCTGGTTGATCGATTAATATATGAGCAAGGTGTAACAGTTGTGTTTTTTGGGACATTTTTGTGAATTGTATTTGGAACCCAATTAATTCATTTTCTTTGTTCCTATAGGTACAGAGGCTATTACTAAAAGCTTCTTTACAGACGTGCAGGTTCTAGTGTACCAGCACATTGGCTTTACAATTGTGATTACCATATTGTGTAACCGACAAACCTCTTGATGACTACTGGAGACTTGAATATGTAAATAACGTTACGGTCCCCGTTTTTGATCATCCATCAGATTCACAGATGAGGAAGGCTTTTTTTCAAAATAGAGTTGATTGGTACTTTATGCTACACATTGTTTACAACCTTCCAAGTTGGGATATACCACATTCTCTTGAATGTTGTTTTTAAAATATTTTGTCTGTAAACAGATGTGAGATAACTATCTTGGGACAAAACAAATCCATTTATAAGGCATCTTCCATTGGTATTTCATCTTCCGGCCGATCCAGACTATCGAATGGTAGGCTTGTATACCACTTTGGGTGTTTGACACGTGGGAGCATTGTCCTCTATTTTGGGCTATTGGGCAAATTTTTGGTTTCTCATTTGTTACTTTGAGATGCACCACATTTTTATGTATGGTTTGATCCGGTTTTTGTTTGCAATGAGTTCCTTCTTTGACATTTTGTGTATTCCTCTCACCTCACCCATGTGCGTTCTGCAATGGTTTTGGGCTCTGCGTCAATTTATATCAGTGGAAGAGTTCTACAAAATTTGTTGACTTCAAAACAAATTTTGGTGATAAATAATTTCTTGTCTAAAATTTGTTGAAAAAATTTCTTGGGTGATAAATATATTTTTGACCTGAATGTGAAAATCCACTTGGACACTCCCACCTGTATTCTATCTATGTCACATCATGTCTCATTTAGCCTTAAATGCTCTCTTGCTGCTGTCCATCCTTCCCTCTCTTTGTTTCATTGCACAAATTACATTATATAGCTCTGTCACTCTTTTTTTGAATTATGATTGTTGGATTAATGGCTTTTTATATTTATATGTATTTGTTTTTTGGTATGGTCTTTTTTTTATTTGATATGTATGTTTGTGATGTGACTAGTTCTAATAAATATTGTGTTGTATGTTGTGTACATTCTATGTATTGTAAAAGTTGTTTTCTATAGGTTTTTAACTTACAGCCCTGAAGAAGTCCTATGGCATAGGACGAAACATGTTGGCTGTTGATTTTTTGTGAACGAAAAAATAAAAGAAGAAATTATTTCATTCTGCGTTTCACTGCGATATAATAATAATTTTTTGTATGGACTTGTTGATTGCATAGTTGTACAGCTCTGATCTAGTTTACAGCTGAAAATGTGTCTTTTTCCATGATTAGTGAAGAATGATTAGGTGTGACAAAATGCGCTGGTATGCCCTTGGGTAGCCATGCGCTATATAAGTGCGTATTCATTCATTCATATGTATAATAGCCCTTGGAGAATCGGGGGTGCTCTTGGACAGGTGGCACTTTTAGAAGCATGCACACAAGATAGTTCAAGATTGTTTTTGATTGCATTGGTGAACTTTTGGGATTGGTGCAGCAGTGCTTTTGTTTGATACACTGTTTAAGTTTTGTGTTTCTTAACTTGAGTTTCAAAACTTCTTTAAGCTGACAGTATGTGACTTCTTCGTCAATTCGCAGCATTTTCTTTATGACTTCTTTTACACTCTCATCAGCAAGATTTTTGAGATACTTGATAAACTTTTTGTTATCAGCCCCTTCAAGTGAATCAATGAAATCATCAAATATCTCTATCCAAACAATCCATCTATATCCAATATTTAGCTTTTTGGCGGTATGGTTAAGTTGGTGAGGGTTTCAGGAAGGAGGCAGCATTGTAACTATTTATGGGAGTGGCTGACATTGAGTGTGGAGCTCCTTCCGATTCTGTTAGTTGTTGACTAGGACCTGCGCCATCTGCACCATCTCTGAGGCTGTGCAATGGATAGGCCTCAGGTGGTCCTAGACAGTCTGTGGGACTGTGACCTCCTTCTTGGTCTCCATTGAAGCCATTCAATTTCTGAAGACCTCTGGAATTGTTCTGAGCCAACACGTGACAGCTTTGGTATTGAACCTCTTCAGGTATTGGACAGCTCACTAAGCACAATTCTTGTGCTTCTTCTTGGGTATTTTCACCTGAGGCAGAGGTCTTAGAGCAGCGCTTATCAAGGCTCTGGTAAGTGCAATGACAGTATGCTTTCTTGTTGATTGTCCTGTCAGCCAGTGGTTTCATATATTTTATACGTATTTCACTACTGCAGTCTTTAGAGCTTCTTTTCTCTATCTGTACGTATCTGCCTTTGGCAGTAACACTCCGTATAATGTATGACTTTATATTTCATAGCAGCACAATACCTTTATTAACGCTTCACCATTAGGTTCTTGCTCACTGATATGTATATTAGCTAGAGCTGCTCTTTGACTACACATGCATGTTACTTTGATGACAGCACACATGGCAGGCACGAGCAGTACGCCTAGGCCACGGCAAATGCCCTGGGAGAGCACTGTTGCTCTTTGGGGTACTTATCCCATATCTCATCGAAAGTTGTAGCATCTTCCCAGCCTCGATACCTGCCAATGACTATGCCACACACAGCCTTATATTACATGTCTTTATTCATCTGCCTGTAACTGCGAACTCAATGTTCTAAACCATCCTTCATTGCATTCTGCTCTAACACATACATCACAGTTCTATGGAGTTTATCAGGAGCCAAAAGGGCTCTGTCGTTGTTAATTCAAAAGACACTACATATACTAATTGAGTTTCTTTGATCTATACTATAGATACTACAATGACATACTAAAAGCACTTTGTGAGCACATGCCAAATAGTTCATAATCTATTTCATGAATAAAATGTACCCATAGAGTAGAATAGCTGAAGTAAACAGATACTCTCAACCCATTATATGCCCTACATTAACCACATTGCTGCTTGGTAGTTTCCCCAGCTGTGCTGGACAGCAACGAAAATGGGTGTGGTCATGACGAGCTCAGCTCGTCATGAGCACCTGAGAGGTATATGCCATGACGAGCTCTGCTCGTCATGAGCATGGAAGGGGTTAAAAGAAGTTTGTGTCTGACCTTTAGATGTGTTATTGTTTGTTCAGTTAAACATTATCTCTGTTGACTTCTTTATCAAACAAATTAAAACCAGTATTTTATATCTCTACCTTACTATAAAAGGGTGTATTAGTTCCTAAGTGTTTACTACTTTAGCCTTAACCCGTTTGTTGCTTCGAATTTTCTGCGCCAGTGCTGAACGTTCGAAGAAACGGGTGCCGCCGCGTCGGCCAATGGACGTGCGCAGCACTGGCAAGGTAGTGCTCGCGACGACTGTTGGCCGACGGCAGCACTAAAGGGGTTAATTTTCAGTAGAAAGCAACTTACCACTGTCATATAGTTTGTCTATCATGCTAAATTAGAATAGGGCAAAAAGAAAAATTGATGAACAGAATGCTGAACAGTGTCAGTCACTCACCCCCAGTCAGAGATCTGGACCTAAATCCATAATTTTCTTGCTCACCACGCCAAACCAGTTTCAACCCAGCTGTATGCAAATCAGTCTTGACCCTGCTCCTCATTGGAACAGTCCATACTGAACTTCAAAGCCAAATTCTCTCTGGACCAGAAATAGGCATCCTTGGACTAGGGTATCAACCCTCATCAGCCTGGATAGCTTGAATCCAGTGTCATGGAGAGCATGGTGAGCACAGGAACCCCGTGTGAGCATGCCCATCCCACTTGAGGTGACAAATGCAAAAATAACAATTGATGGACGGAATGCTGAACAATGTCAAACGCTCACCCACAGTCTGAGACCTGGGCAGCTGGTGTGCTGTGGTGCGGCGGTGGCCCGTGAAGCAGGCAGCCAACCAAACTGGCTGGATGGGGACAGGCTGCTCATCATGTACAGCAGCGGAAAATTAACATGATCTGGCTCCCAATGTTGTATATGTTATGGTATATGTTATATTGAATTTGTAGCGCGCACTGTTACTCTAGAGCAGGGGTGACCACTGCGCCTCTCACCAGGCCTGGTCACCCCCTTGCTCCTCCTGCTCCTGCCTGCCAGCCTCGCCAGCCTTGCCGCCTTTTTTCGCCGCAGACGCCCCCCTGTCCCACCGAGCGGCCCAGCCTCAGCAGAGCCGCCCGCTCGCCAGTTTCCTGCCGCAGCTCGCCACAGGCCCCGCCCACCACCGGCCCATTGGCCGAGCCGCTCCCGCCGCCCAGCTGACCCGCCCTCTCGTCCCCCTTCTTAAGGGGACAGCAAGGAGTGCTCGGGAGTGACCACTGCGCCTCTCACCAGGCCTGGTCACCCCCTTGCTCCTCCTGCCGCCTCCTGCTCCTGCCTGCTCCTGCCTGCCAACCTCGCCAGCCTTGCAGCCTTTTTTTGCCGCAGACGCCCCCCTGTCCCCCCGAGCGGCCCAGCCTCAGCAGAGCCGCCCGCTCGCCAGTTTCCCGCCGCAGCTCGCCACAGGCCCCGCCCACCACCGGCCCATTGGCCGAGCCGCTCCCGCCGCCCAGCTGACCCGCCCTCTCATCCCCCTTCTTAAGGGGACAGCAAGGAGTGCTCGGGAGTGACCACTGCGCCTCTCACCAGGCCTGGTCACCCCCTTGCTCTTCCTGCCGCCTCCTGCTCCTGCCTGCTCCTGCCTGCCAGCCTCGCCAGCCTTGCCGCCTTTTTTCGCCGCAGACGCCCCCCTGTCCCCCCGAGCGGCCCAGCCTCAGCAGAGCCGCCCGCTCGCCAGTTTCCTGCCGCAGCTCGCCACAGGCCCCGCCCACCACCGGCCCATTGGCCGAGCCGCTCCCGCCGCCCAGCTGACCCGCCCTCTCGTCCCCCTTCTTAAGGGGACAGCAAGGAGTGCTCGGGAGTGACCACTGCGCCTCTCACCAGGCCTGGTCACCCCCTTGCTCCTCCTGCCACCTCCTGCTCCTGCCTGCCAGCCTCGCCAGCCTTGCCGCCTTTTTTCGCCACGGACGCCCCCCTGTCCCCCCGAGCGGCCCAGCCTCAGCAGAGCCGCCCGCTCGCCAGTTTCCCGCCGCAGCTCGCCACAGGCCCCGCCCACCACTGGCCCATTGGCCGAGCCGCTCCCGCTGCCCAGCTGACCCGCCCTCTCGTCCCCCTTCTTATGACGCCCCCAGAGCGACCGCGCAGCGGACGCGCGCAGCGGGAGCACTGATTGAGCGCCGAAGGTACGCCAAAGGTAAGCCCGTCTACGCCCGTCCGCGCATGGACCGCGCCCAGCGCCAGGACCCCTGGCCCCCGCAGACCCCAGCCCACCCGCCGGACGTACGACGCCGCCACCCTCAACGCACTCAACGCCGGACGAATCCCAGGATGCTACCGAGCCACCCTGAGACGCACCCACGGACCCTTCTGCTGCAACGTCAGCAAGTTCACCTGCATCCGGACCAGCAATGCTCCTGCACCAACCAAGACCAAGACGAGCAACAGCAGCAGCCATCTGAAATGCATCCTGCTCAACACCCGCTCCATCCACAGACACGCCATCGAGCTCTGGAACCTGCTCGACACAACCTCACCAGACGTCGCCTTCCTCACGGAAACCTGGATGAACGCCTCTTCAGCACCCGACATCGCCATCGCCATCCCAGACG
Organism: Lissotriton helveticus; assembly: GCF_964261635.1. Lineage (NCBI taxonomy): Eukaryota > Metazoa > Chordata > Amphibia > Caudata > Salamandridae > Lissotriton > Lissotriton helveticus. The sequence goes on from NC_136068.1 coordinate 270,629,071, forward strand.
GCTACAAGATCATCCGAAGGGACCGCATCAACCAGACCGGAGGAGGCATCGCCATCATCCACAGGAACACCATCCGCATCACGACCAACATCGATGATACCCTTGCACCCGCCGAGCACCTGCACTTCCAGGTCCACATCAACCCCAAGACCACCCTCAGAGGCACCCTCATCTACAGACCCCCGGGACCACGCACACAATTCAGCGAAGACATCGCCGACTTCATCAGCCCGCACGCCCTCCTCTCCGCCAACTACATCCTCTTCGGGGACCTCAACTTCCACCTGGAGAACAACAACGACCGCAACACCACCACCCTGCTGGACAACCTCGCCAACCTCGGACTCAAGCAACTGGTTAACACCCCCACCCACTACGCCGGACACACACTCGACCCCGTCTTCTCATCCTGCAAGGACATCGCCTTCAGCCACGCCACCGGACTCAACTGGACGGACCACAGCTGCGTCCACTTCAGCTTCAGAAGGACCACGATCCACCACCACCAGCAACAGGCTGCACGCAGAAGCTGGAACAAGATAACAGCCGACCAGCTTGCGACTTCCCTGAGCAAGAACCCACCCACCAGCGCAACAAACCCAAGCCAGGCGGCCACCAACCTCGCGAAGTGGATCAGCAACTGCGCAGACGACCTCGCCCCTCTGAAGACCCCACCTAGCAGACCCGGTAGCAAGAAAGCCCCATGGTTCACCGACGAACTCAAGAGCTCCAAGAAGAACTGCCGAGCCCTCGAGAGAACATGGCGCAGAGACCCTACACCGGACAACATGACTGCCCTCAAACTCGCCACCCGAAAACACCACCAACTCATCCACGCCACCAAGAAAACCGCATTCAAGGAACGCCTGGACAACAACGCACACAACAGCAAGGAACTCTTCAATATCGTTAAAGAGCTCTCCAACCCCAATGCCGGAAACAACGACATCACCCCTTCGCAAGACCTCTGCAACTCCCTCGCCTTCTTCTTCCACAACAAGATCGCGGACAGACACAACAGCTTCAGCACTCAACCGACGCACGCCACGACTGAACCACCGCCCCCCACCACCACCCTCCGCGCCTGGACCCCGATCAACACCGAAGACACCCTCCGCACGATGAACTCCATCCACTCCGGATCTCCTACCGACCCCTGCCCTCACCACATCTTCAACAAGGCCGACGCTGTCATCGCACCCCACCTGCGGGACATCATCAACACCTCCTTTGACACCGCTACCTTCCCGGAGAGCTGGAAGCACGCCGAACTCAGCGCTCTACTAAAGAAACCATCAGCCGACCCCACCGACCTCAAGAACTACCGCGCCATCTCGCTGCTCCCGTTCCCTGCTAAAGTTGCCGAGAAGACCGTCAACAAGCAGCTGGCCGCCTTCCTCGAGACGAACGGATCCCTCGACCCCTCGCAGTCCGGCTTCCGGGCCAACCACAGCACCGAGACCGCCCTGATCGCAGCCACCGATGACATCCGAGCACTGCTTGACAGCGGAGAAACAGCAGCCCTCATCCTCCTAGACCTCTCCGCGGCCTTCGACACTGTCTGCCACCGTACACTAGTGCAGCGACTCAGCAACGTCGGAATCCAGGAGAAGGCACTGGAGCGGATCATCTCCTTCCTCGCCGGAAGGACACAGAGAGTCTGCCTCCCCCCGTTCAGATCTGAAGCCAGCGAAGTCATCTGCGGCGTTCCTCAAGGCTCCTCGCTCAGTCCAACCCTCTTCAATATCTACATGAGCCCCCTCGCAGACATCGCACGCCAGCACAACCTCAACATCATCTCCTACGCCGACGACACCCAGCTGATTCTCTCCCTCACCAATGACCCCGCCACCGCCAGAGCCAACCTTCACGAAGGGATGAAAGAGGTATCCGAATGGATGAAGAACAGCCGCCTGAAACTGAACTCGGACAAGACGGAAGTCCTCATCCTGGGATCCTCACCCTCCGCCTGGGACGACTCCTGGTGGCCCCCCGCCCTAGGCAACGCACCCAAACCAACAGACCACGCACGCAACCTAGGCTTCATCCTGGACTCCTCCCTCTCCATGACCAGACAAGCCAACGGCGTCTCCTCGTCGTGCTTCAACATCCTGCGCATGCTACGTAAGATCTTCCGGTGGATCCCCACCGAGACCAGGAAGACGGTCACCCAGGCCCTCGTCACCAGCCGTCTGGACTCCGGCAACTCCCTCTACGCCGGAACCACCGCCAAGCTCCAGAGGAAACTCCAGCGGATCTAGAACGCCTCAGCACGTCTCATCCTGGACATCCCCCGTCGCAGCCACATCTGCGGACACCTGAGAGACCTGCACTGGCTCCCGGTCAACAAGAGAATCACCTTCCGACTCCTCACCCACGCACACAAAGCCCTACACAACCAAGGCCCAGGATACCTCAACAGCCGCCTCAACTTCTACGCTCCCAAACGCCAGCTTTGATCGATCGGCCACGCCCTTGCCGCCGTCCCCCGCATCCGAAGAGCCACCACAGGGGGACGGTCCTTCTCCTACCTCGCCGCCAAGACATGGAACTCCCTCCCGACCCACCTCCGCCTGACCCAGGACCACCTCGCCTTCAGGAAGCAACTCAAGACCTGGCTGTTCGAGCAGTAGCGGACCCCCCCTCCCCCAGCGCCTTGAGACCCTCCGGGTGAGTAGTGCGCTATATAAATGCTTTGATTGATTGATTGATTGGGTCTTCAAAGTGTGGGGCGCGACCCCCAGGGGGGCCGTGGAGTGATGGAAAGGGGGTCGCGCAGTCCCGATCACACTTCTGCCCGGGCCCATCTGACTACAGGGATTCAGCCCCCCTCCTTCCCCGTAGTGTGTCTCAGCTCGAGCTGCTGTGAGCTCCGCTGGGCTGTGTCTGCAGTCTTATCTCCAGCACAGCCCGGCAGCCCTGAGTTTTTCACAGGTCGTTAACGACCATTTGCATATGTACATACCTTTTGAAAACTGGTTACTGAGGCTTAGTTTTTTTTTATAGTTCCAGTACCCCCTGGGCATCAACTCCGCCTTTTCCTTACACTTGTATTTTACATTTACTGCAATAGTGTGAGAATGCATTTCATGAAAAGAAATAAAAAGTAGGGTTGCCAGAAGAAAAAAATACCAGCCATTTCTCTTGTAACACACTGTTTGCTACCTATCACATTTTGTTTGCATTATATACTTGCACAAGTGCCACCATTGCCTACGTGACGTTTGTTCTTGTGTTTGAGTGTCTGCCATTTATTGCAGTATTATACCTCTACTTGTACTTTGTACGCTTTTGTAACCTGCACACATATCACTTTTTCCTCCTGTAATGTACCGTTTGCTACCTCTTGTATTTTGGTTGCTCACTATTGTCACTTTTACCTTATGTAACTCAACGTCTGCTTTTGTAATTTGTTCACTTGTAATTTTCTCCTCATGTTATATTACTGTTCTTATTGTGAAGCGCTCTGACACCTTCGGGTAAAGTCCGCGCTATATAAAAACGCATAAATAAATACATTCCGAATGTGACTTTTCTGTCTTTGTTCCCTTTAATTATTAGTCATGGATCATTGAGGCAGCCCTAGAACACAATTAAAAGTGCTTTCTATTTAGATTTGCTGTTTCAAGTATGCACAGATGAGTGCTGAAATATACAGCTTTAGGTGACTGCTTATTTTTGTACCGTCTGGGACATCAAAGTAATGAGCAGGCAATCCTAACCATAGGACTGGAAGTATGTTGCAAGATCAGCATATTATTTATTTCCTCCACCCTCGATCCCTGATTAATGTCATAATAGCAATAGTTTAACTTATATCTTAAACCCTACGCCACCTTTAATTATATGTTGAGTTACTTTAAGTGTCTGGAAATGCACCCTGCATTCAGAGAACTCACTTCTCATTCTCGCACTTCACTTTCACGCTCACCCTGCACTCAAAGCGATCACAATGCACTCACACTGATCACCATGCACTCACATCATTCACCTTCTCACCCTGTACTCACAGTGATCACTCTGCAATCACAATGCACTTGCGTTATTCACCCTGTACCTCAGCCTGCAGTCACACTACTCATCTGCACTCATCCTGCACTCATGTGCCACCTCATTCACCTGCCCCCTCACTGCTCAATTTGCAACTCGCTCAAACAAGCCCATCATTAACCATACATTCATTCATCCCACTCTGCACTTATATCCACACCCAAATTCATATGGCCACCTCACTCACCCTGCAGTCACTCCTCTTTCCCTACTCTCATACTGTTGCATCGCTTACCCACAGAGTGCAGAGGGTTAATGTGCCTGCTACAAAGAATATGTACTATGCAGATCACAGAACTGAGTGTGAGTAAACTATGCGTAGCACTATAAAAAAAAATGTTTGTCAGAAAGGTGCTACAGAGAGATGAGGTGCATTGCTGGTGCCACTGTAACTTTAACCACCCACCCATTGCCTTGCGTGTGCGGCCAATGACAATACCTATGCAACTACCAACCATAACACTGTACAAGTGTGACTATTTCAAGCCCCCAAAGCTATAAGAATGGCATGGATGTCAGGAGTGTATTGTTTTAATGTATATTGAATTAATAAACAACTGTTCTGCTCATCTCTAAATTACACAGACAGAGCCACCAAGTGGCAGACGGTCATAGTGCCTGTGTGCACAATTAGGTGCCAGTGCGGAGCACCAGAAACCACCTGCTCTAATTAAGCACTGGTGCTGAGGTGACAGGGGAGAGGGACATTTGTTCAAGAAGGTGTGAAAGAACAAAGTAGAGATGTGAAAGATGAATAGGGGGACTGGAGAGGTGTAAGATACAAATAGACAACAATTTGAATGGAGAGACTTGAGGTGAATGAGAAGTGCTGAGGGGAACAGGAGTTGACGGGGCCAGAGAGGCCATGAGATAAATGCGAGAAACTGTTAGAGATGAGGGAAGTGAAAAGACAGAATGGCAAGAGATGATCAAAGGTGAAGTGAGCAGTTGAATGGGTAGAGTTCAGAAGTTGTAAAAAGGGGTGAAATGAAATGCAGAGAGGGATACGGGGTTGGGCGAGGAGAGAGGGATGGAAGGGAGGGGGTGAGAGGAAAGCGGCATGGGTAAATTGCTTAACTCTGCACAAGACCGTCAGGGTTTTAGGGACCCCTGCTGCTCCCGGCCAGGGCCAGGTGAGCTTCTAATGTGGCAGCACGTATTCCTGCGGAGTGGAAGGCCATCACAAAGGTTGGTATACACCCGTTACAACGCATCTTTTACTCCGCACTACCATTACAACGCGACTTTTACTCCGCATACCATTACAACGCATTGCGCTGGGGGGCGCTCTAGGATAGGGAATAAGTATAATTTACTATCCAACACCTTCCCTAGGGTCCACGGGGACTGGAGTTAGAATAGTAAATTATACTTACCACTATCCAGCACCCCAAAGCGCTATGCGTTGTAATGGTATGCGTTGTAAAAGTCGCGTTGTAACGGTATGCGGAGTAAAAGTATGCGGAGTAACATGGTACATCCCAAAGGTTGACTAGACAACTTTCTGATGGTAATTGCTGTATTTTGGTTATAAACTGGTACTGATGGGGTGAAATCTTTCCTCTATCTTATTGTGTGCAAAAAATGTCAAAATAATGAAGCAATTCTATCCCAAAATAACGTGGCACCACATAACATTATTTACATTTTCCTCTCACACAATTTAGTCAAGCCTTTCGTGTAATTTGGTTCTCACCTGCCTTGTAATTCCAGAAACCCTGCCTACAGGTTTAGAAATGTTTGTCAGGAGGGGGTCCTTACGACTGAAAATGTTGACAGGGGGGTCTCAGCACCCAAAAGTTTGAAGACCTCTGCTCTAGAGTGTCTTGGCGCGGAGGAGAGCTGGGGTAGAGGCGAAAATCAGATTAGATGGTCTTGCTGAACAGATGTGTTTTTAGATGCTTTTTAAAGAGTTGAAACTCATGAGTAAGTTGGAGATCAGGAGGGCGTGCATTCCAGGCCTCAGCAGCTTTGACTGAGAGTGACTGGCCACCCAGCTGCACTCTGCGGAAGCGCGGGATGATCATCCGGTGGCGACAAGCCGAACGCAAAGGGCGATTCGGCACATAGAAAGCGAAGCGCTTCCTAAGGTAGGTGGGACCCAGCCCATGTAGGGACCGGTGGGCCAGAGTGATAGCTTTCAACTGCACCCGCTGAGCCACCGGCAGCCAGTGCAGTTCCCGTAAGTATTGACACGCGCTGGATCTCCTTGAGGCATTAAAGAGAAGCCTGGCTGCGGCGTTCTGAAGAATTTGGAGCTTGCGCAGCAGGTAGCCAGGCAGGCTGATGAACAGAGCGTTGGCATAGTCCAGTCTTGACAAGATCAGGGCACGGGTAATCGTCTCCTTGGTTACTCTCGGGAGAAGAGGAAAAGTTTTACTGAGTGTTTTGAGGGTACCAAAACTGACTCTTGTCCGTTTTTTTACATGGTCACTAAATCGGAGGTCCTCGCTAAACCAGACCCCCAGATTTTTTGCTGGCCCGCCCTTGGACCGCGGGCTAGGGTGGTTGGGTGGCCACAGGGGGTTTTTGAAGTCTGCAGGGAACTGGCCGTACAGGAGGACCTCCGATTTATCCTCATTACATTTAAGAGAGGCCTTGGCTATCCAATGAAATACTGAGGCTAGGCACATCTGGGCAGTGACCGTGTTCAAGTCCTTGCCCCCCCCAAGTAAATAGCAACTGCGTGTCGTCAGCATACGCTATTACTTTCGCACCCAGATCCTCAGGCGGGTAAACCAGCGGGGTTAAGTAGGTATTAAATAGCAGAGGACTCAAAGTGGAGCCCTGCAGAACCCCAGTAGCCAGGTGCCTAACAGAGGAAGCACAGGAAGCCATGCAGACCTGCTGCGAGTGGGAATCTAAAAAGGATTTAACCCATTCCCAAACCAAGCCCGAGATCCCAACTGCAGATAGCCTGGCCATGAGCAGCTGGTGGGGTACTGTGTCGAAGGCGGCAGAGAGGTCAAGTAAAATCAGGGCCGTGCAGCAGGATTAACATTGGGGAGACACCATTGCACCACGGCCCCCACAATAGACCTACCATAATGTACCTTGCCTCTCTCTCCCCTGGTAGCTGTGCGTTTGACCAAGAAGTAGGCTCATACTGCCACCTCGGCCACGTTCTGAGGAGAGCTTGGTTATGCACTGGTACCCCCCTCCAATCCTGAGGTGGCCCCAGAAAGGGGTATCGCACTGAGTAATATGGACAGATTGGAGTGACGTGCAGCCGCATGAGTATCCCCTGCAACCCCCCTTCATTAACACAGTGGTACACGAGGCTCCTGAGTCTTGCCTCCTCGGATGGCGAATTTGGCAAGGGCTGCACAGTGCAACTGATTGCAGAAGGAGCACTGTGGAAGACCAAGCTCTGGGATCTCACAGCAAAGCACATCAGAGAAAAAGCAGTGACGAGCTGCACCCAACCAGGGGTTGGGGGCTGATTGGTACTCTCCACCCAGACTGGCACTTGAGACCAAAATAGGCTCTTTAGCAACAGACCTAGGAATCCTGCGAGATGATCACCATAGATTGGCTGAAGTGGTCACTGCCACATAGAGAGACATAGCAGACCTGCCACCGAAACTTGATGACAGCTAATGAAAGATTCAACCTGTTGAAAGCCAAAGTCCGAACCCAAGAAATGAGAGCGGAGGATTCCAAAATTCAATCACGCCACAACAATATACATGTAGTGGGCCTGCCCAAACACATTGAGGGAACCAGCATGATGGAGCATCTAGAAAAATGGCTAAAAAAGAGGTGGCAGAAGAAGGCCTGTCTCTGTTTTTCGAACTGGAAAGGGCACACAGAGTCCTGTCAAGGAAGCCATTCCCTGGGGCCCCACTGCTTCCAGTGATTGCACACTTGCTATATTACTACAAGGACTTAGACTATATGCTGACCCAGGCTCGACACAAGGGGGATCTTAATGTGGAAAACAATACGGTCAGGATTTGAGCAGACTTTTTCAAGAGAAGTACAGCAGCAACGATCATTCTTCCTGAACGCAAAGAAAAAGCTCAGACAACTGAGCATGGAGTATGCAATGCTCTATCCTGCTAAATTAAGAGTGACATCAGGGGAGGGGACATAGTGCTTTCAGGCCCCACAATATGTATGGAATAGGTTGGATCATCAATCACAGCTGGGAACCAGCGAGGCTTATAGGGTGGACACTCTCACAAATCCAGGTCACAACGTAGACCCAATCGGCGAAACACAGTGAGCCTCACGTTGGAGGAAGTCCAACAAGAATGAAGAAAAGCTATGGTGGCTATGGAGTTATTGAGCAGCAGCAGAACTGACCTACTATTGGTGAATAATGAGACAGAAACAAGGGAATCTGGCTCCGATCATGGGTCCATGAAGTCTGTGGTCTCAAGTGTGACACTGCCCAAAGTAAACCCCAGGGACATCTGATGACATTATTTGAAGTACCAAGCATCTGGACACTGCACCCTACTATTGGACACCACCTAAAGTCACAGAAGAAAGAGCTTGGTAGCAGTATGCTGGTTCATCTTTTCTTTGAGACTGTTGGATTAGTGAGCGCGGATACGGAGCATCAACTGTCCCACCCCGTAGACAAAGTTGGATGTTGGTACACCCAGAAATGGTTTTGAAATGTTTGCAAGTTTGGATGACGGGCAGTTGCCTGACTGTCCAGGGGGATGGGATTTGGGCTTAAAGTTTATTTCTAGTTGTGTGTATGTTTGACAGCTGCACCTGTTGGGGTAGTGCTGAGAGTGTCTGCTCTATGGGGACCCAATTATATATATGTACATGATCCAAGAGGGAGAAAACCAGGAAGAAGATACGAAGGTCCGATGGCTTCCCCATAACATACAAAACCATGTTGTGAAACATTAGGGCGATGAAACAATGACAGAAAGATATAAAATGTCCTCCTATTTAAATAGGAGAGGCATTCATATTGCACTACTGCAAGAGACTCACCTGATGGCTAAAGTGGGCGCAGCCCTGCAGAGGAGATGGGTGGGCCAGGCTTATTTCACCACTTATTCAGCCTAAACCTGAGGAACTATGATCTAGATATGAGCAGGGGTGCCCTTCCAACACACTGCACACTTGATACACCTAGAGTGTAGGTATGTGGTCATAGCAAGCAGTTTGGAGTGGTGGGATATAGAGTTGGTAAATATTTATTTCATGAACGCATACCAAGGGGCATTCCTGACTGAGTTATCCGGCTGCATATTAGATTAGACAACTTCCTATGCACCCCAGAGGTACACACATTAGTCCAAGACGTGAAATATATGACTCGTATTATCTCAGTCCACAACCCAGTGCTACTACACCTAAAGTGGGAGCGCACAAGATCGCGCATCCCCACCTGGTGGTTAAAACCTGAATCATTAGAAGACCCATATTATCATGAAATCATTGGGGAAAATATCAGGCAATACTTCACAGACAATAATGGCACAACCTCCTCCATACAAACAGAATGGGATGCTTTTAACGTCATGATTGGGGGTACTGCATAGCTGAAACTGTGGGCGCTAGAAGCACACCTTTGTAGGAGGTCCGGGTTCGGTGATTGTGGAAATTACGACCGACACAGCCACCATGGCATACAGACAAGAGGAGATTAATCAACACTTTCTTTGCTACTATCAGGAGTTATACACAAGCTTCATAGACCACAATAGGGAAAGGCTAGAAAAAAATGTGCCCCCATTGCCCTTACACACTTTGATGCACAATTAAGCAGAAGAAATGGGAGCTAACATTACCATGCAGGATGTTGGGCTGGTAATTAAGGGTTTGGCCAGAGATAAGACGCCAGGGCCTGATGGATTACCTGTTGAGTTTTTTGATAGCTAGGGAACCCGGAAGGCAACCTGAGTCGACAAGTGAGGCAGTGGTGATACGGATGCTTAAACCAGGTAAGCGTGCCACTGACTGCAAAGCCTGTAGACCCCTATGAATGCTTAATATTGATACAAAATTTTAAGCAAAATGTTAGCAACCAGTCTTCTTCAGCATACGACTAAACTAGTTCACCCAGATCAAGACATGTTTACCCCAGGCCGTAATACAACACTTAATATCCAACGACTATTGACCTTAGTAGATACTGCCACCTATGATTTCACACAAGCAGCTGTATTTTCTGTTGATGTCGAAAAGGTGTTCGACAGCCTGGAATGGAGCTCTTTATATGAGTTGCTGGAGTGCCTCAAACTGGTGCAGGGATTACTGCAATCGACAAAGCTCCTTTATAATTACCCTATGGCTAGAGTCCGATCTGGTCAGATTGTCTCAAAGAGTTACTGCATAGGCTGCGGAATGAGACAGGCTGTCCCCTGTCTCCATTGCTATCTGCATTGGCGATGGATCCTTTGGCCTACCATGCCAGATTATGTGAGTGGTATCAGAGAGTACAAGTAGGATACAGTTCGCACATGATTGCCCTGTATGCAGATGACTTATTGCTATTCCTTAGGAACACGGGGGATGACCTGAGGAGAGCTAGGGATATGCTGGTGAAACTAGGAGCTCTTTCAGGATAAAAGGTGTATTGGCAAAGATCCAACTGTTCCCGACGCTGGCAGACTAAGGACCCACAGAAGGTCTTGAATCGCTATACTGGGAACCCTTTGATTGCAATTTCTAGGGGTTCGCATATGTCTTGAACCATCTGATCTCCTAGAAGGGAATGTGGGTATAGCTATTAAATCTTTGAAAAAGAACATGGGGCAGATTTACAAGCCCCTGGCGACTTCTTTACGACACTGTTGGGTCACTTCTGTGATGCAGCAGCATCGTAAACAATGCACCACTATGCAAAATATTTACAATGTGACACATCGAGTGAGATGCATCTCTTTTGTAGAGCCCTGCACTACATTATACCTACGGCAGGTATAATGAATGTGGGGCGGGCATTTCAACGTAGGAAAGCCTCGTAAAAGTGACGCAGTGAAAACAAGATTTCACAGAGTCACTTTTGCGATGCAACTTCGTCAAAACCTTACGCCTGCTTGATGCACATGTAAGGAGTGACACAGCATGTTAGGAATAGGCATTCCTAACCATTGCTGGAGTTGCGTTGAGCTTGCGACACAACTCCAGCAATGTGCTGCCTATATGTCAGTAGATGTGTCACGCATCTTTCCATCCTTGCGCCACAGTGCGCCGCATTGTAAATGCGTCGCATCCATGGCGCAAGGCTATTTTTCAGTGACGCAAAATATCTGCAGCGGCTCTGCTAATACGCAGAGATGCACCAGTTATTTTAAATCTGCCCCATGGTAGTCTGGAAAATTCTCCCTCTTTCAGTATCGCTGCTCAAAATGGTGGCACTTCTGCACCTGTTGTATTTGTTCATGGTGTTGCCTGTATGGTTTCCCAGGGTAATGTTCAGGGAACTGGACTCATTGATCACAGAGTCTCTACAGGGCCCGGGACAAAGGTGCCTGGTGCTTGCAATGTTGCAGAGTCCAGTGACAGATGGGAGTCTAGCAGTGTTCGATTTTGAGTCATACTATCTCGCTGAACAGCTACAGTGGTTCAACAATGGATGGCAAGCAGACTGGACCCAGGCCGGACTCTTTGGTAATTTGTTCCGACGCTCAATATACTATTGGGTGTGCTGTTGTGGGAAGGTTACCCACACAGGGAAGACACTGACGAGTTCCAGGTGATGCACTGGTTCTGGAATTGCTGTCGACAGCAGCCCCGTCGTGGACTAATGTACTCCCCTGACCTGCCCCTTAGGGCTCTCAGCACATTGCCTCATGGTGGAACATGGGGAGGACTGACGGGGTGGACAGCAGCTAGGGCAACAAAAGTAGGAGATTTGTACTGCGAGGGGGAGCTCCTCCCCTTTGAGGAATTTAGGATGGAATTTGTCCTACCGCAGGGTCACTTCCTCCTTCATAGGGCAGTGACAACAGCCTTCTGTAAGCACTGGAATGTGGGGCTTACAGACCCACAACCACATAGGCCCTGCGAATATATTGTGATATCCTCAGGTAGCTACAGAGCGGTAACAGCCCTATACCGGGCGATACGGGCAGACGCACTTATACCATTAAATATGCTGCGCAGAAAATGGGAGGATGACCTGGGAGTCCCCATCGCGGAAGAAGCTTGAGTAAAAATACTAGACTGAGTGCCAAGAATTACTGGAAATGCTAGATTTAAGTTGATTAACTTATATGTACTGAATAGGGCCTATCCCACTCCAGACTACATTGCTAGATACTTTAGAGTGGACGACGCAGCCTGCCTAAGATTTGATAAGATAGAAACTAGGTTCCTACACATGCTATGGCAGTATCTGACCCTGCAGCAATACTGGGAGGAGGTAACGACAACCATGACGGAAATAGTGGAGAGGTAGGTACCATGCTCCCCGGGTCAGTGTCTCTTAGGATGGTTCCCCCGTGCATCCAAAACTAAGATCACAAGTAGATTTCAGGACCTGGTGCTTGTCTAAGCAAAAAGAGAGATTACCAAGAACTGGAAGTCCCCAGGGGGCCCTCGGCCAGCAGTGTGGAGGAGGGAAATGGAGTGATGGGCTAGCTATGAAGCTGAGATTCTCCTGAGAGAGGCTAGGAGGGGCATAGGGACACTGGTTTCAGCCCACACCTGGGGGGCATTAGTTGACTGTTTTAAGAACCATGAGCCTCATCCCCAGGAGCTGCCTGCTACCCCAGAAGGGTCCCAGGCCCACATCCCCACAGACTGGAATGGTGAGAGAATAAATACTTATGTGAAATAGTGCGCCCAGAATCATATAAGCAAAACATAACAAAGTACAGACACCCTTACACTATTGTGTGTTACAGAACTGGCTCTCTTGACTTGAAGTAAACGGTGACCATGGGTGCAGCTCAATAGAGGAAGAGGAGGGAGGGAGTTGATGGGACAGTTAGGTTCTTCTGGGTGGAAGGTCTCTTTATTAAAGAATATAATATGGGACATTGTCAACATTTAATGAGTGTAAATGCTTTCATGTTGTGCTCAATAAAGCCCTAATAAAATATGTTTAATAATATTTATACTGAAGACGCTTGGGTTTATCACTTATTCCTATTTAGATTTGTTTATCCAGCTGTTAAATCGGTAATGGCTACAAGCAGCCCATTGAATTTAACTCCACCTCAGCCTTTTATCCCATCCTCAGGAGAAAACTCACTTAAATGGCAAGAGTGGAAAGAATACTTTCTAAGTTGTATTTCTTCTCTGGATGAGGATGACTACTTTACCCCAAAAAGAAAGAAAAAAGTTATTTTACACTCCTTGGGTTCAATGGGGTTAAGATGCATCGAGAAAGTAAAACGTGAGAGTGATTAAAAAAAAATGTAATGCAAGACTTGGATGTTTATAATAACCCTGGGCGAAGCACTACGCTAAGCTCGCGGAGTTTGCGAAGTTTGCGCAACTTCGCACTACGCGAGCTGCACGTAGCACAGTGCGAACATGCGTAGTGCAGCGTAGCGTAGTGCAGCGGTCATTTTTTGCTTGTTCGCGGTCCTGAACGTCATGTTCACGACCGCGAGCAAGCAAAATGACATCCCGGCGAGATTCTCAACGCGGGGAGGTCAGGTTTCTCATTGTGAGTGGTTGCGCATGCTCGCGACCGCTCTCAATGAGAAACTACCTGTTCGAGTTGAGAAAGCAGCCGCTCGAGTAATAATCTACTCGAGCAGCAGAAAACTACAGCTCGCACTGTGCAAGATGCCGTTTTCAATGCTTGCACAGTGCCGGATGCTTGTCCGCACTGTGCAATCATTGAAAACGCATCTTGCACAGTGCGAACATGCTACTACGCAGCTCGCGTAGTGCTACGTGAAGTTCGCGAAGTGCACTTCGCGTAGCTTCGCGTAGCGCTACTTCGCGAACTACGCCCACCCCTAGTTTATAATGCCCCCAAAGTATGGTTGGGAATTGACATATACAAATACTACCTTAGGAAGCAGTTGAAGGATGAAACGGTTGAGGAATGTCTTTTCCTTGAAAAACCTAGCTTTGTAATTTTGTCTCCTAACATGATGACTAAAATCTCAATTTCTGCGATTTGTGCAGCAAGTCCATGTCAGGTGCTGGTGCACTGTTTTCACTTTGATTGCCTTTTTCAAACATTTAATGTTGCTGAAGCAGAGTTATGTTTTTGGATCTGTTTTATTTCCATACTAATAGCTTTATTAGCCTGTGGAATCCATTTTTTATTTCTTTTCCTAAAATAAGCAAATTTCAATGTGTTTAGGAGATTGACATATTGACTTATGATCTAGTCTTCTTGGCTAAACCGTGCGTGGACCAGGTCACAGTGGTGATCATATTGTGATGAACGTCATATTAGGTGTTTGTCATGACATACCTCCGTACCAATAAATATAGGCATTTGTAGGTTTTTTACAAGCGCATGTGTATTGAACTGCTTGAGGATTCAGGGGCATATTTATGAAATAATCACACAGAGCAGCAAGTCACCTTGCTGCTCTGTGCTGCGTGATTGAGAAAGGGCAGTAATGAGCCATATTTAATAGAGTACGGTGCATTCCTGTCTTTTCTCTGCGCTGCGGGTGTTTGATAATGTAAGTGTTATCATTTGTTTTTGGATGCATGGACACAGAATGGTAGGTTTGTGGGTATTGCTTGGTTTGCATTTGTACTCTGGAAAGTGTGCAAGTCTGATGATGGTGGAATGTACATTTGATGGTGGCACTGACATATGATGTTGGTTGTATTGTGGTATCCTGGCAACTGTGGGGGTGTATGTTGGTTTTTCCATGTGGTAGTAAGATGGTGGTTCTATTGACATATGAGGGTGGATGTATGACCATATTTGCTGGGGGTTTTGTCCTCTGATTATTTGTGTGTGGCTTTTATGGGTGTACTTGATATTCTTGTTGGGTGTTTGTTCAGATGAGAGTGTGGCATGGCTGTGTAATGGCAGATTTGTTGTTGTATCTTTTAGGGTCTCTGGTATTGTCATGTGTGATGCATGTGCATATAATACAGTTCTGTAGGAGCAATTGTTCAGGTGTGGTCATATTTTAGTGGTTGCCTTGATGTTTCTTGTTTGGTGATGAGTTGGTGAATGATGATGGTTATGTTTTTATATAATAATAGACATGTTGTTATATGAGGTGTGCACAGGTGACGTATGGTTGTTCTCTGGATATTTATTGGTGGTGTTTTAGCATATTATTGTGGGTGCACGAGTGCATGATGGTTGTTGTCTGGGAGTTTTCAGTGGGTGATTCAAGCCAGATTTCAGTCCATAATTTTTCACCCAATATGCTAGCGTATAAAAAGGCCTCCATCATGCAATCAGTACTGACCCTGCTCCTAACGAGATAAGTTCATCCTGAACAGCCAGGTAAAGCTCGTCCAAGAATGAAACAAAAGCAAGCCTAAAGCAGTTTTGGACTACCGGGTCTCTTCAGTAGGGTGCAGTTTGAGTCCTATGAGCAGTGAGCATGGCAACCATGTCCTAGCATACTGTGATAGTTAAGGACATCAACTCAAAGAGCCAACAAGGTGATGAATGGAACGCCTGAATTAATCTTAGCCACTGGCGGTCTCTTGGGCTCTTGGGCCTAATTCCAGTCAATTGTTTTACACCAACCATTCCAATCTAGTCAGAGGCCCATCTTACGTGAATCACCTCCTGATTCTGCTCCTCATGGGTACATCCCATGCCAAACTGCCAGACAAGGTTCCCTCCACAACAGAACCCAAACATCCCTTGAGTGTTTTCGGCCTATTTGGTCTCTTCAGTAGGGTGCAGCTTCAGTCTGACTGCCTGTCATCCTATAAGTGTCATTAGGCAGGTCTTCTACATGCTAGGTTCACCCCATAGGTCACACGCAAATAGCATCTGTAAGGGGGATGAAGGCAAAGGTCCCTGTAAGACTAGCAAACATATCCACTCAATTGCATGCTGCCCAGTACCTTTGGTAGATGCAGATGGAGTTAATCGCTAGTAAGAATGATGGCTCTTGATGACTGGTTGTAATGAGGCACAATTAGTCTTTCATGAGATGTGTTGCACTGGAAGGAAGGACGACTTGGGGGTAGTTCATTTTATATTAAGTTCGTGTCTCTGGAAGGTCAGTTTGGCAGGGGAAAGTCAGTTACAGCTAATGCCAATCCATCTGGAAAGGCAGAAATTTTGCGATGGAAACCAATGGGAGGGATCAGTCTAGGATAGAGCCAGTAACATTTCAGGTTTGTGACTCAAATATGTCAGCAGTGTAGAACACAGTCACCCACCTGTTTATTGGATTTTGTTTAAAAAAGACAAGTTTTAAATTGTTGCCTACATTAATGTTGAGTTGGAATTGTAGAGGTAATAATGCTGTGTCCTTCGTTATTACATATGACAATTTCAAAAATGTTTAATTTTAAAAGTCATTTTTATTGCATGCGTTTTCTTTAATTTATCAAACTGCACCCTAATACACCTTGTTACTTCTTAACTGATCCGATCCTTGAACCCTTAAAACCCCAAATAACCCTTTAATAATACCCTTTCCTGAAATCTAAAAACTTTACTGGCCCTTTCCATAATCCCTAAAAGCATCTCACTACCCATTAATGCCACCAATCCCTAAACCCTCCAACCCATTATTGTCCCTAACACTACCTTTCCTGGAACCCTAAAACGCACTTACTATCAATTTACTCACCCTTCCATGGACCCTAAAAACTCCTTACTATGCTTTTAGGCTACTCTTCCAAGAATCCTAAAAACCTGTTCTGATCCTTAAGGCAAACTTTCTAACTACCCTTCTTTTAACCATAATAATACAGTATTATCTCTTAATGTTGCCCTTCCCTAAACATACAACCCCCTCACTATGACTTTAAGTAACCTTCCTTGAACCTTAAAATCCCTTAATATTCCATAATGCTACCCTTTCCAGAATCCTAAACAACCATTCCTATCCCATAACGATATCCTTCCCTAAAAACTAAAATACCCTTACTACCATACAATGTTACCACTCCCTGAACCCTACCACCCCCTTACTACCCCAAAACACTACCCTTCCCTGAATCCTAAAATTCCCTAATAATGCCCCATCTCCTTCCCCACCTAATTGTAAATGTCCCTCTCTACTTTCGTCTTTTTTGTGGGCACAATAGTTTTCCTTCTATTTTTCAGTATACTACATTTTTGACCCATCTTTTTCAGTCTACTATTTTCCAACAACATTTGTACTGCAAACCATTTATTGATTATTGAAAGCAAGTAGGGCTGAGATGGGTCAGTTGTGCCTGAAAGTTGCTGCTAAGCCTGGGGTACAGTCAAGCGTATGTTAGGTTGATGCTTCTGAAGGGCTGGAAGGTTTTGGGTGAAGTGATTCACGCGTCATATGAATGTCTCTGTAGGTCTGTGTGTCTCAGTCATGTCAGTCACATGTTGGGCAGGTGTTTCAGGGAGGAGGGTCACACTAGCATGCTTCAACCTGTTCATCTCTGGGGTGAAGGGTAATTGTGGTCACTTGTGATAGTAACTCATGAATCTACTGTGGCTGTTCAAATCTCCTGTCAGTGTTTAAACAGTGATATCCTCTTATATTCATAAGTCTTCCTTTCTCTTTCCATTTGGAAGGTACCATTGACTACTGCAATCTTTAATTCTTAGATACAGCATTGGGTCTGAAAAATGATCAGCACTGTGATGTCATTGTCTATTCTCTTTTAGATTAGTTGGCAAACATTGCATAATACAATTTACATATGGTGGGCCCGATTCACAGAACTAACTTAACACAAAATCCTAAACTTACTACCATTTTGGTATTCACAGAAGACACTTACTTATTTTGGTATTCACAGAAGACAATTACTCATTAATTAGTAAGTGCCTTCAGTGAATACCAAAATGAGTAACTTACTCATTTTGAGTAACTTACTCATTTTGAGTAACTACTCATTTTGGTATTCACAGAAGGCACTTACTCATTGATGAGTAAGTGCCTTCTGTGAATATCAAAATGAGTAAGTGCCTTCTGTGAATACAAAAATGGTAGTAAGTTTAGGATTTTGTCTTAAGTTAGTTCTGTGAATCGTGCCCTAACTATTTTTTATAGGAAATTACATTTTTACTTAGGTTTGAAAGTAACATGTTATTAAAGAAAAGTCATTGAAATAAAGAACCCGTAAAAAACGTATGCTGAAGGGATGACGTGATTATTATTCAAAACATGAAAATCACTGAAATTCTGAAGTTATGGTAAACTACTCAACCGTACGCCCACCTAATGCTGTGCCCATGACTCCACACATGGCATCACAAATGTATCATAGATTATGTCAGTGGAAAGATTACATGTTTGACATCATTTGGGAGATGACATCATCCTCATGAATCCTATCAAGTATGTCTTTTCTGATGGCATCAGTGGCATCATGTGACACTGATGATAGTGCTTTGGGAATAGTATTGTTGTGTGGCTCATAATTATCTATAACATTTCCCCTCACTCCGAGTACTAAAATTGATGGTGACCTGCTTGTGATGAGGCTAGGAGTAGGCCGGGGACCAAAAGAATTGGCATTAAATGTGATTTGTGGTTGCAAAGGATGTGATTCACAAAAGCGCTTGGTTTCCAATCTTAGAACACCTATTTATAATTTGGCAAAACCCTTATATGTCAGAAAAGGTTTTTTCACCTTGTAACATGCCTTCTGCGACCGTTTACAAATCTCACCTAAAAAAGGGCATATAGAGAGACCCCTAAGTATGTGGTAGTCAAAATGGAATGTATCAATGCTTTGTAAATGCAATTGCGTTGCAAACCATTTATCAGCTAGCAATACCTCAAAGATGGTGGTTTCAGATTCACAAAGAGGAAGCTGCCTTCTTTGGAAAACATGCTGGGCAACCTCAGTGGCAGCAGATCAGGGGCTACGTTCTTCCTGATGCGCTCTCAATGGGAAACATTGGTTTTTTCTTTTTGATGGACTGAAAAGCAAAGGAAGATGTGATACATATACATTTGACTGTATTTGAGCCATTTCATTGTATTCGGAACATATATTATGTGTGGAAATTACATTCATTTTTGTATACACTTGTTGTGCTATAATAAATCAATAAATAAACAAATCAATGTTTTTTTTTCTAGTGTGCACTCTCTTTGACGTTCCTTTGGATTTCACCTTCAGTTGTTCTACTTTGTTAACAGACACTTTAATTTTTAATCTTCACTAAATGTTCTATCACTTTACCTTTGTAGTTATTGGCATTGACAATGGGGGAGATTTATCAAGGCTATGTGCCTGTACAGTGTGGCATAAAGTGACACAAACTGGTGCAAAGTCTTCATACACTATTTATTGGGAGATTTTCCCAAAAATTAATGCAGTGCAGCCCCCCCCCGCGAGGCTGTGATGCATTGCTCGACGGGGAGGGAGTAGGAGAGTACCATATCTTCAGAGATGTGGCTCTCTCCTCCGCTTTCCCTTGCACGGCACTGATTACAGCTGCTGTGTGCCATGCATACACCGTAGCACCATAGCGCTAGCGTGTGCGCATTAGTCTAGCGTAGGTTTTGTACAGCAAGGGTACCCTTTTTGTACAAAATACGATGCCCAGACACAATGCAAAGTTTTCCCACTTTGTATGCGTGATGCACGGTGCAGCACACATGAAAAGTCAGAAAAGGAAGTAGAAATGAAAGCAGTTCTCCTTCTGTGCGCTTACTTGAAAGGTTTATTTAGTATATTGTGTTCAGCGTGAGAAACCTTAGGTGGTTGTATGGGAACGCCATGCTCCACCCTTGGCACAAAGTAATGTGAAGCAGCGCTATGCACTTCTTCACATAACCTTTCTGTTATTTCCAGCACTAAACAAGTTTAGCACTGGAAAGTAAATAGGGAAAAAAAGATTTTGCACTGCCTTACATCACTTCTTTGATGCAAACATGGCACAATCTTATCTTAGTAAATCTCCCCCTTAGTATCCAGCATAAATCTTGATTCGCACTGAAAACTAAAGTAATGCAAAGAATCACTGTGCAGTGCTTTATGCCACTTTGCATCAAGGGGGTTTCCATTGGTGGTACATGGGTGATAATATGCAACCACCCTTGGTTGTTGATGAAAAGTACTCTCTGCTAAAAACTGTAGACACAGCCGTTCTAAATTTGCATGTGTGCTTCGATATACAGCACACATAAAGTTAGAAAGGTTTAAAGATACGTTTAAGCACTGTATTTTGTAGTGCAAGTGTACCCTTACTGTACAAAAACATTTGCTCTTTACTCCCAAATATATCTTCACAATCAAATACATTTGCTAGACATCACACCCAGGCCCTTGCATCATTGTTCAAGAGTGTGTGCATGGCAAAAGGCAACCTAAAGTACCCCAGCACAGAGGGAAAGTGCACAATATCTTAACCTTGCTGCGTTATCCTTCATAATTATAGATACACTGTTGTTTGAGGAAGAAAAGCAAATGTTGACATCTTTACAGTCTTTAACCCAGTATGGTTGCATGCCAGTGTGGCTTTGGGAAATTTAAAGTTTCTGTTGTCTTGCTTGAATTGGTGTTCTAAGCTTTTATGTCCTACTAACAAAAACTAAAGAGACGCTGGGCTCACAGGCACAAACAGCTGCAAGAATGACATAGTAACATACATATGTGACACCTGTAAAATGGTATGGACACATCCCTTTTACATGACTATGGTAATAAAAGTTTCTACATTTTATAAAAAACCATAAAGGTGCACCAAAATGAACATGTCTAGAACAGAGACAACTTCTAAAAGCCTTTGAGCTGCTTATTCGACACTTTGCAGTGGCGTAGAAGCATCAAAATTGACACAAATTGGACAAAGTTTTGATGTGACATTTACGTTCCAGCACCAATTTTGGTTGGCCCTTGAAAGTTGCCTAAAAGCCCTTTGTGCTGATTTGCACTGTTTTACATCAAAGAGGTGTCCCATGGATGGGCCATGCACATTCTAATGCAGCGAAACTTTGGTTTTGATCCAAATCCCTTTCTACTAACATTTGTAAGCAAGGCTTTGTGGCAAAAAATAACACCACCTTGAAGAAGGCACAAAGGAGAAACATTTTCTTTTCTCCAAACTTTTCTAACTTTGCATGTGTGCTGGAATGTAAATGCAAGTCTAAGCACAGTATTTTTTTCCTGGAAGGGGGCCCTTATAGTACAAAACCTTTCTTCGACTCTATGTCACAAACGTGGGTGTGTGGCACTGGGCAGCCAGAAAGTACACCAGTGCTTTAGAAGACATCATCAATGTAATAGCTTAGTAAAGATGGAGTTGCCCTGCTCTCGCCTCTGTCAATGTAGGTTGCTGTGCCGTGTTGTGTGAGATATTAGCAAATGTGCCCCTTTGAGTTTACATTACAACCTTTCATTTCTCAGAAGTTGCTGAGAGATGGCAAGTGATGGCGAGTTGTTATTTCTGGATTAGTTGGAAATATTTATATGTCCTTGATTTGTGCAAGGAGCTCAGATACTGAAACTAGCATAAACATAAAGAATGGGCACCAATAATGTGTAGCCTTTTTGTAACTTTCCAGTAAACCCCAGGGAGTTTGTGGTGGCATGCCATAAATCTAACCCAGCTGCAGAGGTTCTGGAGAATATCAAACCACCACACTGCTTGGAAAATATTCCATGAAATGCATCCTGGATATCCAATTAAAAGTCAATCATATCAGTAAGCTTAGAGTGGGCAAAACTAATAAAAACTCACTATACGAAGGATTTTATTCAAGATGTGTTTCATCATTGTTTATCAAAGTGTGCACACGGTTTGATTTTCTAAACGTATACTAATGTTTATCATTATGTTGTCAGGTCAAAATGTATACAGCCATGGTTTGCAAAAGTATCATAAATATAATGCTTGTTTTATGTTCTGTTCCATTTTTTTATGCTGTGTTATAGCGAGCTATTGAGGTGGTCTTTTATTGCAAGTGGGCTGGCTGGGGTGTGCAGATACTGTCTGGATGTCTTGAGTGTGTATTACAGCATGTATATGGTCTGAGTCTTCGTGAAGGCATATTACTGTATGAGGCTTGATAAAAATAGAGCCAGTCAATGTCTCATAGCTCAGATAGCAGATGCATGTGTGAACGCGCTAGACACGCTTTGGCACTTGCATACAGATGGTCTTGCCAAATAAAACTGTACCAAAGATTAGAGTTGCATTAGAGTTTATGTCTAACGTAGTTCAGTGTATTGAGACAAACAAGTTGACAGTTTGTCAGCTTTTATCACACACTTAACCAGAAAGCGTGAGAGTGAAAGTGAAAGTAAGAGAGACATATACTGAAAAACATTTCAATACATAGGGCCTGATTACGATGCCTGTCAGACTCTCATCCGACCGGCACCGAAGCAGAAGCAGGTCTGCCCAACTGGAAGCTAGCTGTCCTGCTGCCCTGATTAGGATGCGACTGCCTACACGGAGGTCGCAATATGTAAATTTGCTATTGCGGCGTGTGCTGCGAGCTGCAGCACACACCTGTATAGAAAACAAACACATTAAAAACTATGCAGTGCCTGCCACATGGTGCAGGAATATTTTTAGAGATCACCAAAGGTGCCCCCCAAGCCCCATAGCAGAGGACCAGAGGGGATGGGGGCCGTGCTAAAGATCCCCAAAGTCACTTTCTGCCTGCCTTTTCATGGCGGGTGAGCCACCATGAAAGAACAAGTGAAAAGGGCCTTGAAATCCCTATGGTGGTGCCTGAGCATGCACCACCCTCATTGTAGGAATTACTCACCCTCTAACGCACTGACAGCCTCCTTGAGCCTGCTGGAAGCACAGTGGACGGTCCCTCTGCCAGATGCATCTGCCCACTGCATCGTAATGCAGCGTGCAGATCGCAGGGGCAGATGTCGGTGGGCCCGACACCGACGACCCGTCGGTGTCGTACTCACCGACATAGTAATCAGGCCCATTATTTCAGCCTGATGATGATGATAATAATAATAATAATAATAATGGCAACTTGCACCTTCCACAATATTTACCATTTACATAATCGAGTTGAATATATGATGCCTTCTGAAACATTTTAAAAAAGGTCAATATAATTTTAAAACATTTAATATCACATTGTGATCGCTACATAACATGGGAGGCTATTAAATGATTATGTCAATGGTGAAAGATGACAGCAAATGTACCTTAAATATTTAATTTTATGAGATTATGTTATTGGTGAGAAATTAGTTTAGGCGTGTACCTTAAATTCTTTATTTCATATCTTGTCAGTCTGGCATCCCAGAATGGCAGTGGTCACAATAAAAACAAGTTTCTAGCAACTAATCTTATCATTTCTTTTTAAATCCCAGGACCCTGTATGCTTGTGAATTAACGGTAATGGAATACAAACATCCTGGGCTGATTAACCCTAGGAAGCCTGCTAACATCTATTTGCAATACAACAATATTAACTGGTTCGTGCCGAGGACATAACAGAATCTTAACTGGTTCGGTGCCGAGGACGTAATGGTTACGTCGTTGACTGTGGCGCTGATGTGCCGAGGAGGTAACCGTTATGTCCTCGACACACCACCGCAAAATCCCTCTGCTTTAAACAGCAGAGGGATTTCCTTTTTACTTTTATAGCCTCGCGAGGTTGGGGAAGAGCTTCCTCAACCCCCCGAGACATTTTATTTTTCAATGTAATTACATTGAATGTGAATCTGAAATGAGCCAATCGGCTTGTTTCAGTTTCACTGCTTCGATGCTTGTGGGCTATCTCAGCTCCCCGAGCACCGAAAACACACTGGAGAGGTATTGTTGGAAAGGGGAAAATCTCCCATTTCCAATGGTACCCTTGCCTCATGGAACCCTGCTTGGGGATCACTGCAGGAGAGCGATCCCCAAGCAGGAATCCACCACTAGACACCAGGGAGGGGGAGTTGTCCCTTGGGCAAGGGCCTTTACTCCCCCATAATATTGTGGGCCTAGTCAGTCTTTCTGCTCCCCTTAGGGGCAGATGGGGGCAACAGTCCCTGATTGCACATTAGACACCAGTGATTATTTTATTTTCAAACCTAGGGGTTGGGGCTGCCCAAAATGGGCATGCCTATGACCCCACCCTTCAAAACAAAAGGGACAGTCGTTCTGCCCCCACAGGCTGCAGATGGGTGTTATTACCCCCGATCTACTCCCCAGGTGGGGCAGAAAGCCCACTAGACACCAAGGATTTTTCTATTCATATTATAATAGAGGGATGGGGCTACCCACAACGGGCAAAACCGTGACCCCACCCACAATAACAAAAAAAGTATTTCAGGGTGAGTAACGACCAGGGACTGGGGGGACGTTGGGAGATGGGCACAATGGCACACATGCACAACGATGTGTAGCACACTGCACACCCACAATGACCCTGGATCATGTCCCTGATCCTCGTGGCAAACTGCAGCACACACACACATAGCAATAACAGCACATCCACATTGACGACAATGTGGTACAATGTGCAAACCCAACACTGCAGAACAGAGGACACAATTGGCTCTGCACACACACAGAAACAGGCCAACTACATCTGACAAAGCAGGAAACTGTCAGATGGGAATGTACGCATACAACCTCACTTCCGTCATGTACTCCAAATGTCCATGTCCCCCATCTAAATCAAGCACCTCCAAAGCAGTCACAATGTACATTGTCATACATTTTGCATGTAAACAAGAACTATGCGCCAGCATACATGTCAACACAATGTCAACATGCATCTCCCCTTCACATTGCAGAGGGTCACACAACACATCCAGCAGAGCACAGCAGACCACTCATCAGTGATGCCGGAAGGGAACAACACATCTTCAACACCGATGCCCTAAACCAGCCCATGGACATCCCGCGCAACCCACCACCAGGACCAGGGCAGCCAAGCTACATAGAGTTGAACACAGCCCCTGCAACAGACCACACAGCAGGAAGCACCTGCAAGCACGGGTGGCTCCCACCACTACACCGACACACACATGGCATTCCAATGCCAGGTGTCAGAATGCCAAAAGGAGGTGGCCAAACAGGTGCAGGTGGGGTCCGAACCCATGAAAGACGAACCAGATCAAATACGTGGGTGTCTAATACCCATCAGGGACCACCTTCACCCCACAAAGGAGACCCACACTGACACAGAGACACAGGCAGATGCACATTCCAAGTACAGAACCACGCCCAGGGGCACGCAATTATCAGTCACACACCCATGCTGGAACTGCGTATGATGGCCCAGCCCACTACTCTTACATATTTCGAGGGTCACGACAAAGCTACATATCCAAGCCCAACCCGCAGCCGGCGGTGACATGGTTGCATCTGCTGTACACAGCACATAGTAATGCTGAAGGGCCTGGGGCCATCATGCATACATCATGACCACACGGACACATGCAGATACTTCGTGGAACTGGCTACGGGCAAGTGCACCTGGCCCCTTTATTGGCAGAGTCACATGTACAGTGACGCCTGTGCTGGATAGGTGTGCGGTGAGTGTAAACCAGCCCGCACTGAGTGGTTAGATGCACCAGCAACTTGTACAGTGATCACCATTAAAACGAAAACAGAAAACACCATCATAACATAAACAACTGCAAAGCATCATGGTGGTAGCCGGAGCAATTACAGAGGTCACCCAAAATGCAAACATAAGTGTCCCTGATTTGCAGTGCACTGAGGTTGGGGCACTAAAGCTGAGCCTGCACATGTAAATGGATTGTCTAGGATTGCGTCCCTTCGGGATAGTCCTGATGCAGCAGCAGTGGGGTGGTTTACAACTGAATCATCTTCCTCATCATCGACCCAGGTCTCCCACACTGCCTGAGGTGACATTGCTGCGTAACCTCTCCACAGCACAAAACTCAATCAGTAACGGACGATGACTTGCGGTGCACTGAGTTAGTGGCACCTGGAGTGCTGAGCAGGGTATCAGGCCGATGAGGGCATCCACAACAGATGTGAGCAACTCCGTTAGTCTGTCAGGACCACTGTTTCTAATCTGGCAGTTGTTGGTTGGCGGTGGTCCTGGCGGTGGTGGCATGTGCCCCCTGTGGTGATGGGACATCCGGGCCGGTCAGAGCTCGATTTGATGTGTGAGCCCCAGTGGACCACAGTTGCGGCCGGAGGCAGATGACAGCGCAGGGCCATATACACATGGCGTTGATGACCCCGAGGCCATCGTCTCAGAGGCCTTACAATATCTCAGAAGACAGGGTCCCTGACTTGAGCTGCACAGAGTTAGTGGCCCTGGATGCACTGCGGCCGGCACAGGCACACCGCCATGGGACGGTGACTTGCAGTGCACTGAGGTAGGGCCACGCGCACTGAGGGGGTCCTCATCGATGTACGAGGTGAATGTGGCACAGGGTTGTGGCAGACAGTGGAAGGTGCATGATGCAAAGGTCAGAAGTCGTCCGGAAGCAATAAATTGAGGAGTGGAATGCCACAGCCTTGTTTTCACCACCAATTCAGTATCAGCTACATGAGGATGAAAACAACCCCCTAGTCCTTAGACTCAGACGGCACCAAAGTTCAACCAGAGTGTGTCAATGAATGTCGGGAAACAGACTTAGTGGCACCTGGGCTGAGAGGGGATGCAGTCTGTGATGATGCCGGTACAATGATATGATCTCGGCCATTGCTAAATCAAGACTCAGTTCCACATGTGTGTCCTACTCCAGCGCAGTGTGGCCCGAGGGCAGTTGTCAGCGTGGGCCGATAGACACGTTTGTTTGGAGTCCCATACACAGACTTGGTGGCACCACATATAAGGGAGAATAGTGACATAAAATATACTATAAACTATGTTCTCTGCCATGGTGTAAACAAGACTCAGTACCAATTGTTTGACCTACTTGACTGTGTTAGGATTAGGTCCCCAGTCCTCTTTTGTTGACCATGTCTAATAACATCACATGACACACCAGTAGCATAAAAAGGAGTCCTACCCTTATGTCTATGCTTGTTATTGCTAACCTGTGGGTTCCTGCATCCTGGCTCCGGAGTTTCCTGTTGTTGGTTGCTGTCTTTTCACGGGCCCGTGGAAAGAAGTAGAGAATTCCCTATTCCCCTTATCTTGTTGCCTTTTTGTCCCGTATCCTGATATATTTCCTTGTCCTGGTGCTTCGTTTTTGGGTTAATACCTTATGTTGTTTACTTCCCCCTTCCCCTTTTGGGTCCCCTGTAGCTAGAAGGTAGTCAGCGTCCTGTTTATAATTTGTCCAGCCCTCGTTATTGACTTATTTTTGAGGAAGCGCATTTGGGATCTGTACCTGCATTCAGGGGCTCCTGTTTGCAGAACGCTGGTGTGCGCCGCTCTCCTGTCACGGAGACGCGGGAACCGAACCAGTGATACTCGCGCCGCAGCGCGATCCCTTGCCGCATATGCGCTACCCGTCCACCTCGTTTTAGGTGGACGTGACGTTTTGGGCCGTTCCGCGAGAAGAACCCGGCTGGGTTTTCTCGTTACTTCTGATATCACAACAACGCGGAAGAGGCTCACGTCCTTGGATTTGTTTTGTTTCTAATACCCAAACCACGCTAACAGGGTTTTTTTTGTACATACCAATGCTATCGGTGTGTTTTTTTTGTACCCTGTATTCTTCTTAATCGCCCACGCCAAAACACCCATACAAATCATAGAGTCCCAGCTCCTAACTCACCCAAGAGACATTGTCTTGGGATATAGGTTCCAATTCATTCGACAACTCCTTGAAGCAAAGCCTGCTCACGCTTATGGTAAGTGTGTGTGATGATATTTGTTGGAGATGGATATATGCATTAGAGGTAAAACTGGGGACTGAAACATAACTGTTGGGTGTATTTGTTGTTCCCCTTTTATGCAGGAGCAGAAGAAGGAGGCGGGTGTTCCTTTTGGTGACGAGTTACATGGGTGGAAGGTGTGGTTGCCTTATAATTTCCACCCCCTTTTCTGAGTCAGCAGCTTTCTCATCTGTGCCTGTCAGAGAGTGGCTGGTGAGTCGGGGAAGTGGATTGGACATATCCTCGTTCCTGCAGTGTGTGGGTTGGGCAGGAGTCCAACAGAATAACAAGACCACGTTAAACTACACTGCCTGAACTTGGATGGACGAAAGTGGAGGGGCCATGGCTGGGGCGGAAGCCCCCTCCATGATTGATATAATGGGTGCCCTTGCTGCCTTACAGGCCCAAGTACAGGAATTGAGACAGGAGAATGTAGGATTGAGACAAGAGCTGGTTGCAGTAAGAGCGCAGGCACAGACCCAGCCTAGAGCCCAAAATCCTGTGATACATCCGGCTACTTTCCAGTATGGGGGGGCGGGACAGAGCAACCCTGGAGGAAGTACCCCTGTAGCTATTACTGTAAACTCCCCCGTTCCTGTACCCCTGGCTCCGCCTGAAAGGTTTTATGGGGACAGTGGGAAGTATGGGATGTTTATGAACCAGTGTCAGTTACACTTTATGTGTCGACCTGGTGCATTTCCTGATGATGCCGCAAAGGTAGCCTTTACTCTTTCATACCTGGCTGGTACGGCTGCCCAGTGGGCTATCCCCTTAGTGGAAGGGAATGATCAGGTACTGAGGGATTACAATGCATTCAAAGAACTGATGAGGGGGTTGTTTGCCAAACACGCTTTCATGCAAGCTAGTGATTCAGAATTACTTAAACTACGACAGGGTCGACAGGATCTTCTGACATATATAGCGTCTTTTAATCGTCTGATTGCAGAGACACATTGGCCGGCCGATAAGCGGACCTCCTTGTTTTACCAGGGTCTTAATGACGAATTGAAGGACGTGGTTTCACAAGTAGTGGACCCCCCAGAGGAGTGTGCCGCTTTTATAGACCTAGTGGTTAAACTGAATCATAGGCTATCAGAGCGCCGCGGGGACCGTGGTCGTTTTCAGGTTTCTCGAGGGAACTTTATAAAGACTGAAGTGAAACAGCAACCTGGTGAAGCAAAGCCGGAACCTATGGAAATAGGAGGGGTTAGGGGGCCCCTTACTCCTGAGGAAAGAAAGAGACGGAGGGATCAGAACTTATGTCTCTATTGTGGACAAGGAGGACACTTTGCAAGAGAGTGTCCCGTTAAACCGTCTGGATCCGGTTATGGTAAAAAGTTGGCATATGTACATGTGGAAAGGCTACCCCTAACTGTGCATAGAAGAGAACAGTATGAGGTGTTGGGGGCAGTGGATATGGCGCCCAGACATTTTGTGATTTCGGCACAGCTGCTGTTGGCAGAGTATCAAAGGGTGCCTGTTTCTGTGTTGTTGGACTCAGGGGCCACTGGCAATTTCATTGACATCTCCCTAGCGGAGAAACTAGGTGTGCCTTGCCAGTATAAGAAACAGCCAGAGCCGGTACGCGCGATAGACGGGACTGAGTTGTCGTCTGGGTGTATTACTAGACAAACTATGCCGCTGCGGTTGTTATGTGACAATGGTCATTCTGAGTGCGTGGTTTTCGATCTGATAGACGCGCCTTCCTTTGGCTTGGTATTAGGGGTGCCTTGGCTCCAAGAACACAATCCCAGGATTGATTGGGTACAACGGCTTGTCACGCTTGATTCGCATTATTGTTTGAAACATTGCTATAGCGAGGCCAGTGAAAAGGTCCCTCCCTTGTATTGTGCAGCCACAGAGGAGAACGGGGTTCCAAAACAGTATGTGGAATACACCGATGTGTTTGACAAGGTTCGTGCTCAGAGTCTGCCTCCTCATCGGTCTTTTGACTGTAGGATTGATTTAGTGGAGGGGATTCCTTTGCCTTGTAGTAGAGTGTATGCTCTGTCAGAACCAGAGGAAAGACATCTCAAAGAATATCTGGATGAGATGTTGGAGCTAGGTTTTATCCGTCCTTCGTCCTCTCCTGTTTCTTCAGCCATCTTTTTCATCCCAAAGAAGGAAGGCACTCTGAGGGCCTGTGTGGACTACCGGACATTAAATAAGGCCACTATAAAAAACCGGTACCCTCTTCCGCTCATCCCCGTGTTGCTGGATCAGCTCCGCAAGGCCACGGTGTTCTCTAAATTGGACTTGCGTGGAGCATATCATCTGATCAGGGTGCGGCCCGGTGATGAGTGGAAGACGGCTTTTAAAACGAAACATGGGTTATTCGAATACTGTGTGATGCCGTTCGGCTTGTGTAACGCGCCGGCGGCGTTCCAGTATTTTATAAACGAGGTCCTGAGCGAACATCTGGATAAGACAGTAATAGTTTACTTGGATGACATCCTTATCTTCTCAGAGACCGGAGCTGACCATCATACTCATGTCAAACAAGTGCTGCAGAAACTGCGAGAACATCGGCTTTATGCCAAACTTGAAAAGTGTCCGTTTGATGCTAAGGAGGTGGAGTTTTTGGGTTTTCTCATTTCCTTTGAAGGGATACGAATGGATCCAAAAAAGATACAAGCTATTTTATCCTGGCCTGTGCCTACAACGGTGAAGCACATACAGGTACTTTTAGGGTTTGCCAATTTCTACCGGCGCTTTATCTCCCACTTTTCAGACATTGTGGCACCAATGACCCGCCTGTTGAGAAAAGGGATTTCATTTGAGTGGTCCCCGGAGGCTCAGAACGCCTTTCGGTTATTGTTGGAAACCTTTACGTCCGCTCCAGTACTGGCTCACCCGGATCCGGCGTTTCCCTTCTTTGTGGAAACGGATGCTTCCGCAAGTGCAGTAGGTGGTGTCTTGTCCCAGAGGGAGGGGGGCAAGGGAGATATGCACCCTATCGCCTATTTCTCGAAAACATTGCTGCCGGCCGAATGTAATTACACGGTGGCAGAGAGGGAATTACTGGCTGTGAAATTGTCCTTCGAAGAATGGCGCCATTATCTGTGGGGGGGCCCGGCATACCGTTACAATCTACACAGATCACAAGAATCTGGAGTTCTTCAGATCAGCCAGGGCTTTGACACCCAGACAAATGCGTTGGGTCTTGTTTTTTAATGAATATGATTTCATTATCACTTACAGACCTGCCGCTCAACAGATTAAATCAGACGCCTTGTCCCGGATTCATGTTGATCCAGAGGAAGTAAAAGCAGGGAAGGAAAACAGGCCTATGCTGGATAGTAGGAGGATTGTGGGAGTAGCTTCGGTGGAAGAATTTGCTTCGAATATTAAAGATCTGTTGCGCAATATGGATGTGGCCCCTTGGGTACAATTGCCTCAGGTGATACTTAGAGACGGGTTGTTGTATCAGGGGGAGAGGTTGTTTGTTCCTCCCGAGTTGAGACAAAAGGTGGTGGAGTGGTGTCACTCATCCTCGTTAGTTGCGCACCCGGGTATCGGGAAGACCAAGGAGTTGTGTTTGAGGTGGTTTTGGTGGGATACGGTGGCCCAGGACATCCATAAATATGTGACAGCTTGCCCTGTATGTGCCATCAATAAACCCTCACACAGTAAGCCATCGGGTCTGTTACAGCCGTTGGCGGTACCCCCTTCCCCTTGGCACACCATCAGCATGGATTTTGTTACAGACCTTCCCTTGGTTTCCGGTTTTACTGCTATCTTAGTGGTTGTAGACTTGTTTACCAAGATGGCTCACTTTCTGCCACTTCGAAACATTCCCACAGCAAAGGAAATGGCATGGGAGTTTTTGGTCTCAATAGTACGGTTGCATGGGTTGCCCACAGCCGTCATATCAGACAGGGGGGCGCAGTTTGTGTCTCATTTCTGGAGGGAGCTCTGTCTGGTGCTCAAGATGGATATACGTTTGTCATCTGCGTATCATCCCCAGTCAGACGGGCAGACAGAACGCACCAACCAGACGATGGAACAGTTTTTGAGATGCTTGACTACGTCCCTTTCGTGTGATTGGGTGAGGGCCTTGCCCATAGCGGAATTCGCATATAACAACAGTGTACACTCGGCCTTGGGCATGTCACCTTTTTTTTTGCTCTATGGGATTCCATCCTAGAGTCCTCGCCATCCAACCCACTGGGCACGTGCCAGCCATTGATGAAGTCGGTAAACGGTTGGGAGACATCTGGGATGTGGCTAGGAGCAGCTTACAGGACGCCAAGGCAGCTATGAAGGTGCAGGCAGACCGACATAGAGTCCCAGCTCCGGGGTATAAAGTGGGCGATCAAGTTTGGTTGGTGTCCCGTAATTTAAGACTACAGGGTTCTCGTAAGCTACAGCCCCGGTATGTAGGCCCTTTTCCAGTGGTTCAGGTCATCAACCCTGTGGCAATTAAGTTGTTATTACCCTCGGACTATAAAATCCACCCGGTGTTCCACACTTCTTTGCTGAAGCCCTACATCCCATCAGATCTGGTCCTACCTCATCCTGCCCCCGTATTGGTGGATGGCGAAGAGGAGTTTGAAGTGCAGGCCATTCTTGATTCCAGAAGAAGGAGGGGTAGGTTGTATTACCTGGTAGACTGGAAGGGGTATGCCCCGGAGGATAGGACATGGGAAGCGGCTGGAGGGGTGCATGCGCCTCGGCTGGTGAGAATATTCCACAGGCAGCATCCCCGAAAACCCCGACCGGTGGGGAGGATTGTCGGGGGGGGTACTGTTAGGATTAGGTCCCCAGTCCTCTTTTGTTGACCATGTCTAATAACATCACATGACACACCAGTAGCATAAAAAGGAGTCCTACCCTTATGTCTATGCTTGTTATTGCTAACCTGTGGGTTCCTGCATCCTGGCTCCGGAGTTTCCTGTTGTTGGTTGCTGTCTTTTCACGGGCCCGTGGAAAGAAGTAGAGAATTCCCTATTCCCCTTATCTTGTTGCCTTTTTGTCCCGTATCCTGATATATTTCCTTGTCCTGGTACTTCGTTTTTGGGTTAATACCTTATGTTGTTTACTTCCCCCTTCCCCTTTTGGGTCCCCTGTAGCTAGAAGGTAGTCAGCGTCCTGTTTATAATTTGTCCAGCCCTCGTTATTGACTTATTTTTGAGGAAGCGCATTTGGGATCTGTACCTGCATTCAGGGGCTCCTGTTTGCAGAACGCTGGTGTGCGCCGCTCTCCTGTCACGGAGACGCGGGAACCGAACCAGTGATACTCGCGCCGCAGCGCGATCCCTTGCCGCATATGCGCTACCCGTCCACCTCGTTTTAGGTGGACGTGACGTTTTGGGCCGTTCCGCGAGAAGAACCCGGCTGGGTTTTCTCGTTACTTCTGATATCACAACAACGCGGAAGAGGCTCACGTCCTTGGATTTGTTTTGTTTCTAATACCCAAACCACGCTAACAGGGTTTTTTTTCTACATACCAATGCTATCGGTGTGTTTTTTTTGTACCCTGTATTCTTCTTAATCGCCCACGCCAAAACACCCATACAAATCATAGAGTCCCAGCTCCTAACTCACCCAAGAGACATTGTCTTGGGATATAGGTTCCAATTCATTCGACAACTCCTTGAAGCAAAGCCTGCTCACGCTTATGGTAAGTGTGTGTGATGATATTTGTTGGAGATGGATATATGCATTAGAGGTAAAACTGGGGACTGAAACATAACTGTTGGGTGTATTTGTTGTTCCCCTTTTATGCAGGAGCAGAAGAAGGAGGCGGGTGTTCCTTTTGGTGACGAGTTACATGGGTGGAAGGTGTGGTTGCCTTATAATTTCCACCCCCTTTTCTGAGTCAGCAGCTTTCTCATCTGTGCCTGTCAGAGAGTGGCTGGTGAGTCGGGGAAGTGGATTGGACATATCCTCGTTCCTGCAGTGTGTGGGTTGGGCAGGAGTCCAACAGACTGCAGTGCAGGCCAGAGGCAGCCCTCAGCAGTGGCCCACAGCCACGTGTCGTTGGCTCGCAATGCACAGAGTCAGTGACACCAGGGCAATTGTCGGTAGTATTCGATCACCTCCGTAACAATGTTCCTTTTTTCCTCCTGACTGCAACGCGTCATTCTCTTACACCTCTCCTTGCGTGTAATGATATGTACTCTGCTATTCAAATATCGATACTCAGTTCTAATTGTGTGACCTACTCGAGTGCAGCGCAGGCCAAGGGCAGTAGTCCACGTGGGCCCACAGACACATATGGTCGTAATGCTATGCATAGACTTGGTGGCCCCACATCGAAGGGAGTATAGTGATATAACCTCTGCCATGAATAATGTTCTCTGCCATAGTGTAATCAAGACTCAGTTCCAAATGTGTGACCTACTTGTCCGCTGGGTATGCCGGTGGAGTACGTCAACGACACAGAAGTACTGTGACCCTATGTCGCGGAGGCCATGATGGTCTGTGGAGGTTGCCTGGGTCACTGCCCTCAGGGTTGGAGCCTGCACCGGAATGTGTGGGCCCTCTTTGACACAAGCCGGTGCATTGAGCCCTAGGTGCGCAGGGGTGGGCCAGACTGGTTCGGGGACCAGCAGCCCGGGGTGCAGCAGGCACAAAGGATCGCAGGCAACACCGCTCATGGCGACGGTGTTGGCCTCGTGGCAGGGTGAGAGGCGCTGCCCTGGCAGACACGTTGGTCATTCCGGAAGAGGACAACGCTTAGAATTACCTGCCTTTTACTCTCACCCCTACGCTGGCCTGGCGTGCGCCGGGCCAGCCCACTCCAGTCCACTCACGCTTACGGGGGACTTAACAAGCTACATTGCAGCGATCTTCCCCCCTGGCTGGGTGACATGGTTGCTTCCACTGTCCACTACACTCTGAACACCAGCGGTGTGTGTCGACATGGATATGTGTATAGACTGCATACTGCAGTCTGGCACTCACATTCATGCCACACTTGACATTGTATACATTCTTATTCATGGGTCACTTGCCTGTTTCGCACATGCCTGTTCCCCACCTCTTCCCACATTCTGCTATTGTGTGGCTGAGGTGCCATGCCGATGATGGCTAATCTACATGCCTGGCCCGGGTTCCCACAGTAAGTCGTGTCTGGTGGGTGTGCATGTTGTTTGGCATGTTGTAAGTCTGCTTGTGATGTGTGCATTCCCTGTGTTGTGAGTTGCATGATTGTGGAGTTGAGGTGTGTGGTGTTTTCATGTGGTATTTGCCAACGAGCACTAAATTTCCGTGGGTACCATCCTGGTAGCGCTGGTTGATGATGGACTGTCGGGAGATGTAGGGATCATGTACTCTGCCTGGGTGGTTGGCATCGATGTTGGTGGAGATTCCCCGGTGGTCCGCTGTTGGCTGGACATTGGTGGAATACATGCACTTTCTGTTGCGGGTATTGTGTGCGATGTTGCCAGGGGGCACAAGTAGGACATGTGTGCAGTCAATTGTCCCCTGACACGTGCGGGAAGTCAGCTGTGGCGTAGTCGCCTTGCTTGGTCTCCGGCTGTTCCTGCACAGTGTGGGGGAAGTATAGATAGTGGGGTACCAAGCTGATACTGTCATCCATGATGCTTGTGAGGGTCTTGGATTGGGCTGGCTGTGTGAATCCTCCGACTCAGGCGGTTGTTGGTTGGGGGGTACCAGAGGCCAACACGTGCAGCACAGCCAGCAGCTTTGTGTGAGGTGGGATGTTGGTTGTCAGCTGTGTTGGTACCGTCAGCCTGTGGACAATGGTGGTCAGGATGCAGAGGATGTTCGTCCCTTTGAGCCTGTAGTGGGCAATAACATTCTCTGGTGTTGGGTCTGTGAGGTTGGTGCATTTTCAGTGTTGGTTCGAGGGGGATCCTGGGGGTGGTGGCGGTGGGTGTTGTTGCCCTCTTGGGGCTCCGTGCTGCATGTTCGTTGGCTCCATGGCATATGTTGTTCTTCAGGTGTGGCTCTGGGCTGGGCTCCTTTTCATGGTGCAGGCAGTCGTCCAACTTTACACCAGGTCAGAGCAGGTGTTAGCTTCCTGCTGCTGGCGTGCCTTATCCCATTTTTTGGGTTCTTATCACCTACCTGGCTGGTCGTTGAGAATGTTGCGGCTCCTAACACAGGTAAACTGGTGATATGGGCTGTTAGCATCAGCTTGTGAATGGGGCGATAAAATTATCAGCACTTTGACTGCGATAAAGTGCCGTTAACTCTGCGATTACTCCTTGAGCATATGACCCATAGTCTTTCTACCCCAGACAAAGTTTGAGGTTTTCAAGGGATTCTGGGTAACAGAGCATGGTAAGAGCCACACAAGTCATCCCATCCTGGATTCCCCTGGGTGTCTAGTTTTTAAACATGTACAGGCTTGCTAGGTTTCCCTACATGTCGACTGAGCTAGGGTGCAAAATCCACAGCTAGGCACATTGAGGGAAAAGGTTGCGTTTTCACTGGAAACAATTATGTGTTCATGTTGCATTTTGGACTGTTTACTGTCGCGGCCACAAGCCTACCCACACAAATGAGGTACCATTTTTATCTGAAGACTTGGGGAAACTCTGGATGGGTGGAGGTTTGTGGCTTCCCACAGATTCCAGAACTTTTCTATCGCAGTAATATGAGGAAAATGTGTTTTTTTTTACAAAGTTTAGGGTTTGCAAGGCTTTGGCTGCAAGGTGAGAGAAGGAGCGTCCTCTGCCTTGGTTACGATGGATACAGGGGATGTGAGAGGGCCAGGGAGGCAGACTGCAGGTGTCTGGTGGGCTAGTGGAAGGTCAGGTGGTTGTTCAGGTATTCTGGTACTGTGTTGTGGGGCGCTATATAGACAGGCATGAGCAGCTTGAAGTGGCATCTCTTCTTGACGTGGAGCCAGTGCAGGCTATAGAGGTGTGTGTAGATGGGGGATCGTCTAGGCAGGTCCAAGATGATTCTTGCTGCTGCATTCTGTATTGTTTGGAGGTGCTTGAGGAGGAGGGTGGTGGTTCCGGCTTAAAGGGCGTTCCCGTAGTCGAGTCGACTGGTGATGCAGACTTGAGTGACGGTTCTTCTGGTGTTGGTTGGGAACCATCTGAAGACTCTGTGGAGCATTCTGAGTGTGTTGAAGCAGAGGATGCAAACCTAATTGATCTGTCATCTCCTGGAGAGCTCACTGTCAAGGATGATTCTGAGGTTAGTGGGGGGAAATGCTTGTCCGAGGGGGGAGGGCCACTAGGAGTAGTCCCCTCTTTTAACTTTTCACATCATCCCGGAAGGGCCTGCACAAAAATTTACAAGCCAAAGCTTAACTTCCATTTAGATTTATCAAATAGTTCCAAATTTATTAGGGACCCAAAACATGCCTTTTGAATTGCCAGTGAGACCATAACTACACAGTCACTATTGCCAATTGAGTAATAATACAAAGCTGGAGGTAGCAAACTTTGTGTTCAGTCTGTTTCCACTGAAAAGGTTATTTTAGTTTGATGATAACTTTGGTTCCAGTTCACACAACTGCTTGCAACGTTCCAATCAAATAGCATAAGTAGCTAAGGTTAATCATATCAGACTGCATGGAGCTCAGTCCTGAAGAGACAAATTGACTTCCATATGAAACTTTGGGCCAGATGTACAAAAATCTAGAATCGTCATTTCCTAAATCTGATTCTTACCTAATCTCAATTAGAAAATCATTATTCCTGATGTAAAGAAACTTACATCTTTTAAGAAGCGACATGCGTTATAGTTAGTGTTGCCTAGTTAGAGAGCTGAAAAGTGTGTGTAATGAGGTGCGCTACTTTTAATAACTTGAAGGTGGTGGATAAATTGTAAATGAAAGTTATAACTTTAGGCTTAGTATTTTTATTTGTAAAGTTTGTGTTGTTTAAGCTTGGTTAGTATAGGGAGAAACCCTTTTTCTAACTATAACATAGCTTTAACCTTTGTTTTTTTATTGAATTTCAATGATTTTTTAAAATTGTTAAAATAATGTGTTTCAAAACGTAGAGCCCAGTGTTGCGAGTGGAGAGTTATGTGGAGTGCTGTACAGTACAGTGGAGGAGAGTGTTGTAAAGTCTGTTGTCATCTAGTGGAGTATTGTAGATTGGAATGGAGTAGAGTAGAGTGTAGAGGCTTATCAGTGAGTAAAGCATGGTGTCTCATATACTGACGTCGTGTATTGTAGACTGGAGCAGCGAGTTGTACAGTGGACCTCTGGGGCAAACAGAAGAGAATGATGTTATAGACCATAGAGTGGAGAACCGTGTTTTAGAGTAGGGTGTAGTAGAGTGCTATAGAGTGGAGTATCATCAAGATGAGTGTTGTAGAGTACAGTGGAGGTAGGTGTCATAGAGTGAAATCCCATATCATATTGTGGAGTGGATTATTGTAGAGAGAAGTTGAGTGGCGTGTAGTGAAGTATCATACAGTGTAGTACAGTAG
Source organism: Lissotriton helveticus (assembly GCF_964261635.1). Taxonomy (NCBI): domain Eukaryota; kingdom Metazoa; phylum Chordata; class Amphibia; order Caudata; family Salamandridae; genus Lissotriton; species Lissotriton helveticus. The sequence goes on from NC_136068.1 coordinate 270,667,262, forward strand.
CGTAAGGTGGGAGGGGATAGCGTGGAGTAGAGTGTCATAGAGTGGCATAGGGTGCAGTTCAGTGTTGTGGGGTGGAGTTACATACAGTGTAGTAGAATTTTGGAGAGTGGAGTGGCGTAGAGCAGAGTATGATACAGTGATGTAGAGTAGGATAAAGTGTAGTAAAGTGTAGTTAAGTGGAGTATAGTGGTGTACACTGGAGTGGGATAGTGCAGAGTGGAATAAAGTGCCATACAGTGGAATGGTGTGTTGTAGACTACAGAATGGTGTGTTGTAGACTACAGTGGTGTCAGTTAATTTATCTGGGTTATAACCCTTACTTGCTCTCCTGTGTCCATGATTGTTTTCGTGATAACTGGGAGAAGGCAAGACTCTTCATTCTTGGTCAACCTTTTGAGGGCGCGGTCTTTTTTTCATTTGAAAATCTGCAGCAACATACTCTTGCCCTCAAACCAGCTTTTATAGGTATCTTCAGGTCTGACATTTTATATCTGGTCTTGAAGATAAGGTGCTACAGTGTTCGCATAACCCCTTGTTGTTGGGCCATCAAACAGAGCCGAGCCCTTACCACAGAAGTTACTGCAGCTGACATCAAACGTAGTAACATTTTGGCACAAATGGTTCTTAATGTCTCACTGGTTAAGGTGTACCACTTTAGATGTGTTAACGGTTTTTACTACACCCCACATCGCTTTATGCTATGAAGCTTCAGGCAGACGACTGATGATTCTGGTGTGGACAAGAGGGCAATGACTTGGTCCATATTTTTGCTTCTTGCACAGTCTTGTGTGTGTATTGGTGCTTTGTTTTTGGCAAACTGAATAGTATTTTAAACCCCCATGTTGCTGCTGAGCTGAAATTGATTATTCTTGGACACTCACGGGCCAATCCTCTCTCATCTTGCAGGTCTGTACTTTTTTGTTATCTTTCTTTCTAGGCTTGTGATTGCACTGCTTTGGTTATCTAGCGTGATTCCTGATCCCTGAATCTGGAGATGACTTTGGTCGAGTACTCACCATATGGATCGAGGCTGGGGCAGGTCTAGGATCCAATTCGGCTCTGAATGAAGGATGCACTTGCTAGCCTGGACACCTCAGATCTGGCTGATAATCATGTTCATCACCACACTGCTCCCTGCCACATTGAACAATAAATTAATGTCATATAGGTAAAACTATTTTAATAAGTGATTTATTTTGGGTTTTTGCTTAATCTGCAATTTAGTTTCTCCCCTATGACAGGGTTTGCACGTGTTTCTTTTTGATAAAAAAAAAGAACACAAAATATTAAGTTACTATAATACACAGAAGTGTGGTTTGTATTTCATTGTTTCTTTCTTGATTGTCTTTTTACTAGGGTAGAGGATTATCTCAAATCATGTTAGAGATGTGGGCTTTTGAGAAGCCTTCTAGGGCTATGATAACAACTGGAATAGGAAGGGAACAAGGTAAAGGAGTATCCTCAGTTATATGGATTGTCAAGGGGTTGGGACAGTCGATTAGAGTGTGAGTGCGAACGTTCCCCAGGCTAAACCTAGCTTCAGTATAAAGATGGCACACTTGCACTAACCTGGCAATTTGGATCCAGCAGCACCAATGCCAATATCCACACTTCCAGGGTCCCACTGGTGACCATGCAAATAATTAGTTTGCCAGTCAGCAGTAGATCAGGGAAAGAGGGATGAGACAAGAGAGAGAGAGAAAGGGTGATGCCAGATATATTCACTTTGCCAGATCTTCATCAAGGTCTCATCCTGCACTGTGGAGGCAGGAGTATCTAAAAGATAACAATTGTTGAATCATAGTCAGTAAGAGTAAAATTCATTGGTTCTACTATATCACAATATGTATCTAATCATATTCTCTGCATTATCCACTCTCTCTGGTTAATAACAACTCTATTATTTCATAGACCTGCAAGAAAATAATAATAATAGTTGCAAAATTACAAAGAATAACCTGGGCTACTATATGGGTCTAGCTTCCATAATTACCTTCAGCAAGTTGAAAATTAAATCTGTCACTCCAATAATCCTAAATTCACGTAGTTAATGATTTTTAATGCAATACATGTACATTAGTATTTTAAGCTTCACCAATTGTCAGAGACTACTGTGAACTCTTACCACGTCTTGCACAGGAACAGGAACAATTGTTGCTCTTTTCCCAACTCCGCCTCTAGGATACTTAGTATCTGTTATTGAAAACTAGATTCTCAAGGAACCCGAAGGGGGAAGGGGGAATTTGGATAAAATAACAAACAGAGAAGAGACTGCTCTGGAATCGTTCCTTCAGCTCTTTTGCTTTTCAGGCACTCTTTAGTATTAAGAGAAAAATCTAAGGATTTACTGGTAAATATTGTCTCTCCAAAATTCTCTATTATTTCCTGGTATTTTCTTTCTTGACTTCTTGTATTCAAGGTTCTACTATTCTAGCATATAGGCTCTGTGAACTTCTTCTTGAAAAAATGCAATTGCCTTAAAAAAAACGCTGCGCCCACTAATCTGTCTTTTCGCCTCTGCAGATAGCGGGGAGCCGTCGAACTTCTGACTGAAGATTAACTGGAGCGTGAGGTGAGTGAAGACTCGACGCAGTCTTCTCCCTGAAAATCTTGAACTTGAAGTCTAAATGAGCTCTCGGCAAACAGTGAAGAAAATAAAGGGGAAATAAATAAAAAGGAAGGGGGAAGAAAGTCCAACTAGACCTACGGAATAAAGGAAAGATAGACGCGACACACAAACAGGGTAAAGCAGGGAAAAAACAGGAGCTTGAAAACTAGATTCCTATTCTCCTTTTGCCTCAGGTGAAGTGTGCAGTAGGATGGGATCGCGCACTTCACCTAGCCGCTAGCACCTGAGTGTAGAGACAACAACTAGACCGCCGACTCCTCTCCCAAGTCGGTGGCCATCTTGGAATTCTGCTCAGGAACAGTGGAACTCCAGCAGCGATTCAGAGCGGAAAGTTCTCCTTTACCTTGGCATTTCTTGATTCTCAGGGTGAAAATTGTGTGGAGTTGGCCAGTCACAGTCTTGGAAGGCCTGACACCAATACAGTCATTTCAGTACCACTAGAAATACTTCATTACCTTATTTAACTCAAGTGAAGTAACAATTCTGTACAATGGTGTTTGTAGGCCTACAAAATGGTTTCAGTACTAAATTTATAGTATTCAATGAGATGACTCCAATATAAGATTTGCAATACAAAGTCAGATGACTCCATTATAGAATTATTTGCACAAAATCAGATTACTGTGACAGTGAAGAGTTCAAAGAATACAACCAGATGGCTCCAGCATAGAATTCATTACAAAACTTCAAAAGATTAATATAGCGTGTTTAGAGTGTATATCTCCAGTGTTATTCAGTGTACTTCTCTGTGTACTAGCTAATGAATCACTCTGACATCAAGTCGCAAAGAAATCTAGCTTCTGGCAAAATGGGACCATGAAATTCAATTGCCTAGCAAGGAAGACCATACAAGGAACCTATGCACAAAGGATAAAGATGGCCACTCCTACAAGTCTTAAGAAAGTCTGCAGCATCTGGAGTCAAAGCCTCCATCTAGCAATGCCTACACTATATACTCAACCGCCGCTCTTTAAAGTGAGCACATATATTAGAGCATGGCGACTTATTGGCAAAAATGTATAATACATTTGTCGATACTTTTGGCACACATCTAACTTCACCATTGGTGGAAGATGCATTTCTAGAACTACACAAGCATTTTTTGACAATATTGGTTCCTTTGGTAACCAAAATGTCAAAAAAGCCTGGTGGAGATGTAAAAACCCTTAGTAATGAAGAAAACCCTTGGTATGATAAGGACTGTTGCAATGCCAAGTTGGAATTAATACACGCCATAAAAAATGGCAGTATGTTTAACATAAAAGATGCCAGGCTTAAGTATAGGAAAACTTTGGAGAAAGCTAAAATAACATGGGACGATGAAAATTGGTCCGATTTGCCTATGGCTGCAAAGAACAAGGACCAAATGGGCTTTTGGAGGCTTGTGGCTAAAGAAAATAAAACAGGGAAGGAAGCAAAAGATATTTATCTTGATGTAGCTACTTGGGTTGACCACTTTACAAGGTGATACGCAGCACCAGAGAGTGGTAGGGCCTTATCTAATGATAGGTTACAACTAGTCCAAGCAAAGATAAGTTAGTTTTTGATTTAGATGAAACAATACAGGCTATCAATTTAGTTAAACCAGGGAAAGCACCCGCACCTGACAAAATTCCGGGAGATCTATTTAAGCATGAAACTAGTGTCTGGGGCCCCTACATTAACTACTTATGTAATGCTATAGTAGCGGGCGCAGATATCCCAGAAACATGGAAAGGGGCGGAAATGTTTACTATTTTTAAAAAGGGTAATCTTTACGACCCAGTAAACTCTCGCCCTATCAGTTTAATTGATATTTTACAGAAAGTTTTTGCAAGGCATATTTTAAATCATATAAATATATGGACTGAGGAAAACACTGTTCTTTCAAAATTTCAGGAAGGGTTCAGACTTAAAACCAGTACCATAGATCAGGCCTTCAGATTTTGTTGTCTGTGTTGGAAATATGTAAACTTAAGAAAGGGACATCTCCACGTAGCCTTTGTAGATCTTAAGGCTTCGTTTGATCTTATTCCTTGGGATTTGTTTTGGGAGTCATTGAGATGCCAAGGGTTACCAGCTAACCTTCTTGAGCAGATTATGAGGCTACATGAAAATAATTATGCCAAGGTTAGATGGGGTCCAAGGGGCAAATTAACAGAACCAATCCCCATAAAGAGCGGGGTTTGCCACGGATGCTTACGGGCACCCACGTTATTCTCATTATCCATCAACGATATTCCAAATTTTTTGAATGGCTGTAAAAATAATGCACCAAAATTAAGGGGAGAATTGGTACCAGCACTTCTATTCGCTGATGACACAATATTAATATTGCAAACACCCAAGGGGTTACAATGTCTAATAATTTAGTTCCAAACATATTGCAACAATAAAGGCCTTCAAATTAATAGTTCAGTTCATATTAGCTTTATTCGATTTTAGTTTAAAAATCATAAAAGCAACAACAATACATAAGTAAATGCCTTAACATTTCATTACAAGGTTAATATCAACTATTAAAACAGGATTAAATTGATAAGACGGGTCAACTAATCAAAGTAAAACATTTCATTTCTTTATCAAGTAGGACATCTCAAAAAATAAAACAAAAAGGGTCATGCATACAGTGCCACAAAAACAGCTTAAGGTTCAGGGGAAGAACATCGCCAAACCTATGTCAGCAGTTTGCTTACTAGGTACATACTACCGTGTCAGTTGAGCTAAAACTCGTGGGTTGCCTCTTTGTAATTGGTTCTCCCAAAGTTCGATTTTTAAACAAAGGATCGAATCTATTTTACGCTATGGGGTTAGTGGCGCAAGGTGCACAGGATCCCCTTCTCCAGGAGCTGTATTTCTTTGCCGCTGATCTAAATAACGGAAAGTGTAGGGAGCTCGGGTAGAAATCATGCAAGTCCCAAATACTAATGGGGCCATCCCCTTCTTTGGGCTGGCTAAATCGTGAGTAGGGGACGATGTTCCTATTCCTAAATTTAATTAACACCAAGTCCCCCGAAGTGTCTTTGGGCAGCGAGCCTAGCCACCCCACCCTCCCGACGCTCATGATTCCACCATCAAGATCAGGTGGCAAAGGTCTGTTGTTCTGTACCCAGAAAATAACCTTATTTAGCAGGTCCTGATGAGATTCGTGTTTCCCCTGACTGGGTTCAGGGACCCCAGAGAGGACTGTCACATATGGGGCGGCTTCGGGAGGTAAATTAATATGTGGCGTTCTTTCTTGGGCGGCTCTAGCCACTGTGTAAGTTATTAACGCGGGTTTTAATGTTGCTTTAGAGCCACTTGAGGTAGATGTATTACGAGGAGGTAATTGAGTTTGAGCATTCTTACATGTAATGGGCTTGGACTTTTCGGCGTTGATGGGAGAATTAGGGCAAATTGGAGTTGCTTTTTTATTGGTTGGTGGAGAATTCCTTTTAAGTATTTTTTCAATACTGGTGAGCCTGTCCCCCAAGTCATGGATTTTTGTGACCAAAGGTGAAATGGCAGATATTAACAATTGCTCAATCTGAGCCAGTAAAGTCGATTGAAGGAGGGGTACAGGGTCATCTGTTATATCCACAGCCTTATCCACCATTGGTGTAATAAGTTTAGAGGGGTAAGACGTAGGGCTAGTAGGTAATTTCTGGATTTTAGGTAGGTTCTCATTGACATTTTCCCCATCATGCTTCCTTTTGAAAATAAGACCCCGGAGCAATGCATTGGCTTGAGTTTGGTCTATATTGAAGGGTAGAGGTACATCCCGCGGAGTACCGTTTAAATTGTCAAAGACGCTGGCCAAAATAAGGGGGGATACAACATCCTGGACATACTTAGTGCCACACAGGGCATTGAGCTCCTCCTAGATGGACATGATTAGTAGGCAGAATTCCAAAAAAATAAAAGTAATAAAAGTGACAATGAGCGGTACAATGGGAGTCAAATAGTATGTAGCGTCTCAATACCTTCTCCTTGGAATAGGTCAGGTGGGGTGGCCCATCCCATCCTCCTCTGGCCTCTGAGGGCCGTAGAGGGCCCGCCCTTTGCCCGGGCTTAGCCCGGCAGCCCCGCGCGCGTCCCGCGGGGACAGGAGGTGTTCCGATGTTTGTATGCGCCGCCTGGCGCAGGCAGTGACATCCCAGGTGTGCCTCTGCCACCGGGGCACCTGGGATTTGTGGTCTGGGTCCTGCTTGCCGTTTCCCTCACGGCGCTCGGTGGGCTCTGTGATGCACTAGGCAGTAAAGTGCTGTGGGACTCTGCCGGTCCCCCTCCCGTACTGGTGCTAGTCGGATATGACCCCCAAGGAACTGTCGGTGCTCCGTTGTTTGTATGCGCCGCCTGGCGCAGGCAGTGACGTCCCAGGTGCGCCTCTGCCACCGGGGCACCTGGGATTTGTGGTCTGGGTCCTGCTTGCCGTTTCCCTCACGGCGCTCGGTGGGCTCTGTGATGCACTAGGCAGTAAAGTGCTGTGGGACTCTGCCGGTCCCCCTCCTGTGCTGGTGCTGCTCGAATATGACCCCCAAGGAGCTGTCGGTGCTCCGATGTTTGTATCCGCCGCCTGGCGCAGGCAGTGACGTCCCAGGTGCGCCTCTGCCACCGGGGCACCTGGGATTTGTGGTCTGGGTCCTGCTTGCCGTTTCCCTCATGGCGCTCGGTGGGCTCTGTGATGCACTAGGCAGTAAAGTGCTGTGGGACTCTGCCGGTCCCCCTCCCGTGCTGGTGCTGGTCGGATATGACCCCCAAGGAGCTGTCGGTGCTCCGATGTTTGTATGTGCCGCCTGGCGCAGGCAGTGATGTCCCAGGTGCGCCTCTGCCACCTGGGGCACCTGGGATTTGTGGTCTGGGTCCTGCTTGCCGTTTCCCTCACGGCGCTCGGTGGGCTCTGTGATGCACTAGGCAGTAAAGTGCTGTGGGACTCTGCCGGTCCCCCTACCGTGCTGGTGCTGGTCGGATATGACCCCCAAGGAGCTGTCGGTGCTCTGATGTTTGTATGCGCTGCCTGGCGCAGGCAGTGATGTCCCAGGTGCGCCTCTACCACCGGGGCACCTGGGATTTGTGGTATGGGTCCTGCTTGCCGTTTCCCTCACGGCGCTCGGTGGGCTCTGTGATGCACTAGGCAGTAAAGTGCTGTGGGACTCTGCCGGTCCCCCTCCCGTGCTGGTGCTGGTCGGATATGACCCCCAAGGAGCTGTCGGTGCTCCGATGTTTGTATCCGCCGCCTGGCGCAGGCAGTGACGTCCCAGGTGCGCCTCTGCCACCGGGGCACCTGGGATTTGTGGTCTGGGTCCTGCCTGCCGTTTCCCTCACGGCGCTCGGTGGGCTCTGTGATGCACTAGGCAGTAAAGTGCTGTGGGACTCTGCCGGTCCCCCTCCCGTGCTGGTGCTGGTCGGATATGACCCCCTTCAAATTAATATCAGCAAGACCAAATAAATGGCTATAAAGCCCCACAAAACTTTTCGGGAAAATATGGTTTTGAATGGTCAAAAGTTGGAATATGTACAGAGTTTTAGTTATTTGGATGTTTCTTTGGATACTAAATTATCATGGAAGACCCAAATAGACAAAAAGTAAGATAACCCTGACACAAAATACGTTGTCAATTATGAAAAGGCATGGGAATAGTTTTTCTAAGGCTCTTTCCCTAGCATTAGTGGTGTTCAAATATAAAGCCCAATCTGCTGCATTATACGGGGCTGAAACATGGGGACCCTTTTGCAAAAAGAATTTTGAGGTGGGTGAAAATAAATTCTATAGAGCTTTGTTAAGGCTACCTGTACATACACTATTAATACCAATTGTTCTTGATCTGAGCATAAAACGGACTGATCTCTATGCAATTTTAAGACCTCTTACTTTATGGGTGAGACTTTGGTCAACTCCAGAGTTGTTAGATTATAAGGCCGGTCTAGAAGAGATAATGGAATTGGACCAGAATAAAAGTATTACATGGCTTAGACATGTTTGCATATGGCTGAAAAGGATTGGTTTATCGCAGTTCTGGGATGACCCGTCTACATTGACCCAAGCTTCGAAAAAGGTATTAAAAACTACTTTTTTGGCATACATCCAAAATAGTGTGCTACATGATCTAGCAGGTGGGACTCTAACGAGTAGCTTCCTTTTGTTTAAAGATAGGGCATATTTTGAGCAGTTCTCGGATGAGGTACATCCCCCACTTGCCAAAGCACTATATATGAAATTTAGATATGGTGTATTGAATATTAATACAACTGTAGCAAGTTGGACCAGTAATCATACTGAAAAGATAGATGTTTTGTGTGCTCTATGCCCAGGTAAAGCCAAAGAAGATGAGTTGCACATTCTTTTCTTCGGTCCCGCTTACGCTAAAGCTAGGAAAAAATGGATCAAACCGATCTGCTTAAACCTCGGTATGAGATCATGCAAAGAGGCGGAAAGGATCTTAAACACTGACACTGCACAGGTCATTTTCTTTGGCATCAGTAGATTTCTGCTAGCAATTAGTTTTTTATGAGCCAAAGCAGGCCTAAAACTTTAGCGAACGGTCCGTACTGTCTTAAAATCGATTTAAACAACACAGTTGTCTTAATGAAATGAAATAGACATTTATATTGTACCATGTATTAATAAATGTATAGATATTAATTGTTTTATATCTTAATAATACTGGAATTTGTCATGATTGGTTGAGGAATCCAAGTCTAAATATTATGTGTTTTCCTCTTTTAATTATTGATGCCTTTTTAATATATTTATATTAATATTTATGTTTTAATATAAAGGCATAAGGGTCATATACTCCCCATTCCATGTTTCTTCTGTATAAATTGCTCACATGACCTTCTAATTGGACTATTGTAATTGTATAACAAATGATATGTGTTTTTATGTATCTTTTATGGTTCTAATTTACCGAAATAAAGATTTTGAAATGAAATATACTCACTCATCATCTTCTCTCCGCATTACACGGAACAACGCACCTGTTCGACGGAGTGCAAGAGAAGCAACGGATTTAGAGGGGGACTGTCAGCGACCCAAAGGGCAATAACGAGGAGGGATTTACGCAAGGGGCACCCACTATGGATTGTGTAAAACTACTCTGGACTACATAGACCAGTGCGCCTTGCGATAACAAGCTTAATGGGGCAGGACTTTGACTCACTATTTCTACACATGAACAACATTTTGCACGCTTCCGTCTCCCTCACCAACGCCATCCCATGAAAAAGGGATCATTCTCGAAACGCATAGGCAATGAGGTGTTTTTCTACACTGAGGGTTCCTCCTTGTGTTCGCTGCTGCTCCCCGAATAAAGAGGGTTAATCTAGCGTTGTGGTGGTGTCTTCAATTGCAGTGCAGGTTCACATGGAGTATATAGTGGCCAGCAAAGGCCGCGAAGACTACCCCGCAGCTTGCCGCAGTTCCGTGTGTCTCAAGCAGGGACACGTTACACGAAACAACACACCTGTTCGACGGAGCGCAAGAGAAGCAACGGATTCAGAGGGGGACTGTGAGTGACCCAACGGGCAATAACCAGGAGGGATTAACGCAAGCGGCACCCACTATGGATTGTGTAAAACTGCTCTGGACTACATAGACCAGTGTGCCTTGCGATAACAAGCCCAATGGGGCGGGACTTAGACTCACTATTTCTACACGTGAACAACATTTTGCACGCTTCCATCTCCCTCACCAACGCCATGCCATGAAAAAGGGATAATTCTGAAACGCGTAGGCAATGAGGTGTTTTACTACGCTGAGGGTTTCTCCTTGTGTCCGCTGCTGCTCCCAGAATAAAGAGGGTTAATCTAGCATTGTGGTGGTGTCTTCAATTGCGGTGCAGGTACATATGGAATATATATGTGACCAAGCCTTAGTGGTGAAACGCGTCGGTAGGCAGCTACCAGATTCTGTGCCTTAAATAAAACACATATATATATATATATATATATATATATATATATATATATATATATATATATATATATATATATATATATATATATATATATATATATATATATATATATATCCAACCATACCAGGGTCCCTGTTTGGTAATGACGCCTCACAAAGGTCATTACCAAACAGGGACCCTGGTATGGTTGGATTTATAGCGGCCTCCTGGTCGCGGTAATGCGCCTGTCGCAACAGCGGATCCCTGATGGTATCCAGTGGGTGCTGTCGTTTGGGAGCGAAGGTGGGGAGACTGAAATCAACAGGGGATTCCAGCTCCGTTGCTCCGGTTTGCGGCCAACAAAGCAAGGCAGGTGCGGGCAAGAAGACTCCCGTTTATTAAGGCTCACCGCGCTGGCGTGGGGGTCGTGCCCACGGTGGTAATACTAGGGAAGGACTACATCACCCAGCATGCCTCGCATGAGGCCACACCTACCTGAGCAGGGGATGAATACGAAGTGCTTCCCAGTGAGCGCCCTCAGCCAGCATTTGCCTATCTACGCCGCTGAAGAAAGGTACTTCACCTGAAACGCGTCTGGCGTTTGTTACACGGACATTGAGAACTCTGAAACTGCGCCTGCTGGCGGGCTGTGTTCCATTAAAGCGGGCTTTGAAAACTGACCTTTGTGAGGCGTCATTACCAAACAGGGACCCTGGTATGGTTGGATATATATATATATATATATATATATATATATATATATATATATATATATATATATATATAAACACACAAGAGAGTTGCCCCCTCGGAAAAGCCACAAAAAAGGTAGGTTTCTATCCGTTTATTGCAGGAAGATTTGCAGCACAGCAGGCATGACACATTGCATTAAGTTTGTGCAGTTCGCCGACGCGTTTCGTGCATTCAAGCACTTCATCACAGGCATGCTGGTCAAACAGCGCAAGGCAGTGTGTGCACTATTTATTTCAAAGCATGAGTCCCGCCCATGTGGGCGTAAGCTCCTCGCAGAGCTTCTTGGTCTCCGTAGTGCTCATTAATTGTCCTCCAGTGAGTAGCTCATTGCGTTGCCAAATTAAACCATGATTAAACGAGCTTTTTATAAATCAAGGAAATCGTTTTGGTCGGAAGATGACCATTTAACACCCGGTCCTCCAACGGAGAGGCATCTGGGGGTGTAGCTCCACGGGGGATGTTAGCAAGCAGCGCATGACAGATCTGCATATACCGATACCTCTCACTTTCCTGCAGTTAATGTCGTTCCTGCAATCCCTCGAAGGTGATGATCCCATCCTTTCCCCACACATCTCTAATCTGGGAGATTCCAATGAGATCCCACCTGTCAAATCCTTTCGTCTTCCACAGACCTCCCAAACAATCCGAGCTCCATAACGGCGTGGCCAAAGTTATCTTCCCATCCCATTTAAGGGACCTGGTAGCCTCATGCCACACTCGTACCGCAATCGCTGCCGGTCCGACCAGACCTGCATGAAAGCGGTTTGAGGGTGTCTTCACTTGATGAGCACCGTGTTTGGAAAGGAGGTTGTTTTGGGAAGTTACTACAAGCGGCGCTGCATGAGTGTGAGACTTTGCATACCCACAGCGGGTTTTAATCATGGTTTAATTTGGCAACGCAATGAGCTACTCACTGGAGGACAATTAATGAGCACTACGGAGACCAAGAAGCTCTGCGAGGAGCTTACGCCCACATGGGCGGGACTCATGCTTTGAAATAAATAGTGCACACACTGCCTTGCGCTGTTTGACCAGCATGCCTGTGATGAAGTGCTTGAATGCACGAAACGCGTCGGCGAACTGCACAAACTTAATGCAATGTGTCATGCCTGCTGTGCTGCAAATCTTCCTGCAATAAACGGATAGAAACCTACCTTTTTTGTGGCTTTTCCGAGGGGGCAACTCTCTTGTGTGTTTATGGATTACGGCTGGCCCGGCCGTGGAAAAGCCCTGCTGCATGAAAGCGGTTTGAGGGTGTCTTCACTTGATGAGCACCGTGTTTGGAAAGGAGGTTGTTTTGGGAAGTTACTACAAGCGGCGCTGCATGAGTGTGAGACTTTGCATACCCACAGCGGGTTTTAATCATGGTTTAATTTGGCAACGCAATGAGCTACTCACTGGAGGACAATTAATGAGCACTACGGAGACCAAGAAGCTCTGCGAGGAGCTTACGCCCACATGGGCGGGACTCATGCTTTGAAATAAATAGTGCACACACTGCCTTGCGCTGTTTGACCAGCATGCCTGTGATGAAGTGCTTGAATGCACGAAACGCGTCGGCGAACTGCACAAACTTAATGCAATGTGTCATGCCTGCTGTGCTGCAAATCTTCCTGCAATAAACGGATAGAAACCTACCTTTTTTGTGGCTTTTCCGAGGGGGCAACTCTCTTGTGTGTTTATATATATATATATATATATATATATATATCCGAAAGGGTTCACCCACTGATAACTCCAGGGAAAACACAAAAGAGACTCGCACTCCAGGGTCCGTGTAAGAAACGTTTATTGGCTATATACATATATATATATATATATATATATATATATATATATATATATATATATATATATATATATATATATATATATATATATATATATATATATATATATATATATATATATATATATATAAAACCTACTGGCCGCCAGTAGGTAATTATAGTTAGGACCTATTTTCCATAGGAAGTCCGCAACATTCTATTTGGAATAACTTTGGCGCCAGTTGAGGAATCTTCGCGAAATTTTCAAAACTGGTGGGGCGCTCCAATATGCTCCTATCCTGAAAGTCTTGGTGTGATTCGTCTAGCGGGGGCTGAGAAAAAAGGGGGGTCCCAAAACGTGTTTTTCCCATGCAATTTCCCGTAGGAAACTTTAATCGCAGTTACAGCCCGAACTGCTGAACGTAATTACACCAAATTTAGCAAAAAGGTAGCCCTTGGTTCAGACTTGTGCCTTTTGGTTAAATGGTGTAAATCCGTTCAGTACTTCCTGAGAAATTCAAAAAGTAGAGGTCAAAAAATCAATTTCCCAGAGGAAACTTTAGACAGTTACAGCAAAAACTTCTAAACGGAATTACACCAAATTTGAGAATAAGGTAGCCCTTGTTTCATAAAGAGACCTTTTAAAAAATTGTGTAAATCCGTTCAGTAGTTTTTGAGAAAATCAAAAAATAAAGCTAGTGATACATGGGCGGAGCCTAACTTCCAGAGCACGAGCTTGGCTCTAATTGGCTACCAACACTTCAAACCAGTAAGTGTTGGCAGCCATCTTGTGCTCACAGGCTGCTTGGACACTTGGCCTCAAGCAACCGGAATCCAAACTTTTTTTCTGCTCTGCAAAAGTTTACAGTTGCTGCAGCTGTGAGTAGAGGGAGAATGCTCTGGCCAGCCAAAAGGAACTGCTGCTCTGTGCAGAGGGAGCGAGAGGGAGAGGCTGGCTCCGGGCTGACCGGCGGCAGAGAGAGGAGCTCGGCACACACAGCAGGTGGGCGCTGGAGAGCAGGAGACTGACTGCCCCAGCATGACATGGAATCAATGGTGGGTGAAGTCAACAAGAGCAACCACAACCAGAAGAACAGCAGCAATCTGCACCGGCCCTGTCCCGGGGGCAGCGGCAGCAGCGAGATGAACCCGGCAAAGGTCAAGAACCGGTAGCTGGAGCAAAGTAACAAGGAACACCAGTGCCCGGCGGCCGCCGCCGACAAGCCGGGCTCAGGAGCCACCAAGGAAGGCTGGGCGCCCGGCGGCGGCGCCTCCAAGACCCGTGCCAGCTGCCCCCCAACCGCCAGCACTGCACACAGCTGAGGAAGGAGCTGCAGGACATCCGCAAGGTGAGTGAGCGCTTCATCATGATGGAGCTGGTGGAGGACAGCCTCTTCGACAGGAACGTCAAGCTGCAGGAGTTGGACAACGACTCCACCTTGTGGCAGGACATAAACAAGACGGGCACCGAGTACATCCTGCTCAACCTCACCTTCCCGGACAACTTCCCCTTCTCGCCGCCCTTCATGCGGGTGCTCAGCCCGTGCCTTGAGAACGGCTATGAGGTGGACGGGGAGGCCATCTGCATGGAGCTGCTCACCCCCCACAGCTGGTCCAGCGCCTACACCATGGAGGCCGTCATGAGGCAGTTCGCTGCTAGTCTGGTGAAAGTACAGGTATGGCGGACGAGGGCGAGCAGCATCTCTGCACCGCCCCCCGGGTTGCACTTTGCCGCTGCTACCTGGCGCAGGGATAGTTTTAGTGCATGGGTAAAATGTGCACTGGCACATGGGGCCCACTACTCATTCTTCTCCGTGGTAGCCTATTGAATTGGCAAGCTGGAGAATGCAGGGACAAAACTGCAGTAGGACGTGAATGGGCAGACAAAAAAATCGAAGGAGCTCGACAGTCATGGACGTGTTTACCACGGTATAGTAGGTGCAGTGGAACATGGGCCCATAACCCTGACAGGCCAAATGAATCCCGAGAATGCTACATTTTAGTACCCCAATAGCAGTCAAAGAAAGGGTTCATGTTCCTTCTTGAACTAGAGCCAGTGGCATCCATGTTGTGCTACTGCCAACAGGCTAGAGACCAGCTATTGTGCTACAGGGAATGGGTAGCTGGCAGCACCTCCTAATGTGGACTTTTCTAGGGCATTCATGTCATAGCAACTTGTCATGGAGTTGCTCGTGTGCTATGACAGTTGGTTTCGATTGGTTTTATTGGTTGTATCAATTGACCAGCACTCTTCAGTAGTTTTTATACAGGGCATGCTTATTCAGATGCCCAAAGCGTTCACAACCGAGTTCAGTCCAACCGAAGTGCTAACTGATTGACTGCTTCCAGCGCCAGTGAACCTCTCTGTTAGTAGCGGGCATCAGTTACGGTGTTTGTGTGTGGGGGGAGGGGTAGAGGACACTGGCAGCAGCAATCCCCAGCTTGTGGAGAGTGCAGGCGAGAAGCTTCCAGCAGCCCCTGTGTCCGCACCTCACGCACATCTTGCATACAGCTTGGTGATGGCCATCTCCGAATTTGGGACTGAGACTTAAAGCAGGCCATACAGCAGGCCTTAAAGCAGGCCACCTCGAAAGGGGTTTGCTAGACCGCAGCCCGCTACCAGCACTCTCTACATGATGCCCTCGCTGGACTGGGAACCAAAACCGGCCCTGGCAAAGTGCTCCGCCGGCCCGGCGAGCGCTTTGCCAGGGCCGCTTTTCAGCCGATTTTGTTACAGGGCCGATTTTGCAGCTATGCTGCAAAAACGGCTCTGCAACAAAAACGGCCCCCAGGGCCCAAAACCGGCCCCCACCCTTGTGGCCGACCGGGGGATTGCCCGGTGCCCACAACGGCCAGTCCGGGCCTGCATGACGCATTAGGCTCCTGACCAGGTTTTTTCTTTTTGGGGGGGCACTGCTTTTTCTTCCGCATCTCGCTACCAGCAAAGTGGGCTACTAACTCACGACAATGGCCCCCCAGGACAGAGCGCTGCACTGCCATAGTCTGGTAGTGGGAGCCGGTAAAGCCAGTGGGGAAGGGTGGGGATAGCATAACCCACTCACTCAGCCCCACTCCCCCTTATTTGCATGTATCACGTTGTATCCCCTTTGTAATAAAGCCAACGTACACACTTCTTGTGGTGGTCAACTGTTGGCCGCAGTTTTATTTAGGAATACACGTATATCTACTCAGTATCTTATTACATATCATTTGGCACGCTTACTCGTCGCTGCAAGTTATTTGGTCAGTTCGTTCAGTTGGATTTTCTTTTCGTTCTGCGTGAGGGTGGGGGGTGTAGCCGCTGTCCCGGAGTTAGGCTCAACTCTCTACCTGTCGGACTCCTGTTGTGCCCTGCCAACCAGCGGGGGATGGGCTGCGAGCGCCGTCTCCTTTTTGCTACCCCCTCTTGGTAGGCCGACTCACCCAGCCGTGAGGCATCGTAAGGTGAGTGGTCCTACCCGCCGTCCTTCGGTCCCCCTGCCCAACCGTGAGGCATCCCAAGGTAAGTGTTCTTGTCCCGGCACATCGCCCTCCGGTGTGCCTCTGTACCAACCAT
Source organism: Lissotriton helveticus (assembly GCF_964261635.1). Classification (NCBI taxonomy): domain Eukaryota; kingdom Metazoa; phylum Chordata; class Amphibia; order Caudata; family Salamandridae; genus Lissotriton; species Lissotriton helveticus. Next base: position 270,683,825 of record NC_136068.1, read on the forward strand.
TCTCCCCGTCGTTCTCCGCCCATGCTTTGCTTACTCCTTATATTGCATTGTAAGAAAACAATGGTTCGAGGTGGCCTAAAAAGGTCCTGGGTAACAGATTCTAATTCTAGTAGTGAATCAGTCTTAGAACCAAAATTTGTAGGGTAACAAGTAAAGGAATATTTATTTCATATTCACATGTAAAATTACGTTTCAGGTGCTCACATGAGTGACAGGGTGCATAATGTGACTTGAGTGAACAAGGTGAAAGTATACAAAGTGTCACATAAAAACAAGGTGTAGTCCACAGGGCTATGTACAATGGAGTGGGGAAAATTTCCTTGGTTGGGTCGACGATGTTTCGATCTTGTGGGATTTAAGATCATCATCAGGACATGGTGAGCATTCCTTAAACTGTATTAAAGTGAGGTAAGTTAATACTTGGTCCCTACACATAAAGTTTTAAACACTGTGTTTTGTGCTCCCAGTGGCATGTTTAAACATTTTTTGCATGCACATTGTCCATAGTAAAAATGGATTGACAACCGTGAGTTTTGCGCGCTGCGTGCCTCATAAATTTGGTCTTGTGAGTGAAGACGCGCGCTATGGGATGCAGGAGTGCTTACTTAGTCTCTTGAGATGCCCTACTGAGGGGTCATGGTTATTTGAGCTGGTTTCTCAAGGGATATGATTTGAAGATCAGTATCGTCTCTTTAGGTGTCTTTAGGGTTTAGGCGTCGTCTGTCTAGGTGCCACGTTCTGTATAAGGAAAGGTTGGTTTTATAGTAGTAGCCATACTATGCCATTACACATGCAATTTGAGGAAAAACACAATTGTTTACCAATGTGGCAGCTGTGGTCCCGCTTATAGCGGGTCCCTCTACAGGTATTATTTACTTACAGGTCTCGGCTGCACAGTTCCTCACTGGCGCAAGGCTGGTCACCAAAGCAGAAACATGGGAAGGCACCTCCAAAAAAGATCCCAGATTCGTTCAGTGTATTACATGGCGTGCACAATGGACATTTTCACAGGTGTTTACAGGCCTTGGAGTGTATGAGGACTCGTGCTATTTCTTTCATAAAACTTGCATATAACGTGGTTCCTTGGGACATGATTGTGCCATTGTGTATATGAAAACATAATTATTTTGTCAGCATTCTTAAAACATTACAGTGAAAGCATAAGCACGTTTATAACAATCTATTGTTGGACTATAGATCTCTTGTGCATAGGACTTTATAGCACCTGAGCAAGATATTAATTATGCTGTCAGATGTTCACATGAGGTGAGGTCTGCTTGTCCTGTGTCCAGGCGTCCTGGCCGAAGTGGCACGCATAGTTATCAAAATTGGCACATATCAGAAATGAACAATCCCACAAGGAATCAGTGCTTCAAAGGATCATTGCTTTGTACAATGTGTTTTCATTTTAAACCCCCCCTCCTTCTGTTATGTTTCCTTGCAGTGCTGTCCTGTGCACAGTACCACCCTCTGCCCTGTTAGCGCCTGTGCCCCTATTGGGACGCGCTCTCTCCTTCCTCGCCGCACCGCATTGCGGATGTTCCGGACTCACCACCCTCCTCTTCATTCCACCATTTTCATTCAAAGTCAGGACTACTCAGGGCCCTGGGTGCCGTCCGAGGAATTCAGTGCCCCAGCAAGACATAGTGTCACCCATGTATCAGAACAGTAAACAGGAGCATTTTACGAAAGTAACTGAAATAAATACACGGGATACTTTTATGAGGATCACACCGCCGCAATGCTTGTGAAGCTGCTGCCTGTGCTCTGAGTTGGCACTGCCTGTGCACTGACTATATAGGACAGAGACTTCTGGGTAGTGCCTTTTTTAATGACCAGGTAGTGTTACTGTCCTCTGCGTCTCTATGTGTGTCAGGACGTCTGCATGCATTTGTGCTCCTATGCTGCTCCGCCTGTTACCTGGACGCCTGTAGCAGAAAGGACACGTTTTCTAGGCCCAGCCGGCCCAGCTGGCATTATAGTTAGCTGGACATTTCTCTCGTACAAAACCATTGAAATTCCCCCGTTATAGTTAGTTCAGTTAACTATAACTGGCGTGCCCGCAATGCACTGCTGATGACGTCACATATTACATCACTCATGACATGGTCAGTGACATCACTCATGACATCACTGATGACATCTCAAATTACATCACTGATGACATCATCCTTGTGATAGAGTGGCAGACTACCTCTCACCCTAATATAACCTTTGATACACACATTCAAAAATCGAAACTACAATTTTCAAAAAAATGGACATACCAATACCAGTTACAACAACCTATTTAGTAATTCCAAATATCTACATACACATCCACTCATTCACCAACAGTCCTATATAGTCACTCATACATGTACTCACTCATCATATGTACTCATACACCTATACATCCTGTTACACACTGCCACTCATTCATAGAGTTACTCACACACATACATGCTAATAAAGAATAAAACATCCATTTACTTGCATATACAGTGATACACACACCACTACACTTACTTCTACAGAAACGTACACATACTTACTCTCTTAAACAACCACTTATAGAAACACATACTTACTTATACAGGAACTCTTTCAATATCTCACCACTTTCACATATACTAGTTTTAAACATATGTAGTTACTCATAAAGACACTATTGAGACAGTCATTCACTCACTAACAGACCCATACACACACTCATCCACCCATAGAGTCCTGCACACATGCTGTCGTCAAAACACATGCAAACATTGAGTCACTCATTCATGCATCTATGCGCTAAGTAATACCCCCACCGAACCATACAGACACTCAGACACTCATAATTATACTAAAAAAACTATTAACCCCTATAGACACTCATGTACCTACTCACCAACCCATGCAGCCACTTATACATAAAGTGAGAGACTGACACAGATATGTACATATTTAAACATTACTCGCTAACCAATAAATTCACTAAGATAGACTTAATCAGTCAGTTATACAATCAATTTTACAAAAAAATCCATTTACACACTTATTTACCCTATTATTCTTCCATCGACCTTGAGCTATACATATATAAAACATATTTCATTTTCAGAAAAACACACATTCACTGGATGATGTCATCAATGATGTCATTTGAGATGTCATCAGTGATGTCATGAGTGATGTCACTGACCATGTCATGAGTGATGTAATATGTGACGTCATCAGCAGTGCATTGCAGGCACGCAAGTTATAGTAAGCTGAACTAACTATAATGGGGGAATTTCAATGGTTTTGGACGAGAGAAATGTCCAGCTAACTATAACGCCCCTGAAACCTATGGTTTTTACAGTGAATTTATATATATGTGATCAATTCCCCAGGGAGGGATGAAACGCGTTATGACTGCCATTTGTCTGTGAAAAGATCCTGAATAAACAAATGGGTATTTAATGAGAATCCTGTGGTCCGTGCTCTTTCTGTTCCGGAAAAGAAGGCAGCACTCGCGGGAATCTGTGCAAAGCGGTGTTTTATTAATTCACAAACAGACGCATTTCGAGTAACTCCCTTCTTCGGTGTTACCCGAAACGCGTCTGTTTGTTTGTTGAAATCCAGCAGCCTCGCATTGAGAAGCGACTGGCCAAGGATTGAGGAAGTACCTGTTCTTCGAGTGTCAATTGTGGGCTTTTATCATTCCAACAGAACATTTGAATGCACCTTACAGAGGACCGTATATCCCTTCCGAAGTACATTTCCTAGAATCCAGTGCGCAGACTCATCAAGATCAGCCTATAGATGGCGCGTTATAAAAGGAAATTGGAAATGCAGCCGGAAGTGTGGACAGTTATATCTAGAATGCAAAAAACGATAATACCAATACCCAAATTCATGCATAAATTCAAGGCCAATTCACAACCTAATCCAAACAAGTTCAAAAATTCGCAATGTTAAATAAAACCTGTAATCACACATTAATTCATGGCTACCCCACTGGGCTGGCAGGTTTATCAGAGGAGCCATAATTCTTGACCCTCATGAATTTAAGATGAAGAGAATAAAAAAAAAACACAAACTGATAAAAAATTGTCATTCCCTTCCTCAATAATATACACTGTAAAAGATCATCAAAAGAGTAGCCTGTAAAATTCCCCCAAAAAATAAATATAAGTACTTATTACATCATACATATCTTTAAAAACCTTTACATTTGGTCGTTTGTAAAATCCTAACAACAGATCCCTGGTGTTAGGATATTAGAGGGTATGATAGACCTAGTGTGAACATTGCGATATAAAGTTACTGTTGGGCAATTGTTGCGGGTACTCAATCATATGCGTTCTGAGCTAGCTGAAAAGCCCATATTCAAATCACATACCCAATCTGTCCAATAAAGTCACGTTAAAGAGTGAAAGAACAAGAGGAGTGAAGTGTAAAAAGGGGGAAAAATCATTAAAAATTGAAAATTGAACACGAAAGAAGAAGCTGCTGTCTGACTAATCGAGGTGCAGTGAAACAGACAGACATCTGAAACTGCTAATGTAATACTGTCACCTACAATTGATCAGGGAGAAGATTTACATGCATGTGTACAAATCCTCACTCGAGTTGAGCCCGTTCGGGCTCTTGGTATCAAGCTCGAGGATGTATCTGGTTTCTAGTTTCCTGAGTAAGGCCTCACGATCCCCACCTCGGCAAAGAGGGGGCACCATGTCGACCACAAAGTAGCTGAGGTGTTTCAAACTACTATTGTGGGTCTCTTTAAAGTGCCTAGCCACCGGATACGTAGCATTGTTGTTGCTGATGGCCCTCATGTGCTGGAGTACACGTTTGGGTACCTGCAATTTGGTACTACCAACATATTGCAGGCCACACGTGCACTCCAGCACATACACAGCATAATCAGATTTGCATGTGAGTTTCTTGGAGATCATATATATATATATTTGTAAAAGAAAATGTGTTTAACAGAGGGGGAGATGTAATGCCGTGCAAGTCTTAGGACAGAACCATTTTGGCTTCTAATGGACTTCATAGAGCTGTGACATAGGGATCTGAGCAGAATACATGAAATCTTGTTTTAGAATGGTGAGTTTGCAGTTGCAGTAGACAAATAAAGACATGTTATACTAAGCTCCATGTGTGGTGCGGTCCTTGGAGGGTACCCAGGCTGGGCAAGATGCACAGTAGTGGTGGATCTTGATATTACTGTCTGCCAAGAATGCTCCAATGGGTTTCATAGAAATGTTTAAAATCATGGGTGATGCGATGGACTATTGCCATCTACAGCCTACCAGAAGGCAGTGCTGGGCACCTGCTTGGTCGACAGTGCAAACTCAGGAAGAGAGTCTCACTCTAATTCTCAGGAAATATTTTTTTGATCTCCACACAAAAACACAACCAATAGCATTTACCACTAATTCATTGATTATATTTGCCTAATTTATCAATGTAAGCAGGAAATCGATGAAGTCAGAATAGTATTTATCCTCTCTTTGTGGATTCCTCTATACGCTTGCATCTCAGAATATTGTAAACAGAAATATAATCTAGCATACATTTTGTGTTATGAATATTGGTTACAACAATATCACACCTTTTGGTATTTTCTATTAACTCCAAGGGAGCAATACTTTTGTAACCTATATTTAGGACACACTATTTATGTCAGATGATATACTGACAACGATATTCTTACCTTCTGGATGAGGGCTTGAGACATACTGCCAAAGACCAGTGGGCTACACCGTTTCATCAATACGGTGTGCTGTTTATGATCTCCCGAATTGTGCATATATATATATGTAAATCAAGCATATGGGGTATTTGATAACCGACTTATGGAAGGTTTTGCTTCCTGTTCACCCATATGTCAGTAATCCCCCAGAAACATGAAAATACATACAAGTCAATGAATCTTTAAATTTGACTTTGTCTAACTTCACATTGACTATTATTGGACTTGCGATGAGGTATCATTTTTACGTGTTCAATACTCGATGAGCTTTTAATTGTTCAGCCTCACCAGCCTGAGAACCCACCAGAAACAAGCTGCGGCATTTTTACACGCACCGGTTTTCGAGCTGTAAGCCAACTTCACACACAAGAAGAAATGTCTGCCCATGGCGGCCACATCATTTTTCAAATGCCACATCAAGTCTTTTAAGAGGATGCCCATCCATCATGTTTGGCAGAGAGCATCCATCACTATAGAAACCAAATCATTTAAGGCCTGTCAGAGGCTGGAGACAAAGACACAAAACAGGCACCCATCGCAGTGCGGAAAAATGATCAGGTTTCTTTTAAAATGTTTAAAATGTTTACAATTCTGCCTCTCGTGGGCCCGGATAAACTGTTTGTTCCGAAATCATAGTACAGACACCTTGCTCTTATAAGAAAAAATACGCAAATCTCTGGAAGTTATGATTTAATCAAATGTTTTCAGAAACAATAATGTATTTTTTTTAATGCTGAAGAATAATTTAGAATGGGGTTTAAATATGTCTCAACGGTTGCTGATACATACATTCCTACTATAACTACAGCATGGTTCAGTTAAACACACACCTGCTACAACACCAACACAGAGCGTGAGTAAACAAGTAAACATACCCATGCTCAGACTACAACTCGTTCTAGAAGTAAAAATAGACCTGCTATAACAGCAGAACATAGTGAGTAAACATGTCTTTTCTCTGATACAATTAATTCAAATATTGCAAATGTTACAAGCACACGACTGGAGCACACAGTGTGAGCAAACATACTCAACTATAACAATAGCTCATTCTTCAAGTATAAAAACACCTGCTGCAGCCACAGTAAGGTTGGAGTTAAGCATACTCTTTCTATAACTACTGAAAAATTCAGATAATATTAAGCAAATTTACTAAAAAAGAATACAAAGGTTACAGGGACGTTATTGGTAGGAATTAGCATTAATAAAAACTTAGAAATTTACCAAAAAAAAAAGGTTACAGGGATGGTATAATTAGGAAATTAAATTAAAAAAAAATAGAAATTCAATAAAAAAAACAAAGGTTACAAGGACATTATAGTTATGCTCAGATTGTATTGTCTGTTTTGGGGACCAGACCCAAAATGGCTGCTCGCACTTCCTGGTTGAAGTATTGGCAGTCAATAAGATCACTGCACGACATCAGCAAGATGTGGCCGGCACTATCGAAAGTTGGGGTGCCGAATACCAAGACTGCATAGTCTTGATTCCACATTGTACCTCCTTAATTCACCAGCTGACAATTCCTTTTTCCTTATCTCACTCTAGCAGATTCTTTTTCATCCCTACGTTACCCTTTGACACTATGTTTCTGTCTTTCTATTCAACCTTTCCTCTTTTTGTGTTTTTCACTGGCTTGTTTGGATCACATTTTGTCGAGGAAAACAAGGTGCCAGACCCACAAAACGAGTGCTGGTGGGCCTCACCTGCAACTACAAGCTCAAATTAAGCACTGGGAGAGTTATTTACAAGCTCATTCCGCCACTGGTGAGTACTTTTTTAATGTACCAGCGTCGCAATGAGCTTGTCCAGATTTACAGGGACACGAAAAGTCACCCTGCGCGACTTGTCATGGCTATGTAAAATGGGCCCCTTTCACCCATTACTCTGCGTGAAAGGGTCATTCCATGGGTGTTGCTGTGGGTGTTCGCACACAGCATCCATGGAACTTGATGCATTCCCAGTTTTACAGCATTTTGTAAAACAGGGAATGCTTCACATTTCTACGCCTCCCCTGGTGAGGCATAGGAATGGCACAACTAGGAGGAATACTGGTATATCTCCTTGTTTTTTCCTCTTCGTATGCATGATGCTTTCTGCTGCAGGCATAGATAGAGGAAAATGCCATTAATTATTGTTTTTTGTGCAGGAAGGTGCGCCTTCCGGCACAAAAACAATCATCTCCGCAAGTGCAAGCACTCTTGCAAAATGATGCAAGGGTGCCTGTGCTGGTGCATGGCAGCTAATTGTGCACCAGCGCAGGGGAAAACATAGGTATGGGTCGTATTGTTGATAATATGACACATCCCAGTCAGTGCCTTGAAAATGACGCAGCACGGCACAGCTAAATGGCTTGCAGCTACACACTGTGTCATATTCTTGTAGCTAAGGCCCGGGGTTTGAGTAAACATACCCATGTATTACTACAACTCATTCTACAAGTGCATATATACCTGGTATAACAGCAGTACAGAGTATGATTAAACATACCTGCGCTATGAATGCAGCTCATTCTACAAGTAAACACCCACCTGATACAACTACATTCCAAGATGTAGTCAATCATTCTCATGATATAAGTACAATGCAGCACACTTGCTCTGTAACTTGAGTACATGCTTCAGGTGAAGAAACTACTACTATAACTACACCAGAAGATACAGGTAATTATACACATATTACAGTCTTAGCACAGGCTGTAGATAGTTGTTATGACTCCAACACTATATGTATGAAAATATTTTCCTGCTACAATTATAATGCGTGCAGCAGGTAATCATGGGGCATATTATCAAGGGATTTATCTCCGCTTTTTTGGCTTTAGAAGCCAAGAAAGCGGAGGAAAAATTATCTCCCTATTACCTAGCTGTCGCTAACACCATTTAGCGACAGCTAGTAGGAGATAGTGACCATCTTGGGCCCCACTTTGCATGTCAGAGATATTTATCACTAATGACATGCAAAGTGGGCGTGCCAAGATGTTAGCGACTGGAAACAGTCACTAACATCGCTATCTCCTATTACCAACTTTTGGAGATATTCGCGCTAAGCGCGAATATCTCCAAAAGCTAACACCTGCCCTGAGCAGTTCTTAGCCATGTTATCCAATGGGAGGTGGATAACATGGCTAAGAGCATTAGCTCGGTAATGCATGAATATCGCTGACTTTACAGCGATATTCATGCATTTCGGCCGATTTTTATCGCTTAGGATATAAACCTTGATAATAGCAAGGCTCCTAAGTGATAACAATCGCCGCAACAGGGCGATAAAATATTGCCGCTAAGCCAACTTAGCGATAATTATCGCTAGTTGTTGGTAATATGCCGTCATATCTCTGCTGCTATCACTATACAGGCTGTGGTTAAACACACTTCTACTTTAACTACAGGACGGTTAAACAGATTTCTCCTATATCCTAAGAGCAGGATGCATATAGACATACTTCTCTAATTATAACTCAAGTTGACATACTACTTGTTCGAGCTATATCACTGGCTGCAAACAAACATACTCCTGCTACAATTATCATGTAAGCTAAACATGGTACTCTCTTGTTGCTGCAATAGCACACGCTGGACCGGATTCACAAAAGTAAACCTACATTTTTTTGTAAATTTACTAATTTTTTGCTGTTTGCAAACTACAAGTCAATAGTCAGTTTATGACTGCGAAATCTCCGAAGAAGTAAACCTACTATTAACTCGTACTTGGTAAATAGCAATAAAATAGTAAACTTTCACAAAAGTGTAAGTCTACCTTCGTGAATCAGGCTCTTTGTGGATGAGAATACTACTCTAATGACCATGGTTTTGTAGTTCAGCATAGTCCCGATAAGATTCCAACACGTTTCAGGAAACATACTCCTGCAATAACCTCAACATGGGCTCCTTTTGAGGATCCTTCTGTTACCACCACAACATGTGCTGCAGGTTAACCTACATCTGCTGCAGCACAGGCTGGGCGCTTAACTTTCCAGGCAGTAATTAGTGAAACACTCCTAAAATCTTGTGGTCTACGTTGCGTCCCAGTGCACTTTGTGGCTTCCTGGCAGGGTCTAAATGGCCCCAACAGGACTTATTCTGAGTCCTGAAGGAACACTGTCTAGTAATATGTTCTCTGAGAAAATTCATTACTGCACCCTGCCTTTTCCCCGTGGCCATTTTACTGCGCAATTCCAAGATTTTCTGATTGGAATGGGGACTGTCATACCGTGCGTATGTGGTTTTCCCATGGAATCCATCCGTTTTCTTTATTACCAACCCCTTTTCCCCACGCAAAATCCTCAAAGTTATACGCAACGTACAATACGTTGTTTAAAGATTGTTATGAAAATGGTATGAAACTCTTTAACAATTTAGAATGCATTTTATGTAAGGCAGTTTAAACATTTATATCAAAGCACATTCTCTTATTACTTGTATTAAATTCGGCCCATATGTGTTCTATAGGCCTGTGCATACATCACATGTTCAAAAGGTAATCTAATGCAGGATTTTCTAAATAATGCATAGAAGATCCTCCTACTCAAATAGGTATATTGGACAAAAATACAAATTAGCAACCGTTTTTTTCACATTTTCATTGTGGCCTCAGTGTCCATTATTGTTTATCATCAGATGCATACTGACTTTCTCTTTGTGAACTGAAGTGTGTCTGTGAGTCATTTGCACCTGCTGAGGTTAAACAGAGGTCACTATACAAGTCACACTGGGGTCAGCATTGGCCACTTTGCTATTCACAGTGAGCCCTGGTTGAATTTATCATCCTTTGTGTAATAGATGCATTTCCCTTACAGGACTCTGTAACGCCAGTTCATTTACACCCTTAATCGCTACACAATGGAAGGGGGAAGTTGCGGCCTGCACTCTTTTTGAGGTGCACACAGAGATCTGCCAGCTTCTGCTGGTCCACAGCATGGTATTCTACAAGAATAACAGCATTTTAACACTGTCCTGCTAAAAAAATACCCGGCAAAGAATCGTAAAATTCTGCTTACCTCTATTTACTTTCTTTTAGGGGTAGTCATAGCCCGGGGACTTAAATAAAAGTGGCCACATTAGTTAATTAGCTAGCTAAAAAAAGATGCCCTAGTCTTCGAATCTGGGCAATTTTGATCTTGCCCAGGTAGCACCACCTTACTAGGGACTTGCATATAAATTAAATACACCAATTGGGTGTAAGGCAATTCTACCATCTTGTGAGGAGAAAGCACAAGCACTTTAGGACTGGTTAGCCATGGGAAAGTTAGCAGGGTCCTAAAAGCTAACAAAAACGGGTTCAGAAAACATCAGGATGAAGGCAAACAGTTTGGGGTTGGCCCTGTTGAAAGGTCCAAGTCCAGCAATTACCAAGACCCAAAATGTTGTGGTAACAGTTTTAGAAATTCAAAGCATTCCTCAAAGGAACAGCTTTCACCATAATTATGGTGGCTGCCACAGTGTGATGAGTGCACAGTATTCAAGGGAACAATTAAAGGAATAAGGACTGCTTTAAAAAATATTGGCATTCAGGGAATTGATATGCAGGGTTGGAGCATGGAGGTCTGCTGTCCCTTGTTGTACCCCATGTCTGCATTCAAAGCCATTTGAAAAGGGGTTGCAATGTAGCACATGTCTCATACATATACATTATGCAGGAGTTTATACAATTGCTTGCAAATGCAGTTTTTCAATATGAATAAGTAGTTTATAAGTCACATCACACAATGAATGTGTCTAAAAACCTAACCAGTGCACAGAAATCACTGCTTAGTTTGTGATCACATTTTCTTACAGGGTTCTTAGATTTTGAAAAATAACTTATGAGCTGCTTCGTGTTTTGACTATTAAAGTTTGGAAATAGAGTTTGAAACGATGAGGAATATGTATTCTGGAGATATGTAGGCAGCTTACGTATGTTTTTTTACTACCTTTTGATAGTTGTGAATAGTTTCTTCATCGGCATAATAATTGCCTTCCGAGAACACCACTAAACCCAAAAGAGTGATTTCAAGCTGCTTTTACCAGGGTGTATTTAAATTAAAATCAAAGAGGTTGCACACTGTGTCAAGTAGCACAGAAATGAGGTCTAATGTATGGCCCAGACCTAAAAGCCCTTTAGCAAAATCTGTGATCCATGGGAGCCTTTAGAGTAAAGTAATTTTGAGTGCAAAAAAAATCGTTCTAATATTATAGACTGCAGTCTGAGGAACAAACACATGAAGGCTTGAAATAACATGCCGTCCTCAAGAAATACCCCTTGGGTTTTGATTACCTACTTGAGCTACCATTTTGAAGAATTGCTGTTTTACTTTAAATGAACATTCCACATGGAGCCTGTTTATCCACTGCTTGCATTGAGGATAATAAAAGGCGCGTGCTAATGCATTTTTCCATGATATATATTAGCGTTTATTTTTTTCATATTGGTTAGTACATTGCTAAAAGTGTTGTATGCCCAAAATGCGTTGAGTGCTACATTAGTGTGGGGTGAAATATGAATCACCTCCGGCACTATACAACACACCCCTGAGGCTATTCACACAACACAGGCTCACGTACCACATGCCTACAGACAAGAAGATGCCACTGGCACTGACAAAACCCCCAACTCAGACTTTCAGGGAGAGTGGGAAATCAACAGATCACAACACACTCTGGAACACCATTAGGTAGTACAAACGCAACACAGTGGCACTATAATTTTTTTTTTTTTAAATCTTTTTTTTAATTGGTTTTTATTTGAACCATAGTTCCCAGCAATCGGGAAGAGTAACAATTCGGATGCGCACACTTACAGTGGGAAAGGCCAGCATTCGCAATACAAAATGCCAGATACATAAGTGTAGGAAATGGAGAAAGGTTACATCTAAAGCTCTGTGAAGCATTTAACTCAGTCAACGTGTAATTCCCAGTCATAGTTTGTTGCCTGTGAACCTCGCAGGTAAGTCAATGACATAGATGTGCGTCACAATGTGCAAAGGAAAATTTAGAACTAAAAGCATTATGGAATAGTAACACAACTCAAAGTGGCTCACGCCGGTCCCCTCTGCCCCACACCGATGCCCAGCCAGCATAAAATGGTAGGGCAACATCTCAGCTTAATATCCCAATGCATGCGTATTGCAGAGCCTGCATGAGTAAAATGAGATTATTCTTGCAATATTGCCTCAGCCACACGGTGCGCTCCTGAGTCATCGGGCGATTCGTCCAACCTGGTCTCTCCCATCATCATGTCTTTTTGTCATGAGTCGGGGGCATTCTTCTGTCGCAAGTCATGTAATATGACATTCCAGTGTGTACCTATAGGCACCCTGTGGAGTCCCATAGGGGCAGATTTACAAGCCCCTTGCCCCACTTATGCGTCACCTTTCCCATGTTACAAGTGACCCAAAAGTGGCGCAAGGGGCTTGTAAATCTGCCCCATAGTTTCTTCCCTGTTTAGCGCAGTGCTTTTGGCTTGGGCCCACACAAGCAGAAATCGACGCCAGGCCAGGTCTGGGGTTAGCTCAGGCAAAATCCATAGCCTGGTGATTAATCGTTTGGAGGAGATATGGAGGAGATCTGCATCTAATAAGTGGCATCTAGAGCAGCATTCATCCGTTCATTGGCAGTAGTTGGTGATTTTTGCCAGCGTAAGATAGGCCTGGTGAGTGATGTAGTATTGGATCAGGCGGAAACGTGCATTCTGGGGGACAAGTATCAGGCCCTCCAATATGGAGGCCAATTCCTTATCTGTGCACGTTCAGGAGCGCTCCCTCTCTCAGTTTCTCCTCAGGGCGGTAAGTGTGGTTGCAGTTAAGTTGGCAGAGGGATGCTGCAAACCATCGCGTGAGGTGCCGCCATGTTCACAGAACGTGGAGGTACTGGATTGTTAGATGTGTGGGTAGTTTTGGCTGTGCATCTCTCACCTTGTGGCCTGGTGCTATGAAGAGCGACGTATGTAGTAGGAACAAACCCGGACAGTCCCTAATTCACTATCAGCATGTTGTAGGGGAACAGTTTGCAGTCTGTGTAAAACCCGCCTAAGCACTGTAGCCCAGCAGCAAGCCAGGCAGCCACATCTGTTGATGAAGTAGTAACATAGCCTCTGGGTGTGCCCAGTATGGGGAGTGCAGGTGCATACAGTGCTATAGATCTCATGTGATGTAAACTACGCCGTTAGCGTTTAAAAGCAATGTCCAGTTGGAGAAGTTCCGAAGACCGCTTGTGTGTACAGGGATAAAAAAGGTCAAGCAGTGCCGACTGGGTCCAGGCCGGGGTTAATGCAGCGGTGTCTGATACTTGCTCCCCACCATCCATCTAGCTGCCCACTGGAGCTGGGAGGCAAGGAGGTATTGCTCCATGTTGGGCACAGCGAGCCCACCCTGGTCAGTGGGGAGATATAATTTGGTTAGTACCACTCTGCACTGAGATTTGTTCCAAATGAACTCCCGGATAAGCCCCTTCAGAGCTGTGAAATAGGGGAGTGTAATATAGAGGGGTAAGTTGTTGAAGAAGTAGAGCAGTCTAGGTAAGGCTACCATTTTGAGAAATGCCACCTGTTCCATGACAAAAATTTGAAACGTTTGACAGAACGATATTTGGGAGCAAAGGGCAGTATTTGCCCATGTAAGATCACCATCCAGTAAGTCAGCTGGCTGTGGTAAATATGAACTACTATGTAACAAAACACGGTGGGTTGCCATTTGACCTGGACTCCATTAATCACAAGTGCAGGAGACGAGGGGACAAAAGGAAAGAGGTGTGATTTGGCCCAGTTGAACCGCATCCCAGATAGGGTAGAAAATTCAGTGAGTGTCTCAGCTAGGGTATCAGGTGCCAACCTCACGTCTCAAAGGTACATGAGGATATCATCAGCATACAGTGATATAATATGTATCTCATCTGCCAGCGGGATCACCCAGTCAGAACCACGAGCCCGGACTTCCGATCGAGCGGTTCACTGGCCAATGAGAAGAGTAACAGGGAGAAAGGACATCCTTGGCGCATGCCCCCTGTAATGAAAGTGGTGTGGATATAGATGTTGCAGTGTATAGCAGTTTATTCATCTGCAGAGAGTGGCATTCCACACTAAAGTGAGTGAGCACCTTGAATAGGTAACCCCATTCCAGACAGTCGAAAGCTTTCTCTCTGTCTAGAACCAGACACCCACAGTGTGGCCATCAGCTTGGGGAATATTAAGAGATCCTAGCCAGGATAAATCCATTTTGATCTTTGTGGATGAGTGGTGGGACTAGTGGGGCCAACCGATCAGCTAGAATTTTGGCCAATATCTTGTAGTCACTATTGAGAAGTGCTAAGGGTCGATAGGAGGCCAGTGTCATGGGGTCCAAGTTCGGTTTCGGGAGGGAGATAAGTAAAGCCTCACGTAGCGACTGGGGTAGGGGGTGTGTCATAAGGGATTCCTCAGACACAGCGAGCAGATGAGGAGCCAGTGTCGAGGCCTCTGCTTTGTGAAACTCGGCAGGTAGACCCTCTGGGCCTGGGGACTTGGCAGAGGCCAGAGCCCTGATGGCACCTCTGACCTTAGTTAGGGTGAGTGGTTCATTGATCTCCTCTGGCTGTAAAGGTGTAACGCGGGGATGATTGAGTGCACTGAGGAACGTCCCTAGTCGAGTCTGGTCAGTCTCTGTCATCGACTGGTAAAGTATGGTGTAGTGTTCATTTACTTCTGCATGTATTTCATGCTGGGTGTGGAGTAGCTAGCCTGTATCCGAGGTGAGTGTGAGGATGGGTTGCCTCAGTTGGTCCTGCCGAATTACCCAAGTGAGTAATCTACCTGCACGGTCTGAAGTTGCACGTGCGCCCGAGACGTATGCAGCATAGTTCAAACATCAGATGCATTCTAGTAAGGAGGTGTGTTCACAAGCGCCTCAGCCAGTCTCCTTGCGTATTCCGGGTCCATCGCGGCCTATGTCTCCAGTTAGATGAGGACGCGCTCAATGCGTGCAATGTCGCCATCCAACTTCTTATGGGTGCTCCACGTGAGCCCCAGGCAGTAACCCCTGAAGGATACATTGAAAGCATCTCATTCCACTCGCCTATCGGTGGCCATGTTAGCATTAAGTTTGAAATATTCTGCCAAGCCTGCTCCCCATAAAAGGAAAGGTGGGTTTAAAGTGCAGTGGGCTGGAGTTGCCATGTAGGTATTGCTGGTAAAGTGTCCCCCTATGTATGCTGCAAGTACTGTTGATTGCGGCCTGAGTGGGTACGACCCAAATAATCTGTGTCGAGCCTGAGGAGTAAATTATGCAGTGAGGAGTAGAAAGAGTACATTGTGTGGATTGCGCGTACGCCATATGTCCGCGAGTTACCAGTGTGAGAGTCAGTGAGCAAGTACTTGTGGATTGGAAGTGCCAGGTGTGCAGGAAGGGGAGAAAAGGAGCAGTCAAGTGCCACATCGAGTGGAGTTAAAGTCACCGCCCAGTAGCTATGGGACCTCACTCCAGTCAGACAACTTAGTGGACAGTGCATTGAGAAATGTGGTTTGGTCTGTGTTCGGGGGATAAATTGCTCCCAGTAATAGGTGTTGTCTACCTAAGCGCCCATTCAGTAACACAACCCTGCCATCTGAGTCAAGGATAATGTCATCAGCTGTAAAAGGGACTCCTGGTCCAACCCATATCAGCGCTCCCCTTGCAAATGAGGAGTAGTCCATGGAGAACACCTGTCCCCTCCACCTCCGCTGGAGTCTAAGGTCCTCTGTCTGTGCCAGATGTGTCTCTTGCAGGAGAGTTACGTGTGTGGCATGGCGTTTTCGAGTCAGAGTAGACTGCATATGGGCAGGAGGGTGTGTGCATCCCTCTCATGTTCCATTTGATGAAATAAGTGTGAGTCATAAGGGGAGTGAAAGTACTACTCATGAGTCAACAGCACGCAATGCCAGTATATATGTCCTTGGGTGCAGGTGGTGGGCACATTGGGGAACCTAGGGCAATCCGTCCCAACAGGAGAGGGGAAAAGCCCAGAATAAGGAACATCATTGGGGCAGAGGTACAACAGGTATGCACCAAATTGTCCAACAGTTGAAACTAAGAGCTGGTCCCATTTGCCACGCAGTGGGGGCTAGAGGGGGACACAAAAGACGAGTGCATTTCACCCCAAGTCTCAGGAGTCGTGGGCCCCAATATATTTGATATCTAGGAAAGAGGCTAGCTTGCGCCATATCGAGGACCTATCCCTGTGTCTCGATGAACCAAGTTAGGGTGAGGGGCAGGGTGAGGGGCAGATATGAGTTGAGTAATCAGCACCTGCAATGTAAGAGAAACAGATTAATGCACACTGAAATAACATCACAGGGGGCACACATGGCACCAGCATGGCAAGGTTGGCAATCATGTCCTAGTGCGCAGAGGGTTAAAGAAGGTCATCCGCAGACTGAGGAGTAACCCCTGGCCGAGCAACTGAGTCAATATCAGATGGCCACGCCACAGATGAGGCACTGAAGAATTATATGGATGCAACATCTCGGTCCGGGGATAGGACTTTGTCACTCATCGCAGACGCACTTTCCAGGGCTCACCTCCTCTCCTGTATGAGCTGTTCCAAATTTGGTGCATTTGGGGGCATCCCCGCCACTGATGCTGGTGGCGGCGCTCAACCATCGCATCCTCCAGGGTTTCCCCTTTCATGAGAAGGGTCTTGACACCTCGACACCAGTGGACTCCAGCCAGTTCCATGCCTCATCTGCTGAGTCAAAGAAGTGTGTGGTCCCCTCTGATGTCCCTCAGAGCTTTGCAGCAAATAGGAGCGAATATCTCATGTCCAGTCCCCGAAGCCTTTTTTTAACCACAAGAAACAAACTCTTTCAGCGTTGCACTGCCACGGTGTAATTGTGGGAAATCATGAGGTGGCATTTTCCAGTCATATGGTTGGCAGTTTGCGCGCTGCATGGAGGATAGCATTGCAGTCTTTATAGTTGAGCAGCCGAAACAGGAATGGTCTAGGGTTAGCCCCAAGCGGTGGGCAGTGGCCTGGCATGTGGTGCGTTTGTTCAATGGCAAAGAAGGAAGATAGTTCCAAGGCGAGAAGTATCGTGTGGATCTAATTTTCAATGTAGTTCACTGCGTCGGCACCCATCCAAGCCTTCCGGGAGTCCCACTATGCTTATATTATTTCATCTGGACTTGCTTCTGTATCTTCCACTCAACTTTCCAATGTGTGGAAACGTTCCAGCAAACCCTTTAAATGCGTCACAAAGTCCCTTGTCAGCTGGCTTGCTATGGTCTGCATGTAGCAAAATAAAGTCCACTGTGACCCTGTCTATTCTGCTCTTGGGCAACAAGCGTGTTTGTTCAAGGGTGGTGCCAATTTTCTCCACAGCCTGCAGAACCACTTCCAGTGTGGCTCCCAAAGATGCCTCAGAGTCCAGGAGGGTCGGTACAGCTCGGTCTCGGTTTGGTCGCTCACTCTTTGTTGGGGGCCCTGGCATTGCAAGGTGAGTACCAGTGCAGTTAGTGTAGTTCAATAAGTAGCGGATATATGACACAGGCAATGGTTTGGGGGCCCAGCCAAGGCTTGGGGCACAGGGGACTCCATGCGGTGACCCTAGGAGAAAGAGACTCTGTGTGGTTGTTTGACAATGTCACTTCGCAAGTGTGGCACAGTAGAAGAGCAGCCCGTTCTGCTTAGTGGTTCAGCAAAAGACGGTTGGAGCAAGGGCCCACTTGCGTGCGCATGGTATATCTATGGCACTGCAGATTGATAACAGCCTTAAATTCCCAGTGGGGAGCGGCCCCAGTGTAGAGCAGTATTCAGTGCAACGTGCCTGCAGAAGTCAGTTGCCTGTCCCCTGGAACCCACAGCACTAGCCTTGTTTGTGTCAGTAAGCCGCAGTGAGACACAGCAAGGTCCGGAAGGGAATCCTATGAAGGGGTCTGCAACACATGGAGGTCCTGATCAGTGCAGCAGAGTTTCCAGGACACTGCAGCTGTATTATTTAACTGGCAGCAGGGCCACAGGCTCTCACATTAAGAAGCAGCAGATGCAGGTGAGCACTATTTCCCAGTATAAGCCAGTGGTCTCTGGCAGGCCCTGTTCCCAGTGTGGTCAGCAGGTGCACCCCCGACCCCAAATGGCTCCTGCAGAGATCCACCTCGGAGGGAGAAGATGCAGGTCCACTCATGGCCCTGGAAGCAGTGGCAGGTGGGCCTATAGCCTCCCCCTTGCAGGTTCTAAAGGTGCATGAACAGCACTGCAGCCAGGAACGGGCCTATGCCCAAAGAAGGGACTCACCCATCTCCTAGGTGATCCGCTCACAAGGCTCCATGTCAGCCACTTTTAGGCCACGGAGGGTATTGCAGTGCTGGTAGTGCTATTGTTTCAGTTCAGGGAAGCGGGTGCTGGGAACGGCCCAGCCCGGTCTTGGCACATGGGGGAGGGTGGAGAAGGCCATCTACTGCCTGTGCTAGTCCCATGCACTGCACCCGGTACAACTTGTCAGTTCACCTGTTGGGTCCGCCAGCTTCAGTTGTAGGCAGCAGACCGCCCCTCGGGGGCTTCCACTGCAGCTCCGGGCTCCCAAGCGGCACTGCACCTCCCAGTCCTCCCCACCAGGCCGTTGTCGCTTGCGGATTCCTCGTCTCAGGTTTGCACGGGTTGCCCCACACCAACCGCCTGGTAGTGGCACCACTGGACACGGGGTGACCTCAGAGGTGTTACGGCCTGGCAATCTGCCATCATTAGGTTCAGGAGCACAGGATATTTGCCGGATGGCGGGCTGAAGTGCAGAGCAATTCTAAGTTGCGCCTGCCTTCTTAGCCGGGTTAGCCAACACAGTGGCACTGTCATATTGTGAACCTTAATGAAGACAGACGCACACAAATGAACACTTGAAGTGAATGCTAGTGTTCCTTTCTGCAACTACAAATCTACAAACTTATTGATTTCAGGTTCTTAATTGAAGAAAGGCTATGAGGCCTATCTCCCATGTGTTAACATATTTCTCTAGGACTACTCACAAAATACATTAAGACATATATGGACACCTTATAACCCTGTCTCACACCATCCATGCATATTGCTTCAGCAGAATAACACAAGACTAGGGGGGGTCATTAGGATGACGGGCGTACTTAGTCCGCCCGCCATCCTATCGGGACTCCGGACCGCCCGCCATAAGAACGGGAGTCCCGTGGGTGGAATTAGGATGCGGCCGCCACAGTGGCGGCCGCATCCTGCATTTATAACATTGTGGCGGGCGGTGCTCTCTGCACCGCCCGTTACAATGCCATAAATGCATGTATGCATTTGCATACACAATGCTGCAGGCACCGCGCTGTGCCTATCGCATTGTATATGCAAATGCAGGGGGGTACCACAGGTGCCCCAGTGTACACCCCCCTCCCTCCTTCACTTTGGGGTCCCGCAGGGGGCCCCCAAAGTGAAGACCGCATGCCTTTCCGTGGTGGCATCGCCACCACGGAAAGGCACCTGCCCTGGCCCATCGTAATATGCCTGGCGGTGTCTAATAGATACCGCCACCATATTATTCCTTTTCCGCCCCGGCCGCAAGGCGACCGGGTCGGAAAAGTGGCGGACATACTAATATGGCGGGGGGATTCGGAAGAGGATGGCGGGAGGATTGCCCCTGCCAGGCTGGCGGTGGTTACCGCCAGCCTGGCGGGGGCAATCCGCCCGCCATCCTAATGGGCCGCATAGTCTTCATAAGAAATACAAACTAACCAAATGCACCAACATGGGTCAGGTGAAAGGATAGTACTGTCTCCATATACTTTCTGACTGTCTTAGCTGACTCCTCTCATTGTAAAGTTGGATTTTTAATCAAAATTTTAAAAATACCACTTTTAGAAAGTTGTTATTTTCTTGCCTGAACCATTTGGTGCCAGCCGCATGACCCTGGGTCACATGACTAGGTTTAGCGGTCAGTTGCGCTTTGTGTATTGCTTCCACACAGTGAGACAACGAGAAGATGGGCATTGGGAGGATGGGCCACACTAAGTTAACTATGGGAAGGAGCTTTCAACTACCACACTTGCACATTAAAAATACTCTGCCTGAGCACACTCACAAAGAGTTTGACACTGGTGTATTATAACCACAGGCAAGCTAGGGCCAGGGCAGGGACAAAGGAGATGCCTGATACCTCGGAGGTAGAAACACTATAGAAGCTCTATTCTTTCAAAGTAGGCAACCTATATAAATATTGGACCTCAGACCACAACTCTCCAGAACACTTCTGGACAAGTGTAAGACTATGCAAGGAAGGATTGCTGTGCTGATTAAAGGACTGTCACTGTGCTGGACTGCTGCCCTGCTGTGCTCTTGTCTGGGTGAGAAGGACAGGACCTGTAACCTGTACCCAGAACAACCTGAATGACTCTAGAGCTAGTCTCTTGTGACCAGCAACTGGACTCTGCAACTGTGAGTTCTACTCTGCCAAATGGTGTCACTCCAGTCCTGGACTCTTGGAAGTGGGCCTGAAGGTGCTCTCCCCGTCCATCTGTGGACCCAGCAGAATCAATGCATCACCTCTGCTGCATGGACTACCCCAACATCAAGACTTTGCATCGCCTTCGCAACCAGCAGGCGCAACAGAACTCTGCTGCACAACACATAACCAGCACCAGCCCTCGTATCGCAAGCCCCGAGTTGATGGCATCTCTCGACAGCGATGCAGGAATCCTCATTGCAAGTCCTGCATATTCTTCGAAACCAGCTGGTGAGTGACACATCCTTGACACAGGCCTTCATAGACCAATCTCCCTCATTTATGGCTTTCCTGATGATGGCGCTGGACCTTGCATGGCAGCCTCGTAGCTCCCTGACCAGGACCTCGCATTACCTCGGCTGCCTGACACATCCTCAACGCGGAACCTCACAACGCTCGGCAAACCAAGATGTAAGGAACTCTTCCTTAGCAGGCATAACTGGGAACCTGTAGCTGGTTCATACTCGAATGTGGAAGGCCTGAACTTGTGACTTTGTTCCCTGTTTAGTGCAACCAGATATTCACAGTTGGGGATTTGTGCTTTTTGTCACAATATACAAGGAATTTGTTAAACTTGCATATCTCCGGTTCTACTGATTGGATTTTGGTCTTGTTAATTAAAACTTGCTCTATTTGTTTAATTTCATGTGGGATCTTTCTTGTTGTGATTTCACTGTATAAATACTTTGCACATTCCTTCTAGGTTAAGCCTGACTGCTCTGTGCCAGGCTACGAGAGTTAAGTGCAGGTAAGTTTGGGGTTTGCTTGTGACTCCACCCTGATAAGGATTGTGGTTTATGCTTGAGAGGGGTTTCACTCCCCTTAACCAGCAAACCGATTTGTTACACTAAGTATTTCACTGTGCTCTCATTCCATATTAAGGGGAAGTCTGGTGTAAATGTAATGGTGTTTCAAGGGAGAGGGAAGGCAACCTATTTGTTCCAGAGAGTCCCAAATCGTGATGAATTCCCTCTAAATTTGATTCAAACTCAATTGCAGATGAATCGGAGGACACGTTTGTTATAGTTTTGGCATAATTTGGCAGCAAGCGGCTCCAGGGCAAGAACTAATGGCATTGGGGATAGAATGCATCCATATCTTATACCTCTGTGAGTCTGAAATGGGGTGAAAACAAGACCATTCACCCTGCCATGAACAGTGGGATTTGAATAGAGTAGTTGTATTGAATTCACAAAGAGGGGAGGTAGGCTCATCTGACTCACTATGTCCAAAAGATATGTACATTCAACAGACTTAAATGCCATTGTGGCATCTAGGAAGATTGCTGTCCAGTGGTTGTCATGGCAAATTTGGTGCAGTATTGCAAACATAGGGGCAGATTTACAAGGAAGTGCTGCAGCGCGGAACGCAAGCCCATTGGCTGCGCCACGCTGCAGCACTTCCACAGCGACATATTTACAACAATATGTCACATTCCTGTGCTCTACCCTGCACTGGCGCACAAACTGCTGCCATGCGCCGGCCCAGGCACCCTTGCAAGGATGCCTGCGTCATGGGGAGATTGTTTTTGTGCAGGAAGGGGCACCATCCTGCACAAAAGCAACCACTACATGCATTTTACTCTTTCAATGCGTCCTGCAGACTGCAGCACGCGTTGAAAGTGGAAAAAACAATGAGAAATGAAAACAATTCCCCTCGTTGCGCCTCGCTACGCCACCCTTAGGGTGGCGTAGCATTTAGACGCATTTCCAGATTAACAATTCCTCATAAATCTGGAAATGTGTCTTGTTCCATGGGTGTTGCGTGGGAACGCCCGCAGCAACACCCATGGAATACCCCTTTCACGCGAAGTGCTGCATGTAAAGGGGCCATATTTACAAGGAGAGGAAAAGCCAAGCAAGTTGGCTTTTCCTGTCCTTGTAAATATGGAGCAGTAACATGTGCCACCAGTACGTCACAAAAATTGATGTACTGGTGGTGCAGGGGGCTTGTAAATCTGCCCCACGGTATGTAGGTTGTGTAGAATGGAACGACCCAGCTTGAAGGCTAGTTGGTTTAGCCAAGCAAGGCCAGATGGTAGCGGGAGCAGCCTGTTACCAATGTGTTCGCCAAGAATGTTGCTTATGCCACACTTAATCAACGACAATGGTCCATATGAATCTTTCCTTGGGCTGCTACCGAGCCACCCCGAGACGCACCCACGGACCCTTCTGCTGCAACTCCTGCAAGTTCACCTGCATCCGGACCTGCACCACTCCAGCAGTGCCCAAGACCTCGACGAGCAACAGCAGCAGCCACCTGAAGTGCATCCTGCTCAACACCCGCTCAGTCCACAGACACGCCGTCGAGCTCTGGAACCTGCTCGACACCACAGCCCCAGACGTCGCCTACCTCACGGAAACCTGGATGAACGCCTCCTCAGCGCCCGACATCGCCATCGCCATCCCGGACGGCTACAAGATCATCCGGAGGGACCGCGTCAACCAGACAGGAGGAGGCATCGCCATCATCCACAGGAACTCCATCCGCATCACGACCAACACCGACGACACCCTCGCACCCGCCGAGCACCTGCACTTCCAGATCCACATCCACCCCAAGACCACCCTCAGAGGCACCCTCATCTACAGACCCCCGGGACCACGCACACAATTCAGCGAGGACATCGCCGAAGTCGTCAGCCCGCACGCCCTCCTCTCCGCTGACTACATCCTCCTCGGGGACCTCAACTTCCACCTGGAGAACAACAACGACCGCAACACCACCACCCTGCTGGACAACCTCGCCAACCTCGGACTCAAGCAACTGGTGACCACCCCCACCCACTACGCCGGAGACACACACTCGACCCCGTCTTCTCCTCCAGCAAGGACATCGCCTTCAGCCACGCCACCGGACTCCACTGGACGGACCACAGCTGCGTCCACTTCAGCTTCAAAAGGACCACAATCCACCACCAACAGCAAAAGGTTGCACGCAGAAGCTGGAACAAGATCACAGCCGACCAGCTCACAACTTCCCTGAGCAAGAACCCACCCACCAGCGCAATGAACCCCAGCCAAGCGGCCACCAACCTCACGAAGTGGATCAGCGACTGCGGAGACGACCTCGACCCTCTGAGGACCCCGCCTAGCAGACCCGGCAGCAAGAAAGCCCCATGGTTCACCGACGAACTCAAGAACTCAAAGAAGAACTGCAGAGCCCTTGAGAAAGCCTGGCGCAGAGACCCAACACCGGACAACATGACTGCCCTCAAGCTTGCCACCCGAAAACACCACCAACTGATCCACACCACCAAGAAAACTGCTTGCAAGGAACGACTGGACAACAACGCACACAACAGCAAGGAACTCTTCAACATCGTTAAAGAGCTCTCCAACCCCAACGCCGGAAACAACGACATCACCCCTTCGCAAGACCTCTGCAACTCCCTAGCCTCCTACTTCCACAACAAGATCGCGGACATACACAACAGCTTCAGCACTCAACCGACGCACGCCACGACCGAACCACCGCCCCCCACCACCACCCTCCGCGCCTGGACCCCGATCAGCACCGAAGACACCGTCCGCACGATGAACTCCATCCACTCCGGATCTCCGACCGACCCTTGCCCTCACCACATCTTCAACAAGGCCGACGCTGTCATCGCACCCCACCTGCGGGACATCATCAACACCTCCTTCAACACCGCCACCTACCCGGAGAACTGGAAGCACGCCGAACTCAGCGCCCTACTAAAGAAGCCATCAGCCGACCCCTCCGACCTCAAAAACTACCGACCCATCTCGCTGCTCCCGTTCCCCGCTAAAGTCATCGAGAAGACCGTCAACAAGCAGCTGGCCGCCTTCCTCGAGACGAACGGATCCCTCGACCTCTCGCAGTCTGGCTTCCGGGCCAACCACAGCACCGAGACCCCCTGATCGCAGCCACCGATGACATCCGAGTTCTGCTCGACAACAGAGAAACAGCGGCCCTCATCCTCCTAGACCTCTCCGCGGCCTTTGACACTGTCTGCCACCTTACCCTAGTACAGCGCCTCAGCAACGTCGGAATCAAGGAGAAGGCACTGGAGTGGACCATCTCCTTCCTCTCCGGAAGGACACAGAGAGTCCGCCTCCCCCCGTTCAGATCAGAAGCCATCGAAGTCATCTGCGGCGTTCCTCAAGGCTCCTCGCTCAGCCCAACCCTCTTCAACGTCTACATGAGTCCCCTCACAGCCATCGCACGCCAGCACAACCTCAACATCATCTCCTACGCCGACGACACCCAGCTGATCCTCTCCCTCACCAACGACGCCGCCACCGCCAGAGCCAACCTACACGAAGGGATGAAAGAGGTAGCTGAATGGATGAAGAACAGCCGCCTGAAACTGAACTCGGACAAGACGGAAGTCCTCGTCCTGGGATCCTCACCCTCCGCCTGGGACGACTCCTGGTGGCCCCCTGCCCTAGGCAGCGCACCCAAACCAACAGACCACGCACACAACCTGGGCTTCATCCTGGACTCCTCCCTCTCCATGACCAGACAAGTCAACGCCGTCTCCTCGTCGTGCTTCAACATCCTACGAATGCTACGCAAGATCTTCCGGTGGATCCCCACCGAGACCAGGAAGACGGTCACCCAGGCCCTCGTCACCAGCCGACTGGACTACGGCAACTCCCTCTACGCCGGAACCACCGCCAAACTCCAGAAGAGACTCCAGCGGATCCAGAACGCCTCAGCAAGACTCATCCTGGACATCCCCCGTCGCAACCACATCTCCGGACACCTGAGAGACCTGCACTGGCTCCCGGTCAACAAGAGAATCACATTCCGTCTCCTCACCCACGCACACAAAGCCCTGCACAACCAAGGCCCAGGATACCTCAACAGCCGCCTCAATTTCTACGCTCCCAAACGCCAGCTTTGATCGACGGGCCACGCCTTCGCCGCCGTCCCCCGCATCCGAAGAGCCACCACAGGGGGAAGGTCCTTCTCCTACCTCGCCTCCAAGACCTGGAACTCCCTCCCGACCCATCTCCGCCGGACCCAGGACCACCTCGCCTTCAGGAAGCAGCTCAAGACCTGGCTGTTCGAGCAGTAGTGGAACCCCCCTCCCCAAGCGCCTTGAGACCCTCCGGGTGAGTAGCGCGCTATACAAATGCTTTGATTGATTGATTGATTGATTGATGAGAGTCACTAACATGGCTTTGCGCACAGAGGGGGTAGTGCACTTTCCTCATATGCCTCTTTGAATAACGTTAGGAAGGGGGGCAAAATATCACACTTTTCTTTATAAAATTTTGCTGACAGCCCATCAGGTGCAGTATCTATTTCCTCCATGGAGAATGGAAGAGTAAGATACTCCTGCCGTGAATTGTTGAGCAATGCAAGCACTGTGTCATGTAGATAGTCGGTAGTGTGGTATGTAGTTGAATCTTAGAAATGTATGTAATATGAGCAAAGTCCCTCCACTTTTTCTTCTTCCTTTAGGTG
This sequence comes from Lissotriton helveticus, assembly GCF_964261635.1. NCBI lineage: Eukaryota > Metazoa > Chordata > Amphibia > Caudata > Salamandridae > Lissotriton > Lissotriton helveticus. The sequence goes on from NC_136068.1 coordinate 270,710,400, forward strand.
ATAGGTTCCTTCTGTAACCTGATTGTATGTGTTGTCTCCACACACCCAAGGTTTCTTAAGAAGGCTTGCTAGCGACTTTCCAGGATACTTCCGCTCACCATATCTGCGGGCCTCTGCCTATTTTCCGAGAAATGCGACTTTTGTCAAAACTTACCCCCAGATGCAGTAACAACCCAATTTGCGATTCCTTAATAGCGAAAAATACCGATTCGCTATTAACCACTTCGATGCTAAGCATGAACTTGGACTTCAATGTAATTTCCATTGAAGTCAATGGAAACTCCATGACGAGCTGAGCTCGTCATGAGCGTCGAAGGAGTTAAGGAATTGCAAAATGGAATGCATCAAGAAATCACTTAAAAAATAGCGATTTCTTAGAATTCCTTAATTGCGACTCGCAAATTGCGAGTCGCAATTAAGGAATACCTCCCCATTCATTCCTATGGGCCTAGGGCCCATAGGAATGAATGGGAAGACAATCTCAATTTGCGAATCACAATTAGCGATTCGCAAATTGAGATTGCGATTTCAAGGGTGCAGGGGTGTCCAAAGGACACCCTGTTGCACCCCTGAAATTGATATGTGCACATATGTTGCGCACACACATGCCCTTAGGGCATGTGTGTGCGCAACATGAAACTTTGAAAAATGCACTTTAGTTTTTGCAAATTACCATGAAATTGTACTTCATGGTAATTTGCGTGCCCTATTAGCGAATTCGCTATTTTAAAAACTTTCATGCATTGCATTTAAGGAATCTCAAATTGAGATTCCTTAAATGCAAATAATCGCAATTTAGCGATTTCTAAAATTGCGATTTTTGCATTTGGGATGATGCATCCCAAATGCAAAAATACCGCTCGCAAAGGGCCAGATTCTCAGAATCTGGCCCTTTGCGAGGGGATTTTTGTTTGATGAATCTGGCCCTATATCATTATATTCAGTTATCTTCGCCCTCACTACTGAAAGGATAGCCGGGTCCGAAGAACCCGCCAAATCTGTTTCTATTCCTTAATCTTACGTTCTAGGATGCTTATATGTCTTCTAAGGTATTGAAGTACACCATTATGTTTTGAATTGAAACAAATCACATCTGAAAACCTAAAAAGCATTCCCAGATTGTACTCAGGTGTGGAACTGAGACAATATTAATGTGTAATATTCTGTTATCTCTTGCCACAATTTATTACAAAATGTGCTATCTTTAAGTGTATCTGTCAGCAGCCACTGTTGTGCAGTTAGAGTGTGTGCCCCTGCAATTGTTAAATGCACCCTTACTGAGACATGTGGCTGCTGCTATCGCATATTTAGTCTGAACATTTGACATATCTAGGTTAGAGTTGAGGCATACGTTAAAGTCCCCACCCCGCAGACCCTGTTTCACATTGGTTAAACCCAGTGCTTAATTTGAGCCGGTGGTTTCCGGTGCTTGGCACCGCCACCTAATAGGTTTCCGGTGCTGGCACCAGCACTTAATTGTCATCACTACACTTGGTGGCGCTGCTCATCTAATTTAAAGATGAGCAGAACAACAGCTGTTTATGAATACAATAAACATAAAACATTACTAAAACCTGTCTCCTCGGCCATTCCTTTAGCTTTGGGGACCTGGAATAATCTGAACTGTCGCACTTTCAGGCGAGAGCGCTTGTTAGTAGTTGTTTTGGCAGCGATGATGCAATGAGTGGTGCAAGCTGCAGTGTTCTCCTGGTCAGGGCCCTGGCACTTATTATTTTACAAATTAAGCACTGGTTTACCCATTTTAAATCTCTGTTTGGTGGCACCTGCTTGAATTCCAGGAACCTCTCCAACTATGCAGAAGTGCAGAAGAGTTTAAATAAAAGAGTAGAATTAAAAAGTGTATTTTTGTTTGCAATGCAAATGACAGAAACATTTATTATTTTGCATATTTTAACTGCCTTCGGATTTTACACAACGCACACCAAATCCATTACGAATTTACGTACAAATTGTTCAACCATTTACAGTTGTGGTCTTAGTATGAGTTTATTTTCTATTTTTAAAGTTTATTGTTCAAATCTAAAATTAGGAAGCAGTGAGAGCTCTGCACATATTTCGCGCCCTCGCCAATTGCATGCTGATAGACCACGTGATGCAATATACTGAAATGTCAAAGGGCAACTAAGACCGGGCAGGTGAGTAATCACCTCCGTGATGTAACTCCGTGATTGCAAGAGCGGAATGGAACAATTGCTGCCTTAATATAACGGTTTAACTTATGTATGGTCTGAAAGCCGGATAATTAAACACATATCTTTTTTTAAGTTTCAAGTAAAAGTTTATTGAGATGAACAAGACTGTTATTACAGAAAGCAAAATGTAATACAACAGCAGTAACATGGAAAATAAACTAGGATATCAAAAAAGTATCATAAGGCAAAATAGGTAAGAGGGGAAAAAGAAAAAAGGGAAGTAAAACAGAGATGAGGCTACAAGATTTAAAGGTTACAATCAATGAGGCAATAGGACATGGGAAGCAATGCAAAAATACGCGGAGAATTAAATACTAGAGAGAAAGAAGGAACATAAGGTTATTCAAGGGGGTTTCGAAACTTCTTGCTGAATTGGGGGTAAGTGGAAGGATCGTTGGGCACAAATATCCAGGTAAAGGGTGATGGGGAGCCATAACGCAAGTCTTTTCGGGGCTAGGGTGATGGGGTAGACAAATGCAGTATCCAGTCTGTGATGAAAACATACATTGAACCACCAGGCTTTAAAAGTAATGCCCTTGGAGTCTTTCCAATTAACAGTAATTTGTTGAAATGCAACGGCTAATAACAATTCAATAATATGAACATTTGCTTCAACATCAATCCAGGAAGAGGAAAGGGAGCCAAGGAAAATGTCAGTGATAGAAAAGGGGATAGAGGTCTGGAAGATAGAGTTAATTTGATTCCAGACTTTAGTCCAGAATGCATGCGTGAGAGGACATATGAAAAGCATATGAAAAAGTGTGGCGTTAGGGGCGGAGCAAGACCAGCAGAGATCCGGTGTCAGAGGGAATCGTTTGTGAAGGAGAGATGGCGTATAAAGTAATCGGTTGTAAAGGAAAAAAAGTGTTTGTGTGAGAGAGGCAGCCCTGGAGGACTTACGAAGCTTGGTCCATATTTTATCCCAAAAGGATGTGGGCCAAGATACAGCGAGATCAGATTCCCATTGCTCTTCAACTGTAGTTTTAGGCCTAGGTGATGGTGGTTTGTGAAAGGAATGATATATGGAGGACGCGGAGGGTTTGGAGCGCAATTGGGTGTGTAGAGAAGAATAGAGACTAGTAGGAGTCGCAAGTGAAGTAGAATGAGAAAGGGAGTCATATGCAGACATAACTGCATTCTTAAGTAGGGTGTATTTGTGGATAAAGGAGGAAGGGAGAGAGAAGAGTCGACTGAGAACTGGAAAAGGTGTGAAGACAGATCCAGTGAAAAGTTGGGAGACCCAAATTAAACCTCGCTGCCTCCAAGTTTTCCAGTAAAAGGGTTTCAATTTGATAAGAATGCTGTGATTGTACCAAATCGTGGTGGCGAGAAATTCTGTAATGGAAGAGGGAGGGGGAGGAGCAGAGGCTAAAAGTAGTTTTGCAGTATATTTGTGAATTGGAGTGGACAAAAATTGGGGTTTGCGAGAAAAGGAGAGATACTCAGCAAAGGAAAAGGGAGAAAGAGAAAGACGTTCGAGTTCAGCCCAAAGAGGTAGAGGATCGGTAGGATCTTTAAGCCATATAGCAGCCTGTTTCAGAAGGAAGGCTTTGTGATAAGCGGGAAAATTAGGGAAATTAAATTCTGATTTGGGAAGGCGTAGGCGCGATAAGGACATGCGCGGCTTCTTTCCAGACCAAAGAAATGAGGATAAGGTGGAATTAATTTTAGCAAAAAATTTGGCAGGGATGGAAACCGGAATATTAGAAATGGTGTAGAGGACGATTGGGGATAGCATCATCTTAATGGTGTCGAGACGGACCCACCAGGAAAGATATAGGGGATGCCATCTAGAGGTGAGGTCAGAAAGTTTCTGAGTGCATTTAGTAAGGCATAACGAGATAGTATCTGAGACCGAAGGAGTAATATGCAGGCCAAGATATTTTATGTGGGATGGACTCCATTTAAAAGTAGATGCAGCAAAATCAGTTTTAAAGGTGAATTTGGTGAGAGGTAGGATTTCGCATTTATCGTTGTTTAGTTTATATCCAGAAAGATGGGAATATGTATGAACTTCGGCAAGGAAAGCTGGAATGGATACAGACGGATTCGAAAGGAAAACTAAGACATCATCTGCGTAGGCAGCTAACTTAATTTGCGAGTGAGCAAGAGGGAAGCCATGAATGTTTGGGTTTTGGCGTAACTTAGATAAAAAAGGTTCTAGGGCAAGATTAAAGAGAAAGGGGGAAAGAGGACAACCTTGTCGAACGCCTCTACCAAGGTCAAAAAATGAGGAGATGAGACCATTGGCACAGACCGCTGCTCTAGGATTTGCATAAAGAAAGGAGATGAAGGAAATAAAATTAGGGCCAAATCCGAACCATTTTAATGCGGAGAAGAGGAATGACCATTCTACCCTATCGAATGCCTTCTCGGCATCTAAGGCGATTGCAGTAAGGGAACCATTAAAGCGTGACGATTTAGATAAAACATTAAAGAGGAGTCTGGTATTATCGGAAATGAAGCGGCCCTTAACAAATCCTGATTGTTCAGGACCAAGGAGATCCGGGAGAAAAGGATCTAATCTGATGGCTAGAGATTTAGCATATATTTTATAGTCAATGTTGACAAGTGAGATCGGTCTGTAATTCTTGCAATGTTGGGGGTCTTTGCCCTCCTTTGGAATAACGCAGATGTAAGCATCTGAGAAAGTGCCCAAGGAAGCACCACTAGTCTTGAAGGAATCAAGAAGGCGAAATAGTTTGGGCAGTAAAAGAGAGGCGAAGTGTTGATAAAATTCGACGGTAAAGCCATCTGGGCCAGGGGCCTTGTCTTTCTTAAGTGAATGAAGTGCAGTATGTAGTTCGCGAATGGTAAGGGGAGTTTCAAGGGAGGCTAGGTCAACAGGAAAGTTGGGAGGAGGGTGTATGCTGGAAAAAAAAGTGGAAATAGAGTGATCAGAGGGTTGAGTGCCGATAGAGTAAAGTGTAGAATAGAAGCGAGAGAATACCTCCAGGATATCAGCATCTTTATGTTGCAACAGTGAATTAACATCAAAAACAGATTCAATATTCGACTTGTTTCGTTTAACTTTCAAATAATTAGCAAGTACTTTACCCGCCTTATTTTTCCCACCATAAAATTTCGAACTGGATTTCAAGAGGTACAGTGAAGCATCATCAGTAGACTGTTTGTTATAGTTCATTTTCGCATTAACAAGAGCTGTCAAACTTTCCTGGGTGTGAGAGGTATAAAAGGAATGTTCTAGAGTTTTGATCTGAGATAAAAGATCCTGAATACGGTTACGAGCAAGTTTTCGTTTTGCCGCAACATGCCTAAGGATAAAGTCTCTGGCTGCAGCTTTATAGGCGTCCCATACAGTGTGATTGGGTAAGGAGGGAGTGTCATTAATAACAAAAAATTTGGTAGTAAACTCAATAAAGGAGGCGGTAAATTTAGGATCAAGAAGGAGGGCATTGTTGAATCGCCATCTTTTGGGACCAATGGATTTAGGTAAAAAGTCAATGTTAATTAGGACTGGGGCGTGGTCAGAGAATACAATGGGGCCAATTTCAGCTTGGGTGAGGGATTGGGAAAGATGGTGGGAGAGAAAGATATAATCAATGCGGGATTGAGAGTGATGGACCGGGGAATAGAATGTAAACTCTTTATCGGTTGGGTTACATATTCGCCAGGCATCAATTAATTTATGTTGAGAGATGGCGTGAGTAAAAAGTTTGTGGGATTTATTAGGAACAAAAAGAGATTTGGAGTGTCTATCCAAAAAGGGGTCCATTGGTATATTACAGTCACCAGCTAAAATGAAATTATCATCAATACATTCAGTGATACGTGAGGCAAACATACTCCAGAAAACGGGATTCCCACCAGTAGGAGCATAGACATTAAGCAGAGAAAAAGGAACACCTTTGGAGGAAAGCTTGACAAATAACCATCTGCCGTCGGGGTCAGAGTCAGAGTGCAGCACTGAGTGAGTAAAAGACTTCCGAAGTAACAAGACAACTCCATTTCGTTTGCCATCACCAGGAGCCGAAAAAACCTTTCCCACCCAACCTCTTTGAAGCTTAGCGGCCTCCCTGTCAGATAAATGGGTTTCTTGCAAAAAGGCAATGTCTACATTTAATTTAGCTAAATGGGAAAGTATCTTTTGCCGTTTAATGGGTGAATTTAAACCTTTAACGTTCCAAGAAACAACGCGTACTGACATCAAGAATAAATAAAAAGGGAGAATGGAGATAGGAGATGGAAGAAAGCCTCAGAAAATTCGAGAAGGGAGAAACTAGGGAAGAGAGAAAAGCCAGAAAACTCGAAAAAGAGAGAAGCAAGAAAAACATTAATAGGGACTATGATGAAGAAAAAAGATTTTGAGAGAAAAGAGAAGAATCGTGATAGAAAAAGAATATGAAAGTGGACGAGAGAGAAAGCGGTAAAGAAATAAAACGATAGAAGGTAAGTAAAAGAGATAGTGAAAAAATAACATGAGAAGGGATGCCAAGAAAATGGAAAGGGTGCCCGAAGTAAAATGGTAAGAGAGGAGAAAAACAGAATGTGAGGAATAATAGAATAACAGAGAGATGGAAATGTCAAAAAAATAAAAATGAGGAAAAAACTAGTAGAGAAAGGTAGTAGAGAAGAAAAGCATGGAGTTAAAAAGAAGAGGGCAAGCACATGACAATTGGAGGAGGAAAGGAGAGGAGAGGAAGTAGAAGAAAATTGCAAATAGAAACTAAAAAAAAAGAGAAACAGTTGACAGGCAGTAGTAGAATCAGTTAGCAAAGATAAAAAGCAGATCAGGAGCAAACGAAGAAATAGTGACCTCAAAAGAATCAGCAATAACAAAGGAACAATCAAGACGAAAACATGTGGAACAATAGGAATCATGTCAACAGTAGGAGAGGAGAATGAAGAGCAGTTCTTACAAAAAATGATGAGGAATGGGTATGTTCACAGGGCAGGACACAGAAGGGGAGGAATGGAGACGAAAGGAGGGAGGAAAGGCCAACCAACGGAGGACAAGCAAACGGGGTCACGGGACGTTCCACCGGAGAGATATGACGGAACGCAGGGAAATAATCTGCGAGAAAACAGAAAAACAATGAGATTAAAAACATGCAAACGAGTAAATAACAGGGGAAAACATAAGATCAAAAATTGGAAGGACAAGTAATAAGCCAGCATGAACGAATAACGGGTAAAGCATGCATCAGCCAAGGAACCTGTGGAAAAAAGAACATAACGGCATGTAAACAACTAAGAACCAGGAATGACAAAATAATCAAGAGCTATTAGTAACCAAGTCAAGGTGGAAATGAAGAGGAGGGTCCAGAGAATTCCATGTCAGCCGGACCACAGGAATTTAGGAAACTGCGAAGCCGAAGAGGATCCTCAAAAGTCATGGTCTTGTTGTTGTGAGTGACTTTGAATAAACAAGGGTGAAAAAGTCCATATTTGGCTCCAATGGAACGCAATTCTGCTCTCATATCAAGAAATGCTTTGCGACGGGAGGCAGTGGCTTTGGCGTAATCCTGGGCAAAAAACAAGGTGGAACCAGACCATTTAAGATGAGGTGTAGCTTTAGCCGCAAATAGAACCTTCAGCAGATCTGTCTATTCGAGAAAGTACATTATTACACCTCTGGGTTTCGTCTCAGGGGAGGTATTGGGAGAAGCTCGGCCAAGCCTGTGTGCGCGCTGAATGTTAAGAGAGGTACCTTCAGGAAGATGCAAGAGCTGGGGTAAGAAGGACTTAAAGAAGGCAATGGCATCATTCCCCTCGCAACCTTCCTTCAGGCCGTAGAGACGTAGGTTGTTGCGTCTATTCCTATTTTCAAGGTCCTCCACCTGCTTCTGGAGGGATGAGATTCGCGTATCCATGTGGACAGTCTTGGTGGCGGCTTCTTGAAGAGATGACACAGTCTTTTCCACCATGGAGACCCTGGTATCCATTAGGGACCAATTGTCAGTCAGTGTTTGCAGCTTTGAATTTGTCTCCTCCATAAAGGGACGCAGTGCTCTTATTTCCTCAAGGAGAAGCTCCATGGAAATGGCTGACGGCGATTTTGGGGGAGACGGAGGGTTGTGTTTCAATCTCTTAGGAGTGGTTTTCGCACCTGGTTTAGGAAGAGCATCCATGTTGAGAGATGATTCGCAACTGGAGGAACCTGCAGAGGCTTCTAATTGAGCCAACGCAGTAAAAAGTTTTGAGTTTTTGACAAAGTTGCGTTTGGAGGTTTTACCAGGACCCTCCGCCATGGAAGCAACAGATAGAGGTATTTCCCAGTAATGTATAAACCAGATGTGCACTACAGGTGCTGGAAGAGCCAGCAAAGTCAATAATAGGAGGAGGCAGGTTGAGTTCCAATACGAGCCAGATAGAAGTGGAAATAGGTGCGCAAAGGCTGAGAAATACCAAGTTGAGAGTAGAAGCAATACACAAGCTGACGTAGTGTAAAGCCTAAAATGGCCGCCAAAGCTGAGGAGAGAGCATCAGTTCGAAAGAAAAGTGAAAAGACAATGTCAAAAGTAAAATAAAGTCACCTGTAGAGAGTATAATGGGTGGTCTTCATTTCCTGTATGTTCATGCCGTTTTCGATGGTGCGCTCATGACAAGAGGCAATATGTGTACCAAACGCGCTTCTCAAGCGAGCGCCGTCTGGAGAGACAAAATGGCGGTCGCGGCTGTAGCAGAGCCGCGACCGGAGCAAAACTGGAGCTGCTGGGGGAAGACGAGGAACTCGGCGTCGGCACACAGCTCATTAGATGCCCGCAGTGTTCCGTAGTCGTTTGCTGCGAAGCATGAGGAATAACGAGGACTGGAACCGCCAGAAATCTCCGGCGAGGACGGAGCTTCACCCCGATGCGTCCATCCGTCTCGGGCACTAAGCCACGCCCCCCTCAATTAAACACATATCTTACCTGAGAAAATGGCTCTGTAGGAAGGAGTGTTTCCGTAGCCTCACAGAGGTATTTTCCGGGTAAAAGCAGCGCCTTGGACATTCTGGCTACCACAGTTACCTGCAATTTAAAACGTTTCACAAATTGAAAATGTATTCTGTTTGCGGAAATAGAAGGGTCAGAATGTCAGAAGGCATGGTCTGCCATGAGCCAAATTATTTTTTTTAAAATGTGTGAAAATGCCGAAGGGTTTGCAAGTTGAGTTTATAAATATTGATGCAGTGTATGCATCTATTGGCCCCTGTAAAAGAAGAGGACCACTCTTAAAAATTATCCGATTTTATCACGCACGTCAAAAACGTAGAGCAAAGTTTACAAAACGTTATGCAACGACACATCAACTTTCTCAGTAAAAACTATATTGTTATCACAAAGGCTGCCATTGGCACTGCTTTGTGTTGCCCAGTGACACTTTACGTGTGGCTATCAATCTTGAACAATTTTAGTTATTCTTAACTCTAGAGTGTACAGCAGAAAGTCGCAGGTACCATGTACGGAGGGTGGGGGGGCTGATGACAAAAAAAAGTAAAATAAAATAAAACAGACTTATCTTCCGACTCGAAGCAACGTCCTCCGTCGGTCGTCTGGTAGGCTCCAATACGGAAGCCAGCAGCAACTCACCTAACCATTCCAGGAGCTGCTCTTACCAGCATGAGAGCAGCGCCTGGATTGGTTGGAGCGGCCTCCCTCAGCACTTCTAAAATCACTGGAGGATTGTGCTTTGGTTACAGAATTTTAAAATGCGCATGTGTGGCTGGCTGTCGCAAGACGGCCGGCCAAACAGACATGCGTATTTTAAAGCGCACAGCTCCCTGCTATTGCCACTTGAGACAGCAGCACTGGCCCACCCCATCCTGTCACTCAGTTCAGGATGGGTGGATTGCTGAAAAATAAAACGGTAATAAACAAACTTTTTTACAGTTTTATTTTTCAGCTCTGGCCTGGGGTTTTCTTAGAGGAGTGACGTTCCTCCCCTCAAACAGAGGAGCCGACCCTGAGAGCAGGCACCGTTGTTCAAGGTAATTCAATTGGATGTATTTCTGAATAAGAAGAGAATGTCTGAAACACTTATTGCCCAGATTTATTAGAAATGTAGGTGGGCGAAGCCATGCAGTGGCGTAAAGAACCTTGAGGGGGCCCCCTGCAGGGTACATGAAGGAATCAATCTAGAGCTCCCCAGCAGAAGTGCGGTGCTGACGGGGCAACACCCATTGAACGCTCGTTCCACAAAGAGTAAGGCATTGCATTATGCCATATTTACAAGGTCATTGAAAGCCATCCAGGGTGGCTTTGCGTGGCCTTGTAAATATGGGCTGACATACTGCGCCACCGGAGTGTCTCAAAAGTGATACTCGAGCAGTGTAAAAGTGGAGCAGGGGTATTGTAAATATGCCCCAAAGCCTCCTTGAAGCAGGAACTAAAAGGGGGAAATGCTTTCTTTTTTCCAAAAACACACACACATCACATCTGTGCGGCAGGGCCCACACACAGCCAAAGTGTGAGATTTTTCAGAACTTCTCTGGCCATGAGAACTTTTACTGGAAGTGTATGCTTCCAGTTCAAATTCTATGCTAGACACTGCTCATTCATCATTGCACTTTGGTTCAAGACTACGCACCACGCAAGGCAGCCTTTTTTAGTGCATCCGGGCAGGACACGACTGCATCAGCAGGCCATTTTTTAACACATATGGCTCTTGTCTGTTTTCTCCCATTGTGCAACGCAGCACAGCATCTGTGCTCGCTGCAATAATTTGCACACAAAAATAATACATCTGAACCATTGTGTGTATCGTAAGCAGCACAACACGGTTAATTCAGTTATACAATTACAGGACGGTGTAATCTGTACATCTAGAGGTACTTCGACTGTGTAATCTGTACATCGAGAGGGACTTAGTCATAACTAACAAAATGGCTATTATAGACACTTTTAGATTTGTCGCTGGAGTTGACTGCTTCTGAAATAACCCAGCTGACTTAGCCTGGTTGAATCCAGGGAGGAAAAAAGCCCAGCCATCAGAGGTATTGGTGTGGCGCTTTGGGTATTGTGATAGGTATTGATTAAGTGTCTGTGGTTAGGAACAGACTCTTAGTCACTAAGATCCTAAGCGTATTTGAGTGAAATGAGCAGGCGGGAAAGCGTCCACTAGATTGCCCATGAATCATACTGTCAATAATTAGCAACTATGTGGTCTGGGTCTGAACACGTCTCAGTCACGTGCGTGGACTCGAGTGTCAGCTGGAAGAAGTGCGGGACTAAATCAATTGAACAATGTTCAGATTGGAAGTTGGCTTGAAAAAAAACATCATGCTTGCCAGGCACACTTTTGATTGACGACATACTTGTGTAAGTCATGCTTTATGCTTCATTTGGGTTAGTGGCAAATCTTGGGGACAATGTGAGCTTAGAACATGTGGAATTAGCATTCCAAAGCATTAAAGTGAATGACTTCAGTCTGTCGCTAGCCAACGTGGCCTGGAATGGCCTCACAGCAGCATGTAAGTGTTCCATAAATCTAATAAATTCATGTATAAACAACATAGGCCCATATTTAGAGTTTGGCATCTGGGATACTCCTTACAAGTGCATTATAGCCTAAGGCACTTGCAATAGGGCAGACGAGATATCCTTCACATTTATGCCTGCCTCCAAGCCCTATATAAGGCCCATATACTTGGTGCAAACACATGTAGTCTTTGCCTCCGGAAGATCTGCACATGCGCTGGATAAGGAACATGGGATATTCTCATCCATCCAGTTCCTAAGAAACACACCCGGAGAGATGCTGCATGGAATGAAGAACCCCCTAGCTCTACCCTTCAAGGATATTGCAAGTAACAAACGCGTTCTGAGACCACATAGAAGTGCCAGGTCTTAGGCTGGTTGTCTTAGTAATGTTTCAGATCTTAGAGGTGCATTGTCGTTTTCACACAGATAGGGAGGTATTTTACCCTGACATTATATGAATATGCAAGAAAGGACATTTTTGCTTCCTATTTTTTGCTTTAATTTGTTTTGCCTCTTTTTTTTTTGCTGTGCCTTTTGCGTGACCTCCAAGAGCTCTGTTAATGCTTCCTGGTATTCCATCTCCATATACCTACCTATTTCCCCATCATATGACTTCTCTGTACACTGAGAGGGCTGCGCTTCCGCCACAGCTCTTCTAGGCGGGACATCAAGTCCCAGGACTACAGCTCCCAGCCCTAGACTTAGTCCATTACTCTCACTAATGGCTCCAGCTATGAGTGCAGGCAGAATGGGCAAAACAGCATTGAACTGCATGAGGCACTTGAACTACTGCACACATGTGGCCGTTTTACCATTGTATCTCACAATACAGCGCAGCGATTCAGAAATATCTGGAGCATTTCTGCTCTCTCCTTGTGTTGGCACACTTTGTGCTGCCTTGCACTAACGCAGGCAGGCAGGCTGAATTATGGGTAGGATTGTTTTGGTGTCCTGAACAAAACCATCCTTAGAGACATATTTATTTATTTATTAATATATAGCGCAACTAATACCTAATAAGGTGTATAGGCGCTTGGCATCCAACCACATGACAACACTGAGATTTCACTGAAAGGCTCAGGATCTAGAATGAGATATAAGATAAATAACCACGTCTTTGGACCTTTATTAAAAGAGAGCAGGTTGGGTGAGTTGTTAAGCTTAAAAGGCAGACGATTCCACTGTCTCTCCATGATGTTTACAATGCTTTTACTACCCTAGTACGAAAGTCAGGGTTTGGACACCTCAACAAGCTTGTGTGATGAGGACCGAGGCTTTCTAGATGGGGTGTACCAGTGGAACGGCTAATCAAATAATCTGGGCCATGTTTATGCAGGACTTTGAAGGCAATGCATGGGGCCTTGAAATTGATCAGTTTCTCCACGGGTAGCCAGTGGAGAGCATTAAGGGCCTCCTTGGTCGAGGAGTATTTAGGCATGTCAAAGAGCAGACGAGCCTCTGAGTTTTGAAGAACCTGTAGTTTGACAAGGAGGCCCTTATTTATACTGACCAGAAAGGCGTTACAATAGTCCAACCTGGACAAAACAAGTGCCAAGACCACTTTTTTTTTGTAGTTCTGGAGGTATAAAAGGAAAATATTTTCTCAAAATGTTCAGTGTGGAAAAAGTAGATGCTGTAAGTATTTTCACGTGATGGAAAAAAGACAGGGTTGTGTCAAAGACAACTCCCAGGTTTTTTGCCTTAGTGGTTGGAGTGGGAGGGGGGCCCAGTTCCGAAGGCCACCAGTCAGCGGACTAGAAGGACAGATCCCAGCCAAAAAGTAAAACTTCCGTTTTATTAGACCTTAACTTGAGGAAGTTCTCTGAAATCCATCTGCTCACATGTTGCATACAGGCTTGACAGTTGTGGGCTGTGTCCTTAATATTATTTGAAATGGAGACAATGATCTGAGTGTCATCCGCATATGACACCATAGCAAAACCTTAGGATTTAATCAGTCTGGCTAGCGGGGTAACATACACATTAAAAAGGGTTGGGCTCAAGAAAGAGCCCTGTGGGACCCCACATGGGAGCTTGAAGCTATGCAAGATAAAGCTGTCCACTTCCACTACTTGTTCTTGATCTGCCAGAAAAGATTTGAAAATTGAAAGGGCTGCGCCTGCTATTCGAATTTCTTGAAGGCAATTTATCAGGAGGCTCTGATCTACCACATCGAACTCCGCCGAAAGATGCCGAATGCAGCACACATGGAAAGTTGAATGAACAAGATGAAACAAAGATAATTTTACTTGTTACCTCTCTGTTTTTCCGCAAACCCAGGTTTACAAGCTGTTGTTAATCTGGGTTTGCATCAAAATACATGGGTGGATGCATTGGAATGTCCATGTAATGCCTCCCTGATGCAAAGTAATGTAGTACTTTGCAAGGTAAGGTAGTGATATGCGCTGTATTACATTACTTTGTATTTACTAAACCACACACAGTGGCTTTTGTGTGTTCCTAGTAAATGCCAGTTAAGGTCTTGCATTGCTTTGCGATGAAGTGCGTCACACAAGGACAAAGCAAGTCCTAAGTAAATCTGCCCCTATGTGTGCTCCAAACACTCGATTAACCCTGCTGTTGCCATTTCTAACTATTTTCATGCCAGAGGTCCTCTCTGTTGAATTGGAGGGTCCTATTTCAGCTGTGGCTTTTCTTGTTGGGACTACAAGGCCCAAGTCTGTATTTGTTGAGCTCCAGACTTTATAAATTGCTCCCACCCCTGGTTCCAGCTGGGGGTAGGACTTGACGGGGCAAGAGAGAGTTGAACTGCATGCATAACTTGAATTGCTCGTCCCAATGTGTGTGGTCCAGGGTCTCTCAAGTCTTTCTGCTCCGTCATCACTGGATGCCTACATATTTTGCACGCTTTATTTAGAGTTATTATGCATTTATAGAAACTGTGCAGTGTTAGCTCCATTAAATTGTGGACTTGAATTTAAACTTACATGTGTAAACCTATTTGATGTAACTGTTTTTTAAACAAAATTATTATCACATGTTAAAGTGCCTTTTTGTGTCTATTATTTCTGCAAAATAGAGGCAAGTTGAGCTATTTTTATTTATTTCTATTGATGATGTTCTTGCTGTTCTTGAAGAGAAATTTGAAACTTGAATACAGTAATGCTGCAGTTACTCAAGATCTTTCTGTTAAACCACTGGACTAACTGCAATCATTTACATTTGTTCACTGTTGAATTGTAACTACTTTGTACTTCCTTCTCTGGATGACATTAGAATAGAGGGACGGGAACAATTTTCATGTAATGGGATAGTGCTCAGATGGTAAAGCACTGGGCCATTTAATTAAATAACGCTTTGATTTGCTTAGATTGTAATTGTTTTGCACTCACCAAGATGAATCTGTACTTTTAATTATATTCAATGAGAAGATTTAATATATATACCCTACCTTTTGGGGGTGAGCCAGATTCTCTTCTGTACTACTAAAGACCCTGCCCAATTTCTTACTAGGTCTGCTGCTCATAGGGACTTAGAATGACATTTGATTTCCTTACAATTCTGTAATCCCCTATTACCAGGAGCCTTCAATGGTTTAGGCAGTTGTTCAATACAATTTCTGTGCAGTACCTTTTTGAATTTTTGTAATAAATCTCCTTAAATTGTTCATTTCACTCCAGAATGCACTTACTGTGTCTGCCTTTACTAAATTGGCTGTATGGTTTTGACATGTATTGAGGTGTCTTGCCTTTGGGGAATCTTGCCTCATGAAATTAAGGTTTACCGCCATTTCAACCCATTCTCCCAAGGGTGTGTTATTGAGGTCTAACTTTGGGGTGTAATTATTTTGGGGTTCCCGGACCCCCAAAGCTTTGGTAGCAGAGGGTGGTTGCGAGATAAGAGCACCTCCTCTATTCTTTTCTTTTAGTCTTGTTCACTAGATGTTATCCAAGTGGACTTTCAACTGAGGATTTTCCAAGTGGATTATTTGCTGAGTTCCTGACCTACCATGATGTTCCAGAGCAGAGAGGGTTGTAAGTGTAAATAGGGTGGAATGATTCTTGAAATTGTGAGCAATTTGGTGTGTTAATGGGGTATTTTGTGAGTTGTCTGATTGAGAGTTTGGTTTGTGTCGAGTGATGGAATGCTATGCTGCCTGTGAGGGTTTTGGTTATGTGATATTGGTTCTTTATTCAATTGGTGGTTTGATCACTGTATTCTTGATGTATTTGTCATATTTATGGTTAATATTGTGGAGTTTGGTTTATTATTTGATGATTAGGTGATCAAAATCTTCGTAATCCTAGATCTCAAGATATTATTGTTAAACTTCCCTTGAAAACAATAGTGTGTTTTGTGAAGTTCCACATTCACACTGATAGGGATTTTACTGAATTAACATTTTTGTTTTAGGAATTTGCATGCATAATTTAGGTGGGTCTTATTTTTTCTTTTGTGCATAGGGGTACACACACTAGCCAGTTATGGATTGCTGCTGGACTTGAGTCTGTTTTAATTGTGATTTGTGTTTAACAATTGCTGTTGAGGTAATAGGCTTGTTTCTATTGATTATGAGATTTCTTTTTGTTTAACCTGCTGACTTTCCTCTTTTTAGGTTAATCTCAGGATTTGCTTTGCCTACTTGTGTGCATTTAGTGAGAAAAAGGTTGTGTGTTGCTTTCTCATTGTTAGAAACGGGGGTCTCTAGTTGGCAATGGTTTGTCCCTTTGTCCAAATAGGGACCCTTGCTTCTAGTCAGGGAAAGTGGAGTACACTCCTAAAATAACCCCTGCTCACTCCCTTGGTAGCTTGGCACGAGCAGACGGGCTTATCTCAGAGGCAGTGTGTAAGGCATTTATGAACACATACAGTAATACAGGGAAAACACTACAAATGGACAACACACCAGTTTAGAAAAATAACTAATCTTTACTAGACTTAACACAAGACCAAACAACAAAAATCCAAAATACAATATCAAGAATATGACTTTAAAATGGTAGAAAACACTTAGTTCAATGTAAATGGTAAATGCGACACTTTACTCTCAAAGTACCTTAGATGCGTCACACAACACAAACAAAAGGGTCACAAGGAAGGTGATGCGCCGTTCCTTACACTCAGGGGAGTGGATCCGTTGGTTCCTTACAGCTGCACAGGGGAGTTGAGGCGCAGCTTTCCTACTGTGTGGGGAGTTGATGCTCAGTTTCTTACTGCATCTCGGTATGATGTGACAAGATGGCGCCTCGATGCGATGCGACGATCCGGTGCAATGTGGCTAAATGGCGTCTTTGATGTTATGCGACGCGACAACTTGGATGTGATGTGTGCACACCCGATGGCCGTGTGGCGATCCGGTGGACCCTTGAGCAGCAAAAGGCCCTACAACATGCTTCTCCGGTGATGCTGCAGCAACCTCTGTGGCGGCAACCCGCTTCTCCGGTGATGGGACAGCTGCTATTGCGGTACGCTTCTTCGGCGATGCGATGGCAAGAGCTGCGACGGGGACACGCTTCTTCCTCGTTGCGTCACGCTTCCAGCTCCCAGCGATACTTAGTCTCTAGAGGTCCGCAAAAACAGCAGCAGCCACCTCTCTGCAGGTTGAATTCCCAGCAAGGAAATTCAGAGGAGCTGGTGGGGAAGTCTTTGTGTCCCTGTGACATCAGAACAGGAGGCAAGCTCAGCTTCAAGCCCTTGGAGATCTTACTCCAGATCACAAAGTACACACAAAGTTCCTTTTCTCCTTTCCTTGGCAATAAGTAGTCACTGTAGGCCAACCCCAAAACAGCACACAGCACAGGGACAGTCTCCTCCTTCAGCTTCCTTGGTTTCTCACTTCTGGTTCATCTTGATTCCCAGAAGTGACCTAAAGTTCTGGGGTCTGGGCCCCAATATTTATACTACTAAATCCTTTGTTCTCTGACGGCAGAGAGTGTCTGTACCCAGCCAAAACCAGTTCTGTCCTCCTTGGTGCAGCTTCCTGGCAGGAAATTGAGACAGTATTGTTGAAAGCAGACGTGGCCCAGGTAGCTAAAAGAAAATCTTCTCCCCCTACTCTCTTTTCTATGAAGGATCAGGAAAGTGAAGGGAAATCTCCTTCCCCTACCCTCTATTCAATGCAGGTCCTATTCAGCCCAGCCCTGACCCATCAGACTGCTGGAGCCAAGGCCCTCTCCAGCCCCCTGTCACTCACAACCCAGACATGGAAAACACAAATCTGGCAGAGGCATACTAGATGGTTAGACAAGAAAATACCTACTTTCTAAAAGTGGCATTTTCAAACACAGAATGCATAAATCACCCACACTAAAAGATGTATTTTAATATTCTGAGTACAGGCATACTAAACTTTATCTTACAATCTTGTTCCTAGGGTCAGTTAGGATTATAAGATATTATAATCAAACTGCCCATTCTGGCCTACGGAAACAGATAGCCTTGCAATAGTAAAAAACTAAATTGGCTGTAATTCACCACCAAGACGTGCCACACACACCAGGGCATGTCCTACCTTTCACGTACAATGCACCCTGCCCATAGGGGTGACTAACATGTAGAAAAGGGAAGGTTTAGGGACTGGCAAGTGGGTGCACTGGCCAAGTCGACATGGCAGTCCCAGACTGCACACAGGCTCTGAAATGGCTGGCCTGAGCCACATTTTACCAGCTGCTTCTGTGGGTGGCACAATCAGTGCTGCAAGCCCACCAGCATCATTTGATTTACAAGCCCTGGGCACACATGGTGCACTGTACTAGGGTCTGACAAGTAAATCAAACGAGTCAATCATGCAGTCACTAATCCACACAACAATTTACAATAGGGAACACTTGCCCTTTGGCACTGAACAGCAGTGGCAAAGTGCCCAAAACATCTAAACCAGCAAAAAACATAGCACAAACATAGGAGGCAACAGCAAAAAATGGAAGAGACCCACACCAATGGTGCCAGGTCTAACACTCATTTAAAGAGAAAGCTGCAATGCGATTGGTTAGGCAACGAGGAGTCACACTGGGTAGGTGAGATGTCACCACAGAGTCGTGCTATTATTGGTTTGTTGCTGGTGAAGACACGCTGTGATTAGTTGACCTTTGGCATAGCCGCACTGGTATTGATTGTGGTTTGCGTATTTGTTTTGTGCAATGTTTAGATTATTTTCATTGAGAATAAGTTCCTAGTGTACCAGCTATAGAGGGACAGATGTTTCCTCTAGAGGGCTAGCCGCTTACGAAATGTTGTGGTATGTTCAGCTTTGCACATATACCTGGGTTTGTGATTGGCATGAATACACTTCTGATGACAAGGACTTGCAGTTTCCTTTAGAGGTTATCTTTGACATTAAAAAACTGCATTTCCTGAGGCAGACAATGACAGACCCCCTCAACACATGCCTCTATTTCCTCTATCATTGAGCGAGCAGCTAGCCACTCTGGTCACGGTGATCTCAATTATTGGTGCAATGATGATTCTGGTGGTCCCCATGCCATTGAATTAATGGAACTTCTTTCTAACCTTAATTTTAGTCACCATATTTCCTCTGCAACTCATATCAAAGGCCACATCCTGGACCAGGTATGGACGACTAACCTTATAGTCTCCACACCCACTATATCACCTTGTATTTGGTCCGATCATAATTTAATTGACTTTACAATTTCAATCCCTATCCATAGTAAGCCCCCGGTGTCCGGGGGGGTCTTATCAGGAAATGGAACACCTTTGATAAACAGGCTTTTTTGGACAGCCTAGCCAGCTCCACCCCGGCGGTCAATTTAGATGTGGACGTAGCCGAAGCTAACATTTCAGCCTGGCTACTAGCAGCCAGCAACACACATGCTCCACTCAAAAAAAACTTACAATTGCCCACCTCTCTGCAGCTCAGAAATGGTTCTCCCATAACCTCAGGGCTCTTAAGTTAGATCTCCGCCAAAAAGAGAGGAAATTTAGGCAGGATTATTCCCCAGATGCTAAACTCCTATACTCGGCCGCACGTATGGATTACAAAAAAGCCATCACCACAGCTAAAGCCACCTATTTTTCTGAAAAAAATGAATAATCAAATAACAAGTCAAAAGACATTTTTGCTATAGTCAATGAGTTATCCAATACTGAGAGAATCCTTCCTAAACCGGTGGCTACCCAATATCTGTGTGATTCTCTTAACAATTACTTCCTAAAAAAGATCGCCACCATTAAAGCTAGTATCCTTCTCGCCGGGCCGAAGACGGATCCCCCGGTCACGATAATCAGCACCTACACCCTCTATCACATCCCACCTATAGATGTTCACTCTCTACAGGCCCTATTGGTCAGGGTAAAGTCCGGCTCCCTTAGCGACTGCTGTCCTCCGCACATCTTAAAGGATATCTTTTTGGTTCTCTCATCTTCCATCTTGACCCTCCTTAATGAGTTCCTGTCAGGGCAGGGTTCCCAGAGCCTTTGAGGAGGCAGTTGTTGTTCCCCTCCTAAAAAAAAACAGAGCGGACCCTTTAAATCCCTCAAACTACAGGCCCATTTCTCTTCTCCCCTATCTGGCCAAAGTTCTTGAAGCGCACGTAACCACTCACCTCTCCAAATTTATAGAGCAATCCGACTACCTTGACTCCTATCAAGCTGGGTTTCGTCCTGCCCACTCCACTGAGACGGTCATCACTGCAGTCATGGATGCTCTCCGAGGAAACGCCAATAAAGGAACCCCACAAGCCCTTGTCCTCCTGGACCTTTCGGCCGCATTTGACACAGTCGATCATACAATCCTATTGGACCGTGTCATGCAAGCCCGAATCCGTGGCTCGGCTTACAGCTGGATTAGGTCCTTCCTCAGCGACCGCACTCAAGCGGTCCGCTTAGCCCCTTTTACTGCTCCCAAACTTTCTACCTCCTGTGGGGTCCCTCAGGGTTCCTCACTATCCCCGTTACTGTTTAATTTGTATATGTTACCTTTGATCAAGTCCATGAAGGAATTTAAGGCCAACACGTTTAACTATGCCGACGATCTTCAGTTGATATTCACAATTGACAACTCCCCTGAATCCATCCGGGAGTTCCAGGGCACTATGCTTCATATCCGCCAATGGATGGATTTTAACCATCTGAAGCTAAACCCCGGTAAAACCGAGCTAGTCTTGATTGGTAAGTCAAACACTCTGGGGCCGACAGAACTCGGTCCTCCGCCCATCCCAGCTTCCTCGGCAAAAAGCCTAGGGGTGATCATCGATAAGGATCTCTCCTTAAAAACCCAAATTGGCACAGTCGTGTCCTCCTGTTTCTTCCAGCTCCGTAAAATCAGGAAGATCAGCCGGATGCTCACCAAATCAGCCCGGATCCAGGCTGTGATTGCCTTGGCATTATCACACCTGGACTATGCTAATTCCATCTATTTAGGACTTCCACTCTACCTTAGCAAACGTTTTTAACTGGTCCAAAATCAGGCAGCCATATTGATCTATCAGCAACCTCGCTGGCAATCTGCCAGACCTCTGCTAAAAAAACTCCACTGGCTCCCAATTCCTCCACGCACTGTTTTCAAGACGGCCTGTATTATTTTTAAGTCTCTCCACAGCCGCAGCCCCCAATTCATTAATCTTTTTCTACCTAGATATACCCCCTCTCGCAACCTCCCCTCTGCTAACCTCCACCTCTTGACCATCCCCTCTTTCAAGCTTCAACGCCAGGGAGGACGCAGGTTTGCGACTTTGGCCCCCAGACTCTGGAATTCCCTCCCACTGGAAATCCGGTCTTGTAGCAATCTCCTAAGCTTTAGGAGTTTGCTCAAAACATGGCTATTTACTCAGGCCCATGCTTAGCTTCTATTGGCCCGGCACACTCTAGACTTAGCGCCATGAAACCTCTGGGTGTACGTGCGCTCTATAAGCATTTGATAACATAACATAACATAACATAATGAGACAAAGCCACATCCTAAACTTACACCGCTTGAGGCAATGAATGAATGGGACTGAATGGCGAGAAGGAAATAATGAAGCATTTTAGGGTTCCTTGAAGGGGTGTCTAGAAATTAGTGGGATAATCAGGAGAGATTCTGTGGAGAGGATATGGTATAGGGAGTGGAAGTGTTTCCTGCAATAATTAACAAAACAACAGGCAGAAAGTATCCTGACGAGGGTGACAGAGAGAAATAAAACAACAAGCAAGATGAGGAGGATAACATTTTATTTTATTTTGAATCCCAAACTTACTCCATTCACTGATAGTATGCTGAGACAGGTACAGGTCCCCACAGTTGTACCTAAATTGGCTGCAATAGGAGAAGGAATGAGTGTACAAGCACAGGGGTTGACTGTGCTGCAGTGACTGGCAACATTTTGACAGCTAGTGCAATTGTCCTCCCTGAGAATACACTGACAGCTTTATCGGGTAATAGTAGAGACATTACTAAAGTTTCAACTCTACTGATTAGTCAGCTACTGTTTGTGTTGAGCTTCTTAGAGAGAGCGAGATTAATATTAGACTCTTGAAGATTGAATTTAGAGAAAGTTTACAAGGAACAGTTGATTTAAATAGATTGATGAAGATAATGCAGATACAATGAGATATTTAATTAGAGAAGCAGCAAGGTGTGCAAATGAAGCACACAATACATTTGAGGAATCTGGTGATGAACATGAGGTTTATATCAAAAAGATGAGAAGTGAACAGAGAAATTATACAATGGATTTGAGTGTAGCAGATATGACAGAAATGTGCTTTGTGACGGGGAGCTCACTTTAAGAATTTAGTTGAGAAAATTAAAGCATGTGGAGACTTGAAGAAGCCTTCACATCAAGGAGAGGGGGTTCTGTGAACCAAGGGGATAGAGCTCCTAGTAACCATAAAGTTAATAAAGGGAGTTCGCTTTGGTCAAGCACTATATAAAATAATTCCTGCCTCAAATGCAGCCACACTCATACCCTCAAACAGACACTACTTGTCAATCCACTCAGAATGTATCAAAGCACTTATATAAAAACAAATGATGCAGAGAATTATATTTTAATCTTTAAAACAGCTGTACACATGTTCAGTTTACACAATAACAGCTAATAAAAAGGGTTAAAAAACGCATAAGTCCTGAACACAATTCTTTGCAAAACACCATACATAAAAAAGGAGAATAAACACAGATAATCCACTTTGTCATATAAATGTTAATTTGGATCCACTATAGGCAGCAAAAGACATGGGTCTAGATTCCCTGTCTCTAATTAACTACTGACTTATCCAAATTTAACAATACAGAAAGCAAGGCGTTGACGCATGTCAGTGGCACATTCACAATAGGACCATCTTCTTCAGGACATTAAAAATGCTTCTCCTTTAAATAGCGTATATAGCTATCTTTAACCTCACCAGGCCCTACGCACACCAGTGAGAGGTTCTCCCAGTATGTGATGAATATACAATACTGGTATAAGGTTGTTCTTGTTCTTGAAAGACAGTCCGAAAAATTAAAAAGACATCATCTTGAGTTCACGGGTAGTCTAATTTTCGTACTCCCTTCAAGTCTGACTCAATTATCAGGAGTCAGTTGATCAGATATAAAACCGGAACATTTCTCGGTCTCGGTCCCTACCGAGATTTATATATTTTTATAAAACCGGAAAAGCTCTGGTTTCGTTTATTATCAGTAGCGTGTTACTTAAACCACTTCTTTCTGGTAGCAGGATAGCGTTGTCGTGGCTCTTGATTCCAACAAATCGCCGCTCCCGGTGCTCTTCCTCAAACTGAAGGATACAAAGGTAGTCCTACAGGTACTCCAATTAATTGACTTTGACCCCAACGGACACCTCCTAATGAGACTGGACCAGGAGAGTATATATACCAGTTTCCCACATGATGAGACACTAACTATCATTGAGGAGGTACCCTTCACCACCGATTGGGGATACCACACACCAAGTAACGTGGTTATGGAATGTGTGTTCCTGGTACTTACAAAGAACTTCTTTGCTTATGAAGATACCATCTACCTACAGAATCACGGGACCAGCATGGGAAGCACGTTTGCTCCCAGTATAGCTGGCCTGTACGTCTACCTCCTAGAAGTGAAGAAGATCCTACACCCCAGTAACCCGTGCCAACAACATAAAAAATTGGAAACGTTACATTTATGATGTATTGGTTATATGGTAAGGAGACATTACATCAACTTAAAACTTTATGCCCTGGCTGAACCAACAAAACATCTATCTGAAATTAACCAGCACAACCTCATAAACCAACTTGGTCTTCCTGGATTTGAATATCTACCCAGATGAGGGCACTTTAAAGACCATCACTCACTTTAAACTTACAGCAAATAACTGTCTGCTGTTATATAACAGCTCCCATTCCTGCCACCTTCAGGACAATCTCCCATATGGAAGTTCCTCCGCTTGCGGAGGAACTGCACGGAGATTAAATACTTCTAGAGGCAGGCTACTGATCTACAACAGAAACTAAAGAAACGCAACTACCCTACATGAGTCATTGACAGAGCCATGAAGAGGGCACGTAACAACAATAGGGAAGCACTGCTGGAACCGAGAGTACCTAGGGACCCAGAAGAGAGACCAATATGTGTCACTACTTACAATACCAACTCCAATCAAGTGACAAAAATTATAAACAAACATTGGAGACTATTGGCATGCAGAAACCTCAACCTTCCCAAACCGATGTTTGCACACAAAAGGGGAAGAAGCCTGAGGGACATGCTGTTCTACACAAGACCACGACACACCTTAGCAATTGAGGCTGAAAATACCCTCCTATCCCCAGTGAAGGGCCACTATCCTTGTGGTAATTGCAGCACTTGCCACCTGACGAAGAAAAGCAAAAGTATAAAATTCAGGAATGGTACAGAATGGGAGCAGAGGAGATATACGACTGCAACAGCAAGAATGTGGTTTATATCATCACGTGCCCATGCGGAATGGAATATGTCGGAATGACAACTAGACCTGTCAAGACACGCATAGGAGAGCATAGGAGCAAAATGTGTTGCAAAAGAAGCCTACGAAACGGCTACCCACTACTTGACAACCCAACACACAATGGAAGACCTACAGTTGACCATTATTGAACAACTGAACAGTGAACATGGTCTTCTTGAGAAGGAACAGCGGTGGGTGTTCCGCTTGGGGACACACATTACAGGTCTGAACGACGACATCCCCTGGAGACAATTTAGCTGATTTGTATCTCCGTGTGACTTTTGTCTCAATCTCTAGGAAGAGAACACTACTGCAAATACACTGCATAAAAACTCTTGAAACGACTGGGCAGAACCCTTATGTTAGCCAACTTTCTATTAAACACTGCGGGCCAGCAGGAAAACACCCCTGAAATAATGTGACCTGTACATTACCCTCTGGAATTTAATGTCCTGCCACACATTTTTCTACTCCTATTCACTTATGCCATGTTGAGCTCACCCTTCTGTAAAGAGGTGTCATTACCAGTATATGTTTTGTTAGTGTCCTTTTAGTTAGCGCACAAGTCTCCTAGAGCTACACAACAGGCATCCTTGAGCAACAGAAAGTGGGGAACAAGCACCATCAAGCAACAGGAATTGAGGAACAAACAAATTCAGCCGGCGGTGCCATTCTAGTTCACCATCTTGGATTTTCTGACGGTCTAGTGTTTGTACCAATTAGTGCAGTTTTTTTGCCGCAAAACTACCAATTATGCTCAGTATTTAAGGACACTGCCCACACTGGCTCAATGTTCCATGGAAACGCGGCGAGGCAGTGTCCTGCTGAGGAGGTAACCTTGATAATGTAAGTACGGCACAGCAGATTTGAAACAATGAAACGCTGCTCAATTAGGAAGGATCTCAAAACCAACAGTTTTTCTTTTTCTTTTTCTTTTTCAATTTCTTTTAAAAGTGTGTGACTATTGGTACCCCTTTGAAGGCTCATGGGGCATTATCTGAGCAATATAGGAGTATGTGAACAGCCTACACTTTAGCGGCTTCTTTATATGTCACTAAACTGTTTTTTTAAGGAGAGATATGTTTAACAGATACTCTCAGTTATACTTATCATATGGATACGCACACCACGAGGTCCTTAGGTATGTGTGTTTTATGTTTGTGTGTGTATGTTTTTGTACTGTCCCATCTCACCGGCATAGCACTAATTAACAGATACAAATAAGAAAAATATATCGCAGAAATATATCACTTTTCTTTACAGGTCAATACCACATATGGTGCAGTTTGGATGTGTTATGGTATTTTAACTCTGTTTTTATTCTTCCGGAACCCATTCAGCAATATACCTACTGGGGTATAGTATACTGTGCATGTTAAATTTATGTGCACCACTTAATTAGAATTATATGTAAATACACAGTTGTTTTGATTTGAATGTAGAAGGGATCTCTTCTAGGTCTTGATGAGAAGCCAGGGGAGGGCTTCAAAACATATCGACAAAGGAGACACTGCTCATTAAAACATTGTATCTCCATCTCTCCATCTCATTCCCCACTTTTAACGATACCAGCTCAAAGGAATATTAAAATGTATTTATACCACGGAGCCAGTATTATTTCAATTTTTCACCCTTCTACTCACACTCCTTCACCCCTCATAGTATTGTTTTTCATAACTAGTGCTCCCACGTAGTCGTAGGTAACAGCACACCACGTCCCGCAGCGAGGCGGGAAGACCCCAATGATGAAGCATGCAACCAAGGGTCCTTTTGGTGGGTGGGGGGTATTTAAACAAAGTTGTGTGCTTTCTACCATTGTAGGAGACACACGTAGTCTGGAGGAACACTTCTATACTTTCCCATATGGGTGGATCCCTTTGTTTTTTGATACTATAACTTGAGAAGGACATATCCACCTCTTCTGCTCTTTTGAGCTTTACCTCTTCACTCCCTTCTTGTGTTACTTTGAAAAGTTTTATTACTGCAGAATTCAAACTCAATGATTGGGTCCTAGTTAAAAATCCCAAAAAGGTGTCAAAGGGCTTGTCTAAATGTTCCATTCAAGTGCAGGTCACTGACATTAGAAGAGGTTCAGCACTACTTGGCAGTAGGGAGTGGTGGAACAAAAGATCGCTTGTGCGTCTTTCTGACTCACAAGTTGGTTCTTTACTCAAGTTATCCAAACAGGAGTTAGAGAATTATGACTGGACCAGCGGGTTGCGTGATCCTGCATCTGTTACTCTTCCATTTGTGTCTCAGGGGGATTCTGGGAAAGCTACTGTTGCTCAGTGTTCCAACACACATACTGGTCTGCATAGTGGTCCAGCTTCTGGGCCTGTTGATATAACTGGTTTTGTCTCTCCCTCACCTGATTTGGGTACCTGTCAAATGAGATTATCTGCCAAGCTAAATGATTATGTTTTGTCTTGAGAAGGTTACCAAATGTATTTTTCCTTCTCATTAGTGTACTTTTAATTTGTAATTTTACACAGGTTCATCTTTTTTCATTGTTGTTACTTCCCCTTTTCCTTGTGGGATGAGAGACGTTGTAATATGTTGCATGCATTGGAGATATTCTTGCGCTGGTGACAGTGTGAAGATTTCTCGCCCTGCATGATATTGTTCAAACAATGTTCCACAATCGGATGCTGAACGATGAGTGCCAGGATTCTGCCAGCGTTAATCAGTTGGCTGAGATCCTGGTGCGTGGAGTGAGCGTCCGGTTGTGGGTGCTTTTCTGATTGAAATAAATCTTCGTTTACCTACCGTTATGCTTCCTGGACTCTTTCATACTTGAAAGGGGTACAGAAAAAGGCAAGAGAGGTGCAGAAAGAGGGTGAAGGGTGCAGAAAAAGGCAAGAGGGTACAAAAAGAAGCAAATGAGGTGCAGAATGAGGCAACATAGATGCAGAAAGAGGCTAGAGAGATGCAGAATGTAGAAGAAATTTGAAAAAAAGAGACAAGAGAAGTGCATAAAAAGAAAGAAATGTGCAAAAAGAAGCAACAGAAATTCAGAAAGAGACATGAGAGGCACAGAGAGAGGCGCAGAAGGAAGCAAGAGGGGCTTGCACACCATTAGTACCAATTTAACACCCACTTTAGCAATAAGTAAAATGTGACCATTCTAGGTTTGCAAAGGGCCTTCCGACACGCTGTAACACTTATTGCTATTTTTTTGGTAACGTTTGAGCAGTTACCGCTTGAAACAAGGCTTTTTTTGTTCAAATCTAGAGATTAGGGAACAGATGATGAATTATGTGGCTAATGCGGAAAATTTATATTTGTGCGAATGTTGGTGAAGCCAAACAGTCGCATAATTCCAGTGGCCGTGCTCATACCTCTGACTAGGTCCAGAAGTGCTCCTCAATGATTCCTTCTTTTTTCTCTCATTTTCTTCATAGTTGAGATTCTATGGAAACAAGGAAGACTAAACCTGACATTACCACTCCACAACACAGACTACCATACTACATAATCACTCTCCATAACACATAAGTCCACTCTAAATAATTCCTATACACTAAATACCACAACCTACATCCACTCCACTCCAAAAAACATTATTAAAACACTTTTACATTTACAACGCCAATAGCTCTAACTTTCGCAAATGCCAAACCTATTACAGTGCAAATGCTTCTTTAACTAGTAGTCAAGTTTGCAGAGAAATAAATCCCACATACTTTCTATCCACATCATTTCACTGCACAATTTACCACATAATTCCACTACACACAACGTACATCCACTCCACTCCGAAAAACATTAAAAAACTTTTACATTTACATTGCCAATAGCTCTAACTCTTGCAAATGTGAAACCTATAACATTGTAAACACTTCTTGATCTAGTAGTCGCGTTTGCAGTGTGGTGGAGAAAGTGTGCTGGGCCTCCGACCAGTGCTCAGGAATTCCACTGCGTAGGACTTACAGGAGGTACCATAAGGGCTTCTTGGCCCCCAAAGTCCCTCAGGAGTAGATTGGACTTCTTCCCCCATCCCTTAGTCTGCCAGGAGGCGTGTTTGCAGAGTGGTGGAGAAAGGGGGGCATGGCCTCCAAAGACGTCTTAGCAATCCCACTGTGTGGGACTTACTGGAGGTAACAAGAGGGATAGTTGGCCCCCAAAAACATCCTTGACACAGCAGGATTGCTACGTTGTCATAGCAGGCCATGCCCCCTTTCCCCACCACTCTGCAAACGCACTTCCTGGCGCGCACTCAGATGAGGATTGAAGTCCCTTTTACTGCTGGGGGTCCTTTAGGGCCAACTAGCCTACCTCTTACCTCAAGTAAGCCCCACACAGTGAGATTGCTGAGAGGTGGACAAAGGTCACGCCCCCTATCTTCACCACTCTGCAAACACGCCTCCTGGCGCGTTCTAATTTGGGGTATTATGTCCCCTTCATTCCTGAGGGTCCCTGGGGGTCAATCAGCCCAACAGGTACTTCCAGTAAGTGCCACCCACCTGGATAGCTGAGAGTGGTCGGAGGCCATGCCCCCTTTTTACACCACTCTGCAAACACAGCTCCTGGTGCACTGCTGCTTGGGGGATGAAGTCTACTTGTGTCCTGAGGTCCTCAGGACAGAAGAGGACCTCATCGCCCCACCACTAGTGTGCCAATAGGCTCGTTTGCAGGGTGGTTTAAAAAGGGGTGTGGCCTCAGACCACTTCTCTGCAACACAGCTCAGTGATGTCACTGACCATGTCATGAATGATGTAATACATGACTTCATCAGCAGTGCATTGCGGGGGCATGAGTTATAGTTAGCTCAACCAACTATAATGGCAGCATTTCTCTGGTTTTCTACGAGTGAAATGTCCAACTAACTATAACATCCCTGAAACCTGGGTTTTTTTCGGTGGAAAAAAAAAATTATATATATATATATATATATATATATATATATATATATATATATATATATATATATATATATATATATATATATATATATATATATATTACCTACTGGCGGTCGCCAGTAGGTATATATAGTTAGGATTTTTTCTCTATGGGATTTTTGAAAATTCTATGTCTAATAACTTTGGCGTTTGTGGACGGAATTGGCTGAAATTTTCAGGAAAATGGAACATTTTGTTTCTGAGCAGCCCCTGAAAATTTGGGGGGGTTTCATCAAGGGGGGGCCGAGAAAAAAGGGGGGTCCCAAAACATGTTTTTAACATTGAGTTTTCCATAGGGCGGTTGGCCTCACTTTTAGCCCGAACGGCTGAATGGATTTGCACGAAACTTGGCAAAATTGTAGGGACTGGTAGCCCGATGTGCCTTTGCTAGGTCTCAATATATGTGCTCCAGTGGATTTTGAGAAATTAACGTTCAAAAAAAGATATATATCTGTAACAGCGGACCGGGCAGCGCTCCAGTTCGCGTACTTTTCGCGTTATGGAGCTTTGTGAAGCGAAGCTGATTGGTTCTCCGGCGTCTGTAAACATTCCAAACAGTCCGTAGCGGCCGCCATCTTGTCTCTCGGTAGGATCGAGAGACAAGAGGAGGCCAAAGCGAAGAGGAAAATGACCATAAGGGGGCATAGTAGATCCTCCCTGACCCCCTAGGTTTGATGTGGAGGT
The DNA here is from genome assembly GCF_964261635.1 of Lissotriton helveticus. Lineage (NCBI taxonomy): Eukaryota > Metazoa > Chordata > Amphibia > Caudata > Salamandridae > Lissotriton > Lissotriton helveticus. Next base: position 270,740,495 of record NC_136068.1, read on the forward strand.
TTTAAAAGGGCCCCGCGGGGCAAAAAAATAAATAAATAATAATAATCGAACGGCTGAATGGATTTGCACGAAACTTGGCAAAATTGTAGGGACTGGTAGCCCGATGTGCCTTTGCTAGGTCTCAATATATGTGCTCCAGTGGATTTTGAGAAATTAACGTTCAAAAAAAGATATATATCTGTAACAGCGGAACGGGCAGCGCTCCAGTTCGCGTACTTTTCGCGTTACGGAGCTTTGTGAAGCAAAGCTGATTGGTTCTCCGGCGTCTGTAAACATTCCAAACAGTCCGTAGCGGCCGCCATCTTGTCTCTCGGTAGGATCGAGAGACAAGAGGAGGCCAAAGCGAAGGGGCAAATGACCATAAGGGGGCATAGTAGATCCTCCCTGACCCCATAGGTTTGATGTGGAGGCTTTAAAAGGGCTCCGCGGGGCAAAAAAAAATAGTTTTTTTGGTGGGGTGCGCCCGGTTAGCGTAACGGGAAGCGGACTGGGGAGCGTACTACAAGGAATGAAGAATGATTGACTTTTAACTTATTGTATGTTTATAGACTTTTTTTTAACTTTTTTTTCTGCTGAGTGACGTCTCGGCCTATCTTCACGGGATGCAGTCCCTACCATCTCGGCGTTTAAGCCCAGGGGGACCGGTAGTGTGGGAGAGATAACGGGGCATATTATCAAGGGGGTTTATCTCTGCTTTTTTGGCTTTAAAAGCCAAGAAAGCGGAGATAAAATTATCTCCGTATTACCTAGCTGTCGCTAACACCAGTTAGCGACCGCTAGTAGGAGATAGCGACCATCTTGGGCCCCACTTTGCATGTCAGTGATATTTATCACTAATGACATGCAAAGTGGGCATGCCAAGATGTTAGCGACTGGAAACAGTCGCTAACATCGCTATCTCCTATTACCAACTTTTGGAGATATTCGCGCTAAGCGCGAATATCTCCAAAAAGTAACACCTGCCCTGAGCAGTTCTTAGCCATGTTATCCAATGGGAGGTGGATAACATGGCTAAGAGCATTAGCTCGGTAATGCATGAATATCGCTGACTTTTCAGCGATATTAATGCATTGCGGCCGTTTTTTATCGCATTTGCGATAAACCTTGATAATAGCAAGGTTTATCTGCGATAATTTCTGACGATGCTTAGCGGTAAAAAATTTGTTGCTAAGCATCGTTAGGGATAAATATCGCTTAACTTTGGTAATATGCCCCAACGTCTGTTAACGTTCGATTCGAAGGAAATCAGGAAGTGTTGAAAAACATTGTCTGCGCCATCTTGCCTTTTTTCAAATGCCACACTTTTGTCGTGCACGGCAGCCATTTTAGATGACTTGACCAGACCCACTCTCTGCACGCTGTCGATCCTTAGCATGGCTCCCCACCCTCGCAAGCATCTCCCCCAGGCACTGGTCACCCCCGCTCTCTGTCTTATGCATGGGCAATAAACCTCCCCCCATCTGCGCTGCTCTTCCCTGAGAATCACACCCTGTGCCCGCCCGACACCTCCCTTTCGCCCTATTCACTACCGCACCCTCTGACACTCCTCTTCCTCTGTGTCCGATTGTCCAGGCCGGTCCCAGGCTATCAGCTAGCCCTGCAGATGTAGTTTATGGCCCCAGCTGTAAAGAATTACCCCTCTTCAAAGGAGTTATAGTAGATCAAGGCCCACACCCGATGAGATCCGTCACACCACACGCGTTCCTACTATCTGAAAACCATCCTGTATTGTGATTGGGGAGGGGACCGAGCCTGAAGCGGAAGATTCCAGGGATGACTCTTTGTACATCAAAGTTTTTACAATTATGTGTCACATTAAAAATATATAGCACTCCAACAAAGTAGTAGGATTATAAAACTTTAATAACTTATAAATATATACAACAAAACAAAAACAGTAAAAACATTTAAACATTTTTAGGGAAAAAGAAGGAAGTAGCGGTCGGTTGTGCGAATAGTCCCAAGGCAGCACAACGTCCAGATTTCTGAACGCACCCAGGTGATGTTGCCTGGGTGCCGCACTGATTTCGGTATCCGGCGTGGGGCGTCGCGGGGGGTGGGTCATCAGTAGCGGTCTGTTGTGCGAATAGTTCCAAGGCAGCAGAACGATGGCACCAAGGTGATGTCCAGTAAGTTGCCGCCCTCCGAATAACGGCGTGGGGCGCCCCGGGGGGGGGGAGGCGGCGTGAACGGGCCTCCCCAGGTGGAGCCTCGTCTGCTGTAGTGGGGCGCCCCTTTACCGTTTCAGTTGCCATTCCGTCCGCTTTTGGTCCACTGTGTCAAAATCCGCAATTCAGCTGAGTTGCCGCCCTCCGAATAACGGCGTGGGGCGCCCCGGGGGGGGGTGGGGCGGCGTGAACGGGCCTCCCCAGGTGGAGCCTCGTCTGCTGTAGTGGGGCGCCCCTTTACCGTTTCAGTTGCCATTCCGTCCGCTTTTGGTCCACTGTGTCAAAATCCGCAATTCAGCTGAGTTGCGCCCACTCTTGCGGTGCAGCGATAGGCGGCTGTCACAGGACTCTCAAAATGGCGGCAGGCTCTTTCCTTTTTGGGCCTGGTCCACTGAAATGGCCCTGGGACACCTTGGAAATCGGACGCTTGTCTGCTAGGTCTTGGACCCCATTCTCGAAAGCGTCCCCTCCGCCTTGAGGATTCTACAAAAGTCTTGGGGGCCCCCGACTCCTGCAGGCTTCCGGTGGGGAGCGGCTGCCATGATTGCTCGCGGAATGACCACGACGGAGCCACGAGATGGTGGTGCTTTCATGCTGATGCCAGCTTCAGTCTGAAACATCCAGAAACAAGGTGGGGCTTTCATCGTTTGGGAAAAAAAAATAGTTTTCATCCAATGAAAAGTGTTATTTTTAGGTCATATGATCAAGCCTTCCATCATTAGGAAACCAAAAGTAAAATGAACCAATGAAAAGTTTTATAAACAAGTCACATGACCTGTTATGCGGCATAGGGTATAAAAAGCGTAGAAAATCCGTTGGCACGTGAGGCGGCGTCAGTAGCGGACCGATGTGCGAATAGGCCGAAGGCAGCACAACGCGCCAAGGTCCGGATGGCACCGAGGTGGTGTCCAGCAAGTTGTCGCACTGGTGTGGCCATCCTACAATGCTGAAAGTCGGCGTGGGGCGCCCCGTTGGCCTGTGAGATGGCGTCAGTAGCGGACCGATGTGCGAATGGGGCCAAAGGCAGCGCAACAATATTTTCTGAATAGAAGACACCACAAGGCGCTGAGATGCCAAGATCCGGATGGCACCGAGGTGGTGTCCAGCAAGTTGTCGCACTGGTGTGGCCATCCTACAATGCTGAAAGTCGGCGTGGGGCGCCCCGTTGGCCTGTGAGATGGCGGCAGTAGCGGACCGATGTGCGAATGGGGCCAAAGGCAGCGCAACAATATTTTCTGAATAGAAGACACCACAAGGCGCTGAGATGCCAAGATCCGGATGGCACCGAGGTGGTGTCTAGTAAGTTGCCGCACTGGTGTGGCCATCCTACAATGCTGAAAGTCGGCGTGGGGCGCCCCGTTGGCCTGTGAGATGGCGTCAGTAGCGGACCGATGTGCGAATGGGGCCAAAGGCAGCGCAACAATATTTTCGGAATAGAAGACACCACAAGGCGCTGAGATTCGGTTAGCACCGAGGTGGTGTCTAGCAAGCTATGCAGCTGAGTTGCGTGCGCACTTGTGGCGAATAGGTCGAAGGCAGCAAAACAATGTTTTCTGAATAGAAGACACCACAAGGCGCTGAGATTCGGTAGGCACCGAGGTGGTGTCTAGCAAGTTGCCGTACTGGTGTGGCCATCCTACAATCCTGCTCCGAATAACGGCGTGGGGTGCCCGAAGGGGGGGGGGGGAGGCGGCGTGAACGGGCCTTCCTAGGTGGAGGCTCGTCTGCTGTAGTGGGGCGCCCCTTTACCGTTTCAGTTGCCATTCAGCTGAGTTTCGGCCGCTCTTGATGCTACAGCGACAGGCGGCTGCAAGAGGACTCTCAAAATGGCGGTCTGTTCTTTGGATTTGGGCCTGGTCCACTAAAATGGCCCTGGGACACCTTAGAACTCGGACGCTCGAATTTTTTTTCCTTTCCTCTACATGCAAAAAAAGGTAAATGCCCGGTACGTTACACGCTTCATCTGCCACGATGTACTCTCCAGAGGAACCGAAAAAAAATATAGTTATGGTAACTATACCATGCATCGTCATATGGAGAGGTGGCACCGATTAATTATAGTGCTGCATAAAAGAGAGATTTGGAGGAGAACCCCCGACCTGCCAGTACATTCATCAAAGAAGTGGCACTGACAGCATCAGAGGCAAGGGAAACGGTCCCAAATATTTAGAAGAACTTTGGAAAGATTAAAATGACATGTTTAGATTGTGGCAAATTAACTTCATGTGGACAGATGAGTGTTACTCTAATAAATACAGCATATGAACATCATCATAGTCGATGGTTGGTAGAGACATTTTGACTATATCCTGGACCTGCCCGTCCTCGCCCAAAATGGCGCCGGAATAAATGGGACTCGTAACTCCTTGTTGTGTACTGGTTGCACAACCTTGATATCACGAGATACGTATGCAGTTTTGAAGCACATGGCGGGCGGGGACGAGAAAAGATTGAATATTTCGATATCCCTATTGATATTAAGTTCTGATGTGTTATTGATTACTGTACTATTGAAAGTTCGAATTAACGTCACCCATGGTACTTGCCCGCAAATGTATATCTAGATAATTTTATTGTAAGTGGCCCTGTCGTATTTTAATTATAAAATGTACGTCCACCGATTCCGCAACTGTTAGACACTTTAGTTCTTGCAACCTAATGGCCCGCCCGTTACGTTCCTCTACAGTGTAAATGTCTACTCATCATATACGATTACAGTTTGCTCCGTGGCCGGCCCACGTGGTTATAGGCCCGTATTTGTATAATGACATTTTCACAATAAAGGTTTTTAAAAGAAAACATGGTAGTAGTATATACATTGGTAAAGTTTTTAATAATAGTCACTGTTTTAGAATCAGTAAAAGGCAAGTGAAATAAAGCAGACCAATTACATGAAGGGTAAAAGGTATAATACGCAGGAACGCAGTAAAGATAAATGGTCAAGGGCTGTTGTGTTTTCTACTCCTGCAACATAAAGTGATCGATAAGAATCTCATATTCAGGCGTATCGGCGACTAAGACAGCAGGCCGACCCTCTTTTGCTCAACGGCTCCGTCATGGGACGAAGAAACGCCCTTTTTCTCGAAAAAGGAATATATTTTACTTGCAGGACAGTTGTAAATTTTCCGGGAAAGTACATTAGCCTGGAACATTATAACATATATTTAAGAAAAAATAATGTTCGAAAGCATCATTAGAATAAGAAAAGTAAAATGAACCAATGAAAAGTTTTATTAACAAGTCACATGACCTGTTATGCTTACGTTACGCGCTGCGCGTCGCGCCCCGGATCACTTCCGGATGCGCTAACGCGGCGCGTCATATGACGCATTACGCGACAACGCAGGTCTAGAATATAGTCAAAATGTCTCCACCAACCAGCGGTCGGAACACAACCCCTTTCAGCAGGCTAAATAGTTCTGTTAAATGACAACAGAAGGGACAGGCAACAAGAACCATCAGTGAAAGAGGGGAGGGCTAGTTCTTCTCTACCGGGTCACGTTGGGGCGCTACCGGAACTGATCGAATTGGTAGTCTACAGTGTTTCTGGATGTTTCAGACTGAAGCTGGCGTTAGCATGAGAGCACCACCATTTCGTAGCTCCGTCGTGGCCATTCGACGAGCAATAATGCTAGCCGCTCTCCACCAGAAGCCTGCGGGAGTCGGGGGCCCCCAAGACTTTTGTAGAATCTTCAAGGCTGAGGGGACGCTTTCGAGAATGGAGCCCAATCTCTAGCAGACAAGCGTCCGAGTTCCAAGGTGTCGCAGGGCAATTTTAGTGGACCACGCCCAAATCTGAAGAGCCGGCCGCCATTTTGAGAGTACTGTGGCAGCCGGCTATCGCTGCACCGCAAGAGCGGGAGCAACTCAACTACATGGTGAGCGAGACGCTGTAGTCGAAAGAGCGGGCGGTAAACAGCTGAATAGCGGAAGAGGCACAGTGTAGCAAAAGCGGGCGGAATGGCAACTGAAATGGTAAAGGGGCGCCCCACTACAGCGTGTCTTTAGGTGAAACGGATTGTGGGACAAGGTCAAGAATGGAAGAGTTACCAAAAGGCAAAAAGTTCCGCTTGATCCCGGGAGCCGGCCACCTATGTCGGGGGCGATCTCAGGCTAAACCAGGAGAACACGACTTGGGGAGGGAGCCGGAGCCAAGCGCCCCCTCCGAGTCCGCGCCATCACACCGTCCCTCGGGGGCCTCCGTCAAGCGGTTCAGGGTGGCACCGCATTACATTGTTCACAAATGCAGTCACGTCCTCAAACAGTCCCCACTTTACTTTGAGAATAGTGAAGCTGAAGCATGTGCAAATAGGCTTCAGACAGTGTTACAAGCACTCCTCAAAACTTTGAACCATCAGAGTGCATGAGTTTCATGCTCGATCGATTGAGCTAGCCGGATCGGGCAACAAAAAGTATAAAATAGTTATGTAAATAGTTGTTTAATAAAATGTTTTACCCTGTTACTTTGCTGGTGTGTTGTATATATTTGTAATATTTGCATAGAGTTTATCGTTATTTTGGGCGGGGTGGGTGGCGGAGCCGAGCTGTATTGCAGCCATCATGGTGTGGAGTTCAGTTCATCTCAATAGTTTCGTGTTTGTCATGAGGGGTTGTTCCTAATGTTTCTATTTTAGCGAGGTCAAAAAGAGATCCCATTAGTGGCCTACTGATTTTGCTCGATTCCTTTTGTTTTTTTACACGATTTTTCGCTATCTGCAAAGACTAAACAGAGTATTGCGACTCTGTGCTTGTTTGTAAATAGAGAATGAACCAAAGAGAACCAATTCTAAAACAGTAAATGCTTGGATAACAATCAATCAAATGGAGAGAGAAGCAGGCACGACGGATTACAACGGGGGCAAAGGCCTGCGTTAACTACCCTTCACTATCTGCAAAGAGAGAGTACTCCTAATAGAAATGAGGGGGAGGGGGGGCAGCATTCAAAGCAGATCAGTGTGCATAAACACGAAAATGTTTTTACTTACCACGTACTTGACATTCGACAGCTTATGATATTTGCTATTAAAAAACCATTGAAATTCACTGAAAAAACCATAGGTTAGAGACCATATATAGTTAGGAATTAGCATTTAAAAAACCTTGAAAATTCACTGAAAAAACCATAGGTTATAGACCATATATAGTTAGGGATTAGCATTTAAAAAACCTTATTTTACTCACACAAAACCATTGAAATTCCATATATAGTTAGTTGCACTAACTATATATCGCGCACCCGCAATCCACTGCTGATGATGTCACATATTACATCATTCATGACATGGTCAGTGACATCACTGATGACCTAGGAGGCGGTGGAAGAGAGTGTGGGACAAGACAGCAGATACTAACTTTGTTTTTAATCTAGTGAAGCCCCCAGCTACCTGCAGCAGGATTGCCGGCCCGCAGCACTCTGGGACTAGTAGTCCCTAAAACAGAAGCGAGCAAGTGACAATTAGCTCCAGGTGAGACCAACCACCACACGGAGGGAGGAGCTCATAAGAACCATAGCATGGGAGCTATCACTGTGAAAGGACGATTGGCGTTTGAGGAAGGCACACGCCGAAACCGGTCATGCCATAGCCCTGATTAAACCTACCTGCTTGATCAATCCCGCTGTGTCCCTGGTGTTCTTCTTGAGAAAGGAGAGGTGAAGTTGTATTTAGCGCGGTTTCCAGTTACGCGCGCGAGGGACCCTCTCTGCAAAGTGGCTGTCGAAAATTGGAGATTTAGTTGTTTTTCCGAGTGAATCGGGTTATTTTGACAGCCCGCCACAGGAACCTCCGAAGCGTCTGAAGCAGCTGGTAACATCGAGCACAGAGGGTGCGGAGTCACGCTGACACCCTGTCTGTGCTTTCGACTGCTGAGCCTAGGAGGCGGTGGAAGAGAGTGTGGGACAAGACAGCAGATACTAACTTTGTTTTTAATCTAGTGAAGCCCCCAGCTACCTGCAGCAGGATTGCCGGCCCGCAGCACTCTGGGACTAGTAGTCCCTAAAACAGAAGCGAGCAAGTGACAATTAGCTCCAGGTGAGACCAACCACCACACGGAGGGAGGAGCTCATAAGAACCATAGCATGGGAGCTATCACTGTGAAAGGACGATTGGCGTTTGAGGAAGGCACACGCCGAAACCGGTCATGCCATAGCCCTGATTAAACCTACCTGCTTGATCAATCCCGCTGTGTCCCTGGTGTTCTTCTTGAGAAAGGAGAGGTGAAGTTGTATTTAGCGCGGTTTCCAGTTACGCGCGCGAGGGACCCTCTCCGCAAAGTGGCTGTCGAAAATTGGAGATTTAGTTCTTTTTCCGAGTGAATCGGGTTATTTTGACAGCCCGCCACAGGAACCTCCGAAGCGTCTGAAGCAGCTGGTAACATCGAGCACAGAGGGTGCGGAGTCACGCTGACACCCTGTCTGTGCTTTCGACTGCTGAGCCTAGGAGGCGGTGGAAGAGAGTGTGGGACAAGACAGCAGATACTAACTTTGTTTTTAATCTAGTGAAGCCCCCAGCTACCTGCAGCAGGATTGCCGGCCCGCAGCACTCTGGGACTAGTAGTCCCTAAAACAGAAGCGAGCAAGTGACAATTAGCTCCAGGTGAGACCAACCACCACACGGAGGGAGGAGCTCATAAGAACCATAGCATGGGAGCTATCACTGTGAAAGGACGATTGGCATTTGAGGAAGGCACACGCCGAAACCGGTCATGCCATAGCCCTGATTAAACCTACCTGCTTGATCAATCCCGCTGTGTCCCTGGTGTTCTTCTTGAGAAAGGAGAGGTGAAGTTATATATATATATATATATATATATATATATATATATATATATATATATATATATATATATATATATATATATATCTCCATTCACCAAATGAAGTCCCATTCGCACACTCAGAGCAATACTGACGCAGGAAATCACAAGTAGAGTTCAGCAAAGATTGGGGGTTTATTTATGACATAAACCCGCTGTGACGCGTTTCACCATCGAAATGGCTTGTTCACACATCGTTGTTGCACCAAATACAGTCATTACATACACATTTGTTTACCAACAACATAGTAAAAAGACTGACATACTGCTATGCAATACTCCTCAAGGATGAACCTGGGTTACTGTGTATGCCATGTTGCTATGGTAATGTAACCACTGGGAATAGTCGGGTATTGCCCTAAAAAATCATGCGAAGATTCTCTGAATCACCCCTCGTGTGGGTAGAGAAACTCAAGCGCTCACCCTTTGTGTGTATCAATTTTTGCAACCAAAGTATTGGAGTTGCCAAAACCTAATAGGTTTTTTAAAATGTATGTCGAGAGCCACGCCCCATGTCATACCTGTCATGCTGGTCGGTGTTTGGGCAGAGTGCATCCTAGTGTAGTGTGAGAGCAATGCCGAGATCCTGTTTGGATTGCCTGACGAGAACCGTGCAAGGGACTGAGGTATCTGTGGTTCTATCGGTAAAGAGCTAGGCTGTAACACATGTTGTACCGCGTAAATATTGATATCACCCTCATTAGTGGGTTGATGGCGCTCAATATGCGTACTACCTAGATCTCGGCAGTGAGCTAATCTTTAGATTAAGGATTCATTGCACTATATTAGGTCTTGTTACGTAAAAGTTCCATAGAGGAGCATGTATGCTACGCTCGCCTTGTTTTTCTATAAGGATCCCCGTATTGTGCTTCACCTACTTTATATTACCCTTGCTGGTGGGTAGATGTGCACATGCCCTATTGTCACTACTTATGTGAGATGCTCTTATGTACTGACAAGTGTCGTTGAAGTGGGGCAGTGGGCAAAGGTTGACTGTCGTTGGTGTGTTTCAACTAAGCAATGGCTGGCTAGTTAAACCCCTGCGTTCACCCCTAGTGTACTACAAAAGTCATAGAAAGAATATTCCAAAAATATATGTAAGGTATCAAAAGTGCAAGTTAAAATCTTATCTGCGGTGTGGAGTGTGACTGGAGGATGAAAAAAAGGGTAGGGATCCCGTTGCCACCGGCTTGAGACACATTCCCTACCTTTACTCCTATAGGAGAGAGACATATACAAGGTGTATTAGACAGATAATACTACAATTAAAACCTGCTAAATAAACTTGAGTTAAAGCAAAAATAATCATAAATCATGGAAACTACATGTACAACAGGAAGTACTACAAGAAACTGTAGGTTGCTACTCTCCTTGTAGATGTAGAGCCAGTCTAAAGTAGATTTCGGCTTGAAACCACTTGCCTGGCACAAGTCTAGTTGAATGTTGTCATTAATAAGATTGAGATACGGTTCCTCACTAAGGTGTTCATCGCCCTGTAACTGATGGGTCGGATTTTAAGCCAAGCAGAGATCGAAGTTCTCTCCCTTGGCCTTTCTTTTTGTCCCACTTCCAACTTCAATTATACACAGAGTCGCATTGATCTTTTCCAATTAACTCGAAAATTAAAACTTAAAAAATGGTTTGTGTAGGAAGGTGGATACCTGACTATGGTTACCCCAGATTTTTTGCCTTGTGTTTAGCTGGTTTTCGACTTAGTTGGCCTGGGATCCTGCTAATCAGGGCCCCAGGCTATCTGCTCTCTCTGTAAAATGGACTCCATGTACCCCAGGTACATAACAATTGGGAATTGGTTCACCTTGTCAGCCCCTGTAGAAGTGTACCTTAGGTACTCAGGGCATAGGTGTAATCAAGGCCTACCAGGGGCTGCAGCATGTATTATGCCACCACTGGCTGGCCACTCAAACTGACACAACTGGCTGATCACTCAGCTGGGGCAAGGTCGTGTAATCACCCCTTGCTTGGGTATAGTATTCCTATATCTACCCTTAAATATAGACACACAGTAACCTATAAGTCACTACTATGGCAGGTCTTAACAATCCTGGAGGCAGAGTGCTTGGTTATGTGTGAGATGGTGCTCTAGCATGAGCTGAGCCTGTCTGCAGCTTTCGGAACCATGTCCTTATAGCTGTTCTATGATATTGCCATACCATATACTCTTAAGTGCATTATAATCCTCGCGGTTGAATGCTAACTTTGGTTTGGCTTTAACTAAACATGTCATGTAAGGTGTCATATGCTTTGGAATACTACCCCCTCGCCAATTCTGGCCCTCTAGAGGGAGAAGACATGTTAGTTCCTACTATCCCGGTTTAAATTAACCAGAGCCCCAGCTTCACAAAATGGACGCTGCTGCCCCGACACAAGTCTGACCTCCTGCTGCTGGGAGTCCTTCCAGTCACGGAGGGTTGGACAATAGGTTTCCTGCCTGGAGAGGTGCGAGCACCACCCCAGACAGGATTTTGTGGGGAGGGCTGAATAGAAACAGACACTGCCTGAGGCACACTAGGTGCTTCATGCATACCCCAGTTCAAACCAGTTGCTGGGGCACTCCAGCCCCAGCTCTGGCGCGAAACTGAACAAAGGATAGGGGGTGTAACCACCCCCCTTCCTGGTCCCACCCATAGGAGGGACCTAGTGAGTTAACCAGCCCCCTTTAGTTGTATAAAGGTAGGAGCTGACCCAGGAGACTTTAGATTTATCCGGATATCGACTTGAAACAAAACTCTGGACCCTTCGACATTCACTTGAGCTGAAGACTGAAGAATCTCCCTTGTGGCCAAGGAGTGACCACCCTGGGCAAACAGGCACCATCCAGCAACTCGACGGCTTGCTTTGTCCCCGTCCCGCCGGAACCCGAGCACAGAGCCTGACAAGACCTCAACTCCCCGGACCTCTCTGACCCCACTGCACGACTACAGCACAGCTGAGCCCTGTGGAAGGTGTCGGAATCCATGGAACCAGGCAGCTTGGAAAGTCTTCAACTTGCTAATAGCGCAGCTCCTGAGGCATCCTCGAAGCTGTGCCATGGGGACTGAGACACCCCGACACCGAGCTTCACCTGCACCGAAGACCAGCCCTCCATACTCCACGCGTTCTGCGTGGGGCTCTTCTGCTTGTGTTCCTGCTCGACCCGTTGCCAGGTTGCTGGCCCGTTGGCTAGTAGCCCTGTGGCGACGATCCTTTTGAAAATCCATTGCTGGTCTGTTTGCTCCAGACTGGCCCTTGCTTCCCTGAAAAGGTGAAGTACCTCAGACCCTCCTGGTCTGCACCAGAAGCTCTTTGTGTATCCTGCGTGGGCTGCCTTTACTTAGGCTTGTTGGCTCCGATCTTGAAGTTGACCCCTCCATCTGCGAGAACCTTCGTGGGACAGCTCCTCTCCAGCACCTGGTCATCCTCGACGCCTCCTGGCCGCGTGGCTGCAAAGACAAGCTTCACAACAGCACCTGATTGCTCCTCGACGATGCCTGGTTCCTTCCTGGTTCCAGCCGGTCACTGCCTAGTGACCTAGACTCTGTCCCCTCTGCTTTCAGGTCTTCTTCAACTCCAATCCACATTTTGCGATGCAGGGCGCGCTACGAAATTCGTTTTATTAATTAAATTGTTTACTTACCTGTAATTATCCATATGCCGGTTTTTAGCACCCTCCACTCTGCCCCTCCCCACCTCCCTGCCCCACTGTAACTCCCTCCATGGACCGCTGCTGTCCACAACATAGTACTTAAAATTCTTTAACTCATTGTCGTAAAAATCTTTAAAATGTCTGGCAACGGGGTAGGTCACATCATTGTTAGTGATGGCTCGGATATGCTGGAGGATTAGTTTGTGAACCTGTAACTTAGTACTTCCCACGTACTGCAGGCCATAAGAACACTCCAGCACATACACTGCAAACTCGGTTGTACAACAAAGGGGAGATTTAAAAGCCTTTTGAGCCACTTTTGCGTCTCCTCTCCTATGTTAAAAGTGAAGCAAAAATGGTGCAAGGGGCTTGTACATCTGCCCCTAAGTGTTTTGGTGATTGCCACTGGATTACACTTGAATGGCGTTGCATATGAGGACTAATTAATCCTGTGCTTGCAAGCCCTACAGGAGGTACATTTAAAAAATCCCTTTCTGGCACTAAGCCAGGTTTTAACATGTCTTACCTCAGGACTGCTGCGCACTAATGAATTGTTCATAGAGCGAGCTTTCCTAAAAGTGATATTAGGAGAATTAGTCAGTTGGCTTCCCAAGATTGGATCATTCTGAATCAAGGCTCAATTTTTATTTATGATTTTACGCAGGGTTTTATGTTGCTTACTGAAAGTTAGAATTAGACGCGTAGGCTGCTCAGATAGATCATTATTGGACACTGCTAAGGCTGATTTACTTACTAATGCCACTGAACTCTCAATTTTAGTAGTTTTATCCATGGCATTGTTGACTATCGCTTCTGAGTAACCTCTTGCTCTAAATATATCCCTGCTCTCTTATTGGGCCTTGAGACAATCAGTTTCTGTGCTGCAAATCCTGCGTATCCGCAGGATTTCCCCATAGGGAGTGCTGTGGATAAGATGATGGCTAGAAGCATGCAGCACAGTGTTCCCTGCCGTGGGTTTTCTACACAGTCATGTTTCCAATTTGTTGTTATTTACATATACCTCTACGTCTAAAAAATAGATTGATTCCTTATTCATTTGAGCCGTGAATTCAAGGTTAAGGTTGTTGGCATTGATCTGTTCAATAAAATGTCTGGCATGGTTCTCTTCACCTTTTCATATTAAGAACAGATCATTGATATATCTATACCAACACACAACATGGTTCTGAACTGTTTCACCATATAATGCCATGAGGACCTGTCCTCCCAGAACCCCATATGCAAACAGGCATAACTTGGTGAAAAACATGCCCCCATGGCAACCCCTCTCGTCTGATGGAACACTTGATTTTGAAACAGGAAAAAACTATTTTCAAGACATGTTGAAATCATGGTGCTTAACATTTTGTTCTGCATGTACAAATACATTGGTCTAGTGTTCAAATAGTGCTCAACAGCCCTGACTCCATCATCCTGGTGTACGCTGGTGTTTAAGGCTGTAACGTCAAGGGAGATAAGTATACAATCCTCCTCCAACTTTACTTCGCGTATCTTTCTTAAAAAATCACCAGTATCTTGGACATAAGAAGGTTAGATTTTCACGTGCTCTTGAAGGAAAAAAATCCACGGAACGTGAAGTATTCTCCATCAGGCTTCCTTGGGTTGAAATAATGGGTCTGTCCGTGGTTTGGACAACCCTTTATGAATCTTAGGTATGAAATATATCACGGGGATCACCGGGTGATCAATTTTCAAAAATTTGAATTCATGAATGCTCAAAAGTCCTGCTGATTTCCATACTAGCAATTTACTATAAAAGACATTCCATGAGCTCTTAACTGCCTGTATGGTGCTCCTTTTATAACAATCCTTTTCATTAAGATGTTTGAGGGGTTCTTCCATATACAGGTCCCATGGCCACAACACCGCATTGCCCCCTTATCAGATTGACAAATGATTATGTTGTCGCCAGGTTGTAGTTTCTTCATTAACTGATAATGATGATGATCCTGTTTATTGTACTTTTTTAGAGCTCGTGCTGTTGCAGAATATCGTTTTTTTAGTTCATGTATTACCTTGTCATTGAATAGATACAAATTATCCTTTAACATGATTGGACAGAAGGTTGATTTGGCTTTTAATGGGGTTTTTACTGTACCTCCTAATTGTAAATTAGCATGAATGGCTACAACCTCGCATTCGTTGTGCTCATTGTGACGTTGTTCAAGATCTCTCTAAGCTTCCACGTCCCCTGCAGTCAAAATAGAAAGACTGCCAGTTTCCCTTGGTACTGCTTCATTTGTCTTACGCTTGTCTACGCCTTGTATTAGATGGTATTTGCGCAGTTTCAGCTTGCGAATAAAGTTGTACATATCCACACGTGTTTCAGCGTAATCAAAGTTAGATTTCAGACTGAAAGATAATCCCAGGGTCAATATATTTCATTCATCCTCACTCAATGTTCTTTCTGTCAGATTGATCTCCATTTGCGCATCGATGCCTGATCTTGCGGTCCCTACTTGCGCCTCCATCCCATGTTGGCTGGCTTTTTGTTTGTTTTGCCGTTTGCGGTGTTGCTTGCGTCTTGCCCTTCGCTTTTGGTTCCAGCCTGTTTGTTTTTACATTTTGCGCACGGGGATGTAGCAGTTGCCTCTTGTCTTGTCTTGTCGGAGGTAATCTACTTCTTGCGCAAGGGATGGTTTTTGAAACTTTAAAAAGACAAAAACTTGTCTATAGTTCTGCAATATTGCTTGGTGCACAGCAGCATCCTCTACTGGTCACCAATATCTATACATGCCTAACTAGATTCCTCACATGGGCAACCCATTAAGGGAAACAGAATCCCATCACTCACCAGAGGTTACATGCTTCATCATCTGGGATCTCCTCCTGGCTGTAACCCCTAGTACATCCGAAAGCTACAACCCTTTTACTGTGAGGGAGGAGCACAGGGATGTTTTTGCAGGATCTCCTAGGATATACTAAAATACAGAATATGATGCTCTATGATGTATTATTCAGTGATAGGCGCAGTGCAGAAAGTGAAAAAAGTGAATTTAAAACTGGCTACTAAGAGAAAAAACCCATTCATTATATATCTCTGAGTGTCAGGGTTAAAAACAGTACTAAGGCAGTTTGGAAAAAATAAACTGCTACTGTCAAGTTTAGAGGGTCGGTCTACATGTTTCAGCTATCTGTGACCTAAAGAGTGTCTAGCCTTCCTCAGGACCTAAAAAGTAAAAGCTACTGCATTATATGTGCAATGACAAAATTGCAATCGTGAAAAGTGAATGAAAAAATTGGAAGATACAACTTATCGCACCACTTATTCCATTTCCAGATGCATGATTCAACCTGTGTGAGAAAACACAAACAACACAAACAGTGTATTAGGATAGTGGTCAGCAGTATACAAAGCAACATGGGGCTCGTAAAAATACACAGTCTCCCTTTCACACTTAATCTGTAACAACTTATGAATAAGTTATGACTTACCCGAAATGTGCGGGTAAGTAACCTCACCTGGCCACTGCTCAGGACGGGAGGCACCGCTCTAGAGAGAATGACATAAACACCAGATTTAGAAAAATATAAAAATCTGGTTATGGCTTCCAAAAATATAAGGCAGATCAATCTATATCCAAGAACGCCGTGACAGATACAATTGGATTGTCATGACAGGGATAAATCACAAGAACAAAGCATTTGAGCTCTAGCAACAGGCCACAAAAAGTTGTAATGTTGAAGTGCTTGAAGCTAAGGTCTTAAAAAGTGAATAGAGATTAAATATGAATAAATACGATCAAAGGAGGCTTATGTATTACAAGAGTATTAAACAATAAACTCAGAGTACATTAAGCCAAATCCAGTGAAGTAGTTTAAAGAGTTTTTCAAACCCCAACCTGCCCTCAGATCTGGGCTGGTCAGTCGCCGATTCGCTCTCAAACACCGAGTTGAGATCGGATGCCGATGTAGATGCTGGCGCATTTCCACTTGAATTTGACTGTGATCTGGAGGGGATGCCTTCCTTTTTAGCTGCTTTCACAGAATCATACTTCTTTGCGAGTGTGAACACGGGCCCTTGCTCGTAGTCACACTTGCCGCGCTGAAATTTGAAACCCTGGCACTTCTTTATTACTTCCTCTGTAGCTTCCATTTTACCAATTTTGTCATTTATTTAATCAATTTCCACTTGAGGAGCTGCCCGGTCACTGACTGCATACTTCACAAGGATCTGTACCAGCTTTCGTAAGGATTCTAGGTTGGAATCTGCCCACTCATCCAGCATGTGCGCTTCAGGTTTTTCGTAACTTGGGGTTAACATGATTCTCAAACCTCTGGGGATCCCTCCCACCTCGAGGTATCGTGACAGGGATTTGTGCTCCCACCACTTCGATTGTTCTGATGGCATCAGGCTTTCTAGTTTTTTTAAAAGCTCCCAGCTGCTGGCACCCTGTTTGTTTGCACGCCACTTGTTACTTCAACACTGGGGAAATCATCAAACATCTTTGCAGCTGCCTCGCGAATATATATATATGTATATATATATTCAAAACCACAGTTTGCCCATGAGCGAGGCGCACTCCCCCTCGGCGTTGCCAGGTCAAGGAAGGTTGCAGGCAACACCGGCGTCTGCAGCACCGACTCATTTCAGGCTAACGCCCTTCTTCAAAGGTTCTGCTGCTCCTCAGAAATTACCAACACTCAGAGCCTCCAGTGAACACCTTTTATTTAAATCCACAATGGGAATCAGGTGAGTAAATATCGCAATGATTTCAGGGACTGGAAGTTCTTATTTCAATAACACCTCAGTGGGCTGCTGGCATCTACAAGGCAAATGTCCAATTCAATATCCACGGTGTGCCCATACTTCCTTCCTCCATACTGCCTTTCACCAGTTTGGCTCGCAGCGCTGTCTCAGAGACAGCAGCGGGACCGCTTCATATGCAGTTGTGCGCCTCACGGCCGCACCGGTCATAATCATTCAAAATCACAGTTTGCCCATGAGCGAGGCTCACTCCCCCTCGGCGTTGTCAGCTCAAGGAAGGTTGCAGTTAACACTGGTGTCTGCAGCAGCCAACACGTTTCAGGCTAACGCCCTCCTTCAAAGGTTCTGCTGCTCTTCACACATTCTCAACACTCAGAGGCTCCAGTGAACGCCCCTTATTTAAATCCATAATGGGAATCAGGTGAGTAAATATCACAATGATTTCAGGGACTGGAAGTTCTTATTTCAATAACACCTCAGTGTGCTGCTGGCATCTATGAGGCAAATGTCCAATTCAATATCCACGGTGTGCCCCTACTTCCTTCCTCCATACTGCCTTTCACCAGTTTGGCCCGCAGCGCTGTCACAGAAACAGTAGCGGGACCGCTTCATAAGTGGCGGTGACCCTCCCGACCGGACCGGCTGTAAAGATTCAAAACCACAGTTTGCCCACGAGCGAGGCGCACTCCCCTTCGGCATTGTCAGATCAAGGAAGGTTGCAGGTAACACCGGAGTCTGCAGCAACCGATGCGTTACAGGCTAACACCCTTCTTCAAAGGTTCCGCTGCTCCTCACGAATTACCAACAGTTAGAGCCTCCAGTGAACGCCCCTTTATTTAAATCCACAATGGGAATCAGGTGAGTAAATTTCGCAATGATTTCTGGGACTGGAAGTTCTTATTTCAATAACACCTCAGTGGGCTGCTGGCATCTACGAGGCAAATGTCCAATTCAATATCCATGGTGTGCCCACACTTCCTTCCTCCATACAGCCTTACACCAGTTGGGCGCGCAGCGCTGTCACAGAAACAGCAGCGGGACCGCTTCATAAGCAGCGGTGCGCCTCCCGGCCGGACTGGCCGTAAAGATTCAAAACAACAGTTTGCCAACAAGCGAGGCGCCCTCCCCCTCGGCGTTGTCAGGTCAAGGAAGGTTGCAGGTAACACCCGTGTCTGCAGCAACGGACGCGTTTCAGGCTAACGCCCTTTTTCAAAGGTTTTGCTGCTCCTCACAAATTACCAACACTCAGAGCCTCCAGTGAACGCCCTTTATTTAAATCCACAATGGGAATCAGGTGAGTAAATATCGCAATGATTTCTGGGACTGGAAGTTCTTATTTCAATAACACCTCAGTGGGCTGCTGGCATCTACGAGGCAAATGTCCAATTCAATATCCACGGTGTGCCCACACTTCCTTCCTCCATACTGCCTTTCGCCTGTTTGGCCGGAAGAACTGTCACAGAAACAGCTGCGAGACTGCCTCATAAGCGGCGGTGCGTCTCCCGGCTGGACCGGTTGTAAAGATTCAAAACCACAGTTTGCCCACAAGCGAGGCGCACTCCCCCTCGGCGTTGTCAGATCAAGGAAGGTTGCAGGTAACACCGGCGTCTGCAGCAACCGACAAGTTTCAGGCTAGCGCCCTTCTTCAATGGTTCTGCTGCTCCTCACAAATTACCAACACTCAGAGCCTCCAGTGAACGCCCCTTATTTAAATCCACAATGGGAATCAGGTGAGTAAATTTCACAATGATTTCTGGGTCTGGAAGTTCTTATTTCAATAACACCTCAGTGGGCTGCTGGCATCTATGAGGCGAATGTCCAATTCAATATCCACGGTGTGCCCCTACTTCCTTCCTCCAGATTGCCTTTCACCAGTTTGGCCCGCAGCGCTGTCACAGAAACAGTAGCGGGACCGCTTCATAAGTGGCGGTGAGCCTCCCGACCGGACCGGCTGTAAAGATTCAAAACCACAGTTTGCCCACGAGCAAGGCACAATCCCCCTCGGCATTGTCAGATCAAGGAAGGTTGCAGGTAACACCGGAGTCTGCAGCAACCGATGCGTTACAGGCTAACAGCCTTCTTCAAAGGTTCTGCTGCTCCTCACGAATTACCAACAGTTAGAGCCTCCAGTGAACGCCCCTTTATTTAAATCCACAATGGGAATCAGGTGAGTAAATTTCGCAATGATTTCTGGGACTGGAAGTTCTTATTTCAATAACACCTCAGCGGGCTGCTGGCATCTACGAGGCAAATGTCCAATTCAATATCCACGGTGTGCCCACACTTCCTTCCTCCGTACAGCCTTTCACCAGTTTGGCGCGCAGCGCTGTCACAGAAACAGCAGTGGGACCGCTTCATAAGCAGCGGTGCGCCCAACACTCAGAGCCTCCAGTGAACGCCCTTTATTTAAATCCACAATGGGAATCAGGTGAGTAAATATCGCAATGATTTCTGGGACTGGAAGTTCTTATTTCAGTAACACCTCAGTGGGCTGCTGGCATCTACGAGGCAAATGTCCAATTCAATATCCACGGTGTGTCCACACTTCCTTCCTCCATACTGCCTTTCACCAGTTTGGCCGGCAGCGCTGTCACAGAAACAGCAGCGGGACAGCTTCATAAGCGGCGGTGCACCTCCCGGCCGGACCGGCCGTAAAGATTCAAAACCACAGTTTGCCTACGAGCGAGGCGCACTCCCCCTCGGCATTGTCAGGTCAAGGAAGGTTGCAGGTAACACCAGCGTCTGCAGCAACCGACGCGTTTCAGGCTAATGCCCTTCTTCAAAGGTTCTGCTGCTCCTCACAAATTACCAACACTCAGAGCCTTCAGTGAACGACCCGTATGTAAATCCCCAATGGGAATCAGGTAAGTAAATATCACAATGATTATTGGGACTGGAAGTTCCTATTTCATTAATACATCAGTCAGCTGCTGGCATCTATGAGGCAAATGTCCAATTCAATATCCACGGTGTGCCCACACTTCCTTCCTCCATACTGCCTTTCACCAGTTTGGCCCGCAGCGCTGTCACAGAAACAGCAGCGGGACCGCTTCATAAGCGGCGGTGCGCCTCCCGGCCGGACCGGTCATAAAGATTCAAAACCACAGTTTGCCCACGAGCGAGGCGCACTCCCCCTCAGCGTTGTCAGGTCAAGGAAGATTGCAGGTAACACCGGTGTCTGTAGCAACCGTCGCGTTTCAGGCTAACGCCTTTCTTCGGAAGTTCTTCTGCTCCTCACAAATTATCAACACTCAGAGCCTCCAGTGAACGCCCTTTATTTAAATCCACAATGGGAATGAGGTGAGTAAATATCACAATGATTTCTGGACTGGAAGTTCTTATTTCAATAACACCTCAGTGGGCTGCTGGCATCTACGAGGCAAATGTCCAGTTCAATATCCACGATGTGCCCACACTTCCTTCCTTCATACCCCCTTTCACCAGTTTGGCCCGCAGCGCTGTCACAGAAACAGCAGCGGGACCGCTTCATTATATATATATATATATATATATATATATATATATATATATATATATATATATATATATATGAAAACACAACTCCTCCTCTGCACGCTCTGCGCTCGCAGCCCACGCTTCCACGCCAGCAAGTAGAGGAACGGACCAGCCAAGTCAGCAAGATGTAATTTTATTGACACATCACCCACAGAACCAGCGACGCGTTTCGGGCCAAGGTGCCCTTGTTCACGCTGCAACATAGTTACGTTAGTAATGCTCTTTTATACACTTATTTTAGAAAACGTCACCACCCCCTGGTGGTGACCTCCAGTGTTGCATGTGTATGCAAAACAGTGAAAAAGTGCTATCGCTTCTAGTTTTTTATATACATATCTGTGTATAGCAATGCACCATAAAAAGTCATTACTGGTTAAATCCAAGTAATACCAAGGAAATTCTGACTTTGTCAACCTTTTTGAAACATGTACAAAGACTATTGTATTGTTAAACATTATCAATCTGGATTTCCTTAGATTAACGAAATATACTGAAAGACTGTATAAATACAATACTCATAATTCTAAAAACCACCAACAATTCAATAATTGTCACTGTAAGATATTAGTAGCATTGCTTTTCACATGTGCAAATATGTGCATAAGCAGCGAAAGATAAAGTGCAAAAAAGTGTAAAAAAGTGCAAAGTGTATAAGTCAAAAAGTGCAAAGTGCGAGAAACGACCGCATTACCATCGAAACGAGGATACCATCAAATTTCATACATATATAATTTTTTGAATTTCAAATTTCATGAATATCTGTATGGCTAAATTGTAGGTTCCCTAAAATCGTAGATGGTAAAAAAAGTATCAAAAATTTAAAAATGGGCATATGTAAAAATAGTATCATACCCCATAGTTAGGTACATGTCATGACACAATATAACTTGATCTAAAATCCAGTAGAAAAAGTTAAAAGACATTTCATAATATGCTGATGTAAACAATTCATATATAGATATCAAAGCAAGAGAGCTGGAAACTTCAATGCAATGAAATAGGCAAAGGTACAAATCATCTTAATCACTCAAGGCTCACTGTTTACCCAACCCTTTCTACCACTCTTCTAAATCTAATTTCTCCTAATAGGGAACCTAACTAGGAGAAAATATCACCAAGAGGAGAAAAGAAAAGAAAAGAGAGAATGAATGAATGGAAATGAAATACTCATGAAACAGCTCAGAAATATCTGGGGATAAGCAGTCTAATGTTATAAGTAATGGTGCATTTCTTCAATATTATTGAGCCCATTTGGCCAACGGCTGTCGAGCTCCAAAATGAATCTGCTTTCCAATTTTCTGAGCTGGAGTTCACAATCTCCCCCTCTTTTCTGCAGCGGAACTGCTCCAATCACAAAGTAACTCAAGCATGTGAGGTCATTATTGTGTGCCCTTTTAAAATATCGGGCGACTGGATATGCCGGGTCACTGTGTAATATTGCCCGTAAATGCTGCAATATCCTGACATGCACCTGGAGCTTAGTGCTACCAACATATCTAAGTAGAAACCACCGCAATGGAGCGCACACCGCTAGCCCCTCCTCCCGATCGCCCCTCGGGATTCTGGTACTTGTAGTTCAATAGTGGATCACCCAGGTGGGTGCAAGTCGGTACTTGTTGGACTGATGAATCTCTAGACCCGATACATGTCCCGGGTTTTTGGGTATCGCCCGAGACATGGCTCGGGTTTCGGGATAACTTCCCTCGTCAGTAGAGAAATGGTTAGGGGTGGAGGAGAAGGCCGCCAAACAACCTTCAATGGCCTCGATGCCCGAACCGGCACGCAGGGCAGCATCCAGGAGCCCGTCGGCTCAAAGCTCAAGGGAGCCAATTAGTAGAAACCACCGCAATGGAGCGCACACCGCTAGCCCCTCCTCCCGATCGCCCCTCGGGATTCTGGTACTTGTAGTTCAATAGTGGATCACCCAGGTGGGTGCAAGTCGGTACTTGTTGGACTGATGAATCTCTAGACCCGATACATGTCCCGGGTTTTTGGGTATCGCCCGAGACATGGCTCGGGTTTCGGGATAACTTCCCTCATCAGTAGAGAAATGGTTAGGGGTGGAGGAGAAGGCCGCCAAACAACCGTCAATGGCCTCGATGCCCGAACCGGCACGCAGGGCAGCATCCAGGAGCCCGTCGGCTCAAAGCTCAAGGGAACCAATTAGTAGAAACCACCGCAATGGAGCGCACACCGCTAGCCCCTCCTCCCAATCGCCCCTCGGGATTCTGGTACTTGTAGTTCAATAGTGGATCACCCAGGTGGGTGCAAGTCGGTACTTGTTGGACTGATGAATCTCTAGACCCGATACATGTCCCGGGTTTTTGGGTATCGCCCGAGACATGGCTCGGGTTTCGGGATAACTTCCCTCATCAGTAGAGAAATGGTTAGGGGTGGAGGAGAAGGCCGCCAAACAACCGTCAATGGCCTCGATGCCCGAACCGGCACGCAGGGCAGCATCCAGGAGCCCATCGGCTCAAAGCTCAAGGGAGCCAATTAGTAGAAACCACCACAATGGAGCGCACACCGCTAGCCCCTCCTCCCGATCGCCCCTCGGGATTCTGGTACTTGTAGTTCAATAGTGGATCACCCAGGTGGGTGCAAGTCGGTACTTGTTGGACTGATGAATCTCTAGACCCGATACATGTCCCGGGTTTTTGGGTATCGCCCGAGACATGGCTCGGGTTTCGGGATAACTTCCCTCATCAGTAGAGAAATGGTATGGGGTGGAGGAGAAGGCCGCCAAACAACCGTCAATGGCCTCGATGCCCGAACCGGCACGCAGGGCAGCATCCAGGAGCCCGTCGGCTCAAAGCTCAAGGGAGCCAATTAGTAGAAACCACCGCAATGGAGCGCACACCGCTAGCCCCTCCTCCCGATCGCCCCTCGGGATTCTGGTACTTGTAGTGCAATAGTGGATCACCCAGGTGGGTGCAAGTCGGTACTTGTTGGACTGATGAATCTCTAGACCCGATACATGTCCCGGGTTTTTGGGTATCGCCCGAGACATGGCTCGGGTTTCGGGATAACTTCCCTCATCAGTAGAGAAATGGTTAGGGGTGGAGGAGAAGGCCGCCAAATAACCGTCAATGGCCTCGATGCCCGAACCGGCACGCAGGGCAGCATCCAGGAGCCCGTCGGCTCAAAGCTCAAGGGAGCCAATTAGTAGAAACCACCGCAATGGAGCGCACACCGCTAGCCCCTCCTCCCGATCGCCCCTCGGGATTCTGGTACTTGTAGTTCAATAGTGGATCACCCAGGTGGGTGCAAGTCGGTACTTGTTGGACTGATGAATCTCTAGACCCGATACATGTCCCGGGTTTTTGGGTATCGCCCGAGACATGGCTCGGGTTTCGGGATAACTTCCCTCATCAGTAGAGAAATGGTTAGGGGTGGAGGAGAAGGCCGCCAAACAACCGTCAATGGCCTCGATGCCCGAACCGGCACGCAGGGCAGCATCCAGGAGCCCGTCGGCTCAAAGCTCAAGGGAGCCAATTAGTAGAAACCACCGCAATGGAGCGCACACCGCTAGCCCCTCCTCCTGATCGCCCCTCGGGATTCTGGTACTTGTAGTTCAATAGTGGATCACCCAGGTGGGTGCAAGTCGGTACTTGTTGGACTGATGAATCTCTAGACCCGATACATGTCCCGGGTTTTTGGGTGCCGGTTCGGGCATCGAGGCCATTGACGGTTGTTTGGCGGCCTTCTCCTCCACCCCTAACCATTTCTCTACTGATGAGGGAAGTTATCCCGAAACCCGAGCCATGTCTCGGGCGATACCCAAAAACCCGGGACATGTATCGGGTCTAGAGATTCATCAGTCCAACAAGTACCGACTTGCACCCACCTGGGTGATCCACTATTAAACTACAAGTACCAGAGTCCCGAGGGGCGATCGGGAGGAGGGGCTAGCGGTGTGCGCTCCATTGCGGTGGTTTCTACTAATTGGCTCCATTGAGCTTTGAGCCGACGGGCTCCTGGATGCTGCCCTGCGTGCCGGTTCGGGCATCGAGGCCATTGACGGTTGTTTGGCGGCCTTCTCCTCCACCCCTAACCATTTCTCTACTGATGAGGGAAGTTATCCCGAAACCCGAGCCATGTCTCGGGCGATACCCAAAAACCCGGGACATGTATCGGGTCTAGAGATTCATCAGTCCAACAAGTACCGACTTGCACCCACCTGGGTGATCCACTATTAAACTACAAGTACCAGAGTCCCGAGGGGCGATCCGGAGGAGGGGCTAGCGGTGTGCGCTCCATTTCGGTGGTTTCTACCAACATATCTAAGCCCACAGGTGCATGTCAGAACGTAAACAGCATGGTCTGTTCTACAGGAAAAATTTCCCAAAATAGGTTTGGCAATGGAGCTAAACGGAGTGGAATAATGCGAGATAGTAGTGCCAAATTTGCAAGCACGGCAGCTTGAGCATTTAAAGAAACCCCGCGTAGGTCGTAGCCAAGGTTTTTTCGTTTTAAGCTCAGGGGCCGCTCTGTCCAAACAATTACCCATAATTTTCGCACGTCTGAAGGTGACAGTAGGAGAGGCCGGCAATCTAGTATTAAGTACCTGGTCACTAAGGACAATAGGCCAGTTTTTATTAATGATGGACTTGATTTTCCTGTCTTCTCTACTGTATGTAGTAATCAGGGGTGGGCATTCTACTGGAGGGTCAGTTACGATAGGGGATTCTTCCACAGGAGTTATGGTGGGAAAAAGACTTTCCCTGGACCGAGATAAAGATTTATCAAGGGCTGCTTTTAAGATGCTATCGGAATAACCCCTTGCCTTAAGCCGTATCATAAGTTCTGTTAGGCAAGTTTCATAATTGGAAGGAGAACTACAGATCCTCTTTAACCTCAAGATCTCACCATAAGGAATTCCTGCAATGGTGTGTCTAGGGTGCATGCTGGTTGCGTGCAGCGTGGCATTGCCCGCAGTTGGTTTTCTGTGAAGGGTGGTTTTGAGGGTGCCATTGGCGACATACACTTCGACATCTAAAAATTGAATTCTATTTTTGTCGATGTGCGCCGTAAAGTTGAGATTGAGACTATTACAATTTATCTCATGTATGAATGTCAGGGCTTCCTCTTTAGTACCTCTCCAAGCAATAAAAATATCGTCAATGTACCTCAAGAAACAAATTACATGGTTATCCATCCACCCCTTATGGTGTAACATTGAGGACCTGCTCCTCCCACCAGCCAACGTGCAAGCACGCTTAGCTGGGAGAGAAGCAGGCCCCCATCGCCACCCCTCTGAGCTGTTTGAAAATCTCTTTACCAAAAGAGAAAAAATTATTGTGGAGGCACCATTCCATAAGACACAAAATGACCTTATTATGTTCATAATACGTGATCGATCGCTTGGAAAGATAATGCTTTACTGCTGAAAGTCCTTGTCCGTGATCAATGCTTGTATAAAGCGCCTCCACATCTAATGAGATGAGCCACATATCATTATCCCATTCAATAGATGCAATCTTACTGATAAAATCGCTGGTGTCACGTGTAAAGCTTGGGAGTTGTTTTACAAAGTCTTGGAGGAAAAAGTCAATATACTCCCCCACTTTTTCGCCCACACTGCCAATGGCAGACACTATGGGCCTTCCAGCGTTGGTTGTACTGCTTTGTGTACCTTTGGGATAAGGTAAAGAGATGGCAAAACGGGAAAATTGATACACATAAATTTGTGTTCCTCGGATGAAATTAAGCCGTCTCTTTTCCACTGGCTCAACATCTTGTGTAATTTATGTTTAGCATTTTCATAATCTTTGTGTGAGGCTCTCACATAGCACTGGGGGTCATCAAGTTGACGTTTGGCCTCACTGATGTAATCCTGTTTGGGCCAAATTACTAAATTGCCCCCTTTGTCTGATTTTTTTATCACGATTTCATGGTTGTCTGCTAATTTTTTCATATATATATATATATATATATATATTCACTGAAAAAAACACAGGTCATCAATGATGTCATCAGTGATGTCACTGACCATGTCATGAGTGATGTAATATGTTATGTCATCAGTAGTGCATTGGGGGCTCATGTTATAGTTAGCTCAGTATAACGGCCAAATTTCTCTGGTTTTGTACAAGTGAAATGTCAGCCAAACTGTAATGTCCCTGAAACCTGTGGTTTTTTCAGTGAATTTCTATGTTTATTTAAATGCTAATACTAACTATAGTGTCCCTGAAACCTGTTTTTTCAGTGAATTTCTAAGGTTTTTTAAATGTTAATTCCTAACTGTGCCTACATAGGTAGGACATGTGCAGAAATAGGAAGAAAGGCGCAGAAAGAAGCATGAGAAGTGCAGAAAGAGGCAAGTGGGGTACAGAAAGAGGAAGAAAGGTACAGAAAGAAGCAAGAGAAATGCAGAAACAGGCAACAGAAGTCCAGAAAGAGGAAGAAAGGTGCAGAAAGAAGCAAGAGATATACAGAAAGAACCAACAGAGATGTAAGAAAAGGCCTACTGCATTGTACCTTAGAACAGACTCATACAAAGTAGACTAATCACTAATTCTCCTCCCAAGATGTCTTAAACCTCACTTTTCTCTTGAAGGTTCACTATTCATCGACTGCTTAGAATGTTAGGTGCAGCAAAAATAAAACAACAATCCAAAGCATATCATTGTTGTAAGTCTGACCAAGTTTGTGATGGTATGCATGCGGGTGTCGCTGCTTTTACCTATTGACATTTTACATAAAAATAAACATACAAATACTTGAATACCTTTGTTTCAAGCACCATGCTCTGTAAAAAAGGTAGAAGCAAGACAAGTGCAGAAAGAACCAACAGAGGTACAGAAAGAGGCAAGAGAAGTGCAGAAAGAAGCAACAGAGGTACAGAAAGAGGCAAGAGAACTGCAGAAAGAGGCAAGAGAATTGCAGAAATAGGAAAAAGAGGTGCAGAAAGAGAGAACAGGGCTGCAGAGGCATGAGAGCTGCAGAAAGAGGGAAGAGGGGTGCAGAAAGGGACAAGAGGGATGCACAAATTTACAAGAGAGGTACAGAAAGAAGCAAGAGCAGTACAGAATGAACCAAGAGAGGTGTAGAGAGAAGCAAGAGGGTTACAGAAAGAAGCAAATGAGGGTCAGAAAGAGGGAAGAAGGAGCAGAAAGTGGCAAGAGAAGTACAGAAAGAGGCAAGAACGTTACAGAAAGAGGCAAGAGAGGTGCAGAAAGAGGGAGGAGGGGTACAGAAAGAGGCAAGATTGCTGCAGAAAGAAGCAAGAGAGGTTCAGAAAGAAGCAACAAGGCAGCAGAAATAGGCAAGAGGGGTACTGAAGTAGGCAAGAGGGGTACAGAAAGAACAAACAGAGGTGAAGAAGGAGGCAAGAGAACTGCAGAAAAAAGCAGAGAGTTGCAGAAACAGGCAAAATAGGTACTGAAAAAGGGAAGAGGGGTGCAGAAAGAAGCAAGAGGGGTACAGACATTTGCAAGAGAGGTGCAGAAAGAAGCAAGAGCAATGCAGAAAGAACCAACACAGTTGTAGAAAGGGGCAATAAAAGTGCAGAAAGAAGCAAAGGAGATACAAGAAGAAGGGTGTGCAGAAAGAGGCAAGAGAACTGCAGAAAGAGGCAACAGAGATACAGAAAAAGGCAAGACAGGTGGAGGATAAGGGAAGAAGGGTGCAGAAAGAATCAAGAGAGGTTCAGAAAGAGGTCAGAGGTGTGTAGAAAGAGATAAGAAGGGTACAGAAAGAGGCAAGAGGGATGCAGAAAGAGGGAAGAAGGATGCAGACAGAGGCAAGAAGGGTGCACAAAGAAGCAAGAGAGGTGCACAAAGAAGCAAGAGAAGTACAGAATGAAGCAACAGGGGTGCAGAAAGAGGCATGAAGGGTGTAGAAAGAGGCAAGAGGGGTGAAGACAGAAGCAACATATGAGCTGAAGGAGGCAAGAGAGCAGAAGAAAGAGGCAAGAGAGTTGTAGAAACAGGCAAAAGAGGTACAGAATAAGGAAACAGGGGTGGCAACAGATGGAAAAGAAGTACAGAATTGTGCAAGAGAGGTACAGAAAGAAGCAAGAGCAGTGGAGAAAGAACCAACAAAGGTGCGGAAAGAGGCAAGAGGGGTGCAGCAAGAGGAGAGATAAGTACAGAAAGAAGCAAAAGATGTGCAGAAAGAGGAAAGAGGGGTGCAGAAAGAGGCAAGAGCAGTAGCGGCCTGTGGAGGGAGTACTGCGGGCGGTGGGGCGGGCGGGGAAGGGACAGGGGGGTAGTATACTCCAGCTCACGGCAGACTGGAGTTATGTAAACGAATAAATTAATAAAATTAATGTAATTGCGCGCAGTGAAATGCCAAATGCTGTTCAGTGCGCGCAATGAGATTCATTGTTTATATTTATATCTTTACATTACTCTGGTCGGCCATGAGCTGGAGTTTACTGCCCTCCACTCTGCCCCTCCCCACCCCACCCCGCTGTCCTGCAGCACTCCTTCTATGGGCCGCTACTGGACCAGAGCAGTGCACAAAGATGCAAGAGATATGGAGAAAAAGGGAAGATGGGTGCAGAAAGAAGCAAGGGAGGTGTAGAAAGAAGCAAAATAAGTACAGAAAGAGGGAAGTGAGATGCAGAAGGAGACAAGAGAACTGCAGAAAGAGGCAAGAGAGTTGCAGAAACAGGCATTAGGGGTACAGAAAGAGGGAACAGGAGTGCAGACAGAGGCAAAAGAGTTGCAGAAAGAGGGAAGAGGGATACAAAAAGAGGCAGGAGGGATGCAGACATTTGCAATAGAGGTGCAGAAAGAAGCAATAGCAGAGCAGAAAGAACAAACAGAGGTGCAGAAAGAGGCAAGAAGGGTACAGGAAGAGGGAAGAGAACTGCAGAAAAAGGCAAGACAGGTGCAGAAAGAGGCAGGAGAGGTACACAAAGAGAGGTACAGAAAGAGGCAAGAGGGATGCAGAAAGAAGCAAGAGAAGTGCATAAAGACGCAACAGAGTTGATGAAAGAGGCAAGAGAGGCACATAAACAGGCAAGAAAGATACAGAAAGAGGGAACAGGGGTGCAGAAAGAGTCAAGAGGAATACTGAAATTAGAAAGAGAGGTGCAGAAAGAAGCAAGAGAAGTGCAGAAAGAAGCAAAAGAGGTGGAGAAAGAGGGAAGATGGGTGCAGAAAGAGGCAAGATGGATGCAGAAATTTGCAAAAGAGGTGCAGAAAGGACCAATAGAGATGCAAAAAGAGGCAAAAGGGGTGAGGAAAGGGGTAGGAGAGGTGCACAAAGAGGCAAGAGGGGAACAGAAAGAGTCAGGAGGGGTGCAGAAAAAAGGAAGATAAGTGCAGAAAGAAGCAACAGAGCACTGAAAGAGGTAAGAGAGGCGCAGAAACAGGCAGGAAAGGTATAGAAAGAGGCAAGTCAGTGCAGTTAAAAAAGTCGCATAATTCCAGTGGCTCTGTTCATACCTCTGACTAGGTCCAGAAGTGCTCCTCTGTGGTACTTCATTTTTTGTCTCATTGAGTTTATAGTTTAGCTTCTATGGAAACGAAGACGACTAAACCTGATGTTACCACTCCACAACACAGTCTACCATACCACATAATTACTCTCCATAACACATAAACCCACTCTAGATCATTTCTATACACTAAATACCTCAACCTACATCCACTCCACTCCAAGAAACATGAGTAAAACACTTTTACATTTACAACGCCAATAGCTTTAACTCTTGCAAATGCCAATCCTATTACATTGCAAATGCTTCTTTAACTAGTAGTCGCCTTTGCAGAGAGGTGGAGAAAGGGGGCTGGGCCTCTGACCGGCGCTCAGGAATTCCGCTGGGTAGGACTTATAGGAGGTACCAGGAGGGCTTTGTGGCCCCCAAAGTCCCTCAGAAGAACTTCATCCCCCAACCCGAAGTGTGCCAGGAGGCACATTTTCAGAGTGTAGGAGAAAGAGGGGCATGGCCTCCGAAGACCTCTTAGAAATCTCACTGTGTGGGACTTACTGGAGGTAATAGGAAGTGTAGTTGGCCCCCCAAATACCCCTCCTATTACCTCCAGTAAGTCCCATACAGCAGCATTGGTAATTTCTCATAGCAGGCCAGGCCCCCTTTGCCCACCAGTCTGGAAATGCGCTCCCCGGCATGCTCTTCAATGGGGATTAAAGTCCCCTTCACTGCTGGGGGTTGTTAGGGGCCAACTAGCCTGCCTGTTAACTCCATTGCTGAGAGGTGGGCACAAGCCACGCCCCCTTTGTCTACCACTCTGCAAATGCACCTCCTGGCGTGCTCTTGGTTGGGGGATGAAGTATCCTTGGGTCCTGAGGGTCCCTGGGGGCCAACTAGCCCTCCTGTTATCTCTAGTAAGCCCCACACAGTGGGTTTGTAGAGAGGTGGTCCAAGGCCATGCCCACTTTTTACACCACTCTGCAAATGTGCCTCTTGGTGCACTGCTGCTCGGGGGATGAAGTCCACTTTAGTCCTGAGGGCCTCAGGACAGAAAAGGACCTCATTGCCCTACCAGCAGTGCGCCAAGAGGTGCATTTGCAGAGTGGTGTAAAAAGGGACGTGGCCTTGTAGCACCTCTCAGCAATCCCACTGTGTGAGGCTTACTGGCGGTCCCTGGGGGTCAACTAGACCACCAGGAACCGCCAGTAAGCCTCACACAGTAGTGCCAACCCAGAACGTGCCAGGAGGAGCATTTCCTGAGTGGTGCAGGGAGGGGGCGGCGCCTCCGACAAGATGCCAGCTTCTCCTTTCTTTTTTTTTTTTTTAGAAGGGGGGCTGTTTGGCTACCCTTCTCTTAATATTTTTAGGCCCTGGGGACCCCCATCCCCAGGGCCTAACCCATTTTTTAATCAAATAATTTTAAAAAAACAGGAAGGGGGCCGCGGAGCCTGTCTCCAGAGGCCCATATCGGCCCCAGGGACCCCATCCCCAGGGGCATGGCCACTTTTTTTAAAAACTAAAAAATCTACATTTAAAGGAGGGGGGCACGCGGCCCCCGTCCTGAGTTGTTTTTTTAGCCCTGGAGACCCCATCCCCAAGGGCTTTGCCTCTTTTTATTATTATTTTTAAATATTTTTTATGGTAGGGGGCCTCATGGCCCCCCTGCCCTTGGCCACTTTTGGCCCCGGGAACCCATCCCCCGAGGACTGGCCTCACTGTTGGGGACTGCGGGGCGAGCCCCAATGCCCCCGCGGTCCCAGCCGTCTCACCGTCTCCTGCAGGAGCCGGCATTGCTTTTGGATGTAGGGAGTTGCTGACATGCAGCTCTCTTTGCCCAAAAGCAAAAGAAAGTTTTCAAACATGTGTATGGAAAGGAGCAAGTGAAACGGAATCACAACATTACAAACGAGCGGGATTTTAAAAATCGGAAACCCGACACAGCATAAAATTGCGGGGAGTTCAATCGGAGTGGAGATAACTCTGCATGCAAATCGCCATCGCGTAAGAGAAACGCCACATTCTGAATGTTTGTCCGCCGAACCTTGCAACAACCGCGTGTGATTACTAATGAACGAGTGATAAAAGGGGCCTGATACGATTTAGAAAACAATAAATAAATCATCTCCTTACTGCTAAAAACAACAGACACTGTCCGAGGCACAATTTATTAAATTGCACGAAGTAGAAGTGAGTTCAAATTAACACAGTTAACAGACACGTCTACAAACGGTGCATTTAAGTATTCCGGGTCAGAAATTGAATAAAGGGAGCGGGACTTGTAACCAGAGCGACTTTATATACAAGTCAAAAAGTCAGAATTTCGCCATAAAGAAACGAGAGGCAAAATGGAATGCTGAGATGTTCGATTTATTTGTATCAGCAGCTGTGCAACGAGTGGAAAGAGGACAAATCATAACTGGGAGTAATGCCAAAAACAAACTAAGATACTGTTAGAGACTTTCTAAAAAGGAAATAAACAAATGGTGGGAACTGATAACACTACAGAAATATGTGGAATTTAAAAGAATCTTATGGGCCTCCGCTTAATGCTAATGCCTAGCTATCAAGACACAAGTGGGGAACTACTACAAGAATGGGGAGAACATCTACTGGAGTCATCTATGGGTCTAATTTTAATCTTAATAAAGCATCTAGAAAAAACCTTGAAAGAAATACGCAGGGAATTAAAAGATCAAGAAGATGAAATAGGCAAAATGAAATTAACAGAAGACATGTAGAAACTCAAATCTGACATTCTAAAAAACTTGGAAAAACATGAAGACAGAGTGAAACAAAGCAAACAAAACAAATTCCAACGTGATAAAATCGATTTTGAGTAGGGCAGAATGTTTACCTTTGGAAGGCAATATGAAGCGCGTGAAGGAAAAGCCCAATTGGAGATAACAAATAAGGAATTCTCGAGCTATGATTCACTCACCAGCACAGATGTCAGTGAAAATGAAGGTACCCCAAAAGTGACATCAGAAATTAGAAAAAATACCAACTTTTTAACCGAGATGAGAATGGCATTAAAACAGCAGAGCACAAACAACCAAACACAAAGAGGTGGTGGCAGAGGCCAAGGAAGAGGAACAAGAGGAAGACAAGAAGAGGGCAGAGAGGCTAGAGAAGAACCGCAACTGGACACATTGACCAAAGATCGCCTGAGGCAACCAGGAAATAGAAATGGAAGATTCAAATACTCAAGAACTTAACGTCATCAATCTCTCAGACAAAATTTTAACCGACACCAAAAATGAAGGACTCAAAAAAGGCTTAAACTTCTGCTCAACCTCTCACATAGATATTGCCCAAACCAGAATTGACTTTTACAAATATACAAGAAAAATGAATTTAGTATAAATAACATCATTAACACACACAGCTAGACCGATACCATCAAATAATTCACTCCTAGGTGAAAATGTACAAGGTTTGGAAACGTTATTGACAATGGGGGCAGTCACGTGATCACAGGAAGAAGATGCATTAACAGAATTACAAGAGGTACTACCGGCTAATGGAGCAGTGGTGAGTGGTCTGAAACCCAAATCAAAATATAATCCAACTTTATCACCTGGAAATAAGATAGATTTATTCCATGAAGTTAATAATAGAAGAACTTTATAAGATCAGAAACACGAATTTGAAAGACAATCTATCGAAACAGCAAAGAGAAGCCCTAAATAACCTACAACAAGAACAGTCTATTGAAATAAAACTGGCAGACAAGGGGGGCAACATCATTATTCTTGACAAATGAGATTATGTTGCTGAAGCCAAGAGACAGTTAACAGCTTTGGAATGTTACAATAAATTACAAACAGACCCCACCAAAGAAATCATGGAACACTTAGCCTTAAAATTCAAAATTGGTTTGAAAAAGAATTGATAGATGTGGAGGAACAAAAATATCTAAGTCGCAGTCATCCAACTCTAGCAACATTCTACTGCCTACCAAAGATTCATAAAAGCAAATAACATCCGCCGGGCAGACCAATTGTGTCCGCAAACAATTTCCTGATGGAACCAATCTCAAATTACATTGACCACTTCCTAGCACCACTTGTGAAGGATCTCAGTTCTTAGCTTAGAGACACTACAGATCTCCTACAGAAATTGAAGGGAACTACATGGCAGCCCACCTTTAAACTTATTACTATGGAAGTGATTTCGTTCTACACGAATATTGAACACCCTCAATAGGAACAGAGGCATGGAAATATTTTCTTGGGAAAAGAAATAGCAAATACCACCAACATAACAACATGCTAAATGAAATGATTTCCCTATGCCTCAATAATAACATATTTCTATTTAACAAACAACTATACAAACAAATAAAAGGATGTGCCATGGGGTTTTCATTCTCCCCCAATTATGCAAATGTAACCATGGGATGTTTCGAACAAAAACTGGCATGTGTGCGAAAAAAATGATGAGTTCCTAGAAAAGATCGTACTATGGCTTTGGTTCATAGACGACCTCCTAATCATCTAGGATGGCACAGAACAAGAATTTGAAAGATACTTTGTTAAACTGAACAAAAAAGCGTCGAAATTACAATTCACATATGAAATAAGCAGGACACAGGTGACATTCCTAGATACAAGCATCTATGTGCAAAACAGTTCCCTACACACAACAATGCACCACAAAAAAACCTCTACAAATGCTTTGTTCCAGGGTGAGAGCTTCCACAATAAAACACTAAAATGGAGCATCCCATATGGGGAATTTTTAAGATTACTGAGGAATTGCTCGGCTGAAACGGAATTCGCCAAACATAGTGAAGAAACTAGTAAGAGATTCCAGAAACGGAAATACCCCAAAACAGCAGCAGAAAAATGCTTACAAAGAGCCTCCAATCAACCAAGAGGAGAATTTCTCAGGATCAAAGAAAAACCGATACAATCAGAGGAACCAACAAAAATAAGAATGATAACAACATACAGCGCTGAAAACAAAAGCTTGACAAAAATTATGAAAAAACATTGGGGTATTCTACAGCTGAATCCAACTCTGAAAGAGATAATTGGTGACAATCCAAACATCACATATCACCGAGCCAAAAGTATAAGGGAAAAAATAGTCCATAGCCATTTTCAACAAGTACCAGCAATCACCTGGCTACAAAGAGAAGGCTTCTGGCCGTGCAAACATTGCAAGGTGTGCAAAATCGCAAAGCACCAACGAGAGGTTGATAACAAAGAAGGCATCAAATGGAAAATTACACATCTGACATGTAAAAGTAATTTTGGAATCTACATGATAGAATGCCCATGCAAATTGCGATATATAGGTAGCACAATCTTCGAAGTCAAGAAGAGAATTCTCGAACACATCAGAGCCACAAACCATAAGGATCGGACAAATGCCGTAGCAAGACACATGGAAACACACCATGGAGGCATATGGGAATCCTTAAAATATTGGGCGTTAGAACAAATCCCTTTGACGGAGAGAGGTGGAGATCGCAAGAGAATCCTGAGACAGAAAGAATCAAAACACATACTCTCATTTCGAACCTTAGACCCGAGGGATCTTAATCAAAATGAAGAACTTCATGTACACCTCTAAGTGAACACTCGCAAAAAGAAGCAATTTTCATCTCCGGAAGGAATAACTCACCAGAGAGAAAACAATTTGGAGAGAAACTGCTTTCAAAAGAGCCGCAAGAACAAACCTTTACTAGAAATGGAGATAAATTATGAAAGATTATAACAAGGGCTCACCAGAGAACATTAGAATGATGAGGACAAAAGTGCATACACTGCCACTAATATTTGTAATTTTTTTTAATTCACAGAGAGAATGGACACTTAATTATCACAAGAAACCTGGAGTTGCAAGTTATGTAAAAATATTCTGCACTACAATAACCATAATGCACTGCGAAATAGACAGGAAGTAACTGTGTGCTTAATTGAAATAAAAGATGCCTTTTCTCTGTGAGAAACATCCTGTGAACAAGCCTTATGTGAAGGCGAAACGCGTTGGGCATGGCAATAAAGCTGATGTAACTACTGCTACAAGTGGGTGCGTTTCATTCTTTGCCGTGAGGCAAAACCCTGTTATATATATATATATATATATATATATATATATATATATATATATATATATATTCGGCAGAAGGACGTCATGCAGCAGTCACGCAGCATCATAAGACGAGGCAAACCCAGGTAGTAGTGCTCAGTGATTTATTTCGCTCTTCACCACACCGCCACTACGCGTTTCGGCAGAGCTCACGCGACGCATGGCCCTGGGAGGTGGGGTCCCTGTGAGACCCCACCAAGTGGCCAAGGGGGTTACAGTGTTTCTACCTTGCTCCATTTTCGTTTTTGAAAATCTTTTTTCGGTTCTACTGAGTCACAAGATGGCTGCCAACACTTCCTGGTTTGAAGTGTTAGCAGCCAATCAGATCTCAGCACGAGATTGGGAAGGGTCACGGATCCACTGCGTCCCTACATCTACAACTGGAAATGTCCTTACATGTTTCCGCAGCTACTGAATGGATCTACCCCAAATCACACGAGAGCACACCCCTCAACCAACACCTACCTCCCTGCCAAATGCCCTAAGGTAAATATAACTGGTGCCCAGCCAGGAGTAATTTTGTCATCAATAATTTTATTGCAAATGTTGCAGTGATATTATCAATGATGTCATAGAAGATGTCATGAGTCATCATTTGTGGGGTAATTAGCAGGTGTGGAAAGTTTTGCAGAGATTCGTCAAATGGGCTCAAGGTTATTAATTGTGAAAAATATATTTATATTTGTTACATATATATGTTATACATTTGTTTATATTTATTCGCATTAAAAAAAATCAGAAGCCATGGAACACGGTTCAACCCAGGCCTGAAACACAATGTTACTTCCTGAGAGTTTTAATCTGTCACCCGGTACGAGTGATGTTCGAAGTTAAATGTTCTGTGAAAACAAACATATCGCAGGCACGCCAAGCGCAGCCCACGCAAACATAACTGTGGCACCCCGGTGTCTAGATTTAAAATTCCGGCAGACTGCATTTATGGAATGATTGCTTTTAACTGTTGCCTGCAGCCTCTTCTCCCATCTGACCTGATCATACGAGAAGATTTACTGGAATCTGCCTGTCCGAATGATGAAATTGCGAATGCTTTTACCAGGTATGTATATCAGAGTGGTGCCACTGTTTAGTACATTGTGCAGAATGTGTTTTATCAAGTCAAATATAGCTGTGCCATTAATTTGAAATGTTCTGTTTGAAAAATCCGCAAGATGGATTGCAGGGCCTATGGCTGGCACCACAGCGGTCTGCTGGCACGTGAGAATGCCTTTTAGAAGGCTTTGAAGATATTAATGGCCGAGAAACAGTTTCATATTAACTTCCTCGGAGGTGGGACCCGTCTCTCAATCCTGTAAACAGTGCACTATTTTCTTCTTATACAGTTCCTGCAGTATGGCCTCGCTATGATTTGTCATGAAGATTGGCACATTCTTAGTTTGCTGTCCAGTTTCCAACCTTTACAGGTTTTTCAGAGAAGTATATGTGTCTTGGGGAATTGTCCCTCGTGTTCTCGGGTTTGAGGCGTGTACAGACTGATCTGATGAAGGGATCAATCAAAACATTTATTCGACAAATTGATCCTGACTTTCCGCAACTCATCTTTGTAGCTTTGAAATAAACCAATCATGTGTTTCTTTCCTCATGCTGCCTGTGCTAAGCAATCCCCTTAAGCAAATATAGTTTATGAAACTTGGCAATTAGGGTATGTTTAATTGTATGATGTCAAAGCATAGTTTTAATTTTAAGGATGAACTTGAACACTCTTTTGGCAGGCTCCAGTTACACTTACCCACTACCTGCTGCTTTAGTTTGTAGTTACTGTCTAAAATTTGTAGTTTAAAAGGAGAATTATCTTGTCTAAAAATCGAGAGTTTTCTATTTTTGGTAATACTTGTTACCTGTTCTCCTTCACTCCAAAGGCAGAATGAGGGAGCTTCACACTTGAATAGGTGTGATCTGCAGGGCCGTGGTGGGCTGATCATTAACATTTATGGTGACTTCGAACAAGCTTAGCAGTATTAAATGATATTGCTTTAGTCTCCCTCTGGTTTCCAACTTCTTCACTTAACAGGTGCTCACTTTTCTCCTAATTTGCATCTCTAAATATGAAAAGCTTTGACAAAGCCAGTAGGTATTGCCTTTTGGATTTTTCAATACTTTTTGGGCCAGATGTACGACCATTCCATTTTGCGACTCAAAAATTCTGACTCGCAAAATGGAATGTACAACAGTGTCTCAGACACAGTTTACGATTCTTAATGGAGTCGCAAATAACCTGCCTCATCAATATCATGAGGCAGGTTGCAATTTGCGACCCATTGGGAATGGCCAGGGATGGTGGACTGCTGGGGTCAACAGACCACCATGTTTGTTACTGCTTTTTCAATAAAGCAGTTTTTTAATGCAGCCCATTTCCCCTGGGGACCCCTTCTCCTTTGCAAGTGGCTCACACCTACTTGAAGTAGGTGGTAATCTGCGATTGGTACATACCATTCTGACTCGCTATTAGGAAGGGATGCCCTTGGCACACCCCTTTGTAATAGCAGCTTGCAAATATTATTTTGTGAGTCACCGATTCGCAAAATAGCATTTATACATACCAACACCATTTTTTGCGGTCGCAATTGGACTGATTTTTGCGAAAATAGTCGCACATCTGGCCCTTTGTCCTTGCTATTTAGCAGCCACACAAAAAAACTGTTATTGCCGATGGTGAACAACACTTGTACGAAGAGACAATGGCAAGTGCAATGAAGTAAACGTATGCATGGGTCATCTCATGAACATGTGTGTGTCATAATGCCATGGTGGTCCCAACATGATGACATATAAAATTGCTTAAGTACCTGCATGTGCAGATTCATACATCAGGAAGAGTTGACCATTTGGACCTGGTTTATCAAAGGATTTTACCCAATCTGTGTATTTGGGGAAATGTGTTGTTACTTAAGGGGCTTTGTTTTTTTAAAAATTAACTATTCCAAAATGGCGGACGACCTTGGAACAATTAAATACATTTTTAATAATTTATATGCATGAAATGTGCTTACAAAAAGAACCACTTTGGTGGCAAGTTGCAACTGCCAGTCCTTCCTAAATAGTACTTAAAGCAAATTAAATTTAGCAACAAGGGGCTGGTAGGAGCAAGGGAGAAACATAGGAGCCAAGTGTTATGGGAAAGGCAACAGCGGTGGGGGCTTATAAGCCAAAGCCGAGTAGGACAGGGAAGTGTGGGACAACAGACAGTCTGGGGTCAGAAAGTTTCTATGAGGAATGTGGTGTGAAGGGGAAAGAAGCACACACGGGAAAAGGGGAGAGATCAAGAAAACTCAGAAACGTGCAGGGAAGGCGAATAGCAAAAGAAAAAGAATAGTTGCCTGACGATGAGCAATGGAAGGATACAATTCACCCAAAAAGAAGGATGATAAAGAATCTATACTGTACAGAAGGGGCAAACACAAGAAGAGGAAGGAAAACCATTAAATCAGAAACAAGTTAATTAGATTGACAAGGAAGCCAACTAATGATAAGCAGTGGGCAGTCCCAAAGTCTAATGTAACTACTGATATTTTCCACGATAGATCTTTCGGCAATTGCCT
Source organism: Lissotriton helveticus (assembly GCF_964261635.1). NCBI lineage: Eukaryota > Metazoa > Chordata > Amphibia > Caudata > Salamandridae > Lissotriton > Lissotriton helveticus. Next base: position 270,780,405 of record NC_136068.1, read on the forward strand.
GCCATACCTGTCTGGCAAGCCCTAATAATGTCTTTCTGAAGATGCACTATGCAGGTACCCTTCTTTAAAACTTACAAATGGTGATACATTTACCTATGTTTACTGATAAAAGCTTATTCACCATTGTTAACTGATGTAAGTGCTCTCCCCAGTGATTACTAATGAGGGTCATCCACCTTTATCTATTAATGTAACTGCATCTGTAGGTTTTTTAATGATGGTGCACCAACTATTGAAAGTGCATCTGCCCTGCTTACTAATGAAAGAATGATGCTGCATTCCTGCTAAGGTTACTTCCTCCCATTTAACTTGTAAACAAAAGCATAGAACATAAAGAAGCGCACTGCACTGCTTTTGTTTTCAGAGTATGTGGCTGCCTGTGGACGAATCACTGAAGTGCAATGCAGCTTGGGCCACCTGAGAGGCATGCAGTCCGGGCTGCTTGAGCCCCTGAAACCAAGTAAGATGGCTTTTGTTGTTCTAAGGGTGAAAACTGAGTTCCGTTAAATTAGGATTAAATGTTAGCATTTTAAGTGCTACATAAAGGGCAAATTGTTATTGTTAATATTTCTCTCTAGTATTGGCTGCAGTGACAACATTGATTCACATATTTACTTATATGAAGTTTAATTTCTGCCTGGGAAATTGTGCAAAGATCACAACTTTACAACTTTGTGAAGCTGTGAAATTTGTGAACTCTGTACAACTTTGCCATTTGATAGTATTTCCTTTAATATTTGTTGGATTTGAACATCAACAAACAGTTTCTATGCTGTTTTTTTCTACTATGAAATCTTTTTTTGCAAGGTTTTCTCCTTTATCACATGTGTCAAGTTTGTTAAGTTTACAAAGCAATGGAAATGTCATCAATATCTTCATTATGGGAGTGGAAGCAAAGTTGTCTGCCATGAAACGCCCAGTAGTAAATGTAATTATCCTCCATTTTTCCACAATTTCCAGTGGTGTGGTGGAGAGCGGTCTAGAACAGCTTGTGAATATGTGTGAATGTTTGGATTGCATTCAGCTTGAGTGGTATATGGCACACCCCCTACCTCCTGCCAGTCTCAAGAAGCAGAGCTCTTCCTTAGACACTGAAAAGGGATACCTTGAATCAAATGTTTGCAAGATTTTACAACTGCTTATGCTCCTCAAAAAGGAGGATGTAATAGGCGCATCACTGCCACTGTACCTTCCTTTTAGAGCACAGGACACTAGGAAGAGCATGAGTCAAAGACATCTCATATTTCACTCAAAGACTAGTGAAAGCAACTGGGAAATGTTGACCTTGCATCATAGATGAATGAGCCTTAGCAAACAACTTCTCTGGATGAGAGGGAGATCTGCAGGAGGAGACATTAAGCATGGAGGTCTAGCAGTGGAAGACCATATGCTGCAGTGTTTACAACATTGATGCTCGTTAGCATAGTTTTACAGTAGAGGTCTATTTTTTGAAGTGACTAGGTACTGAGTTTCAGTGTTTTGTTGTCCACAATAAATCTCTGGGTGTCGAACTATTGGGCTTCATGAGCTGAAATGGATGGACGTCACTGGAGCTGTATTTATTGATTAGCCACCCAAAGGTTGTAAGACGTTGCACAGGTAGTGGACATATGCCACTAGGATCGTAGGCCAAAGGTAAATGGGGATGAGCTATTATGAGTGCTTTGTACGGTATTTAATATCCTCATTGAGAGTCCAAAGGCTAAGGTTTTGCAGTAGACAAGACAGCACATGACCATGATGACTATTCAGGCACATCAGCGTGAAAGGAGCAGCATATGGGGGATTCTCCAATGTGCTGTTCATGTATGAAGGTACTATGCGCTGCAGTCTTGATATGAGGTTAAAACTATGGTGTGCATCAAACAAGATTCCAAGGTTGCAGGTATTTAGCTGGTAAGATAAACAGGGGACAAGTACAAGACCATTATTCTAAAGAATTAACGCAAAACCTATTTTGTTTTCAACAATGCTTGGACTCAAATCAACCTGTACATGACTGGTCAGCCCTCCCCAACTTCCTGATGTATCTTAAGGTGGAATTTGTGCAGATTTGAAGTAGGCCTGAGCAAACTGTTAATTACACTGGAGAATAGAAGTAATTTTGGTAGTTGCTCATTACTCTTGTGATGCAATAACAGCCTAATGGACCATAAAAGAGGCCCACACACAGCCAAAAATCTGTCTAAACAATGAGAAGCCAGATCAGCCATTCATTCCCTGTCTGATTGCCCTTTACACCAGTCCATGCTGTCCTTGAGAGGCGGATCTCCACAGACATAAAGAAAGAGTACAAGAGAGCTAGGACATGTTTGTCTGTTTAAGTTTGTTGTTTAGGAACATTTGTTGTCATTTGTAATGTCTGATGTGACAACTGAGGTATTGCACAAATTGTGCATTTCATCCGAAGTTGAGATGTGATTTCATTGGCAAATACAACCCGAAATGCGTTTTTACTCATTACTTACCTTAAAAGTAATTGTGGGTAATCTCTGCATTTCTTACTCTGCCATCTGCTGCTCTTGATCCATCTGCATGTTACCGTTGTGGAACTGCATGTTCATCGTCATCCGACTCGGATTCTGACAGGGTCAGGCGTATGCCCCTGGATATTGCAATGTTGTGTAGTATGGCACATGCAGCCACAATTTTGCAGCAGGTTTCTGGACTGTGTGGTAGTGCTTGGCCGCTCTTGTAGAGACACCTAAAGCCACTCTTCAGCACACCAAAAGTTCTTTCAATCACTCTTCTTGTTGAAGCATGGTTCAATTAGGGTGTTAAAATAAACGAGCACACAGCGTATGCACTGTCTCCTGCAATAACAAGATCAAATAATGATGTACTGACAAACAGGAATACAACTGTACTATATACTGCACAGTAATAAGGAGATTTACCTAGTAGATATCCTTCGCCAAACTCACCCTGCAGAAGCTGCGTTTAAATTCAACTATAAAAAAAGATGAATGAATCATGTGTACTACCAGGCACTCTGGCCACTATATCAGTTATCATTTATGAGGCACTGCATATCAGTTGAATGTTCAATGAATGGGTACTCTGCCAATTTCTGAAGATGAATTCGTTTTCAGATGATGGCCATGTGGAAACATGTGTACCATCAATGTAGCCATTGGCAAGTGGGAATGTGGCTAACTGGTAAAATTGTAATTTAGTAAGATGGAATTTGTGTGCTGTGCTTGGAAATCAGATATAATCATTTATTTTCTATGAGCATTGCATACAGAAATGCATCTAAAGAGCGCACTTTGGGAAACTCTTCCCGCTGCGCCTATCACACGCTGGTAGCTTCCTGAGGCCAAGGGGTGCAAGGAGCATAACATCTGCACATGGGTGGGAATTGTATTGGCCCTGTGAGTCTGTCACTGCAGTTGTGGATGAAGTTCGGAGATTAAATCTAAAATCAGGGCAGAATTTAATCTGCACAAGCCATAGATTTCCTTCACTGTCCGATCAAACATCGTAATGCATATTCTAAAAATGCACTCCTGTCTCTTTCTCCTTCTCTACAAACCTGCCAGGATCCTAAGCCTCCTCAACATGCTGTAGAGAGCAGCTATTGTAGGAAATGCAGATGAACTCTGGGCTTGTTTATATAGGTTGCACCTGACACCACCTGATTTTAGTTGTTGGTAAATTGAACATGTAAAATCAACATTTTGTGATTGTGCACAATTTGCGAATGCTTCTTACATAGATTTAGCGATTACCTGTTTGCCACTTGCTAGCTGCAATTCTGTATTTGGATTCGCAAATCTAGGGAATCTCAAACATTGTAATTGCCTTAAACTGAACTGCAAATGCCTTTCATACATATAGAAAGCCTATTTTGCATTTGCAAATGGTCAAATTTGCAGATTCACACTATTTTAGCAAATGCATATTCCCATGATACATCTGGCCCAAGTCTTGGTTGACTGAAGCACAATGTGCAGTTAGCAGAACTAAAAAGAGAATTTGCTACTGCAGATTGATTATGCTCCTAGATACTCAGTCAATGATGTGCCGAACCACCCGTTAAACCTATGGCTTTCAGAAGTATAAAAAGTTTAAATCTGTTCCATTCTCAAATAAACAGTCTAGCGGGGTCAAAAGAATAGAATGGTTTATTGTGCTTTTTTTTGGTGGAATAGTTGACTGGTATTTGAACACTTCCTGTAGCTGTGTAAATAAAAGACTAAAAAAGAAATAGCATCAGTCCGTGTCAAGATAGAAAGTGAAAACTATTAAAAAAAAGGGTCTGTCTATGGTATATCACAAAAAAAACTAAGCTCTACATAGAAAAACCACAGCCACATTTCCATCAGCTGCTTCACTGGTCACTGAAACCCGAAGAAATATTATTTAAAGGCATATGAAGTTATTTGTTCATGTCTCAAATAAAAAGCTGCTAATGTGAATTCCGCGTGAAATTTCTATCTACCTGCACCACAGAGGTTTCACTTGCTGAGCTGAGTTCCGTGTGAATGACAAGACGTGAAAATGCTTTTATCTCAGTCGGTTTCAAGAACTACTTCTCCTGCTGCGCATATAAAGAAATATGTGTGATGAATACCAGAGCTTTGATGAAGGAACCGTGTTTCATGATACTGTTATTTTATTCAAACAAAACACCTTTCTTTATGCATTCTGTACAATGTAATGCAACAAATAAATGGTGTGAGGGCAAACCTTCCCCAAATCATAAAGTTTTCTGTTTTTTTTCTTCCTTTTGTGAATATCTCCATTTTGATTGGCTCACACCGCTGGCTCACACATGAAAGGCAACCCCTGTTGGGCATTTCTCAGCTGGCTGGATCTTAATGCAGAGAGGAGATGGACTTTCCATTTAGGAATGTGCTATTCGTTATGCCTTCTTTTTCACAACAGATAATTGGAAAATGAGATGCAATCTGACTTCTCCAGAACATTTAAAACATTTTTGCAAGTCTAAACCTGTATAACCAGTAACTCACTTTTATTTCCATTCATTTTTAATAAGATTATTCTATACTCATTTATCACTGCATACAATGTAGATTATTACTTACACATTCGATAATAGTTTTTTCTTATGTCTTTCTTCTGATAAAGTCCAATAGGATATTGTCAATACATAAACTGCTCTTTGTCCAAATGTATTTTGAATAGTGCACTTTTTTACTGTTAGGGGGAAGTTTAGTGTCAGCATTTTTATTTTACAGCACTGACTAAAAATTAAATTTTGCCCTATTCTTTGAAGCAAATGCAGGTGCAAATTTGGTCAGTCAGCAGTGCCAATTCTATTCATCACAGTTGCACAACAGTGATGTGATGTGATGTTAGCGTGAGTTTTCACCCCCGTTCCCTGTTACTATCGCCATGTACCGATGGCTTGTTGATACGCCACTAACATAGCAATGGTTTTCAGGGTTAGGTGGCGATACACAAACTGCTGCTAACTGGCGTTGGCGATAGGAATCTCCAGTCTTTTATAATATGCCGCACAATGTCAAGACTTAGAACATTGCAATAAACTTTCATTTAAATTTTTTAAATATAGCCTTTTTAAAGAAGTTTATACTTTAAACAATTTAATATATGGAGCACGTAATAATGTCTCATTGAGAGCAAAAGCTATTCCTTAATGTTACGGAAGGAGCAGTACATCGGCAACACATGCATATTTTTGGGCGAAAAGTAGCAAACATGGAAAAATGTGCTTGGAATGGAAAGGACCCAAGATGGTAGAAATTAACCCTCTATTGCTGATTAATCTACTCAGAATGTTCAGGTAATACAGCCCTTGGAATTATTAGTTTTACAGCTCCGAATGGTGTGGTGTTAAACTCTCTCTGATCTGAAGAACTCACAATGGGGAGGTAACACAGGACCGACAATATAAGGCAACCCACAGTACTGATATTCCGCGAGTTATATTACTGCAGCACCCAGATTTCGCCCACCTTGAAATGTAGGCCCATCTCAGTAAAAAACATGAAGTTATTCCTAGGTATGCCACCACTTCCCGAGCCAGATCAGCTATTTCCTTGACCGTCCAACTACCTTGTTTGAAATGTGTCTATAATTTCTGTGACCTCCACTTCTGGCTATCTGTCATGTAATTTCATCCTTGGGTGATATAATACTGTGTAGAATTAACATGCATTGATGCTGAAACCACTAATACCAATCTCAGAAGTAAACCTTCAACTGGCCTTCCAATATAGTAGAAATGTTCTCTTACACAGTCTTGAATCGCTAAAAAATCACCAACAGTTAGTATTCTAGAATGTTCCTTTGTCGGATGGTGTCGGCGTGGTTTGTTTTGTTGTAATGTATTGTGATATCATTTACCTGATGGCCCCTTTAACCACTGTGGTAATGTAGTTGCAATAGTACCCTTTCATGCAGGACCTACGCTGTTTATGGATCACATAGACTGTGAGCTTGGTGGCAAATTAGTGTGAGTGTGGGACCTCGTCCTAGACTTGAGTTGGACACCCCGCGAGGGATCGTCTGACCATTGTCAGCTGAAGCGATGGCATGCTGGAGCCTCAGAGTCTCTGGTCAGTGTGTCGGCCTTGAAGTCTCAGTTCCCTCCTGCTTACTGATAGCAAGAGGTGCTGTATATATACAGTCTATGTGCATATGTTCCCCATTGTTCAGTAGGAGGATGATGTTGGGGATTAAACCTTGTGCATCGATGGGAGAGGTGAAGTGGACCTCCTGTAGAGTGTACTAAATTATTCATATGTGCTGAGGACGACGTCTTAGCAATATCGATTGGGAAAAACCCACCCTCGGCATGGAACTAGGTGAAAGGTTTAGTCCATTAAAAGGCAACAGTCCTTATAAGACGTTATGTCCATATAAGGCAGTGTGTCTATATTTGGAGTTATGTCCTTATAAGGCTCGTTCTCATGAAATGATGGGGAGATGATGTAGGGAAAGTGTACGATGTTCCCTAGACCTATATCAGGGTACCAATATGAAATATAACAGTAGATATGACTAACAACGAGCATAAAGGCCTGGCAGCCCTCAGCGGGACTGTTGAGCAATTTTCTGGTCTGCTCTATCTAGAATCTTATCAAGGGTGTGTAAAAAACAGATTTCTGCACGAAAAGTACCACGCTGTGCTGTTTCCAAAATTACACGTTTTGTTGGTAGAGGGTGATCAGTCGGGTTTAAGCCATTTATAAATCCATTTACTGTTTCATGTCTCAGAACAGCTAACGGAGTGTACATTGATATCTCACTTGCAATCTCCAGAAGAGAAGACAGGTGAATTTAACAGATGGAAAATTCATCCCTTAATTTGGCACAAAATGCAGTAAAAGAACAGATAGCACGGTCTTAAAATGGGGGAGAGTTGTGTGTTTGTGTGTGTGCCTGTGGGTGTCTGTGTGCTTGTCTGTCTGCGCAAGGAAGTGTCTGTGTGCGTGCATGTGTGTATGTATGTCTGTCTGTGCATTTGTGTATGAGAGTTAATATAAATTAGGAAGAGAAAAAGTTATATTGTGAAACATTCTTACCAACACACGAATACCTGGAAAGTGAGTACGTCCCGTTGTCATGGAAACTGCTTCTCCACTCACAGTGATGCCACTCTGGGAGGTTATCAGGGATTTATCGCCGGGAGGGAAGAAGGAACTTTTCTGCCACTAATAGGCCAAAAGATAGTTAACGCCTGCTAACGCTGGTTTCCCTATCACCATCATGGTGATAGATTTCAGGGTTAGACGTTGATAAAAATACTGCCTCTACCTTGCATTGGTGCTAGGTCTCGCCAGTCATTGAGAATATCCCTGTACTCCTTTCCTTATATTTGTGGGACTGGAGTAATAGTTAATCTGCCCCAATCCAAACATATGCATCTTCTCCAAAGTTGCTGGAACTGGTGTTATAATAGTAAATCTTCCCCAGCCAAAATGTATGCACTTTCACCAATGTTGCCCAGACTAGAGTTAGAATAGTACATCTGACCCACCCCACATTTTTCCCAATGTCTGTGCGACTGGATTTAGAGTAGTAAATCTGCTCCTCTGTCCCAAATATATGCACTTACCCCAATGTTGCTGTGACTGGAGTTAGAATAGTAAATATGACCCTTAATCCTCCCAAACGCATGCATCTTCTCTGTTTGTTTTCTTGGACTTAGATTGGCAAATATTATCCTGATGTAAAATTTCATTTTTTAAGTTGTTAGAATTGCACTCAATAAATGTTATTTCAGTTTTTTTGAAAAATGTTACTTTATATTGTTTTTATTATTGCTCTTAGTGGTTTTCATTTTTTCATGTCTATGCTATTCATTGAATAAAATAGAACTTTGTAGAAATTTTATGAAATATTATTCAAAAAATATTAAGTGGTTGGATGAATGTTTAGTACCTATTTTGAGATATGTATTTGCTAAAAAAAATATCTCTATTAATACAAACTTAGTTTTTCAAAACAATGACATTTAATATAATTTCTTCTATTTGGAATGTGTATATATATATATATGTAAACTAATACATTTGTTGTACACATAGGTAACTTGTGTACGCGTTTGAAGGCGAGGACGAGCATTACCAGTCAAGAAAGCACCTAATTAGGGGTACTAATCTCCCAGTGACGGCACTACTATCTGCAAACTGTAAGAACTGTTTTAAATGATCACCATTGCTAGTATTTTGTGAATAGCACGAGTTCGCTTCTAAATGCACTATTGCCTTGATTGTTTTTAAAAATATCACTCACCCATTTTGCAGTGCACTTCACCCCCGGTAGTAGCGTTTTTTCCCCGGTCCACAACGGATTCTTCCGATTGAGTGGAGGGAAGCTCAAACGTCATACCGGTGGTGCCTCCAGTACACACACCAGGTCAGCAGTCTAGCTGCTCAAAGGGTATAAATTAGGACCATGTTCCGACGCGCAGCGGACGCGTTTGAAGGCGAGGACGAGCATTACCAGTCAAGAAAGCACCTAATTAGGGGTACTAATCTTCCCCTGACGGCACTACTATCTGCAAACTGTAAGAACTGTTTTAAATAATCACCATTGCTAGTATTTTGTGATTAGTGCGAGTTCGCTTTTAAATGCACTATTGCCTTCATTGTTTTTAAAAATATCACTCACCCATTTTGCAGTGCACTTTACCCCAGGTAGTAGCGTTTTTCCCCGGTCCACCACGGATTCTTCCGGTTGAGTGGAGGGAAGCTCAAACGTCATACCGGAAGTGCCGCCATTACACACACCAGGTCAGCAGTCTAGCTGCTCAAAGGGTATAAATTAGGACCATGGCCCCGACGCGCAGAAGACGCGTTTGAAGGCGAGAACGAGCATTACCAGTCAAGAAAGCACCTAATTAGGGGTACTAATCTCCACCTGACGGCGCTGCTATCTGCAAACTGTTTTAAATAATCACCATTGCTAGTATTTTGTGAATAGCGCAAGTTCGCTTTTAGATGCACTATTGCCTTCATTGTTTTTAAATATATTACTCACCCATTTTGCAGTGCACTTTACCCCCGGTAGTAGCGTTTTTCCCGGGTCCACCACGGATTCTTCCGGTTGAGTGGAGTGAATCTCAAACGTCATACCGGAAGTGCCGCCATTAAACACCAGGTCAGCAGTCTAGCTGCTCAAAGGGTATAAATTAGGACCATGGTCCGACGCGCAGCGGACGTGCGCAGAGGGCTCGCCGCTGGCGTGCCAAAGACGCGCCTAAGCCAAGCCCGTCTGCGCCCGTCCGTGCCTGGCCCGGGCCCAGGGCCAGAAATTCTGGTCCCGCCCCTAAACACTCTAAAACTTCCCCTAATTCTAAACCAAACACTAAGACACACACTAAAGGACTCTCATACTCCGCCGAACAACTAAGGATCCTTCACATACTCCCACACCCAAACTGCAAGAGAGACCAGCCACCTGACAAGCGCAAATCCTGCGCAAACTGTGGCTTCCATTTTACTCCTAAATCAGAAGTCACGACCCACTTACAAGTGTTAACTCATCGACTTCGGAAAATAAACCCTTTTCTTTCATCAGTATCAATTGCCACTCTCTACCGAATCACAAATCTGATATTTTTGATTTATTAACAAACGACGAACCAGACGCAATCTTTCTCACAGAGACCTGGCTTCATGATAGCTCAGGTCCTGATGTTGCGGCAGCATTACCAGAGAACTATGCCATAGTAAGGAAAGAATGAAGTGGGAAATCAGGTGGGGGATAGCAGTTATCTTCGAAAACAAATTCAGGTGTGACTTTGAACACCTGCCTTTCCACATTGCGAGGCCATCCTTTTTTTTGTGAAAAACCTTTATTGTAGCATTCAAATAAAAATACAAGCATGGGCCTACAACCGCAGGGGCCAGCCGCTAAACAAAATTTAAGACCCCCTATATCACAGTACGACACAGCTCATCAGCCGACAGCCCTGAGGTCCAGCAGCGATTCAGGATAGAACTTGTATTAGAATGCACAACTGAGTCCCAGGATAAGACAGAGGTTCCATTTTATATTATTTAAGAAAGGATCAGGTGTTATACAATCAAACAGAAGAGTACGGGGGACAGGACAAGAGACAGGATATGCACGTAAGAACCGCTATAATGGAACATTGGCGCCAAAGCATATGGATCGATGCGAACGACAATACAATATACACTCGATGTTGAGCGCCAATTCTCAGGGCCTGCCCACCCGGGTATCAGGATATCATAAAGCATAAGCACTAAATACAAGTACACGATAAGAATCCGAATGATTCACACGCTATACTGATCCTTTAAGGAAGAAAAAGGGAAGGAAAGAAAAAGGCCATAGAAATAAAAAAGGGAAAATAAAAAACCCGTTCCAACCCCCCACCCTGCACCCCTGCAAATGGCTACAGCCTAACCCCACTAGCAGCGTGCCTGTCGCCCCTAATAACTAAAAACCCTAAAAGTAGGAAAAAGAATGGAGGAGGGCTATCCATTTGGGCTCCCAGCCCCTTTAGTCCCCCCGCCAGAAACAGACACCCCCTATCACTAAAAGACCAACGTATGACAACACTTATTGAAGAAATTAGGGGGCACCGTAATACACCGCCCAGCCGTTTAGATCAATCAGTTGCAGGTCGAACACCCGTAAAAGCTACTCTAACCCGTCCCGACCTAGTTGATCTTAACCTTGGCCCTTCCGAATCAGCACACAAACCCCCCCAGCGAGACCCAAAAGCACACAAAGGAGTAATAGAGGAGAAGGGAGTCATCAAGAATCAAGCTATGGCAACTCGTATGCAGTGAGTCCACAAGAACTTCAGACGCAGAAGAGCTCTCCCTCTTAGATGGACAGTCCCAATGTATCTTGCCCAGGAGTCGTAAAGTCACCAAAAAAGGAAAAGACGACCACAAAATGAATGGAAAGTCAAAAACAAAAGTCTCCGGGAGGGGAACGCCTTTAGATACCTCCAAAGTCGATAGTGGTGGAAGGTTTGGCAATACACTGACGACCTCGGGCACACCTTCCTCCAGGGCACCATCCGACGGTTGCGATACTTGCTTCCTCACGGGGTTCTCGCACATAGGCAAAATGGCCGCGGTTTGAATGGCTGCAGATTGCTGCTCCAACAGTAAGGCTGGGTCTGGTTCTGCCAGGAGCATCTCAGATAGGCGCGTGTCCAATTTGCACAGTAAGACATCCACATGTGAATGAAATGCCCTCATTTCTGCCAATATTGACCTCAGCGATGGCTTAAGCACCGTTCGATCCATAATCTCACACCCGACACCAATCATAATCACCTCCCCGGGTGAATCTGGCATCCTCAGGGGGACAAACAGAGTCACGAACGTGCAGATATGGAGGGTGACCAATCTTTATTCGCAGCCACGGACAACCTTGTTAAGGCCGCAGGCCAGAGACCCCGACGCACCAAACCCCGGCTGGCCCAATACCGGGTCTGCGGGACGGGGACCCCCACCCGCAGCCAACAGCGAGCAGAGTCACTCCTCCATCGATGCTGAGCAATAGAAACGATCGCCGCCAAATTCGGGCTTAAACAAAGCCTCCACTCCGATTGACCGGACCCAGCCTGGGTCTCCCGTCCGATGTTGTTGCACTGCAGCCCGGCTGTGAAAGTACTCGAGGCCCCGGCTTCACCGCTGGAGTAGGCCACAATCTTCAACTCGATGTAACTTCGTCAAACCAGCTGATAAAGGTTCCCGGATTTCACCATCGGAGTGCGGAACAGTTCATGTACACAGAGGCTAGGCGAAAAATCAGGATAATGTACAGGATATTGCGGCGGGATACGGAGGTCGGCGGAGCCGGGAGCCTAAGCGACCATCTCGTTTGCTGCCGTAGCTCCTCCAAAAAGAGGCCGCTCTTTTCAAACTATCCTTATCCCCCAATTTCACCTTTTCCAGCGTATTGGTATATCGCCCACCCACCTCTTCCATTTCTTGGACCACAACCTTTATAGAACTTATAACCCTGCTAATTCTGAAAGCAGACAACTTTTCCCTTCTAGGTGACCTGAATCTCCACTTAGAAAACTGTTCAAATAACACTAACGTTAATCTAACTTCGAATCTCACCTCTCCTCAAAAACTCCGGTCCTACTCATGAGGCAGGCCACCTTCTCGATCCAGTATTTTCTAGCCTCACTGAGATCTTCTGTCACCCAGCTTTACCCACAAGCTGATCGGACCACTATTCAATCAAATTCGAAATGACTATTCCGGCAAATCTCTCCTTCACTCCCAATATGCCTACATCAAGGAGCAGAAAATGGAAAAAGTTAGACATCGATGATCTAAACTCCTTTCTGGACGCTCACACACCCAGTACAACAGCCCAAGAAAACCAGTTATCATCAGTACATAATTGGCTGACAGAGGCCATAGACACATGCCTACCTATGACAAATAAAAAAATAAACCACCAAGGTCCTCCAGCCGCTTGGTTTAGCACAACACTAAAAACTGAAAAATTATACTGCAAAAGCTTGGAAAGTGGAGGAAGAACTAAAATTGCCCATAAGAATGCCTTAAATAAGTACCATAAACTCTGCAAACAAGCTAGAGCGGAATAGGTCTTAACCACTGTCACAGAAGCCACCAACTGCTCCAAGACTCTCTTTAACACTGTTAAAGTACTGGCGGGCTCAAAGACACTAGCCCCAGCACCCGCTCTAACTAAACACAAATGCGATAACCTGGCTTCTTTCTTTGTACAAAAAGTTGACAAAATCTACCATGATATTGTGCTCAATCAGGCACAATTAACACAGGTCACCACAATGCCGGACATCGCCTAACCCCATAACCCAGAAAAAAAAACTACTCCTTTCGAACACTCCCTGGCAATATGACATGCACTCACGGTAGAAGACTTAACAACACACTTGAAAAACATCAAATCTGTATCACCGAAAGATCCCCTTCCTGCCCCGATACTCAAACAGCTAAGCGCCTCCTCACTATCAGTGATAGTCAATCTTTTGAACACCTCTTTACAGGAAGCGATTATCCCAGCAGCTTGGAAACCCGCCATGATTCACCCACTCTTGAAAAAGGCAAATGTTGACCCAGATGAACCAAGCAACTGCCACCCCATATCATTGCTCCCCATCTTTTCTAAGATTCTAGAAAGGCACATACACGGGCATCTCAACCACTTCATAACAACACATGGTCTACTCCATCCATCCCAGTCAGGCTTCAGAGCGGGGCTTCTCGACCACCCTATTAGGAGTCATTGAAAAAATACATCAACACCTGGACAACGGAGACACAGTAGCGCTCATTCTGCTAGACCTGAGCGCTGCTTTTGATACCGTATCTCATGAAGTGCTCACTAATACACTACAGTCAATAGGCATAAGGGGCCTCGCTCTACACTGGCTCACTTCTTTTCTTGATAAATGCACCATTCACGTTTTTTCACACTCAGTTTGCTCATAAACCCACTTCTTTACCCACGGACTTCCTCAGGGCTCTATCCTGAGCCCCTTATTATTAAACCTTTATGTTAAACCTCTTGCCGAGGTTGCGGAAAAGTCAGGACTCTCTCTCTTCTCTTACACTGATGATTCCCAAATCATTTTCTCCCTGTCCTCTCACAATACAAATGACCCTTCAAAGTTCAAAACTGGTCTAACCAATATAGCTCATTGGATGCAGCAACATTTTCTCAAACTAAACGGTGAAAAAACGGAGGTCCGAGTTCTAGGAAAGGACAAAGAACTATGGAACCCCATACACCAGCCATCCGAAATGGGAAGCCTTCCTTCGCCTTCTTCCCAAGAAAAAAATCTAGGCATCATAATAGATGACTAACTTAGCATGCACCCACAATCCATCAAAGTTGCAGCTATCTGTTTCACCATTTTGAAATGGTTAAGAAAAATCTGTTGGATGCTGCCAGAATCCACCAAGAAAACAGTAGTTAACGCTCTAATAACATCTAGACTAGATTTGGTAACATCCTATACCTAGGAGCGACAAATCTGTAATCCATAGGCTACAGTTAGTACAAAATGCTGCTGTCAGACTCTTATGTAAAGTTCCAATAGCCACTTCTGTCTCAGTTCACAGACGTAAGCTACATTGGCTTAGATTCGAGAACAGAATCAAATTCCAGGCATTGAGTTATAGGCACAAAATTAAAAACAACTGCGCCCCCCATTGTCTTTAATCCCTGGTCAGCCCATACCTCCCCTCCTGCAATCTCCGCTCCGCCACCCAAGGGAGATTCATCGTACCAAAAGTCAAACGAGCAAGGATGGGTGGCAAACCCGTTTCTCATCTTGGTCACGCAATGTGGAACTCTCTACCCACTACTCTTCGAAATGAACTCAATTATTCACAATTCCGAAAGGCTTTAAAAACTTGGCTCTTCGACAAATAACCACCATAACCTTCTGTGCTTCTCCGTCCCTTGCACCGGGAAACCACAAATTGAATAACTAAACTAAACTTGTTTAATAAATTATTTTTAATTTAATTTTAATGATATAGGAAATTGCTAATTTTTTACATACACTTTTTATTTTTATTTAGAAAAGTCCTTTTATGTGGAATACATTTAAAAATAATCTCACTTTTTAATTAGTTCTGAACAATATTATTTAAAAATATCAAAATTGTTTAGCTTATTACTTTGAAATTCCATTATTTAATTTAACATACTATATTTTTGTAGTCGATATTTTAGTGAACAATATTTTTCAGTTGATATATTGGTCATTTACTTTTTATGTTCTTTCTTCAATAACCCTGTTCCTAGTCCTGATTTACTCCCTCCTACTCTACTTTTTTTCTAATACCTGCTAGCACGATTTATCTATACCTATGCTCATGTTCACTTCATACCTTCTTCTCGCTGTCCTATTCTTTATTTCTGTTTCATCTTCTTCTTTATTTCTTTTTACTACCAGGTCATAGCAGAAATAAGAGAAAAATAACCGCAACTTAAAAAAAAACATTTAACCTGTCTAAGAAAATATTATATACATGGCGCCATCTAACACTGGGAACCACTTTCTTTTGGGATGAGTCATCAGAGAAGGGGAAAGTAGGGACAGCATAGTGAGAGGCCAAGGTCGGACCGGGAAAGAAAGTAGGCGTGGGCATAATAATAAAAAATAGCAAATTAAAAAGCTATAAAAGTAGGCAAACAAAGCAAACACAAAGAGATGATGGACAAAGTGATGAAACATGACAGATCTGGGTTGAACCCATCATCTTTCTTTAGCTCACTTCCTCACCCCAGTCCAGACCCAGCCATATGCAAATCAGTCTTGACCCTACTCCCCATGCGATCAGTCCAGCCTGAACTGCCAGACCAGCTTCGCCTTGGACTGGAAACAAGTATTCTGGCACCAGTTTGGGGGTATCACCCCTCATCTGCCAGGCTAACTTGACTCCATTGGCATGG
Source organism: Lissotriton helveticus (assembly GCF_964261635.1). NCBI lineage: Eukaryota > Metazoa > Chordata > Amphibia > Caudata > Salamandridae > Lissotriton > Lissotriton helveticus. The sequence continues at coordinate 270,796,302 of NC_136068.1, forward strand.
AGAGCCTGGGTCTCATGTTTGGGCATACCCATCCACTCAAGTGACAAATGGAAAAAGAACAATTGATGGACAGAATGCTGAACAATGTGAAACAATCTTAACCCACTTCAAAGCTGAATGGCAGCTCACCTTATAGACTATTATCCTTTAGGAATATTGTGAGTTGTAACTCAACGCACCTTTCTAACACTAACGGCAGTCATGGTAAGATTCTAGGTAGAGCAGACCAGAGAATTGCTCAGCAGTCAGGCTGAGGGCTGCCAGGCCTTTATGCTTGTTGTCTGTCATATATACCACAGAAGTTAAATGGGCCTACAGGTAAATTATGTCACAATACATCACAACAAAACAAACCACGCAGACACGTTCCGACAAAGGAACATTCTAGGATACTAATTGTTTGATTTTTTAGCGATTCAAGACATTTTTACAATGTTGGAAGGCCAGTTGAAAGTTTGCTTCTGAGATTGGTATTAGTAGTTTCAGCATCAATGCATGTTAATTCCGCACAGTATTATATCACCCAAGGATGAAATTACATAACAGATAGCCAGAAGTGGAGGTCACAGGAATTATTGACACATTTCAAACAAGGTAGTTGGAAGGTCAAGGAAATAGCTGATCTGGCTCGGGAAGTGGTGGCATACCTATGCATAACTTAATGTTTTTTACTGAGATGGGCCTATATTTCAAGGTGGGCGAAATCTGGGTGCTGCAGTAATATCACTCGCGGAATATCAGTACTGTGGGTTGCCTTATATTGCCGGTCCTGTGTTACTTCCCCATTTTGAGTTCTTCAGATCAGAGAGAGTTTAACACCACACCATTCGAAGCTGTAAAACTAATAATTCCAAGGGCTGTATTACCTGAACATTCTGAGTAGATTAATCAGCAATAGGGGGTTAATTTCTACCATCTTGGGTCCTTTCCATTCCAAGCACATTTCTCCATGTTTGCTACTTTCCCCCAAAAAATATGCATGTGTTGCCAATGTACTGCTCCTTCCGAAACATTGAAGAATAGTTGGTGCTCTCAATGAGACGTTATTCCATGCTCCATATATTAAACTGATCAAAGTACAAACTTCTTTAAAAAGGCTATACTTAAAAAATGTAAATGAAAGTTTATTGCAATGTTCTAAGTCTTGACATTGTGCGGCATGTTATCAAGGACTGGCGATACCTATGGCCAATGCCAGTTAGCGGCAGTTTGTGTATCACCGTCTAACCCTGAAAACCATTGCCATGTTAGCGGCGCATCAATAAGCGATAGTAACAGGGAACAGGGGTGAAAACTCACACTAACATCAGCGTGATGGCGATCGGAAATCCTGCCTTAGCGGGCGATAACTAGCGAAAGGCCTATTAGCGGCAAGCAAACACAAGTTAGTCAGCCCAACTTTAGTTTTCCTGCCTGTAATGCAAAAAATTGCCCATCGGTCAACCTCCAATATTAAATAGGCATCAAATACAATGACATGCAGAATGGAGCAGCCAGGGCCAAGTGCAACACACATCAACAACCCTTGCAAGCCAGCCAACATTCAGGATGACTAGGATGAGATCCATGATGCCTCACTGGACCTGCGTCTGGAGCCTGGAGTGGGATGTGGAGGAGCTGTGGAGTCGATGAGCTGTAGCCGCAAACATTGATGTGTGATGATCGCCCGTACCTGGTGCTTAAGTCTGGCAGGGCGCATGGAGACACGTTGCTGTCCTGTGTGAGAAGACCGCCTTGCGACCCTTGGAGTTGTTAATGGTAGAGACGCTCATGCTCACCAACGTAGTGAGGTACGCATCGCATACTACGATCCACCACCACACCGATGTGCACAGAGGGGATTACCAACAGTGTGTGCCATCTCACTGCATCACAGGCCGGATGATGTTGGGCTGGCCATACGATGTGTAGAGTGAGGCCCCTGTGCTACACCAAACTTATGTTGCCTGAGCGCTGCAACATCACGCCTAAGGGGGCCCTGCTGTATCAACTGCATCTGGAGGCTCACCAGTGGACCTGTCGGCGACTGCTGTACCCAGCCTAGTGAAATCACACCTGGCTGATGCTCCTGCTGCCTGAGTCACAGATTCAGAGAGAGTGCAGTGGATTGGGCCACAATGTCAATGTACAAGTAAGGAGAAGGTGGGATGTGCAGCGCAGGGGCAATGGGGCGAATTGCACTGGCCTATCACACATAGATAACGGCCTCCAGTGGCGTCTCTTCCACTATGGCGGAAGAGCGTTGCCCCACTGCCTCAAGCAGTGCAGAAGAGGAACAATCATCATATGATGATAACTAACTGATGTATTCATGCCATGTATCCTCAGGGGGTGAGAGGGTGGGTGGGACTTCTCTAAACACGGTGCAAGGCATGGGCAGATTGGCATGGCCCCTCAAGTGCGCAATGACTGTTTGGTCGGCCCACTAAGGCCGCCCAAAGCAGTCATGTGTACTTCCCTGTTCGCAATGCAGACTGCATTACAGCCTGCATGGAGAAAATGCCTACCCCTCCGACCACTGGCTGCATGACTTGTCCTGTTGAAAATTAGCATTCACACTGCCGCATCGCAGCGTTGTGATTGACTCAGGGTAGGGGGCCTGGCTGCTGAATTCCTGTTCCTGGAAGCAGACGCAGGGGGGCAGGAGCTACAAAGGCACTGGGCCTAGCTTCGAGGTAAGACTTCCTTCATTACAATATTTATAACACCCACTCACACACACATCCCCGTGTCCAGGCACCATCCAGTATTCTTTCTGACGCTTACCATCTCACAGCTGTTCAGCACCCCTAGCACTTCTCAATGGCGGTCGTTGTGCGCACATGCACATCGGGACTAACTCTTGTATGCCAAAAAGGCACATACGTAGTTACAGCGCATTACATGATATTGAATTCCATTCCAATGCATACTAATACTAGGCACATTGCAACAGTAGGTTAGGCGTTGCATTGTGGAGACATGAACATTACTATTCCCACTTCAGTGATTGCAACCCTAAACTAACCATTGCACCCTAATCCCAAACGTGAACACAGGAATTCCTCTCTGAGGCCACAATACACACACAAAAATAAAAATTGACCCAAATGCACACCCCAAATTTCATATTTTACCTCAAATGCACACCCCAAATTTCATATTTTACCCCAAATTTCATTTTTTACCCCAAATGCACACCCCAAATGTCATATTTTACCCCAAATTTCAGATTCGACATCCGAAACCCATACCCACACAATATACTTTAAATTGCCCCATTACTGACATCAATTAATCAATCAATCATAATACTTGTATAGCGCGCTACTCACCCGGAAGGGTCTCAAGGCGCTTGAGGGAAGTGGGTCGCTACTGCTCGAACAGCCAGGTCTTGAGTTGTCTCCTGAAGGCGAGGTGGTCCTGGGTCAGCCGAAGGTGGATGGGGAGGGAGTTCCATGTCTTGGCCGCCAGGTAGGAGAAGGATCTGCCTCCGGCGGTGGCTCTTCGGATACGTGGAACGGCGGCGAGGGCGAGGCTGGCGGACCGTAGCTGGCGGGTGGGCGTGTGGAAGGTCAGGCGGTCGTTGAGGTACTTGGGTCCCAGGTTGTGGAGAGACTTGTGTGCGTGGGTGAGGAGCCTGAACGTGATCCTCTTGTTGACGGGGAGCCAGTGGAGGTTCCTCAGGTGGCCGGAGATGTGGCTGCGTCGAGGGATGTCCAGGATGAGTCGGGCGGAGGCGTTCTGGATGCGTTGTAGTCTTTTCTGTAGCTTGGCTGTGGTTCCGGCACAGAGGGTGTTTCCGTAGTCCAGCCGGCTGGTGACGAGGGCCTGGGTGACCGTCTTCCTGGTTTCGATCGGGATCCATCGGAAGATCTTGCGGAGCATGCGGAGGGTGTGAAAGCATGAAGAGGAGATGGCGTTGACTTGTCTGGTCATCGAGAGGGAGGAGTCCAGGATGAAGCCCAGGTTGCGTGCGTGGTCTGTCGGCTTGGGGGCGGTGCCCAGGGCTGGGGGCCACCAGGAGTCGTCCCAGGCGGAGTGTGACGGTCCAAGGATGAGGACTTCCATCTTGTCTGAGTTCAGTTTCAGGCGGCTGTTCTTCATCCACTCGGCGACGTCTTTCATCCCTTCGTGGAGGCTGGTTCTGGCGGTGTCGGGGTCTCTGGTGAGGGAGAGGATCAGCTGCGTGTCGTCGGCGTAGGAGATGATGTTGAGGTTGTTTTGGCATGCGATGGCTGCGAGAGGTCTCATGTAGATGCTGAAGAGGGTGGGGCTGAGTGATGACCCTTGTGGGACGCCGCAGATGACTTCGGTGGCCTCGGAGCGAAACGGGGGGAGGCGGACTCTCTGTGTTCTTCCAGCGAGGAACGAGATGATCCACTTCAATGCCTTCTCTTGGATGCCGGTGTTGCTGAGGCGTTGGACTAGGGTGCGGTGGCAGACAGTGTCGAGCGCGGCGGAGAGGTCCAGGAGGATGAGTGCCGCTGTTTCACCGTTGTCGAGGAGGGCTCGGATTTCGTCGGTGGCTGCGATGAGGGCGGTCTCGGTGCTGTGGTTGGCTCTGAAGCCGGACTGCGAGGGGTCGAGGGATCCATTCGTCTCGAGGAAGGCGGCAAGCTGTGTGTTGGCGATCTTCTCGATGACTTTGGCAGGAAAAGGAAGGAGCGAGATGGGGCGGAATGTGTTGTACTCAAATGCGATGTAAAGGCACCTGCATTGTCGGAGCTGCGTAGTTAATGATGTACTGCCTGCATTGTGCTGGACTTCTACCATGCCAAAGGCAAACCATATGCTAGCCCGTCTGCATCCACCTGCTTCTGAACCATGCTAAACACCAAGGAGCCTTCCTCTTGGACACTCCAATGCTACGACGTCAACACCCTTTTCACCATCAACCCTGGATGCCACCTCGCCTGCCAGAAACAACCTCTGCTCCGGCCCGGACATTGTCATCGCCATCACTGACTGCTGCAGTATCACCCACAAGGATCAGCCTGACCTTCAAGGACACAGTGTTGCCATCACCCATGGAGGCACACTCTAACTGCCCACGCACTCTAATGACCCAAGGGTGACCATGGACCACCTCAACTCACATATCCGTACCAAGCCCAAGCACATCCACTGTGGCACACTCATGTGCATGTGCCCCGGCCCTTCGCCCCCCATTCTCGAATACCATTGTTGACCTCATTGCACCCAAGGATCTCCCATCCACCGACGACATCCTACTCGGTTATCCCAAGTTCCACCTGGACAACCCCAGTGAGCAGAACACCACCGCCTTCTGGGGAAGGTCCACAAAATCAGACACAAGGAGCAACTCACCTCAACAGGCCACAAAGCAGGATACACGGTCAAGCACATCACCTCCTCCAGCAGGAGCTTAGACTCAGCCACAACACCGGATTCTCCTGGATACCATCATTGGATACATCACGTCTTCACCTTGCCCACCAGATGCCACCGCCAACATCACAACCTCTCCCACTTGGACCAAGGCCACCGAAGGACGTCTCGTGAACACTCTCTGCACCAACACTCCACCACTGTTTCCAATCGATGACACCGCTGCGCACAGCCGCCACCAATGAATAATAATAATAATCTTTATTTAGATATAAAACAATATCTTTAAAAGTTTCCCAAATCACATTGTCTACAGTTTTGTGAGAAAAAATAGTTTAAAAGAGAAACCAATGCAAACGTAAAGAGCATAAAAAAAAATAAAAAAAATTTAAACTGTATTGTTAAACATGGCCTGGGGTGTCTCAAACATCTCCCATCGTATTCAATTATAAAAACAAACCATAAAGGATACATGCTGCAGAGTTTCAATTCGTGTTACGACCCTCCAGGTCGTTGGGGATTCTGTTACAGTACATTGTTTACACTAAAAAGTCAGTGGCAAGGCCATGGCTGTTTTCTTTGTATTAAGGCAGCGATACGCTTGTTGAATAAATTTAGCAAGTTTTATGTTTAAAACAGTGTTGTCCATGGACAAAGCAGCGGTGATGGCATGCCTACAGGTCCGAACCCCCAACCTGATCCATTCTGGCCTAAGCATGCGCCTTCGTTGAGAGTTAAAGGTGGGGCAGATGCAAACCACGTGCAAAATTGATTCTGTCGCTGACCCACATCCTCTACAGATTGTGTCCTCCTCCGTACGTCGCCAGGTGGGTAGATTTTGAAGAAAACGCCAGTCCCCCCTTCTTAGGGCAATGAAACTGCGCTTTAGATGGAGTGAAAAAGTGGTGAAAAAATACGTTGCTACAGATACTTGTTTGTAGGAGTTAACGACTGCCCAAGAATGGCTGCGTTTCGTGAGGAGGGCTTTGTCAATTGCGAGGGATATCGATCGCACACATTTTTTAATTGCATTTTTAAAGGCAGATTGGCTAGGATTGAGGGCCCAGAGGTCAGCGGCTGACATCTGGTGGATGTAATCCTTCAAAAGATGGCCAAATGATCCTCCTGGGTTACTCTCGTTAATCTCTTTCCAGACTAGAAATTCTAGTGTGCCAGATTCGGCCTGTCTTAGTCTGTGGCAGAGCTTTAGGTATGTGCCAAGATTATGGGCATCGTAATTTGTTAGCCCCAACTCTAGTCTGATCTGCGCAGGGGATGCGGAACTTGGCAAATGCAGTACTTTTTTGTAAATTCTTGTTGTGTTTTTGTTTAAGGCGGTGTTCATTTTACCTTTGAAGGTCTCTATACCGTATGATAATGTGACCAATGGTTTTCCAACAGCGCCGACATTCGGGCACCCCTCATGAACGGCACTGTGTCAGTACCTTCCGCCTGCCTGATGACAGGTGTGAGGGTGATGCAGTGCCACAGGGATAGGCTGGCCCCATGCATTGTTGGAGTTGTGTCATGGTTGTGACTTGACTGCAGCAATGCGTGAATTTAGCGCAGACAGATACGTCAGGATTCCAGACGTATCTGTCATTATTTGCATCATGGAGCCCTGTCCAGTGAAAACAGCGCATCCATGGTGTTGCAAGAAGGGGATAGTGAAAAGTGTTGCAACGCTGTCTTGTTGCAGCACTGCAACACTTTTCATTAGTGAGGCCCAGGAATGCTCACTATCTCATTGATGGTGCGCAGTCCTACCCTGACCTTTTGCAGCATGGCAGCGCAGCAACATTGCTTGTAGCGTGGTCCAGCAACAATTTGCACGGGAACGCTTCCCTTGCATGTAATTAGAGATACTTATCGCTAACAGAATTCAAAATATTTAAAATGGTAGTTTTTCGCCTAAAAGCTGTCACTAACGGCTGTTGATGACAGCTTGAGATCAGGGCAATGAAAATATTGCCGCTTTATCATCAGAAAGTGCAGCTGACGGGGCGATATTGCCTTGTGAATATGCCCCTATATATTTAGCACAAATCAGATTTACAATTCTATCTTCAGTCCAATCATTGCTGGGGACAGCATAACTATTTTGGGAGGTGGGGGTGGTAAATTTACTTTTCCAACTAAAGTTCAAGCAACATTGAGGAAAAAGCACACAGGGTCAGATGTACTATTCTAACTCCAGTCTCCCAAATATTTGAGAAAGGACAAATATTTGGGCAAATCCTATAAATCAACACATATGATTGAAAGATTCTGAACCCCAATTAATTTTTTATTTTATTTTAAATTCATTCTTATTTATTGAATATTTAATTTAATAAATACTTTTTGTAATCACCCAACTTCCCCAAAAGAGTAAACAAATAATTGTTAAATAGTTTTATGAAAGCAAATACCAAATCTTTGAACCCCAAAGTTTAAATAAAATTTAAAACTATGTGTAAATCAAATAAAAAAGAAAAGTAAAAGTCACCAAATCCTCCCAAAAACCCTGAATAGCCCTCCAAAGTAAATGAAAAAAATGATGTAGCAAATGTAGAAATTAAAATATTTAATAAACAATTTAATAAAAGTGTAACAATTATTATTAATTCAAATAATATTATATATTAACAACTACCTACCAGAACACACTAAACTCCGGTAGCTAAATAATAAATAGGCTTTAATATAACTTAAATTTGATTAAATAGATATAATTGAAAATATTCTAGTAAAAAATAAAGTTATTAAATAATTTTAATGAATATATAATATACGTATAAAAACCACTAGCCACCTACACTCCTAATAAACTTTGTAGATAAAATAAATAAAAACATGATCATTTAAATAAAAATAATAAAACATGTAAATAATGATTTAACATTACAACAAAACATTAGCATTAAAAAGTAAACAAAACATATGTAACACACTACCCATCTAGTTCCTAATAAGCTGTACAATGCCCAAAAAGTACATACATAGTTATAGTAACACATTGGTCACTATATTTATATATGTATGTTTGTATGTATATATATATATATATATATATATATTTATATATATATATATATTATATATATATATATATATATATATATATATATATATATATATATATCCACAACAATCTTCACAACCTCCTTGGACGGCGAAATGAAGCGACAGACCCCACGGCTTCAGGTTAGGCAAATAATTTTTTGTTGCAACCTCTCAACGATGTCGCGTTTCAGGCATCAAGTGCTCTTGATCACATATATATATATTTATATTTATATAATAAGATCACAATAATAACAATATACAACTCTTTAACCCGTTGACCGCAGCGCAAATTTCACCGCATTGCGGGTGAAATAATGATTGGGCGGGGTTCGTACGGTCCCTGGTAGTCCTCCACACACGCCCAATTGTGACGTTCTGAAGGCCGGGGTCGTCTGACGCATGGAAAAGGTTAAAGATTGATAGTACTGTTACAAACACTAAAATGTGTACTTACCATCAATGTTTGCTTTCTCAATATTTATGTATTCAGAATATTGTGACCACAATATTATGGTTGCACGATAATTTGAAGTTGATGTTCACGATTTGTACCCTTATGAAGGGCAAGTACTGGCTTTAAAAAAATTACAGCAACATGTACGAAGGGACCCCCTCAAAAGGTAAATATGGCCAAGGAACAGAGGGGAGCAAGAACACTACAATGTGAGGACGTTCCTACAGTGGCCTTATAATTTAATAGTGCAAATACATCTATAAATATCCCAAACAGGTGACAAAAAACAAGTTATATACTGAGTTAATTCAAAAAATGTCAAATTTTATTTTTATCTCATTTTTTCAGTTCGTGTAAATACTGTTAGAAATCAGAAATCACAAAAAGAATATTTCAATTCATATCAAAAATCAAGAAAAATACAGTTAAGTCATAAATATATACAACAAGAATAATATATAAAAATTACCCCTTGGTAACAAACATATCTCTCAACATACTCACGTGCTAACAATCATACCACACTCAACCTCATACTAAGATGGAGAAAGGAATTGAATTAATAATTAGCAGAATGACAATGCTAGAGAGTGGGCCACCGGATGTAGTCTTTGGCCCTCGCAGCAGGTCTACGCGCGTTTCGGCAGCTCTAGGCCACCTTCATCAGGACCTTTTTCCTCGTAATAGTGTAGATACCAAGGGATCAATGACACCAACAGCGGTAGAGTCACAAAAACGTCTTCAGTAATTATCAAGGGGCAGGACGTCCTATGTTTCCTTGGAGTAGCTTTTGATGTTACTAAACATGCTGAAGTAATTGTCGAGAGCTCAATATCACAGCTGGTTCTTTGATGCTTATAGTCAGGAAGTGACTTGGGGCATAGACGGTCAGCGGGGAATCAGAATAGAATCATACCATAATGAGTAAAGTTGCTCCACAGTCAGCATCCCTTCTCAAGATATCAGTGGCGTCGTATACCCGCACCGTTGGTCATTTCTTCCGACAGACGCTAAAAAAATTACATGCAGGGAATGCAAATGCAGTGATCCGAAGTCTAATATTCTTCATTGGACTCCATTCCTGACTTTCACGCCAATTAAATAGCGTGGTCATAAAGTTCCACCTGCCTCATAAATACTGCAGAGCCAGGCGATTTTGAATCATCATACGAATGTACATTTTGCAATGCATCCGATTAGTGCATCAGTTGTACTAAGAAAAAATTTGCCATTAAATTATGCCCCAGTTGCAAAACAGTCTGGCTAATAGAAAATACTGACTGGCTCACAACCTGTACTTACTACAGGACGGAGCTTTCACGTTAAAGAAGCTATCGTTAAAAAGGTATAAAACAGTGTTATGTGAAGGAATTGACGTTCCCAATAGTGATTTGAAATTACAGGTAAGGTTTTATAATCTTGATTATTTTCACACAAGAACTAAATTCAGACGTCTTTCATCCCTTAGTTTCAGAAAACTATTATAACATGTATTAATTGTAATGGTAAAAGCATTAAAATTGAAACGTAATAATGAGATAGTATTTGCTAATAACGCAAGAATATAAATATTGGATAAAATGCATGCATTTTGAGGGTCAAATTTACTATTCTAACTTCAGTCACAGCAACATTGAGGTTAGTGCATACATTTGGTGTGTGGGGGCAGATTCACTATTCTAAGTCGAGTCCCACATACATTTGGAAAAGGGGGGGGGGTGGGTCAGATTTATTATTCTAACTCCAGTCCCAGAAAAAGTGCAAATATTTGCGTGGGCTGATTTACTATTGTAAAGCCAGTTCCAACAACACTCTGGAAAGCGCATTCATTTTGGGGGTGAAGGTCAGATTTAGTATTCTAAGTCTCAACAACATTGGGGAAAATGGATATACTTGTGGAGTCAGATATACTATTGTAACTGTGCATCAGACCTCATTACACCTCTCCACCTAAGACATTATCTTAGCTTCCACCCTAACAAAGTGAGATAGAGCACAAAAGGGAGAGTATGAACTGCAGGATTAAAAGCCGTGAATTGTGGAAGAGTGCAGAGTGAGTGAGTGGTACATATACAGCATGTTATATTTCTGTATGAATCATTGTGAAAAAAATAACTACAAAGTTACGTTTAAGTACAGTGGGCCATTGAAGCATAATGTGATAACGATTTTTAATATAAAAAAAACACCTCAGCTAAAGTCATGCTGTATTATTCTTTTAAATTGAAGTCATGGATCTACAGCTGAATCCACTAAGGAAGAAAGCTAAATGTGATGTGTAATGACAATGTTGAAGTTGGGGAGCTGGGAATTACCTAAATCCTCACTCCAATTACAATTCTTTGAAAAGAACAAGCAGCTTAGCAAAGGGACCTCGGGTCAGCACTGATGGCATTTTGAACAAGCAGGTTTGATTGTGCATGTGACACTTGCAATATTAAAAGCATTTGTTTTGTGCTGCGCCCCCGCATTTTTCTATTTCTTTATTTTAACAGATTGAATAATTCCAACTAAAAGCATGACAACGTTTCCAATGTTAACGTTGGCAGCATTTCAGGTACATTTCTTCTCAAGTGACCTTAACCATTTTCATTCACGCAGGCCTGTCCCCAGTGAACAAAGTCTTTTTGCGATCGCAAAATAATAGGTTTTGAGACTAAAGGGCTATTAAATATGTTTTAATTCCAGTAGCAATGTGTTCTGTATCGTAATTAGGAAGAGGCGTAAAAGTGGCACCCTATCCTAATTAAGTTCCTTTAGAGAACACAGGCTGCTTTTAAAAATTAAAAGCTTTCCCCATAGGACACAATCCCTGCATTAATAGCCAATCATATGGTTTGCAAATAGCCATATGCCAAATTTGTCAGGCAGATCATTCTGTGACCCACCCCTGCAGCTCGCCATTTTGTGATGTGACCTACTTGAACACAGGCTACATTACTATTCAGACACAGGTCACATGATGTTGGTGTGCAATTTTCGGCCACATTTTGTGAACTGCCTCCTTGTACATTTGACCCATAGAAACTTTCATTATTGTCACAGTTATCAGCTCAAAACCCAAACTCCAATTGAAATTCTTGAACATATATTAGGCTTTCTAGTACTTTCATTTTTCAGTAGATTACATGCTGAGAACAATATATCCTTTATATTGTTTTTGGTGCTAATACTTCAGAAGGAAAGGATCATGAACCACAAACCTAACTAGGTTGAGGGCCTTCCTGGAAGCACTATGAGATGCAGTTATCCTGAGCTGCAGCTCGTTCCACAAGTAGGTGTCCTGATGCTTATGGCCGCATCTACCCATGCTTTCATGTTCAACCAGGGGACCTGCATAGCATAGTCAATTGGTGTGCACAGCGGAGGCGGGAACACTTTGACAAGAAAGGTCAATCAAGCAAGATAATTCCTAATAATAGACCACTTTATGCATTAAACACATGAATTTACATTGAACTACCTATTCTAGCACCAACTACTGCAAAGCTTGACATGCTTGAGATACATGATAACAATTTATTGAGTGAGGAAATCAAGCAGACTTCTGCGCTCTGAACACGACTCAGGGGAGTAACAAAGGCCCCCACAGCCCTCATGGTATGGGGGTTCCAGGCTTACCCATACCGGAGGGGATCCCCTCAGCCCCTACTGATGTAAGTGTGAGGGGCCCCTTCAGCGTATCTTGCAGAGGGGAACCGCTAACGACCGTTTTGTTACGCCACAGTGAAGGCTTGGAATGACAGGCCCAAAGAGAGATTGTTACAACAATCCAGCATCAACACAATGTAGACAGGTATGACTACCAGAATAAGTTATTTTGGAAGCTAAGACAGAGTCTGTGTTAAAAAGCAAACAACACAAAACTGGTGCTACAATTAATGTGCACATCCGGTGTGAGGTGCCTAGTGATTGACCTTGGGAATAGGGATGTCTGAAGTTTACATTATGTGCTTTCGCTAAATGATGTGACATTTTGCTGATTATGCAAGTCGGCAGACGACAGAATCATGTTTTTAATTTTTTTTAATTTTTCCTATTCAGTCATCTGTCGACTCCCTCCTCTCTCCCTCGCACCCACCCAGCCGTGCTGGCCTGCTCCTGCCGCCGCTGGGGGTCGCATACAGTTTAACAAGTGTTCAAGTTGATCACAGTTCTTTACGATACTGTGCCAATTTAACTGTGTGAGAGCAACCCTCAGGAAAGAGAGACGCCAGGTAGCACAACTCGATCCAAATCATCTTCCTACAAGCGTTGGGCCAGTATAACGTGATACATCATTTTAAAAGCAGCAGAGAAGTCAGATACGATCACAGACACCTCATCGGCTTCATTGATCACTTAATTGTTTTGTCAACATCCTCAAAGGTATTTCCTTCCCTCTTCTGACGGAGGTGTCTGTCTGCCATGATTCCAAAGCTTGCAACTCATCCTAGAAGATGAACAGTTGTGAAGGCGCATTCTTTTTCACGACTTTCACAATCCTGGAGTTAGAGTTATCCACTATGGATAAAAGATGGGTACTACGCAAATTGATTGATCCTTTCAAGTCCCTGGGGGCAATAGTTTATCTTCAAGAACCAGCCCGCCTTAAGGTTATGAAAGCTGGACATACCTATTTTTTCACTGAAGTAAAGGAGGCTGAGCAACTCCTTGCAAAAATGACCTCAAATACTTAGTAAAAAAAACTAAGAAAGAGAGAGAGGGGTGAGGGGGGGTTAAGAGAGCTAGAAACTAAGATTAACGCTTAACCATATCTGCCTAGAGTAACTTAATAGGGCACTTAGACATATATTTTGAAATTTTTTCGTATGACAATAATACGGAGTGTGGGGGATTCTGGGGAGACCTCTCTGATAGACTGCCCCTTGAGCGGCAGTAGAAGATAGAGGTAGGCCTCTGGGTAGATACTGGGGGGAGGGGTTATGGGTTGGCGAGCAGTGAGGGGGATTTTTGGGGTGGGTTGGGTGGGACGGGTCTGTGGTTCTGTCTGGGGTGGGCTTAAAAGGGGAAAAACTGTATTGCAGGAAAAAAAGATGGGTAGTCATAGAGACAAAGCTTTTGTGTTTTTACATATTAAACGATATATAATACAGAGGAACATGAAAAGCTTAGTTTCAAATAATGTCTTTTTTTAGATGTTTGGTGTGGAATGTTGCTGGTCTCAATAGTAAAGACAAAAGGAGATTGGTGCAAGAAGAAATGAATATGTACAGACCCCATATGGCACTTATTTCTGAAACCCATATTGGATTTCAAGATCGTAAACTTCTATCTCAAATGGGCTACAACCTTGTTGTTTGCTCAACGTTAGGGGCATCTATCCGGGGGGTAGCTATTTTGAAACAGAAACACACTAGAATGGCTATCAATAAAACTGCAGCTGATGATAAGGGAAGGTGGGCAATTGCTCAGGTGCAATTTGTTGAAAAATACTACGTATTCTGCTTGGTCCATGGTCCCAATGCTGACGTACCCAAACTTTATGAGCAATTAACATCAAATTACTCGAGTGGGAGGGTGAGTTATTAATAATGGGAGATTTCAACTGCATTATGAATTATAAGAAGGATTCCACAAGTAAAATCAATACAATCAGGATGCGTAGAGTTAGAGCAGCTATAGTGGAATTGGGTAGGCTTCACAATTTGAAAGATGTATGGCGTACTAAGCACCCTACTATAGCTGGATATACATACTATTCGGCCCCCATAGAGTCTGCTCTAGAATTGATATGGTATGGGCAACAGATAGAATTTTGGATAACTGCAATATAGAACTCTGCCTGAGAGTAACATCCGACCACAACCCTATATTGTTTGAATTTAAAACCCTCAACAAAGAGCAATCCCCCTGACAGTTTACATTTCCTTGGTATCTATGTACAGATCCTGAATTTGTCTTGGGCATCAAAGCGCATATAAATGAATTTATAACATTTAATAACAACTCAACCATGGTTAATTTTGTCTGGGATGCGTGTAAATGCAGCATTAGAGGCTATGCGCAACAATACATCTTAAGGAAAAATACTGAAAGACGGAGGGCAGATAAGTCAACTCTATCTAGTATTCTACTAGTCGAACAACAATTGATAGATGCTGTAACACAGGGGAGGACTAATATTGAAGAACTGAAACTAGGATTGGTGTCATTGAGGTCGGCATTAAAAAAGACTCTCAGAGAGAAATTTAGTTCCAAAATACATAAATACAAACTAGCCCAAGATGAAGGGGGCGATAGAATCGGCAAGATCTTGGCCTATAAGGTAGCTGATAAAAAAGCTAAATCTAATATACAATTAATAAAAGGGTCAGACTCAATCGAATATAAAAAATCTGAGCAAATTTTAGAACAATTTGCTAAATACTATTGCCATTTATATACCCCAGATAATTCACCCTCTCAGGAAGAAATTACTAACAATTTAGATAAATATTTGCCCAGCTGATTAGCGACTGAAGCAATTAAGCAACTTGGTGCCAAGATTATCATAACTGAAATAGAGACAGCCATCCAAGCATTACCTTCAGGCAAGGCCGCGGGAGAAGACTGTTTGCCTATAGAACTATATAAAATTTGCGAGAAAGAACTTATACCGCTTTTTCATTTGGTGATAGACTCTGTAGGTCAAACAGGAAGTGCTCCTATATCTTGGAGAACTGCAAAAATAATATTCTTTTTGAAAAAAGGCAAACCACCAGAGGATCGAGGGTCATGTAGGCCCATCTCATTAATAAATACCGATGCCAAGGTCTTTGCCAAAATTCTAGTTAATCGCCTTGCCCCTATTATGCCCGATTTAGTGAATTGCCAACAGCATGGGTTTGTGGTGGGGAGAGACACCACTACTCACATTAATACTGCTGTGACTGCATTTGATGTAGCCTCGACTACTCTCACCCCACTCGGAATGGTCATGCTGGACGCGGAGAAAGCGTTCGACCGAGTGGGGTGGGAGTATTTATGGGCAGCGTTGAGAGCATTCGGCATACAGGGACAATATCTCAGATGGATTCGATCTTTGTATGAACTACCAATGGCAATAGTCAGTTATGCTGGAGCCAATTCAGCTAACTTTGCAGTCAAAAGGGGGACAAGGCAAGGGTGTCCTCTATCACCCCTACTTTTCGCTCTAGCACTGGAGCCATTTTTAAATGCATTGTCTGTCAAAGATAATATAATTCCAATACATCATGGGGGCAAGAGTTTGAAAATAACCGCTTTTGCTGACGATATAGCTATATTCACTACAGATTTAGTTTTGGCACTCCCTGAGATAATCAAAGAAGCTAGTAAATTTGGAGAGATATCAGGGTATAAACTCAATGTTAATAAAACCCAAGTAATTGCCAACTACAAACCTGTTCAACCGATATCGGGACTCTGTACTAATGCTACCTATTTGGGAATTAAGCTTGCAGCAGAAACAGAAAAAATTGTAGCTTTGAACTATGACCCCTTACTTAAGCAAATAACTACATCTTTAAAAAACTGGCACAAGATACCTTTGAGCCTGGTAGGACGAATACATTTAATAAAGATGAAAATTGTACCAAAATTGCTGTACTTATTTAGATCTATCCCTTTACAACTCAATACCATATATATTAAAAAAATAGAGAGTATATGTAGCAGTTATATCTGGAGTTATAAAAAAGCTCGTAGATCAATGGCTTGTTTGAAACTCCCAATTGAAAAAGGGAGTTTAAACTTCCCGGATTTTAAAATATATTTTTTTGCAACTTTTTTCCAACGCATACGCAGCTTAATAACCAATGATGCTCCCTTATTTTTCCATCAATTTATGTTGGTAAAAGATAGTAATCAGTTTTTGTACCGTGTGCATGACCCCAACTATTTTAAGAGAGTCAAGTTTAAGACCGCGAGACATATCAAAAGAATCTGGGACCAAATAACGGTTTTTGGCAAGATACCCTTCTTTAATGCGGAGTTGCAGATTTGGGGGAATCCAGGGCTACCCGGCCTCTTTTCCGATGGCGCGGCAACCTTGTGGCTGGAGCATGGTATAAGTACTCTAGGTGACTTATTTGGCGCGGATGGTTTTTTGAGTTTTAATGCACTAAAATTAATTTACAAAATTAGAGATACTATGTATTTTAAATACATTCAGATGAAAGATTTTTTGGTTAATAAAATGAAAATTGAGAAAATAGAAAACTCAGATACCTTAAAATATCTTTACTCGAAACATACCAAATCACTTATTAGTAAGAGCTATGCCTTCTTAGGTAGCCACAAGCAAGGAGACTGTGAAAACCTGGCCGAAAAATGGACTAACCGACTAGGTGTGAACATCAACCCTAGCCACATTGCAGGCTCGCTTAGACAAATAAACCTAGTGGTCCAATCCTCAAGCTTAAGGCTTCAATTATATAGAACGTTGACTCAAATATACTATACACCACAAAGAATTGCTAGGTGGACCTCGGGAAATGGTCTTAGCGAGCGAACTAAATGTCCCAAATGCAACCTAGAAGCCGCTGGTATAGAACACATGCTTTATCAATGCCCGGAACTTACAGCATTTTGGCAAGAATTAACTGCGGCTCTAACCAGTAGACAAATTGTATTTCCAACACTTTCGACACATTTAGTATTGCTAGATATACAAGATACTAATCACAAACATAAAGACTTGATTACTATTGCTATTGCTTGTGCTAGGTTGGTTATTGCACGGACTTGGATCTCTAAGGAACCACCCAATATTATGGAGTGGTGGCATCTTATCAATGAAATACACATGATGGAATTTTCGTTGGCCAAACTAAGGGGTACTAAGGCATTGAAAGCGAGGCAAAAAATTTCGGATACTTTCATTTGATTTATATGCACCGGCAGCAACTAAAATGATTTATTTTCCGGGAATGTACACTGTCATCCTCTGTATTTATTCAACAATTTATTTAACGGTTAAATTCTATGTCTGGATATTTTCTGCCTCTGAAATTTGTATGCAATGTGATGTTGTTTTCTTTTTCCTGCAATAAAAAAAAAAGAAAAAAAAAGGAGTTAGAGTTATCGGCTGTTAATTGGTCAAGCGTAGATTGTTTCTAATGACAGCCACACAATTATTAATGAGGAGTAAAATAGAGATCAAATCCATACAAATGGTAAGCACGGATAAGCATTTTCTGGAAGTTAGGCATCAGTCATCAGGTGAGCTAAATTAGATGTTCAGTAAAGGTTCCTCCACCTTGCTTCAAGTCCAAAGGGTGAAGAATGTCCAACAGGATTTTCTTTCAGCTGGAGAACCGCATTCAGAAATACCTAATTATATCCCATAATTGTCAATGGCATACATTTTTTCTGGATGTTGTTGAAAAAAAAAGGGTGATAGGTTTTTCAAAGATATCAGAAGAGGGCTTAGTCATGCTGTTTAGACTGTTAGAGATTAGGAGATGTTCAGAGCCGAGAACAATTAATGGGGGCATTATGAGCCTACAGGATAGGCAGCTTTGGTTTGCACTATTGCTTTTCATAGGATCTTTTTTCTCGATAGGTTTTAAGCCATTATCATTCTAACTGTCTTTTCTATGGGTTCAATTCCCCGAAGGACTCCTCAAACCAGGCATTAAAAGGACAAATGAATCTTTACCATTGAGGTTTGGTTACTACATTATTTCCCAGCATGTATAACAGCTTTCTATTACATCCTTTGTCCACTAGATTGTGATTTGAATAGGTAGTCTCAGAAAGCAAACTTAAAGAGAAATCATTTCAATCACCTTCCACGCTAAGTTTAGTTAGTCAGAGACTGTGACAGCGCTGGTGCAGTTGTTATACTTCTCTTTCCTGGCACATCTAAGCTTAGCTGAAAATAGCGTTTTCAGAATTTTAAAACTGCATTATCTTTTGGGGCATTTTATACTGTGTTAGTATTGTGTTAACACTGTGTTCGTTTCTAGTTTGTTTTTTTAACACACTGTGGTTGCTTTTAAAATCACTTTCCTGACTTACTTGTGTATTTGCTTGATATGCTGCCAGCACACTCCCTGTTCCACCGCAGCTTATTGTGCTGTTTGCTGTGGAGGGAGTGACCTGGGCGGAAGTGAGGATCTTTCAAATCTCCTCACTTCCTGTAAGACATTTCCAGCGGCCATTTTTGCGGTGAGACGCTCTAGTCTTCCGCTTTTAGGGAACTGATCCGGTCTATATGTGGATCATCTGGCACCGTCGCGCAGCGGACGCATGCAGGGGGCACGCCGGCAGGTCGCCAAAGTCAAGCCCGTCTCCTCCCGTCCATGCCTGGCCATCACCAGGAGCCAGGACCCCTGCCCAGCTTCCACCCATCTGTTCCCCCCCTCCTAGGATACCCTCCTCCTCCCTTTTTCTTTTTAGTACTGCTTCTGTGGTTCCTTTCAGCGCCGGGACGCCTCGTTGCTGGGGCAGCTGTTGCGCTTAACCAAATAGTTAACATAACATAACATAACATAACATAACCAGATAACATATGTAGGCACATTTATTCGTCCATCGAATTTTCACAGGTGAGGCATAATGTGACACCATGCATTCATGCAGGTATATTGTACAATCTATTTTTCCTGCTCAGACTGCAGATTTAACTGTGACATTATTATATCCAACATATGCGGTGGGCTTGCTGAGGGTGGGACTGGGGAGGTTGGAGGGATTCACAACTGAGCTGCATCTTACACTACTAATCAGCTGTCTGTCTGGAAGGGTTTCTTAGCAAACGTTCGCTCACTACCTAAACATGCCACTGAACTCTGGGATCTGGTGAGTTCAGAATCCCCTGACCTTGGTTTCTTAACAGAAACCTGGTTGAAAGCTATCTCCACGCCTGACATTTTCCTGGCTCTCCCTGAGAATGATCAGATTCTTAGACTGGATAGAGTAGGGAAAGTGGGCGGCGGAGTGGCCATAATCTTTAAAGAAGAGTTGAAAGCTGATATTATTGACTCCGTTTTATCAAAGTGGAGCTATCACATCAGGAAACTATAACGGGTGATTTTAATTTAAACTTAATTGAGAAATTTGTCAATCGCATTATTGCCTCCAATCACTTCCTGCTGTTAGGGTACTTCAATATCCACAGTGAGGACAAAGAGAACACTTATGCTACCAACTTTTTAGCTGATATGGCCACTCTGGGCCTGGGAAAGATTAACACTGGTCCCTCACATTTGGCTGGTCACACCCTGGATATTATACTTACCAGTTCCCCTCTCATAAGTGCTGATCCCCCTTGGCCATTGAAATGGTCGGATCACTCTATGATTCCATTTCAGATCACTAGCTGCCTCAGACAGCAATCATCTGGAGGCACTCAAAGGGCCCTTCAAAGACAATTGCACAAAATCACATATGATTCTTTTAGCAAATTATATACGCCCCCAATATTCAATGATCATATGACCAGCTTCATGAAGATAAGGGTTTTTAATGATAAAATTGGTCACATAATTGACACACTTGCTCCTTTAAAACATCGACTAAATAAATCTCAGAAAAAAAGTGAAGATTGGTACACCACCGAGCTATGGATGGAAAAATCCAGATGAAAAGTGATGGAAAAAAGAGGGCGCAAGTCTCAATTAGATAGCGAAAGATCTAACTTTAAACTGACTCTGGCTGCCTATCACAAAAATAAAAAAATAGCTCGAAAAAAACATGTTATACTAAAACTGAACCAGGCAGGCAATTCAACAACAAAGGAACTATAGAAAGTACTTTATGCCTTTACTAAGCCCTCAGCTTGCGCACAGCTGATTGCCCCCTCTCAGGAACTGTGTGACAATATAGCTGTGCATCTGGAGGATAAAATCAATTTGATCTATAACCAATTTCCTCAAAATCACTGTCACATGGAGCCCATTGCCCACAGCTCTCAAACAGTTAAGGATGGGGCCGCAAGCCTGGTTAGTTGCAAAGGTTTTCAGATTTCTCAGGTGGAAGCAATGCTTAGTACGGCGGAATCCGGCTCTCCCCAAGATATGATGCCAGCTCACAAATTTGCTCTGCTTGCTCCTCTTTTAGCCGCCCCAATGACTGAGATCTCAAACACCTTGTTAAACAAAGGTATTCTGCCCCTTGACTGGAAGTCCGCTCAAGTACTCCCTATTAAAAAGAAAGATCTATTGCCCGCTTATGTGCTATCCAATTATCAGCCCATTTCACTCCTCCCATTGATGAGTAAAATGGCAGAGAGTTATATAAACACTCAGCTAGTAGAATAGCTCGACAAACATACCATTCTTGATCAATCACAGTCAGGGTTTAGACCCAACCACTCCACAGAGACAACCCTTATTCGGGTTACTGATCATATTGAAATGGCGTTAGATGCTAAAAAAGCAGTTATACTGGCCCTTTTGGACTTTACAGCAGCCTTAGACACAGTCTCTCATCAGAAACTGATTCTGCAACTGAGGAAGGCCGGTCTGCAGGCACAGGCACTTAATTGGATGGTCAGTTTCCTTGACCAACGCACTCAGACCATCAGTTACCGGTCCTTTCCATTCCCAAACCTTGAAACTCACTAAAGGGAGTGCCCCAGGGCTCTTGTTTGAGCCCAACTCTCTTTAATATCTATGTGGTCCCCCTTGCCAAGGTTATTAGGGAGTATGGCTTCACTCCTTGTTCTTACGCTGACAATACCCAAGTGCCCCTATTCTGTACTGTACTAAAGGGAACTCACTCGTTGGGCAATACATGTCCATTCCTGGCTCTCTGGGGATTGCCTGATGATACACTAGGGATCTAACTTAGCAGGACCATCAGAATTTAAGACTAAATCTTCCAGTGCTACCATTTGCTTATAATATATAGAGATTTGACTTACAAAATCAATAATGTTGTTGGTCATGGTCACAGGTGTGTTATGAGGATGCTGAAGGAGTTGGAGTCTTCAGTTTTGATGCTGAAAACTCAGAGTGGGACAAACCTGATAAGTAATGCAGATGAGGTCTTCTCACCTGCCGACTTTTTCAGCTTTTGAGTTTTATCTTTGGGCTTAGCAACTTTTAGGACATTGAACTCCTCCAGCAGGGCTATGCCACAAGGTTGCAGCTTAATAGGGTTGTACAATATCAGCTACTTGGCCCACGATTTATTAAGCCCCTGTGTTGCCATTGTATAACACAATGCGATACAAATAATACAAGGGCTTAAGTGAAACTTACTAAGCCACACAAAGCCACCTAGCATTGCTTAGTAAATCCAGAGTAATGCATGCCAGTGCAAACCGCTGCCTTGCATTATTTTTGATTGGAGGGATAGGAAAGTTCATTTTTTGACATGGTTAGACCCCAAATCTTTGCCTAGAAAATGATGTAGTTTTGATTGGAAGTACACAGGGTGCTTACAAACCAGGTCCCCTGTGCTGGATCTACTTCCCTAAACTGTACCTTTTGTTTCCACAATTGACACCCCTGTAGCTCACATGTAAGCCCCTTGTAAAAGATATCCTTGATACCAAGGGCCTCGTTGTTAAGAAGGGTATTTTAGGGCTGCAGCACAAATTGTGCCACCCCAAGGGACTCCTCACCAAGCACATGCACACTGATACTGCAGCCTGCATGTCTTGGTGCAGACAAAACAGAAAAGCCAACATGGCACATATCCCTGTGTGCCATGTCCCTAGACACTGCTTGAGCTATAGGTAAGCACCCCTCTATCAGACCTTAGCCCATAAAAAGTACATGGGCTGGACACTCATCATTATGAGTTCCCCAGGTCCATGATGGCTTCACTGTATGTTTGGTACCACACATCTCAGCATAATAAACCTGCTCCGATTCCAGTGTCAGTTTTATTAAAAAGTGCGCACAGAGCACACCTTAGAGGGGTCTCCTGAAACCTACCAATCCTTAGTGTGATCACCAACAGGCCTGAGCCAGCCTGCTGCCACCATACAGTGTTCTGACATCATGGGGAGAGTGCCTGCACTCTCTGAGGTTGAGAATAATGTCTTTCCTGGGTGGAGGTGTTCACACCTTCCCCCTGGTCAGGAAGTGCCATCCTTGGTGGGGAGCTTCAAAGGTCTTGAAGCCTTTGTAATCGGATCATGGCCTCTTCTGTTAGAGGGAGCAGACCCCTTTCTGCCCTCAGCCCCTTTTTGGCAGGAAAACAGGCAACAAAACATAGAAAGAGTAGAAGGTGTGTCTCCCTCTGCCATCTTCACCCCTCAGGTGCTGGAGGTGAGGTGAAGTACACTTTTCAGTGCCCACCATATTGGTGGGTTTTATCCAATCTGGGCTAGGTCCATGTCCCCCTTCCACAGGAGGTGGGCGTGATGTAAGGCGTAGACACTCCAGGTAAGGGGCCCATTAACCACTACCTATCACTCCCTTGTAACATCACATAATCTAGTATTTAGGTGGCATCCGAAACCCTGAACTTCAGTTCCTGATGACCTAAGAAGAACCGGAGACTACAGAGTTGCACGAGAAGAGAAGGCTGCAGACACCAACTGACTGTGCCCCTGTCTTACCGGCCTGTCTGCAGTCCTTGACAATCCTGTGCCAAAAGACAACCCGTACAGCAGGCTAGCAACCTCCGAAGTCTTGGGAGGACTGCCTGCCTTTGGCAAAGATAAGGACTCCCAAGAACAGCAGACCTGTTCACCAAGCAATCGTCTTCAAAGTAAAGACTCTGTGACCTGATGACCCGCAGAGCCTGCCTCCTGTTCCAAATTTTCACCCGACTCCTCTGGCCCAAATCCAAGTGGCACACTGGTTCCAGCAAGTTTCCCAGCACTTCATGGCCCAATCCACTGTGAGCTGACCTGTCCTGAACTACTCAACGTCGCCTACAGCCTCTGCACCGAGACACCAGTGAGCCAAGAGTAAGACCTGCTCCGGTAAGCCTTGTCTGACACCAAAATGCACCACTGCACCCGTACATCCTGGGCCTTAGTGAAGAGGACAAAGGGTGTCCCTATGGCCCTATGGCCCTGAAAATCACAGCTTACCTCTGCAGTTGCAGGTTTTCTTCGACGAGCCTCCTGGACTGAGCCTGCACCCTGTTTCCGAATGTTGTCTTTCTCGATCGCTTTGCATAGGGCCTGACGCTGTGTTGGCACACTGAACCCGGCCACCATTGTGCCACTGGTGGTGGAGTGTTGGTGCTGCCTTAGTCCCCATCCAGTGCTTGGTTCAACCCCTGGAGACTGGGCCCTCAAGCTGCTGCTACTTACCTGTAAGCAGCCTATGACCTATTGCCCTCAATTCCCATTGAATTGCATTGGCTCCAGACCTTGTATTTGCACCCTGCACCCGGCCGCTCCTGTGACACTGATGGGGCCCTGTTGGTGCTGACTTGAAATCTTGCCCAATACTGACCTTAACTTCTGAAGACTGGTCTTGAAAGTCAATATTATCCCTATGTATGCTGAATAGTTTCTTCCGCTCATAGGTTACCATTGCAAAGTCTGAAACATGTACAGTGTCCATTTTCGAAACTGAAAAGTATTTCTATTGAGAAACGTATTTACCTATGACAAAGTTCTGTGGTGCTACCAAATAAATATAACACAGTATTTGTTTATAAATTGGTCTGGGAATTATTCATTGTGTGTGTGTCTCATTTATTGCCCCCGTGTGTACATCAAATGCTTAACACTGCCTTCTGATAAGCCTAACAGCTCACTCACACTACCACAAACAAGAGCATTAGTATTATCTACTTAAGCGCTGTAAATCCTCTGGAGATC
Organism: Lissotriton helveticus; assembly: GCF_964261635.1. Classification (NCBI taxonomy): domain Eukaryota; kingdom Metazoa; phylum Chordata; class Amphibia; order Caudata; family Salamandridae; genus Lissotriton; species Lissotriton helveticus. The sequence goes on from NC_136068.1 coordinate 270,820,838, forward strand.
CACTGGACTCTCTTCACACTATGTGGCCTATTACGATGGCGGGTAGACTGTGTTCGGCTGCCACCGCAATGGAGCATTGGACCGACCACCGAAGTTGCGGCGGTCCCGCCAGGCAAATTAGGATGCGCCCGCCCAAAATGGGCGCATCCTCGACTTTAACATTGCCGTGGGCAGTGCTATAAGCAGCACCCACCTCAATGTTAAAGCCCATGTTGTGCATTGCCATGCACAACGTGACATGCACTGCCCGTTGCCTGCCACCTTGTGCATGGCAATGATGGTGGGGTACCATGAGTACCCCCCAGTGCAGCCACACACACCCCCCACCCCCGGGGGCCTGCAATGGGCACCCAGGGTGATTTACCGCATGCCTTTCCATGGTGGAGTCTCCACCATGGAAACGCTTGCATCCTAATATAGGCACCGCCAGCATATTAACTGCATTTTCCGCCCGGCCGTCAATCTGACCCGCGGAAAAGCGCCGGATGGTCTTTCCGTACGCCGCGATGCCCCTCGTCATACTAATATGGCGGGTGAAAATTGGTCATTTGTATGGGCCAAAAATCCGTTCCGCTTGCGAAATTTGCGGATTTTCGGCAATTTCTCGATCCGCGAATCTCGTGAAATTGCCGCAAAATTCGCAAATTCGCTCGTGGGTGGATTATTTTTTTTTTTTTATGGCCAGCTCACTTAAGGGACCAAAGTTACAGGCACACACGGTCACTGGAGGCAAATCTTCTGGCCCTTTACGCAGCTGCAGTGTAGGAAAAGCACTATACATTTACCCAACGAGGTAGCACTTACTGATTGATTAGCCAGTAGAAAGTACTCCAGTTGAGTAGAGGTATTGCACAAAACGGTGGAATCGTCGTGGATAACTATGCAGGGCAGGATTCATTCTGGCACGAGGCTTTTGTCACAAAAGTTAAACATCAACAGGAAGCACTTACAGATATAAATAAAGCAGGTGCCCATTAGTGAGCACGGTCGAGGCTGGGCAAGTGTGCTTTAACCCCATATCTGCAGTCGAAAATTAGCTGTAATACTCGAGGGAGGTCTTTGAAACCATGAGTTTCTCGAGCGCAATCCCCGTGTAGTTCCTGTGACCGGGAGGCTGCTTTCTCCTCACCTGCTGCCCTGCTCTCTCTCGACCCTTTATACACAAGAGGCATGTTGACACGCATAGAAGCCCCGCTCGTTTGGCCCCACACCACACACTAGCGGTATCAAACGTCTTCCCGCCCTTTCCCAACTATGATGGACAGCTTACTCAAGGGACCTCGCCGCCTTTTGGCGTGGTGGCAAAGTTACAGGCACACATGGTCAGTGGAGACAAATCTTTTGGCCTTTTCCGCACCTGCAGTGTAGGAAAAGCACTATACATTTACCCAACGAGGTAGCACTTACTGGATTAGCCAGTAGAAAGTACTACAATGCAAATCGCAAAAAAATCTGCAAGTTCGCGGGAAAATCCAGGAATGCGCAGATTTTTTTGCGATTTCGGGCGAATTCGCGTACCGCAGATCCGCAAAATTCACCCATACTTAGTCATTTGGCGGACGGATCGCCACTGCCGACCAAGCGGTGTCGAGTCGCCTGTGATCATAATTGGCCCATATGCCTCTTTTTGGTATAGTATATAGAGAGACAGCTTCCTACAGGAAGGCATTCTATGTGTAGAGTGTGGGCATTCCCACATATCCACTCATGGATTTTGGCACATTCCCAGATTTATTAAAGGTAATAAACAAGCTAGGCCATCACAACAGAGGCATAACATCTCCTCATTATATCCTCTTTCTACATGTGCTGCATCCTTCAGCACAGATAAAAAGGAAATTGCCTCTGAGGATTGTTTTGTGCAGGAAGGCATAGCTACCTGCACAAAAACAATACTGCCTGTAATCTGCCTCCCATTAAGGAGGGCAGGTATTGCAACCTGGGCTGATATGACAACTGAGGGGCTGCATCCCTGAGAAGTTTTAAAAGCAAAAGTTGGAAATAACTTGTCCAGGTTTAAATTTATCCAACTGTCCTTCTGATTTGGGGCCTCAAACAGGAGATAAGGGGTGACTGTGCGTTATAGTTATCCTTTCTGGTCATTAGACCTAAGAGCAAGGAGGCTGCAATGTAGTACTGGAAATTTCTGGACGCTGATGAGAAAAATCTAGCACCCCCTCACTCAGTCTGGAGAGGAGTCTTCCAGGAGATGGATCCCATATCTGCCTGGGATAATTTCCCAAGGCTCCTGTATTCAGTTGTTAAACCAGCAAATTTAAAGTGGAACCACCTCTTCATTATCAATCGGCTCTATTGGGCACCATTTAAAATTGCCAAATTTGCCTCCCTACCTCCCCCAAGTGTAAAAGGTGTGGTTGCTTGAAGCTAATGATGTACATATCTTTTTCCAGTGTCCTACGCTTAAGGACTATTGGGGAGGAATGGAACTTACCTTGAAAGACATCTTTGGAATGGAGATTGATATGAATTCAATGCTCGTTGTTGTGGGAGTGGATGAGACAACAAGCAACCTTTTGCAGCGGCATCAGAGAGGTCTGCTCTTGTACTTGATTTTAATTGTAAGAAGAGAAATTTGTAAGAAGTGGTTTGCTCAGCTTCCTCCAAAGGTAAAATATTGCGTTATGCAATCTGATTGGGTATGGCACTCAGATCTGGGGTCAAAAAAGGGCCCCCGCCTGATATATGGACTGATTTCTCAATGTGCTGTAGAGACCTTGGAATTCGCCAGGTATTCCAATGATTACACGAAGGCACTGACAGAGGTGATTGTCCTGTCTGGTTTTGCCAGGACCCAGGGCAAATGCAGTGATAGATCGAGCGGTTTTGAGAGATGCATATGCCTCTGGTGGTCTGAGGATAAAAAAATTAAACAAATACTGCCTGTAACGCAGGCTCAGTGCACCAGCACAGAGAGAGCAACAATGCTTTATAATATGGCACATTCCTAAACTCTGCATTTGATGCAGGACAGCAAGTTGCTTTGCTGCATTGCATTGCATTGCGTCAAATGTTAGTAAATCTGACCATTGATTTCTCTGGTCCCCTGGTAGCCTCTAACCCACCATGCATAGTGTTGTTATGAATGGTGATATTTCAGATGTTGTAGTTATGTTATTGGCGATGTCATAGAATATGTCAGGAGTGATGTAATACGTGATGTCATCAGCAGTGCATGGTGAGGGTGAGAGTTTTGTTACTTTAGAGCACAAGATACAGTTACTGCAGATAACTATAACTGGTACATTTAAGTTTTTTTGTTTACAATAGTATGTTTTATCTTTCATTTTCACCTAATGATAAAGACACTTTGTTCTTTTATAACGAATTTCAAACTTTTTTTAATGTTAAGTAAGATATCATTACCCTACCTAACTATATGTCACTTTAACCTTTGTTTTTTTTCTGTGAATCTCTAGTATAAAAAAATTAAAACTGATGCTTTGCTGCCATATATAACGTGAATCCCGAGCTGCAGCCAGCCTTTGGCTGTGTGCACTGTGGGATTTGATCCAGGGCCCAGGCCTGCATGAGGCCCTGTGTCCAACCCTTCTGCGGGAAGCATAACTTCTACTGTGCACAGCTTTTGGCTGTGCACAGTTTGCAATTGGGAACAGGACCTGGCCTGCTGACAGGCAATGAATACAAACCCCGGGGGGTAGCCAACCACACATGGCCTTTGGCTGTGCGCAGCATGGGATTGCATCCAACCCCAAGTGGACAGCCAACTGTCTAGGTGGACTGCCTTTGGCTGCGGCTAGGTCCTGCATGTACCCACCACAGGTAACCAGCCTGCACCACGCACAGCATAAGGCCATGGGGAGGGCCGCAGGCAGTCAATACCTCACTATGCACAGCCAAAGGCCACCTGCTCAACATCCTGTTTGTGGTAACCCACTGAAGACACTCAAACCCAGCCCCCTTTTTCTTTTCTTTTTAACTTTTCATGATCCTGCGGTTGTCCTGCGGGAGCTAGCAAGGCCCCCTCTCCTGTGGGACTCCAGGGACAATTGCTGGCTGCCGAGGGACAACAGCGGGATCGCTGAACCTCCCAAAATATTTTCATTTACTACAGTCCTGGAGGGTCCCTCTGAGACCCCTCACATTGTCCAGGGGGCCAGGACACCCCTACCATGCCCCCGTATAATTAATTTGTAATTTTATTTTTCTGGATACAGGGACCGAGTCCATGTCCTGAAATGGCAGCCAAAACATTTCCCTTCAAGTTGTGGCCAACCAATCAAAGCAAGAGCTCCTGCATGACTTGCAGGAACGTCTCGCTCCTGCTGGAGCGAAATAGACCATAGAAAAAAGCCCTCTTAGATGGCTCCATTTTTGAAATTGTGGTACCATTGTGAGATTCCTGCATACCTAATTCTCCAGATATACAATTTGTTTTTACCTAAATTTCATAAAATACTAAATAGATTTTCACCAAATTACAAAAAGTACGCCTTCTGGACCATGATTTAGCTTCCTGAAAAATATGGTGGAATTCCGTTCAACCATTCTCTCCGTATAGTCAAGACAATAATTGTTCAGGTTTAAAGTGCTGCATATATTATACAAAATTCTGGGTAGTTCCTAAGTTTAGGCAGATAGCAGCTCCTTTGTATGTGGCACTCTAAGCCTAAAAGGATATTGTTTTGACTTATACTCGGTACTCCCTTGTGTCTACACAAAGCTTTATCTCTCTGATAGATTAGCTCTAAATAAAGCAAAACGTATATGTCAGCGGTTGCTTTCATTCATTCTATGTTGGCTTAGATGATATTTTACCAATCGAAAACTGTAATACTGTACCTTTAAAAGGCTTTTGTCATTTTTCAGCTCAGCGTAGATTGCACTGTGGTAATCCTATGCTTTAATACAGCTAGAAACACAGACATTTGAGACAAGCAGAGTCAGTGTTGGTGGTGTTTTAGCATATATAGCAGGTCCATATAAAGGACCTGCTATATATGTATATGTACACCCAGAGGCGAGCTCCACTGGGTAGTTATAGTTATGAATTCTTTTTTTTTGGTTTACTAATAACTTTGGCACTGAATCTTCACACAACAAAAAAAGCAAATTCACTTCAACTCCTTCCTGGAAAGTTTTGGGGCGATGAGGGCTGAGAAAAAAAAGGTGGGTCCCAAAATGCAAAATCCCCATGCATATTCCATAGACTTATTTTAGAAGTGCTACTGCAAAAACTGCTGAACTGAATTACACCAAATTTTGGAGGAAGTTAGCTCTCGGGCAACAGATTGTGTTTTTTGTAGTTTGGTGTAAATCAGTTCAGTAGTTTTTAAGAAATTAGGGTTACAAAGATTTGTATATCTGGACAAGTCTTTCAAGAGATTTGCATTTTTTTCCCTTGGGCCAACTCGCTGCTGTGGGACTCAGAAAATCACAAGAGCGAGTGATCTGATTGGCTGCCAGCAACATGAGAAAAATATTTCTGGCATCCATTGCAGGCTGCATGGACTTGGACCCCTGTCCTGTAATTAAAAAAAGGATATAAGGGGATAGGGTAGGGATACCTGCCTCCCTTGGGCCTATTGGGGGGTGGACCCAGAAGGTTCCTCTTTTGGGCCATAATTTTAAATCTATACAAAATGTACCATGATTCCACATGAGTTCTGCATGATCGCAGCAAAACCAAAAACCAAAAAGGTGGCTGCCATTTCATAATCCACTGGGGCCTACTATATTTATGAAGGTGAGAGCGGTGCACATTCCCTTAATGAGCCATTTTCCAGCACTGAGGACCCCAAGCCCTGGGGCCTAATGTTTTTATTAAGGATAGGGGGAAAGTTAGCCCCACTGCCTGAGCCACTTTCGGCCACGGGGAACCCCATTACCTTGTTTCCAATGCATTCCAGTGACAAAGCTACAAAACCATTGAAATTCACTAGTTATAGTCAGCTCTGATAATTATAACTCATGCCCTAAGGTAACTATTACTCGTGCCCTCACCATGCATTGCTAATTACACAACATATTACATCACTCATGACATCTTCTATGGCATCTTTAATAATATAACTGCAACATTTGCAATGAAGTTATTGATGAGAAAACTCGGCATGGCGAAGGCCTTCAGCACTCATTGTACCCACACTACTGTAAACCTTTAAACATATCTCAGGCATGCCATTATAGCCTGCAGTGCAGTTTTAAACTGTCATTTCGACCTGGCAAAGTAAATTTTTTAATGGGGGGCAACCTTTTGCCCCAACGCCAGTCGCACAGCTAAAGGCAAATATACATATCTTCTATGTTTTGTAATTCATCGTATTCAATGTATTCCAAACTTTACACTTCTTGAAAACACAATGGTGAACGGAGGCGTGAATCAGTTTTGGCAGTTACCCCTGAAGGGGGGCTCACGATGCCTGAAATGCATTGGGCTCAATAAATACTGCTTCAGACGAACTATGCATTTGTGTGTGTTCTTTGATAGGGTCTGGATGGGCACACTGAGAGCATGAGAAGCTTGGAAAACAGCATTACACCCAACTTGTGGATTAAACGTGGTGTGAGAACTATAAAACAGCGCAAAGTTTGGAGTACATTGAATAGGATGGATTACAAAACAGAGAAGATATGTATATTTGCCATTAGCTGTGCGACTGGCGTTGGGGCAAAAGGTTGCCCCCAATTATTCGGTTTAGTATTCACCTGCCACTCAAGGCAAGGCAGTAGGCCAGTCAGCACGCACCCTCGGATGATGACTGAGTACTTATCACTAACTATATTTTGAACATGGTGTGCGTCCCAATCACTTTTTTGATAAAATAAACCTTTTGCCTGGCCTAAATCTTCCTTTTTAATACTTATAAGTCACCACCTGTTAGGCCTTAAACGATCATAGGGCATTGTGCATTGTGTTTAAAAAAAATAGGGCATGTGGGTTCAAGTGTTACATGTCCTGGTAGTGAAAAAATACTTAAGACATTTTTCACTACTCTAAGGCCTGTCTCTCCCTTTCACTAATACTAGGTTACTTTAATACATTGATTAAGAGCTAACTTTGGATTGGAAACAGATAGAGATATACTGTTTAGATTTAAATTAATTGAACTTTAAAATGCTCTTTAATGATAAAGACAAATTTGATGTCACAATTCTGAAAATGTCACTTTTGGAAAGTTGGCATGTTTTGGTACCTAGCTATTTGTGCCTTCTGCCAGTATCCTGAGTCACATGACTGTGAAGGGCTCTGCTGTTGGGACGTCTGTATTTCTCTTAGACATTGACACAAAGCGGACTAGGTGGCAGCAGGATAGGCCATCCTGCAAGAATGGCTGCGAGGTGGAGCTGTGCCCTGCTCCACTTGCACTTCAAAGGGCTTGCCTCTTGTGCACACAAAAGACCCTAACACCAGCCTATTGTCACCTTAGACTTACTGGAGCTTTGACAGGGGAAGGGAAGAACTTTCTAGAGCCACACGAGGGGATAGGATACGGTGTCCCCTCCACAGACAAAGGCTGGCACCATGTATAAATATTGGACCTACAGAGCCACTCTTCATAACACTCCTGAACCTGTGGACATTACAAAATAATGAAATCCCTGTCCTGCCACCAGAGGAGTGCCCCATTGCTACCAGTGAACTGCCCTGTTGTTTGGGTACTTTTTCTTAGAGAAGGAGGACTGGACCTGCTCCCCTCATCCCAGGGTAACCAGAATGACTCCAAGTGTCAGTTGGCTGACCTTCTGTCTGAGTTACAGGGACACAACGAGCTTCAGAGTCCTCCCTGCAACTGCGCAACTGACCTGTTAACCTTGGCCTTCTTAGACCTACAACTGGACTTGCCCGAGTCCTGCTGGCTTCTGCTGTAGGGAGTTCCTGATCCCCAAGATACTTCTACTTGTGCCATAGTTTGCATCAGTAAAGCGCCTCCTATGAAGAAAGTGGAAATCTTGAAGTTTGGGGCCACCTGCAACAGTGAACAGGCCCATTCGCTCTGAGGCTCTGCCGCCCACAAACACCACCAACTTGAAGCCCTGGTGAGCCTCACTCTTCACATTCCACTGGCTACCAGTGATGACCGGCAACCCGATTTCTGCACTTCTAGATTCAGCAACGACAGCTCACGGTGACTGCCAGCAAGAAGCCCCAGCAAAGACTGTGCACTCTGTCAGACTGCCTTTTCACGCTACAGCAGTGACAACCCTCTCTACCCTGCCTACTCTTTGTGCTACAGCAACACCACCTGCAACGCTCTACCTGTTCCTCGTGATCTCCTCCACTGCAGAAGGAACTCTTCACACTAGGCTTTAAAAAGGTACGTTTTTCAGCTGGACTTACCTGGTCCCTAGACCTAGCCCACACTCTATCACAGTCGCCTTAACTTGTGACTTTTCACCCAGTATAGCACAGCCAGATAACCATGAGTGGTGCTCTGTGCTCCTAGGTGCTATTTCTTCCCAAAAAACATTAACTTGCATATGTCTAGTTGAACTGAGTGGATTTTTGTTACTTTTGTATATTTTTTGTAATTAAAATGTGCTATATTTTTCTAAATTGGTTTGGATTTTTTATTGTGTTGGGTTTTCACTTAATTATTCTTTGTGTGCTGCATACATACTTTACACTTTGCCTCTATATTAAGCCTTTCTGCTTTTGTACCAAGATATGAGAGAGTCCAGTTTTCAGTTTTATTTGCATCCGTTAATTAAAAGCATAGCAAAAGGAGACATTAGAATAAATAGTTTATTATATTAGATTTAAAAAAATTGGTTCGACATTACAACAACAGCCTCTCCGCTCTTCAGCTACTGCCCAGTACTTCTTGGTATTTGGTGAGGCATTCAATGAATAAACAGTTCAGTATAGGATCACCATAATTTAAGCACGCAATTATGGCCTGCCTACAAGTTTGATTCCCTCTGGAATTGAATGCTTTTATCAGTAGATTTTGCCTAGTTTTCTTTATGTCTGGGCAGATACAAACTAGGTGGGGTAGGTCTTCTCTGGGTGAACCACATAGATGACATGTGGTGCCCTCTTTCATTTGCCATGGTGGTTCCTTTACCAATGATGGAAAAGAGTCATATCAAAGCGTCAAAAAGGTTTGCTTCATAAAGTCAGAGCACGTAGAACTTACGTAAGAAGCAAGTTTAAGCTGCTTGTAACTATTGGCCAGCAGCCATGCATATGATCTTTTTATCAAAGCGAGTTTGTCTTCAATCAAAGATTTTTCCTCCAAGCATTTGTTTAAAAGCCTTATAAGACTTACTTATAGTAACGGCTTGTCCTGTAAATCCTCCACTTGCATTGTTGCTATTGCACGTTCGAGGAAAGTCTTTAAAGGGGACACAGAGAACTTGCTATTGTTGACCAAAGTATTTTATTGAAGTAATTTTCACTGGAGTGCTTCAGGCTGTAACAGCACCTTAAAAAGGTACATTGTCTGGCAATTGTTAGCTGCTTAGGGCCAAATTCTAGATGAATCGGTGCTGGTGATGCATTTTTTGAAATCTTAAAGACTTGTCCGTATCCTTAACAACTAAACCATTGAGAGAGGCTGAATCTTGAACTAGAAGGACCTCCCTACCATAAATGAGTGTTGTGAGATGTTTTGGTGCAATGACACTTTGGGCCCAATTATGAGTCTGGTGGTCCGAAGTACTCCAGGTTCATGGTGATGTGGTGCTGGCAGATCCAGCACTCACCGGCGGTCCGTCCACCCCATATTGAGTTGGCCGGTCGGTTGGTAGGACCACCCTGGGTCCGGCGGCTCCACCAGGGAACCGCCATATTCTGGCATTGGATTAGTGGTCATCAGCTGCAATATGCTTTGCAGGACTGCTGCAGTCCATCCAAGCATATTACACGTTTCCTCTCCTCCAGGGATTGCATTGAGGTTCTTCCTCCATGCAAACCTTGGAGGAGAGGAAACAAAGGGGGGCCCTACAGGACCCCCCTGTGCCTCAACCATATGTCAATGCGCACAGGGGGTCATAACATGTGGTCCTCCTTGTGCATGCACATAGGTTCCTGCATGAAATGGACTTTGAATCCATGCCATGCAGGAACCTTGTAGTGCGGTCCCATTGCAGTGTCTTTTTTTGTGGCACCACCACCTTTAAAAGAGGCTCCGCCATGGAATCACCACTCCCCATTGCCTGCTAGACTACTTGAAAGTCAGAATTTGGTGGGTGGGTGGTCGGGCGACGTTTGGTGGAGCAGTGGCCCGTCAGTTTGCACCACCTCGTCACCTCTTTGCTGAACAGTTATAATCAGGGCCTTAGAGTTGGCTGAAAACCCAGACCTTTTAGATTGTTGAAAGAGTACCGAAGGTTGTAATAAGCACATCCCCTCTTCTTATTTGTAGTTGACTTTGGGGGAGAAAGGTGCCTTTGTCATCTATCAGATATTTATATGTATCCATATTGTCAAGGGGCTGATTGTTTCATCAAGCCTGATAGGAAAAGAATGAAGAGTGCCGGTGCAAGCACGCATCCTTGCTTGAGACCCCAAATGATCATTATTCTCCTGGAAAGGTGGTCACCATTTTCTATTTTTATCCTAATCCAGGTTTTTGTGCGGAACTGTTGAATTCCGCTCAGCAGTGGTGATGGTATACCCTATCTGGAAAGCTTTGCCCATAGTTTACGGTAATCCACACTGTCGAACGCCAATTTAAAGTCAACAAAACATAAGTGGACAAGTGCTTAGGTTTTTTTTAGTTTGTCAATGGTGAGTTTATAAAGACCCAGGATGCTTGTAAGGGTGCCTGTACCTTTTAAAAACCCTGTTTCATTTAAGGGAACAATATTATTTACACTGGATCATGCTGTTAGGTCTGCCAGTAGCAAAGTCGTGAAATACTTGGCTTTGCTGTTAAATATTGCTGTAAATCAATCATTTTTTTGGTTTGGACCTATCCCCACCTTTAAAAATCAGATATGTTATTGATTCATGCTTGCCTCTCAGGTATTGCTCCTGAAATGGACACATGATTGAAAGAAGAGATTTTTTTATATGTGGCAGAAGGAATACCATTTGGACTGGGAGCACTGTCCCGCCTTGTTTGTGTAATGATTTTTGTTATTTTAGATTGATGGAATAAAACATGATTCTGCCGGATTTTCGGGTCTGAAGTGATGCACTTATTTAGTGTTTAGCCTCTGGTCCCACAGGCGTTTTGTAAGTGACTGCATCAGATGTATTATGTTGATCTTGAGGAGCATCCCCTTCAGTGAGAGGTCATCTGGCTAATTTCTCAGTCAGGTAGATGGCACAGATTTCCTCAGGTACGTTTGAGTTATTTAAAGTATTGGTTGGTCTTGGAATTGTATTTACTATTTTCCCCAAAAATGTTGAGTTTCTTGTTTGCTGACGTAAAGTAAGTGGGCCCAAATGGCACATAACTGAGCTCTCCTATCCTCCAATTGCTGTTTTTTGTACTGCTTTTTGCTGTTCAAGGTTGATTAAGAATGTGAAGGGAGGGTGCCAATTTCCTCAGGGTCCTGAGAGCTTGATTTCGTTTCTGTTTTGCTAGTCGGTGAGCCAGAGAGATTTTCTTCTGCCCATTTCATGGGCATGAGGTCGTTTTTCTCGCAGGTGCCAAGATTGCTCTTATTGTAAGAAGCGATGCAACTGCAACAAATCGCTTTATAAGATATTATCGGGTCACTGTGTTCAAGGTCGTATTTGTTTATTGTTTCCTCTGCCATGGACCCAATCTGGGCTGTTCAACAATCTGAACATTTTGTTCTTTGTAGTCAACAGTGTACAGACTGCAGGCATCTTTTGGTGCCTATGAATGCCTGGGTAAGATAAGTTTAATTCCGCTATTTGAGGAAGATGGTCACCATCAGTGGTCATTTCTATGTTCAATGATTTTAATAAGGGGTATACATTTAAAAATACCAGGGTGTAGTCAATGATTGATTGTAGACTTTGCCTGTGATATGTGAAATTCAGCAGATTGTCATCAGTACTCCCACCATTTAGAGCCATCATACCTGCATATTCAGGTTTGTTTATATGATGTTCTTCAAGTTTGTCAGATACATGTTTTTTACTTATGTGTTGGCGAGGACATTCCCCGTACAGATTTTGAGCTATCAGGAGGTCCTCCTCCCCTGGATTATGAAATACATTCATATTAAAGTCCGTGGTTAGGAGAAAACTCAGTGCTGGAGTAAAAATGCATAAGATCTTGTATCAGAGTTGCAGGTTTTCCCATGAGATCTCTTTTCTGAAACTGGATCAGTATGGATGTTGACATTAATCAACTGTATGGGTGACTTTCCTTGTGTGTTTTTTAACCCAGGGCTTGTATTGATGGGAATTCTCTGTTTGCACTTCTAAATCTATTTGTCTAAAGCTAGAGATATGTACACCATGGGGCCTCCTTTCGGTCTTCCATATTTATACTGTTTAATTGCTGGGGTATTGTAATGCATTTAACCTGTGATTGAAAAAGGAGTTGTTGCCCAAGTTTCCTGAAGGGCCATGATATCCTACTTCTTCCATTTTGGGGGAGGATTCCCATACCCTAATCTAGATTTTGCCCTTGCAATGTTCCACAAGCACATTTTTAAGACTACATATGTTCTTTTTCTGAGGGGGACTTGTTCGTGCGGTTCATGCGGCTGAGGATTTTTGTAGGGCCTGTGAGAGCCAGGCCCAGTCCTCTACAGCACCTATGGGATTAATGTCTTGTTGAAATGTTTGATGTGAATTTTCCCAATATATATATGGATAAACGGGACTGAATATAGGGCAAGATGGAGATCTACCAGGAGTCAAAATTATGTTTTTCTTTTAACACCATTGATGTTACGGTTGAGGATGCCCAGTCTGCAAGAGCATTTTCTCTTGGATTATTCTTATATGATGGTAGAGATTTCACGGTGGTTATGTCCCTGGTGGTGAGGGTGGCTAACGAGGGTAGCGCACTCAATAAATACAGAATATTTCCTCTATATAACACATCATGTTGCCCTTTGGAGTTTTATTCTGGCTACAGGAGGTTCTTTGTTTTTCCCTGTTCCTTCGTGGTGGTGTTCAACAACCCTCCTTAGAAAACATTGGTACCTGTTTAGTTTGCCTTGATCTATGTTGGGGGCATGTTGTATATTTTGGGTGGTGGTGCTCTTTTCTGCACTATGTTTTTCCTTACTGTCTTTGTCTATTCTGGTCGTTTGTGCAACTATTTGACGTGATGACTTTAGTGAATTGATAGTTATTTGGACAAGGTCACCTGAGACTGGTAGGCAGCATAATTGACTGTCTGGAGGATTTGGCAGTCTATTTGAGCATTCTGGGCCATAATTATCAAGGGTTGTGCCGCCTGTGCACCACACAGTGGGGTGCAAAAGCAAAGCCACCATCGAAGTGCAATTTATCAAGCAACCCAAGGCCACCCCGCGTGGCCCTGAGTGGCTTGATAATTTCAGCTATAGTAAAATACAGTGCAAATTGCTGCGTTGTATTACTCTGCACCATGGAGATGTTCCATAGATGGCCCGTGGGTGTTCCTATGCAAAACCCATGGATTTAGATGCATTTCCAGATTTACCATAAATGGCAGACCTGGGAATGTGCCAAAACTGCAGCACCTCCCCAGTTGAGGCATAGCGAGGAGAAATATGTTTATTTTTCCTCATTGTTTCCTCTTTCTATGTGTGCTGCATTCTCCACCACACATAGAAAGAGGAAAATGCCTCTTTCCCTTCCTGCACAAAAACAAATCCTGCTGACCATGCAGGCCCCTTTGTACTATGGTGCAAAAGTGACTGCATTGGAGCTAAACAGCAGCTGGGAAAAGGCAAGATAGAGCTGTACAATGTTAAGTACAGCACGTTCCTGCCCTTTCCCTATCACACAGCAGAGCAAGGCGATTTACTGCGCTGCGTGATATAATGAGAAATATGCCCCAACTATTGGAGGAGACAGTGTTCCCCAGTACGCTGTCAAATACACTCCCCCCTTACTTCTCTGAAAATAGAAACACTGCATCCACAATTCTGATTTAAAGGGATGCATCAAAGGCATTAATTAGAGGGGCGGCGATCAGCGCCACGGTGGGAGCAAGGCAGGAGATAAATAAGAACCTAAAAACGGTTGAGGACACCATGGGACGGCTTGAACAAGAAGCAGCAATAGACCCCACCAAACAGAGTGCATTACAGGAGGCACGCATACAACACGCGGTGCTATTGGAAACCCTTAGAATAATCGAACACAGGGCATACACCCAGACAAAACACTCAGAGGCAGACAAATCGGAGGCACTGTTGGCTAAGCTTATCAGGGATGATCCACCGGCCATTGTCATCATCGCGATCATCACGCCCGGGTGTGCGGTGGAGTACACGCAACATGATAATAATGAGACCTTCAGCTCATACTATGAAACACTGTATAACAAGCCGCCAGTTCTGGACGAAGTCCTAATAGACATATTTATTGAAAATCTACCTTACCAGCAAGCACCTGCAGACATGGAAGATGCCTTAGCGGGCCCTGTCACCAGGGCCGAAATAAAGGCAGCTATTAACGGACTAACGCATAATAAAGCGCCAGGTCTAGACGGCTTGCCGGTGGAATTCTTCAACACTTACTCTGAGATTCTGCTGCCTCAACTGGAGGAACTTTACAACAAGTTGCTGGAACTGGGCCACCTCCACTGTACCGCAGCGCAAGCCTTTGTAGTATCGCTGCCAAAACCTGGGAGGGATATGCAGGACATGTTGGGTTACCGTCTATTATCGTTATTGGCAACTGAGTACAAAATATTGAGTAAAATTTGGGCGAATAGATTACAACCTTACTTAAACAGGTTAATACATAATGACCAGTGTAGTTTCCTACCAGCCCGCAGCACATCATTAAATATAAGAAGGTTACACCATATATTATGGCATCAGACCTAGAGAGATTCCATCATGCTGGCTGTACTCACTAGACATGAGACTTGCATTTGACACGCTATCCTGGGATTATATGTTTAAGGCAATTTAAAAATTTGGGCTGCCCTGGACTATATTAGATGGCTGCACTTACTCTATGATACCCCGACGTCGAGTGTTAGGACTGGTAAGCACATCTCTCGTGAATATCCAATATACAAGGGTACGAGACAAGGCTGCCCCCTGTCCCCACTCTGGTACATTCTAGCGCTGGAGCTGTTGGCTCTGCAACTGCGGCATGACGCCATTTAATGTGGGATACAAACAGGCACAACCACACATCTGATCTCTGCTTATGCGGATGATATAATTATTTATGCGAGGGATCTTCTGGGGGGCCTAGACCCAATACCGGGAATATTCGGCGACTTTGGACGGATCTCTGGCTTAGCCATAAATGAATCAAAAACGACTGTCTTCTTTTTTCAAGCCCAACCATGCACTGACAGAATTAATCTCGGGTTGCTCTACCTACCCGTAGCGCAGCACATGTTTAAATATCAGGGTATCAATGTATATCACTCCCATGCAGACATGCTGGAAGGAAATCTAAATAAGGCCATCAGGAGAATACGCTCACAGGTGGCTTTCTGGACCACGTTGCCTCTTGAGGGCAATGGGTCGAGTGGCAGTATCTAAGATTGCGGTGTTACCGCGGCACCTTTATTATTTTACCGTTTTGCCAATTATAGTACCCTCAATAATTTTTAATACCCTCGACACCATGCTAACAGACCTCATTTGGGGTACGGGTTGTCGCAGAGCGAGCCTTAAGAAATTACAAATAGACATGAGGGAAGGGGGCCTGGGCACGCCGAAATTCCGGGCCTATTATCATGCGGGCCAACTGTAGTGGCTGTCCTACTGGATGGCGGGGCGCAACTTGCATGAGATTGGCTTCACTAACAGAAACATTGAACAAGGACAGCTACACGCAATGTTATTGCCACACTGTAAAATCCCCATGACAGTACCGCCTTTATTGCACGCTGCACTGACATGCTGGAAGAAAGCTCTGAAATACACGTCTAGTTTCAGCCCTTACGCAGGTAACATCCCGTTAGTGGGGATCCTACTTTTGAGTGGTAGACTCACGAAACACAAACTCGGACAGTGGCTAGATGTAGGGATGAGTACAGTAGGGCACTCTTTAGAAAGGAGTCCCTGATTGACCATGATAATTTCGGACAGGAAACGGGGGCATCAAACACATTGTATTTGGTCCACTCTGCGCTACTGCAATATGTTAAGAAATACTGGTCTCCACACTGGGAAAAAACCCAAGACGCACAAATTAGTTAAATCACTCTATTATATCGGGCAGGGTACCCAGCTTATCAAATGGCTATATTTGAGCATCCAGGCACACATTAAACTGCCCCTGGATACCCTTCGGGCTCAATTGGTGGCAGATGGTGGCAGGAAACTCGGATAGGGAATGGATGGATATCCTGGAGCACCCATGGAAGGTGTCCCATAATGCCAAGTTTAAGTTCATACAATATATGGTCCTACTTAACACCACGCTGCTTACAGAAGATGCACCCGGACACGACACATCACTGTTCCGTTGCAAATTAATGGAAGCGGACCTCATACATATGCTATGGGCTTGCCCGTGCCTTAAAGAGTTCTGGGGTGGGGTTAAATGAATAATAGAAGAGACCACGCACCTTTCAACAGAGGGCTCGATACTGGAGTGCTTGTTGGGCCTCCGGAAATGTAGAAAGTCACAAAACGTTCAGCTTTGCTTCCTGGATTTAGCATTATAGTAGTCAAGAGATCCATCCCCATGCACTGGAAATCAGCTAAACCTCCTGCAATACACTCCTGGTACAGCGAATTCACGAGATGGGTGGTAGTCGAAAGCATTAATCTGCGCTAGGTGGAGGACTGAGTTCTTAGGAAGAACCCGATTTCATTGGACTGGAACATACTGCTAGAAGCCCTCACAGGCACTAAGCCGGAAAACATTTCTGACACCCTGAATACACAATAGGCATTGACAATGAGGAAGTGTTCACCGTTCCTGTATAAGAGGTGAGCAGAAGGTCGAAGTACAAGTTTGTGCACAGCACTGGACGAACAATACCTATACAGGACGTAATAGTGATCTATGATACGGAAACGACTGCCAGGGCCTGGGAGGGAGGGAGTGGGATATATAGGATGGGGTTACACGTTCAAAGTTAATGATCACTGTACATACTTGTTGTTGATACTGCACTCAGATATATTCAGATTAGATACCTGTGTTATTTTTATTTTTACAGGATCAGGCAAAAGGTCATGAACGCAATGTACACAATGCCATGTTGAAAATGCAATTATACAACTGAACCAAGTTGATAGTATGTAAAGGAATTAAATGAAAATCAATAAAGTATGTTTTAAAAAAAAACAATAATACCGAAGGTAAAAATATAATTTTTATCATTTTTAATATCAGTGTTATACATTTCGATTTAGAAAATGTTGTATGTAATATCGTTTGTAAGTGTTATTAGTATATAATTTATTGTAGTGTGTTTGATCTGTATGTTTATTATTTTCCTTTATTTGTGTTTTTACTAATGTACTTACTTATTAATGTAATTTGTTTGTTATGAAATTGTTAACAAGTGTATTTTACTTGTATTAATGTATATAAATAATTATTTCATTTTTTTGTAGCGGGAGCAAGATATTGGGGTTTTAGGGGGTATGGGTAGGGTTATTTTTAAAACAAATTATATTTAAAAAAATGTAGTTACTTTAAAGATATGCAAATTAGAAATTTCATATTTTCAAACGCATTTTGTTGTATTCATATTTTAATACATTTGAATTTCTTATTAATGAAGATATACATATAATGAAAAAATAGTATACAATTTAAAAATACATCATAAGGTTAAATATTTAGAAATATTTTCATATTAAATATTTAAGATTTAAATATTTTGTAACAACTTTTTAGATAAAACTTTACATAATTTTACCGAAAAAATGTGTGTGAGTATGGAGTAATGATTGTATATTTTAATTCTCTAATTGGTATTGTCTTGTGTAACATGTTATCTTTTGAAGTAGATATTGTAAATGTCACCCCTTTAGTGTCCAACACCTACACCAACTTATTTTATTGGTGTGGGAATAGTTAATGTCACAACTTTAGTGTCCAACGCCTGCCTCAAATTGGTTTCGATTGGAGAGGGAGTAGTGAATGTCAACCCTTTAGTGTCCAACACCTTCCCCATATAGGTTTAGATTGGAGTGAGAATAGTCAATCTCACCCCTTTAGTGTCCAACACTTTCTTCAAATTGGTTTAGATTGGAGTGTCAACACATTAGTATCCTATGTCTTTCCCAAAATGGTTGAGAGATGAGTGGGAGTAGTAAAGGTCAACCCTTTAGTTTCCAATACCATCCTGAAATAGAGTTTGATTTGAGTGGGTATTGTAAGTCTCACCCCTAAATTAGTATGCAACATCTTCCTGAAATGCATTTTGATTGAAGTGAGAGCAGTAAGTCCCTTCAGTATGCAACATATTCTCCCAATTGGTTTAGATAGGAGTGGGAATAGTAAATGTTAATCTTTTAGTGTCCAATGCAACCCCCAAAATGGATTAGAATGGAGCGGGAATAGTAAATGACACCAGTTTAGTTCCCAATACCTTCCCCAATATGGTTAGATTGGAGTGGGATTAGGAAATGTCACCCCTTTAGTGTCCAATGCCTTCATCAAATTCATTTTCATTGAAGTGGGAATAGTAAACGTCACCGCTTTAGTATCCAACACCTTCCCCAATGTGCTTAGATTGGAGTGTGAATTATAAATGTCACCACTTTAGTGTCAAACACCTTACCCAAACTGGTTTAGATTTGAGTAGAAATAGTAAATGTCACTCATTCAGTGTCCAACACCTTCCCCAAATTGCTTAAGGGAGGGAATAGCAAATATCAAACTTTTAGTATACAATGTCGTCTCCAAGTTGGTCTAGATGGTAGTGGGAATATTAAAATCACCTCTTCAGTGACCAACACTTTCCCCTGTATGGTTTGATTGGAGTGGGATTAGTAAATTTCACACATTTAGGGGTAGATTAGGATCGCGGCTTTCCCGCATCCTCCGGGCCGGTGGAAGCCACCGCTGGCCCGGAGTATGCGGGAAAACCGCTGCGGAGCCTCAAAAGACCCACCCCCATATTAGGATGGCGGTGGGTCTTGAAATATGTCCGCAGCTTTTCCGCCGCGGTCGCCTTCCGACCGTGGCGGAAAAGCTTTAACATGGCTGGCGGTATCTATCAGACACCGCCAGCCATATTAGGATGGTGCAAAATGTATGCTTTTCCGAGGCGGCTTTTCAGCCGTGGAAAAGCATACGGACCTTCACTTCGGGGGCCTGTTGCGGGCCCCCTGGGTGAAGGGGGAGTGGGGGGTGCACATGGGGGTACCTATGGTACTCCCCTGCATTTGCGTGCACAAAGCAGCAGGCACCGCGCGGTGCCTGCCGCTTTGTGCACGCAAATGCGATGCATGGATTTTTAACATTGCGGCGGGTGCAGCTTGAAGCTGCACCCGCCCCAATGTTAAAGATAGAGGATGTGACCGCCACCCAGGCGGTCACATCCTAATCTGAACGGAGGGAACGCCGCAGCACATGAGGACGTTCCCTCCTCCTATGGGGTCGCGCTACCCCCTTGTGCCCAAAGCCTTCTCCGCATTTGTTTTAATTGGAGTGGGAATAGTAAATGTCACCACTTTAGTGCACAACACCTTCCCCCAATATTGTTGGATTGGAGTAGGAATAGTAAATAATTTCCGTCCAACTATGTTTAAAAATGAGTTATGTTGAAGTGTGATTATTTAAGTTTAGATTTTTATTCTGAAATAGTTTACTTGTATTTGTATGGTGTAGAAATAGTCTGTGTTATTTTAATCCTATTGTTGGTGATTAGAAATATAATATAAAGCATGGTTTGTTTTAAGTTTGTAATCAATATTATTATACATTGCATTGTTTTCCATACTAATATTATAAAGAGAGAGCCCAAACCTTTGAGGCGGGTAATCTCAGTAACCACAGCACCAATCACAACACCCAATACAGCGTTGGAAAGGGCAGTTACAGCAGAAGGACAAAGGCTATGCAGACGGCCACCATATATATATATATTTTTTTTTTGCAGAGTTTTATATAGCGCAAACTTGACCCGAACTGAATCAGGTATCAAAGCGCTTTACATAGCACCAGTTACGTTACATGAGGACACACATTCATTTTTGTTAGGCAGGGGGAGATTAAGTGATTTGCCCAGAATCACAGGATGTTTGGCGTCGTTACCAAGACTCGAACCCAGATCCCCAGGTCCGAGGTCGAGCGCCTTAGCCGTTAGGCCAACTCCTCTATACATTTAAAAGGTAAAAGAACCGTGCCAGCAAAGTAGTCCCATGCGGGCGTGTCTGCGTTGTGCTGTGGGCGTGGGCGTGACTAACGCTGGGGGCGTGTGGTACGGCCATCATATCGTGGGCTGTGGGCATGTGCTGGGGGCGTGACAAATGCTGGGGGCGTGACAAACGCTGGGGGCGTGTGTCCGCCCTTCATGACATGTGAGTCATGCATACAAGCGCCAATTACGTTGCTGCGCAGCATCAAGGGGCACGCTGGGGGCGTGACACGCTGGAGGCATGAGAAATGCTGGGGGCGTGTGTCCAGCCTTCATGCCACGTGAACGCAATTGCACCGCATCAAGGGGCACGCTGGGGGCGTGAGAAACGCTGGGGGGGTGTGCTACGTTCCGCCCTTCATGCCATGTTGGTTGTACATTAATCAGAAGATCGTCTGCTGTGGCCGTGTGCTGGGGGCATGACAAACGCGTTCACCTGGAGGCCTGGTAAGTAACGTTACTGCAGCCTATCCTGCGCGCTGTTACTGAACTCTCTCATTTAACGAAATTACACGCGCCTGCTACCATCAACCAGGGCTCTAGCCGGGCTCAGGCGGCGGATCAGTACACTAATTACACTGGCCTGATAACATCAACCAGGGCTGCAGCTGGGCCTCAAGCGGGGGAACACGCGCTTGCTAACATCAAACAGGCCTGCATCTCGGCCTCAAGCAGGGGAACACGCAAATGAGCGTGTCTGCGGAGACAATTACTGCAGCCTCTCCTACTCGCTGTCACTCAACTCTCTCATTAAACGGATTTACCCGCGGCTGATAACTCTCTCATTCAACGACATTACACGCGCCTGCTAAGATCAACCAGGGCTGTGACCGGGCTCAGGCGGCGGATCACTACACCAATTACAGGCGCCTACTAACATCAACCAGGGGTGCAGCTGGGCCTTCTCCATCCCTATTATAATGAAACAAAAATTGTTGTCTACCGCGAGATTTTAAAATAAATTGCCCTTGCCAAATACACACATTACACACATTCTATTTCTTACCCGGACAACGTCAGGACGGGCTGCTAGTGTATCATAAAGACGTGACACCGTTTTATAATTTTATTTGTCTTTCCAATATTTATTCATTGTATATTTTTAAATTTTTATTCATATATGCTTCAAGTTAAAAATACACATTTATATAAAAGTAAATAAATAAAAACATTGAATGAATTTCTAATAATAAATAAACAAATTATATTTCAATACTACTGTATTTTGTATATTTTCAACTTTTGTTTTCCATTGATTAACATTCCTTAACTTTTTTATGTATATTGTTTCAACATTATTTTAATATACATTTCTTCAGTATGTAATAATATTTGTCTATATTTAATACTATTATTTAATTTATAATTTACAATGCTTTTACATTTCATAACAACATTTTTTGACATGTTTCACATGTTTATACATTTTTTCCATGTATATTATACATTTATTCAACATTTGTACAATATTTCCATTTAAATACTGTGGGGAGACAGTCTTTTCTTTTAGTTCCATTTAGTGGTCATTTGTTTCTGCTTTCTTCTATTTTGTAACCTATTTTAGTTATTTTTAATGTACTTTCCTGGAACCCGGTTGCATTAAGGTGCTGCTGTTCATCGAAGCAGGTAAGTCCTTTATTAAGGATATTTTAAAGGTTTTGAGGGTGGGTGAGATTTAGTGGGGAGGTCTATGAGTTAGTTATAGTGGTCAGTGTGAGGTTTTTATATATGTAGATGCATTAGTGTTACTGTTTTTAGCATGTTTGTCATTTTGCCTTCTCCTGCACAATTTCAGTAATGTATCGCTATGTTATGTTAAATTGTGGTTTGTTAGTTATATTTTGATGATTAAATGTTATGCATATGTATTTTGGGAAATGTAATGTATTTTGTGGGTGGGTTTTTTTCATTTACTTTACAGGATTTTGTCTAGAAGTGTGTCCTATGGGCATTGGTAGTTTATGTTTTTTTTAAGGAAATCATTTTTGTTTTTTATAAATCAATGCTTTTTACATTAATTTCCTTTTTTCTTGAGTTTCCTGGAGCATTTCTTTTTTCAAACACTTTTTCAGGTTGTTATGGCTCTTAGATACTTGATTTCTTTGAGTTATGTGTATTGGATTGCATTTTTTCGTGGGGATTTTTGGACAATATTTTTCTTATTTTTGGTGAATTTCTATTTTTTATTACGTGGATACAAAAAAGCTCTGCAGCTACAAAATAGTATGTTTGATGTATTTCTTTATTTTCAATGGGAATTGTGATATTATATTGTTTGTGCAAAAATGATGGGCCTGATTACAAGTTTGGTGGTCTTATACTTGGTCATGGATTAAATGCTTCACAGCTGGCAGTCCGCCTGCCATATTACGAGGCATGCAGTTACATAGATGAAAGACCGCTGCGGTCCCGCCACCACTGCCAGGAAAACCTGACCGCATCAGCTGTGGGATAGGCCAATGCGTCTGTCAGAGGGCGGAACACCAGTGTTACCACTAGCCCAATTACGAGGAGCCTTATTGCTGGCGTGAATGTGGTGGTCCAGCCACCACATCTGAGCTGGTGGAAAGGGAGGGATTTAATGCCGAAACTCACCTATACTCACCTCAACATGTCCTGTACAGACATGGAGCCGATCCTACACATCCTGCCACTGGTGTACCTGCTTGATGATGTTCAAAACTATCACCGTCACAGACACAACGGATGGTAGGTTATACTCTTCTGTTTCATAGACTCCTCAGCAAATCGATGCACTGCCATGCACATGGGAAGAGGGTTAGGGTCCCTGGGTCAGACATATTTTGTGGGACCCTATTTGGAATTGCTTTTAATGTATAACCCAAATACAGCTCTATGAAGTTCTATTTGGCCAGGTCACTGACACTGCACAGACACACTCTGCACAAACAGACATGTGTTAACACCTCATTATCATTGATAGTGATTTGTGCATTAAATTGTTTCACACAACAGCACCTCCTCATCAATATCACACCTAACAACCTCTGTGACAAACTCACTTTGCTCACTTCCTAGGTCTTGTTGTGAGATCAAAGATTTATCTGTAAGGATGTGTCATGGAACTCAAAAACACGTTCTCTGCTACAACTCTGCACTGGACTCTCACACATCACCCACATTAAATGGTCACCAAATGGGATTACAAATGACCAGTGTGAGAAGCATTCAGACGGACAATGTAAACACTCTCAGCAGAATAGTTATGCCTCTACCGGGGGGAACCCTGAAAGGCTGGGGCCCTAGGCAAAAGTCCATTTTTCACATGCCCTAAAACCTCTATGTGCACAGGACCTTTGGATTGAAGTATATCAGGGACAACCAAGAGCATAACCAAGTGGCATGCATGTGTAGGTAAAGTGTAAGTGCAAAACATGAAAGCAAAGATAGCACTAGCAGCATTTATCATACATTTAGCTAAAGTAGGTGTAAGGTACACACAGAAAAATGGCCACTTGTACTCACAAATGTCAGCAAAGGTAGGACAATACAAAAAACCCTCCATGTGCGGATAAACAAATATCTAACTTAAACACATCACACACGTATCCAACCTACTTTATAGGAAGAAGTGCAACTAAATGGTGTTGACACTGGCCAGGCCAAGCTGGAATACTCACCTTATGAGATACGCCCTATGCAGTGTCAGCCCCATGTGAATTTCATCCCACCTAGACATCCAATCAACATTTCTCCTTGTCTGCACTCCTGCACTGGCTCCAAGTTCAGATCATACTAACCACTTCTTGTGGATCAGCAGTCAAGGATGAAACAGACACAACTGTAGTCTCACATCATTACCCTTTCAATAATATTAAATAATTCAAAAAGTAATGACAGGACTATTGTCCCACAAACTATGAACATTTTTAGGGAATGGATGAAAAACATCAGGTAAAACAAGAGACAATGGCCAGACCATTCTAGAAATATGTGTCACAGCACAACGCTGTGCCACCAAACTTTCCCTTATTGACACTACCAGGGAACCTCCTCACAAAGCGACATCCATTGGCCATAGCAGGCAGGCTGAAGATGGTACTTGGGGGAGAAGTTTAGGGATGGGTGGATTTAGCTTTGGGAGTGGTTTTCTTTGACTTCTTAGACGTATGGTTAGGTTTAGTGGGGTGGGGATCAGGTTTTTCAGGGGTGGATTGGGATGTGGAAGGGATGTGGAAGGGATGAAGGAACTATTAAAATCGATCAAATCGGGTTCCCCGCGTGACCCTATTCCTATCGGTATCATAAAAAATTTAGAGGACCCTGCTTTGAGTTCCATAGCAGAGATATTGAATGCCTCCATGGAACAAGCTACAGTTCCTGCTCTATGGAAACATGCTATGGCCAGCCCTCTACTTAAAAAACCAGGCGTAGACCCGATGATACTGGCCAATTATCGGCCAATCTCATTATTGCCTGCTTTTTCAAAAATTTTAGAGAGGCATATACACAAGGCACTTTCAACCTATGTGGAAAACAATGAGCTCCTGCATTTGTCCCAATCCGGGTTCAGGAGTGGCTTTTCTACCGAAACGGCGCTACTCGGGGTCACAGAAAAGATCAGGGAGCTTATGGATGACGGCCAAACAGTAGCACTGGTCTTGTTAGATCTTAGTGCGGCTTTCGACACCATTTCTCACTCCATACTGCTTGACAGGCTGGGGGAGAATGGTGTCGAAGGCAAAGCTCTGGAATGGATTAGATCTTACTTATCCCTCCGCACTTTCCAGATCTCCTCTTCGGAGGCATGTTCTGAGGTATTCCACTCTCCTCATGGTGTGCCGCAGGGATCAATCCTGAGCCCTCTGTTTTTTAATTTGTATCTACGACCACTGGCCAATCTTGTAGAAAACTTTGGTCTAAGTTTAATGACCTATGCAGACGACTCGCAAGTCCTGTTTTCACTCTCCAAATCCGACTTGTCTGTCCCTTCTGCATTAAAAGTAGGCCTCCAAGAAATATTTAGTTGGATGTCAGCCAACCAACTCAAATTAAATGGAGATAAGACAGAGGTCCTACTGTTAGGAAATAGTAAAGACCTCTGGAACGACTCCCATTGGCCATCGTCATTAGGCAAACTCCCACCTTCAGCCTCTCAGGTTAGAAACCTTGGGGTCATCATAGATGACAGTCTATCTATGACTCAACAAGCAAATAAAGTGGCAGGTATTTGCTTTACCATTCTTAAATGGTTACGCAAAATAGTCTGGATGTTGCCACCCACTACCCAGAAGACCGTGGTCAATGCCTTAGTGACATCTCGGCTTGATTACGGTAACATCTTATACCTGGGTTCAAACAAGGCAGTGATAAAGCGTCTACAATTAGTGCAGAACGCTGCGGCCAGACTGCTCTGCAAAATCCCTAGATACGCCAGGATCACTAAACATCTTAGGGAGTTGCATTGGCTTAAGGTTGAAAATCGAATTCGTTTCAAGGCCCTGAGTTATTTATTTAAAATCAAAGCTGGCACTGCCCCCAAATATCTACAGGCACTTGCTAAACCCTACTTCCCAAATCGTAGTCTTCGTTCAGGCACAGCTGCAAACTTTGTGGTACCAAGGTTTAAACGGGCCAGAATAGGCGGGAGATCTTTTTCCTACCTGGGCCCAACGCTGTGGAACTCACTGCCTATTCATATACGCAAGGAGGAAAGCTACATGAATTTCAGAAAAAGTGTAAAAACATGGTTATTTAATAAATAAATGCTTTGACTGTTCTCTCTCCAGTGGTATCGTGTTCATGCTGGTCCGGCGCCGGGAAACCTTTTGTGGGTAGCTGTGCGCCTTACAAGTGCTATAAAATAAATAAATAAAAATAAATAAAATAAAATGGGTTGGGCTTTGGGGAGGCCTTTTGGATTTTGGGAGGGGTCAGACTTCATAGAGTTAAGGGCAAGGACAAACAAGACACTTTTATGGGGAACATGGAGAGGATGTTTGGGAGTAAGTTGGGTTTCGGAAGTAGAGGGAGTGGAAGTGAGAGGTGTGTGTGCTGGATTTACTGTGTGTTCTGTAGGTGTCTGTTGTGTGGGTGACTGTGAGTGTTTGCATTTTTTTGCTGTACGTGATGTGGATTTGCTGGGTGTTGTGGAGAGGTCTATGGATGTTGGTGTGCTATCTGCAGGAATGCTGGATGTTGCGGAGGGGTCTGAGTGTGTAGGTGTGGTGTCTGTGGCAATGCTAGTGTTTGTGGAGGGGTTTGTGGGTGTGGTGTCTGGGAGTATGTTGGGGAGAGGCATGGTAAGGGGGGTGAGTGTCTGGTGAGTGGTTACATGCCTGTCTTTTTTTTATAAGGTTTTTGGTTGTGTGTGATGCTCGGGTCTGTTGAAGTATGTGCCTGCATACGGATGTGTGTATGCGCTTGGGACAGGTACAGGAATAGGGAATTTGGATGAGGAAGGGGCAGGAGGTATATGTATGTTAGTTTGTTACCTGTTCTTCTGATGAGCCATAGAGCTGGACATACAGGAGAAGGACCTCTTCTACAAGTTTCTCCAGCTCCTCTGGGGAGAAAGCAGGGGCCCTCTTACCTGCTTGGCCTGGCATTAATGCTTCCAGAGGTGGAAAACAGCAGCTAAGAAGGAGGAGGTGTTGATAGCAGCAGTGTCAGGATGCAAGTGAGTAATTTCTCAAACGAGGCATACATGTATGCCATGTACAGGGTCATTAGCTTAGATGCACACAGCCAATAGACCGTGACCATTACAATCACCAATGTTAGCTTATGGCTGTCTCTGCCATGGATGCAAACGCCCACTGTGTGGTCGACTTCCGCCATGTCAGTTGTTCCAAATGTTCTATATGGGAGGTCAGGCATCTGCAATCTCAGCGGTTGGAACTATAGTATTGGTAACGGTTAAGTGCATCAACACCACTACAAATGAGGGCTAACGTATTTACGTTTGGAATACTCCATTTCTATGTAATTTCCAGTACAAAAATCATCTGTGTAGTGCTCTGTCATGCATAAAGGCAAAATGTGCGCAGTGCACTGTACACCACGGTTGACAGTTTTTCACCTAGAATTTAATGAAATCATAATTATTGTGCAAATGATAATTTCTGAATGGATGATGTGCACATTTCTTTTACAGACACATGTGAAGGATCATTGGTGGATATTGAACAGTAGACAATGAATAGGTCAAATATGTGTAATGCTTTATGAAGGAGCCATGTTTTTTACATGACTTTTGGCTTACTCTTCATATATGTTACTGTAGGCACTGTGACCAATGTTGAAAATTTTTTCCCTCCTCACATAGGTACACTGAGAGAGGAAGGAGCCTCCAGTGTACCACCCATTTCCAGACCTTCAGACCATGGAAGAAAGAGATGTTATCAAGACATTTTGCTTGAGTGGCAAACAAGACTATTTATGTCATCAGTTGGAGACTGAGGTCCTACCTCAAATCACTTATCCTACATGTATCACACTAATTGTGAAACTTATGTCAGTATTGCATTTTCTGGTCACGGGTTTCTTTCATTACACTGTGGCTATATCTGGTGATATGTCACAACAAATGTTCAGTTGTGCAGTACGAGATGTGCTTTCAGCAATGATGAGACACATGGACAGCTACATTCAGTTCTCCAGACGTGAGAATTTAGCCACTAGGAAGGGTGATTTCTAAGATTTGGTTGCATCCCACATGTTGTTGGAGCCATTGATTGCACCCATATTGCCTTAGTACCACCACAAGCCAGGGAACAAGTTTACCAGAACAGGAAGAACCTACATTCTATCGACATGCAAGATGTCTGCCTGCCAGATTTGTACATCTAAAACATCTATGCCCGGTTCCCAGGATCTGCACATGATTCCTTCATATTGTGGAAGAGCACCATACCCCAGCTGATGTCACAACTACAATAGGAGAGGGCCTGGCTTGTTGGTAAGCTTGATCCATCCTAACTTTGTATGGGTAATGTCAGGTTGTAGAATGTGAAATTGTATAACTAATTGTTGCACTTTAGGTCTGTCTTCAATCTAAGAGACTTAGAGTATGGTTGTTGGCACCGCTGAGGAATCCAACTATGTCAGGGGGAGTCCACTTCAATTGGGCCAAGGAAGAGCATGGCAGTCAGTTGAGCGGGCTTTTGGGCTCCTGAAGGCCAATTCACATATCTGGGCAAGACTGGGGGAGCCTGCCTATACTCACCCGGGAATGTGTGTCAAATCCCAGTGACCTACCGCATGCTCCACAACATTGACCTCCGACCGAACATCCTTTTACAGCAGATGATGAAGCCCATGATGAGCCACCAGGTGAGGATACTGAAATGCCAAATGATGATGTAGTGGTGAAGAGGAAGGAGCTGACTTGCGTCAAGATCTCATCGACAATCTCTCATGAGTGTAAGTATGTTTTGAGATGTCATGACTTTGACAAATAAAGCAACTCTTGTGATGATGTGAAGAGCATATTTAAGGAAAATACTAGCAACACATAGCTCTGTCAAAATCTGGTGAAGGGTGTTTTGTTTTGTTAGTGTTGCATTGTTTAGCTTAGAATTTAGTCTTGGACTGTGTTCTCTAGAAGTAAGTTAACTATGTGAATTGTGTCATATGTATGGTGTCATAACTGATCTCTTTGTTTTGATCTGTTTTGGATACCTTCACCATGGCATCTTCATTAAGATATTTCAGTGTTGTGATATTAACAGGTATATGATCTTTTTTGGACGTACGAAGTGGACATGGATTGTTCCTGGGAATATCTTTCACAGACTTCGGATGTACAAACATGTACCAAGACCCCTTGCACAGCAATAGGATGGAAGTTAAGAGGGTTACATTAGACTTGTTCCTTGTGGTGTGGTGGTCCTAATGCAAATTTTGTTCCATAATTTGCTCCAACATACCATCATTTGCTCCAACACAATGTTGTGTTGGGCTCAAATCATGTCAATCTCCCTTCACATTGGCTAAATCAGCATTGTGTATGATTTGTATGTGCTTGTGGCACATCACTGACATTTGTTTTTGACATTCTACCAGATGCAGCAGCACTGGATTAGAATGACCCTGTGATTAGAAACTGTTGTACTGCCATGTGTATGTTTATTGGTTTAAATGATGTGGGATTCCTTTTGTAAGGTAGGCAATATGGCTCCAGCTGATGATGAAGTCTGATTTTTAGGTTGCCTAGTCTATAGGAAATAGTCTGATCTGTCCCCTTCATCCATGTTGTTAAGGTCTGCACCTCAAAAATGTGATCACTGACACAGAATGTTTGAGTCACGTCTGATTTGCTATTTTTCTGACATCATGTCAGCCTATGGTTGGAATAATGGAATAGAGATGTTAGAAGAGCAGACACTTGAATGTATGTGTTGCTATGACATGGTTGTGATCCTGAATTAAACATTGTTTACATTCAACATATTAATGCTTACACAAGCAGCTTGTTTTGGGATTGTAAAGGTAACATGGTAGTATATATACATTGCTGGATATGAGACATACGACAGGAGGCAATGTGTTTGTGGTTATTGTGTCTATTGTTGTGTACAAGGAGAAAATAAACAATGTTGAAAACCAAACAGGGAAAACCAAAACTGAAGAAGTCAGTCATGGTGAATTAAACCATAGCCGTAGGTGCCAAATTGTCTGAAGTCCAGAGTCCAAAATACAACTCCCATCAGAAATGGAAAAGTGACCAGAAATAGCCCACAAAGTGAATGTGTTACATACACAGGAGAAAATTGAGTGCAAGATATGTTACTGGTGGCGCAGGGTGTCTTGCCATCCAAACCTCCTGGATTTTTGTGCGGATGTCTCCTCCTTTTGACTAGGGGTGATCCACCACTGCTGAGACAGGCGTGTCTGCAGATGTGTCTTCCTCTGACACGGCCTCCCTTGCTGTGTTGCCACAGATGTTGATGGCCCGGATGTAGTTGGATCACAGGAAAGGGTAGATGGTGGTGGAAAAGTCCTGCAGAGGGTGGTGTTGATGTCCTGCAGCACCCCAATGAGCTGGCCCCTATTGGTGTTGTGGGTGGCCAGCTCTTGGTGTATGTCCCTCTGCAGCTGCTTCATCTTTCAGATATCCATTAGTAAATGGTCCATCACGCCTTGCAAGTCCTGAGAGAAGCCCAAGACTTGGTTGTGGTGGCCTGGTTGTGAGTGGCCCATCTGGGCTCTCTCAGCGGGCCCAGTGTCATCCTCGCACATACTCTACCACCACAGGCCTATACCCTGGTCCCAGGCTGCATCCTCCCACTGGTTCCTGGTTACTCAATGACTGGGTTGGTGATTTCCACATCAGAATCCAAGACTGCGGGGCACAAGATGTTACTGACTGCTAGGTAAACAGGTTGGGGGGGGAAGGGGTTGGAGGGATGAGTGGTGTTATTGTGGGCACAGTGAGACCCACTGTTGCCTTCTGCCAAGGCTGACCATATGTGCCAGGAAGGTCATCCCGTCCATATCGCCAAGAGTGGTGTCATAACTGAAGGCTTGATCCTGGGGTGAAGTGGGAGTCTGTTCAGTGACCAAACTCTGGCCAGGTGCTCTGCCAGATAGACCTGTTGAGAAACAGAGAACATTATTATTGGTGAAAGTGTGATATCTACAGCCACATCATTTTGTCACAGTAATTAGAGATGTAGGAAAAGACAAAATAGGTGGAGATTATTAATGTGATTTGTTTTCGTGGTATTGAACTTGTTTATAAGACATTTTGAGACATTCAATACATGCACTACAATTGAACAGCTCATTAGATGAGCTGATATGTTGCATTTTGAAATAAGAAATGAGCATGACATCTCTCAAACAATTAAGCCAACACATTGTAGAAGTAACATGTGTTTGACTTCTCCAAGGCCTAGTGTTGTTGAATACAGGCACACACAAAGTTTGGTTGTATATTTAGGATTAGTCATTATGTGAGCAGTGCAGAGTCAATGGGTCACCAACCACTTCTAATCGGCTGAGTTACCTTTATGGCTTACATATATTTAAGGTACACACTTGGTATGGTGTCTCTCATGCCATCAATAGTGTCAGTTGAGGAGACCAGGACAATATCGAGCAAAGTAGCCAGACATGTCTCTGAGTAGACCATTGTATGCACATTACACAGTCCATGAGAGCTGAACGTCAGCTGTAGCATGGCAGACAAGAGAGAACGGGCAAGATTACTATTGCATCTTGTTTTCTGTTACAGAAACTGGGCCTCATAGCAGTTATAGTCATGTCAATCCCAACTTCCCAAAAGTTGACAAATGGTCACCTGCATGATAGGCGGACATCAGTTGTAGCATGTCACATAAGTGAGAATAGGAAAGATCACTGTTGCATCTTGTTTTCTGTTACAGAAACAGCACCTCATGGTAGTTGTTGTCATTTCAATCTCAACTTCTCAACACTTGACAACTGATTAGTATAACATACTTGTTGGCAACATGCTTTTGGGATGGACAATACATGTGCATATTAACACTTATCATGCGTCTTGGAATTATATTTTTTATAGTAATACACTTACAGACAGCATTCCAACATGTGATCATATATGCAACAATACACATTAGCACTGACAAACAACATCTCTGTTACTTTGAGGATTGCATGTTAGGAAAGTAGATAGACAACACAACAGAAAAGGCAGAGTTGAGAGCAAAAATGACATTGAGGTATTGTGACAGTGAAATGTAACTTATTAGACTCTACCACTACAGCTATTTCTGTCAAACCCTCAGAAAGCAGGCTGGCCAAGACCTTCCCCTCCCAGGGAAAGAGTTGTAATGTGGCACTGGGTAGATAGACAACACATTAGAAAATGCAGAGTTGAGAGCAAAAAGGACATTGAGGTATTGTGACAGTGAAGTGTAACTGTGAGAAGTTGGCCTGATATATAATGTTTCCAATTCTGGAACCACTTTGTATCAGTCCAAACAACCCTTATGGTGTCTGGTTGTAAGTCAACCTTATTAGACAAGTTATCCTAGGGGTAGCATGGACTAAGCAGCCTTAAAGGCTTAACTTAAGAGGTCATGTTAAGCGAGCTGTTTTACCACATACAATCCTGTAATATCAAATGAAAGGACACCACACAAGTATATATTATAAAAATATATGTATTTATTACTAAAAACAATCCCCAGTATTCTTTATGAATAAAGGGGCACAAGCGTTAAATCAAAAGCACAGTATAACATACAAAGTTGCACAATTTTGGATGAGGCAAAGGGGCCACTCAAACCATATACTAAAAAAATTGTATAGGAGATACCAATCGATCAGTGGTTAGGCCTAGGGCCTAGGGAATCGCTGGGAGCAGTCGGGACAAGCAATGCTGAAGTCGGGAAAAGCCCGCGGGATTCGGGTGCAGTGCAGAAAGTGCACGCATGCATCAATGTTAACCAATGGTGCGTAAAAGTTACAAAGTTAGAGTTTAAGGATACTTCCGCTGAACCTAGAGGAACAAAACTTAAGACACAGACCCTAGAGGTGTGTACCAGTGTGGTAACACTGGCGTTGCAATGTTACCTCACCCACAGGAAGCGGGTGCACAGGGTCGAAGTTGAGTCGGGTTTCGTCACGCAGGTTCTTGGTGCTTGGAGCTGAAAGGGCTGCAGGCGAGGTGAAGGAGAAGTGTCCGGTGGAGTCCAAGGTTGGACTCGAGTTGAAAAGTACCTGAAAGCAGAGGGGACAGAGTCTGGGTCACTCAGCAGTGACCAGGGTGGAACCAGGACGGAACCCGGCAATGTCGGGCGCAATCAGGTGGTTGTCGAGGAGCTTCTCTCTGCTGTCACGTGGGCTCTGGGGCATCTACGAAGTCCAGGAGCAGGTCACGATCTGTCCCACGCAGGCTCTCGCCGTTGGCGCTGTCGGCTTCAAGATTGGAGCAAACAACACTTGGCAAAAGCAATCCACGCGGAACTGGAAGATTGCTTCTCACTCGGACCAGGGGAGCTGGTGCAAATCTGGAGCAACCAGAATCACAAGTCGTATTTCAAGTTTCATTGGCACAGGGGCCACAAGCCAGCTGGCAATGGACTGGCCAACGCGGTGAGCCAAAAGAAGCAGAAGGGCCCCACGCAGCACTCGTCGAGTGTAGGGGGCTGTACTTCGGTGCAATAGTGGCTCAGGGTTGGGGCTTCTCAAACCCCGTTGTACAGCTTCGAGGGTCACTCGTGGGCTGCACGGTCAGCGCCTTGTGGTCTTTCCAAGATGGCGTGCCCCACGCTTCCGGTCGCCTCCAAGGGTCTCAGCTCTGCAGGGACTGTGGATCGGGCTGTTAGAAGGCAGGCAAGCTTGATCTCGTCAATCTCTGTCGCTCGAGTTCCAGCGGGAACTGCAACAAAGTAGACGTCGAGGGCTGGATGGTGCCTGTTTGCACAGGGTGGTCACTCCTTGACCACAAGGGAGATTCTTCAGTCTTCTACGTTGAGTAGGATGTCGAAGGGTCCAGAGTTTCGTTTCTTATGTTTCATCAGGATAATCTGAAGTGCATTGGCACTGCTCCCACTCTTATTCGAATCTGAGGGGCTGGATTACCTGCTAGGTCCCCTCCTATGGGTGGGACCCAGGAAGTGGGTGGATACACCCCCTTCCTTTGATCCTGGCCGCGCTGGGATGGGGGCTGGAGTGCCCCAGAACCGGTTTGGCCGGATTATGCAAGGGGCAGCCTTGTGCTCCCCAGGCACTGTCTGGTTTCTTTCAAACCTCCCTGCTACAATCCACTATCTCCTGTCTGGGGGGTGGTAACACCGCCCTGCGACAGGAAACCCTTTGTCCAGGCCCCTTGGGCTGAGTTTCGGTCAGCTTCAGGGGGTCAGACTCATGTCTGTGGCAGAAGCATCCATTTTGTGGATCTGAGGCCCTTTTAGAAATTAACCGCATTTAAGTAAAGTAACATGTCTTACCCCTCTAGAGGGGTGGAATGCTATCCCCGTCGCCAGAGCTGGCGAGGGGATAGTATTCCAAATCGTATGACACCTTACACGACATGTTTTGATAAAGCCAAACCAGAGTTGCTATATAACCGCGAGGATTATAATGCACTTAAGAGTATATGGTATGGCATTATCCTGAAACAGCTTAGGGATTTGTTCCCGACGGCTGCAGACAGGCTCAGCTCATGCTAGAGCTCCATCTCACATTAAACCACACACTCTGCCTCCAGGATTGCTAAGGCCTGCCATAGGAGTGGCTCACAGGTTTATATGTGTCCAGATATAGGTTCAGATATAGGTATACTATATCTAAGCAAGGGGTGATTACACCACCTTGCCCCAGCTGAGTGATCAGCCAGTTGTGTCAATTTAAGAACCAGCCAGGGGTGGCAAAAGATATGCTGCAGCCCCTGGTAGGCCTTGGTGGCACCTATGCCCTGGGCACCTATAGTGCATAGTACAGGGGCTGACAAGGAGTCCATTTCCAATTGTGGTATGTACCTATAGCACATGTATCAGTAATTTAGAGAGAGAACAGATAGCCTGGGGCCCTGATTAGCAGGGAACCAGGCCAACTAAGTCAAAAACCAGCTAAACACAAGGCAAAAAATTTGGGGTAACCATAGTCAGGTAGCCCCCTTCCTACATAACCCCCCCCAAACAAAAGGAGATAAGGCTATCCTTGGCCAGGTAAGCCTATATTGCCTGAGTGGCCATATAATGAAGTACCTGCACTAGCATGGGTACCCCCTGTCTCATGGTCCACTAAGCAGTCCCTCACCCTTGGGGTATTAGAGGGTCTCCACCATAGGGAATCACTACCTTGGGTGTGTTTATGCAAAGTTAAAGGCTGGTTTGGATATGGAGTATTGAAGTGAGGCTCCACTAATTTAGGGCTCAGCTTCCTCCAGTTATCTTCCACCATGTGTGCCTTTCTTTCTTTAACTGAGTTGCACTGTGCTCTCAGGGTCAACCTCTGGCTACCTAAAGCTGGAGGCTGGGTCCCTCTGCTTGGCTTGCTGGAGGGACAGTTCAGGTTTGGGCCCTTTGGGTCCCAGGTTTGGCTGTGCCCAACAGAATCCATTTGAGGGAGGTCCCTAACTACTTTTAAGGGGGCTCCCTCAGGAGTTTTTAAAGTTTTCACCTCACTAGGGCTACTAGTTTTGGTGCCCCTAATCCGTTGATGGGGGTGCTTTATTTGACGGGGGCCCTCTTGGTCTCACTGTCCTTCTTGTCCTCTGCAGCCCTGGGCTGACTAAGGCAAGGTAGAGAGGGGCAGGTTACCTGCTCCAGACTGGGTCCCACCTGAGAAGGGTCCACTGACATCAGAGGCTCTGTCAGGCTAGGCCTAACCACCTCTAGGGCAGTTCCTTCATCAGGGTAAAGATCAGTTCCCTGAGGAGGCTGATCCATTCCTAAAGTCTGGTGAGGGGGAGATTTCTCATCCTCCTCTGTGCTCTCAGTTTGTGTAGAGTTATCCATCATTTCAGGTTTCACAACACACATATCAGTTTGAGTTTGGGCTGTGGCCATCACAGCCCCACCAACCTTTTCAGGAGGGGACTCAGTTTGAGTTTCTGCTGTTATCATAACAGCTTTGCTATTCTGTTCAGGAAGAGCTTTTGCTAAAGATGGGGCAGAGAGTTGCTCAGCCCTACCAACCTTTTCAGGGAGGACATCTTGAATTGGGGCTGTAGCCATTACAGCCCCACTAACCTTTCCATTGGAAGTTACCATTCTAGAATGGGTTTCCTGTTCAACCTCAGCCCAGGCTGAGAGTTCTAAATCATTACCAAGTAGGCAGTCTACAGACAAGTTTGATGACACTGCCACTCTCTTTGGGCCAGTGACACCTCCCCAGCTGAGACTTACTACTGCCATGGGATGATTTGTTTGGATTCCATCAATGTTTGTTACCTGGTATGTGGCACCTGGTAAAAGTTGCTTAGAGGGGACTATACAGTCGGCCACCATGGTGATGCTAGCCCCTGTATCTCTAAAGGCTTCAACTTTCAAACCATTGATGATGGGTTCTTGTCTATATTTGCTCAAAGTATTTGGGAAATCAGAGAAGTTGGCAAACCCCATGCCAGTCTCATAAACAAGATTATTGGGTGATGGGGACCTGGATTGGTCAGGGTCCACCTGAGCTCCAAAAGTAAACCCACCCAGATTCCTGGGTGTGCTCCCACTTCCTGGGGGATTACTGCTGACAGTAACAGGAGGTGTTGGAACTGGCTTTGGAGGTATATTCTCTTTATTGTTATTCTTGGGACAACAGTTGTCTGTTTTATAATGCCCAACCTGTTTACAGGCATAACAATAAGGCTTTTTCTCAGTTGAGGAAGTGTCTTGGGACCACCCCCATTCTTGGAGTTTTGGGGCCCTGTGGAAGTATTTTCTTTACTTTTATCCCCACCCTTATCTTGAGGCTTGGTAGACTCCTTCTTCTGGTTACTGTCCTGATTCTTAGGCCTAATCCTGGTTCTGACCCATTTATCTGCCCTCTTTCCCAATTCTTGGGGAGAGGTCAAATCTGAGTCCACCAGGTGCTGGTGTAAGAGCTGGTTCTGACAATTACTTAGGATCTGCTCCCTCATAATCAAATTATACAATCCTGTAAAGTCATGTACTTTGCTGCCATGTAGCCAACCCTCCAGAGCCTTAGTAGCACAATCTACAAAATCAGTCCAGTCCTGTGTCTGTGTCTTCTGGGTGTCTCTGTACTTCAACCTGTACTGTTCAGTGGTTAAGCCAAACCCATCTATTAGGACACTCCTCAGGACTTTGTAATTGTTTGCATCCTCATGTCTAACAGTGAGGAGCTTATCTCTCCCTTTCTCTGAAAAGGAGTACCATAAGATTGCTGCCCACTGTTCCTCAGGAACCTGCTGTACCATGCAGGCTCTCTCAAGAGCAGTTATCCATTTGTGGATGTCATCCCCTTCCTTGTAGGGGGGCACAATCTTTGTCAGGTTTCTACTATCATAGGACCTGGGTTTCTCTTTAGGAATATTGCTGCCACCAGTGGCATCTTAGCCACACATTTTCTGTTCTCTTGCCAAGGCAAGTCTAGCTTGAGCCAGGGCTACCTCCTCCCTCTCTATCTGGAGTTTGACAGCTCTCATCCTGGCCTTATGCTCTATGTTTTGTGAGGCAGTCATACCTCTCTGAGATTCTCTTGAGGCACTAGAAATATGAGAGTCCCCTGATGGAGATCTCACTCTTCTGTTGCCTGGGAGAATGCTCTGGTGGGATCTGGGGAGGTGCTAGCCCTCTCCATTTCCCAGTAGGTTTAAGTTGGCCTGGTTAAGCCTGGCAACTACAACCTGGTTAACCCCTTGATCCTGATCTTCAGGGTCCTCTACCTCTGAGTCCTCCTCCTCTTTTACCTCCTCTTCTTCCTCCTCTGGGGTGGTCTCAGTGGCTGTGGGGTCCACTCCCTCTCCTGATTCTAAGGGAACTGCATTTGCCTTTTCCAAGTCATCCTGCTCTAGAATGGCTATCAGGGAAGGACTGGTGGGACTTCTGCCCCTTTTTAACCCTCTTGAGATGCACAAGGCAACCAAGTCTTTGTGGGTTAGTTTGTCATAGCTGGAAGTTGCCTGGGTAAGGTCAACTGTCACAGGAACAGACCCTGAGGCTTTTCCTGTGTCAGACATGACTCTAGTGTGGTGTAAGTGATGCACCTACCTACACTAAGTGTTTCCCTACTGTACCTTGCTAGTGAGTTGTAGTCAGGGTGTGCTAATCCCTTTAATCCACAACTACTAAGTTCAGTAGAACTTAAATATGCTAAGCTTTTGATTTATATGTACCTAGAGGTACTTGATGTGATCTTTCAATTTGATACAAAGATTGCAATGGTAAAACAAACAGCAAGCTCAAATCTGCACCGCTGCTCACCAATGTGAGAAGTTGGCCTGATATATAATGTTTCCAATTCTGGAACCACTTTGTATCAGTCCAAACAACCCTTATGGTGTCTGGTTGTAAGTCAACCTTATTAGACAAGCTATCCTAGGGGTAGCATGGACTAAGCAGCCTTAAAGGCTTAACTTAAGAGGTCATGTTAAGCGAGCTGTTTTACCACATACAATCCTGTAATATCAAATGAAAGGACACCACACAAGTATATATTATAAAAATATATGTATTTATTACTAAAAACAATCCCCAGTATTCTTTATGAATAAAGGGGCACAAGCGTTAAATCAAAAGCACAGTATAACATACAAAGTTGCACAATTTTGGATGAGGCCAAGGGGCCACTCAAACCATATAAAAAAAAATGGTATAAGAGATACCAATCGATCAGTGGTTAGGCCTAGGGCCTAGGGAATCGCTGGGAGCAGTCGGGACAAGCAATGCTGAAGTCGGGAAAAGCCCGCGGGATTCGGGTGCAGTGCAGAAAGTGCACGCATTCATCAATGTTAACCAATGGTGCGTAAATGTTACAAAGTTAGAGTTTAAGGATACTTCCGCTGAACCTAGAGGAACAAAACTTAAGACACAGACCCTAGAGGTGTGTACCAGTGTGGGAACACCGTCATTGCAATGTTACCTCACCCACAGGAAGCGGGTGCACAGGGTCGAATTTGAGTCGGGTTTCGTCATGCAGGTTCTTGGTGCTTGGAGCTGAAAGGGCTGCAGGCGAGGTGAAGGAGAAGTGTCCGGTGGAGTCCAAGGGTGGACTCGAGTCGAAAAGTACCTGAAAGCAGAGGGTACAGAGTCTGGGTCACTCAGCAGTGACCAGGGTGGAACCAGGACGGAACCCGGCAATGTCGGGCGCAATCAGGTGGTTGTCGAGGAGCTTCTCTCCGCTGTCACGTGGGCTCTGGGGCATCTACGAAGTCCAGGAGCAGGTCATGATCTGTCCCACGCAGGCTCACGCCGTCAGCGCTGTCGGCTTTAAGATTGGAGCAAACAACACTTGGCAAAAGCAATCCACGCGGAACTGGAAGATTGCTTCTCACTCGGACCAGGACCAGGAGGGTCAGAGTGGGGGCTCCTTTTCAGGGGAGCTGGTGCAAATCTGGAGCAACCAGAATCACAAGTCGTATTTCAAGTTTCGTCGGCACAGGGGCCACAAGCCAGCTGGCAAGAAACTGGCCAACGCGGTGAGCCAAAAGAAGCAGAAGGGCCCCACGCAGCACTCGTCGAGTGTAGGGGGCTGAACTTCAGTGCAAGAGTGGCTCAGGGTTGGGGCTTCTCAAACCCCTTTGTACAGCTTCGAGGGTCACTCGTGGGCTGCACGGTCAGCGTCTTGTGGTCTTTCCAAGATAGCGTGTCCCACGCTTCCGGTCGCCTCCACGGGTCTCAGCTCTGCAGGGACTGTGGATCGGGCTGTTAGAAGGCAGGCAAGCTTGATCTCGTCGATCTCTGTCACTCGAGTTCCGGCGGGAACTGCAACAAAGTAGACGTCGAGGGCTGGATGGTGCCTGTTTGCACAGGGTGGTCACTCCTTGACCACAAGGGAGATTCTTCAGTCTTCTACGTTGAGTAGGATTTCGAAGGGTCCAGAGTTTCATTTCTTATGTTTCATCAGGATAATCTGAAGTGCATTGGCACTGCTCCCACTCTTATTCGAATCTGAGGGGCTGGATTACCTGCTAGGTCCCCTCCTATGGGTGGGACCCAGGAAGTGGGTGGATACACCCCCTTCCTTTGATCCTGGCCGCGCTGGGATGGGGGCTGGAGTGCCCCAGAACCGGTTTGGCCGGATTATGCAAGGGGCAGCCTTGTGCTCCCCAGGCACTGTCTGGTTTCTTTCAAACCTCCCTGCTACAATCCACTATCTCCTGTCTGGGGGGTGGTAACACCGCCCTGCGACAGGAAACTCTTTGTCCAGGCCCCTTGGGCTGAGTTTCGGTCAGCTTCAGGGGGTCAGACTCGTGTCTGTGGCAGAAGCATCCATTTTGTGGATCTGAGGCCCTTTTAGAAATTAACCGCATTTAAGTAAAGTAACATGTCTTACCCCTCTAGAGGGGTGGAATGCTATCCCCGTCGCCAGAACTGGCGAGGGGATAGTATTCCAAATCGTATGACACCTTACACGACATGTTTTGATAAAGCCAAACCAGAGTTGCTATATAACCACGAGGATTTTAATGCACTTAAGAGTATATGGTATGGCATTATCCTGAAACAGCTTAGGGATTTGTTCCCGACGGCTGCAGACAGGCTCAGCTCATGCTAGAGCTTCATCTCACATTAAACCACGCACTCTGCCTCCAGGATTGCTAAGGCCTGCCATAGGAGTGGCTCACAGGTTTATATGTGTCCAGATATAGGTTCAGATATAGGTATACTATATCTAAGCAAGGGGTGATTACACCACCTTGCCCCAGCTGAGTGATCAGCCAGTTGTGTCAATTTAAGAACCAGCCAGGGGTGGCAAAAGATATGCTGCAGCCCCTGGTAGGCCTTGGTGGCACCTATGCCCTGGGCACCTATAGTGCATAGGGGCTGACAAGGAGTCCATTTCCAATTGTGGTATGTACCTATCGCACATGTATCAGTAATTTAGAGCGAGAACAGATAGCCTGGGGCCCTGATTAGCAGGGAACCAGGCCAACTAAGTCAAAAACCAGCTAAACACAAGGCAAAAAATTTGGGGTAACCATAGTCAGGTAGCCACCTTCCTACAGTAACTTACTAGACTCCACCACTACAGCTATTTCTGTCAAGCCCTCAGAATGCAGGATGGCCAAGACCTTCCCCTCCCAGGGAAAGAGTTGTAATGTGGCACTGGGAGGACCAACACCAGTACTCTGGTCCTCATGCTGATGCTTGGAGTCCAGGGAACACACTTTTGTCCTCAAGTTATTCCACATCTTCCTTTATTTCCAGCTGTGTGCGCAGGATGGTACCGACAGCATTCACTCTGTCTACTATCCTGTCCCACATATCCATTTTCCTACTGAGAAGAGTATGTTGGACTTGGGCACCAAACAATTGTGGCTCTTCTCTTATGATTTGATCCACCATGACTGGCAACTCAGCCTCGGTAAAATAATGAAAAAACAATAGGGATGCCCTATCTCAAAAACACAAAATGGTGGTGGCTGTTTTGCAGTGCTGCAGATGAGAAGCAAAGGATCATGGCCAGGGATGGGTTGTGTTTTATAGTGTCATTTGCAGGCGCGTAGACTTGGCCAATGGCCATCAATTGTGTAGTTTTTTAAATCTATCGAATGGGCACTGTTGAGGTGCTTTGCTGCAAGCACACTGGTACTGCCGCAAGGGGACCACCAGTGCAACTGTGTTGTTGTGTTGTTGTAATAGGCTGATGGGAAGCTGTGACCCTTGCGGCGACTGACTACGCATCACCAACATTGCAGACTTCTGCAGCCCAGGCAGGAACAAAGCTGTCGTCACGGTCTGCGTTTCAGGCTGCATGCCTCGTAATACGATGGGGGAAGACCGTTAGTGCAGAGGTCTTCTAGGGACTGCCGCCACAGCGTTATGGCGGTCAAACCACCAAACTCGTAATCGGGCCCTATTTGAATGTTATGTAGAATTGTGTTGTTTATTTGGTGCAATTATTTTATGTGATGGATTGAGTTTGTTTTTAACTTTTGCGGTTAGAGACACATTAAAACAAATAATAATTATATATATATATGTATATATATATATATATATATAGTATTTATTATATCAGTCTTGATTGACATTGTAATTTAAATACA
Organism: Lissotriton helveticus; assembly: GCF_964261635.1. Classification (NCBI taxonomy): domain Eukaryota; kingdom Metazoa; phylum Chordata; class Amphibia; order Caudata; family Salamandridae; genus Lissotriton; species Lissotriton helveticus. Next base: position 270,862,835 of record NC_136068.1, read on the forward strand.
TTTTTTCAGTTATATAATAAGTATTAAATTTATTATTTTATTTTTAAAAAAACCTTTTCATTGAAATTTTGCATAATCTGAACATAAGAAAATAGAAAGTAAGTATAATTGCATGAGCAGCCTGGGGAAACAAGAGTGCAAAAGATGAGCAAATCAAACACTTGGACATACACAAGTGGCGGGAGAAAATTGGTGAGGTAGGATTGTGATGAATCATATATGCTGCGAGTAACAATGTGACGACATGGTACAGGATTAAAGCACCAGCCGTGAAATATACAATCAATACATATAGCTTAACATGAGATTGATATACATTTCCATGAGAAAACATTTAAAGGCAAATAAAGGGAGACAATGGCTCAGTGTGAGCGATCGTAGGAGCAAAGATGGGTATGTGCTCACTGTGAGGCAAAGTACTGTAAGTGGCAGATTTACGAATATTTGACTGACAAGCGGTAGATGGAGTATGGTGTATATTGGGGATGAGGCCTCATGGGGGTTTGCTGTTACTGAAATAGGTATTGAAGATTCCCCACAGAGGTCTTCTTAGTGGTTTCCATGGAGAGTGTTGTAGAGCAATGTTGTCCGCACCTCACATGTGCAATCTAGTTCAACCATGACTTGAAGGAGGTGGAAGAATGGACCTGCAGGTGGCTGTTAGTAGGATGTCTATAAGTAGAGTATCATTGGGTGAACGCAGTCGAGGGTTAAAGAACGCCATAATGATGGAGTGAAACTCATGTTTATTCTGAAAGCCAAACAGTGTCAAGAAAAAGTGAATACTCTGTATTAAAACGTATTGACAGCGCTGTAATAGAAGATCAGGTGTAGTAAATCATCAATTTTTTTATTACAGTTCGGGCAAATTGGGTCATCTTTTAGGCCAATTTTGTGGAGACGTGAGATGGTCCAAATACTTCTATGTAGGAGCCTGAATTTGGTCTGGGAAAGTGCTGGTATAATTATGTGGGAAATTACCAATTTACAAATCAAGTTTCAGTTCTCTTTGGATATGGACTCGTATTCATCCCATTTTTCTCGTATGCGTATGTTTAGTCGTATGGAGAGTAGTTGTAAGAGTTTGTAGTATCTTGAGACTGGGTGTCCAGATCTGTTGGCCATGCTAATCAGCCTAGGAAGGGAGGGGTCTTGGAAAGATGGTTTGGCTTTAGATGTAGAGGATTTAAGTATAAAGAAATCATAGAAATCCACCTTTTCTAAGTTGTGTTGGTTCTGGATCTCTTTGAAGGTTTTTTCAGCCTAATTGTAAGAAAAAGTGAATGCCTTTAGAGGACCAAGATTTCCAATGGAGTTTGGCTCTATCAATGTTAAATGACATGCTCTTACAGAGAGAGAACCTGTTGGAGGAATTTATCAGAAAATACAGGAGTCTGTCTAGTTTTAAGCAAGGCCTGTTTAGTGTTTTGAAAACTTTGTTTGGCTGGTAGGGAATACTAAATTTTTCTGGATAGTTGCATGATGTGGTGAGAGTATTCCAGGATTGCTTGGCCGACTAGGAGCTAGGAGGGAGTGTAATCCAGTGGTGGAGAGAACCACATTGAGCCCTGCTTCACCAAGTAAGCAGCTTGGTAGTTTCTAAAATTTGTCAAGTTTACCCTACAAAGGTTTACAGGGAGACAGAGTTTCTTGATCAAGATCCTAGATAGTTTATTTTGCCAAATATAATTGCGTCAAAGTTTGTCTAGTTTGTGGTGAAAGTCATCTAAGAGAGTGGGATCATGTATATGAGGTAGCTTACTTTGGATTTGACCATCATTTTTACGGTCTCAATGCACCCCCACCAGGAAATGAATCTGGTGTTCCAGCTGTCCAGCAGATGTTGTACTTTCTGTTGGGTCTTTTTTCATTATATTTTAAGATATCTATTAGGTCTGATCTGAATTCTATCCCTAAATATGTAAGGTAGCCAGCTTGCCATGCCAGTTTACCTGAAGGACCTTTGAGCAAATGTTATTAAAGCCTTTGACTTTAGATTTATCTCTATTGAGGCTGTAGCCTGCAACCAAAACATATCTATCAATGCTACTAATAAGTGTTTTAATGAAGGGGCGGGCATTATCTGTCACAATCAGGATATCATCCATGTATGCTGCTACCTTTATTATGACGTTGTTGTAATTAACAACGGAGATTAAATCGTTATACTGGATATTTTCGAGAAGTGGCTCTGAGTCTAGGAAAAACAAGGAGGGGGGTGAGAGGACATCCCTGTTTAGTTCCTTTCTGGAAGAGACAAGGTCTACTGCTCTTACTCTATCCCTGTGGTTCCTGTAGAAGGCCATAACCATTTTGATAAAGTATTTGTGAAGATTGCAATTTGACAGGGTTTCTTTGAGAAAAATCCACCAGGCATTATCAAATGCCGATTCGGCGTCTGGTGTGATGGCCATAGTTTTAGAGGATGTATTGTTTACTTTTTCTGCCACGTCATTGCAATCAAGTATTAGTTCAGGCAGAAGTGGTTCTAATCATTTGGATAAGATCTTGGCATCTAAATTAATTAGCGAGATAGGTCTGTAGTTTTTTGCTATGGTTAGGTCTTTACAGTTCTGGGGATTAACTCCTATGGTGGCTTCACTTGTTGTTACGGTAACCCACCCAGTTTCTGCAAAGTGTCGAAATAGGTCCACCATTGTAGGGATTAATGAGGGTGCAAATGTTTTGTAAAAATTCAAGGTAGAGACATCGAACCTGGGGCTCTGTGTGCCATGAGAGATTTAATTGCTAGCTGTATTTCATCTGCACAAAGGGCAGTGTAAGTTTTTTTAACCAATTATGATAACTGTTTTTTTGATTTAGTTTGTCTAGGTAGGCTTTACAGTCCTCGGGTGAGAGTTATCAGTCATCTAGGTATAAATTCTTTGAAAATGTCTAGAATCTTTTGAGGGTCCGTTTGTATGTTATTCAGTTTATCTTTGATGAAACTGATATTTTTTTGATTTTGCCTGTGTTTCAGCTAGGATGCAATCATCTTCCCTGCACTGTTCACCTCACAGAGTTTCTAGTTTCTAGTTTTTGAATTTGTTGATCCATACCCCCGCCTTCTCACTTAGTAGCATTCGTATTTTTAGATCATTAAAAGTGTGGGCATAGTGGAGTCGAGATGTGGAGAGCTTCGAGGTTTCTAATTTCAGTTTCTAAGGCACCCATCTTATTGTGATGTCTTTGTTTAGTTTTGCCTGAATGTCTATTAGTGTGCTCCTGTCTGCTGCTTTTAATGCGTTCTAAAAGGTGGGTACCAAGGTGTCAGGTATTTTATTTTATCTGATGTGATGAAGATTAGTTGGTTTTATGCATGATCTGAATATGTTGTCTTCTATTGATGAATCATTAAAACACCATATTTTCTCTTCGAATTTAGTATTAGTCCCTGCAGTTGTCAAGTATCTCCATTAATGGTAAGATATTAGTGGAAGAAGAATGTCCTTTTGATAAATGAGGTGGGTAAAGGTGCCTGATGTGAACAGAAAGTCAATTCTCGACTATGAGTGTGGAAATGAGAAAAATGTAAAATTCTTGTGTCTGGGTGTTGAAATCTCCAAAAGTCCTTCAAGTCAAAATCTAGTGCAGATATTTATAATATATTAATATTTTGGAATATAAAATATTTGTAATTTGTCATCGTTTTTGAGGTCCATGGTAGGTTTTTATTTATTATATATTATGCCTTTGGCAATGATTTATACGTAATTTACTCCTTTATTATTTATCAAGAGTTTGACTTTAAAATTGTAACATCTCATTCATTATGTTGTCTTGGTTGCTAAGTTTAGGGTCAATTTGGATAACTGATTTTTCCAGATCTATACCTCTCTAAAGAGCTCTAAATTTCTGGTTGGCTTGGATGGTATTTTACGAATCCAAAGCTGTAATACTGTGCCTGGAGTGGTTAAAGGCTTTGGCCATTTTACAGCTGGGCATGGATAGCACTGTGCTAGTCCTATGCTTAAAGACTTTGCTGGAGAAATGGCAAAAGACTTTGTCCCTTTCTATCTCTGCGTGAATGGCACTGTGCTAATCATACGCTTAAAGACTTTGATAGAAAATCAGACATTTGAGGTGAGCATATTTAGAGTGTCACTGGTGTTGAGAGTGCTCTATACTGGAACTGCTTTCCAGCTAAACTTGAGAACAACCTAGAGTTCTCTGCTTCTTTTTAGCATGATTGGAAGTGGCGTGGAGGAGTTTTTGTACATGTATATATATATATATATATATATATATATATTACCTACTGGCGGTCGCCAGTAGGTATATATAGTTAGGATTTTTTCTCTATGGGTTTTTTGAAAATTCTATGTCTAATAACTTTGGCGTTTGTGGACGGAATCGGCTGAAATTTTCAGGAAAATGGCACATTTTGTTTCTGAGCAGCCCTTGAAAATTTGGGGGGGGTTCGTCCAGTGGGGGCCGAGAAAAAAGGGGGGTCCCAAAACGTGTTTTTAACATTGAGTTTTCCATAGGGCGGTTGGCCTCACTTTTAGCCCGAACGGCTGAATGGATTTGCACGAAACTTGGCAAAATTGTAGGGACTGGTAGCCCGATGTGCCTTTTGTAGGTCTCAATATATGTGCTCCAGTGGATTTTGAGAAATTAACGTTTAAAAAAAGATATATATCTGTAACAGCGGACCGGTTAGCGCTCTGGTTCGCGGACTTTTCGCGCAACGGAGCTTTGTGAAGCGAAGCTGATTGGTTCTCCGGCGTCTGTCAACATTCCAAACAGTCCGTAGCGGCCGCCATCTTGTCTCTCGGTAGGATCGAGAGACAAGAGGAGGTCAAAACAAAGGGGGAAATAACTATAAGGGGGCATAGTAGATCCTCGCTGACCCCCTAGGTTTGATGTGGAGGTTTTAAAAGGGCCCCGCGGGGCAAAAAAAAATAATAATAATAATAATCGAACGGCTGAATGGATTTGCACGAAACTTGGCAAAATTGTAGGGACTGGTAGCCCGATGTGCCTTTGCTAGGTCTCAATATATGTGCTTCAGTGGATTTTGAGAAATTAACGTTCAAAAAAAGATATATATCTGTAACAGCGCACCGCTTCGCGTACTTTTCGCGTTACGGAGCTTTGCGAAGCGAAGCTGATTGGCTCTCCGGTGTCTGTAAACATTCCAAACAGTACGTAGCGGCCGCCATCTTGTCTCTCGGTAGGATCGAGAGACAAGAGGAGGCCAAAGCGAAGGGGCAAATGACCATAAGGGGGCATAGTAGATCCTCGCTGACCCCCTAGGTTTGATGTGGAGGTTTTAAAAGGGCCCCGCGGGGCAAAAAAAAAAAATAATAATAATAATCGAACGGCTGATGACCATAAGGGGGCATAGTAGATCCTCGCTGACCCCCTAGGTTTGATGTGGAGGTTTTAAAAGGGCCCCGCGGGGCAAAAAAAATAAATAATAATAATAATCGAACGGCTGAATGGATTTGCACGAAACTTGGTAAAATATTAGGGACTGGTAGCCCGATGTGCCTTTGCTATGTCTCAATATATGTGCTTCAGTGCATTTTGAGAAATTAACGTTCAAAAACAAGATATATATCTGTAACAGCGCTCCGCTTCGCGGAGATAAAATTATATCTGTATTACCTAGCTGTTGCTAACACCAGTTAGCGACGGCTAGTAGGAGATAGCGACCATCTTGGGTCCCACTTTGCATGTGAGTGATATTTATCACTAATGACATGCAAAGTGGGCATGCCAAGATGTTAGCGACTGGAAACAGTCGCTAACATCGCTATCTCCTATTATCAACTTTTGGAAATATTCGAGATAAGCGCGAATATCTCCAAAAAGTAACAGCTGCCCTGAGCAGTTCTTAGCCATGTTATCCAATGGGAGATGGATAACATGGCTAAGAGCATTAGCTCGGTAATGCATGAATATCGCGGAGTTTTCAGCGATATTAATGCATTGCGCTCGTTTTTTATCGTATTTGCGATAAACCTTGATAATAGCAAGGTTTATCTGCGATAATTTCTGACGGTAAAAAAATCTTTGCAATGCATCGTTAGGGATAAATATCGCTTAACTTTGGTAATATGCCCCAACGTCTGTTAACGTTCGATTCGAAGGAAATCAGGAATTGTTGAAAAACATTGTGTGCGCCATCTTGTCTTTTTTCAAATGCCACACTTTTGTCGTGCACGGCAGCCATTTTAGATGCCTTGACCAGATCCACTCTGTGCACGCTGTCGATCCTTAGCATGGCTCCCCACCCTCGCAAGCATCTCCCCCAGGCAGTGGTCACCCCCGCTCTCTGTTTTATGCATGGGTAATAAACCTCCCCCCATCTGCGCTGTTCTTCCCTGAGAATCACACCCTGTGCCCGCCCGACACCTCCCTTTCGCCCTATTCACTACCGCACCCTCTGACACTCCTTTTCCTCTGTGTCCGATTGTCCAGGCCGGTCCTAGGCTATCAGCTAGCCCTGCAGATGTAGTTTATGGCCACAGCTGTAAAGAATCACCCGTCTTCAAAGGAGTTATAGTAGATCAAGGCCCACACTCGATGAGATCCGTCACAGCAGAAGCGTTGCTATTATCTGAAAACCATCCTGTATTGTGATTGGGGAGGGGACCGAGCGTGAAGCGGAAGATTCCAGGGATGACTCTTTGTACATCAAAGTTTTTACAATTATGTGTCACATTAAAAATATATAGCACTCCGACAAAGTAGTAAGATTATAAAACTTTAATAATTTATAAATATATACAAGAAAACAAAAATAGTAATAACATATAAACATTTTTAGAGAAAAACAACGAAGTAGCGGTCGGCTGTGCGAATAGTCCCAACGCAGCACAACGTCCAGATTTCCGGCGTGGGGCGTCGCGGGGGGTGGGTCATCAGTAGCAAACTGTTGTGCGAATAGTTCCAAGGCAGCAGAACGCGCCGAAATCTAGATGACACGAAAGTGATGTCTAGTAAGTTGCCACCCAGCAAATAACGGCGTGGGGCGTCGCGGGGGGTGGGTCATCAGTAGCAAACTGTTGTGCGAATAGTTCCAAGGCAGCAGAACGATGGCACCAAGGTGATGTCCAGTAAGTTGCCGCACTGGTTTTGGTATCCTACAATGCTGCTCCGAATAACGGCGTGGAGCGCCCCGGGGGAGGCGGCGTGAACGGGCCTCTCCAGGTGGAGTCTCATCTGTTTTAGTGGGGCGCCCCTTTACCGTTTCAGTTGCCATTCCGTCCGCTTTTGGTCCACTGTGTCAAAATCCGCCATTCAGCTGAGTTGCGCCCACTCTTGCGGTGCAGCGATAGGCGGCTGTCACAGGACTCTCAAAATGGCGGCAGGCTGTTTCCTTTTTGGGCCTGGTCCACTGAAATGGCCCTGGGACACCTTGGAAATCGGACGCTTGTCTGCTAGGTCTTGGACCCCATTCTCGAAAGCGTCCCCTCCGCCTTGAGAATTCATCAAAAGTTTTGGGGGCTCCGACTCCTGCAGGCTTCTGGTGGGGAGCGGCTGCCATGATTGCTCGCGGAATGACCACGACTGAGCTACGAGATGGTGGTGCTTTCATGCTGACGCCAGCTTCAGTCTGAAACATCCAGAAACAAGGTGGGGCTTTCATCGTTTGGGGGAAAAAAAAAGTTTTCATCCAATGAAAAGTGTTGTTTTTAGGTCATATGATCAAGCCTTCCATCATTAGGAAACCAAAAGTAAAATGAACCAATGAAAAGTTTTATAAACAAGTCACATGACCTGTTATGCGGCATAGGGTATAAAATGCGGAGAAAATACGTTGGCACGTGAGGCGGCGTCAGTAGCGGACCGATGTGCGAATAGGCCGAAGGCAATACAACGCGCCAAGATCCGGATGGCACCGAGGTGGTGTCATAGTTGAGAGTTCTGAGCAGCGGTTGTAACACTGTCTGAAGCTTATTTGCAGCTGCTGCAGCTTCACTACGCGCCAAGATCCGGATGGCACCGAGGTGGTGTGTAGGAAGTTGCCGCACTGGTGTGGCCATCCTACAATGCTGAAAGTCGGCGTGGGGCGCCCCGTTGGCCTGTGAGTTTGCGTCAGTAGCGGACCGATGTGCGAATAGGCCGAAGGCAGCACAACGCGCCAAGATCCGTATGGCACCGAGGTGGTGTCTAGTAAGTTGTCGCACTTCTGTGGCCATCCTACAATGTTGAAAGTCGGCGTGGGGCGCCCCGTTGGCCTGTGAGATGGTGTCAGTAGCGGACTGATATGTGAATGGGGCCAAAGGCAGCGCAACAATATTTTCTACTATATTTCCGGTGTAGAAGACACCACAAGGCGCTGAGATGCCAAGATCCGGATGGCACCGAGGTGGTGTGTAGCAAGTTGCCGCACTGGTGTGGCCATCCTACAATGCTGAAAGTCGGCGTGGGGCGCCCCGTTGGCCTGTGAGATGGCGTCAGTAGCGGACCGATGTGCGAATAGGCCGAAGGCAGCACAACAATATTTTCTGACTGACACCACAAGGCGCTGAGATGCCAAGATCCGGATGGCACCGAGGTGATGTCTAAGTTGCGGACTGATGTGCGAATGGGGCCAAAGGCAGCGTAACAATATTTTTTGTATGGAAGATACCACTAGGCGTTGAGATGCCAAGATTCGGATGGCACTGAGGTGATGTCTAGCAAGTTGGTGTGGTCATCCTACAATGCTGAAACTCGGCGTGGGTCACCCCATTAGCCTGTGAGATGGCGTCAGTAGCGGACCGATGTGCGAATAGGCTGAAGGCAGCACAACGCGCCAAGATCCGGATGTCACCGTGGTGGTTTCATAGTTGAGAGGCACTTCATCTGCAGTGGGGCGCCGAGATCCGGATGGCACCGAGGTGATGTCTAGCAAGTTGCTGTACTGGTGTGGTCATCCTACAATGCTGAAACTCGGCGTGGGTCGCCCCATTAGCCTGTGAGATGGCGTCCATAGCGGACCGATGTGCGAATAGGCCGAAGGCAGCACAACGCGCCAAGATCCGGATGTCACCGTGGTGGTTTCATAGTTGAGAGGCACTTCATCTGCAGTGGGGCGCCGAGATCCGGATGGCACCGAGGTGATGTCTAGCAAGTTGCTGTACTGGTGTGGTCATCCTACAATGCTGAAACTCGGCGTGGGTCGCCCCATTAGCCTGTGAGATGGCGTCAGTAGCGGACCGATGTGCGAATAGGCCGAAGGCAGCACAACGCGCCAAGATCCGGATGTCACCGTGGTGGTTTCATAGTTGAGAGGCACTTCATCTGCAGTGGGGCGCCGAGATCCGGATGGCACCGAGGTGATGTCTAGCAAGTTGCTGTACTTGTGTGGTCATCCTACAATGCTGAAACTCGGCGTGGGTCGCCCCATTAGCCTGTGAGATAGCTGTTCTTTGGATTTGGGCCTGGTCCACCAAAATGGCCCTGGGACACCTTAGAACTCGGACGCTCGATTTTTTTTTCCTTTCCTGTACATGCAAAAAAAGGTAAATGCCCGGTACGTTACACGCTTCATCTGCCACGATGAACTCTCCAGAGGAACCGAAAAAAAATATAGTTGTGGTAACTATACCATGCATCGTCATATGGAGAGGTGGCACCAATTAATTATAGTGCTGCATAAAAGAGAGATTTGGAGGAGAACCCCTGACCTGCTAGTACATTCATCAAAGAAGTGGCACTGAGAGCTTCAGAGGCAAGGGAAACGGTCCCAAATATTTAGAAGAACTTTGGAAAGATTAAAATGACATGTTTAGATTGTGGCAAATTAATTTCATGTGGACAGATGAGTGTTACTCTAATAAATACAGCATATGAACATCATCATAGTCGATGGTTGGTTCAGACATTTTGACTATATCCTGGACCTGCCCGTCCTCGCCCAAAATGGCGCCAGAATAAATGGGACTCGTAACTCCTTGTTGTGTACTGGTTGCAGAACCTTGAAATCACGAGATACGTATGCAGTTTTGAAGCACATGGCGGGCGGGGACGAGAATTGATTGAATATTTCGACATCCCTATTGATATTAAGTTCTGATGTGTTATTGATTACTGTACTGTTGAAAGTTCGAATTAACGTCACCCATGGTACTTGCCCGCAAATGTATATCTAGATAATTTTATTGTAACTGGCCCTGTCGTATTTTAATTATAAAATGTACGTCCACCGATTCCGTAACTGTTAGACACCTTAGTTCTTGCAACCTAATGGCCCGCCCGTTACGTTCCTCTACAGTGTAAATGTCTATTCATCATATACGATTACAGTTTGCTCCGTGGCCGGCCCACGTGGTTATAGGCTCGTATTTGTATAATGAAATTTTCACAATAAAGGTTTTTAAAAGAAAACATGGTAGTAGTATATACATTGGTAAAGTTTTTAATAATAGTCACTGTTTTAGAATCATTAAAAGGCAAGTGAAATAAAGCAGACCAATTACATGAAGGGTAAAAGGTATAATACGAAGGAACGCAGTAAAGATAAATGGTCAAGGGCTGTTGTGTTTTCTATTCCTGCAACATAAAGTGATCGATAAGAATCTCATATTCAGGCGTATCGGCGACTAAGACAGCAGGTCGACCCTCTTTTGCTCAACGGCTCCGTCATGGGACGAAGAAACGCTCTTTTTCTCGAAAAAAGAATATATTTTACTTGCAGGACAGTTGTAAAATTTCCGGGAAAGTACATTAGCCTGGAACATTATAACATATATTTAAGAAAAAATAATGTTCGGAAGTAATGAAAAGCGTAATTTTTAGGTCATATGACCAAGCCTTTCATCATTACAATAAGAAAAGTAAAATGAACCAATGAAAAGTTTTATTAACAAGTCACATGACTTGTTATGCTTACGTTACGCGCTGCGCGCCCCGGATGACTTCCGGATGCGCTAACGCGGCGCGTCATATGACGCATTACGCGACAACGCAGGTACAGAATATAGTCAAAATGTCTCCACCAACCAGCGGTCGGAACACAACCCCTTTCAGCAGGCTAAATAGTTCTGTTAAATGACAACAGAAGGGACAGGCAACAAGAACCATCAGTCAAAGAGGGGAGGGCTAGTTCTTCTCTACCGGGTTACATTGGGGCGCTACCGGAACTGATCGAATTGGTAGTCTACAGTGTTTCTGGATGTTTCAGACTGAAGCTGGGGTTAGCATGAGAGCAGCACCATTTCGTAGCTCCGTCGTGGTCATTCCGCAACCAATCATGGCAGCCGTTCTTTATCGTTATTTTGGGCGGGGTGGGTGGCGGAGCCGAGCTGTTTTGCAGCCATCATTGTGTGGAGTTCAGTTCATCTCACTAGTTTTGTATTTGTCATGAGGGGTTGTTCCTAATGTTTCTATTTTAGCGAGGTCAAAAAGAGATCCCATTAGTGGCCTACTGATTTTGCTCGATTCCTTTTCTTTTTTTTTACACGATTTTTCGTTATCTGCAAAGACTAAACAGAGTATTGCGACTCTGTGTTTGTTTGTAAATAGAGAATGAACCAAAGAGAACTAATTCTAAAACAGTAAATACTTGGATAACAATGAATCAAATGGAGAGAGAAGCAGGCACGACGGATTACAATGGGGGCAAAGACCTGCGTTAACTACCTTTCACTATCTGCAAAGAGAGAGTACTCCTAATAGAAATGAGGGGGGGGGGGGCACCATTCAAAGCAGATCAGTGTGCATAAACACGAAAATGTTTTCACTTACCACGTACTTGACATTCGACAGCTTATGATATTTGCTATTAAAAAACCATTGAAATTCACTGAAAAAACCATAGGTTATAGACCATATATAGTTAGGAATTAGCATTTACAAAACCTTGAAAATTCACTGAAAAAACCATAGGTTATAGACCATATATAGTTAGGAATTAGCATTTAAAAAACCTTATTTTACTCACACAAAACCATTGAAATTCCATATATAGTTAGTTGCACTAACTATATATCGCGCACCTGCAATCCACTGCTGATGATGTCACATATTACATCATTCATGACATGGTCAGTGACATCACTGATGACATCACTGATGACATCTCAAATGACATCACTGATGACATCACTAATGACATCTCATTTGACATCATTCTTGTGCTAATACGATAAACCTCTTCAGACTCTAATATAATCTTAGATACACTCAGTGTATACAGACACTCACACACTTCCACTCATCCATGGAGTTACTCACACACCCAGTCAGTCATGCAAAGAAACAATCTCATCTCCATTTCTTCAACTATACAGTTAAACACACCTTACTTATTGAAACATATACTAACACATATTTACTCTCTTATACAATCCCTGATACAAGTTCACAATGATCGATACAACCACTCACTCATTCGGTGGCTCTCATGCACAGTTATTTATATATGCCAACTCTCACATGTACTGTGTTTTACATATGTACTTACTATGACATGTAGCATTGAGATATCCATTTACTCATCAATACACTCATGCACACAGTCAACTGCCCATGTAGCTGTTTCCACATGCACTCTTGAACTCATACACCTAGTGAATAAACTGTTCACACATCTATGCATAGAGTCACACACCTTTCAGCCACCCCCACACAAACTCAATCTCCCATAGAAATACTTGGGCAAGCAATTAATAACACATATAGCCTCTCGTATAGCTAATGATCAACACATGCAGCAGTTTACAGAACAACAGACATAATGATGCACAAATTAAGACAGTTTAGTCACTAACCCATGCATTCAGTGAGACACATTTAATCACTCACTCATACAGTCAGTCACGCACCTACTAAATCCTTCATCCAGACACTTATACATCCACTCATTCTTCAATATGTAAGATATATTTTAACTTTACAGAAACATACAGTCACTGGATGTTGTCATCAGTGATGTCATCAGTGATGTCATTTGAGATGTCATCAGTGATGTCATCAGTGATGTCACTGACCATGTCATGAATGATGTAATATGTGACATCATCAGCAGTGGATTGCAGGTGCGCGATATATAGTTAGTGCAACTAACTATATATGGAATTTCAATGGTTTTGTGTGAGTAAAATAAGGTTTTTTAAATGCTAATTCCTAACTATATATGGTCTATAACCTATGGTTTTTTCAGTGAATTTTCAAGGTTTTGTAAATGCTAATTCCTAACTATATATGGTCTATAACCTATGGTTTTTTCAGTGAATATATATATATATATATATATATATATATATACATATATTACCTACTGGCGGTTGCCAGTAGGTATATATAGTTAGGATTTTTTCTCTATGGGATTTTTGAAAATTCTATGTCTAATAACTTTGGCGTTTGTGGACGGAATTGGCTGAAATTTTCAGGAAAATGGCACATTTTGTTTCTGAGCAGCCCTTGAAAATTTGGGGGGGGTTCGTCAAGGGGGGGCCGAGAAAAAAGGGGGGTCCCAAAACGTGTTTTTAACATTGAGTTTTCCATAGGGCGGTTGGCCTCACTTTTAGCCCGAACGTCTGAATGGATTTGCACGAAACTTGGCAAAATTGTAGGGACTGGTAGCCCGATGTGCCTTTGCTAGGTCTCAATATATGTGCTCCATTGGATTTTGAGAAATTAACGTTCAAAAAAAGATATATATCTGTAACAGCGGACCGGGCAGCGCTCCGGTTCGCGGACTTTTCACGGTACGGAGCTTTGTGAAGCGAAGCTGATTGGTTCTCCGGCGTCTGTGAACATTCCAAACAGTCCGTAGCGGCCGCCATCTTGTCTCTCGGTAGGATCGAGAGACAAGAGGAGGCCAAAGCGAAGGGGCAAATGACCATAAGGGGGCATAGTAGATCCTCGCTGACCCCCTAGGTTTGATGTGGAGGTTTTAAAAGGGCCCCGCGGGGCAAAAAAAAAAAATAATAATAATAATCGAACGGCTGAATGGATTTGCACGAAACTTGGTAAAATATTAGGGACTGGTAGCCCGATGTGCCTTTGCTAGGTCTCAATATATGTGCTCCAGTGGATTTTGAGAAATTAACGTTCAAAAAAAGATATATATCTGTAACAGCGCTCCGCTTCGCGTAACGGAGGTTTGCGAAGCTGATTGGTTCTCCGGCGTCTGTAAACATTGCAAACAGTCCGTAGCGGCCGCCATCTTGTCTCTCGGTAGGATCGAGAGACAAGAGGAGGCCAAAGCGAAGGGGCAAATTACCATAAGGGGGCATAGTAGATCCTCCTTGACCTCTTAGGTTTGATGTGGAGGTTTTAAAAGGGCCCCGCGGGGCAAAAAAACAAAATAATAATAATAATCGAACGGCTGAATGGATTTGCACGAAACTTGGCAAAATTGTAGGGACTGGTAGCTCGATGTGCCTTTGCTAGGTCTCAATATATGTGCTTCAGTGGATTTTGAGAAATTAACGTTCAAAAACAAGATATATATCTGTAACAGCGCTCCGCTTCGCGGAGATAAAATTATATCTGTATTACCTAGCTGTTGCTAACACCAGTTAGCGACGGCTAGTAGGAGATAGCGACCATCTTGGGCCCCACTTTGCATGTGAGTGATATTTATCACTAATGATATGCAAAGTGGGCATGCCAAGATGTTAGTGACTGGAAACAGTCGCTAACATCGCTATCTCCTATTATCAACTTTTGGAAATATTCGCGATAAGCGCGAATATCTCCAAAAGCTAGCACCTGCCCTGAGCAGTTCTTAGCCATGTTATCCAATGGGAGGTGAATAACATGGCTAAGAGCATTAGCTTGGTAATGCATGAATATCGCTGAGTTTTCAGCGATATTAATGCATTGCGGTCGTTTTTTATCGTATTTGCGATAAACCTTGATAATAGCAAGGTTTATCTGCGATAATTTCTGACGATGCTTAGCGGTAAAAAAATGGTTGCTAAGCATCGTTAGGGATAAATATCGCTTAACTTTGGTAATATGCCCCAACGTCTGTTAACGTTCGATTCGAAGGAAATCAGGAAGTGTTGAAAAACATTGTCTGCGCCATCTTGCCTTTTTTCAAATGCCACACTTTTGTCGTGCACGGCAGTCATTTTAGATGCCTTGACCAGACCCACTCTGTGCACGCTGTCGATCCTTAGCATGGCTCCCCACCCTCGCAAGCATCTCCCCCAGGCAGTGGTCACCCCCGCTCTCTGTCTTATGCATGGGTAATAAACCACCCCCCATCTGCGCTGCTCTTCCCTGAGAATCACACCCTGTGCCCGCCCGACACCTCCCTTTCGCCCTATTCACTACCGCACCCTCTGACACTCCTTTTCCTCTGTGTCCGATTGTCCAGGCCGGTCCTAGGGTATCAGCTAGCCCTGCAGATGTAGTTTATGGCCCCAGCTGTAAAGAATCACCCCTCTTCAAAGGAGTTATAGTAGATCAAGGCCCACACTCGATGAGATCCGTCACAGCAGACGCGTTCCTATTATCTGAAAACCATCCTGTATTGTGATTGGGGAGGGGACCGAGCCTGAAGCGGAAGATTCCAGGGATGACTCTTTGTACATCAAAGTTTTTACAATTATGTGTCACATTAAAAATATATAGCACTCCAACAAAGTAGTAAGATTATAAAACTTTAATAACTTATAAATATATACAAGAAAACAAAAACACTAATAACATATAAACATTTTTAGGGAAAAACAACGAAGTAGCGGTCGGCTGTGCGAATAGTCCCAACGCAGCACAACGTCCAGATTTCTGGCGTGGGGCATCGCGGGGGGTGGGTCATCAGTAGCAAACTGTTGTGCGAATAGTTCCAAGGCAGCAGAACGATGGCACCAAGGTGATGTCCAGTAAGTTGCCGCACTGGTTTTGGTATCCTACAATGCTGCTCCGAATAACGGCGTGGGGCGCCCCGGGGGAGGCGGCGTGAACGGGCCTCTCCAGGTGGAGTCTCGTCTGTTGTAGTGGGGCGCCCCTTTACCGTTTCAGTTGCCATTCCGTCCGCTTTTGGTCCACTGTGTCAAAAGCCGCAATTCAGCTGAGTTGCGCCCACTCTTGCGGTGCAGCGATAGGCGGCTGTCACAGGACTCTCAAAATGGCGGCAGGCTGTTTCCTTTTTGGGCCTGGTCCACTGAAATGGCCCTGGGACACCTTGTAAATCGGACGCTTGTCTGCTAGGTCTTGGACCCCATTCTCGAAAGCGTCCCCTCCGCCTTGAGGATTCATCAAAAGTTTTGGGGGCCCCCGACTCCTGCAGGCTTCTGGTGGGGAGCGGCTGCCATGATTGCTCGCGGAATGACCACGACGGAGCCACGAGATGGTGGTGCTTTCATGGTGACGCCAGCTTCAGTCTGAAACATCCAGAAACAAGGTGGGGCTTTCATCGTTTGGGGAAAAAAAAAGTTTTCATCCAATGAAAAGTGTTGTTTTTAGGTCATATGATCAAGCCTTCCATCATTAGGAAACCAAAAGTAAAATGAACCAATGAAAAGTTTTATAAACAAGTCACATGACCTGTTATGCGGCATAGGGTATAAAATGCGGAGAAAATACGTTGGCACGTGAGGCGGCGTCAGTAGCGGACCGATGTGCGAATAGGCCGAAGGCAACACAACGCGCCAAGATCGGGATGGCACCGAGGTGGTGTCCAGCAAGTTGCATCACTGGTGTGGCCATCCTACAATGCTGAAAGTCGGCGTGGGGCACCCTGTTGGCCTGTGAGTTCGCGTCAGTAGCGGACCGATGTGCGAATAGGCCGAAGGCAGCACAACGCGCCAAGATCCGGATGGCACCGAGGTGGTGTCTAGCAAGTTGTCGCACTGGTGTGGCCATCCTACAATGTTGAAAGTCGGCGTGGGGCGCCCCGTTGGCCTGTGAGATGGCGTCAGTAGCGGACCGATGTGCGAATGGGGCCAAAGGCAGCGCAACAATATTTTCTGAATAGAAGACACCACAAGGCGCTGAGATGCCAAGATCCGGATGGCACCGAGGTGGTGTCTAGCAAGTTGTGGCACTGGTGTGGCCATCCTACAATGGTAAAAGTCGGCGTGGGGCGCCCTGTTGGCCTGTGAGATGGTGTCAGTAGCGGACCGATGTGCGAATGGGGCCAAAGGCAGCGCAACAATATTTTCTGTATGGAAGATACCACTAGGCGTTGAGATGCGAAGATCCGGATGGCACCGAGGTGATGTCTAGCAAGTTGCTGTACTGGTGTGGTCATCCTACAATGCTGAAACTCGGCGTGGGGCGCCCCATTAGCCTGTGAGATGGCGTCAGTAGCGGACCGATGTGTGAATAGGCCGGAACCAGCACAAGGCGCCAAGATCCGGATGTCACCGTGGTGGTTTCATAGTTGAGAGGCACTTCATCTGCAGTGGGGCGCCGAGATCCGGATGGCACCGAGGTGATGTCTAGCAAGTTGCTGTACTGGTGTGGTCATCCTACAATGCTGAAACTCAGCGTGGGGCGCCCCATTAGCCTGTGAGATGGCATCAGTAGCGGACCGATGTGTGAATGGGGCAAAGGTAGCGCAAGAATATTTTCTGAATAGAAGACACCACAAGGCGCTGAGATGCCAAGATCCGGATGGCACCGAGGTGGTGTCTAGCAAGTTGTGGCACTGGTGTGGCCATCCTACAATGGTAAAAGTCGGCGTGGGGCGCCCTGTTGGTCTGTGAGATGGTGTCAGTAGCGGACCGATGTGCGAATGGGGCCAAAGGCAGCGCAACAATATTTTCTGACTAGAAGACACCACAAGGCGCTGAGATGCCAAGATCCGGATGGCACCGAGGTGATGTCTAGCAAGTTGCTGTACTGGTGTGGCCATCCTACAATGCTGAAACTCGGCGTGGGGCGCTCCATTAGCCTGTGAGATGGCGTCAGTAGCGGACCGATGTGCGAATGGGGCCAAAGGCAGCGCAACAATATTTTCTGAATAGAAGACACCACAAGGCGCTGAGATGCCAAGATCCGGATGGCACCGAGGTGGTGTCTAGTAAGGTGCACTGGTGTGGCCATCCTACAATGCTGAAAGTCGGCGTGGGGCGCCCCGTTGGCCTGTGAGATGGCGGCAGTAGCGGACCGATGTGCGAATGGGGCCAAAGGCAGCGCAACAATATTTTTGGAATAGAAGAGACCACAAGGCTCTGAGATTCGGTTAGCACCGAGGTGGTGTCTAGCAAGCTATGCAGCTGAGTTGCGTGCGCACTTGCGGCGAATAGGTCGAAGGCAGCACAACAATGTTTTCTGAATAGAAGACACCACAAGGCGCTGAGATTCGGTTACCACCGAGGTGATGTCTAGCAAGTTGCCGCACTGGTGTGGCCATCCTACAATACTGCTCCGAATAACGGCGTTGGGTAACTGAAGGGGGGGGGGGAGGCGGCGTGAACGGGCCTTCCTAGGTGGAGGCTCGTCTGCTGTAGTGGGGCGCCCCTTTACCGTTTCAGTTGCCATTCAGCTGAGTTTCGGCTGCTCTTGATGCTACAGCGACAGGCGGCTGCAACAGGACTCTCAAAATGGCGGCCTGTTCTTTGGATTTGGGCCTGGTCCACTAAAATGGCCCTGGGACACCTTAGAACTCGGACGCTCGATTTTTTTTTCCTTTCCTGTACATGCAAAAAAAGGTAAATGCCCGGTACGTTACACGCTTCATCTGCCACGATGAACTCTCCAGAGGAACCGAAAAAAAATATAGTTATGGTAACTATACCATGCATCGTCATATGGAGAGGTGGCACCAATTAATTATAAAAAATAATCAATCACACTTCCATTTTGAGGCTGAGGGGTTGGGTCCGAGGATGAGGATCTCTGTCTTGTCCGTGTTCAATTTTAGCCGGCTTTTTTCCATCCAGTCGGCGACAGCCTTCATACCACAGTGGAGGTTGGCTTTGGCGGTGAGGGGGTCCTTGGTGAGGGAGAGGATCAGCTGGGTGTCGTCAGCGTAGGAGATTATGTTGAGGTCGTGAAGTCTGGCGATGCGTGCGAGTGGTGCCATGTAGATGTTGAAAAGCGTCGGGCTGAGGGATGATCCTTGCGGGATGCCGCAGATGATCTTGGTGGCTCCTGAGTGGAATGGGGGAGGCGGACTCTTTGGGTTCTGTCAGAGAGGAAGGAGGTGATCCAGTCCAGGGCCTTGTCGTGGATCCCTGCGTGGTGGAGGCTTGTGCATAGTGTGTGATGGCAGACGGTGTCGAAGGCGGCGGAGAGGTTCAGGAGGATGAGGGCTGCTGTCTCGCCGTTGTCAAGTAGGATTCTGATGTCTTCTGTGGCGGCGATGAGGGCGGTCTCGGTGCTGTGGTACTTGCAGAAACCTGACTGTGAGGGATGGAGGATTCTGTTGTCTTCCAGGTGTCAGGTGAGTTGGGTGTTGGCGATCTTTTCAATGACCTTCACCGGGAACGGAAGCAGGGAGATGGGCCGGAAGTTCTTGAGGTCGCTCAGGTCTGCCTTGGGTTTCTTCAGTAGGGCGTTAATCTCTGCGTGTTTCCAGCTCTCAGGGAAAGTCGCGGTCTTGAAGGAGAGGTTAATGATGTTGCACAGGTGGGGGGTGATGGATCTGTCGGCCTTGTTGACGATGTGGTGGGGAAGAGGGTCGGATGGGGAGCCTGAGTGGATAGTGCTCATGGTTTTGACGGTGTCCTCGGTGGTCACGCTGGACCATGCTGTGAGGTGGTCGTGGTGGATCGGTGGGTCCGGCGTGGTGGAGTTGGCGGGGTTCGTTCGAGGATTGTGGATGTCGGTGATCTTGCGGTGGAAGAAGGCAGCGAGGGCGTCGCACAGGGCTTGTGACGGCGGGATGCCGTTGGTGCAGGAGCTAGGGTTTGAGAGTTCCTTCATGATGTTGAAGAGCTCCTTGCTGTTGTGTGCGTTGTTGTCAAGGCGGTCCTTGAAGGAGGCCTTCTTGGTGGTCCTGATGAGGTGGTGGTGGTTGTGGATGGCGTCTTTGAGGGCTGCGTGGCTGTTGTGCATTTTCTCATCGTGCCAGGTATTTTCCAGTCTCCTACAGGTGTGCTTGGAGGCTAGGAGCTTCGGGTTGAACCAGCTGCCTCTCTGGCTGGTGTCTCTGTGGGTGTGCTGTCTCATTGTGGCTAAGGTGTTGGCGCAATCTTCCATCCAGAGTCTGAGGGTGCGGGCCCCCTCCTCGGGGTCGGGTTGGCCGATGGGTTGAGTGCGAGGGGTGTTTGTAGAAGTTCCTTGGTGATTTTGCCCCAGCGACATCTAGGGATCTGTAGGGTGTGGTGATGTGAGACGGGTTTCCTGAAGGTGAAGTGGACGCAGTGGTGGTCGGTCCTGGTGAGTTCGGAAGCGTGGATGAAGGCAACGTGGGGGCTGGAGGAGAAGATGGCATCAAGCGTGTGGCCGGCGATGTGGGTAGGTGTCGTGACAATCTGTGTTAATCAGAGGGTGGTGAGGTAGTCGATCAGGGAGGAGGAGTTGCTGTCGTTGTTGTTATCCAGGTGGTAGTTCAGGTCGCCAAGGAGGATGTAGTCGGTGGAGGTCAGTGCGTGCATGCTGATGAAGTCGGCGATGGAGTTGCAGAATTGGGGACGGGGTCCGGGTGGTCTGTAGACGAGGGTGCCTCTTAGGGTGGTCTTGAGGTCCGTGTGTATCTGGTTGTGCATGTGTTCGGCGGTGTTGAGGGTGTCGGTGGTGTTCGTAGAGACCCTGATGGTGTTCTTGTGGATGATGGCGATTCCTCCGCCGACTCCGTTGGTGCGGACTCTACGGATGATCTTTTATCCGTTGGGGATGGCCACTGCGATGTCTGGGGCGGAAGCTTCGTTCATCCAGGTCTCGGTCAGGAAGGCTATGTCTGGTGATGTGGAGTCGAGCAGGTCCCAGAGCTCGACGGCGTGTTTGCGTGCGGAGTGGGTGTTGAGCAGGATGCATCGGAGCTGGTTGGGTTCAGTCGTTGCGGGCGTCTCGGCGTCTTCGAAGCAGGAGAAGCTGCAGTTCCGGTAGGTGAAGGTGCCGTGGGTGCTCCTGGGGGCAGCCTTGTGGAAGTTTAGTGGCCGTCCGTGGTTGAGAGCGATGAGGGTGTTTGCATCGTACCGGATGCGGGCTACCTGGATGGTGCATGGTCCAGGGGTCGTGGAGCTGGGCGCGGTCCAGGCGCGGACGGGCGCAGACGGGCTTGCTGCGCCAGCGGCGTCCCCGCTGCGCGCGCCCGCTGTGCGGCCTCGCATCGGCCACCATAAATGGAGGAGTGGGGAGGGAGGCTCAGCTGGGAGGCGGGGGAACAGGTACGGACGGCGAATGAGCAGCAGGGGGGGCGGGGCCACAGGGGAGGCAGCGGCGGGAGACCAGGGAGGTGCACGGGGTACAAAACGGAAGGGGGCTGGGGCCACGGGCACAGCAGGCAATCGGGCAGAGAAACAAACAGAAAAACGGGAGCACAGGAAACAGGAAAGTCAGGAGGCAGAAATCAGCAGCACTCAGTGGCGGAGCTGCAGCAGGAGGGGAGCGACCTACCGGAGGGTCAAGGGTCACCTGTTTGGCATTAAACTTTGGCAGGTTTGTCTCGTGGCTGTTGGAGAAACTTTATTTTGGATCAACATGGGAGTATTAGCCTTCTTTTTGTCTGCTGGGTCTTTTGTTACCTTGGTGGTACGGAAGCAGGAGACGTTGTACTTGATTTTATATCGTCCACTAACAATGTCAAAATATTTGGCAGGGTGCTCAAACTTTCTATTATTTGACCACAGGTGCACATGGTGGCTGAAAAAGGGTATGTGGTCTGGACTCAAGTAGTTGTATTATTTAGGTGAGCCAATTTTGTATCAATGCCTGATTCATAGGCCACTAGTATGTTCAACAATTCAACTTGAATGTCTAGCTTCTTTGACTGATAATTCAGGGTACCCACTTAGGCTTGAAGAGTGGTTAATAGTGTGGCCCAATTTTACGTTGATTAAATAACTTGGTTTAAAATAGAAAAATGAAAAAAGGCCTTGCTATCACATGGCTCTTGTTTGCCGACTTCTTTCTGTTGTGACTGTGACCATGTTGGAGAATTAGACAACGTTGTAGCATCTTGTATATTTGCTGTAATGTGTTTTAGCATGGGTCTTTTTGAACTGGGTAAGTTTTCATAAATTTGTTCAATTGAAGCATGGTCTAGTGGTGCTAGTTTAGAGTAATGTTATTTAACTAGTCTGAACCGTGTGGTTATCAGCGAAAACTTGGTCTAAAATCATGTTGTTGACTAATGGATGCAACCAGTTTTGATCCATTGGCTTGGTAAAATTGAATACCCTTGTATGATTTAGAATTTTGCTATTGCTTCTGAGTTTGCAACTGAACCTGAAATGTTTTAATGAGTAATTTTTTTGTGGAGTTGAGTAAACTTTAGCAGTTAACAAGAAATTCTGAAAGGAACCCACTTTGTTATAGCTTTGATGGGACTGCTTTAATTCTGGAACAGAAAGATCAGTAGATGAACACTGACAGGACTGCACAAAACTGTGTTCAGAGACATTTTTGTTCTGTGTTTGAGGCCGTGCTGGTGGTGAACCTGGGTCCCCAGGATTGATTTGTTGGATTGTAATGACTGCCAACTGTTGTTGGGGATTGTCGGGAAGTTCACTTACTGAATCTCTTTTGTTTTGTTTCAAGTCCTCGAGATCTGAAAGCTGAGTTATTGGTTTGGATGATCCAGGAAGATCACTTGTGCTAAAGGAGAGGGGTACTTGAGAAAACAAACTTGTTTGGGTTTTCTGTATTTTTGGTAAACATCTGTGGTATTGGAGAAAACAGACAACCTGGTCCTGGAATGTTCTTAACTTTGTGTTTTGTGTAGGAAGTTCCAGTTGTTTTCTTCTCGTCCTGCGGAGGGTTGTCTGGGGAGTATCATCCTGAAAGTCACTTATCTTATTATCTTTGGGTGGCTGGGGGTTCTATGTGAACCCTCAAAGTTTTATTGTGCGGGGGTATAAAGGATGGTAAAAATGACATCTTAACAAAAAAGTATCATCTCTGGCACTGCTTGAGGTCAAATTAGGTGATTAACAGGAGAGGAGGGTGTACCTCAGAGGTGTTGATCCGGGAAGCCAGTAAATATAGTAAGGAAAACTAATATGTTAAATGAAGGGAGGATCACTGTTGTACTTGCATGAGGTGGCTGCACGAACATCAGTGAATTGGCCAAGATGAGGCAGTCAGGCTCATGAGTGTAGAGTGTCAGGGACTGGCGGAAAAGGGTGGGGGAGATCACAGCTGTGGAAGATACATCAACAACTGTGCTGCCACTTCCGCGCCTAGCGGGACTCAAACTTGAGCTGCCAGAACTATTTCCTGGGATCTCGTCAAAATCTGCTTGGTCCCGAAATTAAGCCCGCACATATCAAATGGAGCTTCAGCACGAGGATTTGTTCTGTACCAGTTCCTGAGGCCTCCGACTACCAACAATCAAACTCTGGCTGCTGCCCAGGTGGAGAAAAAGTAGAGAGAAGAGGGAGGGAAAAGCTGTGAACGTAAGGGAGGAACTGATTAAGACATTGATCCTTAATGTTTAGTACCCAAACACAATATAAGACACAGATTTGATGCCTATTTTAATATAAAATAGGCAATAAAACAAAATGAAATATGAGTAGTTGATTCAATACCTATGAAAGAATCTGTGAGGTGAAAAGTGAGAACACAGTTCAGGCTCTGGACTTCAAGTGGCAAGGTCCCAAAATCTTGCTAATTTTCAGAATGAGTACTGAGCAGTACGCTTGGTTCATCTATTCCATAACCAAATTATCATTAATCATACAATATGAGAAGTTTAATTTAGCTATAGCCTACATTTTCAAGTCTTTGAAGAGATTCATAACTCAGGTAAGAACCAATACAAAGGATCTTGTGATGCAGGGGACGTGATGGCTCGTCGTCACCAGAATAAATGCTTCCCCACTACCCTACGAAACAGTTTTGGTGAGGAAGCATCCATAGGGGCAAAACAACTGGGATAAAGAAAGACAAGTGCTCCATAGTACAAAGCAGCTACTGTCAAGTCTGATCTCCAATTATCTGGCACCAGCAAATGTTTCACTTCAAGCTTCATAAACACTAGCCACAGTTATACCACTCAACATAATTACCCTCTGTACAGTACCTATACTACTGATACACTTCACCTTGGATTGAACCTAATCTTGCATTTTGCTGTTGCACTGTTGTTATCCTTCCAGTCCTTCAGCCTCTTATTTTCAGACTTAGAGAGCCTAACAATGATTGTATGAACAACCACTGTACCACTAAGTTTCACTACACATGTATATGGTTCAATAAACTACTGGTTATGCATGCACTTTACTAACATACCTGGTTATGTCCTTTC
This sequence comes from Lissotriton helveticus, assembly GCF_964261635.1. Taxonomy (NCBI): domain Eukaryota; kingdom Metazoa; phylum Chordata; class Amphibia; order Caudata; family Salamandridae; genus Lissotriton; species Lissotriton helveticus. The sequence goes on from NC_136068.1 coordinate 270,887,094, forward strand.
AGTTCCCTATCTTTGTTGTTTCTCTTTTCTTTCTATTTCGCGTGTCACAGGTCTGACCACAAGACCATTCAGAAGTACCGTATTTTCTGGCGTATAAGACGACTTTTTAACCCTTGAAAATCTTTTCAAAAGTTGGGGGTCGTCTTATACGCCGGTATCATTTAATAAGCAAGTGAATATAGCCCTAACCCTATATTTTAAAAGGAAAAGTAGGGGTCGTCTTATACGCCCAGTCGTCTTATACGCCAGAAAATACGGGTATTTACGGTGAATCATTACTTCTTGTGAAACTGGAATACTGAGAGATGTTCATGTTTTAGTAGCTAGTACTAAAAAAGTTGTGGACAACTCGCCATGTACACTGATGTAGGTATGCTGTTGTAAATGTGTTTTGTGCTTCAATACCACTGAATTATTTCATGTGCGCGCTTTGTTCCTACTTGAGTGTGCGCGATACATTGTAGGCCAAGGTAGACAGTGGCTTATCATGTAATTTTTTTTGTTCATTTGCTGACTTTGCTTTTACTTTCTCTTTCAGGGCTGGATAGCACTGTGCAGGACCAAGGCAACATTTCAGGAGTAGTCAGAGGAGACTTTGTCATGTAAGTAGCTATGCTATTTGGACTGATGGATGTTAGCTGTGTTCCTTGTCTGGCCTTGATTGTCTAGTAAGGCCCTCTAGATACAAGTGTGGTTTAAAAAAACATGTATCCATTCTGACGATTCAGATTTGCTGTTCTTGAAAGAACTGGGGCCTGATTACGAGTGGGCAGTTATGTTCCCTCCGGGTCACAATTATGAGTTGTTAGATAGTCAGACATCTGATAACTATCGGATTCGTTCACTGCTTAATTTGATCCAGTGGGGTCCAGTGCTCTGCACTGGCACTTAAGTGTCAACACCGGCATATATGACAGTCTGCCACATGGTGGCATTGTCTAATTTAGAGATGAGCACAGCAACAGATGTTTATTAATGAATTATGCATTGGAATGACTAATACCTGCTGCCCAAGCCCTTCTTATAGCTTTGGGAACCTGGTATAATCTGACGTGTCATACTTTTAGGAGTTTAATTGTTTAATAGTTTTGTTGTGGCAGTGCTGGCAGGTGCAATTGGTGGTGTAAGCAGTAGTGGACTCCTTACAGGTTAAACCTGCAGAAATTTACCATGAGAAAAGCATGCGCTCTTTACCAAATCATGCTGATTTGGGGGTGTTTAACACCAAAATCTGGATGTTATACCCCACCAACTTATAATGGGTGCCATTTATTTCACCAGATAAATAACGTAGCCTGTGGTATAGTTTTTTTTATCAGGTGCAATATATAGCACCTCAACTAATAATCAGTGCCTAGGAGTGCCAAATGAACTTTTGTGGTTTCAGGTCACGAAAGATTACCTGAGATTTCATGTCTCGCAAAATTGACACAACGGAGAAATGTAAAAGCTTGATTAGGTGGAAGCATTGTACTTCCAAGCAATTCCTGGAAGTTTGTCAAGGTTTGCCTGTAATGCCATCTATCATTACCCATATTACTGACACTTGCATGACAGAATGATCACTGACAGTCAGTCATAGGTAAGCTGAGAGACTGTTCTCTAATGTAAGATTTAAGTCTGTGAAATAGCTTTACAAGAGCTCAGTTTTGCAGTGCCTTGTTAGTGTTCATTTTGCTATGTGGGGCCCCTTCCTTTACGCCACGAGCAGACTATGAGATAACTCTTCTATCCGATTTCTGAACCTGTTATGCAGAGACGTTTTAATGCATGGGAAAAGAGGACAATTGCCCAGATCTCCAACTTTCTAAGGGGCCCAAGTGAAAGTGAACGCTATCTGTTGCTCACCTCTGTCTATTTCGGTATGTTACCCTTAAAATAATAATTCAATATTGTTAGGCAACATGGGGCTTGAATTAGCAAAAACAGGTAATAACATGCAAAGTTGTTCCTAACAGGGATCCCCAAAATATGCCTTTCTCCAGAAACACAAAATACTTAAGATGACACTACTGTTATGTCTGTGAAGACTTAGGGGCTCATTAGGATGGCGGACGGAAGGACGACCGCCGTCCTGGACTAGGCGGAAAAAGCCTTTTTCCGTCCGCCTGCCGCGGACAGTCCGACCGCCATATTAGGATGGGAAACACTGCCAAAACTCCGTACGCGGCGGAAGAGAACGCACCGCCGCGGAATCACACCCGACCCTGCGGCGGACGTAACCAATCCAGAGACACCACCGTACGGAATGACGTCTCCTACCGTGTCCCAAATCACGATGGCGGAAAACACACATACAACCGCTGCGGAAAAACAACCTGCCTGAACATGGCGGATTCCCCACAGCTAACAAACCACACATTGCGAAGATACCCACCACAAGCAGCTCGCCCACATGGACCCAGCGCTACACGCTTTTCCGATACTCTTCGCGATCCTCCACCAGCAAGTCATGGACCATCATCGACGACGACGCAGGTACGCTACACACCATTTACTGTCGGAAGGGGAGTATCTGTCAGGGCTGTGACGTTGGGAGGGGGAGTGTCATGTCACAGGAAATACATTGACGAACGCACCAAAATATACACAATTGAAGTACACAACCAGGAATGACAGCGACAAACCACAAAACATGATTTATTACCTTTATTCAACATAATAGGTGCATAATATCAGAATATCCAAGAGCATGGGCATTGGGTACAACAGATCATGTACATCACTGGCATCACATGAGTGGGTGTAAGTGCATCAACAGTCCATTGCACTGAACAGGTCCATGAGAGGCAGTACATGAGAGGGGCTAAGTGCATCAACAGTCCATTGCACTGAACAGGTCCATCAGAGGCAGCACATGAGAGGGGCTAAGTGCATCAACAGTCCATTGCACTGAACAGGTCCATCAGAGGCAGCACATGAGAGGGGCTAAGTGCATCAACAGTCCATTGCACTGAACAGGTCCATCAGAGGCAGCACATGAGAGGGGCTAAGTGCATCAACAGTCCATTGCACTGAACAGGTCCATCAGAGGCAGCACATGAGAGGGGCTAAGTGCATCAACAGTCCATTGCACTGAACAGGTCCATCAGAGGCAGCACGTGAGAGGGCAGAATGCAGTATCAGAACAGCAACAGGGCATTGTGGACAACAGAGCAGGTACATCAGAGACAGCACGTGAGAGGGCACAATGCAGTATCAGAACAGCAACAGGGCATTGTGGACAACAGAGCAGGTCCATCAGAGGCAGCACGTGAGAGGGCAGAATGCAGTATCAGAACAGCAACAGGGCATTATGGACAACAGAGCAGGTACATCAGAGGCAGCACGTGAGAGGGCACAATGCAGTATCAGAACAGCAACAGGGCATTGTGGACAACAGAGCAGGTACATCAGAGGCAGCACGTGAGAGGGCAGAATGCAGTATCAGAACAGCAACAGGGCATTGTGGACAACAGAGCAGGTACATCAGAGGCAGCATGTGAGAGGGCACAATGCAGTATCAGAACAGCAACAGGGCATTGTGGACAACAGAGCAGGTACATCACTAGCAACACAAGTACGTGTTTCAAGCCACCCGTCCCAAGGACAACAACAGTGTAAGGCTGGTTACAATGGACAATGTACACTCCATGTGAAAAGACATGTGAGTGAAGTGAACAGCACCTCACATCACAGAATCAGGTGGACTGCTTGAACTATTAATCAAAAAGGTCCACCTCGAAGAGGATCTGTGTATATCCAGTTGTTAATGGAATACACACAGTGTGTTAAAATACCCCTCACACACCAAAAGGGCCCTTGGTGTCATGCTTCATCATTGGGGTCTTCCCGCCCGGCTGCTGGACGGGGCAGTGCTGCGACAAGCGACTACGCTGGAGCACCTTTTGAATGTGGGTGCTATGTGAGTGAGTTGGAGTGAGTGTCAGTAGGGTCAGGGGTGAAGTAATAAAGTGATGTTTAAAAAATACCTGGCCTAGTGATAGAAAAAACTATTTAATAAACACTGGCTGGTATCAATAAAAATGTGGTGTCGGAAAGGTTAAGCGGGTTAATGGGCTTACTTTCCTGTGCGGGTCAACATGTTTCGGGGCGCCATGCCCCTTCGTCAGGACCGAGGTCAGATCCCCCTGTCACTCACTCATGTATTTTCACAAAAAAGGTGCATGTACAAAAGAGTCTAGTGGTGATTCTATTATATCAATGTATATAGATATACATTTTATATTTATACACTTCCCTTGCTAATGCTAAGATACTGTTGTGGTATGCTTGGGTAGGTGAGGAACAATACCCCATGAGCCAACACTGGACAAGAGGGTATATGGGGTTCCAGTAAACCCCCAGCCTCGTTGTGCTTCCTCCTCCGTCCGTGGCTTCCGTGACAATCACGGAAGCCACGTTGGCTCATGGGGCATTGTCCCTCACCTAGGGCCAAGGGCCCTTTTGGTGTGTGAGGGGTATTTTAACACACTGTGTGTATTCCATTAATAACTGGATATACACAGATCCTCTTCGAGGTGGACCTTTTTGATTAATAGTACTTTCGCAAGAGGAGGACGTGCCCACCTCGGTGCCACCCAGCACCACCTCTTCTCTCCCTTCTTTTGATTTCCTTACTGGACTGCTTGAACTACCTGCCTCGGACACACTGCCAGCACCAGTAACAGGAGTGTGAGACACAGCCACAGCTCGAGTGACTGACACATGAGCCACAGACCCAGACACACTGCCAGCACCAGAAACCGGAGTGTGAGACACAGCCACAGCTCGAGTGACTGACACATGAGCCACAGACCCAGACACACTGCCAGCACCAGAAACCGGAGTGTGAGACACAGCCACAGATGTAGTGACTGACACATGAGCCACAGACCCAGACACACTGCCAGCACCAGAAACAGGAATGTGAGGCACAGCCACAGCTCGAGTGACTGACACATGAGCCACAGACCCAGACACACTGCCAGCACCAGAAACAGGAGAGGGCACAACTGAGACAGTGCTACTACATGATGCATGACAGCAAACAACAGACACAGTGCCACTATCTGACACATGAGAGTCAACTGCATCTGCGCCACTGGTACAACTGAAATGACGAGCCACAGGGCTGAATGGGCCAGGAGGGAGGGTGGCTCTGGGAGCTGGGGATAGCTGTACTGGAGCGACATCGGGGTGTTCATGTGTCAATGGTGTGTGTCTACGTTTCTTAGGGATATATGAGGGCACCCTGGACATGACAGGACTGGCAAGTGGTGCGGACTCAAATGAAATATCACCCACCAAAGGTGGAGCATCTGCTGCTGGGGGTCTGCTCTATGGGGACGTGCTGGAGCCTGCTTGTCGTTTGCTGTGTGCCTGACTTCTGGCCTCTGCATCATGTTTAATGGGGGATGCAACAACAGGGTACTCCTTCCTCTGCTTCTGACGGGCCTGGATGGGAGTGGAGGTATGGGGGGACTCCACCGCGGACACATCTTTACTACGTTCCCTCAACAACATCAGCCGCAGTGCAGCCAGGGGTGATGTATGCCTGTCCTTGATGGAGCTAGTGTCTATGGGAGAAGCCCTGTCCCTTGGATGTGCCTTGGCCGTAGGAGGTGTCCTGTCCCTGGAAGTTCCCTGTTCCCTGGGCGGTGCCCTGTCCCTGGGTGCAGACTTTTCCCTTGTAGTGTACCTGTCTCTAGAAGCAACCTTGTCCCTGGGAATGTCCCTGCTCTTGGGAGTTGCCCCTTCCTTTGTAGTGTCCTTGTCCTTGGGAGTGTCTCTTCTCTTGGGAGTTGCCCCTTCCTTTGTAGTGTCCTTGTCCTTGGGAGTGTCTCTTCTCTTGGGAGTTGCCCCTTCCTTTGTAGTGTCCTTGTCCTTGGGAGTGTCACTGCTCTTTTGAGGTGGCCTTGCCTTTGTAGTGTTCTTGTCCCTGGGAGTGTCCCTGCTCTTAGGAGTTGGACCTTCCTTCGTGGTGTCCTTGGTAGTGTCCCTGGACTTGGGAGTTGCCCTTCCCTTGGGATTACCTTTTGTGGGTGATGCCTGTGTAGCATGTGAAGCCATTTCCACCCACACCCCTTGAGGATCCTGTGTGTCATCTCCAGTGTAGCTCACGTCATGTTTGGTGCCAGATTTACCAGTCCGAGGGGATGGGGTCTGTGCTCTCCGTGCCCTGCCCTGCTGCCTGTTGCTGCTCCTAGTGCAATAACCTGTAAAAGAGTCCTGCTCTGAGAAGTCACTCCCCCCTGAGACATCAAGTGGTGTGGATGGGGGAACAGAAGTAGCACCCTGTCTTTGCGACTGTACAATGGCAGAAGACACAGTGTTTGCCAACGACTGAACTGTTCTGTGTAGACCAGCAACATCGCCATGCATACCTTCCATGAATGCCACCACCTGTCCCAACTTCCTATCGTGGTCTTGGAATGCATTGATCATGTTGGTCTGCCCTACACACCGCTGTCGCAGCAGATCAACAGCCTCTGCACAAAGTGCACTTTGTGTCACTGGGGCAGGGGCGGCGGTTCCTGCACCGAAGGCAACTCTGCTCCCCCTCCTCTGGCGAGCACGAGCAGTACATGTTGTATTGGGTGGCAGTGTGGGCCCTGTGTGCTGTGTCCCGACTGAAGGTGTCGATTGCCCACTCCCTGTCTGTGCCAACAGTGCGGACTCACCAACACTTTCTGAGGATGAGGACGATGGTGTTTCCACATGTGAGTCCTCAGGGACGGTCCTGTCCCCCTCTCCGGGGCTGCCCTCTACAGTGTCAGTCTGCGTGTGTGTGACCTCTGATCCAGAAGCATTGCCACCACTCATCTCTGTCGTCTGTGGGTCAGTGCCCTCTGCCAAAGCTGAAATAGAGAGAAACGAGGTGTGAGTAAGTGCCACACTCACGTACTTAAGGACAACAGATCTAGGATTCCATTACATACATAGTACATGTAGCACACATCCTGCACACGTCCCACCCCTACCAGTCATCCTCACATCAAAGAACCGGTGTTGGCTGTCAAACATGAACATGGCAAGTGCCTGTAGATCTGCACACATGTCATACCATGGGACCACAGACCTCAACGCCATGTCCTGGAACCCTCAACTACTAAGCAAGTGGGCTGTCCACCTGGCGGACATGGATGCCAACGCTTACTCCGCTAATGGCACCAGCATGGTTTTTCAGCTAAACATACAAATCACGGAAGCCACTACTGTGTGTGAGCACCAATACATGCTTTGCTGGCCCAAGTCACATACACATACATTCTGATTACCGCTAGTTTGCTGTGGATCCCCACTCAGCCGGGTGGACAGGTCAGGATGCGTCACAGCAATGATACAGTGCATAAGAGGGGTCATGGTTCGGCGGGCCAGACGTGTAGATCTTGGAATCATCCCCAGTGTCATCTCCGCCACATTCTTGCTAAGCCTGGAAATGTCGTCCCAGCGCTTGTGGCAGTGTGTGTGTCATCTATTGCACCACCCCACTGCCCGTACATCACGTGCTATGGTCCTCCACACGGCCTTGCGAAGGTGCAGCTTTACCTACCATGATGGGGGACAAGAGGGTAACGTAAGTGGACAGTATGACATGCACAAACATCGTAGTAACACGTTTCTACATGCAGCCATGCTCAGCACTACACATGTGAAGGTCCCACAGCACACCGCCAGGCTTGCAGAAGACAGGAGCCACTGAACACCTCATGGCCAACAACATGTACACCACTGTACTTACCACCTGTCCGGGTGCACCGTAGAGCCGTTGGTAGTGGCTGAGCACACCGTCCACAAGGACATCCAGCTCCGCTGCGGTGAAGGGACGAGACCGGCTCTCTCGCACTCCCTGCATGGCAAGGTCCTGGACTGTGGCACAGCAGCAGCAGCCGTTGGTCAGCTCAGCAGCAGCAGGTCGAGGTGATGGTCACAGGCAGCAGCCATTGGTCAGCTCAGCAGCAGCAGGTCGAGGTGATGGTCACAGGCAGCAGCCGTTTGTCAGCTCAGCAGCAGCAGGTCGAGGTGATGGTCACAGGCAGCACTGGATCAAAGCAGTGAATGTGTGCTTGTGAAAGTCACACATAGATAGGGCCCAGAGGCCATGTCAGTGGCACACGTCGCCAGCTATTGGTTCCCCCTGGATGCCTCATATGAAAAGGGCCAATGACAGGCCCTGGTGTGGTGGTGCACTGTTTCCGCCATTATCGATGGCGCATACGTGCCCCGGGGTACCTCTTCCCATTGGCTACCTGTGCACGTGCCGTCACGGACACACATCGGCAACCGCAAGTGCGCACTTCCGCGACGGTTGGATGTTTTGCAACAATGTTCAATCAGCGGCGCCACCATGGCGGTGCACGCATTCCGTGGGGGTGGTGCAGGCCAACACATACTTGTGATTATGGAAATCAAAATGGCAGTTCATGACCCCCCTTACCGTCACATTGCATCATCCACCGTAGACCGACCGTGTGGTTTGTGCGTGCAAGTAACAATGGTGGGGGTACACATGGATTCAGTGTATGCGTATGTGTGTTGCCTCTTGTGTGACCATGCATGTAATGTGAGGATGCTCACCATTGTAGGAGTGGTAATTGGTGCATGAAGTTATGGAGTGTGTGTAGCATTATTGTATTGTGTGTGCACGTGCATGTGTGTCTGTGATGACGCTTGTCCACATTAGGGTCATTAGGCATGTCTTGTTGGCAGTTCTTTTGACGTGTGAGTACGTTACATTGTACATGTTGGCACACATCATGTTGTTAGAGGCTGCACATTGTTTGCATGCTACTCTGTATTGTAGGTAATTGCAGACATGTCACACATATGATAATTGTCGTCGACTTTTCTCATTTTGATTGTGTTGTCCTACATGTGATAGAGTTGCACAGCTATGCGTTGTTGGTAAATTGACATCTACTACATCTACTCCCACACAGGAGGGCTCCTAATGTGCATCGCCCATACACTGTGCTGGAGGACATGGTTGACGAGGAGGTGATCAGGAAATTCCGGCTTGATCGACGTAGATTGCTGGGGCTTGTAGACCAATTGTCTCCTCATCTGCAGCCACGAAGAACATATCCTGGTTCCATTACACCCACAGCAAAGGTGATGGCGGCACTTCACTTCTTTGCAACTGGCACCTTCCAGTACACAGTTGGACATGCCGGGGGGATGTCACAGTCCATGTTCAGCATGGTACTGCGGTATGTTCTCAGGGCCATGATGATTTACAAGGATGATTACATCCATTTTCCACGGGCGGCAGAGTTGGCAGCAGTCAAAGCAGACTTCTATGCACTGGGCCAGATACCACACGTAGTGGGTTCCATTGATGGCACCCATATCGGTCTCATTCCACCCCGGGCACGTGAGCCTGTATATCGCAATAGGAAACACTTTCATTCGCTGAACGTGCAGGTGGTGTGCCTGGCCGACAACATCATATCACATGTGTGTGCCAGATTTCCAGGCTCCGCACATGACTCCCACATCATGCGGAGCAGCATTGTCCCCCAACTGATGGCAAATCTGTGACCAGAACGTGCGTGGCTTGTTGGTGAGTATGCTGTGGGGACAGTTGTGTATTCTGTGTGGCATGGGGTACCCACAAATCCTGGTAGTGATATCTGTGTCTGTCATCCCCCCACATAGGCGATTCAGCGTACCCAAACAGGCCGTGGCTGCTGAGTCCCATACGTAATCCAACTACAGCTGGTGCAATGCGATACAATGATGCCCATGGAAGGACACGTAGAGTGGTGGAACGTACTTTTGGACTGCTAAAGTCTAGGTTTCGCTGCCTGGATAAAACCGGAGGAGCCCTGCCTTACTCACCAGGCAAAGTATGCAGGATCGTGATTGCCTGCTGCATGCTCCACAACCTGGCCGTGCGCAATGACATTGAACGGAACTTGGACCCTGAAGACCAACAAGTCCCACGGCCTCCCATCCCACCCATGTCGACTGATGAGGATAGTGGTGAAGAAGAAGGTGTGGACCAGAGGCGTCAGCTCATTGATCGCTATTTTCCTTGAATGTGAGTGACTACCTCTTGTGCAGGTTGACAATGCGTGATGTATGTTTGCTGGTGGTGTGTGGATGTGGTGTTTGGAAGCTGGCTGTTCTGGTATGTTATGTTTGCATGTGTGTGTTGTATTCCATGATGTGTGTCCTCTCATCCACAGATTTGGTGGTCAGTGTGGTTTGTGGTATGTTGCAGTACAGTGTGTTGTGATGGGTGTGAATCAGTTTCCTGACGTGTGTTTGTTGTCTCTCATTTTCCCTAGGTCACTCCCACTGAGGCATAATTCTCACCTACATAGTTCCCTGCGCCTGTTGACGTCTGATTCAGATACAATCATGTGATTAAAACATGGAGCCAACACATAATTGAGTGTGTAAGTGAAATTTATTTACAGGTTGTGAATTGATGCAGGTGGATATTTACAAGTAAGTGTTGGGTGGGGGAGTGTGAGTTGAAGGTCATGGTAGATGAAAAGACCGTGGTGACACCACATTGGGTGATGTCCAGCTAGTCCAGCAGACCGGTGCCAATACTTGGCGTTGTGGGACAGGATAGTTGGTGGGTGAATGGCAGGGTCAGGCACGGTTAATGTCATTTGCGGCCCCTCTTTGGGCGGGTGGATGGTGCATCCCCGCTGCCCTCACCTACTTCCAGCCTCGGACGGCCCCTCCGTCTTGTAGCCGGAGCAGAGACAGCTGGGGGGCAGGTTGGTCAGGGGCCACATCCGTGTCCATGGGCTCAGGTGGCGATGGCGATGGTGTTGGCGACCGTGGCGGCTGGGCACTTGGCTGAGGGGGGGTGTTGCGGGAAAACCAGTCCCTCCACAGTGATGTTACCTGGCCCATGATGTCCACTAGTTGCCCTATGCGCCTGTCAATTGACCGCAACTGATTTGTGTTCTCCACTGAGTCCTGGTGGGCACGGTCAGCCTGTGCCTGCCCCCGGTCATAGGAGGCCTGGACTCTGGCTAGGGCTTCCAGTGTTTCTGCAGCAGGATGGGGTGGGTGTCCTTCCACACCTCGCCGGTGAGAGGCACTCCTGTGGGTGAGATGTGGCCTCTGGTCTGTCCTTTGCCGTCCACTCTCCCTGCTTGGCTGGGATGTAGATGGGCCTGCGTCCTGCGATGGTTCAGGCAGGGGGGCACAGGCAGGAGTGGTGGTACAGGTGGTGGTGGCGGTGGTGGCTGCACAGGTCACTATGGCAGGTGTCGGTGGGGTGACACAGGCCAAGGTTGTGGAGGAAGGGATGTCCTGTGAGCCAGATGGCCTTGGGAGTCGGCTTGGGCCCCTTCGTCCTCCGCACCGGAGCTGACAGTGGGATCGTCCCCAGAGAGTCCGTGCTGTGAGTGTGGTGACTGTTGCAGGCGGTTGCTGGTTTCGCCAGTCAGGTTGCGATCACCTGAGGGACAAGATTTTAATGATAAATGCAGTGGACATGACATGTTTTAATCTTTCATATATTACATATCACTGACCTCTCTACACACCCCACCCAACTCCCAACACACCCCTCCCACCTCCCAACACACACCACCCACCTCCAAACACACACCACCCACCTCCCAACACACACCACCCACCTCCCAACACACCTCACCCACCTCCCAACACACGCCACCACCCTCCCTGTGGACATGGGGGCCTGTTGGGATTCGTAGTGCTGGTCTCTCACACACACCACCCACCTCCCAACACACCCCACCCACCTCCCAACACACACCACCACCCTCCCTGTGGACATGGGGGCCTGTTGGGATTCGTAGTGCTGGTCTCTCACACACACCACCCACCTCCCAACACACCCCACCCACCTCCCAACACACACCACCACCCTCCCTGTGGACATGGGGGCCTGTTGGGATTCGTAGTGCTGGGCTCTCACACACCCCACCCACCTCCCAACACACCCCACCCACCTCCCAACACACACCACCCACCTCCCAACACACACCACCACCCTCCCTGTGGACATGGGGGCCTGTTGGGATTCGTAGTGTTGGTCTCTCACACACACCACCCACCTCCCAACACACCCCACCCACCTCCCAACACACACCACCCACCTCCCAACACACACCACCACCCTCCCTGTGGACATGGGGGCCTGTTGGGATTCATAGTGCTGGTCTCTCACACACACCACCCACCTCCCAACACACCCCACCCACCTCCCAACACACACCACCCACCTCCCAGCACACACCACCACCCTCCCTGTGGACATGGGGGCCTGTTGGGATTTGTAGTGCTGGTCTCTCACATACACCACCCACCTCCCAACACACCCCACCCACCTCCCAACACACCCCGCCCACCTCCCAACACACACCACCCACCTCCCAACATACACAACCACCCTCCCTGTGGACAAGGGGGCCTGTTGGGATTCGTAGTGCTGGTCTCTCACACACCCATCCCACCTCCCAACACACCCCACCCACCTCCCAACACACACCACCCACCTCCCAACACACACCACCGCCCTCCCTGTGGACATGGGGGCCTGTTGGCAGTCGTTCACATTTTGGTGAATATGTGGCCCACATGCATGGTTTGGGGCCTGGGGGATGTGTCCTCTCAGTTGTGTGAGGCAGACCATGTCGGTGTGATAGTGGTGCTTGGTTTGTACTTACCAGCCTCTTCTCCCTCGTCGATTCCTTCAAGGCTCTCTGGGTGCAGTATGCCCAGCACCTTTTCCTCCCAATCGGCATAGGGTATGGGCTCCGGGGGGGTGCCGCCGCCAGTGTGGTGTGCCCGCAGGTGATTTTTTGCACGGATGCCTTTGACCCTTGTTTTGAGGTCGTGCCACCGCCTCTGGATGTCGTTCTTTGTTCGTGGCATGGTCCCTGACGCATTCACCCGACTGACTATCCTGTCCCACATGTGTTTTTTGGTTGCCACAGTGTTCTGCTGGACTAGTGTGACGAATAGTTTGGGGTTCGACACGGATGATTTCATCCACCAGGACCTTCAACTCTGTGTCAGTGAATTTAGGATTTTTCTTTGGTGCATGGTGTGTGATGTGCAAGGTGTGGGTGAAGTGGGTTGGGATGTGCAGGTGTGTGGTATGTAGGAATGGTGTGGTGGGTGTTTGTGTGGTGGGTGTGTTTGTGTGCAGGTTGTATGTGTGGACTTTAGTGTCTGCTGTTCGTTGTGATGAGCCTCTTGCTTGCAGCTATGCTGTGGTGCAAAGGATTGTGGTAGTGGGTGGGAATCTTTTTATACTCGGTGTCGTGGTAGTGTCCCAATGGTTGTTGCCAGTCAGGTGCTAGGTGGGTGTGTTGACTTGTGTGGATTTTTAGGTGCTTGGGGGGGGTCATTGTGGCTTGTGATTGGTGTGGGTGTTTCAGGTGGGTGGGTGTCCTGTGTAGTGTGTTTTGTATTTACTTCCGTCAGCCATTTGTAAATTGGTTTGACGGTAGGGATGGTGTTCGTGTTGTCCTTCCACTGGGATGCTCGGTTTATCGTTGCATTGTTTCCGCAGCGGTCGTGTATGGAGGTGAGTTCCGTGGGACTGGCAGCGTTATCCTAATCGCGGGCACGGAGCCTCCGCAGGTATTGCGGTGGCTGTGCCTGTTCCCGCGGTCAAGTTCGTCCGCGGCGGACGGTGTTTCTTAGGTTACGTCCGCTTGCGGCGGTCTCAGGTGTACTCCGTCTGCCGCGGACGGGGTTTGATGTACTCCGTCCGCCGCGGATGGAGTTTTATGACATTATTATCCTAATCGCAACGGCGGTTTATCCGCGGAGTGGTCGGGAGTATCTTGGCCGCGTCCTTGGCGGACGGAACCCATTTCCATCCGCCATCCTAATCGACCCCTTAGAGATAACTTTCCCATCTGAAGTTACCATGCTTAGCTCTGTTGTTTAAAGTTAAAGCATTTATGATCCATTACATGAGGTATACCTCTTCTGGAAAGACCAAAGCAACTAAGGTTTGTAAAACCTGAATTATAGCTCTGCTGTAAATTAAATACACATGACCCTGTGGGATTGTTCTACTGTATGAGGTGTGAGCATGTAAGTTTAGCTTTGCTATATTTTATCAATTCTTTGATTGTTAAAGGTTTAGTGTTGTATGGTTGCAAGTTCCCCTTGTTGAACAGAATCTCAACAGAACCCTTTCTTTGATATTAGAAATCTCCTTTTAATTACTTTTTAATGGCCCCAGGCTAACATCTATGCCCTTTACATGGACAGACTAGTAAATTTCCTCTTCTCACCTCTGATGCTCACTGAAAAACCGAGTCAAGTGAAGACATTGATACTACAAGGAGTGGGGCAAAAAAATAGACTACAGAGGATATTTAGAGTTTGATGGATGCAGGACATTTTCTACAAAACAGCAAATTAGAAGCTGTTCCATATGTCCAATTTAGTGGCTATAGCCAGGTTTGGTATACAATCTAAAAGTGGTGGGCAAAACATCCTATAGATTTTAGGAGAGGTTTCCATGCTCAAACACTAAATATACCCTTAAATTCCAGTTTTGTTCTGACATATTGATATGTGGTCTGCAGTGCACATAATACAAAATGCAATGGCCCCTCTGGGATTTCACCATGCTTACATTGGGTTTCATTGTGTCCGTGAGCAGTGCTACAAGGATTATCTCTTTCTCATTTCTTGGCTTCTTAGTAACAGGCACATCTGCAACCACTTACAAGGGATTTATTTCTTAGGTTAAGACTTGGCAGGTATTCAACAAAGGATAACAACCCAAGATGGGTGCAACAATGGTCAATCAATTAGTATAGACACTGTGACTTTCCAAAAGAATCTGTATTGCATATAGTCTGTGTCTGCCCTTGTCTACTCCAAGCATGTTGGAGTTTATCGAATCTGGTCTGAGAACATGCTGTCAAGCCATAATACTTTGCTTATCAAGTTCCCCTGATTAGTCAATTTACCAAGTTCTTGCTTTTGGTGGATAATATGTTAGAATCAGTCTCAAAATCTTTACAGACTACCATGAAGTAGAGGTATATCATTTTAGTGTTACTTATAATGTAACAAAACATATCAGTTTTATTCAGAGCAACTCAACAAGTTTTAGGAATGGATGATTTTTGTACAAACCTGTAATACAAAAAATGGTAACAAATAGAGGTGGTATTGTGTTGGAAGAAGCTAAATCGATCAATTGTATGACATTTTAGTAATTTCGTAATCTGTAACAAATAGCAGTGGTATTGAATGGAATAAGCAAAGCCGATCCATCATTTAGTATTTTGGTATGCATTGTATTCATAGAAGCACTTTTGTGCTACTTTGCACCAATTTTTCACAATGATAGACACTTTTTTAGTATGAATCGTAAGTATTGAAGCACTTTGGCGTTACTTTGCACCAATCATTGCATAATGATAAATAATGTTTTTAGAGTTGAATTTTTATCGAATAATAAATGGTTTTATTTTTGATTGTGACCAATGTAACGTTGTGTAAATGCTGTGTTAATTTTTTTATATACATTGTAATGATTTTTCTTCTTGTGGTTTGGGTACCAGGGGCCAGAGGCCAGATGTAAGACCCGTAAATTATGAGTTGCTGAGTGGAATGTATGACCAATTTTGTCCCTCAATTTGCAGCTCGCAATTGAGTTGCATCGCAATGACCGGGCTCGCATGTAACAGGTCTGTAATTGCCTGCAAGTTGTAAGTGGCTTGCAAAGCAATTGAGAGTGTATCGCCAATTGACTGCGAGAGTATCACAAATTGCCTGCGAGCAGGTCGAAGTTTACGACCCAGGCTTTACAAAGTACCGATGAACTTCGAAGAACAGCAGAAGAACCCTAAACCAGGAAGTGGTGTCCATTGTGATTCCCGCATAGCAGTAGGAGCACACAGTGGATCCAGAAGCAACATCCAGACTGCATCCAGGCACCAAGCAAGCCCTGCAATGGCCAGTCAGCAGAGTGAGAAGAGAGCTCAGGAGTGCAAACGCAAAAGCAAGTTTTCTGAAAGAGAATTTGAAATTCTCACAGATGGTTGCTGCAACAACGATGAACAGATGTTTGGCTGGGAATCCCAGGATTTTCCAGAGTCATAAAAATGGAAAACTGGAGGAAGATGCTGCAACAAATCAATGCCATGGGAGTCGCAGATAGGTCCATTGATTACCTCAAGAAAAGGTGGTACATCCTGCGCTCTCCTACCAAGGCAAGGACAGAGGCAATGGCTGGCACAGTCCCAAGGATCCAGACCGGGACCATCTAATGATTCCCCCTTATCTGTTGTGCCACCACATGAGCCTGGGTAGGATACAGAGACAACGTGTGCCTCAGGGACCATCAACATATCTGCAACCACCTCTGGTAAGTGCAAAGAACCTATTAATCACACATACCTGCCAGTACCCAACAGTCCACAGACATGTAATATAGATACCCCTAGACACTCCGTTTCAGGCACAAAAAGTCACAGTTGTTGCATCATGGGATATGTAGCCAGGTCCATAAACAGGGGAGTCACTCTCTGACATGAGCTGAAGAACATTGTCAAACCACTGAGCTAGTGTCTCACAAGTGCATTTTTTTTATGTACCACATAGTCGCATCTGTGCCAGTCCAGGACACACAAGTGGAATCAGGGGAATATCAGGACCTTGACCACATGGGGGTAGAGATGGATGTCCAGGCAGAGTTGCCACCAGGTACATCAGATGGCCAGTTCAACAGATCCCAGCAGATAACTGCATCAGCAACAACTCCTGTCATCAGGGTCCGAGAGCTGCGTCCAACACAGCGCTTGTAGAGGCTGGAACGGGTAAGGCCTTATGCCCACTTCCATGCAGGCATGGGTGACCAGGTGGAAGCTAATGGCATTAAGCAGGCAATGCTGCAAATTCAGCACCTGCAACAAAAACAGTTGCTGGTGATCCAGCGCTCCCCAATTAATCAGGGATCAATATTCAACAACATCACATACAATGGCCCATATACATTAACTCAAATCCCTGACGCGCTGGGGGTCAAGTTTTAATGATGTTTAGAACTCATTCTCTTTACAGGTTTATGTTTAACATTTCTAAATACATAACTAAACCGGAATATCAACTCTCTTTCCTCTGGTCAATGGACAAATTGGTTGAGAAGTTGATGGTAATAATAATACGATCTAACTAATTATTTAGTCAGCTAAATAATCACAGACTCTTGGTATGGTTAATGAAGTTTATCTCAAATAAATTGTCAGTATAAATGCTCATTGCATACGGTTACAATTGCAGACAGTGAAATTCACAAGAAGGGGAGAAAAACATCAGCAAATGAAAACAGTGTCATACTCATCCAATATTCGATATGCACATGAAGGAGTGGAAAGATTAAGAGACATCAGTATTAGCAAAGTATTGTGAAACAACATACATGTGTCAGAGGGGATAGGTGAAGAGACATAAGTTTCAGAGACAAAATTACATTTGCAAATGATTATGCACTGTACGAGTCAGAAGGATAATACTAACCCAAAGATCAGTGAAATACCACCCCCTGGCCATGCGAGTAGTGGGGGTCCCCTGAAATAGTCAGGGAACAAAGACTTTGGTACCCAGGAAACAAAAGAGGGTGATAGGTTTCATTTCCCGATGCCCCGCCCATTGCATTTACATTTATGAGTTAGCAGGATGTGTCTAACCAATGGCATATTCACTTATGCCTTCTTGCTCATATTCTTCATCTAATATTCATTTGTGCGTGTTACACTACCATGTTTTCTTAGCTTAGCTTGTGTGCCACCATTTTGGAAGTGTTTCTCTCTGCGTGCGAGTCGCACTCACTCACCCCTCCCGTAGGAATAGAGAAAGAAATGCTAACGCAGTAGTTTTCCCTTCTCAGCTAACTGTGATCGAAACTATAACAAATTCATTATCAGTGGTGTTCTCATATGCTGGAGACGCTGAGGCCTGGCTGCGTGGCCTTGGGCCGAGATAAGAAATGTTACCATCGCAGGTGCAGATGCCTCTTGTGTGAGGCCATTGTTCGTTCTTCCAGGGGTCCAGTATTTTTCCACACTGGGCGTGTTTTACTCTACTGTATCCTGATATAATGTATTACTGTGTTGGGATGGGTCAGTCCTCTCGGCGCACTCTTAGGGGTGAGGTCGGACAGGGCCCTCTCATATGGGAGTTTGTGGCCTAATAAAATTGCTTCGTTCATTCTTCTCCACTGTCCGGCTGACTTATTACTGGGTAACTATAGGTGAGTGCGGTAAGTCACTCGGGTGGATTTGAGACACGCTTATCAGATGGCGCCCGAACAGGCACTCCGCGATAAGGATCTTTCTCACCCGTAAGTGGGTAGCAGAAGACCGGGGACCCTCTGGTCGGCACGGTGGGTCTGGGTACCCACTTTGATGCCGAGCTTGGTTCTCGCAGCGCTGCCCCGCCCTGCTGATCGGGAGAGGTCCCGGTTCATGATCCTGCGCCGGAGTCCGGAAGGCGGAACTTTAGAGCTGACCGTGTTGGTCTGGCAGCCAGTGGTGGAGAACGATAGAAGTCGGTACTACGCATAGAAGGTGAGTGGTCCGACTGTTGATTGAGGGAGCGGGGATGCTCCATGAGGCCGGTGTGTCTCTGAGACCGGTGTGTCTCTGGTGATTGGAGGAGCCGGTGTGCTCCTGGGGCTAGTGTGCTCCGGGGAACTCAGGGTGCGAGTGGCGCCCTGACAGACTTAGTGGAGATTGGGTGGACGTCTGTTTGTCATCCGACCGGATGGTACTGCTGTCGAGGCGTGGCTTGCTACGGATGAATTTTGGGACCTACCCGAACACCTAGGGTGTGTGGTTCGCTGGGTGCGGGTCCCGGTTCTCACGTAGCGTAGTGCGCAGCGATCTGTAGTGCCGCGTGGGAGGCAGATGTGTTCCTCAATTTCGGAACGGTGTATACTGTTCGGTCTGCGGTAGGGTCCAGGTTCCCCAGGACTTGGTCGACGGGCCTCGTCCCATTTTGATAACACGTGTTTGGCAAGGATTGTGTTGGCGAAATAGGAAGTACAACTGCGTGTGAGTGTGGATTACCCGTTGTGATTGTGTGACCCGGGGAAGCTAACATTTTGAGTTGGTGTGAGATTGAGTGAGTGACGATGCCGTGTTTTAGTAAACTGCGGTGCCTTGGGTGATGCTGTGGCGGCCTCGGACACTAGATTGGCTGAGAGCCAACCCGCCCCGGTGGAGGGCTCCCCTAATTTCGAGATGTACGTCAAACATGGACTGCCTCCGATTTTGTTTAACACTTTGTGGCACAGATATACGAAAGGAAATGTGGATTTGCAGTGGCCTTTGACTGGTTCTTTTGATGTGGCAAAATTTGATTATTTACAAGACCGATTGTTTGCTAGGCGCAGTCACCAGAGTATGTTCGATTCTCTGAGGATATGGCAGAAGGAAGTAAAGGAGCGACAGTTGAGGGAAGAGAAGGTAGCTCAAAAGAGAGCGGCACAGACAATGGCGCAGAAGGCGAGAGAGCATACTAAGACAGAGAATGAACAGCGGATTGAGCGCGCAGACAGGCTTTTCAGGTTACAGGATAGTAAGAGCTATGTGGTTAGAGAGGAAGAACAAGATGAGATGGAGGACATTTTGATCGCTCGCCCCTCCCCCATATGCCCCGCAGCCCTTGTACCCTGTGTTGGTGGGTTCTGCTTCTTCTGCGGCGGTTTCGGTTCCGCAGGCAGGTGTTTCTCCTTTATCTAGCACCCCCACCACCTCCCCCTTTTCCGCTCCAAAATTGTTGAGTGATGTTGAACAAGCTTTGTCTTCTGTCACTTCTTCATTGACGGCGCCCTTGGTCTCCCTCTTGGCGGCGAGCTCACCTGCCCTCTCGGTGACCCCCTCTGCGCTCCCTACTGTTTCTGCTAGTGCTACCCCTCAAGGTGGGTTGGACACCCCGGCTCGGGGTGCGGGAGGTGGGCTGCTTACTCAGGTGCGGAAGTTGCTCACGCGTTCTACTGTCGGGTTGGATGAGAAAACGGTGGTGGCTAATCAGGCTTGCCAGTGGGCTAGGAATAACATTTATTTGATTGAAGATATTTGGTCCACGATGAAAGACTACGAACCACTGATGCAACAGCATGCTTTATGGCATATGTCGACGACATTGATAGCGTTGTGGGAACAGGGATATGGTGGAGAAGCACTGGCGATTCTTCATGACATTAAGAATAATGCTTACAGAGCTAATACTGGTATGAAGGATGTGTTACGTAGTTTGAGGTCCTTGTTGGAGTATAGAAATGAGTTGCCGTCGGCGGGAGAGCCTCGTTTCCCTGGGATACATCCGATTCGGGAGGTACACCCTATTTTCCAACCTGAAATACCTGAAGTGATAGACCCGACCACTAATAATGTCACCCGAGTTCGCGTCGACGCTCATTTCCAAGAACAATGGGTGTATAAGCCTTGGAAAAGGAGCGAGGTATTAGCACTGAAGGCCCAGTTACCTGACTCGAGAAAGAATCCGACTGCATATTACAAAGAGCTGACAGAAGCAGCGTCCTCGACGGTCATGACAATAGCAGATATAGAGTTGTTTTTCGGACTATTGGTCCCAGTGGACGTGTGGAGACAGGTAAAGGGTACGGATCATGTAGAGGAGCTGGGTGGTACATGGGAGGAACTTAAGGATTGGGACAGAGAGCGAAAGCCAGGGGAGAAGCCGAAGGCTGAGATTCTAGCGCTACCAGGACGCATAATAAAATATATGCACTCCCTCATTCCTCCTAAGAAAGTAGACTGGGATAAGTTGACTGCATGCAGACAGAAGAAGGATGAGGCGGTTTCAGATTTTTTCACTCGTTTTGAAAAGACTTTCATGGATTTCAGTGGTCAGGATATTTCCCAGGATGGTGGCCGGCGCCTTTTCGTTAATAGATTCGTAACGAATTTGTTACCGGAAATATCAGGTCGATTGCAGGCGTCGGAGAGTACGTGGATGACGTCCACACCTTCTGGTATTCTGAGTATTGCTCAGTATTATGAACATAGGGAGAATGAGAATAAAGACAGACAAGAGAAGAAGGCGAATGATTTGAAGACAAGAGTGTTACTGCAGCAAGTAGCGAAGGGACGGGGACGTGGAGCCCCGCCCATGGTAGCTGGTCGAGGAGGAAGTGGTTATGGAAGGGGAGAGAAAAGAGAGCGTTTAGGGCAAAATCAATGTGCTAACTGCAAAAAGGAGGGGCACTGGTGGAGAGATTGCCCAGAACTTCAGTCTACTGCCGGACAAGGCAGGGGACGTGGTCGGGGTGAATTTCGTAGGGATGATAGACGGTCTGACCGACAGCACTTTCAGAGCGAGGGCGACAATGGTAGAGACAGACAGTACTACAATGATGCCTATGCTATGGACGATTTGATTGGATTTTCTCATAACTAGGACAGCGTAGGACAGAGCATGGGACCGGTTTCTGTGGATATTGATCAACGAGGACCCTACGTGACAGCAGATTTGTTAGGCTCACCCCAGAAATTTTTTGTGGATACGGGCGCTACGAAGAGTTCGGTGGCCCATTCTCAGGTCCCAGGGGCGGCTCTGTCTGGCAAGAATAATATCTCCGTAGGGTTCTCAGGTACTCCGGTGATTAGCCCCATCTCTAAACCGCTTGCTCTTACGATTGGTCCTTTTACTATTGAGTCCCCTTTCCTCCTAACGTCATAGTGTGGCGAGAACTTGCTGGGTTTGGATTTGCTGAAAAGATTGAATGCTACCATTTACTGTTCTCCAGATGGTGTGTACCTCACGCTAGGTCCTTCTGTTGCGCATGCGCAGCAGTGTTTTTCAAAAGATGAGCCCCTCCCAGCTGAGTTTGAGGGGATTCCCGAGAGTTTGTGGGCTAGCAGCGATACTGATGTGGGTAAAATGGATATTGCCCCTGTGTCGATAAAGGTTAAGATGAGAGCCCGATTGCCTCGGATACCTCAGTATAAGATATCTAGGGATGGAGAGAAGGCTTTGTTGCAAATAAAGTAAAACAAAAGGTTTTCCCTATGGGAGGTATTATTTCCTGCTCCTAAACCAGGAGTCTGAGCGACAAACTCAATCCACAACATTCATTCATCTCGCATCTTGTTGGGTGGGAGAACACTTACCAGAAAGGAACACAAACAGTTTATTTATAAAAGTATACAGTTTATTTTAAATAAAAAACATATGAATTCCTATGTATAGCTGGTTAAAAACAAGAAATACACAATTAAAACCACCTAATGTGGGTATGGAGAAAATTTATCAAAAAAGACACAGCTATCTGTCTTAATTATGTCATTTCGGGCCTTCGTTTGACAACAGTGGGGGAATGATATTCCTTTAAACCAGGTTATTTGTTGGCAACACCGAATATGACTTGATGAAAGTGCGTCGACGCGTTTCGGAAGCTTAAGTAGATAATGGCTCCCTTCTTCAGGACAGTCTCTATATGTTTTCTCCACAGATTTGTATCATACCTAATACACAAATAAAATACGGCTATTAGCTCCTGACTTCATAGTTGTTATCTGCACATGTTTCAAGGAGATCTAATCAGGACAGCTAAATAAATTTAGCCCTCACATATTACACCTTATACTCTAATCTCTATATGGAAACACAATTATATCTATAAACAAGGGCCTATTTGTACCCATGGAAAGCCTATGTGTATTCGCCAGTCATTGATATTTGTACATTCCCCACAATGACAATGTTCTAAACATTTAAAAACAACATCATACTGTTTTGCATGGCCATTTCACTTTTTTGAATTTAAACTTATATAATGCATTTCGTTTCTAACTCGGCATGCATCTCACGTGCAGGAAAACTATACATATCAAGATTAATTTACTACCTATATGTACCAACAGTTTTCACATCCATCTAAGGACATTATACTTAAATCATGAACCATCTGGTTAGTGTTGTCCACATCCTCCCGGAAGTCATACAAAACATTCATACACCATTCATATGGCATTTTGTTGTTACTGACCATTGCAGTTATGTTGCAAGGAGAAATCTACCGATTACGTAGTATTCCTGTAGTGGTCGCTTTTAATGTTCACAGACTCCCACAGTCCTATATGTAATATAGTAATATAGTAATATGTAATGCTGCACTGTCCCCAATTACATATAGGACTGTGGGAGTCTGCGAACATTAAAAGCGACCACTACAGGAATACTACGTAATCGGTAGATTTCTCCTTGCAACATAACTGCAATGGTCAGTAACAACAAAATGCCATATGAATGGTGTATGAATGTTTTGTATGACTTCCGGGAGGATGTGGACAACACTAACCAGATGGTTCATGATTTAAGTATAATGTCCTTAGATGGATGTGAAAACTGTTGGTACATATAGGTAGTAAATTAATCTTGATATGTATAGTTTTCCTGCACGTGAGATGCATGCGGAGTTAGAAACGAAATGCATTATATAAGTTTAAATTCAAAAAAGTGAAATGGCCATGCAAAACAGTATGATGTTGTTTTTAAATGTTTAGAACATTGTCATTGTGGGGAATGTACAAATATCAATGACTGGCGATTACACATAGGCTTTCCATGGGTACAAATAGGCCCTTGTTTATAGATATAATTGTGTTTCCATATAGAGATTAGAGTATAAGGTGTAATATGTGAGGGCTAAATTTATTTAGCTATCCTGATTAGATCTCCTTGAAACATGTGCAGATAACGACTATGAAGTCAGGAGCTAATAGCCGTATTTTATTTGTGTATTAGGTATGATACAAATCTGTGGAGAAAACATATAGAGACTGTCCTGAAGAAGGGAGCCATTATCTACTTAAGCTTCCGAAACGCGTCGACGCACTTTCATCAAGTCATATTCGGTGTTGCCAACAAATAACCTGGTTTAAAGGAATATCATTCCCCCACTGTTGTCAAACGAGGGCCCGAAATGACATAATTAAGACAGATAGCTGTGTCTTTTTTGATAAATTTTCTCCATACCCACATTAGGTGGTTTTAATTGTGTATTTCTTGTTTTTAACCAGCTATACATAGGAATTCATATGTTTTTTATTTAAAATAAACTGTATACTTTTATAAATAGACTGTTTGTGTTCCTTTCTGGTAAGTGTTCTCCCACCCAACAAGATGCGAGATGAATGAATGTTGTGGATTGAGTTTGTCGCTCAGACTCCTGGTTTAGGAGCAGGAAATAATACCTCCCATAGGGAAAACCTTTTGTTTTACTTTACAGTATATTGGTGCTCAATTTCCCTACGGGTTATTAAGAGCCCCTCTCTTTCACTTATACCTTTGTTGCAAATAATACAGGACTTGATTTGTTCAGGAGTAGTGGAGGAGACGGACTCCAACAGTTGTAACAGCCCTATTCTCCCGATCCTTAAGAGGCCCTCTGCAGATTCCAGTGATGGTACACCTGATGTCTATCGCTTTGTGATTGATTTACGCCACATTAACAAGGTGGTTGAGCCCCAGTATCCGGTGGTTTCTGACATTACCACGATCCTGACAATGATTCCTCCCTCTGCTAAATATTTCTCTGTTCTGGACTTGAAGAATGCATTCTTTAGTATACCCGTGCACCCAGATAGCCGTTACCTATTCGGATTCTCATTGGCTGGCCGAAGTTTTAGATTTTGTAGAATTCCCCAAGGTTATACAGAAAGTCCCAGCATTTATAGTCAAGCTTTGAAGGCACAATTGGATGATTTGGAACTCCCGAAGGGTAATGTTTTATTGCAATACGTGGATGAAATCCTTATAGCATCAGACACTGAGGAAGGGTGTCGAGAGTCCACTGTTAAATTGTTGCACCATTTGGCTCATAAAGGACACAAGGTGTCTCTTCCTCAATTCCAATACTGCCGACAGGAGGTTACCTACCTAGGTCATCTCCTATCGAAGGAGGGGAGGAGGTTGACGCCGGAGCGCATTAAGGTGATAACTAACATGGCTGTACCTAACACGCAGCAAGAGGTGCGCGCGTTCTTGGGCATAACTTCGTATTGTCGCCAGTGGTTACCTAATTACGCCCTACTAACAAAACCCCTTCTGTATCTGACTACTAAAGAAGTGCGCGAACCCCTACCCTGGACTCAGCATGTCAAGAAGCGTTTGAGTTTCTAAAAACTGCTTTATGCTCTGCACCAGATTTGGGAACACCTGACTACCAGAAGCCTTTTGTGCTTTACGTTCACAAGGCGGAAGGTTGCGCGTTGTCTGTCCTAACTCAATGTTTTGGCGGGAAACAGAGACCGTGCGCTTATTTCTCCGCAATGCTTGACAATGTGGCGAGAGCGTTGCCGAGTTGTCTGAGGGATACAGCGGCTGCTGCAGTTTCAATTAGACAATCGGCAGGGCTCGTCCTGGGGTCAGCACTCACAGTAATGGTACCGCATGCTGTGGACATTTCATTGAACAGAACACAGACGCAGCATTTAACTAGTGCTCGTCTTACTGGTTATGAGATGACGTTATTTGCACCCCATGTGATGATTAAACGATGTGCTACGCTGAATCCGGCCACATTGATACCTATCCCTTCAGACAAAAAGGACGATGGAGTACATGACTGTTTGTTTAGGACAGAGGAGGAGACAAAGGGAAGGATAGATTTGACGGACAACCCCCTAGATGATCCTGATGGGGAACTGTATGTTGATGGTTCCTGTTTTAAACTTGCAGATGGTACCTCAACTGCAGCATATGCAGTCACGACTTTGAAAACTGTGGTAGAGACTTCTAGGGTTCCATATCATTCAGCTCAGGCTGCAGAAATAATAGCATTGATGCGTGCGTGCGTGCGAGCTGAGTGAAGGATTGGATGTGAATATTTACACTGACAGCCAATACGCCTTTGGTGTGGCCCATAGCTATGGGAGACTGTGGGCAGAACGGGGATTTTTGACATCACACGGACAGAAGATTCAGAATGGCCCATTGATATTACGACTATTAACAGCTTTGACACTTCCCAAAAGACTGGCTGTGATCAAGTGTAGTGCACACAAAGCGGTGGTAGATGACGTAGGACGGGGAAATGCATTTGCAGACCAAACAGCTAAAGAAACGGCTCGGACAAAACTTCCACGAATGTTTGTGGCAGGGCCAGCTAGGTGGGTACCGGACGTTAATATGTTCGCGAACACTGTACAGAGTGTGCGAAACATACAGGAAAAAGCAACTGACGACGAGTTGAGGGCCTGGAAAGATGGTGGGGGGAGGTTGGACTCGGATGAATGTTGGACGGATGTGTCAGACAAAAGACGATTGCTACTCCCAAATGCATATGTCCTACCAGTGGTGACAATGGCCCACGGGCCAGCGCACATTAGTGCAAAAGGGATATGTAAATTGTTAGACCCAGTATGGAGCAATGAGAACATTTCCAAAGTGGCAACACATTTAGTGCAGCAATGCATGATTTGTTTAAGACATAATCCCAGCAAAGGAACACCTGTCCCAGTTGGAAATTTTGCCCCTCCTTCTTTCCCTTTTGAAGTCATATAAATGGATTATATTGAAATGGAGAGGGTAAATAACTTGAAATATGTCCTAGTGGTGGTATGCTCATTTAGTAGGTGGGTGGAGGCCTTTCCAACTAAAGATTGTACAGCCATCTCGACAGCAAAAATGCTGATTAAAGAATACTTTTCGAGATATGGCTTGCCCCGGGTGATCTGGAGTGATAATGGCACATCTTTTAATGCTGAACTGATGAAGCAGATCTGTAGAGGATTACAAGTATCTCAAAAATGTCATGCAGCCCAACATCCCCAGGCCGCGGGTTTGGTTGAAACATTCAATGGTACTTTAAAGCTTAAAATGGCCAAGATACAGTAGAGTGCAGGGCTACGCTGGCCAGACGCACTTCCTCTAGCCTTGCTTTCCACCAGAGTGACAGTTAACTCCAAGACAGGCGTTTCCCCTCACAAGGTTATATTCGGCCGGCCCGCCAATGTGTGGGTTGTCCCTAGACCTAAATGTTTCTCAGAAATTGAATATCCTTTGTTGATCGATTACCTGTATGCTTTGACTAAAGATCTTTCTTCTCTTCATCAGCAGGTAGCAGACACTCTGAAGCCGCTGCCAGAGGGGCCCGGACACAGCATCCAACCCGGTGACTGGGTGGTGGTAAAAAGATACCAACGAAAGTCCTGCTTGGAGCCCAGATGGTCGGAGCCAAAGCAAGTGCTCCTCACCACACGCACCGCACTTTGAGTTGAAGGCCGGAAGGCGTGAACCCATGCTTCGCATGTCAAGAGAGTTCCACTCCCACTGCCTTATGATGAATGGGTGAGAGACGGCGTTGCGGACCACGAGACCGAGGTAGTCCCTCGTTACATCCCCTTTTCTCATGCCTCACTGAAGGGTGACGAGCCAAATGAGAGTCAAAGGAGGCCAGCTCTGAGTGCAAGTAGTGAGGTCTCCCCTGATTGTAGTGAGCAAACACCGGAGACTACATCCTCTGCTGTTGATCTCCCCATTCTGTTCACAGATCCTGAAGTGCGAGGGAGCACTCGCTATAATCTGCGGCCCAGAAAAGAGAGGAAGGAAAAGTGAGCACTGGAAGAAGGGCTGAGTTAGGGAATAGATGTGGACAATGCTGAACAGGTTAGCTCAATGGTAGGGATGGACTGCTGGTAAGAGCCCTGGTGCGCTTCGAGACATTGTTGAATGGAACATTAGGATTGCGTCTGGGCCCAGGTTCGGTGCTCCTGAGTTGCTACAGTTGTGCGACTCCGTCGAGGGATTAGGGATTGAATAATAGAAGTCAACCTGTGAGGCTTTAACGGACACAGGGAGAAGATCCCTTTCAAGGGTGAAGAACCCCTCTGGCCGGGTTTGGATTGTCTGGAACATTTTTTTGTAGTATTGTTTTAGTCTAGTTTTGGACTCTTAGCTAGGTAATATGTATCCCTTTGGCCGTCCTATTCCAGAGGAGGAGCAACCTTTTGCAACTCCCCGTAGACCAGAGCCAGATTCACCATGGCGTGCCCTGCCCCGAAAAGGAAAAATAGTGGTTATTGTGATATTCATCATTTTATTTCTAATAATTTTTGGGATACTGTTTTTTCTGGATGAAGCTTACTCTGTTCATAAGTTAGTTCCCACTCCTTCAACATTGCCGGAGCATAATATGATTACTGTCGATTATGGTGAACAATGCATGATAAAGGGCTATCGTGATAATGTTTTCATTAAAACTCTACATCATGCTCATGCTGTGTATAATGTGACAGATTGTTGGGTCTGTGGGTTGCTCCCTTCCGCTGCATGCAAGAAGGATAGATTGCTGGCACTTCCCTTAACACCTGTGAACAGTTGTGTGGGCTGGTACACTTTGATTGGTATGGTGAAATTCTTTCAGCAGCCTGATTTTCTGACCCCCCGATTGCCTGGTACTAGGTCAACGTTGACAATGCGAGTACGCCCTATGCCCACTTCCTCCCTTGGACGGTTGTTTACTGACGGACGTTTTGATCAGACATTCTTAGAGACGTGCTCGAAGAAGGTAGAACGATTTGTGACACCCAACGACACTGACAAAGTGAGGGAAAGTTTTCTGCAGTTGAACTCCTCCTTGGCCTATAGACATCCCCCTGCGACAAACAGTAGTGGTCATTCTCTGGTACCCCTGGCGGTTGTTGGGCCTTCACCTTATTTCTGTATTTTGGGGAGAGGTCCCATTAAGGTGGGGGACAGCTCCTGCAATGTGACTGCTTCAATTCGCCTGCCCCTTAGTCCCTCATTAGTTACTCCCCCAAATATTTATTTTGTCTGCGGGGGTAATGGATACCTGTGGTTGCCTGAGGGTTGGGGTGGGGTATGTTACCTAGCCTATTTACTTCCCCCTGTTTAAGTGGCACCTTCAGATTATCATAAAACTCATCGGAGGTTTGCCATCATGCCCGGTCAGCGTAAAAGGAGGGCACTCCAGGTTGAGGATGTTGATCAGACTGACACCTCTGGGCAGCAGTTCACAGATTTTTCTAAGGGTTTACTGCCATTCTGGGGTCCTATCTTTAACAGCAGAGCCATTAGGCGTCTCTCGAGGGTAATGGAGAAGGTAGCGAATACGGAGGCTGATATTGCTGCCAATATGTCCGTTGAGATGCAGGCTATGAGATTATTTACGATCCAGAACAGGATGGTGCTTGACGTCATCCTCGCAGATAGGGGTGGAGCTTGTCGCGTCATCGGGACCTCTTGTTGTGTTTACATTCCAGACTCGGCACCGACTGTTAATTTACCGGTGCAGAAGCTTCATAGGTTGGCAGCTGATCTTCATCAGGATACATGTACTTGGTCCTTAAAGACATGGTTGTGGAGTGTCTTCTCCTCCTGGGGTTGGAAGATTTTGATGTGGATTGTAGGGTTTGTTGGTGTACTACTGACTTGCTGCCTCTGTGTTTATTGACTTCCCCCCTGTTGTTCCATGTGTGCCAGCAATATATGAGTTTCTAAACGGCCAACACAACAATATCCCGTTTCTAATGATGTGGAACTTCATGATATTCGTTGGTTAATGCTCATTGATGATGATATTTTTGAGTGATTAATTCCCTGCCCCTAGTATTTGCTGTGAAGACCCTTCTTTTGGTTAATAAAGGCAGCGCTTATGTTAGCCACAATCCTGCTAAAAGGAGGGTCTGATAGGTTTCATTTCCCGATGCCCCGCCCATTGCATTTACATTTATGAGTTAGCAGGTTGTGTCTAACCAATGGTATATTCACTTATGCATTCTTGCTCATATTCTTCATCTAATATTCATTTGTGCGTGTTACACTACCATGTTTTCTTAGCTTAGCTTGTGTGCCACCATTTTGGAAGTGTTTCTCTCTGCGTGCGGGTCGCACTCACTCACCCCTCCCGTAGGAATAGAGAAAGAAATGCTAACGCAGTAGTTTTCCCTTCTCAGCTAACTGTGGTCGAAGCTATAACAAATTCATTATCAGTGTTATGTTATGTTATGTTATGTACCCACTCTTTTATAGCGCACGGCTACCCAAACGGGTGTCCCGGCGCTTTAGCAAAGAGATCAGAGACCAGTCAATCCAACCCGCAGCACGGAAAGTCGTGATGATCACGCAGAAAAGAGCCACGTCTTTAGTTCTTTTCTAAACATCAGGAGACTGTTGGCTTTCCGCAAAGAGATCGGAAGCCCATTCCAATGGAGGGCCGCTAGATAGCGGAAGGACCGACCACCCATCCGAGCGCGTTTAAAGGAAGGGACCACAATCGTGGCAGATGAAGCTGATCGCAACACCCTCTTTGGGACATAAAAGGCCAGTCTCTTCCTAATGTACAAAGGGCCTACAGAATGCAGGGCTTTAAATGCCAGAGTCAAAGTTTTAAAAATGACTCTTTTGGAAATCGGTAGCCAATGTAACTCTTTAAGTAAACCAGAGGCTCTAGCTCTGTGTGGAAGGCCAAAAATTGCCCTTGCAGCAGAATTTTGGACTATCTGCAATCTTGCCACCAAATACTTCGGCAGGCCCGCATAGAGTGCATTAGCATAGTCGAAGCGTGATCCAACTAATGCCTGCACCACAATTTTCTTATATTGCAGTGACAGCAGCGGCAAAAAATTCCTGAGCATCCGCAGGATGCTAAAACATTTCCCAGATAATGCATTGATCTGGGATCTAAATGACAGATCAACGTCACAGATCACACCCAGATTTTTGGCCTGCGTTGACACCGCGTCTGGAGGAAACATGTCTCGAGGCCACCAAGATTTCCAGCATGGATCCGGAGCACAGCCAAAAAAAAGCAACTCAGACTTGTCTGAGTTGCATTTAAGGCTGTGTTGTTGAAACCATGAAAAAATGGAGTCAAGGCAGTCCCTGATTCTAGCCCCATCAAATGCCTCTCCCTTCCTGCAAGTAAACAGGAGCTGGGTGTCATCAGCGTAGGATATGACCTGGGCACCAAAAGCCTCCGCCACCGCCGCCAGAGGGGCCATGTAGATATTAAAAAGGATGGGGCTCAGAATGGATCCTTGAGGAACCCCCACCTCTAGCGACGGCATTTCAGCGGAGAACGGTGGTGCCCAGATCACCTGTCGGCGGTCAGATAAAAAAGATCTAAACCAGTCCAACACCGTCCCGCGAAACCCGATCTCCTGGAGTCTTAAAAGGAGACCGTCATGCGGGACGGTGTCGAAAGCCGCCGACAGATCCAGCATCAGTGGTGTTCTCATATGCTGGAGACGCTGAGGCCTGGCTCCGTGGCCTTGGGCCGAGATAAGAAATGTTACCATCGCAGGTGCAGATGCCTCTTGTGTGAGGCCATTGTTCGTTCTTCCAGGGGTCCAGTATTTTTCCACACTGGGCGTGTTTTACTCTACTGTATCCTGATATAATGTATTACTGTGTTGGGATGGGTCAGTCCTCTCGGCGCACTCCTAGGGGTGAGGTCGGACAGGGCCCTCTCATATGGGAGTTTGTGGCCTAATAAAATTGCTTTGTTCATTCTTCTCCACTGTCCGGCTGACTTATTACTGATTAACTATAGGTGAGTGCGGTAAGTCACTCGGGTGGATTTGAGCCTTGCTTATCAAGGGACAGGAACAGCTAGGCCTCTCTGCAGACCAATGAACAGCGATGCATCACCCCTCTCTTCTCTCTTTCGAATTACGACTGCCTAACCACACCCCTAAAGGCACCCCAGTTATACCCTAAAACCTACATGTCCGTCCCCGATCAGTTGAAACATATCACAAATTTCAACAGCTCATTGGTGGATTTAGGAGGTGGTCTATCATACCACTAGGCTCCCATTCATATTTGTTATATCTCATTGCTTATTCGCTGCTCATATAACGTAAATTCTGAATCATTTATTCATTTTCAATACTAGATACTTTTACATTCTTTCACAAATATTTTTCAGCTATGTCCGCGGAAGAAGTCTTTTAGTCCCACGGCCAGTCTCATCTGTTGGCAGGCAAACAATGCATCCTCCTCGTTTTGATTCATGGTAAATTGCATGTGCAAACGGGTCATTTTGCAGTTACTTGCAAATCGTGATGAGTCTGCCCATGTAGATTTGTGACTTGCAAATAGGGAGTCGTTATTTGAGAGACGTAAATTCCGACCGCATTTTTTTGTGGCTCGGAAATCTGTTGCATCGCAGTATCAGATTTACGACTGCCTATCGTACATTACGTGCAGATCATTTTGCATGCGCTAATGGTTTTGTGACTGTTTTGCGAATCGCAAAACGTTCATACTTCTGGCCCAGATGTACAAAAAAGTCAGTTTTGATTTCCTAAATGCACATTTTTTACATTTTCAATTAGGAAATTGAAACCCCCATGTACAAATGTGTCTTAGACACATTTTGTGATTCCCAGTCGTAAATAGACCTACCTCATTAATACTCATGA
Source organism: Lissotriton helveticus (assembly GCF_964261635.1). Classification (NCBI taxonomy): domain Eukaryota; kingdom Metazoa; phylum Chordata; class Amphibia; order Caudata; family Salamandridae; genus Lissotriton; species Lissotriton helveticus. The sequence goes on from NC_136068.1 coordinate 270,919,469, forward strand.
GGTAGGTCTCTCTTAGCGACCCATTGGGAATGGCCTACACTCAAAGAGATATTCGTCTGCTGGGGACAGCAGACCACCATGTCTGTGACTGCTTTTTAAATAAAGACAATTTTTGTTGTAATGCAGCCCCTTATCCTTAAAGGAAAATGGGATGCATTTGAAAAATAAAAATGAAAAGCTATCTTTGAATTTTTTAAGAGCAGGCAGTGGTCCATGGGACCACTGCTTCTGCTTGCTCTTAAAAATGTTGGCAACCACATTCAAAAAGGGGAAGGGGGACCCCTTCCCATTTGCGAATTGTTTATTACAACTTGAAGTTGGTGGTAACTGTGAATTTTTTGCAAGCACATTCCAGGTCGCAAAACATTCCTACATATCAGTGTGACTCGCTATTAGGAAGGGACGCCCATAACAAACCCTATTTTGCAAGTCAGGAATACGTTACTGACTTGCAAAATAGTGTTGGTATGTGCAAAAAGCATTTTACCGGTCACAAGTGGATAAATGCTTCATACATCTGGCTCAAAGATCCCTGTATGTAATGGTACTTTTGTATTTCTTCTCCTCTCGCTACTGAAGTAGATAATGCAGACAAGGGGGGGGGGGGCTTTTCATTGTAATGGGTTACCTCTTGCGAAAGGGTAATTAACAGAATCCTCTTACCCATGAATTTTGAATTTGAATTTAAAAACATTTATTGAGCGCGCTTATACCGTGCGGTTTCATGGCGCTTTTCAGATTGCGAGAGACCAGCAGTTGCAAAGGATGTTTAGGTAGCAAAGGCTCGGGAGAAAAGCAGGGTTTTAAGACTTTTCCGGAACTCTATATAGGAGGAAGAGGTACGGAGTTCCACAGGGAGGGAGTTCCAGAACACGGGGGCGAGGACCGCAAATTTTGTTCCACCAGCCTTTTCTTTTTAAATCGAGGGATAGTCAGGAGTGCCATGTGGGTGGAGCGGAGCTCTCGGCCCGGTGTATAAGGCTTAATGGCAGAGCATATGAACTCCGGAGCGGTGCCCATTTTGGCCTGGAAGGTGAGACAGCCAAGCTTGAATAAGGCTCGCTCTTTCACAGGTAACCAGTGTAGTGCCTGCAGTAGGGGGGTGGCACGATGAAATTTAGGCAGGCCGTGAATCAGGCGGGCAGCCTGGTTCTGCACGAGTTGCAGGCGGTGGATCGCATAGGCCGGCGCGCCATTATAGATTATGTTGCCATAATCGAGGCGGGAGAGCACCATTGCCATCACTATGATTTTAACCATGAAGTACTTCTGAAGCTCTACTTTCACAGCAAGGTATATACTGGCCTTAACATCCATTCATGTGTTTCCCTGAGATGAGACATGACACTACTACAATGGTCGCCAGTACAGTTCCCGAGATCATTGCAAAGACATAAATGCACAAACTTTTTCATGATAAATTAGTCTCACACTCGTGCACACACACACCCACACCCGCGTACATCATTCACATCTCAAAAGATATCAGAGAACATTTAGCTCGGCAATTACTTCTCAACGAGCAGTATGTGAACTACTAAGTGTAGAAAGTAGATACCTGAAAACACAATTTACATTGATTGAAAGTCCTGTAAATAATTGCACGCCTGTTTGTAAAAGAAAACTGCCCAGATTAGCAGTTTTCATTTTCAGCGAAAGGGACTTTGTCCATTAATTTGTGACAGATCATTTTTCACGGAAGGTCACTTTCTCTTTTACTTTCAGGAAAGTATTTTCGCAACGTTTGGGAAAAAGATAGAAAAGAAGGTTTTTCATTTCTGGTTTTGCATGAGGATCACCCAGTTCATGCAGGAGATAATCAAAGGTTAGTGCACAACAGACAGACCATCCATCCCGTCCTCACAGTGAAGTCATGGGTGAATGTACTGCCATTAACCACAGCTCGCTGTCAGGCTCTCGGGTTTTCATAGGCACATTTGCATCTACCTTGCATTATGTTTCCTGCTCGAATGTACCTGGTGAATATCCATGAGATTATATGTCTTTGCTTTTTTTTGGTTTCTTACTTAAACAAATAAGATTTTCATAAAATAATTCTTCCCATGTTTTATAATGTCTCGCTTGTGGCATGGGTACCATGATCATTTCCTACTGTGAGGATTTGGGTGTATTGTATGGTATGGCTGTGTAGCCCTACTATGGACTACACGGGCAAAAAATGTCTTGGGTCAGTCAGGCGCGTTTGAACAACCTTAAGCTCACAACCTTAAGCTCAACTCTGGTTAGCTATGGCTTTCGAGCAGCAAGGCTTGAACAAAGCAACTTAGTGTAAAGCATTTAACAGTACCAAAAAAACCAAAATAAGAACTGTATTAAAAACAGAATATGTTTTGCTGGCATTTTAGAGTCCTTGATGAGCAGTATCTATCAGAAGGTTTCGGCTATGCAGATTTTAAAAGGTTTTATCACTTTTATTTCCAACCTCAAACAAGCATTGTTCAACAAAAAGTTTGTAAACCTTTCAAAAGTTTTAAATAGTTCAACTACTCTGGTCGGGATTGGCCAAACAAAGCAGACAGGGAAAGGGTCTCGGGGCCCCAGATCTGGACAGTTACATGACCACTACAGCATTGTTTAGTCCATTTTCTGCCTTTAAAGCACAGCCATCATATACAATAGTAGGGTGGTTCTGTGCTGGGGATGAAGGATGAAAAGATGCTCAAGGATGTTCTGGTTGCTGTGTGGTCGACGGGGTGCCTTTGCGATGATAGTGCTGCAGCCCTGGCTGGACACTCTGCCTTACATGCCTTTAGTACCCTGGGCACCATAAACCAGGGACTCATAAGTAAGTCAGTGCTTGTCAATTGGGGATAGCCAATTCAACATACACTTTTAAATGAGTAAGAACACTGGCACTGAGGTCTGATTAGCAGGCCTCAATGCACTCCCAGAGTCAAATAACCTGCAGCTAGTAGTCCAAATGGGGGGGGAAACCTGAAATAAGCCTCTTTCCTTACACAATACCCCCCCCCCCCCCCCCCAGCTAATATGTCCAGGAGAACTCAACCCCATGGTTAGTGAGTATTCATGACTGTTCAGTGAGGAAGTATGTAGGGAAACTGGCTGACCTTTTGTATGGCCTATTCTGCCTCACATCCTTCTGTCAGGGTCACTCTTTTTGGGAAGCTGACCCACCTCAACTATGACAGGACCCAACCTAAACTGAACCTTAGATGAAAATGTGTGGCATATTTGCAAGAAACTGGCGGAGCACAGTGTTAAGCCAAAAATTGGTAATGCTGCACTCTTCAAAACGCAGGGAAGCACCGTATTCATAAGAATGTGGCACACCCATGCCTTACTCCTAGTGCTGGTGCTAGAAAAGCTGCCTAGCACCAGCACAGGCACCCTATCGCCATATTTCTAGGGTGCCTGTTCTGCATGGAGTTTTTTTTATATGCACGAAGGGACACCTTCCTGCACATAAACAATCTTTACAGGTGATTTCCTCTATTCTGTGTGCTGCAGAATGCAGCACACGTAGAAAGAGAAAAATACGTGGAGAAATAAAACATTTCTCTTCATATCACCTGCTTAAAGATCAGGTATTCCCTGGCGGTATTTTTGGCACTGCCCCCAACCTTGTAAATATGGAACAACATCAAAAAGCAATGGGTGAAGCGGTAGAACATCGTATGTCCCTTTCACACCAAGTGCTGCGTGAATAGGGGCATTATTTAAAAGGCGGTGTTAAGTAACGTTAAGTGGCTTAATGCAGCCTTGTAAATAGGGCAAAGGAGTTAACGCCACCAGAACATCGGAAAAGCGACATTCCGGTTGTGTTAACTCCTTGTAAATATGTCACTGTGTTTTTACCATCCTCATTTCTTGCCTTTGGTTGGGGAGTGCTTACCTCCTCTAATCCTACGTTGCCAAGGCAACACCTAGTTGACCCAAAGAGGTCACCTAACACTTAAGTAACCCCACCATGACCAACAAGATCAGGTGGGCTACTTTACTTCTTGTCACAGGGTCTATCCCCAGTGCCAAGGACAGTGCTGCCATAAAGGCAAGCCACCAACAGAAGCTACTGACAGCTGTCATTGTCCAAAACCACAACCTGATCTCTCCACTGACAGATGGATGGGCTACTTTGAAGGCTACGAGGAGTTCTTGGAGCCTCTCTAACTTTTTCGAGTGAGGGCTACCACTTCTTGCGGCAGACATCCTGCTTCCACCCTTTCTTTTGTCAGTTCAGGGGTGACATTCTGGTTCTGAACAGTTGCCTGATTCCCCTGGACTTCTTGTGGGTCAGAGGAGGCCTTGCCAGTACCAACTTTGGGGTTCGCCCTTACTGGGGTAGAACTCCTTTTGCTCCCTGGGTTTCTTGCTAAGAGTGGGCTTCCTTTCCTACCTTTGCCTTTTTTACTTTTCTTCTCGGGACTAAGTTAGCTGGAGGTCAGGACTGACTACCACAATGTGCCAGCCAAGGGTTCCCCTACTTCTAGGGTGATTAAAGCCATGTGTCTGTTAGTAACTTCACCTGGGGTTGCCCTTACTCTCCTAGCTTCTCCTGGCAAATACTGGTCTGGGGACACTAACCTGTCCACCACTATAGTGTGACTGGCACTTGTGTCTCTCAGTGCAATGGTTGAGATCCTGTCCGCCTTAAGGGAATGGAAGTATTTACTACCACCCTCATGGATCACCGGCTTACCATCTGGACCCTTTTTCGAGTGAAAGTTATGAGGACCTCCTCATCTTAGGTATCCTCTTCTGCGGCAACACTGGCCATCCCAGTGGTAACCTTTCTCTTGTGACAGGCTGCCTCCCTTCTGTAGAGCCCTTCCATCTGGCAGACAAAACACAGTCTTTTGTCTAAGAGATTCATTAGAACTGTATCCCTAGTACTCCACTTTCTATAGGTAGGTTGGTATTTCGTTTCCCTCTTTAGGGTTTTGGGGTTCAGAGCAAACTTTAATGGCAGGTTTACTACTTCCCTCCATTGCCTTCTGTGGGGCTAAGCCCCCCTTCTTGGGATCCCCCCCTGTGCCTTCTTAGGTACTCTAGTCCTAAGCCATTCAGCAACTCTCTTGCCTAGCTCCTTGGGGCTAGTGACCTTTGAATATACTTGATGCTGGCGTAACATCTCTGAGGTACAATTTGTGAGTATATGCTCATTTGCCCCCAAATTGTAGAGCCCCTTTATAGATATCTACCTTGTTGTCCCTGATCTAGCCTTCCAGTAACTTCACAGAGGCACTTACAAAGTCCACCCATGTCTACGTTGACCCCTTGTGTCTGTTCCTTAATTTAAGTTGTACTCCTCTGGGTTGAGACCAAATAGCTTGATGAGTGCCTCCTTCATGTGGGTGTATGCCTCTCCCACCTCATCCTCAAGTGTAAGTAGTTTATCTCTCCCTACTGTTTAAACTAATTCCCACAACAAGGACCCAGAATGTTGAGTACTCATCCTGCTCATCCTGAGAGCTCTCTCAAAGGATGCCAGAAATTGGTCTATGTCATTCCCTTCTACAAACTTAGAAACTAGCAACCTGGGATCATTGACACCATCTGTAAGCACCTCTGGCTCCTTGTTTGATTCCACCATGTCTTTTGTGGTTTCATCCCCAGCTCGACCCTCTTCTCCTCTAGGGCCAATCTCTTTTCTTATAGAGCCAGCTGCTTCTCTTTAATCTCTTTGAGGCTTAGCTGGTCATCTAGATTCTTGGATGTGCATCCAGAAGTAAAGCTACACTCCCTCCCAGATGTGGAACCATGCCTTGGTCCAATTTTAAGAGCTACAAACTCATTGCCCCCCTCTGTTTCAAAGTGATCTCTGTCATCTTCTTCATCACAATTGTGAGGGGTGATTTTATATTCCAGTTGGGCCTGAGCTCTCCTTGCTTCTTCAGGTTCTGAGGGCTTCCCCAAGACCCGCCTTTCTGTCAGTGATTCTTGAACAAATTTTCCTGCTACAGCACATTACCTTCAATTCATTGATCTTTAGCTTGTTCAGGGTGACCAAGTCAATATCTATATTTTCAAACCTTGAACCTTTCTGCCAGTTCTATGAAGACTTGTTGTGAAATTCTTAGCCTTAGAAAGACAGAACTTGGCAGCTTTAAAAACTGTTTGCTTAAGGTCGACCTAGCAGGTCCTTTCGGTGATTGCTAACTTATTAATTGTTTGTTACAGTTAACAATAGTTCTGGATTTCACCGCTAGGCAGCAATGTGTGGCTTGAGTGTATTATATGGTATGGCTGTATGTCTTACCATGGAATACACTTGCAAAAACTCTCTTGGGTCCAGTGAGACTCGTTTTAACAACCTTAAGCAAAATCCTGGGTAGCAATGGCTTTCAAGCAACAAGGTTTGAACAAAGGAGCTTAGTGTGAAGCATTTAACAGTACCAAATAATAAAATAAGAAATCCAAACAACAAAAATTAAACATGATACCAATTTATAAAAATTAATTATGAATTTTTAGAGTCCTTGTTAAGCAAAATCCACACGATAGTTCCAGAGACACAGATTTTTAAATGTTGTATCACTTTTAATTCCAATCGCAAACAAGAGTTAGTCAACAAACAGTTTGTAAAAGTTTCAAAAGCTTGGCTTAACCAAATATGACAGGCAGAAGGTCTGGGGGCCAGTATATTAGATTTGGATAGTTACCTGACCACAAGTGCTTTTTCCAGTCCATTTCCAACCTTTACAGCAGGACCGATAGAGACGATAACGAAGTGGTTCTGAGGCCGTGGATGAAGGATGACATGATGACCAAAGAAGCTCCAGTTGCTGTGCAGTTGAAGGGATGTCTTTGTGGATTTCTTGAGCCACTGGCACTGTGTGACGACTTTGGCCACAGAAGTCGGTGTTCCACGAAGTTCTCTACAAGACAGTGTAACATCAGCTGCTGCTGGGCTACCGGTTTCTGAGCACAGAGGTTGGAGCAAAACCCTTTAGTGGGGATTAGTGTCCCTCTTGGGTGACTAATCTGCACTCTGACGGTACTCCTGGGTATGGCTGGGGGCATGAATTTTCCCCATGCCAGGAGCCAAAGGCACAGCCCCAATTTTGCTATCTCAAAAGTACAGCACATACAGTCCAGCAGAGAGTTCAGCCTTTTATTGTGCAGTCTAAGGGCAGCAGAGCAGTACTACTTCGGTATTTGTTCCAGTTCCAATGCAATCTGACGTTCAGGGTGCCATATTTTTCCCAGGAAAGTGCCTTGAGGTGGCCACACATTCACTAGCCAGTGGGCTACCAGGTCCCATCCCTTCTGGTCACAACTTTCCAATAATGTGTGGCACCTAACAATTCCAGAGTGAACTGTTCTGCCAACTCTCAAGATGTTGGCATCCTTCCTCATTGTTAGGTGCTTCGTAGCCCACCCTAGAGGTGTAACTACCTGTGGGCTAACCTCCCATGGGATAACCAGTTTGGGCACTGGTATGTGTTATGATGTAGATTTCTTAATGTAATCTCTAACTTACCTTATTTCTCCTGCGTCCTGTTATGTGTTCTAGTCTTACCTCATGTTGGAATTATAATACTCTTGTGTTCTTTAGAATGTAAGGCTCACACCACTCGACCTTTGGCAGTTGTTTCTGGATCGCCGAGGGTGTTGGATGTCAGGTTTCTTCCTCCAATAAATTCATCCTTTCTTTACTTGGATGTGTACAAGTCGTCCATCTCAACAATTTTGGCGACGATTGTTAGTTTTTCTCGACGTTCCAGGAGGGTACTTGGCGATCCTGTGTTTCTGGTACTCTCTTGCTGCCGATTACTCGTCGAGCAATTCTCCATTTTTCAAAGGCTGTCCAAAGCATATTCATCGGTCGTATCCTCAAGAAGCTGCTTTTCTCAGAAGGTATTTGTTTTCTATTTGGAATTTTAAAACTTTACTGAGAGATTCAGCGTTACGAGTAGTGGTGCACGAGATTCTGCTCAAGCGCACACCAACCGACATTCAAGTGACGTCACTGCTGCCGTGGAATGCATTCTGCATCTTTCTGGTACGCACAACGCACAACGCACAACACAGCTTGCAACGTCACACGCTTATTACGTGCAGCCATTTTGTAAATGAAATGCCGGTTTCTGCGTAAGTGCATTTCGAGCTTGTTCCAGTCCAGCGGCATCATTTATTTAACTGTCGGAAACCTTTATAAATATTCTTGACAATTTGGAGACTTTGTGGTGAGTTTATTCAGTTCATTATTAACTATTCGGCGGACAGAAGTGAAGTGTAATTGTTTAACGAGTATTCGGTACACTCTGTGCAGCATCTTAACAGTGATCTGCACACCTGAACTTTCATATTTCTAAGTGAAGTGCAATTACCCAACGTATAATTGCCATTTTGGGCAAACTACGGTGCAGTTACATCTACGGTGATCTGCACACCTGAACCTCTGTTTTTGATCATTTTGCTCAATCTCCAAAGTACTTGTTATTTGACCAACGCTCAATTTTTACCGAGATATTTTACTTTTTGTGCAGTACTACTATGGTGATCTGCACACCTTGTGTTTCTTACTTCTTGATTTTATTCTGCGTTAGACTTTATTTCAACATGTGTGAACCTCAATCTAATGTCATTATGCCACCTCTGTTTTTATCAACTCCAGGTACTCTGAAAATTATTTGAGAAGATTGGTTAGGTATGCTAGAAAATTACATTGTAGCTCTGGATGGTGCCAATTTTGCTCCTGCAAGGAAAAAAGGCTTTATTTCTTAGCGCTTTGGGGAGTGATGGTCAACGGGCTTTCAGATATCTTCCTGTAGCTATGGGTCCTAATGGCCAACCAATGGATAACGAATATTTAGAAGCCATCAAAAGATTAGAAATTAGATTTGCATAAGAGGTCAATGTAGTTATGGCTAGATATAAATTTTATACGCAAGCATAATCTGAGAGTGAAAGTATTGATGACTTTGTTTCTAGATTACGTAAATTGTCGGTAAAGTGTAAATTTGTCACGATGTGTGAGGTGTTAATTCGTGACCAACTAGTTGTACAGTGTCGAGATAAAAAGATTCAAGAGAGACTAATCCTTCACTCAAGGAAGCAATCGATTTAGCTAAAGTAAGTGAGGAGTCACAAAAATGCATAAAAGAATTTAGCAAGAGAGATAAATTTCCTAACGAAATTGCAAGTGCCAGTTTAAATGATGAATCAGATGTTAATGCTATATCAAAGAAAAGTGTGAAAAGTATGAATATGTTTGGTAATGTGCCTAAACAAAAAAATAGAGAGTGTTTACGCTGTGGAAGTCAATATAATTTGTTTGATTACAAGAAATGTTTTGCACTGGATCAAAATTGCAATAAGTGTGGTCGTAAGGGACATTACGCACGCATGTGCAAATCGTCTGACACTATAGATAAATCCAAATCTAAAGTTAATGTTGTTCTGGCTAGTATTGACTACAATCTTACTAAATATCGAGTTTTAGCTTTAGGTGAAGAATTTGATTTTAGTTTAGTTAGTGAAATTGGTCAGACCTACTGCCATATTTAATGTTTGTGGTAAGGATGTTTCACTTATGGTTGATTTAGGGTCAATGTTCACGATTATACCTAAATCAATTTTTAATTCACTTTGGGAAGGTGTTCTTTTGTCAAACAAAGATATTAATCCTGTTAGCTACCAAGGTGAACCTATTGATATTTTAAGCTTTATGCAAGGTTCAATCAAATTTGGTGCTAGATGTGTTGATGGTAATGTTTACATTGCTAAAAATGGTCCACCAATTATTGGCTGGATGCATCAGTTTGACCTGAATATCATTATAAATCCAAGGTCACCAAATCAAATTATGGTTGTTGAAGATGACATCCAAATTGATCAAATTTTACAGAACGCTCATAAGGTTTTTGAAGACAAATTGGGATGTGTAAAAGGATATTTGCATAGAATAGTACTCAAATCTGATGCTTGTCCTATTCAGCATAAACTAAGGAAAGTACCAATTGCTGTGAGAAGTGGACTGAAAGAGTTACTACAAGATTTATTAAAGTCAGGAGCAATTGAACCTGTGGAAGCCTCTGCATGGATTTCACCAGTAGTTTTGACTCTTAAATCGGACGACCGTCTGAGGTTATGCATTGATTTGAGAACTCTCAACCGCGACATAGTAATGGATACATTTCCATTCCCAAATATCAACGAGTTGTTACAATCCATTGGTAGTGCAACATATTTTTCAAAGATCGATTTGAGCAGAGCCTACCACCAAATTAAGCTTCATCCTGACTCCAAGCCACTCACCGTTTACTCGCATGCCGTTCGGCTTAGCGTCGGCTGCAAGTGTCTTCCAGAGGATGATGACTCGTCTTTTCAAAGATCTCTCCGGTGTGGTTTATTTTCAGGATGATGTTTTGATTTCAGAAAATACAGTTGAAGAGCACAATTCCATTCTGAGACAAGTGTTATGGAAGCTTGAACATATAGGATTTACTGTTAATAAAGATAAATGTAAATTTTTAACTGAAGAAGTAGAGTATTGGGCTATACAATCTCCACTGGGGTTATACTCCTAAACGTGACTTGTTGCAAGCTATTAAGGATGCACCCTATCCTAAGGACAAGGATCAACTACGGTCTTTCTTAGGCCTTGTGGAATATTATTCCAAGCTTGATAGATCTTTTGCTGATATTGTTGAAGCCTTAAGATGTCTTTTGCAAAAGGGAGCTAAATATGCTTGGAGTAGTGTACAACAGGTAGCTTTTTCTAACGTCAAAGATAAGATTTGTGGTGCAGGTATTTTGGCCCCATTCATTTTAAATGCAAATCTATCCTCACTGTAGATGCCAGCCTCACTGGTATTGGGGTTGTTCTTTCTCAAAATCAGAGAGGTGTGGAAAAAACAATTGCTTTTGCTTCTCGCACATCGCACAAGCGGAAAGGAATTATTCCGTTATCGCGAGAGAAGCACTAGCTGCGGCTTGGGGTGTTGAGCACTTCAGGGTGTACCTTTGGGGTTCGAGATTCATCTTAAAAACAGACCATAAACCACTCATGAAAATGTTATCTGCTGGAGGTTCTGGAAAGGGGTCTGCTAGGTTGGCTCGTTTTTCTGCAAGGTTACAAGAATACTCATATGATATAGAATTCATTCATGGGTGGAATAATTCACAAGCTGATTGCTTGTCTAGAATGTCTTTAAATTGGGAAGTAGTTGACAAAGATGTTGTTAACAAATTAGCATCTGAAGAAGCAGTGGCTGTAGTCAATGAGGTTAGTGATTGCAGTTTAGGCGCTTTCTCTAGAGAGACAGTGGATCCAGGAGATGAAGTCTGATAGTCTGTTGAGACAGGTTATATCATTAATCAGGAATGGTGCATCTCGTGAAAGTTTAGTACCTGTTGCCATGAGACCTTTTTGGAAGTTATTGGATGAATTGTCTGTAAATGATCATTAAGTTGTTAGGAGAGGGGATATGTTTGTGCCTCCCTCAGGACTTCCTTTGCATATACTCAAGTTCGCTCACGAGGGTCATCTTGGACAGGGAATGACTATTAAAAGAATAAAACTAGAATTTTGGTGGCCAGGGATGGACGATCAGATTTTTAAATGGGTTGAAAATTGCATCTTGTGTGGGTGCTTTTACTAATGCCCCCAGCTTCACGGTGGTCAGCCGCCAGCCTCACTCATTAAGCCTGTATTACTCTGTAATAGTTAGCTCAGAATTGTTTGCTTGTCTCAACCGTTTCTGCCACTGTTTCTCTCGAGTCTCTGCCGTTCCTCGGACCCTGCTCCCTTGGTAACTGCGAACTTCCTTAGCGACAACCAGCAGCGTGGGCCTTTAAACACAGAATCCTGAAGTGTGCAGATGACGAGGATGATGCCTGGTGTGGAGCCGGCCGAGTAACTGATCTGCGGTTGAAATGGCTGAGGCACAGGAGAGCAGAGTAGAGCAGAGGGCAGGAAGCACGGAGCAAGGGAAAATGAGTCGCCAAACGTTGGTTAGTTGCAGGTTACAGGTTACAGGTTGCGGATTACAGGTCAGTGGTTAATGGTTAACGGGGTGTGGCTACGACGGAGCTGTGCTATAATGGGCTGCAGGCACAGCCGCAAGCACTCACGGGCTCATGGCTCCCAGGACAGTCGACCCCTAATCTTTCCCCTGATGCGCCAATCGCACCCGTCACCATCAGCCAACCTGACCCCGTCTACCTCTTTCCGTTACGGCCTTCCGCACATGGGCTGAGAGGAGGACTGAGAGCAGATTCTCAGATTTTCTTATTTTCTCTCCAAAATAGAAGATAGAAGCAGGGAGGTGCTAGAGGCGTAAGCGGGGTGCATGCAGGAAAGACAGGGCAGAATAGTCAGATGCAGATGCAGACGCGGTACTTACAGTTGTCCGATGAAGACGAAGACCTCCAGTTAGGTATACTGCCAACCACGCTGCGTTCAGGAGTTTCCAGCGCTCACATCATAGCATCATCATATCTTTGAGGTTAATCCTTGTAGTCCTTCTAGTCCTTGTAGTCCGTACTTATCCTAATCCTTAGCTTCGCCACAGCAGCGCTAAGGTAGCACAATAGTGCAGAGACCGGCCGATAAGACCAGTGTTGAAGCACTTTTTTCCTTTTGAGAGTCTTATGGTTCTTTATAGCCTTTATCGCCTTTATACCGCATGCCTCGAGCTGTACGAGTTGAATTGAGCAGGGAGCAGGATCACAGCTACAGAGAGCCTGGCAAATCCAGTGCCAGTGTGCCCCCTAGCTCCATGTATCTCCGAATTTTTTTTTTCCGTGGTGAGCTCTTGCCCCGGGCACAGCACCGGGCACAGCCAGCACAAGCACAGGTAGTTTGTTTGTTTGTTTTTAACACCAGCAGGTAGTTTGTAGTCTATGAGAACAGCATGGTAGAGCAAGATCCAGTGCTCAAGCCAGGACTCACAGAGCGAGGTCTGTCACGACCGATCAGACCGACGCCATCTTGTCTCTTCGGCACAATGAGTTGAAGCTGGGGGCATTAGTAAAAGCACAAACAGAGGATGTTCAGGTCTTTGTCATAATTAAACTGCATGCACCCACTACTAACGTCCATGGTACATACTCACACGCTAAACTAATTTCTCGGAGCCATAGAGAGCTGATCAAAAGAACTGCCAAAGGAACCGAGACTGCGATACAAACAAATAGTAAGGCTACTACAGCAGCATGGGAGTTAAGATTATCTAAACTACACACTACAGCAGCTGCTACAACGAAACAAAATCAAAGACAAAGACAAAGACAAAGACAGATACAGGTACAGGTACAGGTACAGGTACAGATACAGGTACTGACACAGGAAATGGCAGGCCTCGCCAGACCCGGGGAGCAAATATTTGAGCAAACACAAACCCCATTTGACCAAGAAACACCCCAAGAATCTCAAAAAGAAGCTCCAGAAATGCAAGATTCAAACAACATGCAGAAAACGAAGAGCTCGCAGAGGCGGCCTGAAACCAGAGGGTCGAAATCCAAAGAAAACAGTGATGAGAGAAATGAGGGTAACGAGAGACCCAAAGACAAAGACAAAATTAAAAATTGAAACACAGATAAGAAATCGGAGAAAGAGACGGATAAAGTGAAAGGAAAGGAGAAGTAGGAGAAGGAAAATGGGAAGGAGAAGAAGGAGAAGAAGATTGAGGAGGATATTGAAGACAACGATAATCTGGAGCTAATGGCTAAGAAAGCAAAAATACTACAAACTATCAAAAATTTGAAGGCGGCAGCTAAAGCCACTGGGCAACTGGCAGACTCTCAGCCTTGAATCTCTAACATATTTAGCCCATTGCCCAAGGAAGGGCTGAGCAAACCAACATAAAAAAAAAATAAACAGCAACGAACCATCCCGGATGACGATAAAGAGCAAAATGATGAAATGAGCAGAATCACCCATGTCGAACCTGTTACTGATATGGAGCAGCCCATCGTGGGTATAAAGACTGGTTCAGGACCCGCTCCAGGAAATCAGTCTCCAGATATAATCCCGGGAGAAGAAAGTGCTAGCTCAGCTACAATTATACCCGACCAAAGCGAATGTATGCCTATGTATCCAAGGAAATCCCCGAGACATGACCACTCCTCTCCTATGATAGAAACCTCCTCCACCACGGGAAGAAAGCTACAATCAGAGATCGAAGAACTCTCAGAGAAATCTGATTCAGACATTTATGAAACAGGAGTCTCCATCTCTAGCGAGACAAGTGAGGCAAGTGAGGCAAGCGAAACAAGCATAGGCCAAAAACCAGCTGCAACTACCCCGGAGGTTTCCGACCCCACAGTCCTAAGAAAACCAAGTATATCCGGCCAAGACACCACCCCAAAGAAAAGGCTGGAAAAAAGAGAACAAGGCATAAAAGGCAATGTAAATCAACAAATGATGATACCACTGATCCCGGGAGCAACATGGATCGAATAAAAGAAAGAACTAATCATACACGGAAAAGCTCAACCCCAAAAACTACAAGAGAGCCTGATCCTAATCGGCATATCACAGGGGATACTGAAGGGGATGTCCAACAGCAACATGGAGATAGCGGTGGCATGAGAAAATCAACAGAACCATCGCTGAGTGAAGTGCTAAGCTCCATCAAGCACTTCCACAAAGATGTTAAGATGGACAGTCAAAGGAACCACGCAGTCATACAAAAACTGAAGGGAGCTATCCAAAAAGTGGGCAACACTTGCTCTGAGATCTCAGACAGAATGGCCTCTGTCGAAACACGTACAGAAAACTTGTCACTAAGCTCCAAACTCAGGAAAAAGAGCGGGAGGGAATCATTAAAGACTTAGGGCCGGATGTAGGTAATCCGATTTTACCGATTCTAAAATACTGAATTCTACCGAATCAGTATTTTAGAATCGGTAAATGGCATGTAGATAAAAAATCGGTAAAAAATACAGATTCGGTAAAAATCAGTATCGGACAATCGGAAAATACAGATTCGGTATTTACCGATTCTGTATTTTCCGATTGGGTATTCCCCATGTATTCCTATGGGCCTTTTGGCCCATAGGAATGCATGGGGAATACCAAATCGGTAAATACAGAATCGGTAAATACCAATTCGGTAAATACTGAATCGGAAAGCTAACAAAAGTTAAACTTAAATAGGGAGCCAATCAGGTGCTACCACCCTCCCCCTCCCTCCCAGGAAGTGGCCACCCAGGCAGCTGCAACTAATTAGAAGCTCCTGGAAAGGCAGTTGGAGCCGAGCCGAGTCACTGAGCAGCAGAAAGGGTTTGGTGCACTTTTAAAAGTGTAAAATGGAAGGCAGCAAGGAAAAAGAGCAGCCTGAGAGGAGGAGGAAACTCAAATTCATCAGCATGGAGTTGTAGGTCCTTGTTGAGGAGGTGGTGAAGGTGCACCATAAACTCTTTGGCAGGCAGTCCCTCACTGTGGCAGAATCTGCCAAAAGAAAAAATTTGGCTTGAAATTTTGGACAAAGTTAATGCAGTTGGAGTAACCACCAGAGACACAGAGGACCTCAAAAAACGCTTTTATGACCTCAGGAGCCAAACCAAAAAGAAATTGGCTGAACATCACAAGCAGGCATCAAAAACTGGTGGAGGCAAGAACCCAGCACCCCCCCTTACTGACCTGGAGGAGATGGTGGCCTCAACCATTGAACCAGACAGCGTATGCGGACTGGGAGAAGTGGACAGCTCAGCCAGAGCTGCAAGCAAAAAAGGTAAGACAAATGCACAGCATGCGTCCCCATACCATCATCCTTACCGGTACCCTTTGTGGCCAAGTGAACCCCAGTCCAGAACTGCTAGCACTATACAGGGCCAATGCATGATGCGATATGTAGTCAGGAAATGTAATAGCATGTCATACAGCACAACAGCCAACTAGTGAAGGAAATGACAGCATAGAGAAAATAGCCAATGTGATACATATTTAATGGTAGTGACAGTGAGACAGTAGCGCTTAGCTAATGTACGCTCATATGTCCACAGGTGAACCGTCTCGCAGGGGTTCGCAGGAGGCTGAAGGCACACCACCTGAGTGGGAGGACAGTCAGGAAGCAGGTCCAACTACCCACACCGTACCACAGGACACAGGTGCATCATGTAGCCATCCTCCTGTACCAGAATCAGAAATGCCTCAAGATTTCCTGGCGTCCCCTGGCAGATCTCAATCCCCTCTGCTGCTGTCATCCCCAGAAATGGCAGCATCATAGCATGATACCACACCTGCATCACAACCAAGCAGGAGGCAGGTTGTGGCCCCACTCCTAGAAATGGAGTAAGCAGCAGCTGACATTGAGGGGGACGATACACACAACTTGCCTGCAGATGTCAGCTCTGGTACAGGGCACTCCAGTGCAGGGGTGGCCCATAGCTATGCAAGACGCCGCAGAGTCCAAGAGAGGCCAGCAGATGCAACAGTTGAGGGTCCGAGTGTGTTCCGTGGTCTTGAGGGGAGCATGGTGAGAATACAGAGGATGCAGGGAAGAGCCATCCAGTCATGCCAACGACAAATGAGGTCCCTGAACAGCAACATAGGGGAAATAGGAAAGGGCATCAGTGAGCTGGTACAAGTCAACAGAGAGATGGCAGCAGAGATGCGTGGAATTGGCAACTCGGTGCAGCTGCTATGCACTAAACTAGACACTGATATCGAGGCAAGACGCAAGGAAAGGCAGCGTACTCATGTCCAAAAAAAGCCATCATCCGCCTGGCCACTGCCACGTCCCTGTTATGCAGGAGAAGCAGTAACATGCAGGAGGCTATGATCTAAAACACCAATGAGGTCACTAGGGGCATGGGCAGGATGAGGCTGTTGAATGCCCAAACTGCACATACAGCTGCTCTGGATGTGCCTGTAAGTGAGGAGAGCACTAGCAGGAGCAGCATAGGAAGCAACCTTGTCCCTGAAACAAGGAGGAGCAGGCCAGCAAGACAGTGAGCAGGGGGAGCAACCTACAGGTGTTACAGGGAAGCGAGGAAGGAAATTACTTTTACAGTTCATGGTGAGGTGAACCAGGACTGACATAATTGCAGTTAAATACTTTTTGTTGCATAGTTGTGCTTTAATAAGCTACCTCGTTACCAAATTAAACTACATTTGGTGCATACTCCACCTGTCTGTGTCTCTTTACTTACTTAAAAGTAGTTGCGTGTGATTTCATCCCGTCTGTGTCTGCCATCAATTGGTGTTGCAACTCCAGATGGGTGGGGTTCTGGCACTGCTTCCTCATAATCATGGTCCTCATAATCTGAGAGTTCCACTGCTGTGCCTTTCTTGACCGCAAGGTTGTGCAGCATTGCACATGCTGCAATCATCTTGCAGCAGGTAGTAGGTGTGTACTGGCGGGCACCTCCACTCTTATGGAGGCAGCGAAACCTGCTCTTCCACATGACAAAGGTACGCTCCACAAAGTTTCTGGTTGTTTTGTGTGCCCTGTTGTATCTCCTCTGGCTTGGTGTTGTAGGGTTGAGGTAGGGAGTGAGGATGAAGGCCCGGAGGGCATATGCACTGTCCCCTATTAGTAAGAGAAAAATATTTATTTACATGCACACACACACATCCACCTGCTATACGTATCAAGGGAGTTTCACACAGTGTGTTACCTAGCAAGTTATGTTATGTTATGTTATATTTATTTTTATATAGCGCGCGGCGACTCAAAAAGAGTATCCCGGCGCTTTAGCAGTGAGACCTACGACGAGATAACATAACACAGCAGTAACACAAAAAGGGGGAGCTCAATAAAGAAAAAGGGGAAAAAGCCTATAGAGTAAATAACCAGGTCTTTAGACCTTTCCTAAAAGCAAGTAGGCTGGTGGCACCCCGAAGTGTCAGCGGCAGAGAGTTCCACAGCTGTGGTGCCAACAGTCCAAAGGAGCGGCCTCCAATGCGAGCTCTTTTCACACTTGGCACCACCGCCAAAAACTGTGACTCCGATCTGAGAGCGCGGGCCAGATGGTAAAAGGCCAGTCTCCTTTGGAGGTACTTCGCTCCCCCAGCATGGAGGGCTTTATAGGCCAGAGTCAGCGCTTTAAAGATGATCCGCTTGCGGATAGGCAGCCAATGTAGGGCCTGCAAGAGACCCGCAACACTGGCACGCCTATTTAAGCCATAGATGGCTCTCGCCGCAGCGTTCTGCGCAACCTGAAGCCGCTGCAGCAGATACTCTGGCAGGCCCAGGTAAAGGACATTAGCGTAATCCAGCCTGGACCCGATCAAAGCCTGCACGGTCAGTCTCCGATGTTCTTCCGATAAAAGGGGTAACAACTTCCTCAGCACCTTGAGGAGGCCAAAGCAAGTGCCCGTCACCCCAAGGATCTGGGCTCTCATCATCAGGCCCTTGTCCATCTTGACCCCCAGGTTCTTAGCAACTAAAGATGGACGGGATGGTGGGAACATGTTGGTAGGCCACCAAGTTTGCCAGTCAGGATCCGACGCACACCCAAAGAAGAGAACTTCAGACTTCTCAGAATTGCACTTGAGGCCACTCAGATGAAACCATCTAAAGACAGCCTCAAGGCAATCCCGGATGCTCTCTCCATTAAAATCTCCTCCACTCTTACAAGAGAAGAGGAGCTGTGTGTCGTCAGCATAGGACACGATCCGGGCCCCAAAAGACTCCGCCAATGCCGCCAAAGGGGTCATAAAGATATTAAAGAGGGTCGGACTCAGAATAGAGCCCTGCGGGACCCCGACACCCAAAGGCGGCATCACAGCAGAGTCCGGGGAGGCCCAGACCGTTTGTCGGCGGTCAGCTAGAAATGATGAAAACCAGCTGAGCACCGTCCCCCTTAGGCCAACCTCAAAGAGTCTAGCGAGAAGGCCCTCATGGGGAACGGTGTCGAAGGCCGCCGACAAGTCTAACATGACCAGCATGGCCTTACCCCCAGAGTCCAGGACCCCTTTAATGTCTTCCGACACCTCCAGGAGCGCTGTCTCTGTGCTGAGGTTTGGGCGGAAGCCAGATTGAGTGGCATGCAGAATCTCGTGCATTTCCAGAAAATTGGAGAGCACCGTATGTATGTGCTTCTCCAGAATTTTCATAAGAGCTGGCAGGAGAGAAATCGGTCTGTAATTGACCAATGCCTCAGGGTCGAGGCCAGGCTTCTTCAGCAGGGGAATAACCATTGCCTGCTTCCATGCTAGCGGAACCAGACCCTGGCTCAACGAGAGGTTCAAAAGTGGATTGGCCAGTGGGTTTAAAACTTCCGCCATTTTTGATAGAAACTTAGCTGGGCAGGGGTCCAAGGGCGACCCAGTTTTAAGAGTGCCCATAAGCCCTAAGGAAGCAGAGGCTGAAATGGGGGGGAAGATTGCCAGCATCGGGCCCGATGAAACCGCCGGACGCGAGCCATCCTCGGTGCAGATAGACCCTACAGGCGCCACCAGATGAAAAGAGTCCTGGATAAGCTTTATCTTGCTGGTGAAGAAGTTAGCAAGATCCGCAGCCCAGGACTTAGGGGGCATGTCTCGGGAAGCATTGGAGCGGGGAGCTGTGAATTCTCTCACTATGGAAAAGATTTCCTTACAGGAGTTGGAGGCAGCCTCTATTCTCCCAGCAAGATAAACCTTTTTACCAAGGCGAATGTCCCGCTGATATGCCTTAACCGCTGTCTTATAGAACAGTTTTGCTTCAGGATCATATTGAGATCGCCAAGCTCTTTCCGCCACCTTGCATGACTGTCGGGCGGTCGACAATGCCGCAGTGAACCAAGGGGCCGATACCCGTTTCGGTGTTGAGCGGGGGGCCATCACTGGGGCGAGGTCATTAAGCCTGTCCAACAGCCAGACCTGCAGGGATTCAAGGTCCTTCTCCAGATCTCCTGAGAAGGTATCCTTTGCCAAATTCCCCCGCTGTCAGGCGTGCGTAGATCCCACTCTTTTGGAAGATGTATTAGTCGTGGGTACTCCCGGGCAATTTTGCTACTAGGTCAGTGATCATGTACTTGGAATCACAGATCACCTGTACATTTATGGTGTGGGTGGACTTCCGGTTCCGATAAATGTACTCAGTGGCAGCCGGTGGGCATATTGGTATGTGGGTACCATCAACACAGCCAATTATGTTTGGGAAATGCGCCATCTGATAAAAGTCTGTCTTTGTCCTTAGCAGTTCAGCATGCGTTGCAGGGAAGCTGATGTACAAATGCATTCTCTGCAACATGGCATCAAGGAATTTTTTTAAGAAACGTGACAGACAGCTCTGGGACACCCCACCTACCGCAGCAACCACACTCTGGTAACTCCCAGATGCAAGCAGGTGTAGGCTGCACAGCACCTGCACATGGGATGGGATGGCGTGTGCCCTTGTGGTTGGATGTTCCAATAGTGGGTGAAGGTCCCTGATTAGGTCCAGGATAGTTTGGGGAGCCAATCTGTACCTTTGTAGTATCTCTGGCTCAGTTAGCTGGAATAGAGTGATCCTCTGCCTATACACCTGCTCCTCCCTCATCCAGACCCTCTCCCCTTCTGCCTGTAGCCGTAGCCGCCTCGCAATGACATAGAATGCCGCCATTCTGGTGAAAATGTTGCATTTTGAGGCCTTTTTTATACACTGCACCTGTTTACCACCTGATTTGAATCCATGGTAAATACCGACTCTTAAATACCGAATTTCATGCAAATTCAGTATTTCTGAGGTTACCTACATCTCAAATACTCATTTTTACCATTTCATATTTTCTGATTCTGTAAATTTACCGAATCGGTAATGTTTCCGAATCAGTAAATTTACCGATTCGATATATTTTCCGATTCGGTAAATTTACCGATTCGGAAACTTTACCGATTCGGTATTTTTCCGATTCGGTATATTTTCCGAATCTGTAACTTTACTGAGTCGGCAACTTTACCAATTCGGTAAATTTACCGATTCTGATGTTTTTGGGTCCCCTACATCCCAAATGCACAATACCGGTCGGTAACGGCCGAAAATCGGTAAATTCGGCTGTTACCGACGGGTAGTGGCCTACCTACATCCAGCCCATAATGCTAAAAGTCGAAGACCTAGAAAATAGAGGCAGAAGAAACAACCTGCGTTTTCTTGGAATTCCCGAAGGCGCAGAGGGAAACGATCCAAGGGGCTTCATGTCAAATCTTCTAAAAACAGCCTTCCCCGAACTACAATCCAGGGAGATGGACAGACAGGGAAATTCAACGCATTCACCGCTTTCCCTTAACACTTCCTAAATGCACTCATAAGACACCTCAATACCTAAGGGCCATGATGGTTAATTTTGGGAATTTCATTCTACTAAAGGCTATTTATGACATTGCCAGACCTACAAACAAGAGAGAATACAAAGGCTTCACCTTCTTCGCACGTCCAGACTTTGCCCATGCTACGGTAGAACGAAGGTGGAGAATGAGACAATTATTCACCCCATTTGAGAAAATTGGAGCAACTGTGTTCTTGCAAAACCCAGCACGTCTGAAAGTAATCTACAAGGGAACAGCAAAAAGCTTTATAAGCGAAATCCAGGCAGAGTCCTACTTAAAAGAAATCTAAGGAGACCACCAAGCAAAGCACGGGAAAATAGCAAAATGTATAAAACTCAGGAAAAAGAAAAAGAAGGAATAAAAGACAAGAAGGGGCTTTCCTATATAGAGGACACGATTAAAGCCAGTCCCCTTCTTTTGTGGCATAAAATTTGGACTACCCCGGAAACATTACTGAACAGGGAAATTGATTTGGACTGCCTAAAGCTAGAGGGGGTGCGAAATATCAAATGGTTGCACCATGTGAGAAACATGGCTATAAACATTGGCCACGAAGAATATTTTAAAGACCCGCTGTGCCTGGAAACCATCTCTAAGCGCACCCTGAAAAAGACTATAATGGAACATCTGGCCAACAAAAGGTGGTTGAGTGAGAAAGGAAAAAACACCAACAAATTAAATGGCGCACTCATTCAACAGGAAGGAATGAAACTCTACTTAACTATGGAGAGTAGTCCTTATTTCAGAATGCTTTTGACCAGGTTTCGGGCGGATACATTTTTCCGTTTGATAACATTCCCTAATTGCAATGACTGGGCTAAACAGCTGGAAAAGTGTCCCTGTGATGGGTCTTCGAATCAATCAAACATTCATTCTATCCTTTTTTGTCATTTATATTTGGCCCCTAGGAAACAGTTTTTAAAACCTATATTTATTAAATGGGGTATCAGAGGATGTCGTGATGTGTTCTACAAACTGAAGTTACTAGAGACTGTGTCTGAGATAAAGGTAGTGGCATCCTATTTGAAGACTATCATAGCCCTCAGAAAGTCCATGTAACGTTTAATGAATTTTTGTATTCATGTTTTTTTACTTTCAAATGAAATTGAGCCAGAACACATCTGCCATTTTAACCATTGTAATAATGAAACTCTTTTAAAGGTTTTATCTATTGTTTTTTTAACAATGTTTTAATTGGAATGTAATCTTGTGCTTTTATGATTTTGTATGCAAAATCGAATAAAGCTATTTTTGAATTGAATTTGAATTGACAAGAAGGAACAATACCGTCAGCTGTCTAGATCTAGGGGGCACAACTAGAAGGGGATGAGTAGAGGGGAAATGTTAAAAATCATATCCCAATATGCTTTAATATTGCGGTACGTGTGATGGCAAAGAGAAAAGTTTATTCACATATATGATCCCGCCTTTTTTCATCCTATTTTTTTTCCATTTGTACTCACCTATGGCTAGGCCACGGGGCGAGCTGAGGTGCACTGACTTCACGGATGCCCACACCTGGGTGCCCTATGACCCAGGAAGTCTCAATGGGTGGCGGGGGGTTCCGGGGGGGCAGGGGTGGAGTGAAAGGGGAGGGGAAGGTGGGGGTGGGGGGAGGGGTGGGTGGGAAATCTGGTCTACAGGAAGTAAAAAAGAGCGAACCATAATCAGGAGCAACACTATAGTTACGCAACAACAGGTACAACACAAAAGTCGGGAAAAAATAAAATATTTATGGCCAAGCTAAAAATACTTTCCATCAATATTGTGAACCACATTCAAGGAACGACTGGACAACAACACACACAACAGCAAGGAACTCTTCAACATCGTTAAAGAGCTCTCCAACCCCAACGCCGGAAACAACGACATCACCCCTTCGCAAGACCTCTGCAACTCCCTCGCCTCCTACTTCCACAACAAGATCGCGGACATACACAACAGCTTCAGCACTCAACCGACGCTCGCCACGACCGAACCACCGCCCCCCACAACCACCCTCCGCGCCTGGACCCCGATCAGCACCGAAGACACCGTCCGCACGATGAACTCGATCCACTCCGGATCTCCTACTGACCCCTGCCCTCACCACGTCTTCAACAAGGCCGACGCTGTCATCGCACCCCACCTACGGGACATCATCAACACCTCCTTCGACACCGCTACCTTCCCGGAGAGCTGGAAGCATGCCGAACTCAGCGCTCTACTAAAAAAGCCATCAGCCGACCCTACCGACCTCAAGAACTACCGCCCCATCTCGCTGCTCCCGTTTCCTGCAAAAGTCATCGAGAAGACCGTCAACAAGCAGCTGGCCGCCTTCCTCGAGACAAACGGATCCCTCGACATCTCGCAGTCTGGCTTCCGGGCCAACCACAGCACCGAGACCGCCCTGATCGCAGCCACCGATGACATCCGAGCACTGCTTGACAACGGAGAAACAGCAGCCCTCATCCTCCTAGACCTCTCCGCGGCCTTCAACACCGTCTGCCACCGAACACTAGTGGAGCGACTCAGCAACGTCGGAATTCAGGAGAAGGCACTGGAGTGGATCATCTCCTTCCTTGCCGGAAGGACACAGAGAGTCCGCCTCCCCCCGTTCAGATCTGAAGCCACCGAAGTCATCTGCGGCGTCCCTCAAAGCTCCTCGCTCAGTCCAACCCTCTTCAACGTCTACATGAGCCCCCTCGCAGACATCGCATGCCAGCACAACCTCAACATCATCTCCTACGCCGACGACACCCAGCTGATTCTCTCCCTCACCAACGACCCCGCCACCGCCAGAGCCAACCTTCAGGAAGGGATGAAAGAGGTAGCCGAATGGATGAAGAATAGCCGCCTGAAGCTGAACTCGGACAAGACGGAAGTCCTCATCCTGGGATCCTCACCCTCCGCCTGGGACGACTCCTGGTGGCCCCCCGCCCTAGGCAGCGCACCCAAACCAACAGACCACGCACGCAACCTGGGCTTCATCCTGGATTCCTCCCTCTCCATGACTAGACAAGTCAATTCCGTCTCCTCGTCGTGCTTCAACATCCTACGCATGCTACGCAAGATCTTCCGGTGGATCCCCACCGAGACCAGGAAGACGGTCACCCAGGCCCTCGTCACCAGCCGTCTGGACTACGGCAACTCCCTCTACGATGGAACCACCGCCAAACTCCAGAAGAGACTCCAGCGGATCCAGAACGCCTCAGCGCGACTCATCTTGGACATCCCCCGTCGCAGCCACATCTCCGGACACCTGAGAGACCTGCACTGGCTCCCGGTCAACAAGAGAATCACCTTCCGACTCCTCACCCACGCACACAAAGCCCTACACAACCAGGGCCCAGGATACCTCAACAGCCGCCTCAACTTCTACGCTCCCAAACGCCAGCTTCGATCGACCAGCCACGCCCTCGCCACCGTCCCCCGCATCCGAAGAGCCACCACAGGGGGACGGTCCTTCTCCTACCTCGCCGCCAAGACATGGAACTCCCTCCCGAACCACCTCCGCCTGACCCAGGACCACCTCGCCTTCAGGAAGCAACTCAAGACCTGGCTGTTCGAGCAGTAGCGGACCCCCCCCCTAGCGCCTTGAGACCCTCTGGGTGAGTAGTGCGCTATATAAATGCATTGATTGATTGATTGATTGATTGGCTTAAATGACTATAAAAAAAGACAGAACACCGCAATAGGTCTGAGATCAACGGGGGCTAACATTGTTTGTCTCCAGGAGACTCATGTTGAGGGAACACAGCGACACCTTCTGCAAACGCTTGGGTATAAATTGATCACAGCCACAACACAAGCAACTAAGACACGTGGTGTGGCTATCTTGGCAACAGGCGGGGGCCTCCAAGTCACTCAATCTGCAGCCGTTAATTTCGGGAGGTGGGCGATTACGGAATGCCAATATGGCGTTGGAAAGAGATTAACTATTTGCTCCATCTATGAATGCGTCACGGATGATCCTGATTTGCTGGAGTTTGTATCTAGTAAACTAACACACTGGCCACTCCCAATAGTAATATGTGGTTGTTTCAATCTGAACCTACCCTCAGATTGGTCCCTTGGACCCAACTTTAAATACCAGGGGAAGAAGGCAAAAGTTTTTAGGGCATTTCAGGAGCTTTGCAATACACATGGGCTAACCGATTATTGGCAATCTAAGTACCCCCAAAAATCAGGGTTTACATTCTTTTCCCACCCTCATCTGAAATTAGCCAGATTAGATTATGTATTGTCACCCACACAATCATAACCAAGTGCCACATAGATAAGCTACCCAGGGTTCTGTCAGACCACAAGCCACTAATCTTAAGTATTGAAATGGATAAAATTCAACAAAATCAAAACAGCTGGACATTTGAAAGGGCTCTATTATTAAATGAGAAATATTGTCAACTTATGGAGAAGTGGATACCGGAATTTCTGGAAGAAACCTGGGTAGTGCACCTCTAGAAATAGTGTGGGATGCACTCAAAGCCAGAATCAGGGGCGAAACACTTCGATTTTCCATAAGGAACAATCAAGAGTTGAAACAAAAAATAATAGAACTACAGGGAAAACTGGCAGAAGTGGAGGAAGGGCTTATAAGAGCAGTCAAGGGGGGTATAAATACAGAAGTGCCATCGCGAGAGGTGGCCATCGCAAGAAATAGATTAACAGAAATATTCGCTGAAAAAGCAATATGTAAAGCCACAATGTATAAAGAGAAAGCATACGAATTAAGCGAGCAAATAGGGCATCATCTTGCTATCCGCACCAGACAACAAAACACTGCAAATACAATCAAAGTGATTAAAGATCATAATAATATTCTTAGTTAAGACCCAGAAGAGATTAGGTTAGAATTTCAGAAATACTATCAAGATTTGTATAAAGAGACCAATAAGGATCAAGAATTAATCAAGGAATATCTAGATCAAGTTATAACGACCCAACTTCCACAAATAGACCAGGACAATCTAGTGGCAACACCTCGGTGGATAGAAATCCTATTATCCATTAACAGTTTAGCCCCTGGGAAAGCAGCTGGGATGGATGGAATACCTGCAGAATTCTATGTTAAATTCCACAAACCACTAAAAGGAATTTTAACGGACCTAATGATACAAATCTTCCTAGGGGGCAAACCACCTAAATTATGGGCACGAGCCAAAATCGTGGTCTTTCCAAAGAAAAACAAGGGCCCAACAGAATTGGGATCCTATCGCCCGATTACATGAATCAATTGCGACTCTAAAATCTACGCTAAACTATTAGCTAGTCGATTAGCTCCAATTATACACAAGATCATATCAGTCCGACAACATGGATTTGTTCCCGGCAGATCCACGACAGATCATGTACAAAGGGTAATTACACTCTTTGACATAGCAGAAGTAACAGGAGACCCTATGGCGCTTATACTCTTGGATGCGGAAAAGGCTTTCACTAGGGTCTCCTGGCAATATCTATGGACAGCTATGTCAAAGAGTGGAATGGGGAACAATTCATAAACGCTATACGTAGCTTATAACATAACCCAGAAGCTGTTGTCATGAAAAACGGGGGTTTGTCGGGCAAGATTGATGTGACCAGAGGGACGAGGCAGGGGTGTCTGTGCTCCCCCTTTTTGTTTGCGATATTTATCGATCCATTTATTCGCAAGCTTGAGACCAATCAGAATATAGCACCCATTAAAACCCCAATTGGAATTACGAAGACTTTGGCATACGCGGATAACATTGCGATTGCCACAAGAAACCCCAACGAAGCCGTCAGAATGATGGAAGAAGAGGCAAGGAGCTTTGGAGAGATCGCTGGGTACAAATTAAATCAGTGTAAAACCCAGATAATTATAAATAATAAAACAAACTACAAAGATGAAAGGATAGTGGAAAACGCTGTATATCTGGGTGTCAATATTACCTCCAATTTAAATCAACTAGTGAAAATTAATATAGACACACTCTTGAAACAAACAACGAGGAATCTTAGTAAATTACATAATCTGCATCTAACCTTAATAGGTAGATGTAATGTTATTAAAATGATCTTTTTTCCGAAATTTTTATATTTTTTTAGAACTATATGCCTAAATTCTGACGAACAAATATTCAAGGAAGTTGATAATATATTCTCTTGCTTTATTTGGGGATATTAAAGAACGCGCAGAGCCTACAAATATATCTCACTCCCGAAAGATAGAGGGGGCCTGGCTGTCCCTAATCTCAAGGTCTACTGGTGGGCTGCACTTCTGAAATATAGTAAGGTCCTACTGGCCCCAAATAGGAATCGGGCACAAGAGGGGGGGGGGTTCCAACTCCACAAGAACTTATTCTTGGAACCGAAGCAGGTGAACATTTGTGGCGACTGACCTAAGATAGTCACTTCAAAAAAGTCTGTTTCAAAACACTAACCGGCATCTACAACGCTTGCAAACATATTCGCAAACTGCTTGGAATTGGAAGGTATTCCTATTACACGAGCCTCTGCAGAAACAACAACCTACCAGAAATATTCAATGACATATGTTTGAAAAGATGGGCTAACACAGGGATCACCCGATGTGGTGCCTTCTTTTCACCTACAGGCTTCAAGTCATTCGAAGAATTAAAAAATGAGTATGGGTTAGAACACAGAGATTTCTTCAAAAGGGGGGGGAGAGCAGAGTTTCAGAAAATTCAGACAATCGATGCAATCAACCGAAACAGCACAGTCAAAATTGGGGAAATATATAATAATTTAGTTTCCACACTGCCGTATGATGCGGATAAACACACCCTAAAATGGCAAAATAAATTAAATATAAATGAGGATATAATTCAGCGGGCATTCCTGCTCTCGCAATCGCAACTAATGTCACCCAAACTACAAGTACAATATTATAAAACCTTTTTTCAATTATATTATACACCATATAAAATATCTAAATGGAGTACTGGAAAAGGTGCCCAGTGTTCTAGATGTTCACTACAGGAGGCTGATATAATACATATATTCGCCACATATGACATGCTAAGTCTCCTTAGACGTGAAATGTCTACCTTTCTATCAGGAATCTGGAATTAAAGAATTGAAATCTCAATAGGGGAAACAATGCTAGGAGTTGACGGGGGTATCAGGCCAAAGGGAATTCAGGAACTCATCTTCATTTCCATGGCTGTTTACAGAATTTGTTTAGCATCTAGGTGGTTGGACGCAAACCCTCCGACCTTTCAGCAATGGCGGGCAAGACTCCTAGCCAAATATAGCTTAGAGATAGCTATATATAGGAGGAAGGGATTAAAAAGGAAAAAAAAGGGCTTTGAAATTTGGGATCCCCTTATACAGTGGATGCAACACCATGAATCATAAAGTATAATGTCTTACCTCTGAAATGATATTAATGTGACTGCAATATGAGGTAATATGTGGGTGATACCTGACTATATATCTAGAAGATGTATTCTCTTTTTCTTTTTTCTCATATATAATTTGAAAAATGTGACCGGATGGGTGGGGCCGAGGGGGAGGGACATTTTGTTGTTGTAAAAATACCTCCATAAAGAATTGTTTTAAAAAAAAGAAAATTGCATCTTGTTTAAGGAAAGTGAGAAAAGACTTAGAGTAGGCAATCAGAAAATCTTAGGACATAATACTGATCCTGGTAAATCGTGGCACACAATTTGCTTAGTTCTAAGAACAAGGGTACGCCATAAATTGAACCTGGGGTGAGCAAATGCATATAAACAGACAATGGTTCAACAGCTGTCCAACAGGATCACAACAGAATAATGAAAGCGTTTAGTAAATTCACGCTAAGGAGCAAAATACATAGGGAATTTATACAGTATTCATTTATTTGTAATTTAAGTACTCGTAAAAAGGTTCTAGGTGCTCACAAAAGTGACAGTGTGCAGGGCGTGACATAAGTGACCAAAGTGAAACAAGACATCACAAAACAACAAGGTAAATCCACATAAATATATACAATAAAACAAGGGAATTTTCTTGTACTGGTCGACGACGTTTCTATCTATATGAATCTAGATCATCATCAGGACGGAAAAGGAGCTTCCTGAAATCAGAATTTTTTCTGACTCGCGGTCAGATTATGCACTGTTCTTCATGAATAATTTACATTAACTGTAGGGATTTTGGCACAGGTCAATTGAAGGCTGCCCTGTTTATTCAAAACGTTCGCAAGGGAGCAGGTCGATTTCTTAGAAGTAGCTTGCTTGATCAAGTTCAAGTGTAACGTTGTCACGGAGACATAGTCCTCCAGGAGCTGTGCTTCCCTAGACGGGGCAGCACTTGGGGGTCTCAGTTTAGATGCGCCTCGCGTTCGTAGTACACGATGCCAGGATGTCTTACTTCCTGGGGTAGCACAGCTCCCGGAGGACTATGGCTCCATGACAATAATGTATACTTGCGGTCTTTGGGATACCACTCCCCAACACCCTGATAACAGTGAAAACTGATGTGAACTAAAGATTAACTGTCAGGTATATTTTGCAGCTACCACTATATACACAAGATGTAAACCTTTTTGTGAAAGATATAGTGCAGCAGCTCAAGTATTGTTCTGGGTTTGGATAAACCCATTCATTTTAACTTAGATTTCAGCCCCTGCAGTGCCAGGTATGTTTCACCAGGAAGCTATATGACTCTATAACTACATCCACAATGGCCCAGACTCAGGATCTACAGACAATAAAAGGATTAAAACAACAGTGCTCCATGTTTGAAATATGCTGTGAATGGTTTTATGCGAGAATATAAGCAAAATATATTTTGACAGAAATATCATATTCTAAATATTGTTCAGAAAATATTGACCTTTTAACCCCGTTGTTGCTTCTGTCGGCCAACGGCCATGGCGAGCACTACCTCCGTAGAGCTGCGCACATCCGTTGGCCGACGCGGCCCCGCCCACTCAAAGGAACGCCCCGCACTGCAGCAGAATGTCTGCTGCTGTTGAGGCATTAAGTGTAGATTTTCTATTAATTACTCAAAAGAACTAAGCATATTTTAAATGAAATTTAGAGTATTATATTTCATCCAGACATTATTTGGTTACAATAGTGAGGTATTCAGATCAGTCACTGAGCTCCTCAAGGTAGGACCGAGGCATGAGGTTTTCTGCCAAAAATTGTCCTGCACTGCATGAAATTATCTACATTTCCTGATACATTGAGAAAACGCTAAAACTTGTGCAGAATCCTCAAATTTAAACATTCTGAAAATTCTAGATAAAAGTGTGAGCAAAGACCGAATTGGTATTTATGAATATTTACAGTTATAACTCGATGTTTTACTTGGACTCCATTCTTTTAGCATGTCATTCTCAAGTATCCAATTCCCTTGTATTTTATATTGGCATTTTAGTTCTTTCCTTAGATTTTAAATATGTGGAGCTGAGGTTACACGTATTATTAGCAGCCTTATGCTGTTTAGTTTTCAATCTAAAGGCATTTGGGTCTCGGATGATCCTGATTTGCTGGAGTTTGTATCTAGTGAACTAACACACTGGCCACTCCCAATAGTAATATGTGGTTGTTTCAATCTGAACCTACCCTCAGATTGGTCCCTTGGACCCAACTTTAAATACCAGGGGAAGAAGGCAAAAGTTTTTAGGGCATTTCAGGAGCTTTGCAATACACATGGGCTAACCGATTATTGGCAATCTAAGTACCCCCAAAAATCAGGGTTTACATTCTTTTCCTACCCTCATCTGAAATTAGCCAGATTAGATTATGTATTGGTCACCCACACAATCATAACCAAGTGCCACATAGATAAGCTACCCAGGGTTCTGTCAGACCACAAGCCACTAATCTTAAGTATTGAAATGGATAAAATTCAACAAAATCAAAACAGCTGGACATTTGAAAGGGCTCTATTATTAAATGAGAAATATTGTCAACTTATGGAGAAGTGGATACCGGAATTTCTGGAAGAAACCTGGGTAGTGCACCTCTAGAAATAGTGTGGGATGCACTCAAAGCCAGAATCAGGGGCGAAACACTTCGATTTTCCATAAGGAACAATCAAGAGTTGAAACAAAAAATAATAGAACTACAGGGAAAACTGGCAGAAGTGGAGGAAGGGCTTATAAGAGCAGTCAAGGGGGGTATAAATACAGAAGTGGCATCGCGAGAGGTGGCCATCGCAAGAAATAGATTAACAGAAATATTCGCTGAAAAAGCAATATGTAAAGCCACAATGTATAAAGAGAAAGCATACGAATTAAGCGAGCAAATAGGGCATCATCTTGCTATCCGCACCAGACAACAAAACACTGCAAATACAATCAAAGTGATTAAAGATCATAATAATATTCTTAGGCAAGACCCAGAAGAGATTAGGTTAGAATTTCAGAAATACTATCAAGATTTGTATAAAGAGACCAATAAGGATCAAGAATTAATCAAGGAATATCTAGATCAAGTTATAACGACCCAACTTCCACAAATAGACCAGGACAATCTAGTGGCAACACCTCGGTGGATAGAAATCCTATTATCCATTAACAGTTTAGCCCCTGGGAAAGCAGCTGGGATGGATGGAATACCTCCAGAATTCTATGTTAAATTCCACAAACCACTAAAAGGAATTTTAACGGACCTAATGATACAAATCTTCCTAGGGGGCAAACCACCTAAATTATGGGCACGAGCCAAAATCGTGGTCTTTCCAAAGAAAAACAAGGGCCCAACAGAATTGGGATCCTATCGCCAGATTACATGAATCAATTGCGACTCTAAAATCTACGCTAAACTATTAGCTAGTCGATTAGCTCCAATTATACACAAGATCATATCAGTCCGACAACATGGATTTGTTCCCGGCAGATCCACGACAGATCATGTACAAAGGGTAATTACACTCTTTGACATAGTAGAAGTAACAGGAGACCCTATGGCGCTTATACTCTTGGATGCGGAAAAGGCTTTCACTAGGGTCTCCTGGCAATATCTATGGACAGCTATGTCAAAGAGTGGAATGGGGAACAATTCATAAACGCTATACGTAGCTTATAACATAACCCAGAAGCTGTTGTCATGAAAAACGGGGGTTTGTCGGGCAAGATTGATGTGACCAGAGGGACGAGGCAGGGGTGTCTGTGCTCCCCCTTTTTGTTTGCGATATTTATCGATCCATTTATTTGCAACCTTGAGACCAATCAGAATATAGCACCCATTAAAACCCCAAATGGAATTACCAAGACTTTGGCATACGCGGATAACATTGCGATTGCCACAAGAAACCCCAACGAAGCCGTCAGAATGATGGAAGAAGAGGCTAGGAGCTTTGGAGAGATCTCTGGGTACAAATTAAATCAGTGTAAAACCCAGATAATTATAAATAATAAAACAAACTACAAAGATGAAAGGATAGTGGAAAACGCTGTATATCTGGGTGTCAATATTACCTCCAATTTAAATCAACTAGTGAAAATTAATATAGACACACTCTTGAAACAAACAACGAGGAATCTTAGTAAATTACATAATCTGCATCTAACCTTAATAGGTAGATGTAATGTTATTAAAATGATCATTTTTTCCGAAATTTTTATATATTTTTAGAACTATATGCCTAAATTCTGACGAACAAATATTCAAGGAAGTTGATAATATATTCTCTCGCTTAATTTGGGGATATTAAAGAACGCGCAGAGCCTACAAATATATCTCACTCCCGAAAGATAGAGGGTGCCTGGCTGTCCCTTATCTCAAGGTCTACTGGTGGGCTGCACTTCTGAAATATAGTAAGGTCCTACTGGCCCCAAATAGGAATCGGGCACAAGAGGGGGGGGTTCCAACTCCACAAGAACTTATTCTTGGAACCGAAGCAGGTGAACATTTGTGGCGACTGACCTAAGATAGTCACTTCAAAAAAGTCTGTTTCAAAACACTAACCGGCATCTACAACGCTTGGAAACATATTCGCAAACTGCTTGGAATTGGAAGGTATTCCTATTACACGAGCCTCTGCAGAAACAACAACCTACCAGAAATATTCAATGACATATGTTTGAAAAGATGGGCTAACACAGGGATCACCCGATGTGGTGCCTTCTTTTCACCTACAGGCTTCAAGTCATTCGAAGAATTAAAAAATGAGTATGGGTTAGAACACAGAGATTTCTTCAAAAGGGGGGGGAGAGCAGAGTTTCAGAAAATTCAGACAATCGATGCAATCAACCGAAACAGCACAGTCAAAATTGGGGAAATATATAATAATTTAGTTTCCACACTGCCGTATGATGTGGATAAACACACCCTAAAATGGCAAAATAAATTAAATATAAATGAGGATATAATTCAGCGGGCATTCCTGCTCTCGCAATCGCAACTAATGTCACCCAAACTACAAGTACAATATTATAAAAACTTTTATCAATTATAGTATACACCATATAAAATATCTAAATGGAGTACTGGAAAAGGTGCCCAGTGTTCTAGATGTTCACTACAGGAGGCTGATATAATACATATATTCGCCACATATGACATGCTAAGTCTCCTTAGACGTGAAATGTCTACCTTTCTATCAGGAATCTGGAATTAAAGAATTGAAATCTCAATAGGGGAAACAATGCTAGGAGTTGACGGGGTATCAGGCCAAAGGGAATTCAGGAACTCATCTTCATTTCCATGGCTGTTTACAGAATTTGTTTAGCATCTAGGTGGTTGGACGCAAACCCTCCGACCTTTCAGCAATGGCGGGCAAGACTCCTAGCCACATATAGCTTAGAGATAGCTATATATAGGAGGAAGGGATTAAAAAGGAAAAAAAAGGACTTTGAAATTTGGGATCCCCTTATACAGTGGATGCAACACCATGAATCATAAAGTATAATGTCTTACCTCTGAAATGATATTAATGTGACTGCAATATGAGATAATATGTTGGTGATACCTGACTATATATCTAGAAGATGTATTCTCTTTTTCTTTTTTCTCATATATAATTTGAAAAATGTGACCGGATGGGTGGGGCCGAGGGGGAGGGACATTTTGTTGTTGTAAAAATACCTCCATAAAGAATTGTTTTAAAAAAAAAGAAAATTGCATCTTGTTTAAGGAAAGTGAGAAAAGACTTAGAGTAGGCAATCAGAAAATCTTAGGACATAATACTGATCCTGGTAAATCGTGGCACACAATTTGCTTAGTTCTAAGAACAAGGGTACGCCATAAATTGAACCTGGGGTGAGCAAATGTATATAAACAGACAATGGTTCAACAGCTGTCCAACAGGATCACAACAGAATAATGAAAGCGTTTAGTAAATTCACGCTAAGGAGCAAAATACATAGGGAATTTATACAGTATTCATTTATTTGTAATTTAAGTACTCGTAAAAAGGTTCCAGGTGCTCACAAAAGTGACAGTGTGCAGGGCGTGACATAAGTGACCAAAGTGAAACAAGACATCACAAAACAACAAGGTAAATCCACATAAATATATACAATAAACCAAGGGAATTTTCTTGTACTGGTCGACGACGTTTCTATCTATATGAATCTAGATCATCATCAGGACGGAAAAGGAGCTTCCTGAAATCAGAATTTTTTCGGACTCGCGGTCAGATTATGCACTGTTCTTCATGAATAATTTACATTAACTGTAGGGATTTTGGCACAGGTCAATTGAAGGCTGCCCTGTTTATTTAAAACGTTCGCAAGGGAGCAGGTCGATTTCTTAGAAGTAGCTTGCTTGATCAAGTTCAAGTGTAACGTTGTCACGGAGACATAGTCCTCCAGGAGCTGTGCTTCCCTAGACGGGGGCAGCACTTGGGGGTCTCAGTTTAGATGCGCCTCGCGTTCGTAGTACGCGATGCCAGGATGTCTTACTTCCTGGGGTAGCACAGCTCCCGGAGGACTATGGCTCCATGACAATAATGTATACTTGCGGTCTTTGGGATACCACTCCCCAACACCCTGATAACAGTGAAAACTGATGTGAACTAAAGATTAACTGTCAGGTATATTTTGCAGCTACCACTATATACAAAAGATGTAAACCTTTTTGTGAAAGATATAGTGCAGCAGCTCAAGTATTGTTCTGGGTTCGGATAAACCCATTCATTTTAACTTAGATTTCAGCCCCTGCAGTGCCAGGTATGTTTCACCAGGAAGCTATATGACTCTATAACTACATCCAAAATGGCCCAGACTCAGGATCTACAGACAATAAAAGGATTAAAACAACAGTGCTCCATGTTGAAATATGCTGTGAATGGTTTTATGCGAGAATATAAGCAAAATATATTTTGACAGAAATATCATATTCTAAATATTGTTCAGAAAATATTGACCTTTTAACCCCGTTGTTGCTTCTGTCGGCCAACGGCCATCGCGAGCACTACCTCCGTAGAGCTGCGCACATCCGTTGGCCGACGCGGCCCCGCCCACTCAAAGGAACGCCCCGCACTGCGGCAGAATGTCTGCTGCTGTTGAGGCATTAAGTGTAGATTTTCTATTAATTACTCAAAAGGCCTAAGCATATTTTAAATGAAATTTAGAGTATTATATTTCATCCAGACATTATTTGGTTACAATAGTGAGGTATTCAGATCAGTCACTGAGCTCCTCAAGGTAGGACTGAGGCATGAGGTTTTCTGCCAAAAATTGTCCTGCACTGCATGAAATTATCTACATTTCCTGATACATTGAGAAAACGCTAAAACTTGTGCAGAATCCTCAAATTTAAACATTCTGGAAATTCTAGATAAAAGTGTGAGCAAAGACCGAATTGGTATTTATGAATATTTACAGTTATAACTCGATGTTTTAGTTGGATTCCATTCTTTTAGCATGTCATTCTCAAGTATCCAATTCCCTTGTATTTTATATTGGCATTTTAGTTCTTTCCTTAGATTTTAAATATGTGGAGCTGAGATTACAAGTATTATTAGCAGCCTTATGCTGTTTAGTTTTCAATCTAAAGGCATTTGGGTCTCCTGGACCGCGGGACTAGGCACTCGAGCATCTGTTGCACAGGCGCCATCTTGCGGGCAATTGGGCCCTTGCACTACAAAATGTCCCCTCTATTTCGTACGCGCAGCGGACGAGTGCAGCGGGCGCGACGATGGCACGCCGGAGGTGCGCCAGAGGTAAGCCCGTCTGCGGCCGTCCGCTCCAGACCGGGCCCAGGATCCTGTTCCTCCATTCCTACTTCCATTCCTAATCCTCATATTCTTCTAACCTATTCTAGGGATTCCCTCCTTTTACTGAACCAGCCCCCCCTGCCCTCTTGTGCCCATTCTATCACAGTTAATGTTCTTGGTAATCACTGCTCTCATTGCCCGTTTAGGCTACCCTCCCCTAAGACCTGTCTTCCTGCTCAGACTGTCTTCAACATGGCTATGTTGAACTGTCGATCCCTGTCTAAACATGCCAGGAAGTCCACATGCTCTTAGAGGAACATAAACTGGAGATCTTATTTTTAACAGAGACATGGCTTGCACCAGACTCTGACCCGGATGTGGTCCAGGCACTGCCGCCAGACTATCTGATACAACATCTGGACCGACCGCGTCAAGGGGAGGGGAGGAGGGATAGCTATAATCTACAGAGATTACCTGGGCTGCCGGCTTCACGGCAGTCCTCTCTCCGATTGTGAAAATGTTCACTTCTCCATCCAAATTTCCTCATGTAACTCCCTTTTGGGAGTCCTTATTTACCGTCCTCCAGGTGCGTTGGGTCAATTCTGTGGCTCCCTCCTGGAAACTTCAATGGCCTTGGCCGGAACTCTTTCCAATTTCATGATCCTTGGGGATCTAAATATCCATCTTGATAACAGTGGAGACAGGGTAGCCTCTGAGTTATTATTAGATTTAGCAACACATCAGCTCCACCTGGGGAGCCAACATCCCACCCATATACTGGGGCACTTGTTAGATCCAATTCTTTCGAACATCTCGGGTCTCGAAGTGGCGGTACCAATTCCGATACCGGTCTGATCACCGGCTTATTTTATTTAGCCGGTCGATCCCGGCTATCCCCTGCCCTAGATTAGCTCATGGCAGGCCAACACGCCCTTGGTCTAAATTGGACCTGGACAAATGGAAGCAGGTTCTAGAGCTTTCGTTGCCAATTCAGGAAGATGATCCCATAGCCGTGGACATCTCCTTCTCTTCATGGATAGAAAATTTCCTGAATAGAGTCCTCCCGAAAAAACCCTCTCTTAAACCACGGGAAAAAACCTCTCTGCCCTGGTTTACTAAAGAAGTCCGACTCCTAAAAACTCTTTGTAAAAAGGCGGAAAGAACTTGGAGGAAGGACTATAACCTTACCAGGAAGAGGGAAAATAAACTCACAATCCTTAACTATAAAAAGGCCCTTAAAGGGGCACAAGTAGTCTTCTTTGAAGAAAGGATAAACGCAGTGGCTAATTCATCAAGAGAAACTTTCCAAATAGTGAAAGCACTTCTAAAAACATCGGAGCCCCCGCATCTTGTGGATCCCTCGGACAATCGGTGCAATGAACTAGCTGAATTCTTCAATCAAAAGATCCAAAATATTGTGAAACAACTCCCTCTGCTAAATTCTGTCGACCTATCTGATACGCTCCCGATACCATCTCAGGCCCCCAAAATGGGTCTGGATGCGTTTGCCCCCATTTCGGAGGACACTCTGTTACCTATTCTTCAGTCACTTAAGAGTGGCTCCCCAGTTAAGCTCCTTAAACTAGTCGTTCCCACCATCCTCGCTCCAATGTTGAACGTGATCAACTTCTCCCTCACGCAGGGCTTGGTCCCTCCAAGCAGGAAGAAGGCGGTGGTTAAGGCCTTACTAAAAAAAATGAATTTGGACCCCTTTGACCTTAATAATTTTAGACCAATCTCCCTTCTGCCAAGCATCAGCAAGGTGACAGAAAAATTCATCAATAGTCAGCTGTCCAACTATCTTGAAGCGAGCGAGCTATTGAAACCATCACAGACAGATTTCCGCCCTGGTCAGGGCACAGAGACGGCTATGGTTGCGGTTGTTGAGGAGGCCAGGAAGATCATCGATGCGGGAGGATCAGTGGCAGTGATCCTCCTGGACCTGAGTGCGGCCTTTGACACCGTTAATCATCGTACGCTAGTCCAACGGCTCAGGGATCTGGGTATCTCTGGATTTGCCCTGTCCTGGCTGAGATACTTCCTACACGGCCGCTCTTTCCAGGTGGCGAAGGGCAAGTACACCTCTAAAGTGACCCCAATACATTGTGGTGTCCCGCAGGGCTCATCTTTGAGCCCTACGCTCTTTAATGTATATATGTCCCCCCTCGAAAAAATTGTCACCCCTTAAGGAATTACATTACTAACTTACGCTGACGACACACAGCTCGTTGTTTCTCTAAGCCAACAGGACAACCCTGCCATCGATTTGTATGCCTGTCTTGGAGACATAACCAGTTGGATGAACAGATCTCACTTAAAATTGAACAGCGACAAAATGGAGATTTTGGTCCTGGGCAACCAGTCCCTCTTCCACCCGGAGACTCTGTGGCCTCCTTGCATTGGCCCCCCCAACCCCTAAGACTGATATCAAAAGTCTTGGGATTTGGTTGGATCAAGGGCTCACTTTTAACACCCAAACAAGGAAGACGGCTGGAGCCTGTTATGGCCTTCTCCGTACCGCCCGCAAAATTCTCCCCCTACTCCCTGCGCAGTCCAGGAATCTCCTGGTTCAGGGCCTAATATTGTCCAGAGTGGATTATGGGAACGCCCTCTACCTTGGTGCACCCAAGAAAGTGACAGCCAGACTGCAGGTAGTGCAAAATACTGCCGCTCGGATTCTTACAGGCACCAACAATCGCTGCTCGGCCAAACCGGCCCTTAGAGCACTCCATTGGTTGCCAATATGTGAAAGAGTGCAGTTTAAGGCCCTTTGTATTACCCACAAAATTGTGCACGGTAAAGCTCCACCCATCTTCAAAGACCTCATTGCCCCCTATACTACTAACAGAACTCTCCGGTCCACAAATTCACATTTGACCTTGGTCCCCAGGATCAAGAGGGCTCGATTTGGAGGCCGTCTTTTTTCGTATAATGCCTCCAAACTGTGGAATTCACTTCCATTGGACCTTCGGGCACAACCCAATATTGTTTTGTTCCATAAAACCTTAAAGACCTGGCTGTTCCCTTAACTTCCCCTACCTGCCTTCGCTTGTCTCTATAATTAGCGCTGGGACGCTCACGGGCAGCCATGCGCTCGATAAATACTTAAATAAATAAATAAATAAAATAAATTAAAAATTTGAGTTATTCATTATTCAAATTTGCTAGTAATTAGTAACCCTGGGCGGGCAACTTCTCTACGCCCACGAAGTGGGCGTAGTGTTGCCTACTTCACCCTTTGCAAAGTAGGTGAAGCAGGCAACACTACGCCCACTCCTTGGGCGTAGCGAAGTTGCCCGCCACCCGCCTCCCTCCCGCCCTCCCGAACATACCTAATTTAATTAAATGGGCCCCAAAAAATAAATAAAATGCACTTACCTTGTCCGCGGCGTCCCGGGGCTCCCTCTGCTCGTTCACGGCGCCGTCTACTAATCAATGGGAATGCGCGGGGGCCGCGCATGCGCATTTCTCGCGAGAAATGCGCATGCACAGCCCCCGGGACTCCGCGGACAAGGTAAGTGCATTTTATTTATTTTTTGGGGCCCATTTAATTAAATTAGGCATGTAGGGGAGGGGGGCATGCGGCGCGTAGTGGGGCTACACGAAGTGCGCAGGTGGGCGTAGTTTCTCGCCGCCCCACTACGCACACTACGCCCAGGGTTAGTAATTAGGGTGGCAACGCAATGTGTACATTGCATTGAGAACATATTACTGGATGTCTTCTTTTGTTTGTTTCCCAAAAATTCTTTTTTTGAAAATAATTCCACTACAATTTATCCATATATTTTAGACATAAAAGAAAACACATTATATACTTTATCTAGCAAAGAAAGCAACAAAAAATCAAGAAGAACGGATATCAATAAATTACATAAAGGAAGCGAAAAGATACTGATCAACAATGGTAACACTACATAAGTCATTCAAACACACTGAGAAAACAGACAAAGAGAAAGGGAGAGAAAAAACAAAGGAAAACACATTAGGAAACAATACATATCAATTAGACGAGGACAGAGCGGACCAGGCCGTAATGGGAGACCAAAACTTTTCCCTTCGCATCCTAGTTCGCATCCTAGACTTAAGCCCCTTAGTAGCATAAATCGCTGACTCATAGTTATAGACTTCCAGAAACCGAGCGAGCCAGATTTGGAAGCTCGGAGGATCTTCCTCTTTCCAGCGAGTAGCCAAAATGATGCGGTATACAGCAGAACCAATAAATAGCATTGCTTCCTCACTGTGGTGCAGTCTCAAAGTGCAATCATATCCCAGCATAAAAATTGTGGGTGATTCTGGCAGATCTCGTTCAAACACCTCCTTCCAAAACTCCCAAATCATTTTCTTAAAAAGCCCTAAGCTGTCACATTCGTAGAACATATGCACAAGAGTGGCGGGTCCACTTTTGCACCTAGGACAGCGGTCGCTGTCAGTTTTCCTCCGGTCGGTGTATAGTAAAGATTATAAACTGTTTTATACAGCTGAGCCCTGAGGTTGGTAGAAAGTAAAACTTGGGAGGCCATTGTCAATACCTTATCTAATTCCACATCTGGATTACCTAATTTGCTAGCCCAGGTTGGTTCCGTACGTTCAGTGTCATCTGGTGCGTTGGCGAGTAGAGCATTATAGAATGTACCTATTCTATAGGAGGATTTCTGGATATCTTCCAACAGGGATATTCTGTTCCAATTTATGTTAGTAAGCAAATGATTAATGCTTGACCTAACTTGAAGAAATTTAAGATAGTCGCTGCTAGGTATGCAATATTGAGTCTGGAGGAGACTAAAATTAAACTTTTTCTCAGGACCTAGAAAATCAAAAAGAGATGTAATTCCATAGCTCTCCCAGTTGGCAAAAGTCCCATCATTTATGTTTTGCGAGAAGAGAGATGATTGCCGAAGTGGGGAGTATCGGGTATATTTAGGAATTTGCAAATATTTTGTTATTTTAGTCCAAGCTTTCCAAGCCCCTGTAACAATCTTGAATTTGACTTTTTAATAATATCCAGGGTCGTAGTG
The DNA here is from genome assembly GCF_964261635.1 of Lissotriton helveticus. Lineage (NCBI taxonomy): Eukaryota > Metazoa > Chordata > Amphibia > Caudata > Salamandridae > Lissotriton > Lissotriton helveticus. The sequence continues at coordinate 270,960,719 of NC_136068.1, forward strand.
TCTGAGTAGAAGTCCTCTGGCTTTAGGACCAAGGGCCAGCTGGTATATTGATGGAGTGTCCGCCCCTGCTTCATCCTGTATAGGACTAACCATGGGAGGAAATTGCTGTATATATGCAGCCCAATACTACAGGAACAACTGAGGGATAGCCAGACCGCCATGATTGTAAGGCAGGGACAAGTATTTTACTGATCTTCTGATCTTGCCGTATTGCCAGACGAATTTGGAGATTTGGGAGTTGAGAATTTTGATAAATTTATCGTCTACTAATAGGGGAATGGTACGGAATAAATATAGGATTTTAGGGAAGATAGTCATTTTAATATGGTTCCCCCTACCCCTACCTATGATGGTGAGATGAAGACTATTTACCCTAGCAAGGTCCTGTCTTATTGTGTCGATAAGGGGTTCATAGTTGCATTTGATGATGTTTTGAGTTTCGGCAATAATATGCACTCCTAGATACGTAGCCTTGTAGGCCCGCCTAGGGTCAGAACAAAGCGTGTTTTGCGTGCATAAAATTACTGACCCACTCCTATTTAAGGAGTAGCCTGAGTAAGACCCAAATAAGAGTGCGGTTTCCTCTATCTCTGCTAGGGCTATCTCCGGGTCAGGTGTTAAAATAGTGACATCATCCGCGTAGGCAAGGACTTTAGTTTCAAAAGTGCCTGTTACCACAGGGTAAATTCTAGGGTTAGCGAGGATTTTCAAAATCAGGGGGTTAATATACAAAGCAAAGAGAATTGGCGAGCATGGGCACCCCTGTCTCGTTCCTCTTGTGATGTTTATCAAGCCTGATTCCTGCCCCATTAAGTGTAATTTTACTGTTGGATTACAGTACATAGCTTTAATTGCTCTTGTAAATAAAGCCCCAAAGTTGTAATGTTCCAGAATGGCCCACAAGTACTCCCAGGACACCCGAGCGAATGCCTTCTCGGCATCGAGGAGGATCATTGAAGCTTGGCCCCCTGTTGCAGACATGATATCAAAGATCGTAATTGCTCTGTGGGCATGATCGGTGGTGCCCTTCTTAGGGATAAAGCCATGTTGCCATGGACTGACCAGTTGTGCAATGACTCTACTCAGCCGGTTGGCCAGGATCTTTAAATAGAGTTTAGAATCAGAGTTAATTAACGAAATCGGACGGTATGAAGCAGTGGAGTCGGCAGGCTTGCCATTTTTTCGCAAAAATAATAATACTGGCAGCCTTCCAGGACTCTGGTGTTCTTCCCCTCCATTGTATCCCAAGGAAAAGGTCTAATAAAAATGGGAGTATTATTTTGCCTAGGACTTTATACAGTTCCAGGGGGTTTTTGTCGGGGCCAGCCGCTTTCCCGGACGCCAGTTCCGACAAAGCAAGTTCCAGCTCTGAGATGGTGATTTCGCTCTCTAGGTCATTCTTAGTAAGGCTGTCAAGGCTTTTATCTGGGCAGGATAGGAAACTAGTAAGAAAGATTTTAACATCTTCACTGTTGTGATCCTGGTCCTCTTGATATAGCTTCTGATAGTGCCCCTGGAACACTTTAAGTATGTCTTCGGTTTTGGTATACTCTACGTTCTCTTTTATTGAGGAGATTGCATTCAGAGAGGCCTGCTGTCTGGTTCGTAGGGCTAATTGTTTCCCAACTTTTTCACCATTCTCGTAGAGGTTCTCACGCTGAGATCTGTAGGATTCTGCCGATATTTGTGTTAATACTTTATTAAGCTCCGTTTTACAGATTATAATCTGACGAAGTATATGTGACCCATCTAAGGTCCTATTCTCGGCGATTGCGGTTGTGTGTGCCGTTTCTAAGTCAGCTAGTTCTGAAATTTTCCTATAGTGCTCGGAGGCCTGTTGCTTCTGTAGTCTAGCTACATAACTGAGGGTTTCCCCCCTAAGAGCAGCCTTATAGCTGTCCCAAACTATGTTTCTGGAGGCGCTAAATCGATTTATATCAAAATAACCCTGAGTCCAGCTTCTAATATACGTAATATAATCATTGTTGGCCAGCAACTTCCGATCGAATGTCCAATTGCGAGTCTTCCGGGTTGTGGAAGACATATTTACTGTCAGAGCCAAGATATTGTGATCTGATATCAGCTTCGGGTATTTTGTGATGGTGGCTTTATTTGAGATATTTCTAGTGGTGAAGATATAGTCAATCCTTGTGTGCTTATTGTGAGGGTGAGAAAAAATGTGTATCCTTGGTCCTCCGGACACTTTAGGGACCAGATATCTACAAGATTATGACTAGCTATTAGTGAATTAACTGCTTTAAATACCCTGGGCTTGCGGCCAGAATACTTTTGACTGGTTAAATTATTAAGATCTGAACCGAGTGAGATATTAAAATCCCCTGTAAGAATTAGTGGACGGGGCCATCCTGCTAGGTCAATTTCTAATGTCTCAAATACAGATGAGTCGTCCAAGTTGGAGCCATAGACCGAACATATTGTTACTCCGAGAGTCAGCTCCACTATTGCCCATCTACCATGTTGGTCCTGGGCCTGTTTAGCCGGCTTGCCTAGAAACCTTTTGCCTAGGATAGCAACACCCAGTGTATTAGCTGTATGTGTTGTGGTTGCTAGGATATCATACCCCTGGATTTGTAAAAAAACTTCTATTGTTCCAAGTCAGGTGGGTTTCTTGTAGACATATAATGTCTGGCGAGTGCCGCTTAATTATTTTGGCAAGCCGGCCCCGTTTGTCCCTATCTAGGAGCTCGCAACGTTCCAACTCCAAACAGTTATCCTCCCCATTGAATACTGGATATTATTCCCTCGTTTCCTATCGCTGAGTTTGTGTTTATTTTAAAAGAAATGAACTTGTAGAAGGAGTGTTTTTTTCTTTGCATTGGAATTATTTTCTTTTTTTGTGTTTTCTCCCTTCTCCCACGCACCTTCCCCCCACCCTGCCTCTTCCCCCCCTCTTGTCCCCCCCCTCGCTCCCACATTGAGGCAAACAGACTCCATCAGAGTCTTAAGAGCGATGTGTGTGATCACAGCAGCCAGGTCCTCCCCGACATGCTAACAAAATAAATCACTTGTTACAAAAAAGGAAAAAATAAGACGGAGCTCGACTATAACACCAGACCAGCTACATAAACGTTGTTTTCTTTGTCACTAACTCTTAATGAGCCACAGTAAACATACACTTTAAGGTGAAAAAAAAGAAGGAGTGGGAAAAAACAGTCCACCCCGTGCTACCCTTCAGACTGCTTGAGATCGCTTACTGACCAGCATCAAGCTAGAGTGTCATTTAGGAAAAGGGGCCACAAAAAAAACAGAAAACAGAAAAGAAGAGGAAAAAAAAAAATTCACAATGTGGCCTATAAGTGTCAAATAGTTCGTCTGTACACAATGCTGAGTCGCTGCTTGCGTTGCACTAGGTGCCCAAACGAGCAATTCCCGTTACCCCCGCATCATTTGGGCTTACATACAGTAGTTTTCAGAAATCTGTCTATTTTAAGCTATCCAAATATTCTTGGGCTTTAATTTCAGAGTGAAAGAATCTCGTCTGACCCCCAAGAATGACCATTAGAAGTGCGGGGTTATTGAGGGAAACCGTCGCCTTTTTATCTTGTAAAGGTTTAATGAGCTGGCGTAGCCTCCACCTCCTCTCGACCGTGGTGTGACAAAAATCGGGTCTTGAAAAATAGGAGATGTCATTTAGGGTACGTTTGGCTTCTGGCCTAGCTTTCTCGGAGACCGCCTGTCTCAGCAAGAAGTTCCCAAAATAAACAAGGACAGCCCTGGGGTAAGCACCAGGTTTCGCAGGGGTCCTCAGTGTGAGTGGCATACGGTGTGCCCTCTGTATCTCGGCATCCCAGTTCCATTTTGACAACTCAGGAAGGGAGTCTCGTAGCAGGTTGATAACAAAGGAACGAACATCATCCCCCTCGGTTTTTTCGGGTACGCCCAAAATGCGCAGGTTGTTCCTGCGCTGGCGATTTTCGAAGTCCTCCAACATCCATCGAATGTCCCCAATTTGTGCTTCATTGGACTCAACTCGTTCTCTGATGGCGACCACCTCAGTCTCGTTTGTTAAAGTTCTATTTTCTACTTCGGTTAACCGATCGCCAAATGATCCACATGTCTTTACTAGTTTCCTCACTACACCTTGCACCCTTCGAAGTGCTGCTTGAGCTCTTCGCCCATCTTGGGAGGTCTCTTCCCAATGGGCTGCAATTGTCTGTAGTACCACATCTATATATGGTGAAGCCGATACTGACGTAGAGGCAGTAGTAGCACCAGAAGTGGGGAGAACCATGGGGGTTAGTTGCTCAGTATTCGAATGATCCCAGTCGAGGCCTGCCCCATGGGTCTTACTGGTCCGTTTTCTACCTGCTTTTTGTCTGGGTTTGACAGTCAAGGCATCGTCCACTTCAGACAGGCTATCAGATTCATCAGTGAGGTACGATGTATTCCCCCATTCATTCTCCTCAAGCTCGGGATAGTCAGAGAAGGAAAAAAAGTCTGTGGTCTCTTTTTCTGAATCTTTTTCCAGGACCCTGAGAGTGGCACCCCTTTGCCAGAATCTATGGGGAGGTCAGTAGTGGTATCTGAGAATACATGTATTGGGGTGCCCCCTACTACTGCAGTAGATGTAGCTTGCTCTCTGATTTTCCCAGGGCAGGGGCTCGAGCGTGTACTTAGGCCCGCTGTAATGGCCCTATTTGGGATTTGTAAGCCGGGACTACCCCCGGGGGTTCCTTGGGCCTGCATTTGCACTTGATCGCTACTTGTTTCGTCAGTGCTGGTGTCTGGAGTTTAGTGGACAGTGGACGCAACCATGTCACCCCAGTCAGTAGGGAAAATCACTTGACTGTAGCTTGTTAAGTTCCCGAACCTGTCTGAGCCGCCCCTGCGCACCCAGGCCTCAATGCCCACCTGCCGACACCGGCGTTTGTCGCAGAGGGCCCACCACGTGACGGTGCACGCTCCAAGCCCGATGCCCGCAACCCTACCAACCTGCTATGACCATCACGGCCTCCGAGACCAAGGCGTGCAGGACTCCTATCTCGTTTACATACTCTACCAGCTGACCCAGCGGACCTGTAGGTCACACATTTGGAACTGAGTCTTGATTACACCATGGCAGAGGACGTTGTTTCGGGCTGACTTAAAATCACTATACTCCCTTCGATGAGGTGCCACCAAGTCTGTGCTTAGTATCACAACCACACATGCATGTGGGCCCACGCGAACTACTGCCCTTGGCCTAAGCTGCGCTCGAGTACGTTCAAGTTCAAGTTCAAGTTCAGGAATTTATATAGCCTACTACTCACCCAGAGGGTCTCAAGGCGCTTGGGGATGGGTCCATTATTTATCGAATAGCCAGGTTTTAAGTTATTTTCTGAAGGGAATGTGGTTCTGTGTGAGGCGGAGGTGGGTGGGGAGTGAGTTCCAGGTCTTGGCCGCCAAGTAGGAGAAGGATCTACCTCCCATGGTGGATCTTTGGATACGCAGAACTGCGGCGAGGCCTTGATTGGAGGATCTTAGTTGGCGGGTGGGTGTGTAGAAGGACAGTCGAGAGTTGAGGCATTCGGGCCCTAGTTTGTAGAGGGCCTTGTGTGTGTGGGTGAGGAGACGGAATGTTATTCTCTTGTTGACCGGGAGCCAGTGGAGGTCTTTAAGGTGGCCGGTAATGTGGTTTTGGCGAGGGATGTCCAAGATGAGTCTCGCTGATGCGTTTTGGATGCGTTGGAGTTTTTTCTGTAATTTGGCTGTAATTCCGGCGTAGAGGGTGTTTCCGTAGTCCAGTCGGCTCGTGACTAGTGCGTGGGTGACAGTCTTTCTTGTCTCGGAGGGGATCCAACTGAAGATTTTTTTGAGCATACGAAGTACGTTGTAGCAGGAGGATGAGACGGCGTTGACTTGTCTGGTCATCGAGAGTGAGGAATCTAGGATGAAGCCCAGTTGCGTGCGTGATCTGTGGGTATGGGTGCTGTGCCTAGAGCTGAAGGCCACCATGAGTCGTCCCAGGTAGAGGGGGAAGATCCTAGGATGAGCACCTCCGTTTTATCTGAGTTAAGTTTTAGGCGGCTGTATTTCATCCATTCGGCTACTTCTTTCATGCCTTTGTGAAGGTTGGTTTTGGCGGAGTTAGGGTCTTTGGTGAGGGAGAGGATCAGCTGGGTGTCGTCAGCGTAGGAGATGATGTTAAGGTTGTGCTGACGCGCGATGGATGCGAGTGGACTCATGTAAACGTTGAAGAGGGTGGGACTGAGTGATGATCATTTGGAATATATTATTATATATTATATAAAATATATATATATAATATAAAAACATACGTCACACATTTGGAACTGAGTCTTGATTACACCATGGCAGAGTACATTAATTATGGCTGAGTGTATGTCACTATGCACCCTTCGACGTGGTGCCACCAGGTCTTAGTCGTACATCACAACCGCAAGATTCTGTGGGCCCACGCAGACCCCTGCTCTCGGCCTTTGCTGCGCTTGAGTAGGTCACAGAATTGGAACTGCACATCGATTGTTCAAAGGCAGAGTACATATCATTGCATGCAAGGAGAGGCGTAAGAGGATGACGCGTTGCATTGGGATAAAAAAAGGATAGTTATGGAGGTGATCGAACACTAGCGATGACTGCTGTGGTGTCACTAAATCTGTGCATCACGAGCCTCAGACACGTGGCTGTGGGCCACTGCTGACCCCTGCCTCCAGCCTGCACTGCGGTCCAGTAGGTCACAGAGTCCTGATTTAGCAATGGCAGAGTACATATCAGTGTACCGGAATCATCGCAGACTGCTTCCCCTCTCAGCCCTGGTGCCACTAAGTCTGTTCCCTGAGATTCATGGGCACTCTCTGGTCGTACATTGGTGGTGTCTAAGTCAATGGATTAGGGGGTAGTTTTCATCCTCATGTAACTGATATCGATTTGGTGTTGGTAACGAGGCTGTCGCTTTCCACTGCTCAATTTGCTGCTTCCGGATAACATCAGACCTCTGCATCATGCCCTGTAGGACACCTTCCACTGTGCCCTGTAACCCTCCGCTACATTCACATTCGACATCGACGAGGATCCACTCAGTCTGAATGGCCCGACCTCAGCGGACAGCAAGTCACCCTCCCGTGGCGGGGTGCAAGTGCTGGCCGCTGTGCATCCGGGGCCACTAACTCCGTGCAGCTCAGGTCAGGGAGCCTGTTTGATTCAATATTTGATGGCCTCTGAGAGGATGGCTTGGGGTCGCCAACGCCACATTTCTGTGGCCCTGTGCTGTCTGCTGCCTCTGGCCTCAACTGAAGTCTACCAGGGCTCACACATCCAATTGAGTCCTGACCGGCCGGGATGTGGCATCACCGCAGGGGGCACATGCCACCATCGCCAGGACCACCTCCAACCGCCATCTGCCAGTGTCAAAATAGTGGTATTGACAAACTAACGGTGTTGCTCGTACCTGTCGTGGATGCCATCATTTGCCTGTTACCCTGCTCAGCATGAAACAGAATGGATCCCAGTCATGGGACCCTGAGACCTAGCTCAGCTCAGGTATATGGTTATATTAAATCATAATACCTTCAAGAAAGAAATATTTCTTTCTAGTGTCCCCTCACTCACCGGGGTTTCCCCACGGTGACATGCTTCATCATTGGGGCCCTCCCAGTTCTCTACGAAAAGGGGCGTGCTGCGACTCACGGACTACGCAGGAGCACTTTAGTGTGAATTGACTATGTGTGGTGCAAAAAAGAATAAGTGGAGTGGGTGTGTGTGAGTATTAAAAATACCATACTTAGTGGGCCTAACTGTTTTATTGAGCTCCTATGCAGGTATATTAAAAGTGGGGTTGGTGTCACTGTAGGGCAACCTATAATGTGGTTGACTCAGTGATCAATATGGTCGACATGTTTCATGCTACCCCTAGCATTTCTTCGGGACCATGCAGGGACCAGCCCTGCATATGCCACTCCTAAATCCCAATAGTGGGGATAGTGAATCAATTATGAAAATAAAACAATACTATTTGCATGCATTTCTAATAAAATACATACTTTTGTTCCTCTCAGTTAGTAGGTTCTGTAAAATAAAGCACATTGTTAATGACAGACCTTCCCCTAGGGGAGGTACACATAGTACATTGCGAGCCACTCTCATTCTGTGTATATAAGGAATGATGTGCGCCATATTGGCGCGTGCAGGCTTTCTTTAGTCAAAAACGTCGTGAAATTTGTTCGTGAATTCACACAAATAAACAAGACAGGACTTATTGTGATCAAACATATAACAAACACAACATATACAAAGTACACAGATTAAGAAGAACACCAATAGTTACTTTTTAAAGCGAGAATTGACACTTCATGGTCACGCTGGGGGGTCAATTTCACTTATGGGATACACTGCTGGAAGAACGATGTACATATATACATAAATCGTTATGTCGGAAAATACCGCTTTCGTGAATAATCACGTTGTATTATAAAGTGGCTTGTTCCTTCGGAAAAAAGATTTAGTACTTACATCCTGTGTGGTGAAATCGCGTATCTCTACCTACTCAGAACACCTCCCCGGGACCGCATCTTACCTTGTTCCCGCCCGGCTGTGTGTTTTTGTTTGTTCCGGTATTGGAAACAGGGATGGCACGCCCTCAACCACTAGACCGGGCTGACTATGGCGGCCATTTTGGAAGTATGCCTCTATCCGTGAGTGATCGGAAAGAGAAGAGGTCTTGTATTACTGGGGATTTTCACCAAATGCGGTTATCGCCGGTTCGAGGCTGGCCATAGTCTTAGTTATAACCATATGTTTTATGTATACATAGGGCGACTATTATTAATGGATTTGCAGAAATTAAATAAAAAGTGTCCAGACAGAATTCAATTGGGACAGAATTAAAATAATCACTTAATATGCAAATTTTAGCTCAGTAAAAACACGAGGTGTAATATCAAGTGTGTTAATGATAGTACCTCCGTCTAGTTACTTTTCCTTGTGTCAGAAAAGGGGCATGTATGATTAATTTTAGGAAACCAATTGTTAGGAAACAAAATTAATTAGATTTTGATCGCAATCAAAAGCAAGGCTGGTGTTGGTGGCATACCGCTTAATAATCAGAAATATATCAAAAATATATCAAAGCGTGCCAAAACATAGTAAGGAGGTCTCTTTTGGCTATGCTTTTAGTTGATATTGGACTTATTGAGTAGAATCGCAGATGGAGGAAAGTCATAATAGTGAACCCTTAATCATAAAAATGCACCCCATGGGATGTCATCGTTCAACCCGTGGGTGTCTGTGCGTAATCTGTACACCCATCGTTGTTCACGTTCATGTAGGAACCTCTCTTGGTTTTCTTTGGTTTTTGCAGTTTCCAACACCACCCACCTCATGTCATTAGGGGTGTGGTTTGATTCGATGAAGTGATTTGTCATTCTTGTTGTAGTTCTTTTGCACCTAATGGTGCTGCGATGTTCCACTATCCTTGTGCTCACCTTGCGTGTAGTCATCCCGATATAATGCAGATTGCAAGTGCATGTAATCATATATACTACCCCACTAGTATTGCAATTTGACATCTGTCTCAATTCCCATCTGGTTCCATCATTAAAGGTTACATTTTTCGTGCTAGTTGTCAGATGGCAGACGCTGCAATTGTTGCATGCATAGTGGCCAGTGGGTAGGGTTTGTTGTCTCGCAGGAGGTTGATTGGATCTTGGACGTGTGTGGACCAAATGATCTTTAAGGCTCTTGGCACGTCGGTGGCTGAACATTGGGGTTGGTATGGTTAATTCACCACTGTTCACAATAGGCCAATGTTTTTTCACTATTTTAGTTACTTGGTCTGATACCTTTGTGAACGTGGTAATACAGATCGGTCTTTGATTCTCATTTGTGCTCCTCATCTTTGGTTCCAACAGTGCATCCCTGTGGTTGTTAGATGCCCGTTTTTTTGCCTTTCTTACTAGCTTCTCTGGATAATCGCGTTCATGCAATTTAACACTCAAGTCATCCGCCTGTTTTTTGTAATAATCTTTACTCGAGCAATTTCTCCTCAACCTCAGAAACTGTCCGAAGGGGAGATTCTGTTTCAAATGCCTCGGATGAAAGCTGTCATACTTCAATAAACAGTTCCGGGCTGTAGCCTTGAAGTGTGTTGTAGTCTTCAGATGTCCATCTTCTGCTATAATATTGAGATCCAGGAACACTAGTTGGGATCTACTGAGGGTTATAGTGAATTTGAGGAATGTGTCCTGCTGGTTCAGCCATTCAAAAAAGGAATGCACTTCATCCTCACTGCCATTCCATATTACCAGAACGTCGTCTATGTAACGTTTCCACAATGTAATATGTTTTCGGTATGGGTTGTTGTCATGTAGTATTTTGGTTTTTTCGAGGTGATGAACGTAGAGACCTGCTATGCTCGGCGCAAAAGTGCTTCCCATACTCGTCCCATGTAGTTGACGGTACAGCGTTTCCTCAAACCTAAAATTTTTTCAGTGAGTGCCAAGCGGCAACATTCAAGCACCACATGTCTAGGAGTTTTATAATCCCACTGGCAATCAAATAGTACTTCCTCAAGAATTTCCAGGGTTTCTCTGTGGGGGAGGCTGGTATATAAGCTCTCAACATCCAGACTTAAAAGTATGTTGGAGGAAGGCTCAAAACCTTGATCTTTTAATAGACAGAGTACATCCTTCGTGTCCCTTAAGTAGGTATCTGTGTTTTGTACCAACGGCCTCAAGAATGCATCCGCAAACTTGGAAAGCGGCTCAAGGATCGATCCAATGCCCGAGACTATGGGTCTTCCAGGTGGTTTTATGAGGCGTTTATGTATTTTTGGGATCGTGTAAAAGTATGGGGTGACAGGTCTGGTGTTCGTTAGGAACTCTGTTTCTTTTTTGCTTACCCAGTCATTTGCCAGGGATTCTTCGGTTAGGTATGCTATGGATATCCTCAAACGTTCAGTCGGGTCGTCCTTGATGACAGCGTAATTTCTTGGGTCCCTCAAGAGGCGCAGACATTCCTCTTTGTAATCCACAGTGTTCTGTAACACTATCGCGCCACCCTTGTCCGCTGGTTTTATCGTTATGGTACTCAGATTTGATAATTCCTGGATTGCTTGAATTTCTTGATTATCCATGTTGTGGAACACTTTGACTGTTCGTGGGTCTAGTTCCTTTACTTCCCGCATTATTGCTTTTTCAAAAGCTAGGATTTCAACTGGTAGATTTGCAGAAGGTGGGATAAAAGTGGACTTTTTCTTGAGGCCTGTGTCTGTCTTGTTCTGTGTTGTTTTATCTTTGAAGAAAACTTGTAGTTTTAACTTTCTCACAAATTCTTTTAGCTCGCAACATAGTTTGAATTTGTCAACATTGGCAGTCGGTACAAAACCTAATCCTTTATTAAGAATCTTGGTTTGAATTGGTGTTAGTACTGTGTCAGATAGATTCACTACTAAGTCTGGGGTTCGCTCGTTGATGCTTCCAGGGGTCCCTTGCTCCGTGTGTGAGGTCCCTCTGTTGCTACTGGTTGTGCCCATCTCAGTTGTTGTCCTGTTTTGTTTCTCCCTCTGTTGGGGGTTTGGCCCCGGCCTAAAAAAGGGCGTCCTTGGTTATTCTGATTAACCTGGTTTGAGCCCCAGTTCATGGGCGGTTGATGAGGATACATTGGTGGTCCATAAAAAAATGGTCCTGGTGGAGGTCCATACTGTGGGCCATATTGTTGTGGTCCTTGAAATGTTGAAATGTTGGCCATTGGGGGAATTGTTGGTGCCCTCTTTGTCTGAAGGAATTGCCTCTGCCTTTCCTTGTTCTTCTGTTAGAAGGGTAGTTATAATTCGATGATGATCCTGAACTGTTTGAACCTGTGTCGGATCCATCGCTATCAGTGCTATAACCAGGGTTCCTACTATTTACTTTGTAGTCCACTCTAATGTATGGGTACACCTTCTCATGTGAGAAAGCTTTATGGTTTTTGAAGAATTTATCATATTTTGTATCCTTCAGAGATACCTCGAATTCTGACATATTCCTGTTGAGTTCATCCAATCTCTTTTTCAATTCACTTGGAGTTTGATAAGATTTTAAACGTATCTCTAAGGCATGAATTTCCTCCAGTAATGTTTCTGAGAGGCGGGCAGCTGTCTTCACTATTAGCACTAACCAGTCCCTGGTACAGTGCCAAGAGATCAATGACCAGTCTTTTTTAAATTGTTGGTCATGTTGAAAAATGAAGGGTTCGTTCTTGACAATCAGACCCCTTGGGTCTTCACTCACTTTCAAATATTCCGCCATCATGACCCCATGAATTAATGTTTTAATCTGATTGCGTTTAAGTTCTGTGAGTTCATCCCAAATCTGCGATGCATCTTTATTTTCTTTATTGGGTGCCCCTGTGCGTGGTAATATGGAGGCGATAATTCTGTCTACTTCATCCTCTGAGAAGGAGAGGCCTGTAATTTCTGCCATTGTGTATTTGATCCTGTGTACTGTGCTGTGTTGGGTATTGATAGTTTGGTCTATGATTCAGCTCAAATGATAATATCCAGGGTATTATCAGTAAATAACTCCCGCAGCCAAGCTGCTGCCAGATAACTATGAAAAAACAGGGGGAGAGGAGGATAATTGAGACTAGGTCGTCCTCCTAAGGGTCAGTAAGAAACAGAATGGATCCCAGTCATGGGACCCTGAGACCTAGCTCAGCTCAGGTATATGGTTATATTAAATCATAATACCTTCAAGAAAGAAAAATTTCTTTCTAGTGTCCCCTCACTCACCGGGGTTTTCCCACGGTGACATGCTTCATCATTGGGGCCCTCCCAGTTCTCTACGAAAAGGGGCGTGCTGCGACTCACGGACTACGCAGGAGCACTTTAGTGTGAATTGACTATGTGTGGTGCAAAAAAAGAATAAGTGGAGTGGGTGTGTGTGAGTATTAAAAATACCATACTTAGTGGGCCTAACTGTTCCTCTCAATTAGTAGGTGCTGTAAAATAAAGCACATTGTTAATGACAGACCTTCCCCTAGCTCAGCACTCCAGGTGCCACTAACTCAGTGCACCACAACCAATGATCGTCACATATTGAGTTTTGTGCTGGGGAGAGGTTGCGCAGCAATGTCACCTCAGGCAGTGTGGGAGACCTGGGACGTTGATGTCGAAGATGATGCAGGTCTAACACTCCCCATATTGCGTCTGCATCAGGAATATCCCAAAGAGACACAAAACAAGACGTTTTCTTCACATGAGCCCGCTCCGCTCTAGTGCCCCTACCTCAGTGCTCTGCAACTCACGGACACTTCTGTTTGTATGTTGGGTGACCTCTGTACTTGCTCCGGCTCACTCCGTGATGCTCAGCAGTTGACTCTGTTATGCAGGTTTCTTTGTTTCTGTTGCACTGGTGTCCACTGTTCAGGTTGTTGCCAGCACCAAACACTCCGTGCGGGCTTGCTTACACTCAGCCCACACACATCCAGCACAGGCCTCACTGTGCATGTGGCCTTGCCAATAAAGGGGCTGGGCGCACGTGCCCGTAGCCAGTTCAACATGATATCTGCGTGTGTCCCTGTGCTCTTGTTGTATGCATGAGGGCCCCGGACATTACTATGTGCTGTGTACAGCGGATGCAACCATGTTACTGCAGGCCGCAGGTTGGAGCTTGGAGATATAGCTTTGTCGATAACTACTCAATTCATAAGGGGAGTGGGCTGGGCCACCTTACACCGAGCCAACGTGGGTGTGTGACTGGTGTTTGCCTACCCATGGGCGTTGTTATGTACTGGGTATGTGCAACTGCATGTGTCAATGGCAGTGTGGGTCTCCTCTATGGGGTGTTTTTGGTCCCTGAAGGATAATGGACACCCATGTCTGTGATCTAGTTCGCCTTCCATGGGTTCCGGCCCCACCCGCACCTGTTCGGCCACCTCCTTTTTGCGTTCTGACACCTCGCATTGAGGTGCCATGTGTGGCTCGGTGAAGTGTTGTGAGCCAGCCGTGCTTGCGGGTGCTTCCTGTTATTTGGTCTGTTGCAGGGTCTGCGTAGGTTGGCTGCCCTGGTCCTGGTGGTGGGTTGCGTGGGATGTCCATGGGCTGTTGTAGGGCATCGGTATCAAAAGTGTAGTGGTCCTCTCCGGCATCACTGATTTGTGGTCTTCTCTGCTCTACTGGAGGTGTTGTGTGTCCCTCTGCAATGTGAAGGGAGATGCATGGTGACATTGTGTTGACATGTATGTTTGCGCATTGTTCTTGTTTCCATGCAGACTGTCAGACAATGTATATTGTGACTGTTTGGGAGGTGCAGGATTTGGATGCGGGACCGTGTACATTTGTATTACAGGACGGATGCGAGGTTGTATGCGTACATTTCCATTTCGTAGTTTCCAGCTCTGTCAGATGTAGTAGACCTGTTTCTGCGCGTGTGCTGACCCAGTTGTGTCCTCTGTTATGCAGTTGTATTTGCACATTGTACCACATTGTTGTCAATGTGGGTGTGCTGTTCTTGCTATGTGTGTGTGCTGGAGTGTGCTATGGGGAACATGGACATGATCCTGGGTCATTACGGGTGTGCACTGTGCTACACCTCGCTGTGCATGTGTGCAATTGTGCCCATCTCCCCCGTTTCCCCAGTCCCTGGTCATTACTCACCCTCTTTATGTTGTGTCAGGTCCTCTCGAGCTGTGTCTGCACTCCCGACTCCTTGCACTGTCTCCACACTGTTGACTGTGGCCTCCATTTCTTCCAGGTCATCCTGTGGCCCAGGACGCCCACCTCCTGTCGCCGTTGCTGCCATCCTGTTGACAGTGGCTTTGTGCCTGGTTTAGATTTTCACATCATGCCACCTCCTCTTGGCCTCCTCCATTGGCCTCCTCGACACTCTGACTGCATTTCTGGTAGACTAATTGTGGGCCAGTTGTTGGTAGTGTTCTGTCACCTCCATGTCGCTGATCTGGTTTTCCTGCGGACTACTCCCCCGTCTTCCTCTCCCTCTTCTCCCTGGCCTTCCCCGACCCTGTTGTTCCTTGCTGGTGGTCTGTGGGGTTTGTGGGGTTTCTTGCACTCGGTCAGGGTGCATCCATGTTGCTACGCACTTTGGATTGTTTCAGGTGTGTGGTATTTGTAGTTTTTATAGTGCATTTTCCCACCAGACACGTGGTATTTGCAGGCCTGTCGCTGGTTTTGCTGCTTTTTGTACCACGATTGGCCTCATCGTAGGATTTTTTGCGTTCTCGTTTCGCATTTTTGCGGTGTGGCATTTATTTTTACGCGAACATTTGACGAGTTAGCTGGAGACAATTGCATGGTACCGCCGTGTTGAGAATGCTTCGTTAACATAGCTTAATTTTCCCGCGATAGACTGCGATGTTGGAAGTTGCTTAACTTACTTTTACTAGGGTTATCACACGTTCTTGAGAATATCCCCCTGTGAGTTTATTGGTAACTCCGCTGAATTCTGCTAAGTGAAAGTCTACGAGCTCCACCCAGGCCTTGTGAAAAGTAAAATTCCAAATAAAAAATGTTGATGCAAAACTCTTGCATCATGTAGTTACAGACCACAAATGAATAGAATAACACCAGTCAAACTTTCTCTTTATTAAAGAATGAAAAGTGATATAAGAGCTCCTGTTTTCATAAATAGAGGCGTTTAAGATGGTACACATTATAGAAGATGAAATGGCTTCTTTTAATAATCTTTTGGACTTTAAGTCTATCTTTGGCTGTGTACATGTATAAATGATGACAGTTTTTTTTAATAACTATATTTTTGGCAATCTAGTGACAACTTTATTATATCATGCCAAATTGGTTTAGTAATCTTAATATCAAAACTCTTATTTACTATGAGTTGTTAATGCTTTATCATTTTTATGTTTTTATATAAGCTTTCATGGTTTTGTAACCAAAATAAAGTTTATTGAAGATGATGATGATGAGAGGCGTGTGAGATTGAGTAATGCTGATTGAAAATTGCACCAAAGTTCATAACTCTAATCCAAAGAGTCACAAGATACCGAGAATAGGTTAAACAGAAAACGTCTCTCAGGTTTGGTTGTATAATATGCCCTTAATATTTTCTGTGCAAACCAGTGTTTCAAGGGGTGAAATGTAGGCAAAATCACTTAACTCAACCTTTTGTAAATTTTGAAAATTTAATGTACAGCAAAGTTCACAGATATTTCCAGCATAATTCAGCTACTCACCAATACAGAATGAACACAACTATAAACATATGCCACAGTATAGTGAAAATATGTTTGTGCAACAAGGTACAATTCTAAACCTAAAGGTCCTCAGGATAATTTTGCTAATTTATAAAAAATTAAGCATACATATATAGTTTAATTGCTGTGTTTTGAGCGGTGACTCTAAAACATCAGAGCTAACTAACATTGTTCAGCAAACAAAACATCGTTCCAATGAAAATATTTCATCATAAAATGGGGAAGAGAACACTTTTTAGGAACATCAGCCAGGACCTCCAAAACCTGTCTTCAATCTTTATTTTTCATAAAATGTCTTTAACATTGTTAGTTTTATTGTATGTTTAGATGTTTCCTTAAATGTGAACATTATAAGGCATTGTGAGAATTGGTAAAACTAGAATTCAGTTATTGAATCCCAAAATGCTTCCACTATATTTTATATATATTTCTCTCAGCATCCGGCTCAAAGCTGTTTTTTGTGCCCCTATCAGTTGTTCACACACATTAGTGATTCTTAAATGCTTAATGAGTTGTTAACTTTTATAAAAGCATAATGAGACATGGTGGTTTAACTCTGGGTCTGATGTTGAATATAATGGTCTACAATCATATGCTTGTTGACTGCTGATGATGGTAACTTTCTCATGATGAAAGTTTAGACAAGAAGAAGCGTCAAGAAATTTGGCAATTGTTTCATTCCACTCCTTTATATTATGCCCACTTTTTGAGATTGGTTTGCCTGCATTGATATTGACGTTTTTTGCATTGTATTCCAAGAGTTACTATTTTATTATCCAGTCTCTGGAAAATGTCATCCTATCACTTTCTATCACGTCCTAACTTTACTACTGCTGAACTGAGAAAAATCCTAACTTTAAGACTTTCGGTATTCACAGAAGGCATTTAGGAGTCCTAACTTCTGTTAGTACCGAAATGAGTAAGTGCATTCTGTGAATACCAAAATGAGTAAGTGCCTTCTGTGAATACCAAAATGGTAGTAAGTTTAGGATTTTGTCTTAAGTTAGTTCAGTAAATCGGGCCCATTGTTTAGTTGTAGAGTGGAGTGCTATATAGTGGAGTAGCATACAGTAGAGTGCTGTCCAACTCAATCGGGTTAATTATACAAACGTACAGTGTAGTCATTTACAATGAGATGTGTTTTTGTGGAGTGGCACAGAATGTACTCTTGTGAAGCAAAATAGCATACAGTTGATTATGGTACAGTGCAGTGGTTTATAGTGTATTTCAGAACAATGCAGTGGTGTAAGGTGTAGTAGTGGAGACTGAAACAGAGTACACTCCAGTAGTGTACAATCAAGTGGGCCATAGGGGACTAGCATGTAGTGTAATATCGTAAATTGGAGTAAGGTACATTGGAATAGCATTGAGTGCCAAGAACTACAGTTTAGGGGCATCCAATAAACTGGCATACATAATTGTGTAATAGAATACAGTGGTGAACAGCGTAATAGCGTAGCATTTAGTAGTGTACATTACAATGCTGTGCAGTCCAGTTGGGTAGAGTAAAGTGGTATAACATGCACTGGCTTTGCATTGAATGTAGTGGTATATACTGCAGTGTTGTAAAGTGGACTAGCATACTGTAAGTTCCGTACAGCGCAGTGGTATAAACTAAAGAGTCATACAGTGGAGCAGCATAAAGTGTGACATCGAAATTGCAAGAAATGTAGCGTTAAAGTATGTACAAAGATGGGAATGTTTATTTGCCAAAATATATATTATGTAAATACTGTTGAGGTCACAAAAGTTGGCTAAATTTAACGTCCATTTGGACAATCCTTTGAATTTGGAGGTAGCTTCTTTTACAGATATTTTGTCCTCCCTCTGCTTTGTCCAACAGGTGTTCAGACCTACCCACCAGGCCGGTCATATCTCACCAAATTTTCTCCAATTTAAAAACTGGATCATTCAACCCTTTACCATTAGTATTGTTGGATCATCATCCAATTAGGTTTAATTGGTTAAAATGTATCCACAATCAGCTTCCCTCAAAAGAAACTAGGACCATGACTAGAGCCTTACATTGAGTTCTTCCACCAGACCTCTGCAATGCCTTGGAAGCAGATCCCCCTTCTCTGTCTGGGGATCCTGAATCAGATGGCAAGTGCATATGTGACTGCTGGCTTTCCCAGTAAGTGACTTAGAACAATCATCCTTAGTCTGCAGGACCTTGTTCTCTAGCTCCGGGGCATTCCCTTCTCATTTAATTCTAGTGCGTGTTCCTTAATTTATTTAAATGTGTATTGTGAAATCCGTCATTCGAATTTGGTGAAAACGTAGCTGGATTAGATGTTATGGTGTGCAGATGCTTATTTTGGGTAGTGGGAATAAGTAGTTTAACTGTTTTATAAATTATAATTTAAAAGTTGAGAGTTCAGTTTACGCGGTATACTTGTGAAATATGGGTGTATTTTGCTGTACTACCACGGCACATAGTGATGCCAAATCATCAGCCGACTGGCTAAGCACTGCCTTTACAAAAGTTAAACGATACAGAAAAGGGGGTGGTGATGAACAGAGTGTCTGAATTAAGCAGACCACTCTTACCCAGTCCAAAGATCAGGGCTTGATCCATCACCGTTATTTATCTCACTGCCCCATCCCAGCTCAGAACCTGGCTATATGCAAATTAGTCTGTCCCTGGCCCAGTGCATCATGGGAACAGGGCAGACCAAACTACCAAGCCAATTCTTCACCAGAAAGGAGACAAGCTACCGGGGACCGGTTTCTGGCATTTCAGCCTCTTCGGCCCGGCTTGCTTGAATCCTGATGGAGCAGTGAGAAAGGGACTCATGTCTGAGTATACCCTGCCACACCTATAGTGGCCAAAAACGATACAGAAAAGGGGGTGGTGATGAACAGAGTGTCTGAATTAAGCAGACCACTCTTACCCAGTCCAAAGATCAGGGCTTGATCCATCACCGTTATTTATCTCACTGCCCCATCCCAGCTCAGAACCTGGCTATATGCAAATTAGTCTGTCCCTGGCCCAGTGCATCATGGGAACAGGGCAGACCAAACTACCAAGCCAATTCTTCACCAGAAAGGAGACAAGCTACCGGGGACCGGTTTCTGGCATTTCAGCCTCTTCGGCCCGGCTTGCTTGAATCCTGATGGAGCAGTGAGAAAGGGACTCATGTCTGAGTATACCCTGCCACACCTATAGTGGCCAAAAACGATACAGAAAAGGGGGTGGTGATGAACAGAGTGTCTGAATTAAGCAGACCACTCTTACCCAGTCCAAAGATCAGGGCTTGATCCATCACCGTTATTTATCTCACTGCCCCATCCCAGCTCAGAACCTGGCTATATGCAAATTAGTCTGTCCCTGGCCCAGTGCATCATGGGAACAGGGCAGACCAAACTACCAAGCCAATTCTTCACCAGAAAGGAGACAAGCTACCGGGGACCGGTTTCTGGCATTTCAGCCTCTTCGGCCCGGCTTGCTTGAATCCTGATGGAGCAGTGAGAAAGGGACTCATGTCTGAGTATACCCTGCCACACCTATAGTGGCCAAAAACGATACAGAAAAGGGGGTGGTGATGAACAGAGTGTCTGAATTAAGCAGACCACTCTTACCCAGTCCAAAGATCAGGGCTTGATCCATCACCGTTATTTATCTCACTGCCCCATCCCAGCTCAGAACCTGGCTATATGCAAATTAGTCTGTCCCTGGCCCAGTGCATCATGGGAACAGGGCAGACCAAACTACCAAGCCAATTCTTCACCAGAAAGGAGACAAGCTACCGGGGACCGGTTTCTGGCATTTCAGCCTCTTCGGCCCGGCTTGCTTGAATCCTGATGGAGCAGTGAGAAAGGGACTCATGTCTGAGTATACCCTGCCACACCTATAGTGGCCAAAAACGATACAGAAAAGGGGGTGGTGATGAACAGAGTGTCTGAATTAAGCAGACCACTCTTACCCAGTCCAAAGATCAGGGCTTGATCCATCACCGTTATTTATCTCACTGCCCCATCCCAGCTCAGAACCTGGCTATATGCAAATTAGTCTGTCCCTGGCCCAGTGCATCATGGGAACAGGGCAGACCAAACTACCAAGCCAATTCTTCACCAGAAAGGAGACAAGCTACCGGGGGCCGGTTTCTGGCATTTCAGCCTCTTCGGCCCGGCTTGCTTGAATCCTGATGGAGCAGTGAGAAAGGGACTCATGTCTGAGTATACCCTGCCACACCTATAGTGGCCAAAAACGATACAGAAAAGGGGGTGGTGATGAACAGAGTGTCTGAATTAAGCAGACCACTCTTACCCAGTCCAAAGATCAGGGCTTGATCCATCACCGTTATTTATCTCACTGCCCCATCCCAGCTCAGAACCTGGCTATATGCAAATTAGTCTGTCCCTGGCCCAGTGCATCATGGGAACAGGGCAGACCAAACTACCAAGCCAATTCTTCACCAGAAAGGAGACAAGCTACCGGGGACCGGTTTCTGGCATTTCAGCCTCTTCGGCCCGGCTTGCTTGAATCCTGATGGAGCAGTGAGAAAGGGACTCATGTCTGAGTATACCCTGCCACACCTATAGTGGCCAAAAACGATACAGAAAAGGGGGTGGTGATGAACAGAATGTCTGAATTAAGCAGACCACTCTTACCCAGTCCAAAGATCAGGGCTTGATCCATCACCGTTATTTATCTCACTGCCCCATCCCAGCTCAGAACCTGGCTATATGCAAATTAGTCTGTCCCTGGCCCAGTGCATCATGGGAACAGGGCAGACCAAACTACCAAGCCAATTCTTCACCAGAAAGGAGACAAGCTACCGGGGACCGGTTTCTGGCATTTCAGCCTCTTCGGCCCGGCTTGCTTGAATCCTGATGGAGCAGTGAGAAAGGGACTCATGTCTGAGTATACCCTGCCACACCTATAGTGGCCAAAAACGATACAGAAAAGGGGGTGGTGATGAACAGAGTGTCTGAATTAAGCAGACCACTCTTACCCAGTCCAAAGATCAGGGCTTGATCCATCACCGTTATTTATCTCACTGCCCCATCCCAGCTCAGAACCTGGCTATATGCAAATTAGTCTGTCCCTGGCCCAGTGCATCATGGGAACAGGGCAGACCAAACTACCAAGCCAATTCTTCACCAGAAAGGAGACAAGCTACCGGGGACCGGTTTCTGGCATTTCAGCCTCTTCGGCCCGGCTTGCTTGAATCCTGATGGAGCAGTGAGAAAGGGACTCATGTCTGAGTATACCCTGCCACACCTATAGTGGCCAAAAACGATACAGAAAAGGGGGTGGTGATGAACAGAGTGTCTGAATTAAGCAGACCACTCTTACCCAGTCCAAAGATCAGGGCTTGATCCATCACCGTTATTTATCTCACTGCCCCATCCCAGCTCAGAACCTGGCTATATGCAAATTAGTCTGTCCCTGGCCCAGTGCATCATGGGAACAGGGCAGACCAAACTACCAAGCCAATTCTTCACCAGAAAGGAGACAAGCTACCGGGGACCGGTTTCTGGCATTTCAGCCTCTTCGGCCCGGCTTGCTTGAATCCTGATGGAGCAGTGAGAAAGGGACTCATGTCTGAGTATACCCTGAATCATTTTGTCCACCATAAGCGTGGAAGGGTATACTCAGATGTGAGTCCCTTGCTCATTGCACCATCAGGATTCAAGCAAGCCGGGCCGAAGACGCCTGAAATGGCAGAAACCGGTCCCCGGAAGCTTGTTTCCTTCCCAGTACAAGAATTGGCTTGGTAGTTTGGTTTGCCCTGTTCCCATCATGCACTGGGACAGGAACAGACTAATTTGCATATAGCCAAGTTCTGAGCTGGGATGGTGCAGTGAGCTAAAAAACGGTGATGGATCAAGCCCTGATCTTTGGACTGGGTAAGAGTGGTCTGCTTAATTCAGGCACTCTGTTCATCACCACCCCCTTTTCTGAATCATTTTGTCCACCATAAGCGTGGAAGGGTATACTCAGATGTGAGTCCCTTGCTCATTGCACCATCAGGATTCAAGCAAGCCGGGCCGAAGACGCCTGAAATGGCAGAAACCGGTCCCCGGAAGCTTGTTTCCTTCCCAGTACAAGAATTGGCTTGGTAGTTTGGTTTGCCCTGTTCCCATCATGCACTGGGACAGGAACAGACTAATTTGCATATAGCCAAGTTCTGAGCTGGGATGGTGCAGTGAGCTAAAAAACGGTGATGGATCAAGCCCTGATCTTTGGACTGGGTAAGAGTGGTCTGCTTAATTCAGGCACTCTGTTCATCACCACCCCCTTTTCTGAATCATTTACAAAAGTTAAAGGCAGGCATGTTGTTTTTAGGTGCACTTTTCCTGTATTCTGCATTATGCCTTCGGATGTAGGCAAATAATTGGTTTGGTAGTTTTGCCATAGCTATTAACACTTTAATAAAGTGGTGATAGGTTTAGCTAAATATTTACAAGTTGATAGGTTTAGCTAAATATTTACAAGTTTCTTTTTTTTAATAAATAGGGAGTTGCGCAGTACTGTCACGTTACCACAAAATTATTTTTGGACTACCATTATTATTTTTACATTTCCATATCTTTTGTAGCATTGTACAGGCAATGGTATTTCATTTAAAGTAGCACTGTAAGTTTTAGTAATTAAGTTTCTACTGTGTAAACATTTTTCAGCATATTAAATGTGTTAAAATAGTGTTTATCTCAATTTTTGTTTTACTAATTTTGGTACAGCGGTAGTCCGTAATCATATATATATATATTCACTGAACAAACCATAGGTTTCACACCTGTTATAGTTAGCTGGAAGTTTTACTGGCATAAAACCATTGAAATTCCCACGTTATAGTTAGTTGGACTCATTATAACTTGCGTGTGCAATGCACTGCTGATGGTTTTTTCATGTCAATGGTTTTTTAATAGCAAATCTTTATAGGTATAGAAAGTGAAAAATGTGAAAAAGAATTTTATATTGTATAAATATGTTACAATTTTTTTTTTTTTAACACCGGGGCGCTCCCGGGGCACATACCGGTGAACGCACGGGTAAGTGCAATATTATGGCGTGCCCCGGGGCGCGTACCGGGGAGCGTCCCGGGAGCGCTATTTTCGCGAACGAAAACAACATCGTGACGTGTCGCGTAGACGCGTGATGCGTCATATGACGCACAGCGTAATCGCAACCGAAAGCACGCGATCGCATACGATCGCGGAACGTCCTGACGCGCTTACGCTACGCACCCGCGGGCGCGCCCGGAGCACGACTACGGGCGCGCCCCGGGGCGCATAGCGTAAGCGCGTCGGGTCA
Source organism: Lissotriton helveticus (assembly GCF_964261635.1). NCBI lineage: Eukaryota > Metazoa > Chordata > Amphibia > Caudata > Salamandridae > Lissotriton > Lissotriton helveticus. The sequence continues at coordinate 270,984,147 of NC_136068.1, forward strand.
TGTGACCTGAAAATAACACTTTCTATTGGTGCAGAACAGTTTTCGTTTCCAAATGAGTAAAGCCTGGGTCTTGTGACCTGAAAATAACACTTTCTATTGGTGCTGAACAGTTTTGGTTTCCCAATGAGTCTTGTGACCTGAAAATAACACTTCTGATTGGTTCAGGACAGTTTTTTTTCTCCAAATGATGAAACCCCCCCCCTTTCTTCCTTATTCTGACTTTGTCCTTTGACTGAGGAAGACCTGTTTCAGCTATAGAGACACATCTTTTGTACTTTGAAATGGCTGCTGTAGCAGCAACAGCTGGAGCATCTGCACCACCACCACCACCACCACCATCACCAAGAGGACCACCACAACAATACATTGGTGGTGAAGAAGAGGAGGAGGAGGAAGAGGAGGAGGAGGAGGGAAGAACATGGCTGCCTGAACAAAATACTCCATACAAGCCAAAAGAACACATTGTATGGGAGTTTTTTCACTTTAGAGGGTAAGAAAAAAGTTAATGCGGCCAAGGTAACATGTCGAATCTGTGGTGCAGAACTCTCAAGGGGCAACCCAAACAAAAAATATTCCTTTGGTAATAATACCATGATTCGACATATGACCCGGAAGCATCCTAACAACTATTCTCGTGCAGAGATCAGGGAACTGGCCAGTCACCTCCCCCAGTGTTCAAGGACCACCTCCAAAAGAAAGCAACCCACTCAATCGGGACCAGAAACAACGGAGACGATGCCTTGTATTCAGCCACGATTTGCTAATTTTAGAATCACATGTACTGAATGTGGCAAGCTCATCGCCTATGGTGAAAAGAGCGTAAAGCTCTTCGTCCTTGCTGGAGACAATCACTAATGCCCCAAAGAAAAGTAATTTTTTCCATTTTTTGTTTTTTGCTCCAGTTGAGCCATTTTCAATTCCCCTTTTTTTGTTTTACCTATAAAAAATACAAAAAAAATATAAAACTGTTTTGAAAAGCCGAAAAAAGTACAAAATGTTCAAAAAACATTAAAAAAAATATAAAACAACATAAAGAAGAAAAAAAACAGTTCTTTTTAGAACTACCTTTCACTTATAAAATTAAATCTATATTTTTAAAGAATCTCTGTCAATTTTTTTTCCTTAGGGTACGCGTACCAGGGCGCGCCCCCCAAAAAAAGTAAAAAAAAATTTATGAATCAGTTAGCATGAGGGAAGGACACAAAGAGAGTTATATTAAGAGAAAAAGAGCTACAGGATGAACACAGAGGGATTGTTTATTACATAGTAAAAAATAGAGAAGGTGTAATTGGATGAAAGTGAGAAAAGTAAAATGACTAAAGGAGCGAAAGAAAGGAAGAGAGAGGAAGAACACTAAAGTAGAGATAGTGGGAGAATGTGAGTGGCTGTTAAAAGAAAAAGAAAGGACAGTAAAAAATGGAGAATGAAGGGTAGTGGCGGAACCAGGATAAATGAAGAACGGTGAGGGAGGGTGAGAAAAGACCAGTTAGTATAAGTAAAGAGGGGTGAAAGAGGGGGGAAATTGAATTAGGATAAGACATGGGGAGTGACAAAGAGAAAGGACAAAGAGAGTAAAGGAAGCAGTACCTGAATGGGTTTGAGTGAAACAGCAAAGAAAGATAAGTAATGCAGTGTGTGTGACTTATATGGAGTCAGTGGGTGTAGGTCGGGGTGTGGGTGTGTAAGGTGTGTCTGTGAATGTGGCTGTGTGGGGTGTTTCGGTGTGGGTGGAGGTGAGGGTGTGTGAAATATGTGTGAGGAGTGTATGACTGTGGGTGTATATGTGTTCGATGTATGTGTGTGTATGGAATGTGTGTGTCTGTGTGAGGAGTGTGTGTGGGAGGATTTTTTGTGTGTATGAGGTGTGTGTGTGGTGTGTGTGTGGGTTGTATCTTAGAGGTGTGTGTATGTGTTGGGAGGGGAATGAGGTGTGTGTGTAGGAGTAAGGTAAATAATTAAGAAAAAGAGAATGAGTGAAGAAGGAAAGGAAGGGAACAGAGGGTAAGTGAAGTAAAGAATAGGGATTGAAAGAAGTTGAATATGAGAGGGGAAACAGGGAAAGGGGAGTAAACATGTAGAATAAGAATAAGTGAGGGAAGCAGAGTAAAGATACAGGAGTGAGGTTGGTTGAGAAAATGTTAGTGAGCTTAAAGCAAAGGGTGATGACAAAATACATTTTTTTAGTCATACTTACCATATAATAAGTGTAACTTTAATTACATTTTTTAAGTACACTTTGTATCTGTGAAAGACATAAGAAAAAATAAGGTATAATCACTAAAATACGTATTTTAAATTAAAAGATACAAATGAAGAGGTCAAAAATCATAACAGTGTATTTAGAAATAAAGTAAGAGTGAAGGACACAAAAAGGGAAATAAAGTAAGGTAGAAGGATAAAAATAGAAAAAAAGAAATAAAAGGTAACCAAATTACTAAGAGTAAGGCATATAGATTCACTGACAGGGAGGAAGAGAAGAACAGAGAAATGAACTGTAGGTAAGAAAGATACTAAAAGAATGTGTGTTAGCAAAACTAAGTCAGGAAACAGTAGTAAGTAAAAAGATAATAACAGAGATGGAAAAGACTCTAATTAAGAATGCATTTAGAAGAATGAGGAATAGAAGATAACTAAGAGTAAGTGAAGAACAGTCATAGAGTGAAGGGATGAAGAGAGAGAGAATAATATACAATGATTGAGGTAAATGCAGCGAGGAAGTTAGTAAAGAGACACACTAAGAGAAATACTGAGTGAGGTGGAGTACAATGAGTGAGCAAAGGAAATGAGTAAGGGAGCAAAAAAGAAAACAGAGGAGAAAACGAGTAAAACAGTGGTAATGAGAGAATCTAATTTGGTGATGAAAGTAAAGAGAAGGACATTTAAAGAAAGGAAATGAGGGATACTAATGGAACCAGAGTAAAAGAAATAGGATGAAGAACGATGACAGAGGAGCAGTGAAGTTGTTGTAAAAGAAATGATGGAAGGTAGATAAACACAATTGAACATAACACAAGGAGAGTGAGGCACTGAGGACATAGAGGTAATGAACGAAAAATAGGGAGAAGAGCTCAAAAGAAAAGAGCAAACAAAGATAAGCGAGGGAGAGTGGGTGCTTTATAGTAATAAAGTGCGACAATACTGCTGAGTGAGTAAAGAGAAATTAGTAAAAGAGCAAACTAAGAAAATACGGAAAAGGGAAGTAAAGTAGAGAGACTGAAAGCTGAAAAGTTATGCAAGGGAGAGAAGGGATGCAGACAGTTGAAATGAGAATGAGGGGTTGTGAAAGAAGAGGAGAAAAAGAACGGGGTTGAAAGAGAGTAAAGAAAGAAATTATAAGTGAGTAAAAAGAGCTTAAAGAGGGTGGAAAAAGAAATGTGAGTGTGAGACAATGAGAATATAATATAAATTACAGAATAAAAACTATAGATTAACTTGTACAACATGTTACATAGTTTATTTTTGCTGTTCTCAGAATATATTGAATTTCACCTAAAAAAGTGAGTTCAAACTACTCATCATATTACAGCGGGGAAAAAGAAAACCACAATCTCAAAGATTGTGTTTTAAAAAAAAACATTCAAAGTTACAAATAACAAATATACACTAATCTTTGATTTACTTACTTTTCCTTTAGGCCAAATAGTATATCATGAAGGTCCGCTTCTCGTTGGAAAGTACTCTGCTGTTTACTAAAAATTCCATTTCATCGACTTTCTAGAAGAAAAGCTCCAAGAACATCTGAAATATTTTCATTATTTTCATATACTTTTTTTTTCACTCATGATTCTTTGCTCATTCCTTAACATTTCCTCAGGGCCAAATAATGTTAGATGTATGAGCATATTTTCAAATTAATTTAAAGAAACTCTGAAATTACCGTTTTTAAATAGCAAACTAACCTTTATTAACTGCTCCCGTCTTCATACGCCAATTACCTTTACTTAAATTTTGGTTCTAAAAACACTAGATATGAATTTTTTAAGTCAAAAGGCAAACGTTGTTTAAAAGTCAAATGAGTATCGTTACAAAGGGTCCATCCTTTGCAACTTTTTAAATAGCATGTGTAATGCCCTGATGTTGTTGAAGGACCGTCATGATAAATAATAGCTACAGTTCCAAATGTTCTTCCTGAAATGGATAACTGAGAAGTCACAACATTTTTAATAGAAGTTGTCAATTTCATTCCAGCAGCTCTACATCGTTGGAACATTAAAATTACATAGTGACCGTAACTTTGTAGAAATAATGTGGACAGCATTGCAGACTTACATTGGGTACACACCATATTGTGATCAGCTGCTTTAACTTGATTATTAAAAGACACTGATTTGCAGTCTGGTAAAGTCAAATATATAAATCTTTCAGTGTCTATTCTAGTACTACTTGATGAAGTACAGTTATCACAGTCATGTTGCCATTGATAAGAAAGGTTAAAAAGATTTTTTATATCTACTCCTTCATCTTGCAATACATCAAACATATACATTAAAAATTCCTGACAATCCTGCTGAATTATCTGTGAAAATTGATTTTGACCAGAACATATGTCTAGAAGATTTCTAATTTCTGAAACACTTTCTATTTTTGCTCTATCACTGCTACATTTCTCTAACACAGAATTCAATAAACAGCACAATGTTTGATCCGATTTTCAACAATCTGTTTTTGTAAATTTTGAAGAAAAAAAACATGAACTACTACATTAGCATAGCAGTTGACACCAGAACTGTTTTCAAACTGAAATCCAACAACATCTTCAACAGAATCCTTTTTCTTACTCTTTACAATTACACTTTTATCTACTTTTTGCTTTTTTGCTAGTACCTCACTGCAATTAATCTCATTTCTTCTTTTTCGGCCTACCACACGTTTTTCAAACAGAGGATATTGAGGCAAATGTGGAGCATACTCTCTTCTTAACCTATTGTATTCTTTAACACAATCTAGATCAGCAGAAATCTTTGTTTCATCACACTCAATCAAGTACAATCCTGATAAAGTTCTGACTCGTGATAATGCCACATATGCCATACCCTCTTTAAACACAGAACTTCCAATGTTCACCAAAGCACTATCTACACTTAAACCTTGAGATTTATGAATTGTCACTGCATATGCCAAACAAACAGGAAACTGTTTTCGGCGAACATATAAGTCTTTCACAAGCAAAAATATAGCTGAACAACGACAAATGTGTTCTATTTCGTCAATGCCATCAAATTTTAATTCTTAAAATTTCAATTCCATCTCTATTTTTGTAATTCACAAAACCAACAACATGACCCATTGCTCCATTTACCAGACCTCTTTCAACATTTAAATTCCTTCTCAAAATGATACGACAATTTAAACACACATTGAGAGTCTTTTCAAAACCAGCAGTTTTAGATATAGTCTTCTCTAATGAATCCAATTTTGATTTCAAATTTTCTGACAAAATAATTGTTGCTCCCATATGCTCTATTTTATCTATAGCTTCCAGTTTCACTATCTCTTCATTTTCTAACTTCAACATTTTGTGGTTGAACATGGAACATTCTTTCAGAGTAGGCATCAAACATATGGCAGATTTCTTCTCGTTAATTTTCTTAAAAATATTCTCTGGAAGAATATTTTCATTTGGGTACAAATTAGAAATTAATCGTCCATGTAAAACTTCTTTCCCATGCTGACTTATTTTTCCGATTCTTACATTTTGTAGAATATTTTTATAATCTTCATCCTTTGCCTGCCGCATATTTTGGAGTAGTTCTGCATATTTGAAATTTAACCATATATTAACGTTTCCAATGCTTCCTAGGCACTTCCTGGTATCTTCATGCGTGCCCATTTTAAACACTGGTTGACCTTTTACTCGAGTCAACTGCAGTAGATCTCCAAAAACAATATTGTGTTTTCCTCCAAATAAGACATCATAGTCTGTTCTAAGAATTTCTTGCATTCTCAAATGCACAAAAGCAAGCATTACATTTGGGACCATGCTTACTTCATCAATGATAAGGGGGAGCTAAGTACCTCCAAAAGAGACTGGTCTTTTATCAACCGACCAGGTCTCTGAGGTCGGAATCCCTGTACCTGGCAGTTGTTCCACGTGTAAAGAAAGCGCGCCTCGGAGGCCGCTCTTTTGGACTGCTGGCGCCACAGTTGTGGAACTCTCTGCCGCTTGCTCTGCGGGAAGCCACTAGCCTGTTGGCTTTTAGAAAAGGCCTTAAAACTTGGCTGTTTACTCAGTAGTCTGTTTATTGTGAGTTTTTGTCTGGCACTCTGGTTTTTCTTTTATTTGGTGTTATGTTATTCTGTCGCAGTTTTTCCTTTCTCCAATAAAGCGCCGGGACACTCTTTTTGAGTAGCCGAGCGCTATATAAATAAATAAATAACATAACATAACATAACATAAGAAGTTTCATTTTCTTCAGGATTCTCGAAACTTCACAGCACGCATCTCCAGATAGCTTGTGGTATTGCAATTTGTTATCATGCTCTACTGGCATCATCAGTAAACAATGTAAAGTAATCCCTTTAATATTATGTGCTGCCAGCCCAGTTGGAGCAGTAACAACACAAGATAGCGGTGATTCAGTCCTTTTCTGCAGATAAGTTGCAATTGCTTTAATCAGAAAACTTTTTCCAGTTCCCGCTTCTCCACTCACGTACAGTCGAACAGGCTTAAATGATGTACATGAGCACTCCTTCTTCTCATGACTGAATCCATGTTCAACCTGTTCTGTGACTTCGTCATATATCTGTTTCTGCTCAAGGTTTAATTGTTTCACCAAATCTTCTAAATTAATTATATCCTCTTAAGCTTGCTCCATAGCTCTTTCCACCTCATCCATGGCAGTGGCAGCTTCATTTTGGATAATTGGTCCTCCTAGTGGATCCTGACTCAATGAAGCAGAACTCTGACTGCCTTGAGAACTGTCTCTCGCAATCTCTGCAGCAATTGTTGCTTCTTGCTCTATTTCTTCATTCAACATTTGCAGATAATTTGGAAAAACAGGACATTCTATGGTATCCTTGGTTGCATTAAAAGAGTCTTCATAACAGAGAAAATCTCCAAGTAGTTCCTCTTCTTCACGCCATGGCTTAAAGAGTTGCAAAAGAGCCAAATAGTAAAATTCTCTTTTATCTGGATTTTCACAACTCAATTTTCGATGATTAATCAAATGACCTTTTTGCTGTTTCACTTAACATCCTTCACATCCAATCACAGCATATATTCCATTATTGATATCTTCTCTGATGTTCCTCTTATAAATATATCTTTGCAGAACTTCATAGAGACAAGCGTTCTCAAGGTGTGGACTTCTGTTTGGATAGTATGTATCCAACATGTTTGTCTTCAGAATATCTGTGCTTTCTGGTTCTTTCTCTGCCAAATACTCTATCTCTTGTACAGATTTCAAAACTCGGTTTCGTGTTGCAGCAAGACCTAGACTTATCCAAATGATGGTTCTAGATTTGGCATAGAGACTTGCTGATGACAATCGATCAGAACATTCATATGCTCCAATTTCTCGATGCGACAACATCTTCAGACTGTAACTATATAATTTCTTGCTTAGACTCTTTTCATGTGAAATGTCCTCCCACATTTCCTTCAGTTCTGTCTTTTCTTTTTTTGTGATGTAAGACGCCACATATCGAGCCACAACAATAGAGTTGTCAGCAACAAATTGAATATCCATGTTAGCATTCCACATGGACAAAATCACTGGGTTGTAGTCGTTGATGTACTTGGAGTCTTCATTTCTTTTTAAATTGTATGTATTGTTTGGTGACTTCCTAGTCACAGTATGTCGCAGAGAAGACATTAAATGATTTACTCTTCCTTTAGAAATCACTGGTCGTGGAAAGCCAAAACGACATTTTGTGTAGAACTTGTCCTTTTTTCTGAATTTTTGACGACAGTACTTTCCACTACGATGGGATTGAAAGCGTAAAACTTGTTGCCTTACACTGTTTTGTTCGGTAGTTTTCGGAACAGCACATGTTGAATACTCTTCAATGAAGCTCATCACTGTCTCATCCGACTCTGTTCCAAATTTGTGTGCATCTTTAAATTACAACAACATATGTATATGAGGAGCACCTCTCGCTTGATACTCCTTTCTCCAAAAGAAATCCAAAACCTCTCCAAGGGGAGGATTTTTTTTGTTGGTAATAAAAGACATCATAGCTTCAAATCTATGATTGAAATACCTGCATACATTCACTGGATCCAAAGAACACAATTCTCCAGCAGTTTTGAATTCTATATTATGAATATTTGCATTTGCCTCTCGTAGAAATTGAAGTAAGTCATCCCATGCATACTCGGCACAGCTAAGAGTGAGGAACCATGTAGGAGTTCCTAAGTTTCTTAGCATACATTTCAATTCCCCATGACGACGGAACCAATACTCGTTTGTACCATGCTGACAAGCCATGAGATTGATTAAATGGGATTCCAAAATATTATCTTGCAGATTCACTTTCTCCATAAAGTCCCTCGCTGAAACATTTTGCAAATGTGCTCCACTTTTCAGTATATGGTTTACTGCATAAGAAAGCCCAGACAAGTCACTTTCATACATTAGATGAAACGAATATGGAATGCATTGACGAAACCTTGGATCTTCAGCATATAATCTTAAAGTTCGGTATTCAGATGCAGGAATTTGTAGTGGGCGATCGTCATATCATCCACCTCGACCTGTTGGAAATAAATGTGGAAAACAACGAGCTTCCAAACTTTCTTCCCATACACTAATGGGACGTCCTTTTGCTGCTTTCATTTGAAACAAGTCAATTGCATCCCCCATCACTTCTTTGGAATGCAAAGGATGAACAGTATAATGTTCATATATTTCTTCACGTCTTGATACATCAACTTTTTCAATTTGGCCAGTTGAACAATCACTGTCTTCATCTGCAGCTCTTTCTTCTGCCTCAACACACACATGTTTGTGGTACTCATTGTTTTTGACCAAATACAAAGTTGCCTTTTTGACTGTCCTAACATCCACTAAATCTTGCCAGATTTTCTTACTCTTTGTCGGAACCCCATTAACTAGAATAACCAGAGGTTCCTCTTCCACTTTCTCTACACCAATGGTATCAATATTTGTCTTGAAATCTAGAGGCAAATAAACAACTCTTCCCTTTAATCCTCTCTGTAAATCTGAAGGAGGCAATTTCCCTATCTTAGGCTCCATGCGAACAATTGCCTGAAAAGGATGGACACATTGTATCAAAATAGACTCATATGTATTTAAATCCATCAATTCAGGAGGAATGTCTATCAACTCGAGATTATTATGAACAGCTCTAGCAGGCATTCTGTTTTGATTTAATTTATCATACCAATATTTACAAATACGCTGATCAGAACTCAAATCAAAATAATTCTCCACCCACAAATAAGTAGCAAAATCCTTCCACTCATAATTATTTATCTTTTCACTTTTTACGTATAAATCAACTAATCTAGTTTGATGCTTATAATGAGTTCGTCGACAACACACACAAGTAAAATTCGGCCTTTACTTGATTTCACCTTAAACCTGGTAACTTCCTGGTCAAACTTTTCTGTACTTGAAATCTGTACATTATCTTCCACAATACCTTGAATTTCTGTGTCAATTTCTACACTGTCCTCTTTTTCACCAAAATAAGAAATCTCAATTTCTTCACAAATCTTCTTCACATCTAATTCAGTACCATGCAAAAGAGCACTGTTTAATTGTTTAAGCTTAAGTGCTGGACTTTTTGCATAATACAACATTCTCACTAATTTCCTCATTTTGGTAAGATGCACTGCTAACATCCTAAAATGATGAAAAACAGTTTGACAGACTTTTCTAGAAAGACAAGCAAGTGAATGGCCTTGCAAACCTGTCTTTTCTCTCACTCTGCAAGGATCTAAATCTTGCAACAACTTTATTTTCTGCTTCAGACTTTTCTTACCATATGTACGTAAGAAATTACAAAACAAATCAATTGATTCCTGTCGCACACTACAAATACGACTACACTTCCAAGTGTACACTGGACCCTTAGTACGTCTCCCTAAAACTTCATCAGTTAACACCTCTTCTGGTTCTCTAGGCACAAGTTTCTCTTTTTCAATCGGACGACTGTCTTTCACCTCATACGCTCGACCAATGGTGTCAACTGCATGCACTAAATAATTCTTCTGAAAGTAACTCTCCTCATTAAAAAATGGCTCACAACTTGAACTGTGCATCCATTCTCCTGAAAAAACTTTACAAAAATTAGTCCGATTAATTACTCTTTTCCATCTACTGTTTGATTTAAAAACATCAATTGTCTTGTTAAGTGTCCTAATTCTATTGAATATTAAAATAAATATTTTTTCTTAACTTCAAAAGCCTGATCAACAATCTTCTCTACATTTTTCTTTTTCTTATAAAAAGCAGCTCTCTGTTTGCCTTTCCTAATGTTTTTTAACAAATTGAAAACCACCCTATTGCGAAACATTCGTTTACGAATGTCTCTAAACTGATTCTGCCTTCTATTCCGATACATATTATTCTCTCCTGCTCCAGTGTTATCATTATTTGAGGGCCTCTCCTTCCTTTTCAAAATTACTCTCTCCTTCTCTTTTTCTACATGCTGTCCAACATTTATTTTTTTTCTACATACGTTCCGTAAAAAAGATTTGGTTATCTTACCAGGAGCTTCTTTCCTGTTTTTTGAAGTCTTTGTTGTGGAGGACTGCTGTAATTCCAATGCTGTTTTTGTTTTAAACCGTACTTCAATTTTTTTTGTTCTTTGCCTTGAGGGCATCGTTCCTTACTCTTGAAATCTTGTTTTCAATCTGTGTTAAAGAAAAAAATAGCACATTATAGACCACTACTATCAAACAACAAAGCAATGACAAAAAGCAAACAATCTAGTCAGGGTTACAGATCAAGTGAGGATTCTCCAGGGGTGCAGAAGAAGTGAGACATGCATTGAAGAGTGTAGTGGAAGAGAGGTATGTCCACAAGTACAAAGAAAGTGACACCTATGTCTAAGAGTGCAGTAGGGGATAGGCTTCATGAAGCCTAGTCCACTGCACTCTTAGACACAGGTCTCACCACCTAACCTCTCCAAGAAAAGCCTCTCTCCCACTACAGTCTTGAACACAGGCCTCACCTCCTCTGTCCCTCTGGACATTCCTCACCTCATCTGCACAATCTACTTCCTAATCTGAGGTAACACAGGTGACATGATTGTGAAAAGGTCAATTTTTTTATCTAATCATTCACACACTATTTATTCTTTCTCAAAAATGTGAAAGACATTAATTTGGCCCAAATTTTTTTTAGTAGTGTAATGAAAAGCTTATACATATGACATTTTCTCTGTTTTTCAAATCTTATTTTAAAAAAAGATTATGAGGCCTAAGCAGGAATGCAGATGTAATGAAGCTTGTACAGGGGAGCTCAAAAGGTGAGGCTTGTGTCCAAGAATGCAGTGGACAGGATTAAACTGGAGTAGTGTACAAAAAAAGATGAACCTCATTTATAAAGCCCTGCATCAGTTTTCCACTGCTGATGCGTCACTTTTTGTGACGCATCGGCGGCATAAAACATATGCCTTGTTGCGCCATATTTAAAAAGTGATGCATGTAGGTAGATGTGTCACTTTTTAAACCTCTACGCCACATTATACCTTTATCAGGTGTAATGTACAAAGAGGGATCATTTCTCCGTAGAAAGCCTCGTAATAGTGACGCAGTGAAATCAATAAGATTTCACTGCGTCACTTTTAGGACACTGTTACGTCAAAATCATACGCCTGCCTCACAGCAGACATAAGACTGAGGAAAACACTTTCACATGGAGCTTTCCCCATGTCAAAGGATGCATTCCTGGACTACAAGCATTCCATTTCATTACTGAAAACTCACTATTTTACAAAATACATTTCCTCTCTTGCAAACAATCCTACCGCTTGTCCAAGGGTGTAAATAAACTGAGACTTGTCTAAACATGCCAATTAGTTGAAGTTTATTCAGGGTTGCAGATGAAGTAAGGATTGTCTAGGGGTGCACAAGAAATATGGCCTCTATTGAAGAGTGTAGTAGAAGAGAGATCTGTCCACGGGTGCAAAGAACTTGAGACCTGTGTCTAAGAGTGCATTGGGCGATAGGCTTCATGAACCCTAGTTCACTGCACTTTTAGACACAGATCTCACCACCTACGCTCTCCAAGAAAAGCCTCTCTCCCACTACAGTCTTGAACACAGGCCTCACCTCCTCTGTCCCTCTACATATTCCTCACCTCATCTGCACAATCTACTTCCTAATCTGAGGTAACACAGGTGACATGATTGTGAAAAGGTCAAATTTTTTTATCTAATCATTCACACACTATTTATTCTTTCTCAAAAATGTGAAAGACATTAATTTTGCCCAAAAATGTTTCAGTAGTGTAATGAAAAGCTTATACATATGACCTTTTCTCTGTTTTTCAAATGTTATTCTTAAAAAAGATTATGAAGCCTAAGCAGGAGTGCAGATGTAATAAAGCCTGTCCAGGGGAGCACAAAAAGTGAGTCTTGTATCCAAGAGTGCAGTGGACAGGACTAAACTGGAGTAGTGTGCAAAAAAAAGATGAACCTCATTTATAAAGCCCTGCATCAGTTTTCCACTGCTGATGCGTCACTTTTTGTGACGCATCAGCGACATAAAACATGTGCCTTTTTGCGCCATATTTAAAAAGTCACACATGTAGGTGAATGCATCACTTTTTAAACCTCTGCGCCACATTATACCTCTGTCGGGTGTAATGTACACAGAGGGGTCATTTCTCCGCAGAAAGCCTCATAATACTGGCACACTGCAATCAATGAGATTTCACTGCGTCACTTGTACAACACTGTTACGTCAAAATCTTGCGTCTGCCTCACAGCAGACATAAGACTGAGGCAAACACTTTCACATGGAGCTTTCCCCATGTGAAAGGATGCATTGCTGGAGTACAACCATTCCATTTCAGTACTGAAAACTCACTATTTTACAAAATACATTTCCTCTCTCATGCAAACAATCCTACGGCATGTCCAAGGGTGTAAATAAGCTGCGGCTTGTCTAAGCATACCAGTTAGTTGAAGTCTATTCAGGGTTGCAGATGAGGTAAGAATTGTCTAGGGGTGCACAAGAGGTATGCCCTCTATTGAAGACTGTAGTAGAAGAGTGATCTGTCCACGGGTGCAAAGAAGATGAGACCTGTGTCTAAGAGTGCAGTGGGGAATAGGCTTCATGAAACCTAGTCCACTACACTCTTAGACAAAGGTCTCACCACCTATGCTCTCCCTGAAAAGCCTCTCTCCCACTACAGTCGTGAACACAGACCTCACCTCCTCTGTCCCTCTGGACATTCCTCACCTCATCTGCACAATCTACTTCCTAATCTGAGGTAACACAGGTGACATGATTGTGAAAAGGTCACATTTTTTTATGTAATCATTAACACACTATTTATTCTTTCTCAAAAATGTAAAAGACAATAATTTGCCCGAAAAATGTTTCAGTAGTGTATTAAAAAACCTTTTCTCTGTTTTTCAAATGTTATTCTAAAAAATTATTATGAGGCCTAAGCAGGAGTGCAGATGTAATGAAGCCTGTCCAGGGGAGCACAAAAGGTGAGGCTTGTGTCCAACAGTGCAGTGGACAGGACTAAACTGGAGTAGTGTGCAAAATAAAGATGAACCTCATTTATAAAACCCTGCATCAGTTTTCCACTGCTGATGCGTCACTTTTTGTGACGCATTGGCGGCATAAAACATGTGCCTTGTTGCGCCATATTTAAAAAGTGACGCATGTAGGTAGATGCGTCACTTTTTAAAACTCTGTGCCACATTATACCTCTATCAGCTGTAATGTACACAGAAGTGGCATTCCCCCACAAAAAAAACTCGTAATAGTGACGCAGTGAAATCTATGAGATTTCACTGCATCACTTTTAGGACATATATATGTCAAAATGTCAAAAGCCATTAATTTGCCCTAAAATCATTTTTTATTTAATATTTTATGAACAGAGGACAGATCCTATTTACAAGCATTCATTTTCACTACTAAAACCCATTGTTTTGCACTAAAATCGTTTTTCAATTAACATTTTAGAAACACTGCACAGATCCTATATACAAGCATACATTTTCACTACTCAAACCCATTGATTTGCACTAAAATCGTTTTTCAATTACCATTTTAGGAACACAACACAGCTCCTATGTACAAGCATTCATTTTCACTACTGAAACCCATTGATTTACCCTAAAATTGATTTTTTAAATAACATTTTAGATACAGAGTGCAAGGCCTATGTACAACCATTCAACTTCACTACTGAAACCAACAGCAAAGAAAATCAATGTGCTTCTTAATCTGAACTCTCTATCTAAATGAATCATAACTCACCTTTACAAATGCTTTAGGAGATTCAGAACAGTGTCAGATACACACACCAATATTTCTTTAGCAGAGCAAAAGGTATGTTCTCCAGGCACTGCAACCATTAATGGCACAGAAAACCTCTAATTCTACACACATATTCCTAATGGTAACCAATCAAAACTCTTCCCTCTCTATTTTCAAATCAACACCCTTCCCCCCCTCAGCCCTTTCTACCTGTTACCATAGCAACTCCCTCCTCACTGAGCTCCCAGGGTTAAAAGTTTATTCTACAATGTTGCAAATCACCTCAGCAAGGATGTTTGACCTGTGAATACACCAGCTTATCTGCTGCAATCTTTCTTTAAATGACTGTTTTTTAACCATTCAAATGACTTCTTTCACACAACAGAACCATGCACCCTAACTTTCAGTTTTCAACTATCTGAATCCACCAATCATTGCGTGTGATTCAAGAGCACTGAAACTCAACAGTTGTTTTTTTTGCAAACTCCTACTGTTCCAACTACCATTTCATTTCTACACTTCATCTGACTGCACCAGAACCTCCTCTCACCATGTACTCTGTCTGGATTATTGGACATAGCTACATTCACTGGGCTCAAAGGTATGCAGCTAACAGAAATTTTCACAACCTTGATTTACCAAATGTGCACATAAAATGGATTGGCCAGAGAGGATTGAGATGTCAGCAATTGATACCATTGGTGAAAACCTTTTTGCATTTGCCACACCCTGACCTCTTAATTGTGCACTGTGGAGGAAATGACTTGGGCACTTTGACTGGGGTAGGTCTGGAAATGCTTTTAAAGGAAACCTTTGATCAATTGATGACACTTTTTCCACAAACTGCCTTGGTATATTCCAATATATGCCAAAGACAGAAATGGAACTGGTCCAACCAATTTTGTCCACAATTTGAGAAAGCACGGAAACATGTGAATAAATATGTTTCTGCTTACATGAGAGACTATGGAATGGGTTCAATATACAACAACAACTTGCGTTACAACATGCAAGATATCTACAGAGGAGATGGTGTGCACTTCTCAGATAAGGGGAATAGAATATTCCTCCTGAATTTAAGACTGTGCATTGGTACCTACTTGTAGGTACCTAAATCAGCCACAGAACCCAAAAGCCCTTTTCAGGGCTACCCTATCTCTGATCACTGTAAATGATTATCTTTTTCTAACTTTTTTCACTATTTTTCACCAAAGTACGCTCCCCGGTACGCTTGTACCGGGCGCTCCCCCCGCGAAAAATACATTCTTTTCCTCGCCTATATGGGCCTCCTAAGACCCCCTCAGAAAACCTAGAGGAGGGTCAGCGAGTGCCTACGATGCCCCCTTATACCCATTCCCAACGTTGTTTGTCCTCCATTTTCTATCTCAAATCTACCGAAACACAAAATGGAGGACTCCCATAGCGCTGCCGGTACGCGTACCGGGGCGCGCACCGGGAAGCGCTCCCAAAAATTTTTAAAAGTTAATTTACATAAAAACCACTGGAGACACTTTCACCAAATATAGAATAGGCCATACTACATACCAGTCCCTACCATTTTCCCAAATTTGGAGGGATTCCATTGAACCATTTAGCCTGTAGCCCTCTCTAAATATCCTGAGGTGAATTACTTGACAAAAACACACCTGAAGTGTTAGAATTTACAACCAATTAAAATGTTACTTTCATTTTCTACTATTATTTCATGACATTTGATTGGTTATGTACATGAATATATATATAAACAAAGAGAGGGAAACACAGCCATTTTGACTACTACTTCCTGAAGTACATTTCAAAAGCATTTCCACTGAGAACATAAACTTCTTTTTGAAAGGTAAGATGTTATTTTGAAAACTGAAGTATGTTGTACACTTTAAGTTAATTTGGAAAACATTTTCTGATAGTTATATACTATCCCTCTGTAATAGTTATAGATTGAGATACGCTTCTCTGTTATAGTTATGGATGGAGTTAGGCTTGTCTTGTATAATTATGAATTTACTTAGGCTTCATGATATACACTTTTTTATATTTCTACTTCCAGCCTGATACCATACACTGCCCAAAGATAACTTCACTGTTAAAAAATCAAAACTACCTGTATGAACTTAAACCCAACAGTGTCCTATCTCTACTGATATATTTATTTTTTATGCAAATTACAGCAAGAAAATGGAAGGAGAGAAAAATATTTCCTTTGGAATTGTACTGGAGAGCAACAATGAACAAGTTATTGAACCCAATGAAGACTTAGAATTCATGGATCAATCACGGGACTATGAATTAGTTCAATTTGTGGAAGCGGTAGATTCGCTAATTCAAAATGAGGACATTTCCGACAATCTGTTAATAGAAGTTATGTTAAATTTGGAAAAAGAATATGAAAAATAAATTTATATTTAATAATTCTAAACTTGTTTCAGACATTATTCATTTTTATATGTAATTCATAAACTAGTACCAAATTGATTATAATGTAAAGTCAGATTTATAGTATACTGTGCAACTTTTTTATGTTACATAGTAATTTTGCTCATAGATACTTCCTTTCTCCCAATATATTATCTCCAATGTCTATTTGACATCTCTTTTTCATCTCCTGCCTCCATGTTGTTTCTGCTTTCCTGACAGACTATGATGTGGATTCCATATAACACAATAACTTCTGTAACAACATGCAACATATCTACAGAGGAAACGGTGTACATTAAATTTAAGACTCAGCATTGGTGCCTACATGTTGGTACTTAAAACACCCAAACAACACAACAACTCTATGCAGAGCTACCCTCCCTCTAATCACTTAAAATTATTATTTTCCTGTTTCACTGGGTTTTCCCAAAGTACGCTCCCCGGTACGATCCCCGGTGCGCGTACCGGGCGCCCCCCGCGAAAATCGAAAAAAAAATAAAAAAATGTTTGTCCCGCGGGACCCTTTTATGGCCCCCACATCAAACCTAGGGGTCAGGGGGGGTGTACCCTGCCCCCTTTTGTTCATTTCCCGTTTGTTTTTAGCCACCTCTTATGTCTTGATCCTACCGAGACACAAGATGGCGGCCGCTGCGGACTGTTTCGAATGTTTACAGACACCCGAGAGCCAATCAGCTCTCCGTACGCAAGTCGCGTAGCGTGCCCGGTGCACTCCCCGGTGCACGTACCGGGGCGCGGCTATAAATATATATATTTTTTTGAACCTAAATTACTCAAAATCCTCTGGAGCACATATCTTGAGACATAGCAAAGGCACATGGGACTACCAGTCCCTACAATTTTGCCAAATTTGGTGAAAATCCATTCAGCCGTTCGAGCTAAAAGTGAGTTTGACCGCCCTACGGAAATTAACATGGGGAAAACACGTTTTGGGACCCCCCTTTTATCTCAGCCCCAATTGACGAATCCCCCCCAAACTTTCAGGGAAGAAGCGGAGAGCCGCGGGGCAAAGTTGAGGAAAAATTCAGGTAGATTCCTCAACCGGCGCCAAAGCTATTCCCAATAGAATGTTGCGATTTCCCTATGGAAATCAATCCTAACTATAACTACCTACTGGCGACCGCCTAGGTAATATATATATATATAGACACAAGAGGTGGCAAAAACAAAGGGGGAAATTACCAAAAGGGTGCAGGGTAGACCCCCCTGACCCCCTAGGTTTGATGTGGGGGCAATAAAAGGGCCCCGCGGGCAAATATATATATATTACCTACTGGCGGTCGCCAGTAGGTAGTTATAGTTAGGATCGTTTTCCATAGGAAATCTGCAACATTCTATTGGGAATAACTTTGGCGTTGATGGACGGAATTGGCTGAATTTCTCCAAGAAAATGGCCAGCTCCGCTCCGCTCCTTCCCTGAAAGTTTGGGAGGGATTCGTTAAGCGGGGGCCGAGATAAAAGGGGGGTCCCAAAACGTGTTTTTCCCATGTTAATTTCCATAGGGCGGTTGGACTCACTTTTAGCGCGAACGGCTGAATGGATTTCCACCAAACTTGGCAAAATTGTAGGCACTGGTAGCCCGATGTGCCTTTGCTATGTCTCAAGATATGTGCTCCAGTGGATTTTGAGTAATTTAGGTTAAAAAAAATATATATATCTATATGCGCGCCCCGGTACGCGCACCGGGGCGCGCTCCAGTGCGCTACGCGAGTTCGCGAGCGGAAAGCTGATTGGCTCTTGGGTGTCAACATTCCAAACAGGCCGGAGCGGCCGTCATCTTGTGTCTCGGTAGGATCGAGACACAAGAGGTGGCAAAAACAAAGGGGGAAATTACCAAAAGGGTGCAGGGTAGACCCCCCCTGACCCCCTAGGTTTGATGTGGGGGCCATAAAAGGGCCCCGCGGGGCAAAACATATATATATTTTTTTTTTTTTCGTGGGGGGAGCGCCCGGTACGCGCACCGGGGAGCGTACCGGGGAGCGTACTGTGGAGAAAAAAAGAATGACAGAGTTTTTAAAAAATGTAGCATTTTTTTTATAAATTGGAGGCAGTTCTAAAAAGAACTGTTTTTTTAATTCTTTTTGTTTTATATGTTTGTTATTGTTTTTTTGGATTTTTTTTACTTTATTTTGCTTTTCTGAACAATTTTATATTTTTTTGTAATTTTTATGGGGACAAACAAAAAACAGGGAATTGTAAACGGCTCAACTGGAGCAAAAAAAATCAGGAAAAAATTAAGGATTCTTTTTGCATTTGTGGTTGTCTCCAGCACGGTTGATCAGTTTGATACTTTGCTCTCCATAGCAAATTGTAGTCCCGCAAAATTTACAAACTATTTTATATTCTCTAAACTGGGGTTGGATATTTGGGACCATTTCCCTTGTCTCTGGACCCGATGGAGTGGGTTGTTTTCTTTTGGAGGTGCTGGGAGAAGATTGGGGAGGGTTTCTTGTCAGTTCTCTGACCTCTGCCGCAGCATAGTTGTATGGGTGCTTGCGTTGCATATGGCGAATCATTGTGTGGTTTGCATATGAATATTTTTTTGCAGGGTTCCCCCTGGAAAGTACAGTGCCACAGATGAGACATGTCACTTTTGGAGCATTTGCTTTCTTTAGTCCCCTTGGGGTTTTAAAAAACTCCCACACAAAGTGCTCCTTGGGTTTATAGGAGGTATTATCTTCAGGCAGGAACTGCCTCTCCTCCTCCTCCTCCTCCTCCTCCTCTTCTTCTTCACCACCACTGTGATGTTGTGGTAGTCCTTGTAGTGGTGGTGGTGGTGGTGGTGGTTGAGATGCTCCTGCTGCTGCTGCTACTGTAGCCATTTCTCACTTCCTAGAAACAGGTCTTCCTCAGTCAAAGTACAAAGTGAGAATGAGGAAAAAAGGTGGGGGCTTTCATCATTTGGAAAAAAAAACTGTTCTGAACCAATGAAAAGTGTCATTTTCAGGTCACATAACCCGACGCACTTACGCTACGCGTCCCGGGGCGGGCCCGGGGGCGCATACGTTGCGCGATCGTATGCACTCGGGCGCTTCCGGGTGCACTTATGCCGTGCCTCATAAGACGCATCACGCGGCTATGCGATACGTCACGATGATGTTTTTGTTCGCGGCAATAGCGCCAACGGGACGCTCACCGGTACACGCACCGGGGCGCGCCGCAAGACTGCGCTTACCGGTGCGCTCACCGGTACGCGCACAGGGAGCGCTCCAGGGCAAAAAAAATTATTTAAAAAAAAAACATGAACAATATACATAAAAAAAATAGTATTACATAAATATACAATATAGGATTCATTATAAAAAATATTATATTTCATAGCTATAGAAATTTGCTATTAAAAAACCTTTGAAATTCACTGAAAAAAACCATAGGTTTGACACCAGTTATAGTTAGCTGGAAATTTTACTGACATAAAACCATTGAAATTCCCACGTTATAGTTAGTTGGACTCACTATAACTTGCGCGCCTGCAATGCACTGCTGATGACGTCACATATTACATCACTCATGACATGGTCAGTGACATCACTCATGACATCACTGATGACACCATCCTTGTGACAGAGTGACAGACCTCCTTTCAGTGTAATGTAACCCTTGAAACACATATTCAAAAATAGAAACTAAAATTTTCAAAAAAATGGAGATACCATACCAGTTACAACAACCAATTCAGTAATTCCACCATCGATATACACATCCACTCATTCATCAACAGTTCTATATAGTCACTCATACATATACTCACTCATCATATGTAGTGATACACTTATACATCCTGTTACACACCGACAGTCATCCAAAAGTTACTCTTACACATACTCACACATACAAATAAACTATTGAACATCCATTTATTTGCATATACAGCTATACACACACTACCACCTTACTTCTAAGGAAACTTACACACATAAACACACTCATCCATCCATACGGTCCTGCACATATGCTGTCTTCAAAACACATACAAACAGTGAGTCAGTCATTGATGCATCTATGTGCTAAGTAATACCCCCACCAAACCATACAGACACTCATACTGATACTAAAAAAATCTAATAAGCCATATACACACACATGTAGCTACTCACCAACCCATGCAGCCACTTATACACAAAGTGAAACACTGATACATATATTTAAATATTTAAACATTACTCGCTAATATATGTATTCACTAAGATACACTTAATAAGCCAGTTAACTAATCAGTTTTTTTTTTAAAAACATCCATTTAGACACTTATTTAAACATTTATTCTTCCATCGACCTTTACATATACATATATAAAACATATTTACTTTTTAGAAAGACACACATTCACATTCACTGGATGGTGTCATCAGTGATGTCATGAGTGATGTCACTGACCATGTCATGAGTGATGTAATATGTGACGTCATCAGCAGTGCATTGCAGGCGCGCAAGTTATAGTGAGTCCAACTAACTATAACGTGGGAATTTCAATGGTTTTATATCAGTAAAATTTCCAGCTAACTATAACTGGTGTCAAACCTATGGTTTTTTCAGTGAATATATATATATATATATATATATTCACTGAAAAAACCATAGGTTATAGACCATATATAGTTAGGAATTAGCATTTACAAAACCTTAAAAATTCACTGAAAAAACCATAGGTTATAGACCATATATAGTTAGGGATTAGCATTTAAAAAACCTTATTTTACTCACACAAAACCATTGAAATTCCATATATAGTTAGTTGTACTAACTATATATCACGCACCCGCAATCCACTGCTGATGATGTCACATATTACATCATTCATGACATGGTCAGTGACATCACTGATGACATCACTGATGACATCTCAAATGACATCACTGATGACATCACTGATGACATCTCAAATGACATTACTGATGACATCACTGTTGTGATAATACGATGAACCTCTTCAGACTCTAATATAACCTTAGATACACTCAGTGTAAACACAGACTCACAGATTGTCACTCATCCATGAAGTTACACACACACCTAGACAGTCATGCAAACAATCAATCACACCTCCATTTCCTTAACTATACAGTTAAACACACCTTACTTACTTATTCAAACAAATACTAAAACATATTTACTCACTTATACAATCCTGGATACAAGTTCACAATGATCCATACAGCCACTCACACATTCACTGGCTCTTATGCACAGTTATTTATATATGTCAACTCTCACATGTACTGTATTTTACATATGTACTTAATTTGACATGTAGCACTGAGATATCTATTCACTCACCAATACAGTCATGCACACAGTCAACCGCCCATACAGCTGTTTCCAACATGCACTTTTGAACCCATACATCTATGCACAGAGTCATACACTTCCCAGCCACTCACACACACACTCAGTCTCCCATACAAATGCTTGGGCAACCAATCAATAACCTATATAGTTACTCATATAGCTACTGATCAACACATGCAGCAGTTTACAGAACAACAGACATAATGATGCACAAATTAAGACAGTTTAGTCACTAACCCATGCACTCAGTGAGACACATTTAATCACTCACTCATACAGTCAGTCACGCACCTACTAAATCCTTCATCCAGACACTTCTACATCTACTCATTCTTCAATATGTAAAACATATTTAAACTTTACAGAAACACACAGTCACTGGATGATGTCATCAGTGATGTCATCAGTGATGTCATTTGAGATGTCATCAGTGATGTCATCAGTGATGTCACTGACCATGTCATGAATGATGTAATATGTGACATCATCAGCAGTGGATTGCGGGTGCGTGATATATAGTTAGTACAACTAACTATATATGGAATTTCAATGGTTTTGTGTGAGTAAAATAAGGTTTTTTAAATGCTAATCCCTAACTATATATGGTCTATAACCTATGGTTTTTTCAGTGAATTTTTAAGGTTTTGTAAATGCTAATTCCTAACTATATATGGTCTATAACCTATGGTTTTTTCAGTGAATTTCATTGGTTTTTTAATAGCTAATATCAAAACCTTTACAATGTATTATTCTTTAAAAAGAAAAATATTTTTTACATGTTTTTTATACAATTTTTTTTTTATTTTTTTTTGTTTCGCTCCCAGTACGCGTACCGGTTAGCTTCCCGTTAGCTCAATCCGGAGGCGCGACCCGGTACGCGAACTGGTAAACGTTCCTTTAGCGCACCTCTCGCGTTACAAAACAACATCGCGACGCTTCGCGTCAGCATGACGTTTCGCGTTCTCGCGAAACGTCGCGAAACAAGTGTGCGTGGAATGTGGCGCTTTCATCTGCTACAGAGAAAGTAGCATCACTTTGATTTTGCGAGCAATTCAAAATCATATTAATGTTTGCACAAAACGCACCAAAAAATAAATTCTTTTTTTTTTTTTGCTCCTGTTGAGCCCTTTATAATGGATCGTTTTTGTTTCCCCCCCCCCAAAAAAACCAAAAAAAATTTAAAAACGTTCAGAAAATACAAAAAAAGTAAAAAAATGTTCAAAAAATACTAAAAAAAATATAAAACAACAAAAACATAAAAAAAAAAGTTCTTTTCAGAACTAACTCCCCATTATAAAAAAATTGGTAGAAAATTTGGAACTCTGCCAACCTGTATTTCTCTTAGTTCGCTCCCGGAGCGCTACCCGGTACGCGTACCGGAAGCTAACCAAAAAAATATTTTTTAAAAAAGAACAGTAACTATAAGGGAAGGAAATACACAGTTATGTTAAAAGAAAGACAGCTCTAGGGAGTAAAATAAGGATACTGTTACCTACAATCCACTGTTGATGATTTCACATATTACATCATTCATGACATGGTCAGTAACATCAACAGCAGTGGATTGTAGGTAACAGTATCGTTAGTTTACTCCCTATAGCTGTCTTTCTTTTAACATAACTGTCTATTTCCTTCCCTTATAGTTACTGTTCTTTTTTAAAAAACATTTTTTTGATCAGTCATAAACAGTGACATTAATAGAAACAGAGAGAGTGAACAAGAGTGAAGAACTATGGTCCTCCTGAGCCACCCTCAGAAAACCAAGGGGGTCAAGATACATCTACCGTGCCCCCTTCTACCTATTCTGAACATTATTTGCCCTCCATCTTGTATCTTGATTCGAACGAAACACAAAATGGTGGACTGCCATAACGCTGCTGGTTTGCGAACCGGGCAACTTCCCAGGAAGCGGTCCCCAAAAAAAAAAAGTTGGGAAAGTAATTCACAGACACTAAGAGTAATAGAGATGGAGTGAGTGAACAAGACTGAGGAACTATGAGAACAGAGGGACTGAGAAAAAGAGTGGAAGGAGTTGAGTAAATAGGTAATAGAGAAAGGAATGAGGAAAGTAGCAAAGGCAGGAAACTGAGGATTAAAGAAGTGAAGCAGTGGATCTAATAGTAGGTGAATGTGATAGAAATGTAACGAAAAGAGTACAACTATTTACCTTGTAATTGCCGTTAAATTAATCACATTTTATTTCTATACTTTCAATCTGTGAAAGAGAGAACCAACATTTGAAAAAAAATTAAAATATGTATTTAAAAATTACAAAAGACAAGGGAAAATATTGAAGGACAAATAGTTTTTCAACAACTTTGACACTGACAGAAGCTTCTGCTTCTCCAGGTCCTCTACACAATGCTAAAGATATACATTTTAAACTAACAGTATCTTGATGCAGATGAAGTGAGGCCTATCTTAAAACATGGTGCATCTTTTGCATTGCTCTTGTTTCAGAAAAGTGTCGCTTCAGTATGCTAATAACATGTCTCCTATCCAGAGATTTGTTTGAGGTGAGGCCTACTCAGAGTTCAAGATGAGATTTACACTTGTTGAAGTGTACAGAGGAGATAATATCTGTGAAAGTCTACTAATGAAGTGAGTCATGTCCACTGCACTCTTCAACAAAGTAGAAACCTCCTATGTTTCCCTGGACAGACCTAAACTTGATCTGCACAATGTGATTCGTAATGATAGGAAACTCAAGTGATGTAATTGAAATATGTGCAATTTATTTTGCTCATTTCACAATCACATCACTTGTGTTTCCTTTGCTTAGGTATCTCATTGTGCAGATGTAGTCCAGCATATGAAAGAATACGTAGAAGTGCAGCACTGCATACAATAAATTTAACACTTACAGAAAACTCACCTTCTCCATGCCTCCTACACAGTTCTACATATACATCATAAATGCAAACAGTACAGAATTAATTATACATGTTAAATGGTTTATTTTTGCTGTTCTCAGAATGTATCAAAATTCACTAAAAACAGTGACTTGAAGGTATTCATCATGTAACAGCGGGGAAAAAAAAACACAATCAAAATGATTGTGTTTAAAAAACCCATACAACATCAGAAAATAAAATTCAGAACTCCTTAAAGTTAACTTACTTTCCATGACGTCCAAGGATGTCCTATGAACAGCTTACACTCTTTTGTGCTGTTATTACTTTCAGCCTGCCACTTTCTGAAAGAAAACCTCCATCGTTTTTAAAAACACGTTACATGCAATAAATGACTTCTTGCTCTCTACCACTATTTTCCACAAGGCCAAATCTAGTCAGAGATATTTATAACTCTTGGATTTCTTGTAAGCCAATCCCATCATTTGGCATTTCCGCAACTTTCAGAATTAAAATGTTGAAGATCATTTTCACAATCCTGGAATAGTAATATCTTCCCCTTCTTGGTCAGTCATGTTCTACATTTCCTATGACACTGATACTGCTTAATATGAAGCAGACTTACACTACCTCTATGAGTACTACAATTATTTAATTCTCTACATCACTTTTAATCACAAAGCAATGTAAAACAGTAGACAGCATTGCAGACTTACATTCCCTCTACTCCATGTTTTGATTGGCTGCTTCAATTAGCTTATGAAAAGAAACAATTTTTCTGAACTCATTTAAAGTGCACATACATCTCCATGATGTCCAATCCTTTGATTAGAAGTTATGTCTCTGAACTACACTTATCCTCAAGGCCAAATTGTGTAGGAGCCATTAGAACTTCTTGAAATTCCACAGATCATATCCCGAGATTATTTTCCTAAAATTTTGGTTTTAAAAACACCAGGTAAGAGTTTTTAAGGTCATACGGCAATTTTTTTTTGAAAATTAAAACAGAATCATTGCAGAATGACCAGCCATTTCTACACTTTAAATAAGCTGTGTAATGTCCTGATGATATTGAAGGGCCGTCATGATATATAATTGCTGTAGTTACAAAAGTCCTTCCTGATATTGACAACTGCGAAGCTACAAAATTTTTTATTAAAGTTGTCAATTTTGTTCCATCAGGCCTACATCGTTGGAACATTAAAATGACGTACTGGCCATATGTTCGTATAAATAATGTGGACATCATTTCAGATTTACATTGGCTACACTCCATGCTGTGATTAGCAGCTTTTACTAGCTTATTAAAGGAGACTGATTTACTGTCTGGCAAAGTTAAATATATAAATCTTTCTGAGTCTACACTAGTAGTACTTGATACCATACAGTTCTCGCAGTCATGCTGCCATTGATAAGAAAGCCCAAACAGCTGATCTACATCTACACCTTCAGCATGTAATACATCAAGCATATACATTAAAAACTCCTGACAATCTTGCTGAATATTTTGAGAGAATTGTGTTTGCCCTGAACATCTGTCTAACAGGTTTCGAATTTCAGACACACTTTCTATTTTTGTTCTATCTGTGCTACATTTCTCTAACACAGAATTCAACAAACTGCAAAATCTTTGATCAGAATTGACCACAATCTCTTCTTTTACATTTTTTAGAGAAAACAAAACATTCATTACTACATTAGCATAGCAGTTGACACCAGAACTGTTTTCAAACTGAAAACCAACAACATCTTCAACAGAATCCTCTTTGTTTCTGCTTGTAATTTTAGGTTCATTCACTTTTTGTCTTTTTGCTACAACCTCCCCAGTATTGTTCTCATTTCTTCGTTTCCGGCCTACCAGACGTTTCTCAAACAAAGGAAACTGAGGCAAATGTGGCGCATACTCTCTTCTTAACCTATTGTATTCCTTAACACAATCTAGATCTGCACAAATGTTTCTGACATCACACTCAATCAAGTACAATCCCGATAAAGTTCTAACTCGTGACAATGCCACATATGCCATACCCTCCTTGAACACAGAACTGCCAATATTCACCAATGCAGTGTCTACACTTAAACCTTGCGATTTATGAATTGTCACCGCATATGCCAAGCAAACAGGGAACTGCTTACGGCGAACATATAAGTCTTTTACAAGCAAAAATCTAGCAGAACAACGAGCAATTAGCTGTACTTCCTCAATGCCATCAAATTTAATTTTTAAAAATTCAATTCCATCTCTATTTCTGTATTTCACAAAATCAACAACATTACCCATTGATCCATTTACCAGACCTCTTTCAACATGTAAATTCCTTCTTAAAATTATACGGCAGTTCAAGCACACATTCAGAGTCTTTTCAAAACCTGCAGTTTTAGATATAGTCTTCTCTAATGAATCCAATTTTGATTTCAGATTCTCAGACAAAATAATTGTTGATCCCATATGCTCTACTCTATCAATAGCTTCCACTTTCACAATCTCTTGCTTTTCTAAATGCAACATTTTGTTGTTAAATTTGGCACATTCTGCAAGAGTTGGCATCAAACATATTCCAGATTTCTTATCAGTAATTTTCTGAAAAATATTCTCAGGCACAACATCTTGTTCTGGATATAAATTTGACAGTAATCGTGCATGTAAAGCTTCTTTTCCATGCTCGGTCACTTTTCCAATTCTAACATCTTGTAGAATAGTCTTGTAAACTTCATCCTTTGCCTGACGCATATTTTCATGCAGTTCAGCATAATTGAAGTTTAACCATATATTGACGTTGCCAATGCTGCCTAGGCACTTCCTGGTATCTTCATGCGTGAGCATTTTGAACACAGGTTGCCCTTTCACTGGTGTCAGCTGCAGAAGATCTCCGAAAACAATGATGTGTTTGCCACCAAATAACACATCATACTCTGTTTTGAGAACTTCTTGCATCCTCAAATGCACAAAGGCAAGCATGACATTGGAAACCATGCTTACTTCGTCAATGATAAGAAGTTTCATTTTCCTCAAGATTCTTGAAACTTCAAAACAAGCATCTCCAGATAGCTTGTGATATTCTAATTTGTTGTCATGCTCCACTGGCAGCATCAGTAAACGATGTAAAGTAATCCCTTTAATATTATGTGCTGCCAGTCCAGTTGGAGCAGTGACAACACAAGACAGCGATGACTCTGTCCTTTCCTGCAAATAGCATGAAATTGCTTTAATGAGGAAACTTTTTCCAGTTCCCGCTTCTCCACTCACGTACAGTCGGACAGGCTTCAACGACGTACATGAGCACTCTTTCTTATCATGACTTAATCCATGATCAATTTGCATGGTAACTTCGTCATATATTTTCCTCTGCTCAACGTTGAGTTGCCTTTCCAACTCTTCTAAGTTAACCGCATCCTCTTGAGCATGTGCCATGGCTCTTTCCACCTCATTCATAGCAGTGGCAGCTTCATTTTCAATAAGAGGTCCTCCTAGTGGATCCTGACTCAATGAAGCAGAACTCTGACTGTCCTGAGAACTGTCTCTGGCAATCTCGGCTGCAATCGTTGCTTCCTGCTCAATTTCCGCATTCAACATTTCTACATATTTGGGAAAAGCAGGACATTCTATGGTCTCCTTGGCGGCATTGAAAGAGTCTTCATAACAGAGGAAATCTCCAAGCAGTTCCTCTTCTGCACGCCAAGGCTTGAAAAGTTGCAAAAGTGCTAAATAGAAAAACTCCTTTTTTTCAGGAGATTCGCCACTCAATTTTCGATGGTTTATCAAGTGGCATTTTCTTTGCTTCACCAGACATCCCTCACTTCCTATTACAGCATACACTCCTTTCTCAGTATCTTCTTTGATGTTCCTCTTGAACATGTAATTTTGCAGAACCTCATACAGACAAACATTCTCTAGGTGACTGCTTCGATTTGGATAATATGTATCCAACATGTTTGTCTTCAAAATGTCGGTACTGTTTGGCTCCTTTTCCGCCAAATACTCAATTTCCCGCACAGGTTTGAGAACTCGATTACGCGTTGCAGCAAGACCAAGACTCGCCCAAACGATACTCCTGGACTTGGCATAGAGACTTGCTGAAGACAACCGGTCAGAACATTCGTACGCTCCGATTTCTCGATGCGACAACATCTTCAGACTGAAACTGTACAACTTCTTGCTGAGGCTCTTTTCATGGGAAATGTCCTCCCACATATCCTTCAATTCTGTCTTCTCTTTTTTGGTGATGTAAGACGTCACATACCGAGCCACAGCCATACAGTTATCAGCCACAAACTGTATATCCATGTTAGCATTCCACATGGACAAAATCACCGGGTTGTAGTCGTTGATGTACTTGGACTCTTCATTCCTCTTCAAATTGTAAGTGTTTTTAGGTGATTTCTTCATGACATTGTGTCGCAGCGAAGACATCAAACTGTTTACTCTTCCTTTAGAAATCACCGGTCGTGGAAAGCCGAAACGACATTTACTGTAGAACTTGTCCTTGTTTCGGAATTTACGACGGCAGTACTTTCCACATCGATGGCTTTGGAAACGCAGAACTTTTTCTCTTAGGCTTTTCTTCTCCTTTGCGTTTGGAACAGCACACGTAGAATACTGTTGGATGAAACTCATCACTGAGTCATCTGGATCCGTTCCAAATTTAGGTGCATCCTTGATCCACAGCAACATATGTATATGAGGAGCACCTCTTGCTTGGTACTCCTTTCTCCAGAAGAAATCCAACACCTCTCCAAGAGGTGGATTCTTCTTATTCATGATGAAACACATCATAGCTTCAAATCTATGATTGAAGTACCTACATACATTGACTGGATCCAAAGAGCACAGTTCTCCGGGTGTCTTGAATTCGATGTTTTCTACGTTAGCATTTGCCTCTCGTAGAAATTCAAGTAAGTCTTCCCAGCCATACTCGGCACAGCTCAGAGTGAGGAACCATGTGGGAGTACCTAAGTTCCTCAGCATACATTTTAAATCACCATGACGACGGTACCAGTACTCATTAGTACCACGCTGACACGCCATGAGATTAATCAGGTGAGAATCCAAAATACTATCTTGGACATTCACTTTATCCATAAAATCACTTGCCGAGATGTTTTGCATGTGTATACCACTTTTCAAGATGTGGTTCACTGCATATGACAGTCCAGACAGATCGCTTTCAAACAGGAGATGAAACAAATATGGAATGCATTGTCGAAACCTAGCATCTCCTGCATACAATCGCAAAGTCCGGTATTCAGAAGCAGGAATTTGATGAGGTCGCTCATCATATCTTCCTCCCTGACCTGTTGGAAAAAGCTGTGGGAAACACCGAGCTTCCAAACTTTCCTCCCAAACACTAATGGGACTCCCTTTGGCTTGTTTCATTTGAAACAACTCAATAGCATTCCCCATGACTTCCTTTGAATGCAAAGGATGAACACTATAATGTTCATATATTTCCTCACTAGTAGAGGGTTCTACTTTCTCAATTTGACCAGCACACAAATCGCTATCCTCTTCCTCACTTACTTCCTCTTCTTCAACATATACATTCTTATAGTATTTATTATTTTTTTTCAAATACAATGTTGCCTTTTTAACTTTCCTAACATCTACTAAATCTTGCCATATTTTCTTATTCTTTGTCGGAACCCCATTAACTAAGATAACCAGAGGTTCCTCTTCCACTTTTTCTACTCCAATTGTGTTAATGTTTTTCTTCAAATCTAGAGGCAAATAAACAACTCTTCCCTTTAATCCTCTCTGTAAATCTGATGGAGGCAATTTCCCTGTCTTTGGCTCCATTCTTACAATAGCCTGAAAGGGATGGATACTTTGAATCAAAATAGATTCATAAGTATTTAAATCCTTCAATTCAGAAGGAATCTCAACCAATTCCAGATTATTATGAACTGCTCTAGCAGGCATCTGGTTTTGTTTTAATTTGTTACAACAATAAGTACACACACGTTGATCCAATCCCAAATCAAAACAATTTTCTACCATCAAGTATGTTGCAAAATCCTTCCATTCACTATTATTTTCCCTTTCACTTTTTGCATATAAATCCACTAACTTAGTCTGATTCTTATAATAAGTGCGTCGACAACACACACAAGTGAAATTAGACCTCTCACTTGATTTCATGTCAAACGTCGCAATTTCCCTCTGGAAATTATCTGTACTGGAAACATGTACAGTATCTTCCAAATGACCCTCTATTTCTTGCTCAATTTCAACATTCTCCTCTTTACTTCCAAAGTAACAAAACTCAATTTCTTCACATATATTCCTCACATCTATTTCAGAACCATGCAGAAGAGCAGCACATAATTGTTTCAGCATAATTGCTGGACTCTTAGCATAATACAACAGTCTAACTAACTTCCTCACTTTGTTATGATGCACTGCTAGCATCCTGAAATGATGAAAAACACTCTGGCATACTCTCCTGGAAAGACAAGCCAGTGAATGACCATGCAAACCTGTCACTTCTCTCACTCTGCAAGGATCTAATTCTTGCAACAACCTCATTTTCTGCTTCAAACTTTTCTTGTTAAATGACCGTACAAAATCACAAAGCAAATTGATGGAATCCTGTCGCACACTGCAAATACTACTACACTTCCAGGTGTACACAGGACCCTTAGCACGTCTTCCTAAAACCTCATTACCTAACAACTCTTCTGCCTCTGTTGTCACAAGTTTTTCTTTTTCAACTGGACAACCATCTTTCACTTCATAAGCACGACCACTGATGTCAACTGCATGCACCAAATCATTATCCTGGAAATAACTCTCTTCATTAAAAAATGCCTCACAGCTTGAACTATGTATCCATTCTCCAGAAAAAACTTCACAAAAATTACTACGATTAACTATTCTCTTCCATCTACTATTTCTTTTGAAATCAAAAATTGCCTTGTTTAGCTTCCTAATTCTATTGATTATCAAAATAAATAACTTACGTTTAATTTCAAAAGCCTGATCAATAACTTTCTCAACTTTTTTTTTTCTCCTATAAAAAACTAATTTCTGTTGACCTTTCTTAATATTTTTTAACAAATTGCCAATTATCCTGTTACGGAACATTCGTTTACGAATCTCCGTAAACTGTTGTTTCCTTCTACTATCATGCACAGATTTATCTCTTGCTCTAGCAGTAACATTTTCATTTGTCCTTTTCTTTCCATTTGATTTACTTGTGTTGTTATGGATTGAAACATTTTCTGTACTAATATTTTTTTTATTAGAAATATTTTTTATGAAATATTTAGAGCTCTTACCCGGTGCTTTCTTCATCGCTTGAGAAATCTTTTTGTTAGAGGACTGCTGCATTTTTTTTTTCTCCTGCTGTCTTTGACGTTTTGCAGCCTTCATCTCTCTTATTTTTGTAGGCATAGTTGAATCTGAGGAAAAATATAATAAAAATGTTAATAAAAAAATATTATCAAACAGTAAATCAGTAATAGTGATCAAAAACATAACACACTACTTGACATTTTAAATAGAAGATTTTTTAGTCCTTGCAAATTTACAATACAGAAGTAGCAGAAAAGAAATGAGATTTATATTTATGTTACCTATGCTATTTTATATGTGAATCTGATCTAATTTTATGAGCATATTTTAATATTTTATTGAAGACACTACACATAACCTGTTTTTGAAGGTGTCTTTATTTTTAAATTAAACGGTTTACCTTTTTACTTTTTATTGATTATAAATTTAAAAAATAAATGTTTATAATTCCAAAGGCTCAAGCAGGTCAGCTTCCCATCCTATATCATATAATTCGGACAAATCTGCATCCTCATCACGCTCTTCTTCATCCTCAGGATTTAAATCATCCAATGGATCAACATCCACTGATGTTTCAATTACAAGTTCAATGATGAGGTCAAAATCAACTGATTGCAGATTGTCGCTCATGTTGAGGTTGTCTTTATCTTTAAAGAAAGACAACAACAATGAGATGTTGCAGAGTAAGAGACAAATCTCACAGATTATAATAGTAAAATTATTTAACAAGAGTAACATTTTGCAGCTATTATTTAGCCATGTCCAGCGATGCTGAGCAGGTGAAGCCTATGTCTAATTTTTCACTGAACAGGACTCATCTGTTCTTAACCTTGGATAAGCCTCAACGACTCTGTGTCCCCTGCACATACTCAAATGTTAAAGTGCAGATTTATATTAAATGGCACATCCCCAGGCATGCACCAGTTAATGTGCACCACTGCTTTACCACCCATGGTGTGCCGCATTTACAATCAGATAGGAGAAAGCTGCTTCAAAACCCTGCACCTGCTTGAAGCTGGCATAGGTCTTGACGCAGCATTGTATAGATGGGGCACCCCTGATCCTTGCTGGAGCTGCATCGCACTTACGATACAACTCCAGCAATGCGCCACCTTTACAGCACAGATGCGTCACGCATCTGTGCCTTTTTTGCCCCATGCTGCGCCGCATTGTAAATGCAGCACACCATGGGTGGCGGAACAGTGGCGCAGGATGACTGTCACATCCCTGGGGATGCGCCACTCATCATAAATCTATCCCTAAGCTTCTTATCTTGTTACAGATGAACTGCCATATGTATCATCAAAATATTTTACATATTATAAATAGCAAATTTTAAGGAATAAATAGCGATTCTTTACTATTCCTAATTTGCAATGAGCAAATTGCTAATTGCAAATTACCCATTCATTTCCATAGGCTAGGAGGCTCATAGGAATTAATGTTGCAAGTTGTGATTAGCAATTAGCTCATCACAAAATAGGATTTTTTTCAAGCGTGCAGGGGTATCTCAAGAACAACCTGCTGCACCCCTGAAAAAGAAATTTGGGAGCACATGGCACACCTACATGCCCTAATGGCATGTATGGGCGTCATATGGGACCTTTTTTTAAAAAAAAAAAAAATTCTTTTTGAAAAGAATTCGCAAATTACCACAAACTACAAGTTGGTGGTAGTTTCCAAATCCTTAATATCATTTTTTACATATTTTTTTTTTATACATTGCATTTAAGGAATCACAATTTTTGAATTATTGACATTTTAAGTAATTTCCACATGTGCACTGTTTTCTAAATATAATTTGAAAATCGTTTTTGGGGAAAAGTAATGGTTTGCAAATTTATGACAAGGACATAATGGTGTATGCTTCTCTATAAGGCATTTCAGTATCTCTAATGTCATTTTTCCCATATTACATTATAAGACCTTTCCCCATGAAGCACATTCCTTGTAAATATGCTCCCACCAGTGCATTGCAAATTTAGATTTTGACTGTTTCAGACACATAGCCATGTTGAAAGTGACCCAAAAAAATTGCAAACGTTTAAAAAAAACACATTCATGTGTCTTAATGACATTTTAATTCATTTCCCCATGGACAATGTTTTCTAAGTGGCACAAAAGAGGTATACACCTATCATAAATCTGTCCCTAGAATTATAAATGATTAAATCAGGATGACAATAAGATGTGGCCTATCCAGAGGTTTGTTTAAGGTGAGGCCTACTCAGGATTGCAGATTAAAGTTATGCTTGATGAAGAATACAGAGGAGATAATTTATTGTAAAGGCCTACCAATGAAGTAAGTGATTTCTACTTCATTGCACCAGTCATCATAAATGTATCCATAAGCTTCTTATCTTGTTAGACATCAACCGCCATATGTATCATATAACTATTTTGCATTTCCAAAAAAGCGAATTTTAAGGAATAAATAGCGATTCTTTACCATTCCAAATTTGCGATGAGAAAATTGCTAATTGCAAATTACCCATTCATTTCCATGGGCTAGGAGGCTCATATAAATGAAGGTGCAATTTGCGATTAACAATTTGCTCATCACAAATTAGGAATTTATTCCAAAAGTGCAGGGGTGTCTCAAGAACACCCTGCTGCAACCCTGAGAAAGAAATTTGAGGGCATATGGCGAACATAAATTTTAACAACATTCCTTTACCTCAAAAACGATTTTCAAATCATAACTTCAAAACACTACACATGGGAAAATTACTTAAATTGTCCTTAAGACACATAAAAGCGTATTTTGATTGGCTTTCCTGCATGGTAGGGTCACTTTAAACATGGCTATGTAACATAAACATTCAAAATCAAAATTTTCAATGTACAGGTGGGAGCATATTTACAAGCAATTTGCGCCACAAAGAAAGGTCTGACATTAAAATGGGAAAAATAACATCAGGGACAGTCAATTGCCTTATAAAGAACCATACACCATTATGTCCTTCTCATGAATTTAAAAACAATTCCTTTTTCCCAAAAACGATTTTCAGATCATAATTTCAAAAAACTGCACATGAGAAAATGACTTAAAATGTCATTGAAACACATGAAAGCGTTTTTTTATTGGCTTTCCTGCATGGTTGGTTCACTTTTATCATGGCTATGTAACACAAACATTGATAATTAAAATTTTCATGCACATGTAAGAGCATATTTACAAGCAATTTGCGCCACAGAGAAAGGTCTTACAATAAAATGAGAAAAATAACATCAAGGACAGTCAATTGCCTTATAAATAACCATACACCATTATTTCCTTGTCATGATTTTAAAAACAATTCCTTTTCCACAAAAACGATTTTCAAATCATAATTTCTAAACACTGCACATCAGAAAATGACTTAAAATGTCATTAAAATACATGAAATCATTTTTTGATTGACTTTCCAGCATGGTTGAGTCACTTTTAACATGGCTATATAACAGAAACATTCAAAATCAAAAATTTCCATGCACATGTGAGAGCATATTTACTAGCAAATTGCGCCACATAAATCATAATTTTCTCCTTAAAGCACACTATTCTCTATCTAAAGTAAAGAAATATTTTCTCACCTTAGCAAATACTTTGAGTTTGAAAACAGTCTCAGAAACACACCAATTTGTCTTCAGCAGAGCAAAAGGTATGCACTCCAGAGTCTGCAGCTATCAAAAGCACAGAAATGGTGTAATTCTTCACACATATTTCTCATGTCACCCAATCAAAACTCTTCCCTCACTTTTTTTCAAATGAAAACCCTTCCCCCTCTGCCCTTTCTGCCTATTTTCCATAGCAACCACCTCTTGGAGAAACTCTGGTGTTTGCAAATTCACACAACAATGTTGCAATTGAACTCTGAACTCTCAGTGCACCTGCATATCCAGTGCTTTCTTTCATTTAATGATTTTTTATTGACCACTCAAAATACATCTTTCAAAGAACACATCTCTACACCCTAACTTTCTGTTTTCATCAATCAAAATCCACCAATCACTGTTACTACTTCATGAACACAGAAACTCCACAGTTTTTTTCATTTCAAACTCACATTTTTTCAACTGCCATTTCATTGCCACACTTCATCTGACTGCAGGAGAACCTTCTCTCACCATGTTTTCTGTCTGGATTGTTGGTCATAGTTATATTCACTGGGCTCAAAGGTACGTTGAAAGCAGGAATTTACCTAACCTCAATTTACAAGATGTGGAAATTAAGTGGTTTGGCCAGAGAGGATTAAAATGTCACCAATTGATACCATTGGTGAAAACCTTTATGCATTTGCCAAAACCTGACCTGTTAATTGTGCACTGTGGAGGTAATGACTTGGGCACTTTGACTGGTGTAGGTCTGGAAATGCTTTTAAAGGACACCTTTGAGCAATTAATGGCACTTTTTCCTCAGACTGCCTTGGTATATTCAAATATATGCCAAAGACAGAAATGGAGGTGGTCAAACCAATTTTGTCCACAAATTGAGAAGTCGAGGAAGCATGTAAACAAATCTGTTTCAGCTTACATGAGAGACCATGGAATGGGCTCCCTGTACAACAATAACTTGCGTTACTACATGCAAGATATCTACAGAGGAGATGGAGTTCACTTCTCAGATGAGGGCAACAGAGTTTTCACTCTGAATTTAAAAATGTGCATTGGTACCTACTTATAAGTACCTAAATGTACCATAAACCCAAAAGCTCTTCTCAGAGCTACCCTACATCTAATCACTCACAATTATTTTTTTACTCTAACTATTTTCACTAATTTTCAACAAAATACGCTCCCTGGTGCGCTACCCGGTACGCGTACCGGGAGCTAACCTCGCGAAATTTTTAAAAAAAATGTTTCTTTTTCCGCACATATGGGCCTCCTCAGCCACCCTCACAAAACCTAGGGGGTCAAGATAAGTCTACCGTGCCCCCTTCTACCCATTCTGAACATTATTTGCCCTCCATCTTGTATCATAATTCGACCGAAACACAAAATGGTGAACTCCCGTTACGCTTAAGGTTCGCGTACCAGGGCGCTCACCGGTTCGCGTACCGGGTCGCTCCCTGGGAAGCGCACCATCAAAAAAGGTGGGAAAGTAGTTCACAGAAAAGCCACTGGAGACAATTTCACCAAATATAGAATAACTCATACTACATACCAATCCCTACCATTTTCACAAATTTGATTGGAATTCCATTTAGCCATTTAGCCTGTAGTCCTCTCTAAATACCGTGAGGTAAATTACTTCACAAAACACATCTGAAGTGTTGGAATTGACAACCAATTAAAATGTTACTTTCATTTTCTACTTTTTTTACATGATATTTGATTGGTTATGTACCCGAATATATATAAAGGAAGACAAGGAAACACAGCCATTTTGACTACTACTTCCTGGTGTACATTTCAATAGGATTTTCATTAATAACTTCAACTTCTTTTTAAAGGTAAGTTGTTATTTTTAAAACTGAAGTATATTGTGCACTTTAAGTTAATATGGCAAACGTTTTCTGTTAGTTATATACTATCCCTCTGTAGTACTTATAAATTTAGATACACTTTTTTATATTCCTACTTCCACTCTGATACTATACACTGCCCAAAGATAAATTCTCTGATAAAAACTGCCTATCTAAAATTAATCCCAACAGTGCCCTACCTCTACTAATATATATTTTTTTTATGCAAATTTCAGGAAAAATGGAAAGTGAACAAAACATTTCATTTGAAATTGTCCTTCCAGAGTCCAACACAGAAATCATTGATCCAAATGAGATTGAATTTATGGATGAAACATGGGACCAAGAACTACTGCAATGTGTGCAAGCAGTAGATAACCTCCTTGCAAATGAGGACATTTTACAACCTCAGAGACTACAATCTATATTCCATGATTATGAAATTTCTGACAATGAAATGTTAGAAAGTTTAATAAATTATGAAACACAATAAAAAAAATTTAAAAAAAAAAAAATAATCAACAAA
Organism: Lissotriton helveticus; assembly: GCF_964261635.1. Taxonomy (NCBI): domain Eukaryota; kingdom Metazoa; phylum Chordata; class Amphibia; order Caudata; family Salamandridae; genus Lissotriton; species Lissotriton helveticus. The sequence goes on from NC_136068.1 coordinate 271,022,401, forward strand.
ACCAACAATCAATTAACATACAGCATTTGAAAAGTCTATCATTCATTTTTTATTGTGATACGCTCCCCAGTACGCTTCCCGGTTCGCGTACCGGGCGCTAACCACGAAAAAAAACAAAAAAATTTTTTTTTTTTTTTTGCTTAGCGGGGCCCTTTTAAAGCCTCCACATCAAACCTAGGGGGTCAGGGAGTATCTACTATGCCCCCTTAAGGTCATTTGCCCCTTCGCTTTTGACCTCCTCTTGTCTCTCGATCCTACCGAGAGACAAGATGGCGGCCGCTCCGGACTGTTTAGAATGTTGACAGACACCACAGAGCCAATCAACTTCGCTACGCGAAGTTCCGTTACGCGTCAAGTACGCGTACCGGGGCGCTGCCTGGTCCGCGCTTACAGATATATATCTTTTTTTGAACGTTATTTTCTCAAAATCCACTGCAGCACATATATTGAGACCTACAAAAGGCACATCGGGCTACCAGTCCCTACAAATTTGCCAAGTTTCGTGCAAATCCATTCAGCCGTTCGGGCTAAAAGTGAGGCTAACCGCCCTATGGAAAACTCAATGTTAAAAACACGTTTTGGGACCCCCCTTTTTTCTCGGCCCCCCCTGGACCAACTCCCCCCAAATTTCCAGTGGCTGCTCAGAAACAAAATGTTCCATTTTCCAGAAAATTTCAGCCAATTCCGTCCACAAACGCCAAAGTTATTAGACATAGAATTTTCAAAAAACCCATAGAGAAAAAATCCTAACTATATATACCTACTGGCGACCGCCAGTAGGTAATATATATATATATATATATATACTTACGAATATTTTTCCCTTCCTATTACCACTTTAATAAAATGGTAATAGTTATTGGGAAAATAGCAAATTTAATAAATACCTCCATTACAAGGCATAATGCAGATCAATTTGAGATGAAAACAACGTGGCTGAATTTAACTTTTGTATAGGCAGTCATTAGCCAATCAGCTAATAACTTGGCATCACTATGTACCTCTTGAGTGCCGCGGCCGCAGATAGAGCTAACAAACAAACGCTTATAAACATATGAAATACTTACCCTACTTACCATATGTACATAAAGTTTATTTTGCTGACTCACAGCAACCATGCTGGTATATTTGGTTAACACTCTTAAACTTTTAAAAAACACTCTCAATCACTGGATAATGTCATAAGTGATATCACTGACCATGTCAAGGGTGATGTAATATGTGAGGTCATAAGCTGTGCACTGAGGGGGTATAAGCTATATTTAGCACAGATAACTATATCTGTTGAACTTCTATGTTTTTCTACGAGTGAAATATGAGCCTAACTATAACGTCCCTGTAATCTTTGCTTTTTTCTAGCGAATTTCTACGTTTTTTTCAATTCCATTTTCTAACTATCACATCCATTAAACCTTTGTTTTTTTCAGTGAATTATTAAGGTTTTTTAATGTTAAATTCAAATAATAATGTCTCTGTAACCTTTGGTTTTTTTTTGTGTGAATTTTTGAAAATGTTTTGGAGTTTTATTTCCGAACCGTTACATGTAACCTTTGAGGGTGTCGGTGTGAGTGGCTGTATGGGATTATGAGTGGTGTTAGTGGCTCTATTAGTCTGTGAGTGGGTGAGTGAGTGTCTGAGTTGCTGTGTGAGTGGGTGAGGGAGAGTTTGAATCGGTCTGTCAGAGGGTGGGTGAGAGTCTGAGTGGGTACATAAGTGTATGAGTGGGTCTGTGTGTGGGTGCATGAGTCTCTAAATGGGTCTGAGGGGATGCACAAGAGTTTGAGTTGGTGTGTGAGTAGGTGCATAAGTGTCACACAGAGTCTATGACTATGTTTCAGTGTGTCTCTGAGTGGGTGAGTAAGTGTCTGAGTAGATCTGTCAGTGGGTGTGTCAGTATCTGAGCAGATATGAGAGTGTGTGCATCATTATATGACTGGGTCTCTGAGTGGGTGCATCAGTGGGGGTGTGAGTGAGTGTGTTAGAGCCTCAGCATCTGTGAGTGGGTTCATGAATGTCTGACTGCATCTATGAGTGGATGTGTGTGCCTCTGTGTAGCTGTGTGAGTGGGTGCATGAGTCTGAGAGTGGGTCTGTGAGTGGGTGCATGACTCAATTTGTGTGTGTGAGTGGGTCTGTGAGTGGGTATATAGGTCTGTGAGAGGGTTTGTGAGTGGGTCTGTGAGTGGGTGCAAGAGTCTCTGAGTTAGTCTGTGAGCAGATACATTGGTCTCTAAGTGGGACTCTGAGTGGGTGTATTAGTCTCTGAGTGGGTCTGTGAGTGGGTGCATAAGTGTCTGAGTTGAGTCTGTGACAGGGTGCTTGAGTGTCTGAGTGGGTCCCCTAGTTGGTGCATCAGCATCTGACTGGGTCTCTATGTTGGTACATCAGTGTATGAGTGTGTCTGTGAGTGAGTGTATGAGTCTCTGAGTGGGTCTGTGAGCAGGTACGTAGTCTCTGAGTCAGACTGTGAGTGGGTGTATCAGACTCTGAGTGGGGTCTGTGACTGGGTGTATGAGTGTCTGAGTGAATCTGTGAGTGGATAAATGAGCATCTGACTCGGTATGTTATTGGGTGTGTGACTCTTTGAGTAGGACTGTGACTGGGTGCATGAGTTTCTGAGTGAGCCAATGAGTGGGTGCATGAGTCTCTGAGTGGGCATGTCAGTCGGTCTGTGTCTGATTAGGTCTGTGAGTGGGGGCATGTGTCTCTGAGTGGGTCCATAAGCACGTGTATGAGTCTTTGAGTGGATTTGTGAGTGAGAGCATACAACTCTAAGTGGGTCTGTGAGTGGGTGCGTAAGTGTCTGAATGAGTGTGTGAGTGGATGTCTGAGTGGGTCTCTGAGTTGGTGTATGAGTCTCTGAGTGGGTGTATGAATCTCTGAGTGGGTCTGTGAGTGGGTATGAGGGTCTCTGAGTGGGACTGAGAATGTGTGTATCACTCTCTGAGTGGGTGCATAAGTATCTGAGTGAGGTCTGTGACTGGGTGCGTGAGTGTCTGATTGGGCCTGTGAGTGCATTACTCTCTGAGTGGGTCTGTGAGTAGGTGTGTGAGCTTCTGTGTGGGTCTGAGAGTCGGGGCATGAGTGTCTGAGTGGGTGCATGAGTCTTTGAGTGGGCCTGTTAGTAGGTGTGTGAGTGTCTGAGTGGGTGTATGAGGGGATGCATGAGTCTCTGAGTGGGTTTGTGAGTCAGTTTGTGAGTGAGTGTGTGAGTGGGTGCATGGTTGTCTCAATCAATCAATCAATTAATCAGGAATTTGTAAAGTGCACTACTCACCTGTAAGGGTCTCAAGGCACTGGGAGTGGGTGTTGGCAGTTCTGTTATGGTCATTCGAAGAGCCAGGTCTTGAGGTCCGTCTGAATTGTTGCAGTGTCAGACTCCGTCGGAGGTAAAGGGGGAGTTTGTTACTGGTCTTGGCTGTGAGGTAGGAGAAGGATCTTCCACCTGCTCTGGTCCTGTAGATGCGAGGGATGGTGGCTAGGGAGAGGTCAGCTGAGCAGAGGTTTCTCTTGGGGGCATGGAAGGAGATTCTGTCATTGAGATATTGGGGTCCGGTGTTGTGAAGGGCCTTATAGGCATGTGTGAGCAGCTTGAAGGTTATTGTTCTTTCGACAGGGAGCCAGTGAAGGTCGTGGAGGTTTTGGGTGATGTGGTTGTACCATGGGATATCGAGGATTAGTCTGTCTGCGGCGTTCTGGATGGTCTCGAGGTTGAGTGCGTGGTCCGTTGCGGTGAGTGGGTTTCCAAGGTGGGGGTCCACCAGGTGTCATCCCATGCAGACGGGGTGAGGCCGAGGATGAGGACTTCTGTTTTCTCCAAGCTGAGTTTCAGGCAGCTGCTCTTCATCCAGTTGCCGACAGCTTTCATCCCTTCTTGGAAACTGTGCCTGGTGAAGTTGGGTACCTTGCTGAGGGAGAGGATGAGCTGGGTGTCATCGGCATCGGAGACGATGTTGAGCCCATGGTTTCTGACATTGGTTATGAGGGGGGCCATGTAGACATTTAAGAGGGTGGGGCTGAGGGAGGATCCTTGGGGTACTTCGCATCTGATCTCTATTGGTTCTGAGAGGAAGGGCGGGAGTCTTATTCTCTGTGTTCAGCCCAAAAGGAATGATTGTAGCCAGTCTAAGGCCTTTCCTTGGATGCCAGCGTCATGGAGCATTATGGCTTGTTTGCGGTGGGAGACGGTGTAGAAGGCTACTGATAGGTCCAGGAGGATAAGGACTGACATATGGCCTTGATCGAGGAGGGTGTGGATGAAATCGTTGGTGACAGGGAGGGAGGTCTTGGTGGTGCTGTGGTTGCTGCGGAATCTGATTGAGAGTTGTCTAGGATGTTGTTGGTTTCTATAAAGTGTGATAGCTGGGTGTTGACGGCATTTTCAATGTCTTTGGCTGCAATTGGAAACAGTGTGATAGGCCTGAAGTTCTTGAGGCCCATTGGGTATGCAGAGGGCTACTTTAAGAGTGGCTTGATTTCTGTGCACTTCCACTTGTCAGGGAATGTGGATGTCTCAAGGGAGCAGTTGATGGTTTGATGTAGTTTGGGTGTGATAGCAGTGGTGGCCCTGTGGAAGATGTGTGGCGTGCAGGGGTCAGAGGGTGCTCCGGAGTGGATGCTTTTCATGATTTTCATGGTGTGTTGTCATGAGAGGGGTCCCGGTGAGAAGGGTCTGTTGGATGGTGTCAATGGGGGTGGGGGAGGGGCGGTGCAGGGGTCTTGGTTGTCAAAGTCGTCATAGAGTGTCTTGGTCTTGTGGTTAAAGAAGGAGCTGAGTCTGTTGCAGTAGTCTTGAGAGGGAGGGACGTCTGTTTTTTTGCTGTTGGGTTTGGCAAATTCCTGTATGATGGCAAAGAGTTCCTTGGAGTTGTGGGTTTAGAGAGGATTCTGTCTTGGAGGAAGTTCCTCTTTGTAGATTTGATGAGTCGGTGGTATGCTGTGATGGCTGTTTTGTAGGCAGAGAGTGCTTCAGAGTTTTGCTGTTTCTCCATGTCTTTTCCAGTCATCAGCAGGAGCGCCTGGATTCTTGGAGAGTCACGGTGAACCAGTTGGCATTCTTGCTGTATTGCCTTGTGGTGTTCTGAAGGGGACGAGAGTGTTGGCGCTTCATTGGTGGAGGCTGCTTGCCGCTGTGTTGGCGTCAGTCGTAGTTGTGGGTGGAGTGCAGGTGAGGGTGGCGGTGAGGAGTTCTTCTGAGACTTTGTTCCAGGTTCTGCATGGGAGATGGCACGTGTGCTTGTGTGCAGTGGGCTTCATGAATCTGTGGTGTGGCTGAAGAAAAAGTTGTTTCCTCCGGCAAAGATAGGATCGAGTGTGTGTCCTGCTGTGTGGGGGGAGACAGAGACAAGTTGCTTCCGTCCTATGTTGGTGAGGTCCTCTAGGATGGCGGGGTGTTGGGGTCACTGTGGTTGTCCAGGTGGAAGTTCAGTTCTCCGAGTAGTATGTAGTCTGTGGAGCCAAGTTTGTGGGGTGTGTTGAGGTCAGCAATGACCTTCACGAAGGGGGTGCGGGGTTCGGGTGGTCTGTAGGTGTATTCCGCAGAGCATCATTCTGGGGGTGGACTGGATCTGGAAGTGGATGTGTGAAGTGTCGTCTGAGTTGGTGGTTTCCAATCGGAGGGAGCATTTGTGTACGATGGCAAGGCCTCTTCCTGGGGGGTAGGGGTGTCTTTACTCAGAATCTTGTATCCTTCTGGGATGGCGGTTGTGATGTCGGGTGCGGAGCTAGCATTTGTACCATTCTCTGTGAGGAAGGCGATGTCAGGCGTGTGAGTGTTGAGGAGGTTCCAGATTTCTATGGCATGTCTGTGCAGGGAGCGTATGTTGAGGAGGAAGCAGCTCAGTGGTTTGTGTGTGGTGGCGTCCGATTTACTGGGGCTTGCTGCTGGGGCCTGGATCTGGGTGAAGATGTGGCGGCAGAGTTGGCAGGAAATTGGGCCTTGGGTGTTATTCTGCATCGGAAGTTGGCATTTGTTGCTGTTTCCGGGGTTGGGTGAATGGAGAGTGCTGGGGTCGTAGCGTCAGGGGGTCAGGGTCCCTGGCACTGGTTGCAGTCAGGTCACGGAGAGACGCAGGCGGGCTTGCCTTTGGCATGCCTTCAGGGCACCAGCGGCACCGTCATGCAGCGGCTGCCAGTAGGTAGGGTTCGGGGAGGGCAATCAGGCAGGAGGTGGGAGCGGGAGTGACATGCTGGGGGGAGGGGCCACAGGGGCAGCAGCTGCGGGAGTACGAGAAGAGGGGGCAGGGTGAGCAGTGGGAAAAAAGGGAAGAGGCAGAAGAGAAAAAGGAAAAGAGAGAAAAAGGCAAAAAGAAAAAAGAAAACAGGCAAGGAAAACGAAACAGACAAATGAAAGGGCAGATAAACAGAGAAAAACAGCACACAAAAGAGGCAGACAAGTGAAGGGCCAGAGAAAACAGAATAAAAGGCACACAGAAGAGGCAGACAGGTGAAAGGCAGACAGAGAGATGCAAGGACTACAGGACAGAGCGGAATAGCAGAAGAGCAGCGTCTTTTTCCACTAGACCATCAGGGATTAGGCACAGGCATGGGTGGAGGAGGGCATCGAACATCTACTCGGAGGGGCTGAAGGTCAGAGCCTTAATGGTGGAGCTGCGGGGGAGAGCAGTGACATTAACCAAGGAGGTCAGAGGTCTTGCTGTTCTTGCCGTGCAGAGGCCGGCATTAAGTAGAGATCGGGGGAGGGTGATCAGCTGGGAGGCAGGAGCGACCCGCTACAGGGGAGTGGCCACAGGGCAGCAGCGGCAGGGAGTGTGGGAAGAGGGGGGCGGGCTGAGCAAGGGGAAAAGAGAAGAGGCAGAAGAGAATAAGGCAAAGAGAGAGAAAGGCAAAAAAGAAAAAGGCAAAACATTGAACAGAAAAAAGGCAATGAAAAAGGGACAGACAAGTGAAAGGTCAAAGAAAACAGAAAAAAAGGCACACAGAAGAGGCAGACAGGTGAAAGGCAGACAGTGAGACACAAGGACAACAAGACAGAGCAGAATAGCAGAAGAGCAGGGTGCTCCTCCACTAGACTCCCAGGGATGAGGCACAGGCAGGATCCTGCAGGTGGAGGAGGGCCTCGAACACCAACCTGAAGGGGCTCAAATTCAGAGCCTTAACCGTGGAGCTGTGCGGGGGAGAGCAGTGACATTGTCCAAGGAGGTCAGAGGTCTTGCTCTTCTTGCCTCGCAGCAGCCAGCATTAAGTAGGGGTGGTCAGGGGAGGGCGATCAGCAGAGAGTTAGTAACGGGAGCGACATGCTGGGGGAGGGGCCTTGGGGCAGCAGCAGCAGGGAGTGCAGTAAGACTGGGCGGGGCGAGCAAGGGAAAAAGAGGCAGAAGAAAAAAAGGCAAAGAAAAGGCAAAGAGAGAAAAAGGCAAAAGAGATAAAGGCAAAAAGAAAAAAGGGAATGAAAAAGAGGCAGACAAGTGAAAGGACAGAGAAAACAGAGAAAAAGGCACACAGAAGAGGAAGACAGCGAGACACAAGGACAACCGAACAGAGCAAAATAGCAGAAGAGCAGGTTGCTCTTCCACTAGACCACCAGGGATGAGGCCAGACAGGAACCCACAGGTGGAGAAGGGCCTCAAACACTTACCTGGAAGGGCTCAAAGTCAGAGCCTTAACAGTGGAGCTGCACAAGTTAGAGCAGTGACACTGACCAAGGAAGTCAGAGGTCTTGCTCAGTGGGTGTCTGAACAGGTGAGCGAGTCTCTGAGTGTGTATGTGAGTAAATGCATTGGTGTCTGAATGAGTCTGTGAATGTATTTTAAAATAAATGTGGGCTATATTTGCAAATTCATCATGATGTTACACAGGGGGGGCATGCTTACAGTCATGTTGAATTCGCAAATATCACGTGGGAACAAAAAAAAACCTGTTTCACAACATATTAAACACATATTTTGGGGATGCTAACACTTAGACGCATATTAGTCTGAAGTAATGACATTGCTTAATACACTCACTGACCGGGACTTGGAAACGGCCATCGAACCATGCATATTAAATTGGTTTCCACATACGGCTAAAAATAAAATCACTAGCAAATTCATAGACATGGGACTCCAACTAGCTAAACGAGAGATCTTTCTACATTGAAAAGCGCCGAGGGGCCCCAACATAGATTTCTGGAAGAAAGAATTTATGAAATGGGCAGACTGCATGAGTGTCACTCGAATGTAAATGGCAAAGACAGCGGGAGTGAGAAAGCCCTGGATGCTGCAGGGGCATGGGAAACATTAGTAGTCCTCCTCAAAATCCCTGATAGCGATAGCGAGGAAGATCCTAGAATACCTGTCCCGAAAGTAAGAGAGCAAATAGATTCTACGTGATTTGGATCGATTATACTAATTCCATTGCAGTGTTACTATATATTACTGCACCTGCTGACCACGGTAATTGGTTGTGATATTACCGGTATATTCGGAAGGTACACCTTCTCACACACATACTGCAATTTGTACGTAGCAATGGCTGTGGCATGCCTGGGAGGAGGGATGGGAGGGGGATAGTACAGGAAGTTAGATTAGAGTTACATTTTTGACAATGTCAGCAGTGAATGTTGTTTATGATGTCATTTGGTGGGTTAATTTCCATGGCCTTCGTTTATGCTTGCAAAAGAGAGCTGGTGGGTGATACAATGTCCAACATTATATGCTTTAAATGATTGTTACTGATACGTTGGTTCTAACACACTCCTTTAATTTGTGCATCTAACTATGGAAATGTACTTGATGTGAGTCTGTGTTGAATTGAAAATTACAATAAAAATTTGTTAAAATAAATAAATAAAAATCAGGGATCCTCAAAGATCCTCATATATCAGCCATGGGGTCAGGACCAGGGGAGTAACACAGCCCGGGGGCCCCCTCATCACAGAACTCAGGCATGAGAGCTCTGAATTAAATCCAGAGAAGGGGCCCCTCTGTGTAACTGGCGAGGGGGCCCCCCTCAACTTTCATTACGCCACTGGTCAGGACACACCCAACCTGACCCCTTATGCCATTTCATTTGCACCCTGGGGACTGTTCCAATAAACTAAAATCACGGCCTCAACTCTCTGCTCAGGTTGTAGCCAGCCAGTCACAGCATTCCAGTTGGTGCATGACTTCACGATTCGTCGTGAATTAGATGTAATTGTAGATATACAAATTTAAATTTATTTAATATCTCAAACTACTGAACGGATTCACACCAAATTGCAAAAAGAACACACTGCGGACCATTAGCTAGCTTCCTACCAAAATTGATGTCATTCCGTTCAGCGGTTTGAGTTGCAAGTGTGTCTAAAATGTCCTGGGAGCACAATTGTTTACCCCCCTTTTTCTCGGCCCCCCACTAGATGAATCGCACCTAAACTTTCCATGCACAACAAGATTCACCGGGGCACTCCATGCACAACCTGATTCACTGGGGTACTTTTGTGTTGAACATTTTGTGAAGATTCATCAAACAGCACCAAAGATATAGGCAAGTCAAAAAAGTGCTTTTCCTATGGAAACATGGTCCTAACTATAACTACCTACTGGTGATATGTAATATGTATAAATATATATTTATATACATAAATATATATATTGCAAGAGAGAGACGGAGAGAGAGAGAGGGGAGAGAGAGAGAGAGATTGATATAATTTACAACAATAGTTTTGGAGATAACATAATCAAAATTTGAGGGTGAAAAACGTTCAGGATCATTTGGATTACATTTCTTGCACAAACATTTCTAAAGGTGTAACCAGAGATTTAACTTCCAAATCTGCACTTGAAACTGTTTTTAATAAAAGATGTTATGGGCCACTGAAGGTCACGAGGTCATAAATGAAGATACAATGGCAAGTTTTTAGTTGGAGTACAAGTAGTCAGATGGAAGATCAAGCACAGCTCGAGATATCACATTTTCAAGAGTTAATTATTCTAATGTGTACAGATACATAGGGGCTTATTTACAATGTTGTTGCGACACTTTTCCGTCATTTTTCCCATCTTAAAACTGATGCAAAAGTGGTGCAAAGGCCTTGTAAATCTGCCCCATAATTCCTTAGTTTAGCCGTACGACTAGCCCTTTGCTTTGTTACTGATTAGGGGTTTCAATGTTATTGTTCATCTGTTTCTTTCATGTTCAATGTTGGTGTAAAGATTAGGGGCCAGATGTAGGTAATCCCCGAATACCGATTCTTAAATACCGAATCATACCGATTCGATATTTAAGAACTGGCAATCGGGATGTAGGTATATTTACCGAATTAATTACCGAATCGGTATGATTTGGTAATTAATGAATCGGTATTTACCGAGTCTTTAACTGCCATTGTTTCCTTTGGGCCTTGAGGCCCATAGGAATCAATGTCAATTACCGAATCGGTAAATTACCGATTCGGTAATCGGGGGAAATATTGAAGGGTGGCAGGGTATCACTTTGACACCCTGTTGCACCCCTCAATTGTGCATGGGTGCACATGTTGCTGACATACATGCCCTTAGGGCATGTATGTCTGCAACATGGCACTGTTCAAAAAGCAAAAAAAATGCTTTTTAAATGGTTTTATTAATTTACCACCAACTACTAGTTGGTGGTAAATTAAGAATTCTTAAACCCTTGTACCACTGAAAACAGTGCTACCTACATCTGAAATTACAGAATTGGTAATTTTACCAATTCGGTATTTTACCAAATCGATAAAATTACAGAATCGGTAAAATTACCGATTCTGTAATTTTACATGCCCCTACATACCAATGTCCAAATACCGGTCGGAAACGGACAAAAATCGGTATTTTCGGCCGTTTCCGACCGGTATTTGGACTCCTACATCTGGCCCTAGATTGCTGAAAGGTTCTAAAAAAGGTATCTCTTTTTGAAGTTTTTCACTCCTAGTTGATATCGCTGTTCAGTCATAAAAATACTCTGCTCACATATTTATGACTTGGACATACTGGGGCAGATTTATTTATTTATTTATTTATCTTAGAAGCTTGTAAAGCGCTCAGCTACCCCCAACGGGGGTGTTCCGGCCGCTTGCCCACTTTTGTGTCACTTTTAACATGGGAAAAGTGACGCAAACGCGCCGCAAGGGGCTTGTGAATAAGCCCCAATACATGCAGCTCAAAAGTCAACCGACTTTTTATAACTAAATTTTAGGCGTGGAGTGTATTTACTATATTTAAGGGAACGATTTCATCTTTTTTACTCACTATAAAGTGCCAGGTTTGTGTGAAAACGTCAGTTAATCTTATCACTGTCAAAATACATCTGCCTCATTGGAAATGTCTCCGTAGAGACACCATTCATGGTAGAATTGTCAAAATATTAAGACTGATGATGAAAATTCTTTTTCACAGACTCGGGATGGGGCGTAGGTAGTAGACTATTTCTGATTCCTGATATAAAAAAAAGAATATATAGATTTTCAATTCTTCTTGCATGCGAGGGATAATACTAAAGTGAACTGCCAAATATATTACCTTTTATGTACTCATTTATCATCATGACGTTCCTAGTAGCATGCATGGAAGAGTTGATACCAGAATATCGAGGACACAATAGTGCCTAACAGAAATATTGCATTAAAATATTATCTTCAAATGTAACACCCTGCACATAGGAGTTACTCATATAATTGCTGCACCTAATTTGGTGATATTTTTTAAAACAATACTCAGGACACAATATTTAAGTCTTATTATATTTTTGTCAAAAATAAGCTGGTTTTCCACCAAATAGCCCAATAAATTGAAAGATGCTTTAGCATGAGTGAACTGTTTCCTGGGCATACCATGCACAAAAAGCAAACATAAAGCAAAATCTGTTATATGATGTTGCTAAAAGGAATAGTTTGATTAACAGCAGGTTTTACTATTAGCCTGTATGTCTTTGAAATGGTCGCTGTGAGATGCTCCGACCTAGACATAGGCTGTAAGAGTTCATTTTTCACAACTGGGCATTTTACCTGCTTGGCGCTAATTCCCCTTTGCGCTGCTTTGTGTTACTAGCAGAGAGCTTACATTTTTCCATGCCACACACTTGCTTCATCAATAATGTTGTCCTTGAACTTAAATTGTTCCTCCTTCCCTGCCTCCATAGAGAGCTGCCTGATGGATAGTAAGCTGTTCCAGCTGTTTGACCATCTTCATTTTAATCCTGCTGGTCAAGACTGACAGCGTTTTAAGGTCAGGGTTTACTTTAATTCCCCTTTCCTCAGTCTCCACAAGTCAGGTCTGCAGCTCTTCCTTTTCTCTCTTGAATTACATCTGGTCCTTTTTACATAGGGATGTCACCAGGATTGTATCAATATGTTTTCCCTGGCGAATGTAATAATTTAAATATATTTATTTTATTTCATTAAATGACTTTTTGCCTACACACTCTAAAGATGTAATGATCTCTAGTCACAGTACCAATACGAAGGCATATGCCTTAGACTTAATGTCAGGTACTGATCCTCATTGCAAGTGGGGGCTCCAACATCAAGCAAATGGAATGGTTTAGAATTTTTCAGGAAGGATTAATGAATGTTACAAGAACATTTAGGCCCAGATCCAGAGTGCTGAACAAAATACTCCTGTTTGTGCCAGACTCGATATTATAATATGTGCACCAATTGTACTTGCTAACTTTTTTTGCTGAGATAATTTTTGGAAAGTTAATTGTTGCCCTATTTTCCCAGCCAAATAGTGTGCATGTGCTTTTTGGGGCAGTTTTTACAAGCCCCTTGTGCCACTTTTGCGTCACTTTTAACATGGGAAAAGTGACGCAAAAGTGGCGCAAGGGGCATGTAAATCTGCCCCTTTGTTTCCTTTGGAATGGGGGTAGCATATGCTACTCGTGGGTTAGACCTAATCCTGTGGTATGCATAGGGGGGATCAAGTACAAATTGTATATAGAATATATACAAAATCCTGTGTAGTCAGTATTTACCAGGTGCACAATGTGCACCTGGTTGGAGCACAGTTTGACAGCGTTTAGTAATTGACCTCTGAATATAAGGCTTAAGAGGTCCTAGCATGACAGGGAGACAGAATAGGTCAACGTATTTCTCCTCCTCCAAGGGCTCCTTATTAAGTAAAGTCTACTGAATCTGTAGGTTATGGATTGTTTCTCAGGAAAGAGATTGTACAACTATATCATGAAGTGAGCCACATAGGTTTCATTAGACATCTTGTTATAAGAAGTCAGTGAAACTCTGTTAGTGCCAGAGCCACAACGTCCTTTCGACTTAGCTGCCTATTATTCTTGGAAGGCTGACTGAGTTGGTTTGAGTCTACTGGTGTAGTCAAGTTGTGCTTTATTAATGGTGTCAAACAAGAAGGTGTTAACATTTGGGGGGATTAGGGTCATTATAGGTGAATATAGGTGAATTTTCCCTGGTGATGCGGTTTATTTAAGGACACGTGCCATCTTCCTTTTGATATAGGTACTTAGGATTTTTTAAGAACTGGCCAAACTTTATTAAGTGGATGACGAAAGAGGCAGAGACTGGTATGGAAGGCAGAACGCAGTTTATCTTTGTAGCCTAGAAATAATGGGGCATATTTACAATAAGTGGCGCATCTCTGCATATCAGCAGGGATGCGCCACTTATTGTGCGCCATGCCTCTGCCACCATGGATGCGCCGCATTTACAATGCGGCGCACCATGGGGCAAAAACGGCACAGATGCGTCATGCATCTGTGCCGTAAAAGTGGCGCATTGCTGGAGTTTCGTCGCAAGCGCGACACAGCACCAGCAATGCTCTGGGGGGGCCCTATCTTGTTAATGCTGCGTCAATCCTTACGCCTGCTTCAAGCAGGTGCAGGGTATTGACGCAGCATTGGCCTAAAAGTGACTGAGTGAAATCTTGTAGATTTCACTCAGCCACTTTTAGGAGGCGTTCCTGCGCAGGAACGCCTCCTTATGGCGCGGGGCTTTACAACGTGACGCATCTCCCAGATGCGTCACGTTGTTAATATCCCGCACGATGGCGCATCTTTTGCGCCGCTGCTGCATCACAAAAGTGACGCAACGGCGGCGCAAAAGAGGTGCAAGGGGCTTGTAAATCTGCCTCATAATCTCTCCATTGAAATAAAAGCCACTCAACCTTCATATTAACCAGACTTAAATATGCATTTGAATGCGCTCTTGAGGTATGTCAATGTATTACTGCTCAGTTTTTCTCAGTTGCAAAACACTATAGACCCAATTCAAAAAAAGTTTAAATATATGTGGGGACAATTAGATATCTTTTGGACATCGATTTACACTTTTTTAGAGTTCATACCCATTCTCAGTAGCACGCTTGGAAATCAACAAGTGGTTTTGGTTCCCATATGATTGTATGTCATGAAATCTTTCACTAAAATAGCGTCTGGCATAAACATTTTACCTTAAGTAATCTCCTCAAAAATATCATCACAGTGGGTGCTGATTTTATATCCTCAACTCTAATAGGTCAATATTTTCTAAACAATATTTATTTTACTATATTTTTGCTAAATTATATTGCTTCCATGAAATTCTGATTCTATTCTTTATAAGTCTGCCTCTTGAGAGGGCTTGTACTAGGATTTCCAGATGCACTTTTCTTTTCTTTCTTTTTTATCCTCACATGCACTTTCTGATGATTTGTATGGATAAGGCTTGTGTAAAGTTGCCAAGCTCCAAAGTGAAATGGTACTTCACTCGTAGGACCAAAAATAAGGTAAGTGGTAGAGTTGCTGCAGTAGAGGAGAACAACCCACAACACATTAGATTGATAATACACTTCACAAACACCAAAGAATAGGATCAAAGAAAATGAGATAAGTGAACACGTTTCTTGGGTATACTCTCAAAAGAGAAGTAAATTAGTTTTAGTATCTTAAAATGTAATAAAAGTAAAAGCAGCTTTGTGTAAAAGTGCAAAGGTTTTCCACTGAAAAACAATACTATCAAATCAACAGTTATTGCAATAAGTTTCTCTAAAAAAAGTTTTTGGGGCAACCTCTGGTATACGCAAAGATTTCACAAGATGCCATACTGTGTAAATGTCTGTAGTTACAAACTTTACCAACTTTAAAATGCTTTGCTGTCAAAACTCTCCTTTTACACATCCTAAGAAAAAAGAGTAAGTATCCAGTGCCTATATCTCTTTGAATGAATCCTGAAGAATCACTTAGAGAGAAAGTTACATTTTCAATCATCAAGAGCAACTAGGTCTAGCCACTCTAATAGTCAACGTCCTTCTTCATTGATTAGAGAGTTTGTGTGTGGTTGTCTTGATGAGTGCGTGATAATTGTGAGAATACTTTTTTGGTTGGATAGGTGAGTGGATGTATGAATGAGTAAATGTCTAAGTGCAGGGACAGTTAATGGGTAAGTGAACACATGGATGGATGAAGTGTTGAATAAGTGAATGCATGGATGGATGGAGGAATGTCTGACTGGGTCCACCAAATAATGCAGTCAGGATGTATCAGCCTTGAAGCCTGAGGCTTCAGACATTAGTAGACACAACGACAAAATGGAAAATAAATACCAGTGTTATGCCACTGCAAACATTTCCTTAGGTCTGAGCAATACATCAGAGAAGGACAACATTATGCCAGTGCAAACATTACATCATATCTGGGTACTAGTGTACCAACAATGACTACAAACTGTACAAAATGTCCACTATTATGCCAGGGCAAGTATCATACAAGGGGGGGTGTGGCTTGCCAGCGCCTAAGATGGCTGGGTTCATGTAGAGCTCCGGCAGCCTCCGTAATATGAATCCCCCTCATCCGCCAAAGTTATCCACTTGCTGACACAGATAGAGATGGCTGAGACCCCCTGGTTGGTCGGTCTCACCCGCCGTTTGCGCTTGCAGAATCAGTGGTCGGGACCGGAGATCTTGGTCCTGACGTCTGGAGCCACTGTGAAGCCGGGGTGTCGCCGTGACATTGCGTGGCTCTCCGCGGCGGGCCTCGGAGTGGGACCCAGTGGATCCTTCGGAGCCTTACTGGCTTTTCTGTACGGCACCCGAGTGGTGTAGTGCTTTGAACTCCGTTGCTCCGGTCCATCGGCTGATGCCACAGAGTGGTGCTCCCGGCCGCTAGGGAAGGAAGTGGTGAGTGTTAGACCTAGGGTTTTCCTAGCCAACACGTGGGTAGTATGGCACAGGGCTAAGGCTTGCTCCAAGGAATGTGCGTGTACAGCTTGCGTAACCTTTCAGGAACTCAGAGCCCATCCATACCAAAAATGACACCACACCTTTCCTTTAGGAAAATAAGGTTGTACTTTATAAAAATATAGGCTTTGTTCTCTTTGGTATGATAGTTCACTTTTTCACATTAGTACATCACCTCTTAAATTACTTCAGTTTCAGTAATAAATACAATTTTGTTGTCACTTCTTCTTCTCCTCCTCTGTAAGAAAAGTTTACATAATACCCAACATTCTTCACCGTTAGACAGTATACAGGTATCTCATTGAAAAGAACCACTTCCCTTCTTCACTTTGTCTTGTACAGGGTTAAAATGGTACCTGAATCCCCCAACTTGCAGGCTTAACACTGGTGGAAAACAGCAGCTCCTCAATCCCCCTTCAGTTGTCAATATTGTCTGGTCTCTAATTCACAGC
The DNA here is from genome assembly GCF_964261635.1 of Lissotriton helveticus. NCBI lineage: Eukaryota > Metazoa > Chordata > Amphibia > Caudata > Salamandridae > Lissotriton > Lissotriton helveticus. The sequence continues at coordinate 271,038,979 of NC_136068.1, forward strand.
TGGCTATGCAAAGAAACAGACAAGTTCAATACCATTATAACAACACATGACCCTCTGCTATTCCTAGAACTAGTTAAGTAAACAGAGCAGATAGTGCAGATGTTTCAGGAGACAGGACTCCCTTTCGGTATGAGCGTGCCTTGTCCCAGGCAGTTGCGTTTCTAAAGAATGGGGGGGGTTTTATGGATGGATATCCCCCTGGAGGCCACTCATTCACTGCCCCAAAGTTAGATGGTTTGGTTTCCCTGATTACGGTACGCTGTCCCAGCAATTTAATGGAAGTTCTTTTCGAGCACTGTCTGAGGCGTTTCAGAGGAGCGGAGGTTTCCCTGGGCGTATGCTTGTCTGGGGAGCGTCTACACACACCGTCCCCCCACCAGAAAGGTTGACCCGGCTTACTTTATTTGCTGACGCTCCTAAGCGGGAGGAAGGAAATCGAGGTAGGCAGCTCCGGCGGCGGCTCCTCAGTCGCGGGGCTCTCCCATTCGATGCTTCCGCGGCAGGGCTCCCGCCGTGTGATGGGTTGTTCCTCGCCTGCTTCCGACGCCCAGTGCTTCCTTCCCGCAGCCGACTCCGCCCGTCGATGGGTCCGCCCCTTCCTTCCGGACCTCTGCGGCTGGGGCACACGAACTCCTGTTGACGGAGAGGTTCCGGGTCGGGATCGCCACCTCAGCAACGCCGCTTCTCCTCTTCACTCGCCGTTTGGACTTCGGACCCGGCACATGAAGGCTCCTCACGCCGTTGGCACCTCAGCTGGCACCCTCGGTCTCCCTCACACGGTGAGTGCCACGCAGCAGGGTAATAAACGCTTCTCTGGCAATTCTGCCAATAGGCTCACGTTCTCGGCTCTGACAGCAGCTTGAATTAGCGGAGCACTTGCTGCTAGTCAGTGTCCAGTTGTTTTGGCGGTGCACGTATTCCAAAGGTGAGGAAACGTGAAATCTTCACCACAGCCTTGGGTACAGGGTTCGGTCGGTACAACAAGGGGAAATGTCCATTCAGGTGATTGCCGGCTTCTTAGTCGATAGTCCCCTAATACAGCACTGTCCTCCCTATTTGATCGCCTCTCTCCTGTCCTGATGTACCTTTTGCCACTGGATCAAAGGACTACACAAAATGGCCACCTCTGACCTGTCCTTTTATAGGCTAGGTCCAGTCGGTTGGGAAGTTCTGGTGGGTTCTAGAACCTTCCTCATGTAAGTTAATGGGACAGTTCCCTGGCGGTGGCAGTTATGTCGGTTGGTGGCCACCATCTTAGGTCCCAGGTGTTTGTCTAAATTTTGATGAGGGTAACTAGGCCTCAGTGAGGTAAGGGAAAACATCTTACCCAAGGAACACCTAGCCCCTCAGACAATGCTGTCAACAAAAACTCCAGGTGGCATAAAAGAAAAAGGTTAAAATACTGGGAGGCTAAAGGGGACAAAATAAATCATCCTTGTGAGGGGACCCTCAGAATCAGACAGGTCTCACACTCATCCCCCCCAGCTGAAAGTGGGGAGAACTACCCAATCCCTTGGGAGTTCTCATCACTAAGGCGGAAATACCTAGAGAGACCGTCTGCATTGGCGTGGTCCACTCCAGGCCGATGTTCCACCCGGAAGTCCATTCCCTGTAGGGAGATGGACCACCTCAACAACTTGGGATTCTCCCCCTTCATCTGCATTAGCCAACGAAGGGGCCGGTGGTCAGTCTGAACCAGGAAGTGTGAACCAAAAAGATAGGGACGCAGCTTCTTCAGAGCCCAAACCACCGCAAAAGCCTCCCGCTCCATAGTACTCCACCTCTGTTCCCTGAGGAGTAGTCTCCTGGACAGGAAGACCACGGGTTGATCCAGGCCCTCATCATTTAGTTGAGATAACACTGCCCCAATGCCATGTTCAGATGCATCTGTTTGGACAATGAACTCTTTTGAAAAATCCGGGGCCCTGAGTATTGGAGCAGTACACAATGCTTGTTTGAGAGTCACAAAGGCTCGCTGACAAGCCTCCGTCCAGACCACCCTTCGAGGTTGTTTCTTGGAAGTAAGTTCCGTGAGGGGTGCCACAATAGTTCCATACCCCTTCACGAAACGGCGGTAATATCCTGTGAGGCCCAGGAAGGCTCGGACCTCTGTCTGGGTCTTGGGGGGCTCCCGGGCCATGATGGCCTCTACCTTTGCCTGGAGGGGCTGCACCGTCCCTCTGCCCACCAAGTGGCCCAGGTACACTACCGACCCCTGCCCGATCTGACACTTACTGGCCTTGATAGTCAAGCCAGCTTGTTGCAGGGCCTGGAGAACAGTTTGCAAGTGTTGCAGATGATCCTCCCAGCTACTACTGAAGACAGCTATGTCATCCAGGTAAGCAGCAGAGAAAGCTTCCATACCAGAGAGGACCTGGTTCACCAGCCGCTGAAACGTTGCAGGGGCATTCTTAAGCCCAAAGGGCATCAAGCAGAACTGGTAGTGACCCTGTGGCGTGGAGAAGGCTGACCTTTCCTTTGATCCTTCAGTAAGGGAGATCTGCCAGTATCCGGAAGTAAGGTCAAAGGTACTTAAGTATTGGGCAGCTCCCAGCCGGTCAATAAGTTCATCCGCCCTGGGGATCGGATGAGCATCAGTCTTTGTTACTGAGTTCAGTCCTCTGTAATCCACACAAAACCTTAGTTCAGGTGTGGCGCCCGGTGGGGTAGCTTTCGGTACCAGAACCACCGGACTTGACCATGGACTACTGGAAGGTTCAATTACTCCCAGCTCCAGCATTTTGGCTACTTCACCATGGATGCTGGCCTTCACCTTGTCTGACAGCCGGTAGATCTTAGACTTCACAGGTGGGCTGTCTCCTGTGTCCACATCATGGGTACACAGGTGGGTCCTTCCCGGAATAAGGGAGAACAGGGAGGAAAATTGCTCCAGGATCTGGCGGCAATCTCTTCGCTGTTCAGGAGTCAGGGATGGTGAGAGAATCACTCCCTCCACCGACCCATCCTTTTCTTGAGACGAGATAAGATCAGGGAGAGGCTCACTTTCCTCTTCCTCTGCTCCATCGGTCACCATCATCAAGACGACCTCGGGCCTCTCATGGTGTGGCTTGAGGCGATTGGCATGAAGCAGCCGGTGGGGCTGTCTCGGGGTCTTGAGGTCCACCAAGTGTGTGGCCTTCCCCTTTCTCTCCAATACCTCAAAGGGGCCTGTCCAACGATCCTGTAGAGCATTTAGCTCTCCAGGTTCCATCACCCACACTTTCTGTCCAGGCTCCAGTTCCACAGGGTGAGCATTGTGGTCATACCACTCCTTCATTACTGCTTGGCTGGCTTCCAAGTTGTCCGAAGCTTGCTTCCACAACTTGGCCATTTGGCTCCGGAAGGCCAGCATGTAACTCACCACGTCCTGGGGAAGCTTCCTGGGAGTCTTTTCCCAGCTGTCCTTTACCAGGCTGAGAGATCCCCGTACAGGGTGCCCATACAAAAGTTCGAAGGGGCTGAAGCCCACTCCCTTCTGTGGCACTTCCCTGTAGGAAAACAAGAGACAGGCTAGGAGGACGTCCCATTTCCTCCGCAGGCTCTCAGGCAGACTTCTTATCATGCCTTTCAAGGTCTTGTTAAACCTTTCCACGAGACCATTGGTCTGTGGGTGATAAGGAGTGGTAAACCGGTAGGTAACACCACACTCCTTCCACATGGCCCGCATGTAAGCTGACAGGAAGTTGGTCCCCCTGTCGGACAAAACTTCCTTGGGGAAACCCACTCGGGTGAAGATCCCCATCAGGGCCTTTGCCACTGCAGGTGCAGTGATGGTCCTCAGAGGAATGGCCTCTGGGTACCTTGTGGCATGATCCACTAGAACCAGGATAAACCTGTGACCAGCTGACGTGGGTGGATCTAATGGCCCTACGATGTCGATGCCCACCCTTTCAAAGGGGGTGCTAACGACGGGGAGTGGTTCCAGGGGAGCTTTCAGCTTCACCCCTGTTTTCCCACTGGCTTGGCAAGTCACACACGTCCGACAGTAGGTATCAGACGCCACTCTCATCCGAGGCCAGTAAAAGTGGGGAACAAGCCGGGCAAAGGTCTTGTCCTGCCCTAGATGACCTGCCAAAGGTATCTCATGAGCCAGTTCCAGAAGGAAGGCTCTAAAACATTGTGGGACCACCAAGGCTCTGGATGTACCAGGTCCGGGGGCCTTTGATTCACTGTAGAGGAGTCCATCCTCCCAGTAAATCTGGTAGTTCCCTACAACGTTCCCTGCTGCCTGGGCTTTGGCCTGTTGCCGCAGCCCTTCAAGAGTAGGACACTCCTCCTGAGCTTTGCAGAATTCTTCCCTGGTTGGACCTCCCTCCACGTGCCAATCAGCAGGGATGGGTAGGCCTTCTATTGGAACAACACTCTCCTCAGTGGACTCCAGATCCACCTCGGCCGGTGGTCTATCCATCTCACGAGGTAGAGATGTTGAGGCAGGCTCCTCCTGCCTTCTGTCCTTCTCTTTTCCGGCAGCTGGCTGGGCCATTGTTCCAGGCTCCAGCGTAAGCGAACTCCCTCTCCGGGTAGTCGCGGACCTTGTGCTGACACAGGCCCAGTCAGGTGTACCCAGCATCTCAGAATGAGTCCGGTACTCCACCTCCCTCCAAGCATTGTGCTCCATGTCATTTCCCAACAGGCAATCAACAGGCACGGCAGGGCTTACGGCAACTCGAAGTGAACCTGCAACCCCTCCCCACTCAAAGGAAACCTCAGCCACAGGATAGTGGCCCAATCTACTGTCAGCCATCACAGCGGGATGAAGTACATTTGGAATGACCTGCTCTGGAGACACCAGATGACTTCTTACCATAGTCATACTGGCTCCTGTGTCTCTCAGAGCCTCCCCTCTATGGCCATTGATGGTAACCCACTGCTCATACTTAGTAGTATTAGAGGGCAACTGGGTTTTTGGTACCATCTCCTTCTCTCCCAGGGACACTAAGGTGACAACCGCCCGCTCCCCTCCCTTATCCAAGGGCATCTCCTCCCCGAGCACTACACTAGTGATTCCCGGGGCTTTTCCTCCAGTGGGAGGGGGTGGTCTTTTTGGACATCTTACGTCCCCCTTGTAGTGTCCCACACCACCACATTCAAAACAATGGATAACCCTTGGCTGCTGGCCTTGGCCAGGATTAGGGTTTCGGGGTGGGTTTGCCTTAGGGATGAATCCTCTGCCCCTTCCTTGAGAAGGATTTTGTGGACCTTTTGAGAACTCCCTTCTGTTATCTCCCCCCTCTTTCTTCTGGGAAGCGCCCTGTCCAGATTTCTGGGAATCTCCTCCTGTCCCCTTCGAGGACACCCGGGTACTAGCCCAGATGTCCGCCTCCTCAGCAAGCTTCCTGGGGCTGGTCAGCTTGCTATCCACCAGGTGTTGTCGCAGCTCGGGAAAACATTTCTCGAGTAGGTGTTCCTTGAGTATGAGGTTATATAGGCCTTCATAATCCCCTACCTCGCTGCCTTTCACCCACCCCTCCAAAGCTTTCTTTGCGTAATCTAGAAAGTCCACCCAATTCTGCGTGCTTAACTTGTGACTTCCCCAGAATTTTTGTCGGTACTTTTCTGGGGTCAGCCCAAACTTTTTCAGCAACGCCACCTTCATGGTAGGGTAGTGGGTTTGTTCCTCCCGCTCCAGGGCTAACAGTGAGTCCCTGCCAGCAGGCGGCATGTACCTGTACAGCCCACCCCCCCAATGGGTTTCTGCAATCCCATGGGCTCTTAAGGAGACCTCATAGGCAGCTAGCCACTTGGCAATATCATCGCCTGATGTGTAACTAGCTATGACATCCTTGGGTAGGTATGGTCTAGATTCTTTGGGGGTTTCTTTTGGTTCGCTGCCACAATTTTTAGGATTAGAGGACCCTATTGTCAAGGCTTGAAGGTCTAGCTCCCTCAGTTTACGTTCATGGGCCAGCCTCCTATCCTCCCTCTCCATGTCTAATCTAGCTAACTCCAATTTCAGTCTCCTTTCCTCCCTCCTATCCTCCAACTCGGCTTCGGTAAGGCTCCTTGCTGAGACACTACTGCCCTCCCTTGAAGGTGTTCTGGGACCTGTCAGTAGATTCCCCCCCTCAGTTTGGTACAGCAGGCCTGTCCCAAGGACGGTGTCATTCTCACTCTCCTCAGTTTCTTGATCCTCCTCTCTGTGTGCTTCCACCCATGCCCTTATGCTAGTCTGTAACTCGCTTTTCTTGGCACCTTTCTTAAAGAACAACCCCTGTCACTGGCACCACTCTCTAAGTTGGGCCACAGTGTAGGTTTCCATTTTTTCAAGATCCAATTCCATTTTCGGAAAGATGAATTTAGATGGGCACTCAGGAGATAACTTTTAAGGAGAGCAATCTGTAGACAACCTCCCCCCACCACCAGGAGTAAATTTTAAAAAAAACCAAAAATTTTAATATTGGAGACCGCTCGGAGAAAACTCCAGATGTATGTCTATGGGGTACTCTAGGTTGCTGGAAGGTATACACAAGCACAGTAGGATCCCACCGCTGCAAACCAATATGTTAGACCTAGGGTTTTCCTAGCCAACACGTGGGTAGTATGGCACAGGGCTAAGGCTTGCTCCAAGGAATGTGCGTGTACAGCTTGCGTAACCTTTCAGGAACTCAGAGCCCATCCATACCAAAAATGACACCACACCTTTCCTTTAGGAAAATAAGGTTGTACTTTATAAAAATATAGGCTTTGTTCTCTTTGGTATGATAGTTCACTTTTTCACATTAGTACATCACCTCATAAATTACTTCAGTTTCAGTAATAAACACAATTTTGTTGTCACTTCTTCTTCTCCTCTGTAAGAAAAGTTTACATAATACCCAACATTCTTCACCGTTAGACAGTATACAGGTATCTCATTGAAAAGAACCACTTCCCTTCTTCACTTTGTCTTGTACAGGGTTAAAATGGTACCTGAATCCCCCAACTTGCAGGCTTAACACTGGTGGAAAACAGCAGCTCCTCAATCCCCCTTCAGTTGTCAATATTGTCTGGTCTCTAATTCACAGCTGGCTATGCAAAGAAACAGACATGTTCAATACCATTATAACAACACATGACCCTCTGCTATTCCTAGAACTAGTTAAGTAAACAGAGCAGATAGTGCAGATGTTTCAGGAGACAGGACTCCCTTTCGGTATGAGCGTGCCTTGTCCCAGGCAGTTGCGTTTCTAAAGAATGGGGGGGGTTTATGGATGGATATCCCCCTGGAGGCCACTCATTCACTGCCCCAAAGTTAGATGGTTTGGTTTCCCTGATTACGGTACGCTGTCCCAGCAATTTAATGGAAGTTCTTTTCGAGCACTGTCTGAGGCGTTTCAGAGGAGCGGAGGTTTCCCTGGGCGTATGCTTGTCTGGGGAGCGTCTACACACACCGTCCCCCCACCAGAAAGGTTGACCCGGCTTACTTTATTTGCTGACGCTCCTAAGCGGGAGGAAGGAAATCAAGGTAGGCAGCTCCGGCGGCGGCTCCTCAGTCGCGGGGCTCTCCCATTCGATGCTTCCGCGGCAGGGCTCCCGCCGTGTGATGGGTTGTTCCTCGCCTGCTTCCGACGCCCAGTGCTTCCTTCCCGCAGCCGACTCCGCCCGTCGATGGGTCCGCCCCTTCCTTCCGGACCTCTGCGGCTGGGGCACACGAACTCCTGTTGACGGAGAGGTTCCGGGTCGGGATCGCCACCTCAGCAACGCCGCTTCTCCTCTTCACTCGCCGTTTGGACTCTGGACCCGGCACATGAAGGCTCCTCACGCCGTCGGCACCTCAGCTGGCACCCTCGGTCTCCCTCACACGGTGAGTGCCACGCAGCAGGGTAATAAACGCTTCTCTGGCAATTCTGCCAATAGTCTCACGTTCTCGGCTCTGACAGCAGCTTGAATTAGCGGAGCACTTGCTGCTAGTCAGTGTCCAGTTGTTTTTGCGGTGCACGTATTCCAAAGGTGAGGAAACGTGAAATCTTCACCACAGCCTTGGGTACAGGGTTCGGTCGGTACAACAAGGGGAAATGTCCATTCAGGTGATTGCCGGCTTCTTAGTCGATAGTCCCCTAATACAGCACTGTCCTCCCTATTTGATCGCCTCTCTCCTGTCCTGATGTACCTTTTGCCACTGGCTCAAAGGACTACACAAAATGGCCACCTCTGACCTGTCCTTTTATAGGCTAGGTCCAGTCGGTTGGGAAGTTCTGGTGGGTTCTAGAACCTTCCTCATGTAAGTTAATGGGACAGTTCCCTGGCGGTGGCAGTTATGTCGGTTGGTGGCCACCATCTTAGGTCCCAGGTGTTTGTCTAAATTTTGATGAGGGTAACTAGGCCTCAGTGAGGTAAGGGAAAACATCTTACCCAAGGAACACCTAGCCCCTCAGACAATGCTGTCAACATAAACTCCAGGTGGCATAAAAGAAAAAGGTTAAAATACTGGGAGGCTAAAGGGGACAAAATAAATCATCCTTGTCAGGGGACCCTCAGAATCAGACAGGTCTCACAGTGAGCCTTCTGGGCTCCTAACATTGGGGCCCGCTAACTCTCGCTCAGCAGCCACTCTGCCTGCCCGTGTGAAGATGAGTGCTGTGGGTCTGATCAGGGTTCCCACCTCCCTACACGGGGCTCCTTTACTCGCTGCGGGAAGAGGTGTAATAACATTGGCACATCTACCATTTTGTGCTCCCTTTCCCGATCGGGATAGACCGGGCCAGCTCAGTTGAGTTACTCTGGGTCGGTGCGCTACATGAGTTGTGCTCTGTATGGATCCACCAGAGAGACGGCCGTGGAGATAGCGCAGCGGGGGTCAAGATGACCTTTGAGGCCCCTTTCTTGTTGAAGGCTTCCCCCCTCCCCTCCCACCACCATCTGAGAAGCGTTTTTGCTGCTGGACTCCCCGGGTGTGATGATTGCGCCCTCATTGTATTTGGTTGGCCATGGATCCTTGTGAGGCCTGTGGAGATTATGATTTCAGTTAGTTCAGTAGGAACTGCCACCAGTCTGAGATCTGGAGTGCCCACTGCTGAGGGCTCTGTGTTCATTGGGCTCCATTCTGCTTGCCTACTACTCACCGGGCTTGGCTCCATCGCATGCCTAGATGCAGTAAATATAGCCACGGCAAAGGGCACCAAGCAACCCCCTGCAGCGCAGTTGGCAAAATACACGCATACCAGGTCATATGGGGCTGAAGGTCATAAGAGCTCACCTGACTCCAATCATCCCTCGGAAGAAGATGCCCTGACCTTGGTTGATGTGATGGCGGTGATCCAGGGGGTTCGCACAGCAATGGAAATGAAAATAGACACAGTGACCACAGAAATCACCCTGATCCGTGCAGACTTGAAAAACATGGGGGACAGGGTTAAGACAAATGAAGACTCCATCTCCACCTTACAACACTCCACCAAAATGTTGGAGACTACGGTTAAATGCCTTCAGAGTCAGACAATGGACTTAGAAGCTAAGCTAGAGGATTATGGAAGGAGGGCGTGCCGGAACAACGTGCACATTTTGGGGGTGCTGGAAAGAGGTGAAGGGCAGACTGCAGATCTATTCAAAATCTACAACCTGGTCTCTGTCTCAATTTTTTTCAGTGGAGCATGCCCACAGAGTATCCGGGGGATCCCCCCCCCCCCCAAGCCTGGGGCCCGCCACCTCCCATCCTTGCTCACATCTTTAATTTCCGAGACAGAGATGCTATCCGCCAGGCGGCGAGGGCTGCTCCGCCGCTTAAGTTTGAAAACTCCACCATCACCTTTTTTCCGGACTTCACCTACAAAGTGCAGCTACAACATCGTTCCTTCTTGGAGGTCAAGCGTACTCTCAGAAATCACAACTTGAAGTACGCTATGCTGTTCCCAGTGAAACTCCGGGTGCAGGATGATGGGAAGACATGGTTCTTTAGGACCCCAGAGGACACTTGGGACAGGCTAGAAGGCTGGCGATCGGCTGCGGCTCGGAGGCGGTCCTCCCCATCTGGTGAACCTCGTACTGGTGATGAGTGACACTTTGGAAACCCTACTAGTGAGAACTGTACCTCGATTATTGCAGAACTGTATACCTTGCTAGGTTATGCAATTGGGCGTTAACAATGTATTTTGCTTTGTCCCGTATTGCTGCGAACTGATGACAGTGTTGTGAGTTTAAAGGGGTCTCTTAATTGATTGGCTACACTGTACCTTCTTCGGTGTTTATGGTTTGGTTATGGGGGGTTGGTGGGGTGATGGGGGAGGACAGTTTGATATTGATGGTCTGTGCTAGACATTCATGTTGCGAAGCTCTGTATACGATTTGTTACTTGGCAAGTCTATGGGTTTGAGAAGGGGAGGAAATGTTAGGCTTCATGTGCGGCTTGCTTGGGTTGCTTTAGCTGAGTAGCGTTCCCCTATATTTAATCTGCTGTTGTTGGGGTATACAGGCACTCTGCAATTTTGGGGGGTGGGCAGTTTTAAGTCCACGTTGCAGAGATGCAGGGAGGGGAGTATACATGAGTAGTTTGTTGGGTTTTGGTTTGTTGTTTTTATTTAGTTTTTTGTGTGGTTTTCCTCAAGTGGTCGATTTCAGTGATCTACATTGGGTTGGAGTCCATCCATTGGGGTGGACATTTAGAGTAGGAGCATATTATCATGTAATTTCTAAACGTACATTGTATAGGGGAGGGATCTTGCTGGAGCGAACTTCTGTCATGCCAGTAATATTTTTCCTCTGTGTTGGAGGACAGGGGGCCCCACAGTTAGTCTTACAGAATGATTGTGGGTGAGTGTGTGTGTCCCCAGCTGGTCCGTCTCAAACTTCTCTCCTGGAACATTAATGGTCTTGGGGATCGAATAAAAAGAGGTGTAGTGTTGCCATACCTTAAACCCCAGACCTGGTGCTTCGTCAAGAAACTCATATCCAAGGTCCCTCTTACTGTGTGCTCAATAGATGAGGATATAACCTCAGAGCCCATGCAGGTTAACCTGCGGGACTAGAGGAGTTGGCATCCTAGCACGCAGCTCCTTTCCTTTTCAGCTTACAAAAGTTTTACGTGATCCCTCAGGTCGATTTGTCTCAGTCTACCACCTTGAAGGACTTTCAAATCTGTTGAATCTGCTTGAAGGAGACATGCTTTTGGGGGGGATTGTAATGCAGCTTTAGATGGGATGTTGGATCGCCTACCCCCTAGATCGGGCAAATCATCGTGTAGGATGTTGTCTGATTTTTTTAGGGCTCTTGGTATTATAGATGTTTGGCGAGTCTGTAACCCCTCTGAGAAACAATATACCTTTCACTCTGGTGTGCACAGTAGTCTGTTGCGCATTGATTATCTCTTTTGTAGGGCTGCTCAGCTCCCCCTGTTTGATAATGTATCCCTTCTTCCCCGGGGAATATCCGACTACTAGCCCATTGTTACTTATCAATGAGGCACGCCCCCACAGGCCGACGGGAGATGATTATACAACACTGGTATCTTAAAATCTCTGAAATACATACTAAACTGACTGAGGCCACTCAACACTATTTTGAAGAAAATGTGGGTTTGGTTCAGTCGGACGTTGTACTGTGGGGAGCATTCAAGACCATGATACGGGGGTGTGGGGGGATCTGTGGTGGGACACAAGAAAGAAAAACAGAAACAACTTGAGGTTATTGAAAGTGAGATCTCAGCCCTTGAACGGGACCTGGTCTCCGAGGGCTCGCCAGAGATCTCACATAAATTGGTCGTTAAGCAAAAAGAATTTTGGGACATTGCAGGTGATTCCGCTAGGGCTCACTATAGGGCCACCTAGCACAGGATCTATGACATTGGCGATAAAGCGAGTAAGTTGCTGGCTTGACTTGATGAAAGAGATCTGGCGAATAGATGGGTTGCGGACATCGTGGATGGTGATGCTGTCCGTCATCCTGATAGAGCTGGTATTGCGGATGCTTTTGACACTTCTTTTGGAACGGTTAAGTCTCCTGTCGTCTCTTCCACGAGGAGGAGGCAGCACAGTTGCCCGCCACAATGCCGCTGCCATGTTTAGATTCCCAAGAGGTTGCAGAGCTGGATGTGACGCTAATACCAGATGAAATATCTAAGGCTATCTCCTCCTTGCAATCTGGAAAGGCAATCGGCCCCAGTGGACTCCCGAGTGAGCTATATAAGACCGTGGCTTCTCTTATTGCCCCTCATTTGCTACGTATGTATGATGCTAGTGTGCAAAAGGGCGTTCTCCCACCTGTGCAACAATTGGCCAATATAGTAGTCATTCATAAGCAAGGGAAACATCCAGACCAATGCTTCACCAACCAACCCATTTCCCTCCTAGACCCTGAGGTCAAAATCTTGGCCAAAATATTGGCTCTGCGCCTCTCGCCCCTCCTTCCCAAACTGATTCACCCAGACCAGTCCGGCTTTATGCCAATCAAAAATAAAGCCCTCAATCTACGTCGCTTGTTCGGGGTATTGGGACGGGCCTCCATTATACAGGAGGATTCGGTTATTATGTCCCTGGATGCCAAAATGGCGACACGATTGAATGGCCTTTCCTTTTTGCAGAGTTGAATAGGTATGGTTTCGGTGATCAGTTCATAGCTTGGATCCATCTCCTCTATTCAAAACCCTTGGTGAGAGTAGTAGTGATCGCGTGTAGATCGGCAGTTTTTGAGTTTAGACGAGGTACACAACAGGGATGTCCATTGTCCCCTTTGTTGTTTGCCCTGGCACTTGACCCTCTTCTGATATGGCTCAGGGGGGACCCCTGGATTCGGGGACTGAAATGGTCACTAGAGTGGGTGGACAAAGTGTCCCTCTACGCAGATGACATTTTTCTTTATCTGGCCAATCCCCGATCTTCTATCCATGAAGTACTCCACGTTTTTACTCTATTTCAGAAATACTCTGGCTATACTAATAACTGGGATAAGTCCCTAATATATGTTCTAAGTGGACACCCTCCACGTCTCCCATCGAATTGGGGTGCTACAATTGTTACTGGTGGCTTCCGATATTTGGGAGTCTACATTACGACGGATGAGGCATTTTTTTATCAACGTAATCTTCTGTCTCCCCTTCAGCGTCTTAAGGCGGATGCACTGCATTGGAGGACTCTTCCTCTTATGCTCTTGGGAAGAGCAGCTCTCTATAAAATGATGGAACTTCCTCACTTCCTTTATGCATTGCAAAATACACCGCATTCAGTCTCAGTTCTGTTGAGTGAAGTCCGCAACCTTTTGTCGAACAACGGCACACCTCGCATTGCCCTCGCCAAACTGATTAGGAGCTGGTATGATGGCGGCATTGCTTTGCCATCCATCAGAGCATATTACTGGGCTTCTCAACTTATTTTCCTTAATCACTGGATGCATCGGCCAGTTGATGATCCAGCATATAGGATGGATCGGCATAACATGTTTCCTGGTACGTATTTGAGGGCATTACACGGAGGGTTGAAATTAGAGCCCAAAGTCACCCCGACCTCTACGATAATCTCTGTTTGGCATATTCGCAAACGCAGCACTGAGCTGGAAGGGTAAAATTACGCAGGGGACTCCATTACTTGACTCCTGCCACCTGAGTGATAAATACCAATTACATGATGGTGAGACTTTTTTTTGTATCTTTTTATTTAAAGAAGAAAAAACAAGAGGGAGCATTACACATATCAGGTGTCACACAGTAGGATACATTGCATTGGTACGCAGGAGTATAGGCCAATGTGACATAATCAATACAAGGAGCGTGGGGCTTCAACATGAAAAGGGATACATAGTACATACAATCAATATAATCAACAACCCCATCGAGCTTGTACTAGTAAGGCCCATCCACCCACGCATACAGGATAAATAAAACCAGAGTTGACACCCGGACATGTTAAAATAGACTCAGAATAGACATATCGCCTCTCGTAAAAGGGGAAGGAAAGAAAAAAGGCCATAGAACTAAATAAAGACAAAATAACCCCCCCCCCGTTCCCCCCACCCTGCACCCCTGCAATGGCTACGGCCTTACCCCACTAGCAGCGTGCCTGTCGCCCAGCAACTAAAAACCTAAAGGAAGGAAAAGAGTGGAGGAGGAGAAGTCATACAGGCTCCGGCTCCCTTTATTCCCCGCCAGAAGCAGACCCCCCCTGGATATAGACTAACAAAGTAAAGCCACAATAAAAAAAAAAAACCCCAAGCTGGGGGGGGGGGGGTTAAGGAGAACCGTCCGACTCGCGCACCATTTTGGAAACAAGTCCCGTGTCAAATAAAGCCTTTGTTACAGACCCAGATGATTGCACTCAACCCTGGCCGCTACGATTTTTTGTGCGAGTTCTCACCGCTCGGGTCGCCATCTCAAGAGGAAAGTCAAAGCGTTCAAAAGAGTCAAAGTCAGTATAGTGGGATCGAGCCCAAAACAACAATGTTCGAAGATCACAAATCAGACGGAGATGTCTGTCCACCGACATTAAATTACAAAAACATATTCGAACCAACTGGGGAGAAAAGAATAAGAAATCACTCCGGAGATCGCTGTGGAAATTGTCCAGGAGTATGAGGTTGGCTGTGTCCATCTTGAGCGGTGTCGGGATAGAGTATGGCAAGTTTTCGGTGGTTCCGGGCTCGCTGTCCGTTATTCGGGAGACGACAAAACACACCAGGTCCGGTTTCCGCACGGGGCCCTCTGTATCGGGGATTTCCTGCTTCGTAGTTAAAACAACATGATTCAAATCCATCGAGGGATCGGCGTCCGGTATCAAACAAATGGCGTCAGCTGTTATGATAATTTTCTGGATGGCGGCGGTGACTTGTGAGTGCAGCGCCCCAATAGCGGTCATTACGGTCTGCAGCGACGGCATATCTGTCTCTCGCTCCATCTCCTCTCACAAAGTGACAAAGCAGATCTTTTTACCCCCCCGGAGGTCGACTACTCTGGTGCAACAGGTCCAAACAGGGCCGACCCTAACAGTGGGCGCTCGTCAATGACGCGGTCTCAGCACCAGCGCCGCCAGCGAGGATCCAAGCCCGCCAGCCCAGGGGGCCCAACAGGGCCACAGGGCAACGGACCCCCGCCCACAGCTACCGGCGCGTCTCGCCGCCGTATCCGTGCAGTCCACCCGGCCACCACACCACCATCCAATCCGATCAGGATATTCTTCCACTTCGGGCGACCGGACGCCGTCCTGGTCTCGCAGCCGATGTTGTTCAACTCCAACCCGGATGGGTTAGAAAGCGAGGCCCCGGCTTCCACACTGGGCTAGGCCGAAAACAAAAACACGGCATAACTTCGGCTGACGAGCAGATGGAAATCTCGGGATTGCATCATCAATCTCAGCAACCCTTCAGCCATACGGGAGTCTGGTTCAAATTCAGGATAAGTATCAGGATTTATGAGCTTCTGGGGGAGGTTAGCGGAGCCGGGAGCCTATGCGGCCATCTTGGTTTCCAGCGTAGCTCCTCCTGATGGCGAGACTTTTTGGTGCACAATGTGTTGACCAAGGTGCTTTCTATAGGCAAGGAACTGCCAGTGTCCTTCCCATTGGAAGACAGGCTATTGGACGACTATCTCCCCAAGAAAGCCATATCTCTCACATACCGTAAAGTTCTTAACAATTCACCTGACCCCCTTGATAAAGTGCGTACAAAGTGGTGTTCTGATTAGGGCCAGCTTTACGACAAAGAGTGGATGGACCCTCTGGTGTCGCCCCGTTAAGTTGTAATTCGCTTCCTGTTCAAATTGATCCAACTCAAGCTATTGCATGGGGCCTATTACACTAGCTCGGTATTGGTTAAAATGGGCCTTCTGGCATCTCCGATAATTCCCTGTGGATGTGGCCACATGGGTACCTATTTGCACGAATGGTTAGACTGCCCGATTCTTCAAGTCTATTGGAGGGGCGTTATAGCTGCTGTAACTCAGACTTGCTCTAAAGAGATGGAGGCCACTCCGAAGTTGTGTCTCTTGAATATCTGGGATGTCACTGATCTGTCTAGGCTAGGACAGCTGTGGGTCACTTTGGGATGCATGGTTGCAAAGCACAACATCTCCAGAACCTGGAGGGGAGGGGTTAATTTGAAATGTTCTGATTGGGAGTCCGATATGGACTGATGCATGAAGGCTGAGAGAGTGGTATACGAAAGTAGAGGTTGCCCGGGTAAATGGATGAAAATTTGGACCCCCAGAAACAAGAGTAGAGGTTGGCTGTGTGCTCCTTTTACTGACACCTCTCCATTTGCTGTCGATAATGAAACATTGTAATTATGCATTGCTAGATTATCTGCAAATAAGAATTCTCCAAGCAGGCTCCACTCTGTAATGCTTTTGGTAAAATTCATAATTATTTTGGTCGTCCACTTTTCATTTATTTTTCTTGTGTCTTTTAATGATGGTTTGTTTTGCATTTGGTTGATTTATGTGATTTTTATTGATTAGCTTTTTTCAATAAATAGATTTTTTTTAAAGTATCATACAAGGGAGAGTTACTATCATGCCAAGAGTGACTCATGATATGTCAAGAAATACCACCATTATACAATTTCAAGTATCACACATTAGAGGGGACCATCATGATATGAATGTGCAGAGTATGCCAAGAAATATCACCGTAAGCATGTTAAGATTAAGATTAGCACAATCCTAAAACAAAAAACCAGTGCATGCTGATATTTGCATCAACACTTTTGTAAGATTACTCAGAAATGTTGACAGACTCATTATTGGTGTATGTTTTTGTTTGCCCCATCAATCAGTAAGCCTTGGTGCTTGGAGGTGCTCCACTCCTGATGCCAATTCTCACCAGAACAGTGGGCTGCATACAAGGTACCAGACAGGTGCTCTGACTGGTTTGGACCTTTCCATGACTAGTTGGTTCAATTAGCAGCCATCCAAGTGACTGACTCATATGTCTTGCAAATTCATACATGAAAGAGGAACTACTCCATATGTCATGACTGACAGTGTAGGAAAGTGCTCCTTTTTTTATGGTCATCCCCACGTTTTGCTCCAAAATGCTGATGGTTATGACTCCGATTGTGCACTTGCGCCTGTGTTCTCTCCTAAAACTGTTATGTTCTACTTGGTAATCCCAAATTGGCAGAAGTTTATCCCCGTATAGGTCCCTAGTATATTGAACAAGGGGTACCAAGGACATTGGTACGAAAGGGGTCCCTGGGGCTGCAGCATGTGTTTGTGCCACCCTGGGTGACCCATACAACCTACTGGCAGCAGGCCTGCCATTGCAGACTGCATGAGCAGTGCAAACTATTTGAACTCGCCTGTGCCCTCAACATGTGTGGCACAGTCATATACACTGCCTTTAATGTCTGTATCCCTTTCTAAAATCCAGTTTGTTGGGGCAATCGAGTACCCCTCATTAAAACACACCTCATTACTTTACAGGCTTTCCCAATGATGAAGCTTTAAAGTGGCAATAATTCGAAGAACTAAAGATTTGACAAAGGACAAAGGCAAGTATTTCTGTCACTTTTGTTAGACCTCCTTTCTAGGATATATTTCACAGGAAACAAGCAAATGACGTATATATTTCCCTGACAGGAATACATGCAACAATTCCGGCCCCGCTCCTGACTTCTTGCAAACTTTATCGAGGATGATTACAGTTATCTTGAGATACTTTGCCCAAAACAGGGTCCTAACAGTGCACTATGATTTTCAGTTAGGTGAATTTAACACACATATTGTTTTTTTTCTTAAACAGACACAACCATGTCCAGGTCCTGATGAAAACCCCATAATGGTCACGGGGTTTGAAACGTTTTGACCTCAGTGTCCGGGACAAGACACTTGCAGTGTGTCTTGGGAGAGAATTGACAGAAATAGGGTTCTCCTTCTGACTACACTTGAAACTACAGTTCCCAGAGCTGCACACATTGGCAGGAGACAATAGACATTTAGCTCTTAAAACTTTTTCATTCTCCGCCCAGGTGTGTTTGTCTTTTCCAGTTAAGGACTGGTTTCTCATGTCTTTAAATGCATCTGTCAAGAGATGTATATACGTGACACATCTGTTGTTTTTGCATAATTTGTGTTGAATGTTTAAAAGTACTTATATTTTCATGTTGCCCTTTATAAAGACATGATTACAATGCATCAAACATTTTTCTAAATGTGATAAAGAAAAGTGAAATAAATCACATGGGCTTGTGTATAAGAAACATCGGCTCGTTTTCTGTGTAAAGATTTACAGAGTACTAATGCAACTAGATACTCGATTTGTATACAATGTAATTGTGGTCCTATCTAGTTGGCGTAAGGACCCAAGCCTTTTTCAATTTATTAGTTTAATGTATGTAAGGCACCCCTAAGGAAGGCCTCCTCAGCCCAGGAGCTAGGGTGCATTATATTTAAGGTGTGGACATGTAAACGCAAGCCTATATTTGCCTTATCCTGCTTTCAAACCCAGGAGTCTACATTCGCTTCGTTTGTTCTCTATTCACCCAACCCCTGGTTCTTATGTGAATTATTCTCAACCTCGGAATCAGCTTACAAATCATTTGGCCACCTTCTTAAATCACTTGACTTACACCAGAAAGGGATGTATGTCATCATAACGCATGCTTTTACTACGCATGCCTTTACAACGCAGGTTTTACAATGCAAGTCGTTACAACGATTTGCGTTGGGGAGCGCTGGATAGTGGAATAGTTTAATTTACTATTTCAACTCCAGTCCCCGTGGATAGTAGGGAAGGTTTTGGATAGTAAATTAAATTATTCCCTATCCTGCAGCGCCCCCAGCACAATTCGTTGTAATGTCTTTCGTTGTAAAACCTGCATTGTAAAGGTACTGCGTAGTGAAAGTTGCGTCGTAAAGGATGTTTCCCCCAGAAAGTGGACATTTAGCTCCTCCATTCTTGACTACGTAATATGCAGCTTTGACCTCTTTGGGAAAATGCAAACCCTGAATGTTAAAAGCACAAAAGAAAGTGATCACTCAATTCTGTTTTTGGCAACTGAGATCCCTTTGCAATTATTTGATACATGGTCCCTATGTCATCAAAATGGACCCGTAGAAGTCGATTAAAAAAATGGGCGGATAAAATAGAACTCTAAATCAATTTCAAAAATGAATTCTGCTATCATTACTGATCAATCGAAGCACAATTACCGACCCAATAACAGTCTACGAGGAAACGGTTACCAAGATAGTGGTCTCTCTGACCGGCCGCACAGCCAGGCGGGGTAAACGTAGGGTTTGCTCAGTCCTAAAGCATTCAGACTGTGTAACTTCTAATTTAAACAACTTGATTAGACTGCAATTTTTAAAATACTCTGGAGCCAGACAGAAAGAGATCGCAAAGCTGAAAAAAGCGCGCCAACGACAGAGGGAAAAAATCAGACGTGCACAAAATGATAAAAACTGGGTAAATATTCAAACTGCAGTAAATCGAAAAAATTGTAAGGAGTTCTGGAGGATAGTAGCAGAAGCAACAGGCACAAGGAAAACTCTCTACTCTTCTTCAGTTCTCCCTTCAGAGTGGGAAAAGTATATCTTTGAGCTTTATAAACCACATTTTTACGGCTTGGCAAAACCAATACAACCTTGGCTCAGAAAGGATGAAAAACTACATGACATGTTAGCACCATCAGCGAAAGAAATAGCACTACACATAACAACAGCAATATCAACTGCAGAAACGGGCCCAGATAAAATCTCCATTAAAGTTCTTCAAAGTAATCCAGAAGACTAGAGCAACTTCACGGTCTCTTTATTCTCCCAATGTCTCTCCACCAGGATAATCCCAAAAAGATGGGAGGGGAGCATTGTGGTTCCCATCCTGAAAAAAGGATCCCGACTGTCACCCAACAACTACTGACAGATAGGCCTACTGGACGCTACTGGGAAGATTTTTGCAACATGCGTATTGGAATACCTAAAAGATTGGGCATTTTCCACTGGAGTGATACCAACGACTCAGGCTGGCTTTCGACTAAAGCAGGTTGTTTACTGTGTCTTTGTTGATTCAACCACTGCTTTTGATCGTGTATACAGGCTAAACCTTTTGTCTAAGTTACTGAAGCTTGGACTACCTAATGACCTGCTTACCATAATTATGGCATTACACTCTGCATCATGGTGTAAAGTCCAGCTGGGGGGCGAAAAGTGTTTGACAGGGCATATTGTGACGAAGAATGGCCTTAAGCAAGGCTGTGTCCTAGCCCCCATTCTATTTTCCCTTTATATAGGTGACCTCTCAGAGTGTTTACAAACAATTAATCATTTTCCACCACAAATACCTTCAAGCGATATGCACATTTTATTGTAAACCGACAATGTAGCAATCATGGATCTTACTCCAATAGGCTTACAAAGAAACCTTTTTGCCCTAAATCAGTATGCCAAAGAAAATGTTCTTACACCAAACACCTCTAAAACTAAAGTTCTTCCCTTTAGAGGGAGAAAGCACTGCTTTCACTACAACGGGACATTAGACGGTAAGCCTCTAGAGATTGTTAAGGAATATGCTTAATTGGGAAGAATATTTCTACAGACCTTACAAAATTCTTCCCATCTGGGGCATATCAGTCTAAAGGCAGATGCCCACGTCGGCGGATTATTGAGATAGTACTCATCCTTAGGGAATAGACAGTTTGCACCCATGGTCGAGGTCTACTGTTCAAAAATACCACCAATTCTAACTTAAGCCTTAGAACATATTCCGATCAAGGCATGGTACCGACTAAATGTAAAAGAAGGGATTCTATTACGTAAACTGCTAAGAGTCAGTCAGTTTGTCCCTGTCCAAGCAATCCACTTGGAGTTATCCATAGTCAGTGCGTACGTAAAAGCTATCACAAATATACTTCGCTGGGCTTATAATCTCCTAACCCCAGACCTAGGGTCTATAAGGCATATTCTAAAGCTGGAGACTTTTAGAGATGAATCATCTCATCATACTTTTTAATAAGAACTTAAGTAGAGACCTTACTCAGTCGGTTGCCCGATTGCACTTTTGAAATCTATGACTTCTTCACACTTGAAGCTTTATTTAAAGAACCTGACTACAAGAATAAGCTACGAGTCGGGTGTAGACCATTGTTCATAGCTAAAACACTTTGCACACTTCTGAGACAGTCTACAATATATAACTCTGCAACAATACATATGCTTATCATTAGAGCATAGGGTCTGACGCGCCATAATTTTAATGAAGCTGGGGAATCTTCCCTTAAGAACCCAGACTCTTAAATGGGATAAATCGGAAAGTTCCACAGAAATGTGTTATTAGTTAGACCAAACTCGACTCTGGTAGAGGTTCGGCATCGGCATATAAAGCCTATATGTTTTAAACATAATCTCCACCCTGCAAAAAGCTAAATTGAGTCTTGTAAATCACCGCTTGATGAATTTGCTTGTTATACCCTGTATACATTTTTTAAAACATTGTTTTTTAATTGTTTTAACGTCTGAATAGTATAACTGTTTTGCTGTCTATTAATCATGTTTTTGTTGACTTCAGGCAAGGTCTAAATCAAATTTAATATTACAATTGTTGTTAAATCACTCACTCATCAGGTTCTCATCATTTCAGCCATCCTCCTCTTCACTATTCCCAAAGTTTGGCTTATCATACACTATCCAATATGGCTCCCATATCAGTCCTTTATCCCTCTCCCTTCCACATACACAAGCAGTGAAAAAGGACTATCCACCTGAACACTAGAACTAGAACTGAAACAGGACTTCTCACAGCCTATCTAAAAAGCAGTCCTCACGTGCACTTCATTTTTGGCAGTAATCTTGAAGTGGCTCCCACCTTTTTCTGTCCTGAACCTCTGCTACTTTCTCATTTTCTCCTCCCCACTTATGACTCTAATCAGGAAACCACCCTAAATCAATAGGTTGAATCCCATTATGCCCCCCGCAGGACACAATTCGTTCAATGTCAATTATCCTCCAGATCTAACCAAAAATGCAACAGAAACTTTCATATATAAAATTCTCAAACTGAATATAGAAACACTTATAATAGACCCCTACTTTCACATCAATAAGGGTACAATACTTAATGACCTTATCTTCTTCACCAGTCATCATGCTCAGTGGAAAAAAGGCACTATTATCATACTCAAGACTACCTCCACCAAGAAAATGCCTCATGGCTATAAACTTTCCATCTCACCCTCACTTGTGTACAATGCGGATGCCTCTGTCTCCATCAATAATAATGGCACTGTGTTCATTCAGTCTTCTAATCACACGTTGGAATTCTTTTGACATTCTCTTCCCTTACTTCAAGGTCAAGCTAGACATTGATATAACCTCACTCCTCTTATCCCAACTCCCCACGTATTCCCTTCCTAGTGGTAACCACTTCTCACCCAATCCCTCCTCCACCTCATCCCACTACTCTCCAATGGCAGACACCTACTCTCCCTACCTTGTTGTCTCTGCATATCAGAATACAACCTCTGCATTTGAGGGCCAAGACCCTGCCCCAAACCATCACTCTGTCAATTATCCTACTGATCCAGCGGGCTATAGAAAATATATCATAAACTACGCTACCCAACTTCATAACCTATAAACTAAATTCTATACTAAATTTGGACCCATTTATAAGCCTGATATACTTTGGGCCTACTGAATCAGGTGGTCAGAATAAATCTATATACACATTATCTACAAACTATATACATATTTATACATTTGCAGAAAGAATATTGTCATTAGAATAAAACTATACCATTTAAATGACCACCATAGGCGACGTGATCTAGCTAATAGTAACCTACACTTCTGAATGACCAAGACCAGCTTGTTTGTCAAAAGTAAGATTTTATTTACTAAATTATGGTATATAAGTTGAAAGTTTTATAAATGAATTTTATTAGCATTAAAGCAAGCATGATTGTAATGAAATATGAGAAAAATACAATTTAAGCAAGTGAATCAAATTTAAAGTAAATATATAAAGTTTAGCATTTCTAAAACCTAATTCCCTAACTGAACTAAATAGATAGAAATTAAAGTAAAGTTCTTTGAGGATTCTTACGTGCTCCACGCAAAGTCCAGCAGCACATCACCCTCATCGGAAAGTCAGAAAGCAGCAGCCAGCCCAACCCTAAGGGCATGACTTTTTATACCTTTCTACGCTAACTAAACTAGCAAAGGAAAGTTTTCAGAAATCCTCGACGTCCCATTGGTTGAGAGTGACAAGTGACATGTCACCCAATTCTCAAAAAGTTCCATTAAATCATGTCTCATAAAGACCATTGTCTCTTCCACGTGAAGCCAGAAGCTTCCTGAGATTGCAACAAATGTATTAAGTCATTCTCGCAGCGTCCATAGACTTTCAATACGACTTCCGCGGATGCCAAGTTAAGGACTGACAAAATGTTCACTTTCGACCTTGGCCATGTCCGACAGAATGATGTCAGCTCATCAGTTTTTTTGCTTTGTGAATGCAGCTTCAATAAACGCTTTAATTCAGAATGGGCGTCTCGTGACTTTCTGCAGAATTATATGTCAGCTCTTTTTCTGCGGTTCAAATGACTAGGCCCAAAAGCAGGCAACTTATGATTTCTAATATAAAACAAACACAAGAAAAGTATTAATGTAAGAAATAATGTAGATTCTGTATCCACCCCTTGGTTCACTAATTATTTAACCCACCCAATTAATCAAAATGTTACCTAGCCTTTGCAAACGAATAAAGCAGCGTTTATATCTACCAGTCTCCGTTATTCCATGAGACCCATATGCACCTAGAATAGTAGAAATGACAACACACAGACAAGGAAAAGCAAAATAAGCACATGCTTCTTTTAAGTTTGCAGCAGTTAGTAATGACAAAAACGAAAACAATAATTTATTTTATTATTTTGCACGAACAAAAAGATGCAACATTTATGCACGTTTATGAGCACACTTGTTAGTCCCCCCACGTGTAAAGTTTAATCTAAGTTGTATTAGCACGACATATCACAAATCATTAATATTTTTATTCATGTTATGGAAATGTGACTTTGCGAGTTTAAACAAAATTTTGTTTTCTATCTCGCTCCATCAACTCCCTCATCTGGTGATTAACAAATCACCACACCAGCACTCAAAATTTTGGTAAATTAAATTTTTAAGAAATCGATTCAAATTCATTTGTATCAGTAAACCTAAAAGTCTGTTTCTGCATAATCTTTGCAATTAACATGACGCTCTCTATGTAACTCCTGTAATTCAATCTCCCTTTCTTCTTCTTTTCTGAGTTTATAGATTCTTTTCTTTTCTTTCAACTGTTTCTTTCTTTTATGTAACAAACAACCTAATTTGGTCAAAATAAAAATGAATACTATTATAATCAAAGGTGCCAGAATCTTGCCAAGAATTGAACTTCCGATATTATGAAACCAGTTTTTAATTGTTTGAAACCTTTTTGAAAGTTTCCCTGTAAAATCATCTTCTTCTAAAGGAATTATCTCTGAATGCATTTGTGTAATATTCTTAATATACATTTCAATATTCTTACTTTCATCAGGTATATATGTACAGCAATGTTGAACATGTAAAATGCCACAGACTCCTCCCTCTTTTGCTAGGAGTATGTCTAGAGCAAGTCGGTCTTGAATTACCATAGATCTAATTGCAATAACTTCAACATTCACTAATTGAAACCCATCAGCTGTGTCAGTTGATAATCTATCAACTATAGTGGACAATTTTCTGATTCTCCCTGCATTTAAGGTTATACCAACAAAAGGTATTACAGCTTGAAAAATATCTCCCAGAATTTCAGTAAAAGTTTCTCTTTTAGCTCTATTTATATAATTATGAATTTTAAACAATCCTTCTGAATCTCTGTCAACATGAAACACTTTAGGAAAAAACAATTCCCACATAACAAGTTCCATACCAGTGGTCTGGAAGGTTGTAGTAGGCTTTGTCACCACAAACAAAATAAATCCCAGGAAAGATAGGATCTTTTCCACCTTTAAATCCCCAACCTCCCATAATCTGATAAGTATCTTCACAGTTACTTGCACCTACAAAATAATTATCAAAAAGTGTATTATCTCTTCTAATGCAAAGCTTTCCACTAACTGGTTTGTCTATGTGAATTGCAATATTTTCAAGCATTTTACCATTTAACTTCTCATCTTCTTTCTGCCAGAAAGCAGTTTTAGTCTGCTTGACTAATTCATTCCTCTTATAAATTGCTCTTCTCTCCTCAACCATATTCAAAAATTTCTTTCCTTCAGCACTTAATTTACATGTTAGATTATTCTTGTAAGCATACTCATATGTGAGTTCGTTAGTAACAAGGAAATATTCTCTCATTTGTTTTGCTTTCTTATGCTTATTTAAAGCATTATCAATCTTAACATTAGCAAAAATCTCATCATAATTTGAATAGTAATATTCTAAACGTCCAGTTTGATAAAATAAACTAGTTAATACACTACATGTTACAGCATAAGTGAGAGGAAGCATATTATATGTTACTCCCTCAGAAACAGAAGCAGGTAATTTAACACAGACATAGCAGTCTTTTGCATCCATTACCTTAACATATTCACTCAATAGCTTTGTAAATGTATTACTTGAAAAATCACCTATTGATTTATCTTGATGAATGTTAGGCTGATGATCAATAACTTTTGCAGATGCACTATGTTTAGTTTGGCTAACCAGAGCTTTGCTTGTTATGTTAACTTTGTGTAATTCTCTATTCATTTCTAAAGGGATAATCACAGCTAGAACCAACCAGAGCAGAACTAAAATGAGCAGACATACCAGAGTCATCTTACAGCATCTTTTAAAAACAGAACACTTTGAAGTGCTCTCCTTAACATAAGGCATTTTTGGTTAATTTTAGCCTCAAAATAAAAATAAAAATAAATTTTAAAATTTATATACACCCCCCTTTTAAAATATATTTTTCTTTTATAACCCTAAACAAGATTTCTTCGACCTTATGTCATACATAAGTTTTCTTCAACTAAACAGTTTTTCTTCGACCTTGTGTCAACTAACAAATTTTCTTCAGCCTTTTGCCAATTTATTAATTCTGTACTTCAATCATTGTCACTAATTTCTTGGATTTCGTTTTCTTCTTCACTACTATCATATATGTCAATAACAGGTGGAATTACTAAGTAAGTCCACTCAGGAGACTTGTATTTTTGGTTTGGTCTTATTATTCTCTTCCCTTTTCTCGATATCACTTCAATTTTCCTTCCAATTCCAACTTCTTTTCCAGGACTCTTTTGACTACTGATTTCTTCAATTTGTTCTATTGGCTTTTTGACCAGTCTGACTCTCAATCTTCCACCTGGCCAGTAGTCTGCTTTTCTCACGTACTTCTTCTTTGGGTCAGAATTATTTGATTCTGACTTCCAAGTCCTTTTCTTTCCGTTTTCACTTCCACCTTCCACGTCACTTTCTTCAGTTTCGTAGTCTGAAATTTCAATTGACTCAGGAACCTCTCTATTCGGCAATTTCACTCCTTCAGGAACTTCACTTTGTCTTCCATCACTGGTACTTGGTAATTCGTTCTCCTCCTCTTCCTCAATTACCTCCAACTTCCCAGATTTCGGATTTTTGTTCCTTACTTCAGAGTTTGTTCTCTGCCTTTCGATACTCTCCTGGTCTGAAACTTCTTTTGGTTCAGCTTCTTTGTCTTCAATAGAGACAACCGAATCCTCAGTTATCTTTCCCTTTAACAGATTCTCTTCACCTTCAGAATCTATTTCAATTATTTCTAAGTCTTTTCTTGTCAGATTTCCATTCACTGGCACAGTTTCCAGATGTCGACTTTCTTGTCGATCTTCAGAATCTGGAATTACTTCACCTTCTGTTTTGTCTTCTGCTTCAGAATCAGAATCATCTGTGGTATCACTTTCAATATCAGAACTCTCAGGAGTTGGTACTGGAATAGTATGACTAGGATGTATCCAACGTTTCAATCCTCTGCACTTTACAGCATTAGTAGTGATCAAAATTATCTGCCTAGGTTTCTGCCATCTAGGAGCTAGACAATTCCTTCTCCGATGTACTTTCGTTCTGACCCAATCGCCAGGTCTCAGATCATGAGTCAAAACTTTTTCATTTGATTGAGCTTCAGTTCCCACCTGATTAGACACAGAAGTTACCATATCAGATAACCTTTTACAGTAATCCAAAATTGCACTGTCATTTATGCTCAACAGTTTACCTACAGGTACAAAAGCTTGTCTCATAACTCTTCCCATTAAAATTTCATGAGGACTCAAACCTGTCTTTTTATCTGGTGTACTTCTTAATGACATCAAAACAAGTGGAAGAGCATCTGTCCACTTAATACCTGTTTCAAGACACATTTTTCCAATTCTGTTTTTAATTGTTCCATTTATTTGTTCAACTACACCTGATGCCTCTGGTCTGTATGCACAGTGTATTTTCTGCTCAATGCTCAAAGCTTCGCAAATTAATTTCATTAGTTTGTTATCAAAATGGCTTCCTCCATCACTCTCAATAGTGACTGGAAAACCGTACCTTGGGATGATTTCTCTGAGCAATAGTTTTGCTACTGTAATTGAATCACAATGTCGTGTAGGGAAAGCCTCTACCCATCTTGAGAATAAGCAAACAATTACAAGCACATATTTCAAACAATTGTGTAAGGGCATTTCAATGAAATCCATTTGTAATCTGGTAAAGGGACCACCTTCTCGACCAATTATTCCTGTCCCCACCACTGATTTTCTGTTTGGATTCATTTGTTGGCATGACAAACACCTTTGACAAAAAGATTCAGCAATAGTTCTAAACTTAGTATTGAACCATGTTTCTCTGAAAAGTCTGACCATAGAATCTCTTCCTAGATGTGCTGGACCATGATATAATCTGGCCATATCAGCAATCAAACAATTTGGTAAGACTACTCTGCCATCTTTGTAAACCCACACTCCATCTTCTTCACGTGGTCTACAATCTGATCTTAACCATAGGTCTTTTTCTTCATCTTCTGCTTCATTTTGTAAGTCTCTAATCTCATGCCATGTTTCTACAACAGTTGTTAGCATTAATGAATTTGAATCAGTTTCTTTACTCCTCTCCCGATTATATGAATAATTTTTCCTTGCGCAGTACTTTGCTGTTTCATCTGCGAAGGCATTTCCCTTGGAAATATAATCAGTTCCTCTAGTGTGCGCTGCACATTTGACAATGGCAATTTCTTTTGGTAATTGTATTGCTTCAATTAATCTCCTAATGAAAACTGCATTTTTAATTGGTGATCCTGTTGATGTCATGTATCCTCTCTGTGACCAGAGTTGTCCATAATCATGCACAACTCCGTACCCATACTGACTATCAGTAATGATGGTAACTCTTATATCCTTTGATATTTCACATGCACGAATTAAAGCAATCAATTCAGCCACTTGTGCTGAACGAATTCCTTCAAGACATGATGCTTCTTCAACATCTACGACTGTACAAACTGAATATGAAGCTTTCAAGACACCTCCTTCGGATCTTAAGCATGAGCCATCTACAAAGTAGACAAAATCCGATTCAGACAAAGGTCTGTCTTTGATGTCTTTTCTTGGTTTAGTGCAGAATTCCATGACATCTAAACATTCATGTTCTGTCTCAATGTCATCAACAATTTCAGAATCAGGCAGTAATGTAGAAGGATTCAGATTCAAACATCTTGAAATCGAAACATTATCTGCTCCCAGTATGATTTTCTCATACTTTGTCAATCTGCTACTTGTTAAATGTTGAGTCTTACCTCTTGTCAGTAATATTTCAACTGAATGAGGCACAAAAACTTTCACAGGAAATCCCATAATGATTCCTTCACTTTGTTCAAGGCTGATACTTGTAGCTGCAACTGCTTTCAAACAACCTGGTAATGCTTTTGCAATTGGATCAAGAACTGCAGAGAAGTATGCAATAGGTTTCTTTAAATTTCCATGTCTCTGAATTAACACAGATAATGCACATCCTTCTCTCTCACTGCAATACAGTTCAAAATCTTTCTCATAATTTGGCATACCTAAAGCAGGAGCTTGGCATAAGCTCTTTTTCAAGTTCTCAAAAGATTCCATCTCAGCATCATTGAGAATAATTGGATCTTTTACATCTGATTTGGTCAGTCTTTGTAGTGGTTTTGCAATTACTGAAAATCCACTTATCCATTGTCGACAGTAACCTACCATTCCCAAGAACATTCTGACTTGTCTTTGTGTTCTTGGTGGTAACATTGCCTGAATCATTTTTATTCTCTCTATTGTTACTTGTCTTTTTCCTTTTGCAATTCTGTGACCAAGATATTTTACTTCTTGTTTGCAAAACTGTAGTTTCGCTGGGGACACTTTATGTCCTTCTTCTGCAAGGCGATTTAACAGAATTATTGTGTCTGTTACACAATTTTCTCTTGACTTTGCAGCTATCAGTAAATCATCAATATACTGCACTAGCGTAGACCTACCTGGTAAATCTAGGTCTTCTAATGATCTTTTTAACAGTTCGTTAAAGATTGAAGGACTTTCTGTATAGCCCTGAGGGATTCTTGTCCATCCGAGGGTTTTACCTTGGAATCTGAAAGCAAATATTTCATAACTGTCTGGATGTAAGGGAACAGTAAAGAATGCATTGCAAAGGTCGATGACTGTATACCATTCAGCATCATGTGGAATCTGAAATAGAATTACTGCTGGATTTGGAACTACAGGACAACATGAAACAACAATTTGATTAACCTTTCTCAAATCTTGTACGATTCTAAATGTTCCGTTAGATTTTTTAACTCCCATAATTGGTGAATTACAAAAGCTACTCTTCATTTCCTTTAATACACCTTGTTTGATTAATTTTTCAATTATAGGTGTAATACCTTCAATTGTTTCTGTTTTCATTTTATACTGTGGAGTGTTTGGAAATTCTATTCCCTGTTTCAATGTAATCTTTACTGGATCTACGTTTTTCATCAGACCCATCTCATTTCCACTAAAATCCCATATTTCGGATTTCACTGTTTCTTTGAGTTCTTCAGGTAGATCTTTTTCTTCAAATGCAGGAAACAATTTTGTTTCTTCTGCTTCCATCATCATCATTGTCATCCTGTATAAACCATCTTCCTCCATTGTTTGTAACTCAACTCCATCAGGAGAACAATATATTCTGCAATTCATTTTACATAGGATGTCTCTGCCTAATAGATTTACTGGACTACTATTACAAACCACAAATCTGTGTTTATCTTTGTAGTTTCCAATTTCAACTGGTACTGGATCAGTTAAGTCAGTTTTAATTTGTTGATTACTTACTCCGACAACTTGGATGGTATCCCCTGAGAGAGGTAGGTTTTCAATTTCCACTGATCTAACAGTAGAACGGGTAGCACCAGTGTCCACTAGAAAAGTGATGTCTACATCATTAACTTTCCCGTTTACATAAGGACCAGACTGGTCAACCTCAAGAGTGGCTCCAACAACACACTCTTCCTCCTCTCTCGGGCACCGTCAGCAATAATCATCAGAATCGCTGTCTTGACTTTCTGTTAATAAGAATTGTTGTGAAGCATTTTGCATTTGAACCCTTTGCTGCTTTTGCTGTTTCTGTGGTTTTATTACCTGTTCACTTCCCTGAAATCCCACGTTTGGATTATATTTTTGAACTCCCCCACAATTCGGAAAAGGTGGTTGTGGCAATTGGTCTTGACGATTATTCACCTGTTGTTGTTGCTGTTGCTGTAACTGTCGCTGAATATTAAATTCGTTTAACCCCTGTTGCATCTGTAGCTGTCGCTGCAGGTCAACACCATTCTGCATCTGTGGATTCAATAAGGGATTCTTTAAGTTTTTAGGAGGATGAGGACACTCGTCCCTCCAATGTCCAATTTCGCCACAATTAAAACAAGGTAATCTTTGCTTCAGTTCCTCAATCTTTGGGCTAAATTTCTTTGGGAAATTATTACCTTTAAACTTTCCTTGTATCTGGTTTGTATTTCCAGTTTGAACAAAATTAGTGTTCTTATTTCCCATGCTGGCAATCTGTTGCTCAGCCACCTTTACCTGAGCCCACATGGCTTTCTCCTTCAGCTTCTTCTGTTTTACTTCTATTTCATCGCTACAATATTTTGCTTTTCTTAGAATATCATCTACAGATAGTGATTGCCATCCGACAATACTAGTTCTGATCATTTCTCCAATTTCAGGTTTTAGTCCATAAACAAATCTATAGACAAAATGACTCATGTCTTTTTCATCTAATTTTTCATAACCACTGTATTGTTTAAAGATTAACAGTAGTCTTTCATAAAAAGAATGAACTGATTCTTTTGTTTCCTGTTCTGTTCTTTCTATTTTAACCCAATCGACTTCTTTGGGTGGAATTTTGTTTTTCATCCAAACAATTACCTTTTCATAAAAATCCATTACAAGTGGATTAGGAGCACCTGTTTCTTTAATTCGCTCAGGTTCTGCTTTTGGCCAACTAATCGATATTTTGCATTCTGTCCAAAGATCAGATGGAACAACAATGTCAAAAAATCCATCTAAATCAATCCACAGAACTTTTGACACTTTGATAAACCTATCGACTTGCCTGTACCACTCAACTGGTTTTTCCCTCAATTTTGGAAAGTCATTTGTAAATAACAGAATGTCCTGTCTCGACCACGGGATATGAACATATCCTCCACCTGCAACTTCTCTCATTGGAAATTGTTTTGACAATTTATCCAATCTTTCATCTTCCTTCTTTTTCGTCCATTTTACTCTCCATTTATTCAGTTCTCCTAGCTTTTTGATATATACAATCAAATCTTTAATATGAACTATTCTTCCCATTGAGTTCAAACTCTCAATGTCACTTTCTGAAAAATCTAATCTGTAATGTTTTGCAAAATTCTTTTGTTTACTTACATCGATTTCAAGTTCTGCTGCTAGATCCTCTAGTTGATCATATTTATTTTTCGTTTTCCACTGAATGCTTTTGCAAATGAACAGTAATTCATCATCCCGATAGTAATTTAAACTATCTGGACCAATTGTTCCAATTATTAATTCTTCGATATTCGCTTTTAATTTGGCCACATCTAGTTTTGGTGTGGTTACCCTGATTTCAGGACTCCCTATATCTGATACAGCACCCATAGGTGTTTTTGGAGATAAATCCTCATTAAAGGTTAAATCAGGCATTCTCGATTTAGAAGTGTTTATTTCAGATAAATCTGAATAAAATTTTTCAGCAGCCTTTTGAATTTCTGTATTTAAAGGAATAGTTAATCCAGTTTTGTTTGTTTCCCTTTGGTCGAATATAGGCTGAACAGGACCAATTGTTACTGGAACTGTCACAGCTTCCATGCCTTTTGTCATTCTTTTTATTAGTTCTTCTTTAGATCTTAAATATTCATTATAATCAACATCTTCAACATTTCTTGTCTCTCTTGTATAATCTTTTGGAGGTTCCCTTACTCTTGGAGTCATTGAAAAATGTCTACCTTCATTTCGAACATTCTCGAATTCTGGTCTTCTAGGAGTTTCATTGATTTCACAATTATTTGGATAAAGTTTAGGAGCTTCATTAATTGGAGGTGCACTCGGTGAAGTTTCAGTAGAAACCACCGGAGTAGACCATGACCTAGGAGGTCTCAAAGGCTGATTAGGCTGATTCTTTCTAGCAGTTGTATATATTTCTTCCATAACTGCATCCTCAGATTCACTTTCCATAGATTTCCCTGTAGGAGTACCCATTACCATTTCATGAATTAAATACAATCCTTCACTCATGTTTCCCTGTCTCCACATTCTCAATCTATCTTCATGAGTTTCTCTTTTCCAAGATGGATTTTTAGAAGGTCTTTTAATTCCACTAGCTTCTCTTTGTAACTGATACATCTCGTCTTCCCACTCAACTAAAGCTTCAAATTGAGTTGGTCTCGGTTTTGGAACAAGAGCATTCATTTTCTCTCGTAAATTTCTTAAGACTCTTACATTAAATGAACCTTCATCAGGCCAAGTTAAAACACCGTCATTTTTAGTATAACGTTTCCAACTGTCGAACCATAGGACAGTATGATATCCATATTCACCTTCCATGTACGCTGCAGGTGTTTTATACTTATGAAGTAGTTTACCACCTCGCGTTTCGATTTTCTTGTCAGGTGAAAATAAATTCTTAAATTTCTGAAATAATGTTGTCTTTTTCTCAACATGTTTAAAATGATAACTCATTTTTAAGAGTTAAAACTAATTTATAATCGTTCGTAAAATTTTTCCGGGATGTTCCGTAAAACAACCAATCCGTGCGCGAAACACACCAACAAGCCAATGACAGTTGAGTTACGTCACTTTTCTGCTCCACCAATAATTTTGGAGTTTTTCCGAACGACCAATCAGCTCACAGGCCGTCAGAGACTCAAGAGCCAATCAGAATATAGTTTGTGACGTAGGTCACCCAATCCCAGCGCGGCTCTGTGACGTACACAGCAGCTGCGGTTTCTCGTTTCTCACTCCTGGCGCTTACCCCTCCTTCACAAAATCTTTTCACAGCGCCATTTTAAGGACACTTTTCAGTGTAAATTAATTTTTAACGATGACTATAAGGACAACATCTGTTCGTTTCACTATTAGGATAGTTTACATACATTCAAGTATCCACACTTCGGAATAGACGGCGCTATTCACACTAAGGATAATATTCAATTGTCAGTAGAGTAACCTTACCCCACCCTTCTAACACGTATAATTATGAACTCGCTTTGCTCTGAACCCACCGCGAAGTGAAAGTTCTAAGAGTTCCACTTGAACATAAAATACAATTCAAACTCGCACTTTCATACGGAAAATTCCCTGATTTCAAACACACATGAAATCTGTACAGGACTCTCACCTGTTTATAGAAATCATGCACCGTTAGCAAAATAACGACGTTATCCGTACAGGGCTCTCACCTGTTTATAGATATGAAACATGTACCCGTACAGGACTCTAACCTGTTTATAGATAATCATGCACCGACGCTAATTTACCCTTCACTCAAGCTCGGATATAACTAATACTTTTATCACAGTGAGTTTTATGGAAGGCGCTTTGTCCCTATTCTCATGCTGCTCTAATTTCTTAGAAAACCCTCACTATACAAGATTCAGACCTAGCCCTAAAACTGTGCTGCTCGGCGACAACACTATGGTACACGGCGATACCTCTTGTGATACTCGGCGATATCACTACAAACAGAACAGATGGCTTGCGTGACTAATTTCTCGCCACACAATCTATACCGGTATAGCTTACAGATAGGCACGAAAAACGAACTTAACATGTGTTAAAACATCGATCCTATTTCCATACCATAACGCAACCCTTAGCAACCAACATATTACCTTGGTTACCTCAATTTCTGCTACCAGAGAATTGATCCAGCGGGCTATAGAAAATATATCATAAACTACGCTACCCAACTTCATAACCTATAAACTAAATTCTATACTAAATTTGGACCCATTTATAAGCCTGATATACTTTGGGCCTACTGAATCAGGTGGTCAGAATAAATCTATATACACATTATCTACAAACTATATACATATTTATACATTTGCAGAAAGAATATTGTCATTAGAATAAAACTATACCATTTAAATGACCACCATAGGCGACGTGATCTAGCTAATAGTAACCTACACTTCTGAATGACCAAGACCAGCTTGTTTGTCAAAAGTAAGATTTTATTTACTAAATTATGGTATATAAGTTGAAAGTTTTATAAATGAATTTTATTAGCATTAAAGCAAGCATGATTGTAATGAAATATGAGAAAAATACAATTTAAGCAAGTGAATCAAATTTAAAGTAAATATATAAAGTTTAGCATTTCTAAAACCTAATTCCCTAACTGAACTAAATAGATAGAAATTAAAGTAAAGTTCTTTGAGGATTCTTACGTGCTCCACGCAAAGTCCAGCAGCACATCACCCTCATCGGAAAGTCAGAAAGCAGCAGCCAGCCCAACCCTAAGGGCATGACTTTTTATACCTTTCTACGCTAACTAAACTAGCAAAGGAAAGTTTTCAGAAATCCTCGACGTCCCATTGGTTGAGAGTGACAAGTGACATGTCACCCAATTCTCAAAAAGTTCCATTAAATCATGTCTCATAAAGACCATTGTCTCTTCCACGTGAAGCCAGAAGCTTCCTGAGATTGCAACAAATGTATTAAGTCATTCTCGCAGCGTCCATAGACTTTCAATACGACTTCCGCGGATGCCAAGTTAAGGACTGACAAAATGTTCACTTTCGACCTTGGCCATGTCCGACAGAATGATGTCAGCTCATCAGTTTTTTTGCTTTGTGAATGCAGCTTCAATAAACGCTTTAATTCAGAATGGGCGTCTCGTGACTTTCTGCAGAATTATATGTCAGCTCTTTTTCTGCGGTTCAAATGACTAGGCCCAAAAGCAGGCAACTTATGATTTCTAATATAAAACAAACACAAGAAAAGTATT
Organism: Lissotriton helveticus; assembly: GCF_964261635.1. Taxonomy (NCBI): domain Eukaryota; kingdom Metazoa; phylum Chordata; class Amphibia; order Caudata; family Salamandridae; genus Lissotriton; species Lissotriton helveticus. The sequence goes on from NC_136068.1 coordinate 271,074,350, forward strand.
AATGTAAGAAATAATGTAGATTCTGTATCCACCCCTTGGTTCACTAATTATTTAACCCACCCAATTAATCAAAATGTTACCTAGCCTTTGCAAACGAATAAAGCAGCGTTTATATCTACCAGTCTCCGTTATTCCATGAGACCCATATGCACCTAGAATAGTAGAAATGACAACACACAGACAAGGAAAAGCAAAATAAGCACATGCTTCTTTTAAGTTTGCAGCAGTTAGTAATGACAAAAACGAAAACAATAATTTATTTTATTATTTTGCACGAACAAAAAGATGCAACATTTATGCACGTTTATGAGCACACTTGTTAGTCCCCCCACGTGTAAAGTTTAATCTAAGTTGTATTAGCACGACATATCACAAATCATTAATATTTTTATTCATGTTATGGAAATGTGACTTTGCGAGTTTAAACAAAATTTTGTTTTCTATCTCGCTTCATCACTACCCAACCTACAAGTGAACCATCAACACTGCTCTCATTCAGGTTGAGAGCAACATCACTCCTAATCTGTGATACTACGATACAATACGTATAGTGGTTCCCTCTAACTATCTGTCACCCATCTATACAGATTAAACGTGCTCCCTTTTTGACAGTGCTACCACCAGACAAGAGCCCAACAGCAATCTATGCACCGCTAGACTCTATGACCAACTTCTTTCTTACCCCCATGCTCTACCTCAAAGTACCAACTCTTACCGAATTTCCATCACCCTTCTCCGGAACGCTCCCAATTCTCCTATCCACTGCCACAAACCGAGGACCTCTTCATCCTCTCTCAATATAATACACCATTCCCTCCAATCAAGTCAATAGTAACTCCAACCCCAATAGTACCTCTCTGCTCTATTCTACGCTCAATCCAAGATCCATTAATAAATGTACCTCTAACGAATCCCCGTCACACACTCATCTACCATTGTTACCAAAGCCTACCTTAAATGTTCGCTACTCAATTGCCGGTCAGCAGTGAAACACGCTGCTGACATATCAGACCTTATACTGAACCTGGACCTAGACCTCCTAATTATCTCCAAAACCTGGCTATATGAATCCTCATCCTCTATTCTAGACATCCTAGTTCCACCCAGCAGTGACATCATCCATCTGGACCACGCAGAACACTACTGGGGTGGATTATCTTGTATATATCAGACAAACCACTCAGTAAAATAGACACATACTACACCAATGTCCCCCTGTGAATATCTGAGGATCAATATCTCAACCAAAGAAAACTCAACTTGTACTCTGCACATAATCTTCCACTTCCCTGGAGATAATAATAACTTAATTGAACAAATCATTTCTAGAACATTCTTTACATCTAACAGATTTGCAGTAAAAATATTGTGGAGAAAAAATAGACTGAAAAAAATGGTGTCAGAAATGTCATCTACTGAAAAATTAAATGAAAACATAATGTGGCTTAATCAATTTGAAAAATGTTGTGCTTTATAAGACAAAAATGAGTGTTTCGGAGAAGGCGCAAAGGGACAAGCTCCTGCTAAAGTAACGGGGACCATTTATATTGAGGGGTAGAAGGGGTGGGGGACTAGTAAGGGTTTTATATGATTCAGGGAAGGGTAGGAAGGGGTTGGTAGGACTGAGATATGTTAAAGTTATGAGGTAGTTGGAGGCTTTTAAGGTTTAGGTAAGGGTAGCTTTACAGGATGGTAAGGGTTCTTTAGGGATCAGGTAAGGTTAGCAATGGAGAAAGTAGGTAATTTGTTGGCCCAGGGAAGGGTGGCATTAAGTAATAGTAAAGAGTTTTTAGGACAGTTAGCATTAAACGGGTGGAGGATTTTAGGTTGCTGGGATGGGAGTGAGAAAGGGTAGTTAGAGGGTTTTAGGGTTCAGGGAAAGGTGATGTTAAATGGTAGTAAGGGTTTTTCGGGTTCAGGGAAGGATAGCAATAAAGGGACATAAGGAGTTTTAGGTTTAGGGAAGGGTAGTGTTGAGGGATCGTATGAATAGCGTTGAGGAGTAGGATTGAGATTTTAGGTTTCAGTGAAAGGTACTGTTAATGAATATTAAGGGGGTTTCAGGGTTCAGCGATTGGTAGCGTTAAGGGGTTGTTAAAGGCTTTCAAGGTGCAGGGAAGTAGCTTACAGAGGTGGTAAGCGCTTTTAGGTTCAGGGAAGGGTAGCATGAAGGGATAGTTCTGGAATGTAAGGGTTCACCATTAGAATCATTAAGATGCACTAAGTGGTTAGTAGGGTACAGTTAGATAGATAAAAAAACTTCATGTAACATAAATTACTTTTAAAATAAAAAAATTGTGAAATTGTCATTGTTAATAATAAAGGACACATGATTACCTCGAGACTTCCAGCTCGACTTTAATGTAGTCGACTAAAGTAGACTTTATTCCATACAAATGTCTAACATAATGAACATTGAGGTACTGTTGAAAAGGCATATTCTAAGTGTGAACAAAATATGGGAAATTTGCTTCCATCTCATTCCATGAAGTTTTGGCAAATGACACGCAATTAGTTGAAATGTAAATCCATCATTTAGCACCACATTTTGGCATGAAAAGCGTACTCATGTTAAATTTGAATTTCAAGAATGCATTTTGTACTAAAAAATGTAGTGCAAAAACAAAAGCAGCACAGTGAACAACATAATTTTGCATTGTATTGTTCCCGCACAAATGCAGTAGTACATTTTTACAGTAAATGGTGTGTTCACAGTAAATTACCCGAAGTGGCACAATAGCATAAATTCAGGAATTTTGCTTAACAAGTGTTACATGAAATTCCAGCTCACTTCAAGGGTTAGTATCCAGCTGGGGCAGTGATAGTAATTCAGTAGTTTATGTTATGACAAATGGCTGGCTTTGGTGTGGAAACAACTCACTCTGCTAGTCAAACCTTCCTCTCAAATTTGGCATTCTACTAGTCTGATTCTGACCATCATTCCGCTCTACAACAGCTTGATTGTCCAAAAGGATCTGACCCAACATTTCCTGCATCAAAATGTTTCTCAAATTGATAATATGTCCACATGTTCAGTTATCACATCTAATAAGAGCCATTCGAGATAGACTTCGTACACTGTCATTTGGGTGAAATGTGAACAAATATAACTTTGCTGGTTCAACAAAATATTTTTGGGGGAATGGGATGGCCATTTCATGCTAGAACTGGGAATCCCTGTTGGGGTAGCCCTGTGCTTTACAAAACGAAATTGAATTGAATAAATATTCTGATGAAAGCGGAAGTCACTAAGAGAAAGAGCCTGAAACAATGCTGTTGTCAACTTATATGGAAAATATGAAATCGAGAACTGCTACCCGTTGTCAGTTACACCTCAAGCTATGTTTGGGACAGCTCTCTTTCTGTGAAATGTTGAGTGTAAGCACCTGAGGATTAAGGGGTTCATACATGTATGACTTGTGTGATTGGGTTAATGCCTCCCTTTAGAGGTGTTATTCTGAACATTCAACAATAATTTCCTTTCATTTTTGTTAATAATATGTATATTTTTTGCAACCAAATGTATATGTTTGTCCAGCATTCATGGTCCTGAGGAGACGGTATTTGAAGCCCATTTTAATGAACTGTCGGACTTGCAGACAGGCAGTGATAAGCTGGATGGGGGGTTCCTCCATAATTCGGGCCTGCCGGGGAGTTAAATTCTTGGCAGAGGTAAGAAAACGGTTAGGGCAAGCTGAGCAGGTTCAAAACAAAGGAGAAAGTTGCCCTACCCCAGCTTTTTAAGGATCCCGAACGGTACACATGGACTGAATCCAAAGTCGATTAAGAGCCCAATTAGATGGCAGGAGCTGGCCACATCCAAATTTTAGCTGTTGTATTTAATTTTAAGGCTGTTTAATATTAATTGTATGATATTGATTGTTTCTGTACAGTTATTTTCATAATGTGAAGATTGTAAAGATTTTAATTAATCATACAATAAACTTTTTGACTTGACTTGACGTATTGCTTATTCAAATTTTGTATAGTGTATAATTACATTATAATCTTGTTTCTGTTTTCCATACCTGTGTACCATATTAGCCCTTGTTCAGTTATGGATATTTATACATTTAAGGAGTGGGATCTCACGTTTGATTCTAACTAATTACTTTGCAAGCACATGTAATGGAATAAATGCCTGGGAAGCCACGTCTGACATAAATATTGAGGGTAGGTCTATGCCTTTAGTAGGTCCTCATTGAGATTACAGGCCACCAGCATAGCTCTCATACCACAATCCAAGTACATAATCTACAATTTCTCATTGTCCCATCAAACACCACAGAGCCAACTGTTGAGCCAACTGTTTACTGACAGATTTCATATTTGATGTGTGACTGACCAGAATCAATTCTCCTCAAAATTTCCAACAGACAGCAACATCTGATAAGCAGACCTACCACCTCACACGTACCACACATATATGCCAATCTTTTTTTAAGTCTTTGTTGGTCAGTTTCTTATCAACGACAAGCACAAACAGACTTAACATATATATATATATATATATATATATATATATATATATATATATATATATATATATATATATATATATATATATATATATATATATATATATATATATATATATATATTACCTACTGGCGGTCACCAATAGGTATATAGGTTAGGACCTAGTTACCATAGGAAATTGCGAACATTCTATTGGGAATAACTTTGACGTCGATTGAGGGATCTGTCTGTAATTTTCCTTAAATTTGCCTCGCTGTGCTCCGCTCCTTCCCTGATAGTTTCAGGGGGATTCGTCAAGCGGGGGCTGAGAAAAAAGGGGGGTCTTGGGACAATCTGACAAGGCTACAGCTCGAACGGCTGAACGGAATTACACCAGATTTGGCAAAATGGTTGGGACTGGTCTGCAGCAGTGCCTTTTGTATGTTTGGTGTAAATCCCTCCAGTAGTTTATGAGAAAATTGAATGTGAAATTGAGTCCAATGCAATTTTCCATAGGACCTTTAGACATAGCTACAGCCCGAACGGCTGAATGGAATTACTGCAAACTTGGCAGAATGGTAGAGCCTGATATGCAAAAGTGCCTTTTGTATATTTGGTGAAAATCCCTTCAGTAATTGTTGAGAAAATCGACTTTTTTCAAATTATATATCTATAGGCGGGACACGGTGCGCTCACGGGCTTGCACCGTCCTTGCACTGTCCTTGCACGTGCGCGGACCTTAGCGTGCGCGCGTGGAATTCTGATTGGCTATTGGACATCTGTCAACATTCCATTGAGTCGAAATGAGGAAGTGTTGTCCACCATCTTGTTTTTGTGGCAGATGATAGTGGTTGTAAACAGAAGTGTAATAGTTGACAAGGAGGCAGGGTAGAGATTCCTGAGCCCCCTAGGTTTTGTCATGGTGTCTGTAAAGGACCCCGAAGGTTGAAAAAAAAAGAAAAAAAGAAAAAAATCGCGGGGTCCGCGCACCGTGCGCGGACCGCGGCTCAAAAAGACAAAAAAGAAATACATTAAAATAACAAGTTTTAGTGTTTAGATGTTGGTTGAGTGCAACATTGAGTGATGGCCACACATTGAGAAAGGAAGGAATCATGTGAACAAATCTGTTTCTGCTTTCCTGAAAGACTACAGTATGGATTCAATATACCACAATAACTTGTATTACAACATACAAGGTTGTTGTGGTATATACAACCCATTCCATAGCCTCTCATGTATGCAGAAACAGATTTATTTACATGTTTCCTTGCTTTCTCAATCTGTGGACAAAATTGATTGGACCAATTCCAAATGGCAGTTGGAAAGCTTGCAGTTTAGAACAAAAAGAGGAGGACATTCACTGCACTTGAAGCTTAAGAAATGATTGGTGCTTTCTGAAAATGGAAAAGAGCATATTAGGGTGCATAGTTTTGTTTTTTAAAAGAAGCAATTCTATTGGTTCAGAAAAGGTCATTGGAAGGAACATTGCACATGAGTAGCTGTTATTTTGAAAGCTCCAATAACCTTGGTGGATTCATTTGCAACATAGTATAACAAACTTTTAAACTCTGTTCTACCTTAGGTGGGAGTTACTATGGTGACAGGTTGAATGAGCACTAGGGGGATGGGTGAATTTTATGTGAGTTTGAAAGTGTGGGAATGTATTACCAATTGAAATGTTATTTTAGTTTTGAAATAGTGTGGGAAGAGATTTCATTGGTTAAGACCTGAAATATGTGTGAAGAATGAGTGGGAATGTGTGCCATTTCTGGTTTCAGTGTCTGAGGTGCATTTCAGAGATTCTGCTTAAGAAAATCTGCTGTGTGTATGACACTGTTCTATATTTTCAAAAGCGATTTTAAAGGTGAGTAATATAGAGAGAGTGCTGTTTGCAGTATTGGGAAGCATAACAAGCATATTGGGCTTCATTCCTGTTGTATTTTGAAAATGAGTCAGGTTTCTGCATTGTAGTGTAGTGTTCATTTAATTGGGTTGTGCTCTGTGTGTAAAATGATTTACCATGCTAAATGTTTTTTGATAACATATGTGATGCTTAAAGATTTTTGACAAGGATCACGGTGAGTATATGTGTAAATTAAGGAATCATATTTTTACTTTTTTCCATAATGTTAGCTGTGTGTGCTTACAGTTTGTATTTTTTAGTTTATAAGGTAGACTTCTTTTTAAATGGTTTTTTATGCTTGGATTCAATGCTGGTATAGAGATAGTGTAATAGTTTCATTAGACTTGTAAATATGCTCCTTTTTTAGAAGCGCCTTGTGAAACCTTTAACTTGGGTGGAAGCAGTGAATGTATGGAAAGGGATAGGATTAGCAGATAGAAAACCATATGAAATGGTGTGGGAGATGCATAAAGGATTTCACTAATGGCATCAATTGAGATGGAATATAAGATAAAGAGAGGCAAATTTACAAGCTCCTTGTGTAATGTTTGACATGGGTGCAAGCAGAAAATGCATGCAGAGTAATAAAATTGGCACACAGACAAGAATATGAAATGCCGTGAGAGATGCTTAAAGGGTTTTTCTAATGGCATAAATTGAGATAGAATATACAAAAAAAGATAGGAATATTTACAAGCCCCTTGCGCAATGTTTGACATTAATGCTGATATAGAGCTAGTGTAATGGTTTCATTGGCATATTTACAAGCCCCTTGCGCAATGTTTGACATTAATGCTGGTATAGAGATAATGTAATGGCTTCATTGGCATATTTACAAGCCCCTTGCGCAATGTTTGACATTAATGCTGGTATAGAGATAGTGTAATGGTTTCATTGGCATATTTACAAGCCCCTTGCGCAATGTTTGACATTAATGCTGGTATAGAGATAGTGTAATGGTATGTTCCTCATTTCCGATTTGGTTGTTGACAATCTTATTTTTAGTTTTAAAGCTCGTATTTCACTTAGTGGTTAGCCGAATTAGCCTTACCAGCCATGAGCATGCTTAGGATTCTCTCCTGGAATATTAATGGACTGCGCACCAAACCCAGATCAAATAGGATATTACAATACTTATGGGATTCGGATGCGCAGGTAATTATACTCCAGGAGACACACCTGGTTGAAGCTGAGCTGCTTGATTTGGTAAAAAAAACAGATAGATAGATCTGTCTGTTTCTACTTCCCAAACAATTACCACTAGAGGGGCCACTATTCTTTTAAAAAAAATCTATCACTACAAAAATTATAAAGCAGAAGGTAGACTCCGCAGGTAGGTGGGTTATCGCCACAGTGGCTTACATTTTACTATAGCAGGATATTACGGGCCTAATCGGGACGACCCGTCAGCCTTAGAATCATTATTTTCCGAACTTTTGCACTTCCCAGAACCAGTCATAATAGCAGGAGATTTTAACATCGTACTTGACCCCCTGCTGGACAAGACCCCGTCCAGTCGACAACAAACGTTATCTAAATCCAGAGCTTTTCTACTCAAGTCTATGAGTCAATTCGGAATTGTAGATATCTGGAGAATAAGAGCAGGCCAGAAAACTGGTTTCTCCTTTCTAAATTTTAAATATCATCATCAATTCAGGATTGATACTTTTTTTATAAGTAGAGCTTTGCTCGACTCGGTAAAAAATATCACGTATTTACCATCGCACCTGTCGGACCACTCCGCAGTTTCTTTAGAGCTTGTTGGTTTGACTAGATCTCCGGTCAGGACATGGTCTTTTGATCGGTCCCTTCTTTCATCCCCAGTTAATCTCGCATGTATTAAAGCTGAAGCACAAGAATTCTTCCGAATTAACATCGGCTCTGCGAGTTCTAGTACTGTTTAGGACGCCTTTAAGTGTTCCCTGCGAGGGATTATCAAGAACAAAACTGTATTCCACAGGAGACAATACACCCAAGAAGTTGTATCTATAGAAACTAACCTGTCACTGATCCAAACCGAACTAGAGTCCTGCAGTAATGTTTCTAATCCAACTGCTTCGGCTAAGCAGGAGAAGCTGCTGGAACTCAAAGGTCAACTGGCTTCTATTCTTAATCAGCGCATCCTCTAGAAATGGGAAGCAAGTAAATTAGCCCATTTTGAATTTGGGAAAGGGGCAGGTAAATTACTAGCCTGGAAGTCCAGAACCGATCGGAGTCGTAACAATGTAGATTCTATAACAACTAGAGCTGGGACCGTATCTTCGGACTCAGGGATAGGATCGGCCTTCAAAGATTTTTACCAGAATATCTACCAGGAGGACATGAATATTTCCCCTGACAATATAAAGGAGTGGCTGCACGGTATCTCATTACCATCACTATCCTCAGAACAAAGCTCATCTTTAGACAAGACGATTACAGAAGAAGAGGTGGTGAATGCAATACAAAACAGCAAGGGGGGTAAGGAGGCGGGGCCTGACGGCTTGCCAGCTGAGGTATATAAACACCTCGCAGGTGAAATTGCTCCCTTCCTTGCAGTAATATTTAATCAAATATTGCAGGAAGGATCTCTACCTCCTATGTCCTGGAATAATGCATCCATCACACTTATCCTGAAACCAGGTAAGGTTGCCACTGACTGCGGTTCATGCCGCCCCATTTCAATCCTCAATGCGGATTACAAAATCTTTGCATCCCTCTTGGCTAAGAGGCTGGGCCGGGTTGCTCCCGCAGTCCTACATTCCAACCAGAAGGGCTTTGTGAAGGGTCACCAGCTCTTTGAGCTGACGTATGACCTCATAGGAGCAATCGACATGGCGACAAGTTCCTCTGTGCCTCTAGCAATCCTTACGTTGGACGCCACCAAGGCCTTCGACAGGGTCAATTGGTTGTACCTGTCGGGGGCCTTGGAAAAATTTGGCGTTAGTCAGCCTTTCCGCATAGCGTTGGCACTCCTATACCACAGTCCATCTGCATCGGTCTTGGTTAACGGAGGTCTGTCCGAGCCATTTACCATCACAAGGGGCACACGGCAGGGGTGCCCTTTATCCCCTCTGCTTTTCGATCTTTACATTGAGCCTTTTGCTCAAAAAATTCGCGAGGCTAATAACATCAAGCCTTTTAAGTACAAAGATTGGGAAAAAAAGGTGTCCCTGTATGCGGACGATGTTATGATCATGACGTCAGAGATTAGTACCGCGTTCCCGGCAGCTATAAATCTAGCGCGGGAATTCGGGAAAATCTCAGGGTATGAGGTAAATGCTTCTAAAACCGAAATTATGGCATGGAACAGCGATCTAAGAATCGTTAAAGATATCAATCTGATTGCATCTACCAACTTTGCAATATGCCAATGAAACCATTACACTATCTCATACCAGCATTAATGTCAAACATTGCACAAGGGGGTTGTAAATATGCCAATGAAACCATTACACTATCTCTATACCAGCATTAATGTTAAACATTGCGCAAGGGGCTTGTAAATATGCCAATGAAACCATTACACTTTCTCTATACCAGCATTAATGTCAAACATTGCGCAAGGGGTTTGTAAATATGCCTATCTTTTTTTGTATATTCTATCTCAATTTATGCCTTTAGTAAAACCCTTTAAGCATCTCTCACGGCATTTTATATTCTTGTCTGTGTGCCAATTTTATTACTCTGCATGCATTTACTGCTTGTACCCATGTTAAACATTGTGCAACGGGCTTGTAAATATGCCCCTCTTTATCTTATATTCCATCTCAATTGATGCCATTAGAGAAATCCTTTATGCATCTTCCACACCATTTCATATTGTTTTCTATCTGCTATTCCTATCCCTTTCCATATATTCACTGCTTGCACCCATGTTAAAGGTTGCACAAAGCCCTTGTAAAAAAGGAGCATATTTACAAGCCAAATTAAACTATTAGCACTATCTCTGTACCAGCATTGAATTCAAGCATGAGAAACACTTTACAAAGAAGTCTACCCTGTAAGCTAAAAGATACAAATTGTGAGCACACACAGCTAACATTATGGAAAAAGATAAAAATATAATTCTTTAATTCACATACACACTCAGTGTGTCGTGTATTTCTATAGGTTCTGAATCGATCCCCCTATTCCTGACCCTATTCTGGTTAAACTACCTAGCTAGTTAACTAACAGTCAGCCCATGAGGCAAGAAATTCCCCATGATGCAGATACCGTTATCTGACGCAGTCACACTACGGCACAGGAACGTGTTATCTGATTAGGTCATAACGCTTGAGATCTAATTAGACAAGCGATATTCCTCCAGCCCCTGATAAGACATACGACGTTCTCATAACAAATCAAACCTATGACAACCTGGATAATCCGTGCGGCCATTGTTTTGATTTCACAGAGAACTTTAGTAAAGAATGTGCTAACGAGCAAGTCGTATGACATCTTTATTGACGTACCTATGTCCATCCTTACGTCAATCCCGGCACCTTTAAGGTATAAATATTGCCGATCTTGCCCTATGCAAAACACACGCGTGGTGACAAGACGGAGCAGCCATACTTGCCGAAGCCGAGAGCAGAAGCAGACCCCGCAGGCAGCAGCCCCGCCTTCCTGACGCGCTGAGAGACGCGCTGCTATCTCAAGCCGAGAGACCCAGCACCGGCGCTTCCGGGTAGCCCTCGCAGGCAGCCTGGAATATCGAGAGCAGAGAAAGAGATACCATTCCTCATTCATCCTAAATTCCAGGTACAGAACTGAATAACCCCTCCTAGAGAATTCTTTAGTTATTCACTTGGCAAAAACAAACTTAACTTAAACTGTAACTTTCTATTCCCGCCCACGCATTAGACTTAGGTCAGGTACACGGGGTAGGCGTATTTAGAAACACCAGTTGAGTACGTTTAGTCAAATGTATATGTGTATGTAAATATATTTTAATCATTTTAAACATCATATGGCTCAGAAACCATATCAATGTTTTTACAGTATTATTTTATACTATTGCTTCTAATGTATGCACTTTACTTAACTATAAGTATCGCAATAATATCGATCCATTTCTCTTGTACGAGAAAAGAGACTGATCAATAAATAACACCTTTTATTGAACACGCCCGTCTCTTCCTTTTCTCTACATTCTGATGAGACTAAGAATGCACGTACTGACTGAGTAAAATAATTGCCTTGTGCTCACACGACTCTCGAGATTGACTCTTGATTAGGGGAGAGCAAAGTTGTCATGTTCTATGGTTGTCAGAAACTAAATCCCTTCTTGTCTAATCAGGGAAGTTAATCCTTCCTTGAACATTCGAGAAAGTTTCTAGCGAACTCTGAGCTTAGCTGGCAAACCCAAAAATTAAGTCTAGTATCGACAGTAGTAGACCTAGTTAACGTCTGGCCTAGGCCTTTACTGCTGTAGGTACTATTCCAATGCGCAGAGCCTATTGGGAAAATAGGAACTACACTACATGGCGCCCAACGCGTTTGGAAAGGGCGATAAAACTAACGTAAGACATTTAGAGTAACTCAGTCGTGCTTTCTCACTCAGACCCCTTTTCCCAAATACTCCAAAGACGTCTGGAGTGGGTGAAAGGTTATTATATCCTCCAAAACCTCGCAGGAGGGAACTCCTATGTACGGTTCTTGGTCTAGTCAACGTTGAAGGATAAAACAGTTCCAGAATATTGTGCATCTAATCTCTGTTTCCATAAAGAAACCTGATCTGCAAATAAAAATAATACCATCCTGTCAGTAAAATGGGAGACAGTGATGGAGAAAGAGAGGCAATTAGATTAGCTACTGAAATAGCAGATGCTGATGCTACCATGCAAGCAGCAGACCCGGATATAATACTCATCCAGGTCGCCAAAAGGAGATCTATAACCTTAAAACTTATAGAAAATGGACTGACACCTAGAGGTGGCACAGTCATATTCGTAATTGAGGCACACGAATATCGGCAGACAGAGGTATACTATACATGGATACATTTTCCAGCAGCAAATGCTGTAACAAAGTACTTCCACTATTACAAAGTAGAGGAACCTCCTGAAACGTACACTCCTTTCGAGGAGGTGGAAGTACCACTCAAATTCCAAGAGCATTTGCTCTTATTTGATGGCGCCCTAAAACATAATAATCACATTACAAGGCTCGGTCCTTTAGGAAGACCAGGAGCAACGTGGCCGGTCTTAGCCGGATACACACCACATCCAGACATCGACGAGATGACTGCACCAGAGCTATTAATACAGCTAAAACAACTACTAAAAATTCACAGACAATTAGTTCAGTATGTAATGCGGACTTCTACAATTCAGCCAGCGATTAAACTACCACAGCTGACCTCTCACCAGGGGAACACAAATAAAATTACACCACAGAACATCCAATCCTGCCTAGGTAAGGTTCCAGCTAAAAGGGAACAGATACCATTCTGGTTGGCACAGAAAATCACCCAAATAGAGGCGGTGTTTCCTGACACCACCCCGCTAGAAAAACACAGGATTCTGACTATATGTCTCCCAATGGGAATCGCACCACACATTGAGGACTGTGACACTTGGGGTACAGTCTTTGCTTCCATCTACACAAAAACGCACGGTGTTCCATCCATTTCGGTAATACCAGATGTGCTAAAACAAATTCAAGATGAATATGGTCCAGAACCTGCTTTAACTCTTGGTATGAAATTACTGAAAGACTTCAAGCAGGTCTCGGCTATATTACTAGCCAACATAAAGGGTGAAGCAGCAAACGTGGCGATCCGCCAGAGGTTAAAAGAGACAGATATAGCAGACCAACCAGCTGAAATTGCCAGAATCATAGAAAAATCCTATGAAGAACTAGGCAGAGATAGTCTAGGTGGAATACCAGTAAAACCGCAACTGACTACAAGTCCAGAAAAAATGTTTTTTAATAATAATAATAATTCACCAAAAAAGAACTGGGATGGGAACAAACAATCCAATCCTAAAGAAAAGAAATTCCAGTCCAGAGGAAGGTCTCCTAGGCGAAGAGAGAAATCTCCAAACCCGAGACAAAGGTCACCTCAGAGTGAACCCTCTGGGAATAGATATAACCTTAGAAATAGGGATAATATTAAAAAACCTGATAGATATCAAGACATTGATACACGTCCCTCTCAATCTTTTCAGAATTCCTCGCAGAAATCGGAAAGAAGAGGACGATCAGAAGAGCACGCCAAGTCCAAAGACAAGGAACCTGCTCAACTGAAAAAGAAATCACAATTTCCAAAAAAGAAGGTAGCCAGTATCAAGGTAGTTAACAATGCCGAGAATACTCTGGACACAATTGAAAAACGGAGAGTGGGCTCAGACAATGCTAGACAGCGCAGCAGAGGTGAGCATAGCTCGCAAAGTCCTTATGAATCATCTGGAGACAGTGGACACGAATGAATACCTTCAAGTGGAAACTGCAGATACCAGAGTTAGCAAGCCCCACAAAATATACGAGATAACATTACGTATAGAGGGAGATAAGACTAGGAAAATAAGGGGACTATTTTGGGATAACCTATCCAAGGGCTATGACATCCTTCTAGCTGAAAAAGACTGGCCACCGGAGTTTGTCAGGGAGTGCCCTCATGGCAAAGAAGTAATTATCGGAGAATGCTGAGACAGAAGAAACGACACTGATAGGAGGGCACAGATCGATTAACTATGGTGCCTAGAAAGAAAAAAGGGGGAGAAAGGGACCTGTCAACAAAAGCTGATTAAGTCCTATCAGCCCACCTACTGGCGGAGCCTCATCATGTAGGACTTCCCAACCTCGGACAGTGTGCAATCGCACTGTGTATATTAGCAATGCAACACTGGACCAGGGTACGGTTATCGCAGTTGTTCGTACAAAAGGTAAGGCTGATATGTGCAGTGCAAAAAAATTAAATAAAGTGAAGTGTACTAAAATGACTATCAAGGCAAACAAAGACCTTTAATAGTGTTCGCCTGGACGTCAGATTAAAAGATAGTGAGGGGACAGTGTGAAAGAATCACTGTCGTACTTGCTTGGAAAAAATCAAACACGATCTGTATAGGGCCAACATGTTTCTGCCTTTGTGTAAAAAATCACTGGCATTCGTCAGGGCCAAGCTCATATATGCTACTGCATTATCACTATCATATGTGATGAAATAATAACAAAACAATTTTATCAACAGATAGAATAAGTGTGGTCAATTAAGACCATCCTACCGCATCTTCTTTATATTGCAAAGTTTAATGCAACAGATCTTCCCTGTGTAAAAAGAAAAAGAAACAAAACAAGGAAGAAAACACCATGTAGATATTATTCATACAAGATCCTCAATATTCAAATATTATACAAGTAATACACGAGGTGTATGACTGTACCCAACCAGCGCCAATTCCCCTCAGCTCAGACTGGGCCATCCCAAATTTTGGATAGCCACATTCACAGTGCATTACGTCACCACCAGTCAATCAGAATTCAAAATTTTTTTTTGATTAACACTTACCCATCAATGTGTGGGAAGCAAGCCTCACCTCACCCGGCAACTGCTCGGACGTGTAAGGCCCCGCTCTAAACAAATAAACACAATCTCTTCAATAGATAATTGCTAAAAGGATAGGACCTTAGTGTATAGTTCAACAAACCCAAACTGTTTTCTAATCTGTCAAACACCCAACCCCACCAGTATCCCTGATGGCGGCATAAAACGACTTGGAATCGTAACCTCTTTCCAAATTTACAAAGAACATGAATGGCTGCTCAAGGGTAATAATCTCGCACCCATTCTGTATCTCAATCCATGAATAAATGACTAACTGCTAGCCAACACGCACTCTCCACACTCAAAACAACTGGTCCACCCTTCTATTGAAGAGATTGTGTTTATTTGTTTAGAGCGGGGCCTTACACGTCCGAGCAGTTGCCGGGTGAGGTGAGGCTTGCTTCCCACACATTGATGGGTAAGTGTTAATCAAAAAAAATTTTTGAATTCTGATTGACTGGTGGTGACGTAATGCACTGTGAATGTGGCTATCCAAAATTTGGGATGGCCCAGTCTGAGCTGAGGGGAATTGGCGCTGGTTGGGTACAGTCATACACCTCGTGTATTACTTGTATAATATTTGAATATTGAGGATCTTGTATGAATAATATCTACATGGTGTTTTCTTCCTTGTTTTGTTTCTTTTTCTTTTTACACAGGGAAGATCTGTTGCATTAAACTTTGCAATATAAAGAAGATGCGGTAGGATGGTCTTAATTGACCACACTTATTCTATCTGTTGATAAAATTGTTTTGTTATTATTTCATCACATATGATAGTGATAATGCAGTAGCATATATGAGCTTGGCCCTGACGAATGCCAGTGATTTTTTACACAAAGGCAGAAACATGTTGGCCCTATACAGATCGTGTTTGATTTTTTCCAAGCAAGTACGACAGTGATTCTTTCACACTGTCCCCTCACTATCTTTTAATCTGACGTCCAGGCGAACACTATTAAAGGTCTTTGTTTGCCTTGATAGTCATTTTAGTACACTTCACTTTATTTAATTTTTTTGCACTGCACATATCAGCCTTACCTTTTGTACGAACAACTGCGATAACCGTACCCTGGTCCAGTGTTGCATTGCTAATATACACAGTGCGATTGCACACTGTCCGAGGTTGGGAAGTCCTACATGATGAGGCTCCGCCAGTAGGTGGGCTGATAGGACTTAATCAGCTTTTGTTGACAGGTCCCTTTCTCCCCCTTTTTTCTTTCTAGGCACCATAGTTAATCGATCTGTGCCCTCCTATCAGTGTCGTTTCTTCTGTCTCAGCATTCTCCGACCTACTGGCTCTGTTGTTTTTGATGTAGCTATACAGGGGGTATTAGCCAGTAGGGTCGTTAAATCACATCCCTCGGACCCTCCCCTACGAATTGTTATGATATAGTCTTGAGCAGCTTTTGGCTGCGGGTCTTTGTTCCTTTTATTGTTGGCATCACTCACTAAGTGTTGTAGTGCCATTTAGCTCACCCATTCTGTGTATTTAGACGTCTGTCGATCACGATTCTTCACTATGGAGGCCTTTGGTGGCTTGGCATTTGACGATGAGGAGTTGAATACTATCTTAAGTGACAACCCTAGTATATTAGACGATTTACCCACCACCTCTAACCCCACGACAGAGGATGATTGGGTCAAACTCTTAAATTTGAAAAAGAACCATTCTCGTATCTCCCTACACGGCGTGATTATGAACGAGTACCTACATGGCAAATGTGCACCGTCAGGTCTGATTGTCACCACGGCACCACGTCTGTTTTTGAAGGATAAAGATTTTTTGAAAAACTGGGCATTAATAGCATGGCGGTGCACCCGTGATTGGCTCATTTTAATAATTAAGACTGCAAAAAAAACAGCCGATGCCTTATTGATCGAGATCCAAGTCTTGGAGGGTCAAATCAATGCAGCAATTCGGCCCGTTATCTACAAGAAGAATTTGGACGAGGCAAATAAAACGAACAAAGAGTATCGTGACAATATTCTCTTAAACAAAGTGGAAAAGTTTAAAAAAGACCTAGCACGCTTTTCCATGGAATTGGCTTATCCCTACTTGAACGATTCCTATGTAGCACCCTCCACCAATTCTAAAGGGAAAAGATATGGATCCAATTATTCTTCGTCCGGATCAGATTCGGGCTCCAGTGATCAAGGGAATTCTAACACTGGCCCAAACACCGGGACACGAGGTGGGAACTTCCAAAGGAGACCTAACAGAGGCCGTGGAGCAAACCAGTATCCCAATCAAGGACAATGGTGGCCTCCGGGACCATGGAATTACCATCCCGGAGCAATGGGACCTCCACCTATGGGCCACCCCATGCCCATGTATCCTCCCAACCCGTCATTCTACTATGACCAGTCTTTTTTATGGCAGGGCAGAGGCAGGAACCGCGGCAAAAGGAGAGGAGGACAAACTGTGAATTGGGCTCCGCAGACCAATCAGACAGGCCCATCAACAGGAGCAGCGACCTAGTGGTGAACTTGAGTTCAAGGACTATCACACCCATTGAAAACATCGTTTTGAACAAAGGATTGGGCTTCGTTCCCACGAATAAAGGCGATTTATTCAAATTGAGGTGCGAACTGGAAAACTTTTTTAGGAAGATACGCCTGTTTTTCTTCTTCAAAACATCCAGTCCCGATATGAATGAGGCTTTAGGTGAACACAACACCGGCCTCAGACCAAAATCCTCATTCACACCCTTGAATCAACAAGTACCAGCAAGCGTTCTAGCCTTTGAGCAAGCGGTGACGCATGAGGTGATGAAGAACGATCAACAACGAAAGTTTTTTCACAACATGTCAACCTCTGAAAAACTAGCACTGTCTGCCTTGGCTAATGATCGTTCTCTTGTCATCAAACCAGCGGATAAGGGCGGCGCCATAGTGCTACAGGACACTACCATTTACCATCAGGAATGCCAGAGACAACTTAGTGATACCAAAGCCTATCGCCGCCTAAAGGAAGACCCCACCCCGAGGATCTCGAATGACATAAAGAGTTTGATAGAAGAAGGGACAGCGGAGGGCTGGATTACTGCTCATGAAGCAAAATACCTTATTACAACACATCCAGTCATTCCCTATTTCTACTGTCTACCCAAAATACATAAGGCCCAGAGGCCGCCACCTGGAAGGCCGATCATTTCAGGAATTGGGTCCTTACTCGAGCCTTTATCTACTTTCGTAGATTTCTTCTTGAAACCGATCGTGAAGGAAACACCCACGTATCTACAGGACACTGGGGATGTGCTCAGACTTTTAGCTGATGCTGAGTTCAACGTAGAGACAGATTTGCTGGTAAGCTTCGATGTCGAATCGTTGTACACTTCAATCCCGCAACAAGAAACACTGGATTGCATCAGGGTCCTTCTTGAGGCCAGACAAATGGACACAATAACTCCAGTTGCTTTCATCATGGAGTGTGCGAGGATCGCCATGATGGAAAACTTCTTTCAATACCAAAATGATCTGTACCTCCAGGTCTCAGGGACCTCAATGGGGAGTGTCTTCGCGCCTAGCCTGGCAAACTTGTACATGCACCAATTCGAAGTCGATCATGTATTGAACCACAGTAACCCCTTTATCCATCAGGTGGTACTGTGGAAAAGATACATTGACGACATCTTGGTGATTTGGAGAGGGACGTTCACGGAGGTGTCGTCCTTTCATGCTTGGTTGAATTCCAGGAACCGGTTCCTTAAGTTCACAATGGAGTCAAGCAAAGAACAACTAGCGTACCTTGACCTCCAGATTTTTCCAGCTGAGGGAGGCCTACATAGTGAACTGTTTAAGAAACCAATGGCACGCAATTCGCTGTTGTCATTCCAGAGTTTCCACCCTCAATCGCTCCGGGAGAACCTGCCGGTGGGCCAATTTCTCAGGGTTAGACGGAATTGTTCGTCTAACAGTTTATACAAACATCATGCTGAGGAATTGGCATCTAACCTGAGAGAACGGCATTATCCTAAACATCTTATACGCCGAGCACGTAAGAGAGCCTTCAACAACAATCGGGAGGCACTCCTGCAACCTAAGGAGCCACAGGCCACGAGAGACCAGATGACGATGGTACAAACCTTCACTACATCCTCGAACCAAGTGAAGAAAACCATACTCAAGCACTGGAGCATTCTAAATACAGCAACTGGATCTATACCTCGCCCGCTGTTTGCATTCAAGAGAGGACCATCCATTCGGGATAATCTGGTCCACACCAGACCACGTAATGAGACCAAATTAATTACCAACACTCTCTGGAACAGCAATCCAGTACAAGGCCACTATCCTTGTGGCAATTGTGCTGCTTGCCCGCAGACTCGGAAAACCCTGACAGTAGACATTGGCACTAATAAACCGTGGAGGCTCACTAAACATACAAATTGCAATTCAGACAAATTGATATATCTGATCACCTGTCCTTGTAATAAACAGTATGTGGGTCACACAACGAGAATGATCAAGTCTCGCATCAGCGAGCATAAAAGCACAATCCGATGCAGGAAGCAATCAACAGGCCTAACCAATCATTTTTTGGAAGCATCACACAAAGCAGAGGATTTGTTTTGGGTTGTGCTTGAACAGCCACACATTCCGTCACACATCACCGATGTCACTCATTTCCTCTTTGTCAAAGAACAACGATGGATTTTTAGATTGAAATCTGACATTAACGGGCTGAATGACAATATTCCGTGGTTGTCTATGTGAGTGCTAACATTTGCCTGTAGGTGCTTTTAGTTGTCACGATATGGTGGATCTATCCGTGGAAATTTCAGCACCCGTATTGGGGATCACTATTCTGCCTACTGGGCGCTACAGTGAATAGTGGCTTATTTTTCTGCACATTATCCCTCTAACTTGATCGCATGTTTCGTTAAGCATCACAATATTGATTTTTTAATTATCAACAGTGCGACAAGTTAGTTTTCTGTACTGTATATTAATGTCTACTATGACCTACTGTTTTACTGCTTGTATCTAGTGCTTGACATGGCGAGTGCTTAGGATGTGATGAATTCTGAATAGCTATTCCTCATTAACAGAAGAATAGTGGGAATGAATTACTTGAGGGCAGGTTGAAAATCGATCTCTCCTATGGGTACTACCACACAGCCACTCAGGGATGAATACGTGCTGCCCTTGTAGTACTCACAACAGACTGGAGACTCATGTTAGAGCTGGTCGTCAGTAATGGGTTATTATAGATGGGTTTCGCTACTAGGTACAAGCGTTAACAACAATTGAGCCGCGGGGCTCCTTGTACAGCGCTAGCGCTACTCGCGGAGATCAGTGTTTAGCAGGAAATTTTCTGCGCATGCGCGGGTGAGAGTCCGTGTTTGCCCATGCGCACTCAGGCTGCATTGAGATAGAGTCGCGTGTCACACAACTAAAAGGCATGTGCGCATGCGCGCTATGCAGTGTTCATGCAGCGCGCATGTGTGGATCTACGGCTGAACGGACCAGCTGTGGACAATCATTCACTTTACCACGGTATAAATAGACGGTCCGCCTGTCCGCCGGTGCCTCCCTTTCGGCTCGTGATTCTGCCGCAAGGTACCGACGGATAGGTAAGGGTGGACCAGTTGTTTTGAGTGTGGAGAGTGCGTGTTGGCTAGCAGTTAGTCATTTATTCATGGATTGAGATACAGAATGGGTGCGAGATTATTACCCTTGAGCAGCCATTCATGTTCTTTGTAAATTTGGAAAGAGGTTACGATTCCAAGTCGTTTTATGCCGCCATCAGGGATACTGGTGGGGTTGGGTGTTTGACAGATTAGAAAACAGTTTGGGTTTGTTGAACTATACACTAAGGTCCTATCCTTTTAGCAATTATCTATTGAAGAGATTGTGTTTATTTGTTTAGAGCGGGGCCTTACACGTCCGAGCAGTTGCCGGGTGAGGTGAGGCTTGCTTCCCACACATTGATGGGTAAGTGTTAATCAAAAAAAATTTTTGAATTCTGATTGACTGGTGGTGACGTAATGCACTGTGAATGTGGCTATCCAAAATTTGGGATGGCCCAGTCTGAGCTGAGGGGAATTGGCGCTGGTTGGGTACAGTCATACACCTCGTGTATTACTTGTATAATATTTGAATATTGAGGATCTTGTATGAATAATATCTACATGGTGTTTTCTTCCTTGTTTTGTTTCTTTTTCTTTTTACACAGGGAAGATCTGTTGCATTAAACTTTGCAATATAAAGAAGATGCGGTAGGATGGTCTTAATTGACCACACTTATTCTATCTGTTGATAAAATTGTTTTGTTATTATTTCATCACATATGATAGTGATAATGCAGTAGCATATATGAGCTTGGCCCTGACGAATGCCAGTGATTTTTTACACAAAGGCAGAAACATGTTGGCCCTATACAGATCGTGTTTGATTTTTTCCAAGCAAGTACGACAGTGATTCTTTCACACTGTCCCCTCACTATCTTTTAATCTGACGTCCAGGCGAACACTATTAAAGGTCTTTGTTTGCCTTGATAGTCATTTTAGTACACTTCACTTTATTTAATTTTTTTGCACTGCACATATCAGCCTTACCTTTTGTACGAACAACTGCGATAACCGTACCCTGGTCCAGTGTTGCATTGCTAATATACACAGTGCGATTGCACACTGTCCGAGGTTGGGAAGTCCTACATGATGAGGCTCCGCCAGTAGGTGGGCTGATAGGACTTAATCAGCTTTTGTTGACAGGTCCCTTTCTCCCCCTTTTTTCTTTCTAGGCACCATAGTTAATCGATCTGTGCCCTCCTATCAGTGTCGTTTCTTCTGTCTCAGCATTCTCCGACCTACTGGCTCTGTTGTTTTTGATGTAGCTATACAGGGGGTATTAGCCAGTAGGGTCGTTAAATCACATCCCTCGGACCCTCCCCTACGAATTGTTATGATATAGTCTTGAGCAGCTTTTGGCTGCGGGTCTTTGTTCCTTTTATTGTTGGCATCACTCACTAAGTGTTGTAGTGCCATTTAGCTCACCCATTCTGTGTATTTAGACGTCTGTCGATCACGATTCTTCACTATGGAGGCCTTTGGTGGCTTGGCATTTGACGATGAGGAGTTGAATACTATCTTAAGTGACAACCCTAGTATATTAGACGATTTACCCACCACCTCTAACCCCACGACAGAGGATGATTGGGTCAAACTCTTAAATTTGAAAAAGAACCATTCTCGTATCTCCCTACACGGCGTGATTATGAACGAGTACCTACATGGCAAATGTGCACCGTCAGGTCTGATTGTCACCACGGCACCACGTCTGTTTTTGAAGGATAAAGATTTTTTGAAAAACTGGGCATTAATAGCATGGCGGTGCACCCGTGATTGGCTCATTTTAATAATTAAGACTGCAAAAAAAACAGCCGATGCCTTATTGATCGAGATCCAAGTCTTGGAGGGTCAAATCAATGCAGCAATTCGGCCCGTTATCTACAAGAAGAATTTGGACGAGGCAAATAAAACGAACAAAGAGTATCGTGACAATATTCTCTTAAACAAAGTGGAAAAGTTTAAAAAAGACCTAGCACGCTTTTCCATGGAATTGGCTTATCCCTACTTGAACGATTCCTATGTAGCACCCTCCACCAATTCTAAAGGGAAAAGATATGGATCCAATTATTCTTCGTCCGGATCAGATTCGGGCTCCAGTGATCAAGGGAATTCTAACACTGGCCCAAACACCGGGACACGAGGTGGGAACTTCCAAAGGAGACCTAACAGAGGCCGTGGAGCAAACCAGTATCCCAATCAAGGACAATGGTGGCCTCCGGGACCATGGAATTACCATCCCGGAGCAATGGGACCTCCACCTATGGGCCACCCCATGCCCATGTATCCTCCCAACCCGTCATTCTACTATGACCAGTCTTTTTTATGGCAGGGCAGAGGCAGGAACCGCGGCAAAAGGAGAGGAGGACAAACTGTGAATTGGGCTCCGCAGACCAATCAGACAGGCCCATCAACAGGAGCAGCGACCTAGTGGTGAACTTGAGTTCAAGGACTATCACACCCATTGAAAACATCGTTTTGAACAAAGGATTGGGCTTCGTTCCCACGAATAAAGGCGATTTATTCAAATTGAGGTGCGAACTGGAAAACTTTTTTAGGAAGATACGCCTGTTTTTCTTCTTCAAAACATCCAGTCCCGATATGAATGAGGCTTTAGGTGAACACAACACCGGCCTCAGACCAAAATCCTCATTCACACCCTTGAATCAACAAGTACCAGCAAGCGTTCTAGCCTTTGAGCAAGCGGTGACGCATGAGGTGATGAAGAACGATCAACAACGAAAGTTTTTTCACAACATGTCAACCTCTGAAAAACTAGCACTGTCTGCCTTGGCTAATGATCGTTCTCTTGTCATCAAACCAGCGGATAAGGGCGGCGCCATAGTGCTACAGGACACTACCATTTACCATCAGGAATGCCAGAGACAACTTAGTGATACCAAAGCCTATCGCCGCCTAAAGGAAGACCCCACCCCGAGGATCTCGAATGACATAAAGAGTTTGATAGAAGAAGGGACAGCGGAGGGCTGGATTACTGCTCATGAAGCAAAATACCTTATTACAACACATCCAGTCATTCCCTATTTCTACTGTCTACCCAAAATACATAAGGCCCAGAGGCCGCCACCTGGAAGGCCGATCATTTCAGGAATTGGGTCCTTACTCGAGCCTTTATCTACTTTCGTAGATTTCTTCTTGAAACCGATCGTGAAGGAAACACCCACGTATCTACAGGACACTGGGGATGTGCTCAGACTTTTAGCTGATGCTGAGTTCAACGTAGAGACAGATTTGCTGGTAAGCTTCGATGTCGAATCGTTGTACACTTCAATCCCGCAACAAGAAACACTGGATTGCATCAGGGTCCTTCTTGAGGCCAGACAAATGGACACAATAACTCCAGTTGCTTTCATCATGGAGTGTGCGAGGATCGCCATGATGGAAAACTTCTTTCAATACCAAAATGATCTGTACCTCCAGGTCTCAGGGACCTCAATGGGGAGTGTCTTCGCGCCTAGCCTGGCAAACTTGTACATGCACCAATTCGAAGTCGATCATGTATTGAACCACAGTAACCCCTTTATCCATCAGGTGGTACTGTGGAAAAGATACATTGACGACATCTTGGTGATTTGGAGAGGGACGTTCACGGAGGTGTCGTCCTTTCATGCTTGGTTGAATTCCAGGAACCGGTTCCTTAAGTTCACAATGGAGTCAAGCAAAGAACAACTAGCGTACCTTGACCTCCAGATTTTTCCAGCTGAGGGAGGCCTACATAGTGAACTGTTTAAGAAACCAATGGCACGCAATTCGCTGTTGTCATTCCAGAGTTTCCACCCTCAATCGCTCCGGGAGAACCTGCCGGTGGGCCAATTTCTCAGGGTTAGACGGAATTGTTCGTCTAACAGTTTATACAAACATCATGCTGAGGAATTGGCATCTAACCTGAGAGAACGGCATTATCCTAAACATCTTATACGCCGAGCACGTAAGAGAGCCTTCAACAACAATCGGGAGGCACTCCTGCAACCTAAGGAGCCACAGGCCACGAGAGACCAGATGACGATGGTACAAACCTTCACTACATCCTCGAACCAAGTGAAGAAAACCATACTCAAGCACTGGAGCATTCTAAATACAGCAACTGGATCTATACCTCGCCCGCTGTTTGCATTCAAGAGAGGACCATCCATTCGGGATAATCTGGTCCACACCAGACCACGTAATGAGACCAAATTAATTACCAACACTCTCTGGAACAGCAATCCAGTACAAGGCCACTATCCTTGTGGCAATTGTGCTGCTTGCCCGCAGACTCGGAAAACCCTGACAGTAGACATTGGCACTAATAAACCGTGGAGGCTCACTAAACATACAAATTGCAATTCAGACAAATTGATATATCTGATCACCTGTCCTTGTAATAAACAGTATGTGGGTCACACAACGAGAATGATCAAGTCTCGCATCAGCGAGCATAAAAGCACAATCCGATGCAGGAAGCAATCAACAGGCCTAACCAATCATTTTTTGGAAGCATCACACAAAGCAGAGGATTTGTTTTGGGTTGTGCTTGAACAGCCACACATTCCGTCACACATCACCGATGTCACTCATTTCCTCTTTGTCAAAGAACAACGATGGATTTTTAGATTGAAATCTGACATTAACGGGCTGAATGACAATATTCCGTGGTTGTCTATGTGAGTGCTAACATTTGCCTGTAGGTGCTTTTAGTTGTCACGATATGGTGGATCTATCCGTGGAAATTTCAGCACCCGTATTGGGGATCACTATTCTGCCTACTGGGCGCTACAGTGAATAGTGGCTTATTTTTCTGCACATTATCCCTCTAACTTGATCGCATGTTTCGTTAAGCATCACAATATTGATTTTTTAATTATCAACAGTGCGACAAGTTAGTTTTCTGTACTGTATATTAATGTCTACTATGACCTACTGTTTTACTGCTTGTATCTAGTGCTTGACATGGCGAGTGCTTAGGATGTGATGAATTCTGAATAGCTATTCCTCATTAACAGAAGAATAGTGGGAATGAATTACTTGAGGGCAGGTTGAAAATCGATCTCTCCTATGGGTACTACCACACAGCCACTCAGGGATGAATACGTGCTGCCCTTGTAGTACTCACAACAGACTGGAGACTCATGTTAGAGCTGGTCGTCAGTAATGGGTTATTATAGATGGGTTTCGCTACTAGGTACAAGCGTTAACAACAATTGAGCCGCGGGGCTCCTTGTACAGCGCTAGCGCTACTCGCGGAGATCAGTGTTTAGCAGGAAATTTTCTGCGCATGCGCGGGTGAGAGTCCGTGTTTGCCCATGCGCACTCAGGCTGCATTGAGATAGAGTCGCGTGTCACACAACTAAAAGGCATGTGCGCATGCGCGCTATGCAGTGTTCATGCAGCGCGCATGTGTGGATCTACGGCTGAACGGACCAGCTGTGGACAATCATTCACTTTACCACGGTATAAATAGACGGTCCGCCTGTCCGCCGGTGCCTCCCTTTCGGCTCGTGATTCTGCCGCAAGGTACCGACGGATAGGTAAGGGTGGACCAGTTGTTTTGAGTGTGGAGAGTGCGTGTTGGCTAGCAGTTAGTCATTTATTCATGGATTGAGATACAGAATGGGTGCGAGATTATTACCCTTGAGCAGCCATTCATGTTCTTTGTAAATTTGGAAAGAGGTTACGATTCCAAGTCGTTTTATGCCGCCATCAGGGATACTGGTGGGGTTGGGTGTTTGACAGATTAGAAAACAGTTTGGGTTTGTTGAACTATACACTAAGGTCCTATCCTTTTAGCAATTATCTATTGAAGAGATTGTGTTTATTTGTTTAGAGCGGGGCCTTACACGTCCGAGCAGTTGCCGGGTGAGGTGAGGCTTGCTTCCCACACATTGATGGGTAAGTGTTAATCAAAAAAAATTTTTGAATTCTGATTGACTGGTGGTGACGTAATGCACTGTGAATGTGGCTATCCAAAATTTGGGATGGCCCAGTCTGAGCTGAGGGGAATTGGCGCTGGTTGGGTACAGTCATACACCTCGTGTATTACTTGTATAATATTTGAATATTGAGGATCTTGTATGAATAATATCTACATGGTGTTTTCTTCCTTGTTTTGTTTCTTTTTCTTTTTACACAGGGAAGATCTGTTGCATTAAACTTTGCAATATAAAGAAGATGCGGTAGGATGGTCTTAATTGACCACACTTATTCTATCTGTTGATAAAATTGTTTTGTTATTATTTCATCACATATGATAGTGATAATGCAGTAGCATATATGAGCTTGGCCCTGACGAATGCCAGTGATTTTTTACACAAAGGCAGAAACATGTTGGCCCTATACAGATCGTGTTTGATTTTTTCCAAGCAAGTACGACAGTGATTCTTTCACACTGTCCCCTCACTATCTTTTAATCTGACGTCCAGGCGAACACTATTAAAGGTCTTTGTTTGCCTTGATAGTCATTTTAGTACACTTCACTTTATTTAATTTTTTTGCACTGCACATATCAGCCTTACCTTTTGTACGAACAACTGCGATAACCGTACCCTGGTCCAGTGTTGCATTGCTAATATACACAGTGCGATTGCACACTGTCCGAGGTTGGGAAGTCCTACATGATGAGGCTCCGCCAGTAGGTGGGCTGATAGGACTTAATCAGCTTTTGTTGACAGGTCCCTTTCTCCCCCTTTTTTCTTTCTAGGCACCATAGTTAATCGATCTGTGCCCTCCTATCAGTGTCGTTTCTTCTGTCTCAGCATTCTCCGACCTACTGGCTCTGTTGTTTTTGATGTAGCTATACAGGGGGTATTAGCCAGTAGGGTCGTTAAATCACATCCCTCGGACCCTCCCCTACGAATTGTTATGAAGAAGTAATTATGCCTGCCTTCTCGAATCAAATACCGATTCATAAAAAATACACACTTGCTAGAAAGTGGGCAGTGGCCTTAGCACCTGCTTTATATAAAAATCACGTAGGATGAGATGAGGATTCTCCTCCTCACAAAGTCCAGCTAAAATCACAACCAAACTGCACAAAGGCAGTACCCAATTAAGCAAGAAGCTAAAAAACAAGTAAATGAAATACTAGATCAGCTAGAATACCAAGGGGTGATTGAAACTTGCACCTCACAAATGAACAATCCTTTGTTTCCGGTCTCCAAACCAGACAATTCGTACCGTCTAGTTTTGGATTACCAACACCTTAACACATGTTGCAAAACTTTTGCAGTGCAAAACTCACACAGTGCTGCACTAATGAATAACATAGTGCGCAAAAAATACAAAACAACCTTGGACATCTCCAACGGATTCTTTTGTCAAAACATAGCACCAGAGAGCAGATATTTAACTGCATTCTCAGTAAATGGCACTCAAAAACAATTCTGTCGGTTAGCCCAGGGGTACAAGAATAGCCCGGGGGTATTCTCAGCGAGAGTAACAGAATTACTACAACAATATGATGATGAAGCATTATCTTATGTCGATGACATTTACTTAACAGATGATGACTTGGATACTCACTTGAAAAGAGTAAACACCATAATACTTGGGTTCGCTGCAGAGGGTTACAAATTTAACTTCAAAAAGTCCAGAATTGCCCATCTGACAGTCCTGTACGTAGGATATGAATTATCAAGTATAGCATGGTTGACAATTTTCTAAGCACTAGAAGAATTGAAAAATCTAAAATATGAAAAGACGTATCCTCTGCCAATCGACATTCTGCCTCTAAGACATTACGCCTGTGTAATCTATACAGACGGACATGCTCAACCCTCCGTTTGGGGAGAACATGCATACAATCCCACATGTGAGATTACAAAAGAAGTGTGGCACGGAGGTAAACTAAGACCTCTATTAACAAAATCACACTCAGTAGAAACTAATTCAGAACTGCAAACTGAAATATTAGCTTTGAAAATGGCGCTAGATAATGCGGATCGCGAATTCCCGACGCTTATAGTGTCAGATTCATATTTCTGCGTCAAAGCATATAACAAGGATTTGCAGACATGGATTCAGAACGGTTACAAAGATGACACAGATGCACCAATAAAGCAGAGACTTCTCTGGGAACAAATAGCTCTTTTGAAGAAAGAACTACCAAAGACTCACGTGACTCACTCACTGAGTCATCAACGTGATGGCGTTCACGTTGTGGGGAATTCATTGGCTGAGACAGCCGCAGCGGCAGCCACTAAATCGGCTCCCGTAGATCGAAAAAAGCGTACATTAAAATACATTGACGGCGAAACATTGCTGGCGGTGAAAACGTCATCAAAAGGCGACTGCTCAGCGTTACCGATCAACTATCCACTCAATTATACATACATAATCGATGCAAACTCCGTCCCTTTTGCTCGAATCCCTGGAGTGGGGGATAGAGTGATTCCAAACATGGACAGGAGAAACTTGTTAATCGCAGACGCACACATGGGCGAGGGTCACAGACACCTTAAATTAAAAGATTCTCTGGAAGAATTACAATCACGGTACTGGTGGCCAGGCATGAGCCTGCACTACACCATGTTTGTAAAAAACTGCCCAAACTGCAACAGAGATCGCAGTGGGGAGAGAAGCAGTCTAATACCTCGTCGTATCAAGGCAGATAATATTACCAACAAAAAGAATGGCTTGCGATTAACATACACAGGCTAGTTCCACTTATAATGTAGATCCACAGCACTCGGCTGACGTCCGGACTGTTATACAAGATTTGCGAGTCTAAATGGCATATACTCTAAGAGCATGCTACGTTCGACCATTTTTTTCTTTTTCTCAGGCAATCCAGCCTGGGGGGGGGAAAGAATGGCCAAATGAGCACAGCCCAGCGGGAATCTTCTCACTTCCTTCCTGAGGGTATGGGATGGTGTAAAGAAAAAACCAAGACAGAAAGCAATCTATAATAGAAAGGATATTAGGTTCGGGAGCTGGGTGGGTCAAACATCTAATAAGTGTCCAACGTAGTCTAAATAACTTGCCAAGAAATTCTCTGAAGGGATTCAGTCCGTACGAATTATTATTCGGAACTAGGATGTTGATCTCTGACCTTGATAGTCAGACTTCAGTGGTAATAGAAAAAACCTTTGATGTCAAAGACCGTTTGGCTATTTTGCAGGACTTAAACAAAACAAGAAAAGACCTGAGCAACATACAGTTGAAACAACAGCCAACAACCACTGAAGAATCACCACCTGTCCCAGCAAGACCTGTCTGGATTCCAAAAGTCGGGGATCTAGTCAGGGAAAAGATCGCGGTAAAGAAGGAATTTGGGCCTTCTTACAGAAAAGCAGTTCCTGTCTTGTCTGTCAACGGGACAAGATCAGTTGTACTACCGCCACTTGCTGGAAAAAAGGAGAACCGAGTTGTATCCATCGACCTGGTAAAACCACAACATGTGGCCGATAACAAACAGTAGGCCAAGTGGACTCCCAATAAGTAGCAGAACACCAAGGTTTGCTACCAGTACAGAGGTCCTATCAAAGAGGCTCATCACATTCGAAACGCCTACAGAAGAACAACAAGGACTATGCAACAATGCAATAGAACTTAGACCTCTGAAAACCCAAATAAAGACATTTAGTAGAGACACACCAATCTATACAGAAGTACCAAGTGAAAATGCAAGAAACAAAAATCCTGAACCAATTGGAACAATTGACAGAACTGCATCCGGTTACTTCATCAACTTCGATGATTCCTCTGACGGTTTCAGCGAACAAAAGACACAGCCATCATCAAAATCCTTTAAAGACAAAGCAAAGGAGCTTTTGAAACAACTAAAAGAAACATATCTGATTTCTCCATGGATTGAATTTTGGGTGGGTTTTGGTGCATTTATCCTCATACTTTGGCTCATCATGGTATTTACTTTGGGACGCTTCATTGAGGGAAAATATGCTAAAATGGACACAGCAAGTCAGAACATCAACTTGGTCCTCAAACCACACACATCTTCACACGTCGAGAAACGAGAACTTTCTTCAGAACTTTCTTCAGCCAACTTCAAAGCAATTCCAATACCTGCTGGGGTAGCCTGGGACAACACTGACTATGAAATTTATGGTCCGGTCGAGATCCTGAAATATCCACACCAAATCAAGATCTCTTTGAGTGACTTTGCAAAACCAAACTCATTTGCTGATGATTGGGACTTTGAAAGTATTAACAATATGATGTCTGACTTAGTAATGTCTGCTAAATTTACAAAACATGATTATTTGCAAGGTTCTACAAATTATGATAGTATGTATTGCTATAACCACTATGGTAACCATTTCTTGCATAAATCTGCACAACCTAGAAATGTTTTAAATTATAATCAATGGGAACATTGTGCTACACCTCCAAAAGGGAGCTCTAGAACCGTATATGACAAATATTCATATTTTTCAGGTTTTAACATAACTAATGCTGAAACATTTTATTACAAATTGTCAAACAAGACAGGGATGAAACCCATGATAACCAACACAAAATTGATATATTCGGATTCTTTCTTTGAAAAAATGAATACTTTTGGATTTGATTATTGGGACAA
Organism: Lissotriton helveticus; assembly: GCF_964261635.1. Taxonomy (NCBI): domain Eukaryota; kingdom Metazoa; phylum Chordata; class Amphibia; order Caudata; family Salamandridae; genus Lissotriton; species Lissotriton helveticus. Next base: position 271,105,333 of record NC_136068.1, read on the forward strand.
ACATGTTGATTTGAAAAGTGTTTGGGGTACAAAAGAATGGCAAGTACAGAGTATAGAAGCTTTGTTTAGAGCCTGCATGATCCCAGAACAAATGATATTTTTAAATGACACTGTTCAACAAACCACCTGTCTTGGCTTAGCCAAAATCAAAGATTTAAATAACCTATCTATTCCAAAGCCAACAATGTTTAGCAATAACTCTGATACAGATGAAGGAATAGACATAAACCATATACTTAACCAAAACAGAACACATCCTGATTGGAAACAATGGTTGATCTGGCCCACAGATACAAATAACTGTCAAGATAGATTCCTGAATAAAACACAGGGTTTCAAAATGACCAGGCCAGACCCTAGATATCCCCAAAGACATCACCCAGGGATAATAACAACCTACAGTGTGGGCAAATTATGCCTTCAATGGCTACAAACTTCCACACTGCCTGAAATTAAGCAACACCTAACTTTACTTACTGATGGTGCTGACTTGCGTGATTTCATACTGGGACCACGCAAACAGCGTCAAAAGCGTTTCATAGCAGCCTCTGTATATGCAGCATACAATGAGGCCTGGAAGGTTACTCAAATTGAGACAGCAGAAAGAATACGGGAAATTGACCGTATTAATTTGGAAAAATCACTTTCTGTAGTGGACAATGGGTTAATGACTCTGTCCTCCAGAATTTTTTCATTGGACAGCATTGTGTCTTCAGCAATCGATATATTATCGCAAGACTTACTATTATTACAACATGGTCAGTCACAATTGCGTTCTATTGTACAGCTTGGTTGGACGTTACAAAATCTGCGTTCAGGCTATGTGCCTTGGCGTTTAATCAACACAACGTCACTATTCCAAATCTTTAACCTTACTGATAGACAAATCGGTATGGCGCAGAAGGGTGCTGATTATACAATCTTGAGCATTGAAAAACTAGAAAGATTACCAATGACAATGTCAGAACGACCTGTCAGTGAATGGATAATACACGGAATCATAAATATTCCAATCTCAACCTTCAGGTTTCAATACTGCCAAAAATATATACAGGCTGGCATGTACGAGAAATTGGGAAAGGGGTACCTTAAAACAACTTGGAACCTGCCCTATTCACATGCATGTGTCAGTAACAAAGGACAGAAAGTGTTTCTTAGTGGCAACAATTGTGCTATGTCACTAAGCGGCACGCTTCTGTGTAACGGAATTAGTTTGCATGGAGCCTGTGAAGGGAATTCATACAACCTTTCATGTCACCAGCAAGGCGCACCTGCAACTGAAATAGAACCATTCTTTCAAAGACTCTATAATGGGAGTTACATTCTTATTGTAGACCGCAGATGTTGTAGTCTTATGCCCGGGACTCCTTATCTCGTCACTACGACGGCGAAGGTCAAGTGCTGTGGACGTTCTTTGTTCCCCAGCTCCTTTCCAGACAGGGAGGCAAGGGCATGGCCCGGTCTGAAAATTACTTCTATTCGAATAGACACTTTAAGCAGAATGAAAACAGTGCTTCTTCAGACGCCTACAAGGCTCACGTCATCAAAAGAAACGTATGATCTACAAGTCGCAAGGACGACTGCAGAGATACATACATTATTATCAACCAATTCCCCCGTACATTTCGCGGAAATCCTGAGCGAAATCTTAAATATTTCTGATACCACAGGGGTCTCAAAGGTATTTAAGACAGTATTTTCGATGGCATTAACACCATTCAAAGCCATACTGGGTATTTTTCCAGACTTCGTCCATTCGATTTTTGGCGGACTTCCCCTGATCCTAGGACTAATTGCAGGAATCCTATTCCTAGTCCTTATTTTTCGTTATGGCAACCCATGTCACAGAACAAAATCTCACGACAATGGAAGATACGATCCTAGCCATTGGATACCGGGACCGGATATCAAAAATCCTGGGACTCTCCCGGCTTAGAGACCTAAACATGACTTGGTTTCTATCATTTCGACCAATGTGGCAAAGGTGTGTTTACCTGTACTAAGGTGTCTGCTATGCGGAGAAGAATGCGTGTTAGACACCTGTCTGACGCTACAATCGGATGCGCCAGTGGATGCAGATACACTGTTGGTTCCTACCAAGGTTCACGCACTGTGCTGCCCTCAAAGGCTGCCAATTCTGATGACGGCATTCCTGGAATCTTCACCACTGCGATTGAAGAGTAGTGAAGTTCAAGATGAAAGCAGCATCGAACAGGTACGACCTTCTGTCAGCAATGCAAATCAGAATGTCAATGGAGACAATCATGCGCATGAATGCATGGTTACCCCTATTTCCGACTTAGTGGAACTTTCCCATGAAGCTGTTGACAGTTTTTTCGAAAGCCTGAATGATATGATGTTCTCTCCGGAACAGAAATAGAGACTTTTGAGTAAACTCGCACACGGCGTTCCCTGAATTCGGCCTTCAACTTTAAAAATAAAGTCACATGAACAATTACAATCCAGTTCACGGACAGCAACTTTTTTCAGCAAGCCCCTACAATATTTTTCTATATATTTTTTTCCGGGACACTGATCTTCTGCTTAAAGTAAGAAACTATTCCTAGAGAACTAAGATTTCTATTTTTTAGATTCTTTATAGACTTTATATAGACTTTAGCTGCCCACTGGTATGTTCACAATATATTTTATGTGATGAAAAGGTTTCGACTTTTTTTCTGTATAGCCATATTAAGAGCCATTTCATGTGTATTTATCATATACCAACAAACAATAATGCATAACAATGCGTGTTTACTTTTGCATTTGATTCATAGCTTAAGTGCATACGATATATATGACTGCAATTTTTCAGTATATTTGAAAATTTCAAAATGCATTTATGTATTTTGGGGTGGTAAGGTATACACTATACTCTATAGTATGTTGTACTATGTTATACTATGCATAGATTAGTAGATATGACCATAGTTAGCGTGGAGTGGGTGTCGTGTATTTCTATAGGTTCTGAATCGATCCCCCTATTCCTGACCCTATTCTGGTTAAACTACCTAGCTAGTTAACTAACAGTCAGCCCATGAGGCAAGAAATTCCCCATGATGCAGATACCGTTATCTGACGCAGTCACACTACGGCACAAGAACGTGTTATCTGATTAGGTCATAACGCTTGAGATCTAATTAGACAAGCGATATTCCTCCAGCCCCTGATAAGGCATACGACGTTCTCATAACAAATCAAACCTATGACAACCTGGATAATCCGTGCGGCCATTGTTTTGATTTCACAGAGAACTTTAGTAAAGAATGTGCTAACGAGCAAGTCGTATGACATCTTTATTGACGTACCTATGTCCATCCTTACGTCAATCCCGGCACCTTTAAGGTATAAATATTGCCGATCTTGCCCTATGCAAAACACACGCGTGGTGACAAGACGGAGCAGCCATACTTGCCGAAGCCGAGAGCAGAAGCAGACCCCGCAGGCAGCAGCCCCGCCTTCCTGACGCGCTGAGAGACGCGCTGCTATCTCAAGCCGAGAGACCCAGCACCGGCGCTTCCGGGTAGCCCTCGCAGGCAGCCTGGAATATCGAGAGCAGAGAAAGAGATACCATTCCTCATTCATCCTAAATTCCAGGTACAGAACTGAATAACCCCTCCTAGAGAATTCTTTAGTTATTCACTTGGCAAAAACAAACTTAACTTAAACTGTAACTTTCTATTCCCGCCCACGCATTAGACTTAGGTCAGGTACACGGGGTAGGCGTATTTAGAAACACCAGTTGAGTACGTTTAGTCAAATGTATATGTGTATGTAAATATATTTTAATCATTTTAAACATCATATGGCTCAGAAACCATATCAATGTTTTTACAATATTATTTTATACTATTGCTTCTAATGTATGCACTTTACTTAACTATAAGTATCGCAATAATATCGATCCATTTCTCTTGTACGAGAAAAGAGACTGATCAATAAATAACACCTTTTATTGAACACGCCCGTCTCTTCCTTTTCTCTACATTCTGATGAGACTAAGAATGCACGTACTGACTGAGTAAAATAATTGCCTTGTGCTCACACGACTCTCGAGATTGACTCTTGATTAGGGGAGAGCAAAGTTGTCATGTTCTATGGTTGTCAGAAACTAAATCCCTTCTTGTCTAATCAGGGAAGTTAATCCTTCCTTGAACATTCGAGAAAGTTTCTAGCGAACTCTGAGCTTAGCTGGCAAACCCAAAAATTAAGTCTAGTATCGACAGTAGTAGACCTAGTTAACGTCTGGCCTAGGCCTTTACTGCTGTAGGTACTATTCCAATGCGCAGAGCCTATTGGGAAAATAGGAACTACACTACAAGTGTGTTCCTTGTCAAAAAACTTAAAGCCAGTCATTTCAGCAAAAAACATTTAGCATGGTAAATCATTTTAGGCACAGAAAGGGAGATGAGACACTTTCACAAACAGAGAGATGGTGTAGGCAGAGATTGAGATGACACACACATACAAACAGAGAGATGGTGGAAGGAGAGAGTGAGATGAGGCATGCAAAGAGGGAGATGGTGCAGGCAGAGAGTGATATGAGACACACAAAGAGAGATGTGAACTAGTGTTTATAATGTTTAGTTAATGTAATTGCTATGTGCTATGTTAGTAGTGGTCTATAATATGTCACATTTTTCTTTTCAACAGATTGTAAATATCTACAGAGTCATAATAGATTATGCCTACGAAAGACCGACAAAAAAGAGTTTATAAGAAAGTTTTATCGACCAAGAGGACTCAATTAGAAGATTCATGCCAAGGACAATCTTCAGAGAAAAGAAAAAATGCTCCTGGTAAGCAAACCAAGGATTTTTTAAGGAAATTGTTAAAATGCAGAAAAGTCAAGAAAGTGTTTCTATGAAAAAAAAAAAAAGTGTAACTAGAAAGAAAAAGCAGAGGTCACCAAAACATGATTTAATGGTACAAGGAGATCATAGTGTGTCTGGTAATCGTAGGACAAATCAGTTTATTGACATTCGTAGACGAATGTTTCATAACAGAGTAGTTTTGAATTTATTAAAAAATCTTAAGAAATATAATAGGAAAACAACTTTTTACAAGAAAAATAAAAGAATAGAAAAGTTTGTTGATCAGGCTTTTGAAGTGAAGAGAAAGCTGTATATTTTAGTAATCAATAGAGTTCGTACACTAGATAAGGCAATCAATTATTTGAAATCAAAATGTAAGTGGAAAAGAGTAATCAATCGAACTAATTTTTGTGATGTTTTTTCGGGAGAATGGAAGCATAGTTCAAGTAGTGAGCCATTTTTTAATGAAGAGAGTTACTTTCAAGGTAATTTTTTGGTGCATGCAGTTGACACCAGTGGTCGAGCATATGAGGTGAAGGACGGTTGTCCAGTTGAAAAAGAAAAAATTGTGCCTAGAAATGCAGATGAGGTGTTAGCTGATGAAGTTCTAGGGAGACGTGCTAAGGCTCCGATGTATACTTGGAATTGTAGTAGTATTTGTAGTGTGCGACAGGATTCTATTAATTTGTTTTGCAATTTCTTACGTACATATAGTAAGAAAAGTCTAAAACAAAAGTTTAAGATGTTACAAGACTTAGATCCTTGCAGAGTGAGGGAAAAAAACAGGTTTGCATGGTCCTTCACTGGCTTGTCTTTCTAGAAAAGTATGTCAGAGTACTTTTCACCATTTTAGGATGTTAGGAGTGCATCAAACTAAAGTGAGGAAAATAGTGAGAAGGTTGTATTATGCAAAAAGTCCAGCACTTAGGCTAAAATAGTTAAACAGTGCTCTTTTGCATGGATCTGAATTAGATGTGAAGAAGATTTGTGAAGAAATAGAGTTTTGTTACTTTGGTGAAAAAGAGGACACTGCCGAAAATGATACAGTAATAGAAAGTAATGTGGAAGAGAATGTACAGATTGTAAGTACTCAAAATTTTGATCATGAAATTACAAAGTTTAAGGTCATTTCAAGTGAAAGGCCAAATTTTTCTTGTGTGTGTTGTCGACGAACTCATTATAAGAATCAGACTCGGTTAGTTGATTTATATGTTAAAAGTGAAATGGAAAATAATAATGAATGGAAGGATTTTGCAACTTATTTGTTGGTTGAAAATTGTTTTGATTTGGGTTCTGATCTGCGTATTTGTAAATATAGTTATAATAAATTAAATGAAAACAGAATGCCTGCTAGAGCTGTACATAATAATCTTGAGTTGGTAAAGATTCGGTCTGAATTGATGGGTTTAAATACCTATGAGTGTATTCTGATTCAATGTGTGCATCCTTTTCAGGCTATTGTTCGCTTGGAGCCTAAGACAGGGAAATTGCCTCCTTCAGATTTACAGAGAGGATTAAAGGGAAGAGTTGTTTATTTGCCTTTAGATTTAAAGAAAAATATTGACACCATTGGCATAGAAAAAGTGGAAGAGGAACCTCTAGTTATTCTAGTTAATGGCGTTCCTACAAAGAGTAAGAAAATCTAGCAGGAATTAGTGAATTTTAGGAAAGTCAAAAAGGCAACGTTGTATTTAGTAAAAAACAATCAGTACTACAAAAATGTATATGTAGGAGAAGAGGAAACTACTGTAGAAGAGGACAGTGATTCATCAGCTGGACATATTGAAAAAGTAGATGTGTCTAGAAGTGAACATATTTATGAGCATTATAGTGTTCATCCTCTGCATTCCAAAGAAGTAATGGGGAGTGCTATGGAGTTGTTCCAAATGAAAGAAGCCAAAGGAAGTCCCATAAGTGTATGGGAAGAAAGCTTGGAAGCTCGTTGTTTTCCTCAATTGTTTCGAACAGGTCAAGGTGGAAGATGTGATGACCGACCTGTTCAAATTCCTGCGTCGGAATACCGGACTTTAAGATTATATGCAGAAGATCCAAGATTTCATCAATGCATTCCATATTTGTATCATCTTCTGTTTGAGAGTGACTTCTCTGGACTATCTTATGCTGTGAACCATATACTGAAATCTGGAGTACATCTTCAAAATGTTTCGGCAAGGGACTTTATGGATAAAGTCCAATTGGAAGACAGTATTTTGGAATCTCACCTAATCAATCTCATGGCATGTCAGCGTGGTACGAATGAGCATTGGTACCGTCGTCATGGGGAATTGAAATGTATGCTAAGAAACTTAGGAACTCCTACATGGTTCCTCACTCTTAGCTGTGCTGAGTATGCCTGGGAAGACTTACTTGAATTTCTTCGAGAGGCAAATGGAAACATAGAAAATATAGAATTCAAGACACCTGGAGAACTGTGCTCTTTGGATCCAGTTAATGTTTGTAGGTATTTTAATCATCGATTTGAAGCTATGATGTCTTTCATCACAAACAAAAAAAATCCTCCACTTGGAGAGGTTTTGGATTTCTTTTGGAGAAAGGAGTATCAAGCAAGAGGTGCTCCTCACACACATATGCTGCTACGGATCAAAGATGCTCCCAAATTTGGAACAGATTCGGATGACACAATGATGAGTTTCATTGAACAATATTCCACATGTGTTGTTCCGAAAAGTACAGAAGAAGACAATTTACGACATCAAGTCTTACGCTTTCAAACCCATCTCTGTGGAAAGTACTGTCGTCGAAAGTTCAAATCCAAGGAGAAGTTCTACACAAAATGTCGTTTTGGATTTCCACGACCAGTAATATGTAAAGGAAGAGTGAACAATTTTATGTCTTCACTGCGACATACTGTGACAAGAAAATCGCTAAAAAATACGCACTACTTGAAAAGAAATGAAGAGTCCAAATACATAAATGACTACAACCTAGTCATTTTGTCCATGTGGAATGCTAACATGGATATTCAATATGTTACTGACAACTCTATTGCTGTGGCTCGATATGTAACGTCTTACATCACAAAATCAGAAAAGACGGAACTGAAGGAAATGTGGGAGGATATTTCGCATGAAAAGAGCCTAAGTAAGAAATTGTACAGTTACAGTCTGAAGATGTTGTCGCATCGAGAAATTGGAGCATATGAATGTTCAGATCGGTTATCATCAGCAAGTCTGTATGCCAAATCGAGATCCATCATTTGGGTAAGTCTAGGTCTTGCTGCAACACGAAACCGAGTTTTGAAGTCTGCACAAGAAATTGAGTATTTGGCGGAGTTTCAACCAAACAGTACAGATATTTTGAAGACAAACATGTTGGATACATATTATCCAAGTAGAAGTAGTCATCTTGAGAACGTTTGTCTCTATGAAGTACTGCAAAGCTATACTTTTAAGAGGAATATGACAAAAAATATCAATAAAGGAGTATATGCTTTAATTGGATGTGAAGGATGTCTGGTGAAAGAAAGAAAAGTACATTTGATTAATCATCGTAAATTGAGTTGCGAATCTCCTGATAAAAGGGAATTTTCCTATTTAGCTCTTTTGCAACTCTTTAAGCCATGGCGTTCAGAAGAGGAACTACTTGGAGATTTTCTCAGTTTTGAAGATTCTTTCAATGCTACTAAGGATACCATAGAATGTCCTGTTTTTTTCAAATTATCTGCAAATGTTGAACGATGAAATACAGCAAGAAGCTATCATTGCAGCAGAGATTGCTAGAGACAGTTCTCAAGACAGTCAGAGTTCTGCTTCGTTGAGTCAGGATCCACTAGGAGGACCAATTATCCAAAACGAAGCTGCCACTGCCATGGAAGAGGTGGAAAGAGCCATGGAACAAGCTCAGGAGGATGTAGTTAATTTAGAAGATTTAGAAAATCAGCTAAACGTGGAGCAGAAAAAAATTTATGATGAAGTCACAGAACAGATTGAGCATGGTTTACGTCATGATAAAAAAGAGTGCTCATGTACGTCATTTGAACCTGTCCGACTGTATGTGAGTGGAGAAGCCGGAACTGGGAAAAGTTTTCCGATTAAATCAATTGCAACTTATTTGCAGAAAAGAACAGAGTCATCACTGTCTTGTGTTGTTACTGCTCCAACTGGGTTGGCAGCACATAACATTAAAGGGATTACTTTACATCATTTATTGATGCTGCCAGTAGAGCATGATAATAAATTACAATACCACAAGCTACCCGGAGAAGCTTGTTGTGAAGTTGGTAGAGTCCTGAAGAAAATGAAACTTCTTATCATTGATGAGGTAAGCATGGTTTAAAATGTGATGCTTGCTTTTGTGCATTTAAGAATGCAACAAATTCTTAAAACAGAGTATGATGTGTTATTTGGAGGCAAACAAATCATTGTTTTTGGAGATCTACTGCAGCTAACTCTAGTGCAAGGACAACCAGTGTTTAAGATGCTTACGCATGAAGATACCAGGAAGTGCTTAGGAAGCATTGGAAATGTATGAATATCTGGTTATATTTTAAATATGCAGAACTGTTTCAAAACATGCGACAGGCAAAGGATGAAGATTATAAAAATATTCTACAAGGTGTAAGAATTGAAAAAGTAACTGAACATGGCAAAGAAGCTTTACAGTCACGATTAATTTCAAATTTGTTTCCAAAGGAAAATATTCTCCCAAAGATTATTTATCAGAAAGTTGCTGAAAACAAAACTGTAATATGCTTGATGCCAACTCTTCGAGAATGTTCAGTCTTCAACAACAAAATGTTAGAGTTAGAACATCAAGAGATTGTGAAACTGGAAGCTATTGATAAAATAGAGCACGAAGGAGTTAATATTGTTTTGTCAGAAAAGTTGAAATCAAAGTTGGATTCTTTAGAGAAGACAATTTCTAAAACTGCTGGTTTTGAAAAGACTCTATATGTATGTTTAAATTGTCGTATAATTTTACGACGGAATTTAAATGTGGAAAGAGGTTTAGTAAATGGAGCAATGGGTCATGTTGTTGATTTTGTGAATTACCGAAATAGAGATGGAATTGAATTTTTGAAAATTAAATTTGATGGAATTGAAGAAGTACAACAGTTTAGTCGTTGTTCTGTTCGATGTTTGCTTGTGAAAGATTGATATGTCTGCCGAAAACAGTTTCCTGTTTGTTTGTCATATGCAGTAACTATTCATAAATCTCAAGGTTTAAGTGTAGATAGTGCTTTGATGAATATTGGAAGTTCTATCTTCAAGGAGGGTATGGCATATGTTGCTTTATCTCGAGTCAGAACTTTATCTGGATTGTACTTGATTGATTTTGATGAGACAAAGATTAGTGCAGCTCTAAATTGTGTAAAGGAATATAATAGGTTAAGAAGAGAGTATGCTCCAAATTTACCTCAATATCCTCTATTTGAAAAGCGTGTAGTAGGTCGAAAAAGAAGAAATGAGAAAAATTGTAGCAAGGCTGTAGCAAAAAAAAGAAAACTATATGAACCAGTAATTGTAAGCAGAAACAAAGAGGATTCTGTTGAAGATATTGTTGGATTTCAGTTCGAGAACGGTTCTGGTGTCAACTGCTATGCTAATGTAGTGGTTAATGTTGTTTTTTTTCTCCAAAGTTTGCAAGAACAGATTGTTGAAAATCGGGATCAAAGTTTTTGTTGTTTATGAATACTATGTTTGAGAAATGTAGCAGTGACAGAACAAATATAGAAAGTGTTTCTGATATTCGAAATGATTTAGACATATGTTCTGGTATAACTCAATTTTCTCAGGATATTCAGCAAGATTGTCAGGAATTTCTAATGTACATGCTTGTTGTATTGCAAGAGGAAGGTATAGATGTTGAAAATCTTTTTGGCCTTTCTTATAAATGGCAACATGTCTGCGATAATTGTTCCTTTTCAAGTAGTACAACAGTAGATACCGAAAGATTTATATATTTGACTTTACCAGACTGCAAATCAGTGTCTTTTAATAATCTAGTTAGAGCAGCTGATCAAAACATGGTTTGTACCCAATTTAACTGTGCAATGCTATCAACATTATTTATACAAAGTTATGGACAGTATGTAATTTTAATGTTCCAACGATGTAGACCTGATGGAACTAAATTAACAACTTTAATAAAAAATGTTGTGGCTTCTCAATTATCAATTTCAGGAAGAACCTTTGTAACAGTAGCAATTATTTTCCATGATGGTCCTTCAACAACATCTGGACATTATACAGCTTATTTAAAATGTCAAAACGGTTGGACTTATTGTAATGATATTGTTTTGACTTTCAAAAAACGTTTGCCTTTTGACTTAAAAAAATCTTACCGTGTGTTTTTACAACCTAAATTTTAGGAAAAGTCATTGGCCTAGAAAGATTGGAGCAATTAATAAAAGTTAGTCATCAGGATACTTTATGATGTTCAGATTCTGATAGTTTACTAGTTGTTTAAGGTTTTATGGACATGGGACACATCCTTGGGTGGAGATATAAATATTGTTAGGTGTTACGAAAGACGTTGGAGCTTTTCATGCAGAAGTTTGGGAAATGGAAGGTCAAGAGTATTATTAAGTATTTTCCAAAACAAGGAATTTTACGTACTATTTGGCCATGTGGGAAAGTACATCAATGAAAAATGAGTTTCTCGGGTAAATGTTGATAATATATGTTTTTACATAAGTTTATAATGATACTCAATTGATTTTCAAACAACGTTTGCCTTTTGACTTAACAAATTTTTACCTAGTGTTTTTAGAACCCAAATTTTAGTGAAAGTAATTGAACAATGAAGATTGTTAATAAAAGTAAGTGTTTTGTTCAAAATTAGTTTGTGATTGAAAGTGATCAAGATAATTATTAAACTGGTAGTTGTCACAGAGGTAGTATAAGTGTATCACATAGTGAGTGATATCAGTATTATAGGAAATGTTTATCAAGAGTAAGTCAGAGGTGTAAATATAATTATTGTTAGATGATGAAATAGATGTTGGACTTTTCATTCCAAAAGTCAGGTAAATGTAAGTTTAAAACTACTATTAAGTAATTTCCAAAAAGAGGACTTTCTGTATACCATTTGGCCATGTGGAAAGGTATGTAAATGAAGAATACGTATTTTGGGTAAATGTGGTTAATATATGTTTCTATATCACTTTAGTTTGAGAGTATAATAATGAGATACTGTATCTTAGAAATTGCTGTTTGGAAGAAAACATTTAAGAAATGTTTTTTCTAAGTTGTATGGCTTTTTTAAACACAATCATTTTGATTGTGTTTTTTTTTTGCCCGCTGTGATATGATGAATAGTATTGAACTCACTGTTTTTAGTGAAAATCAATATATTCTGAGAACAGCAAAAATAAACCATATAATATGCTGTACAAGTTAATTTGCATTTTGTATTGTGAAATATATATTATAACTGATTTCTTTACTCTCTTCTACAGATATTACATTTATAAGGTAAGTACGACTAATAAAAAATAAATTTTCATTACTTTTTTATTTCTGTTTCTCTCTATCCTTCTCTTACTGCCTCTCTCTTAACCTCACTGCTTTCATCCCTTCAGTTTCTCACTCCCTTTCTCTTATGTTCACTCCCTTTAAGTCATCCACATTTTGTCACTGACTTTTTTTTGGTCCTTCACTCAGCGTCTCTTAGCGTGACTCTCTTCATCACCTCATTCTGTCACTCCTTTTCCCTCACCTACACTACCTCATTTTCCGTTCTTTGATCCCTCACTGAGTCTCCTTCTATCACTCCTTCCTTTACTCCCTGTGTGTAGTCAATCACTCACTCCCATTGTCTCACGCTCACTCGACTTTATCCACCCTCTATCATTTGTCTTTCTTCAACTTCACTGTCCTTCTCTCACTCACCTCACCCTTGTTTTGTTAGGCTGCTTCCGTCAGTACCCTTTATTCCTATCCTTCACTCCCCTTCTCCTTTCTTGTTTCCCTCACTTACCTTTTCTCAGCTCATCTGATTTACTCTCCTTCACCTCTCTTTCCTTCTTTTGCTCCCTTACTCATTAACCTTCCCTCACTCACCTTACTCCACTTCACTTACTCCTTCTGTCACTCCCTTTGAACTCTGACATCCTCACTTCTCTTTCTTCACTGTCTCTCTGTTAGCCTTACTTTCTCTTCCCTTCACTGTGTCACTGCCCTTCCCTTACACTCACTCTCTTTAACTCACCCACACTCCATCACTTGTCTTTCTTTGCTCCCTCACTCAGTCCCCTTCTCTCACTCTTTCCTTCACTCCCTCTGTGTCCTCACTCCCCTTGTCTCATGCTCATTCGCCATCTCTCTTTTGACTGTGCTGTCTTCCTTTGCTTGTTCCATGTTTCTCTGTGTGTGTGCCATCTTACCCTCTGTCTGCACAATATATGCATGTGCGTGTGTCATCTTACCCTTTGCTTGCACCATCTCATCCTCTTCTTGTTCTTTCTCACTCTCTGCCTGCACCATCTTACTCTCTACCTGTGGCATGTGTCCCTCTGCATGAGCCATCTATCTTAATTAACTCTTAATCTCCTTCCTTCTCTCTTGTATTGTGAAATATACATTGTATGCATTATAATTTATTTGTTTCTTGTGTTTTACAGATATTATATTTTTTTTAAATAATTTCTTAAAGTTTTTTTATATCTTAGAAGGTAAGTATAAGAAATAAAAAACTTTTTTCACATCAGTGTCTAAGTTTTCATTATTTATAAGGTAAGTATGAGAATCAAAAATAAGTTTGTTATCACTCTCTTATTGTGACAGAATAACTGCCTCACTCTTTCTCAGTCCCTTGCTCCCTCTCTCTATACATGTGTCTCCCTAACAGTTAATCTTCTTTGCTCTCTCTTTCTACCACTCCTCCTCTTTACCTCAGTCAGTTACCCTCTTTCTTTATTTTGATAGGTTTGATCTTATTCTCCTTCCTTCACTCTGTTATCCATTTTTTACCTGTTAGTAAACCTTCATTTATTTGGCACTGCACTTCCTCTAGTGCACTTCCTTCTCTCTGTTTCTCACACCTCTTCCCTTTTGTGTTCACTTTTGTTTACACTTCTTTGTTTTGAAAACAGTGCCACAGGCCCTTAAATATTTGTTAGTTACCACCGAATACTATGCGGCCTCAAGGCTCATAGGAATCAATGGCAATTACCGAATCGGTAAATACTGATTCAGTAAAATGACTGAAATATACAGATTCGGTAATTTCAAAAGACAAATTACATACATCCCATTTACCTACTGTTAAATATTGAAGTGGTATGATTTGGGACGCGATGTAGGTAGGCATTTACCAGTCGGTAACGGCTGAATTTGGCTGTTACCGACCGGTAAATGCCTTTTCCTATGTAGGAGGCATTTATTTACAGATTTGGTATTTTTACTGATTCTGTATTTACCGAATCGGTAAAATTACCGAATCGGTAAATACAGACTCGGTAAAAATACCAAATCTGTCAATTCTAATGTAGGTAACACTGTTGATAGTGCTAGAGGCATCTAAGCATTCGTTATTTACCACTCAATACAATTGTGTGGTAAATAAGGAATTACTGTGTACATGCACATCTGTGCCTGTACACCTGTGCCATGTGGCACACATACATTCCCTAAGGGCATGTGTGTGTGTCACATTGCACACAATCCAAAAACAGGGGTGATACAGGGTGTCAAAGTGACACCCTGTTCCCCCTGGCAGGATTTGGTATTTACTGATTCGGTAATTACCGAATCGGTATTTGCCATTGATTCCTGGGGGCTTCAAGGCCCATAGGATCAATGGCAAATACAGATTCGGTATTTATCGAATCGGTAATTAACGAATTTTACCGAATCGGTAATTAATTCGGTAAAAATACCTACATCCCCATTGCCAGTTCTTAAATACCGAATCGGTATGATTCGGTATTTAAGAAGTGGTAATCTGAGATTACCTACATCGGGCCCTCGGTATTTATGAGTACGTAAATCGAGATTACGTACATGTGGCCCATTGAGTTGTAACATATTTATATACATATGTTACATTTCAGTGCTTTGGAAGTAGTACAGTATACTATAGGTAAACACCTTATCGGTTTATGCTGTACCACATCCTTATAGTTTTGCACTTTGACATTCACTATGACAAACTTTTACAAACAAACATAGAAATTTAGGGGCATATTATCAAGGGGGTTTATCTCCGCTTTTTTGGCTTTAAAAGCCAAGAAAGCGGAGATAAAATGATCTCCCTATTACCTAGCTGTCGCTAACACCTGTTAGCGACAGTTAGTAGGAGATAGCGACCATCTTGGACCCCACTTTGCATGTCAGTGATATTTATCACTAATGACATGCAAAGTGGGCGTGCCAAGATGTTAGCAACTGGAAACAGTCGCTAACATCGCTATCTCCTATTACCAACCTTTGGAGATATTCGCGCTAAGCGCGAATATCTCCAAAAGCTAACACCTGCCCTGAGCAGTTCTTAGCCATGTTATCCAATGGGAGGTGGATAACATGGCTAAGAGCATTAGCTCGGTAATGCATGAATATCGCTGACTTTTCAGCGATATTCATGCATTGCGGCCGTTTTTTTTTCCCATTTGCGATACATTTTGGTAATACCAAGGTTTATCTGCGATAAAAATCGCCGCAGCTCAGCGGTAACATTTTGTCTCTAACCAAGCAATAGCGATAATTATCGCAAGCAATAGCGATAATTATCGCTATTGCTTGGTAATATGCCCCTTAGTTCTTTCTTTAACCAGTAGAGGTAGTTCTAAAAAGAACAGTTTTTTTGTTTGTTTTTGTTTTGCTTGAAAAACGATGTAAAAAAATAAACTTTTTAAGGCAGATAATTGTTCAACCGGAACAAACTATGAAAAATAAAGAAAAAATTATGGGATGCACCTGTGCCTCCTGTTTTTTTGCAGGATAACTTGAATGGACTCTTGTCCAAAGGCTATTAGTTTCTGGCAACAAATGCATTGCATCATCAAATTCTTAAGTTCTGGTTAGATAATTGCAATAGTTGATGCTTGCATTGGTGGTGCTGTTGATTGAGAAGAAGTGCTGGAAGCAGAGCCCTGCTCCTCTGATGATCTTTTCATTACAGCTTTACACCAATTGTTTGGGTATATATTCTTGACATGGCGTTCCATGCTATAAGTTCCAAAGCTGTACTTCTTCTGTGGATCCCCTCTGGAAAGTACCGTGTCACAGATTTTACATGTGACAAAAGGCGCATTTACCTTTTTCTGTCCATCTGGGAATTGAAAAAATGTCCAAACTATGGACTCTTTCGGTGATCTAGGGGTTTCAGGAACAAACTCATCTGAAGATGAACTGGAAGAATTCTCAAGTTCCTGGTGTTCAGAATGCTCAGGTTCCTCATGTTCTGAATGCTCACGTTGCTGCTGTTCAGACATTTCAATAGATTTTTCAGGAGCAAAGTGCTGATGAAAAAAGGTGTTTCTTCCTCGAAAGCCAAAGAAGAATGATAAAGATGGGAGGGGTCTTTCCAGAATTGGAGTAGGAAGTATTATAAACCAATAGAATCTTTTGTTCTGAGGTCACATGGTTGGACGTAAGCTTACGAAGCGTTTACGGAGCGTTTACGGAGCGCTTACGTAAGCTTACGTTGCGTTTACGTAAGCTTACGTTCCGTTTACGGAGCACTTTCGTCTTCTTACAATGCGCTTACGTAGTACGCACCCTCGTGAGATTTATAATTGCTTTAATAAAGTTATATATGGTCTGTAAAAGTTTAAATTAATATGTTCTTTATTATCCCAGATAATGTGTACCTTTACATTGTGCAATGAATACGTAGATATAACGATTTAAAGTTTATAAAACTTTCGGGGGTAAGAGCTCGAAGCTTTTACGTTGCGCGGACGGAGCTCTTACGTTGCGTGCACGTGCGACATACCCACGCGAAATTTATTACTACTTCAAAATATAATATACTGTTGTTAAAAGTGTAAAAAAAACATTTTCCACATTAAAGCAGATATTGTCTACCTTTAAAATGTACGTTAAAACGTAGATATTATGTTTTAGAAATTTAAACAATTTGTCGGGGTAAGAGCTCGGAGCGTTTTTGGTGTGCTTACGGAGCGCTCACGGAGCGCGGACCCTGTAATCATATAAAAAAAACTTGAAAATAAAAATTATATATATATTATATTAAATATATATATTCACTGAAAAAACCATAGGTTTCAAGCCTTACATAGTTATGTATTAGCAATTAAAAAACCTTGCAAATTCACTGAAAAAAACATAGGTTTCAGGTCATATATAGTTAGGTATTAGCATTTAAAAAACCGTGCAAATTCACTGAAAAAACCATAGGTTTCAGGTCATATATAGTTAGGAATTCACATTTAAAAAACCATTGAAATTGCTCCTATATAATTAGTTGCACTAACTATATTTCGCACACCCGCAATCCACTGCTGATGATGTCACATATTACATCATTCATGACATGGTCAGTGACATCACTGATGACATCACTGATATATATGTATATATATATATATATATATATATATATATATATATATATATATATACATTTATATAGAGACATGTTACATTCACCAGCGATATACGCATAGACCAGTACATCTATTAGGACACCAGCATCGGACACCAGCATCACTCTTCATGCCGGTGTCATGTCGGTGTGTTATGCAGCTGTATTGCTCTATTATTGTACCGGAAGGGAGAATGGTAAACTTGAAACCGCATATAAAACTTTCTAATAATCTAGTCTCTTGTGAGCTAATGGCTTATTTTCAGTGGGATCCTCATTATTAAAGTCATGTCAGGTCTGAGGAATTTGTCATGTTGTACAGGGGCATCATGGGTTTCTTGCAAGCTTACTCTCGGTCGCCCCGGGGTTAGGGCTCAGTTCTGTCTGTACAATCCTATTTCAAAATGTCTCTGGTGGGGGCATTGCAGTCCACTTGTGCAACAAATGCAGTCAGGACATGCATCCACTTCTAGGCCAAAGGGTTTCGTTGGAGGCCCCTGGCCACCTCTGTCTTAGTGGCAGCTCTGTCAGTGGTTACCCAGCTTTCTCTGTATGCTTTCCACCTTAAGTGTGGTTAGCTCTCTGGAGACTTCCTGTGTTGTGCAATGTCCCCACAGGCAACACTGAGGGTGAGGTCCACAAACCTGATCCCAGCTTTCCATTACGGCACCGGGTATACTGGCCACGAAGGAAACACATACATGCCAATCTTCATGCATCAACTAACCTCACCTTGTGCACATGAGGATTGCTTGTTTCTGGCCTGTGGTTCATCAATAGGAAGACATCCTACCAATCATTGTTCATGCACTGCATTCATAAATAAATGGGGCACGCCAGTAATGTAAAAACACAAGAATGGTGTAATGACTGTGTGCATGTCTTGGAAGCCCTATTCATCTTTCCTACAAGCATGCATTCATTTTAGGCCTTATAGCCAATACACTCGTCCATAGAACTGCTTCCAAAAGTGGCCACTAAGGCATTGTGACAAACAAAGTGTACTGGAAATAACATATATGTGAGTGGGGAAGATTGGGGGTACCTTCTTCTAGAAAAAACATTTTCGCCACCCCCTCCTGCTTTTATTTAACCTGATAGGACTTCAATTCTTTTTTTACATTTCCACAAGATGATGCAAACACAACTGACACTCCTGAGAGAACTCTTCCTGACGTGTGGCCTTTTGTATTTGAACTGCAAACTGTGGGCATCAATTACAAAAAAGTGCAGCAGCATGGCACCACAAGCCATTTGGCTGTGCCACGCTGCAGCACTTTCAAAGCACAGGGATGCGTCATGTCTACAAGGATATGACGGTTCTCTTTATTCTCCCCTCTGCTGGCACACAATTAGCTGCCATGCACCAACAAAGGCCCCCTTGCACCATGGGGCAGCAAAATGCGCCACCTGTGCATCATAAAAAGTGACGCATCAGGCGCAGGGGGCTTGTAAATAGGCCCCTGTGAACTTAAGGGAAGCATCATGTTTTCTGTTACTTATCTTGCTCCTGTTGTAGTGGGCACTCTCCCCTTGTGTATTTCTCTTTTTCTTTTGCTTCCTCGCTGTAGATTCTCTATATATCGGTCACATGCCCTCTCAAACTGGAGCTTATAAGAAGCGGTTAGAAAACACTTATGGCCAGATTTTCAAAGAAGTCACACACGCAGCAGCCAAAAATGCTACGCTGCTTTGCATGAGAGAGATATGGCTCGCTCCTACCCTCTCCCAAGAGCTGAAGCTGAATTTATCTGCTGTGCGCCAACCACACACCTTAGCACGGTAGCTTTAAGGTAAGGTAAGGTGCGTGCCTGAGTCTAGCACTGGTTTTGTACTGGAAGGGTACCCTTCCTGTACAAACTATGCCTAGCCAAGTTCAAACACTTTTGCCACTTTTATATGTGTACTACCCGGTGCTAAACCCTGTCTACAATGTTTGATAGATAGGATTTTGCATCAAAAGACATGGATGGTTGCATGGGTACGCCCACGTAGCGCCCCCTTGGCGCTAAGTAATGCAAAGCAATGCTTCATGCTGCTTCGTATTACTTGTAGAGTACTTTCCAATGCAAAACAAGTTTTGCACAGCAAAATAAATTGGTAAAAAAACATTTTATGCTGGTTACCCTCACTTTTGTCACGCTAACCCAAAATATTTGAAAATCTACCCCCATGTGCTCAATTATTGTCTCTATTGCCTGTTGTGTATGTTAGAGGTAGTTCTGTTGTTAGAATTGGAACTTGGCCAGGGATTACTCCTAAACCTTCTGCAGTTAAGCATTGCTCTGGAGCAGGACTTCTGCTTCCATGAGTTAGCTTATGTAAGACTTGTAAGCCTTAGTTACAGAACTGGTGGTCTGTTATAGACAGCACACTGACAAAAATTAGCCAGGTTGCCATGATGCATGCAGATAAATTGGACTCAACGGGCCCGATTCACAGAACTAACTTAAGACAAAATCCTAAACTTACTACTTTCGGTATTCACAGAAGTTAGGATTTTGTCTTAAGTTTGTCTTAAGACAAACTTAAGACAGACTTAAGACAGACTTAAGACAAAATCCTAACTTAAGTCTGTCTTAAGTTTGTCTCAAGACAAACTTAAGACAAAATCCTAACTTCTGTGAATACCAAAAGTAGTAAGTTTAGAATTTTGTCTTAAGTTAGTTCTGTGAATCTGGCCCACTGATTTCGATTTTACAATCTCTGGCAAATAATGTCAAAAGAATTGATTCTCAGCTAGACAATTTAAATTCACTTATAATGAAAGCTCAGTAGCAGGTGGTCAAGCCTTTTGACCTGTGCTACTGTTTGTTACTCCTTGAAAAAAATGTCAGCCCTCTCGGAAATCATGTCAGATCTACTTACAGAATACAAAGAAAGTAATAAGACCAGTAACTCAAGAACTATTCTAGGAAACCACCCCCATATTAACGGATCAGCACTCATCATATCTCGAACTGAAGAGCCGGAACTGGTCCATGAGAATAAGACAGTGGATTTGGTCTCAGATTAAGTTGTTCCACTCTTGCTCCTGGAAGTTATCTCAGTAGACTATGTTATTCTAAACTCTGGCAATCCCAAACAAGTGGATATCTCTCCAAGTAAGCTTTAAAAGGAGAAAAGAAAATATCTGGAGAAATTAAACAAGAAACAAAAACATAAAGCAAAGGTAGATCTTTATTCTATTTTTCTAAATTCTAATGGGAAAACTGTAACCCCTACAAGGGACCGTATGCAGGATCAGGCTAGTAGCCAACCCAGTGAGTCTCAGTTGCCTTTGGAAGCTGTGCAAACTTCTCCTCGCATTAGTCCAACAAGTGAGACAGCAAACACTGGGAGAACTACCGCAGTTTGCTATAAAGCTATTTTAATCCCTGATGTAGCTACAAAAGCTGAAATCAAAGCTGGTCTGTCAACTTCACATACTCATGAAAGCCCTCAGGATAAAGATGACATCTCTCTTTTGGAGCCTGCGTTTCCTCCTAATGCCGTAAAAGAAACAAAGACCAAGGTGGCCCAGACTGGGGTTAATTTAACCTCTCTAACGAAACCTGGTAGTTGTCACAGAGGTAGTATAAGTGTATCACATAGTGAGTGATATCAGTATTATAGGAAATGTTTATCAAGAGTAAGTCAGAGGTGTAAATATAATTACTGTTAGATGATGAAATAGATGTTGGACTTTTCATTCCAAAAGTCAGGTAAATGTAAGTTTAAAACTACTATTAAGTAATTTCCAAAAAGAGGACTTTCTGTATACCATTTGGCCATGTGGAAAGGTATGTAAATGAAGAATACGTATTTCGGGTAAATGTGGTTAATATATGTTTCTATATCACTTTAGTTTGAGAGTATAATAATGAGATACTGTATCTTAGAAATTGCTGTTTGTAAGAAAACATTTAAGAAATGTTTTTTCTAAGTTGTATGGCTTTTTTAAACACAATCATTTTGATTGTGGTTTTTTTTTGCCCGCTGTGATATGATGAATAGTATTGAACTCACTGTTTTTAGTGAAAATCAATATATTCTGAGAACAGCAAAAATAAACCATATAATATGCTGTACAAGTTAATTTGCATTTTGTATTGTGAAATATATATTATAACTGATTTCTTTACTCTCTTCTACAGATATTACATTTATAAGGTAAGTACGACTAATAAAAAATACATTTTCATTACTTTTTTATTTCTGTTTCTCTCTATCCTTCTCTTACTGCCTCTCTCTTAACCTCACTGCTTTCATCCCTTCAGTTTCTCACTCCCTTTCTCTTATGTTCACTCCCTTTAAGTCATCCACATTTTGTCACTGACTTTTTTTTGCTCCTTCACTCAGCGTCTCTTAGCGTGACTCTCTTCATCACCTCATTCTGTCACTCCTTTTCCCTCACCTACACTACCTCATTTTCCGTTCTTTGATGCCTCACTGAGTCTCCTTCTATCACTCCTTCCTTTACTCCCTGTGTGTAGTCAATCACTCACTCCCATTGTCTCACGCTCACTCGACTTTATCCACCCTCTATCATTTGTCTTTCTTCAACTTCACTGTCCTTCTCTCACTCACCTCACCCTTGTTTTGTTAGGCTGCTTCCGTCAGTACCCTTTATTCCTATCCTTCACTCCCCTTCTCCTTTCTTGTTTCCCTCACATACCTTTTCTCAGTTCATCTGATTTACTCCCCTTCACCTCTCTTTCCTTCTTTTGCTCCCTTACTCATTAACCTTCCCTCACTCACCTTACTCCACTTCACTTACTCCTTCTGTCACTCCCTTTGAACTCTGACATCCTCACTTCTCTTTCTTCACTGTCTCTCTGTTAGCCTTACTTTCTCTTCCCTTCACTGTGTCACTGCCCTTCCCTTACACTCACTCTCTTTAACTCACCCACACTCCATCACTTGTCTTTCTTTGCTCCCTCACTCAATCCCCTTCTCTCACTCTTTCCTTCACTCCCTCTGTGTCCTCACTCCCCTTGTCTCATGCTCATTCGCCATCTCTCTTTTGACTGTGCTATGTCTTCCTTTGCTTGTTCTATGTTTCTCTGTGTGTGTGCCATCTTACCCTCTGTCTGCACAATATATGCATGTGCGTGTGTCATCTTACCCTTTGCTTGCACCATCTCATCCTCTTCTTGTTCTATCTCACTCTCTGCCTGCACCATCTTACTCTCTACCTGTGGCATGTGTCCCTCTGCATGAGCCATCTATCTTAATTAACTCTTAATCTCCTTCCTTCTCTCTTGTATTGTGAAATATACATTGTATGCATTATAATTTATTTGTTTCTTGTGTTTTACAGATATTATATTTTTTTAAATAATTTCTTAAAGTATTTTATATCTTAGAAGGTAAGTATAAGAAATAAAAAACTTTTTTCGCATCAGTGTCTAAGTTTTCATTATTTATAAGGTAAGTATGAGAATCAAAAATAAGTTTGTTATCACTCTCTTATTGTGACAGAATAACTGCCTCACTCTTTCTCAGTCCCTTGCTCCCTCTCTCTATACATGTGTCTCCCTAACAGTTAATCTTCTTTGCTCTCTCTTTCTACCACTCCTCCTCTTTACCTCAGTCAGTTACCCTCTTTCTTTATTTTGTTAGGTTTGATCTTATTCTCCTTCCTTCACTCTGTTATCCATTTTTTACCTGTTAGTAAACCTTCATTTATTTGGCACTGCACTTCCTCTAGTGCACTTCCTTCTCTCTGTTTCTCACACCTCTTCCCTTTTGTGTTCACTTTTGTTTACACTTCTTTGTTTTGAAAACAGTGCCACAGGCCCTTAAATATTTGTTAGTTACCACCGAATACTATACGGCCTCAAGGCTCATAGGAATCAATGGCAATTACCGAATCGGTAAATACTGATTCAGTAAAATGACTGAAATATACAGATTCGGTAATTTCAAAAGACAAATTACATACATCCCATTTACCTACTGTTAAATATTGAAGTGGTATGATTTGGGACGCGATGTAGGTAGGCATTTACCAGTCGGTAATGGCTGAATTTGGCTGTTACCGACCGGTAAATGCCTTTTCCTATGTAGGAGGCATTTATTTACAGATTTGGTATTTTTACTGATTCTGTATTTACCGAATCGGTAAAATTACCGAATCGGTAAATACAGACTCGGTAAAAATACCAAATCTGTCAATTCTAATGTAGGTAACACTGTTGATAGTGCTAGAGGCATCTAAGCATTCGTTATTTACCACTCAATACAATTGTGTGGTAAATAAGGAATTACTGTGTACATGCACATCTGTGCCTGTACACCTGTGCCATGTGGCACACATACATTCCCTAAGGGCATGTATGTGTGTCACATTGCACACAAGCCAAAAACAGGGGTGCTACAGGGTGTCAAAGTGACACCCTGTTCCCCCTGGCAGGATTTGGTATTTACTGATTCGGTAATTACCGAATCGTTATTTGCCATTGATTCCTGTGGGCTTCAAGGCCCATAGGAATCAATGGCAAATACAGATTCGGTATTTATCGAATCGGTAATTAACGAATTTTACCGAATCGGTAATTAATTCGGTAAAAATACCTACATCCCCATTGCCAGTTCTTAAATACCGAATCGGTATGATTCGGTATTTAAGAAGTGGTAATCTGAGATTACCTACATCGGGCCCTCGGTATTTATGAGTACGTAAATCGAGATTACGTACATGTGGCCCATTGAGTTGTAACATATTTATATACATATGTTACATTTCAGTGCTTTGGAAGTAGTACAGTATACTATAGGTAAACACCTTATCGGTTTATGCTGTACCACATCCTTATAGTTTTGCACTTTGACATTCACTATGACAAACTTTTACAAACAAACATAGAAATTTAGGGGCATATTATCAAGGGGGTTTATCTCCGCTTTTTTGGCTTTAAAAGCCAAGAAAGCGGAGATAAAATGATCTCCCTATTACCTAGCTGTCGCTAACACCTGTTAGCGACAGTTAGTAGGAAATAGCGACCATCTTGGATCCCACTTTGCATGTCAGTGATATTTATCACTAATGACATGCAAAGTGGGCGTGCCAAGATGTTAGCAACTGGAAACAGTCGCTAACATCGCTATCACCTATTACCAACTTTTGGAGATATTCGCGCTAAGCGCGAATATCTCCAAAAGCTAACACCTGCCCTGAGCAGTTCTTAGCCATGTTATCCAATGGGAGGTGGATAACATGGCTAAGAGCATTAGCTCGGTAATGCATGAATATCGCTGACTTTTCAGCGATATTCATGCATTGCGGCCGTTTTTTATCGCATTTGCGATAAATTTTGGTAATACCAAGGTTTATCTGCGCTAAAAATCGCCGCAGCTCAGCGGTAACATTTTGTCTCTAACCAAGCAATAGCGATAATTATCGCAAGCAATAGCGATAATTATCGCTATTGCTTGGTAATATGCCCCTTAGTTCTTTCTTTAACCAGTAGAGGTAGTTCTAAAAGAACTGTTTTTTTGTTTGTTTTTGTTTTGCTTGAAAAACGATGTAAAAAAATAAACTTTTTAAGGCAGATAATTGTTCAACCGAAACAAACTATGAAAAATGAAGAAAAAATTATGGGATGCACCTGTGCCTCCTGTTTTTTTGCAGGATAACTTGAATGGACTCTTGTCCAAAGGCTATTAGTTTCTGGCAACAAATGCATTGCATCATCAAATTCTTAAGTTCTGGTTAGATAATTGCAATAGTTGATGCTTGCATTGGTGGTGCTGTTGATTGAGAAGAAGTGCTGGGAGCAGAGCCCTGCTCCTCTGATGATCTTTTCATTACAGCTTTACACCAATTGTTTGGGTATATATTCTTGACATGGTGTTCCATGCTATAAGTTCCAAAGCTGTACTTCTTCTGTGTATCCCCTCTGGAAAGTACCGTGTCACAGATTTTACATGTGACAAAAGGCGCATTTACCTTTTTCTGTCCATCTGGGATTTGAAAAAATGTCCAAACTATGGACTCTTTCGGTGATCTAGGGGTTTCAGGAACAAACTCATCTGAAGATGAACTGGAAGAATTCTCAAGTTCCTGGTGTTCAGAATGCTCAGGTTCCTCATGTTCTGAATGCTCACGTTGCTGCTGTTCAGACATTTCAATAGATTTTTCAGGAGCAAAGTGCTGATGAAAAAAGGTGTTTCTTCCTCGAAAGCCAAAGAAGAATGATGAAGATGGGAGGGGTCTTTCCAGAATTGGAGTCGGAAGTATTATAAACCAATAGAATCTTTTGTTCTGAGGTCACATGGTTGGACGTAAGCTTACGAAGCGTTTACGGAGCGTTTACGGAGCGCTTACGTAAGCTTACGTTGCGTTTACGTAAGTTTACGTTCCGTTTACGGAGCACTTTCGTCTTCTTACAATGCGCTTACGTAGTACGCACCCTCGCGAGATTTATTATTGCTTTAATAAAGTTATATATGGTCTGTAAAAGTTTAAATTAATATGTTCTTTATTATCCCAGATAATGTGTACCTTTACATTGTGCAATGAATACGTAGATATAACGATTTAAAGTTTATAAAACTTTCGGGGGTAAGAGCTCGAAGCTTTTACGTTGCGCGGACAGAGCTCTTACGTTGCGTGCACGTGCGACGTACCCACGCGAGATTTATTACTACTTCAAAATATAATATACTGTTGTTAAAAGTGTAAAAAAAACATTTTCCACATTAAAGCAGATATTGTCTACCTTTAAAATGTACGTTAAAACGTAGATATTATGTTTTAGAAATTTAAACAATTTGTCGGGGTAAGAGCTTGGAGCGTTTTTGGTGTGCTTACGGAGCGCTCACGGAGCGCGGACCCTGTAATCATATAAAAAAAACTTCAAAATAAAAATTATATATATATAATATATTAAATATATATATTCACTGAAAAAACCATAGGTTTCAAGCCTTACATAGTTAGGTATTAGCAATTAAAAAACCTTGCAAATTCACTGAAAAAAACATAGGTTTCAGGTCATATATAGTTAGGTATTAGCATTTAAAAAACCGTGCAAATTCACTGAAAAAACCATAGGTTTCAGGTCATATATAGTTAGGAATTCACATTTAAAAAACCATTGATATTGCTCCTATATAGTTAGTTGCACTAACTATATTTCGCACACCCGCAAACCACTGCTGATGATGTCACATATTACATCATTCATGACATAGTCAGTGACATCACTGATGACATCACTGATGACATCTCAAATGACATCACTGATCACATCACTGATGATATCTCAATTGACATCACTGATCACATCACTGATGATATCATTCATGTGATAATACGATTCACTTCTTCACACTCTAATATAAACTTTGATACACCCAGTGTTAAACACAGACTACCATTCTTAAAACCATTGACACACCAATACCAGTTACTACATATGCACACACTGATTGCTAGGTCTATACACACATCCAATCATTTACCCATACAATTACTCATACTTACAGTCACTCATCAATACAGCACTATCATCTGCACTCAAACACCTAGACACTCACACTCTGCCACTCATCCATGGAGTTACTCACACATCTAGTCAGTCATGCAAAGAATCAATCACACTTTCATTTTCTCAACTATACAGTTATACACACAACACCTTACTTATTCAAACATATACTAACACATACTTACTTTGTTATACAATTACTGATACAAGTACACAATGATCCATACAGCCACTCGCACAATCAGTGGCTCCTATGTATAGTCATTTATATATGCCAGCTGCCCACACACACACTCAGTCTCCCATACAAATACTCGGGCAACCAATCAATAACACATATAGTAACTCATATAGCTACTGATCAACACATGCAGTTGCTTACACAACAACAAACATACTGATGCACACATTCTGACAGTTTAGTCACTAACTCATGCATTCAGTAAAACACATTTAATCACTCACTCATACATTCAGTCATGTACCTACTAAATCTTTCATCCAGACACTTATACATCCATTCATTCTTCAATATGTAAAACATATTTAAACTTTACAGAAACACACAGTCACTGGATGATGTCATCAGTGATGTCATTTGAGATGTCATCAGTGATATCATCAGTGATGTCACTGACCATGTCATGAATGATGTAATATGTGACATCATCAGCAGTGGATTGTGGGTGTGCGAAATATAGTTAGTAGAACTAACTATATAGGAGCAATTTCAATGGTTTTTTAAATACTAATTCCTAACTATATATGACCTGAAACCTATGGTTTTTTTCAGTGAATATATATATATATATATAAAGTTGTAACAACATGGAAACACTAATAGTATGTTTTCTGTTTCCATTGCATGTGATGGCACCTTTGCACTTTAAAAGGGTGATCAGCCCTCTTGACGCTTGTCATGTGATCAAGGCTATCTCTAGCCGAAACGCGTCATGGCGGACTGGTGTTGGGCTAAAATACATTAAAAACATTTGCACCTTCTCTGGGTCTCGCTGTTCCTGTTTGCTGTCTGACAGTGATTGCTGTTGCTGTCCATTTGCATCGCGGGAACACCACGTACCTCGTATCTTAGCTGGGAGAGCTTCCCTGGCTTGTGCGAGACCCCTCCACGTTTGGGCTAACTTCGGCAAGAAGCTACATTCCTTCGGAATTTTGCAAGAAACTCCGTGTTTGGAGACGCCGACACGCCCCAGGGACCAACGGATCTGTTTGCGAGTCGCTTCCGTGGAAAGACCGGAAGTAGTTCAGGGACTGCTGGCTGGCGGCTGGCGGTCGCGGTTTCCTGAGCTCATCGATCGAGTACTGAGAGCGGCTGCTGTTTCGGACCAGGATATCCCCTGTGTGGAGTACAGAATCGGTTTCGTTCTGCATTGCCGGTAGGAACCGTTCTCTGTGTGTGCCTGACTGTAATATTGCCCATTGTTTGCACTATGTCCGCGGACACGTTGAGAGGGCGCATGGAGATGTGTAAGGGAATGTTTTCGGACCCCCCGGCTGGGGAGTCCACAACGAGTCCCATTTTAAATGCTGCACCGGAGCAACGTTCAGAAATTAAAGAACTCTTTAAACGTTTGGAGAAATGCAGCAAAAGTGAACAAGCCAAGTGGTGGGAGTTTACCTCACTGTCGGGTTATTTGGAGGTGGGGCGGGTGCCAAGGGGTTTGCGCACTCTACTAGCCCCCTCCTATGAGGATCCCGACCCTCAGATGCTAGCCGACTGGGCGCAATGTAATTTGGAAAACTCCAAGCGTCTAATGGGCATTCTCGTTCAATATGCTGAAAGCGACAGAGCCAAACTGCTTGAGAAAATTGATGCAATCAATGCAGAAATTGATAAAATATCTTCCTCTGCAGAAATATCTAAACTAAGAGACGATATGAATAAAAGGCTCAAACGCGAGGAAGATATCATAATGAAACGCAAGGCATACAAGTTCCAGCGCGACAGACTGGATTATGAGAATGGGAAAATGTTCACGTTCGACAAAAAGTACGATAAAATCAAACAGCGGCAAGCCTCTAACAATTCTAATACTTCCAACACCACAGCTATTAGTAATGTCAATACTGTATCAACTTCTAATACAAGACCGGTTGATTTATCTTCAGCATCAGTGTCAGGGGACAGTTCGCAATATGAGAGTGAGTCAGAAACTGAGACCAGGCGACAACAAATGGTGGGGTTTCGCAAACTTACTCCGGCTCAGGAGATGGCAATTGTACAGCAGGATCGAAAGGCAAGTCTACGTTCTGCTGCACAGGTTGCCGCAGACAGCGCGACAACAAGCAACGCGCAGAGAGGCGCAAATGCAACAAGCGTCGCAAAACCAGATGCCAGTCCAAAGAAACAGCGCTTCAAAAAGCAGTGGAATTAACCACGACCAATGCAGTCTCCTCAGGAACTTTGGTTGAGCAAGGGGGTCAGGATACCAAGGCAGTTATTAATTTATCGGACATAGTTCTCACTACAAAGGAAACCTCCCTTCTATCATTGGGTTTGTCCTACAGTCCTAAAGGCAATTTTGATTACGCTACAACTAAAGTCGATATATTTAAGTTTGTGCGTAAACTCAAATTACGCAAATATTTTGCTGCCCGGGGTGGACCAGTCCACAATTCCACACATTCAATGTCAGTAACTGCTCCTATACTGAACATACCAGGTGATGTTGGTGATACTATCGTAACAGGAGCAGCACTTACACAGGAATTGTATGAGCTCCCACAAGAGGAACTATGTCCCATTACAGAGAGTCAAACTGCACTAGGGGGTGAACCCTTACCAAATGCCTGTCCAACCCACTTCAAAACAAAATCTAAGTTCTGTCCCCTGATGCTAAAAGACAATGTTGATATCTTCCATGATCGAGTTACCTCACAATTAAAGGAGCTACAGATTAGAACTGCCAATTCGATCAAACGCCATACCTATAGAGACAAAGAATACCACACTTTGATCAAAAAGTTGAGAGATAATAAGAACTTGGTGATCAGACAATCAGACAAAGGGGGTAACGTGGTCTTGTGGCCGCGGAAAATGTACTTGGAGGAAGCCCACAAACAACTCAATGACAGGGATTGTTATAGACGTATCTCTTCGCAGGACGCTATGCAAACAAGAAACACAATCTATTTGAAGTTGTCTGCTTGGAGAAGCAAGGGCTTGATTTCGATGGATGAATACAAATTCCTTAAAAAGGATTATCCTGTGATGCCGGTCATCTATTTTATCCCGAAAGTGCATAAAAATTTTATTCAACCCCCTGGTAGGCCCATTATATCTGCTTGCAATAGCCTGTTAGAAAACATGAGCAGGTACATTGATTTTTTCTTACAGGACTTTGTGAGAAGCCTACCGTCTTTTATATTGGATACCAGTGATCTGTTGAGAAAACTACAAGATTTTGTATGGAGTCCTAACTATGTTCTGGTAGCCATGGATGTGACTTCTTTGTATACCAGTATAATCCACGCTGATGGTTTGAAGGCCATACAACATTTTCTTGACAAAAGAGACATTGGGTTTCAAGAACATTCAAAAATGCTATTTGATATGATCACGATCTGCCTTGAGAACAATATATTTTTGTTCGCTAACCAACTTTTCTTGCAGACCCGGGGAGTGGCAATGGGGGCCTGCTTCTCTCCCAGTTACGCCTGTCTCCATATGGGGTACTGGGAGGAGCAGGTCCTGATGAAACAACACGCTGCTACCATGAATGCTAAGGTCAAACTGTGGTTAAGATATATAGACGACCTATTATTTGTATGGGATGGCACTGAGGATGAGGTTGTTGAGTTCATAGAAACATTAAATGCCAACAATTCTAACATCCATTTTACTAGCACCCTCAGTAGATCGTCTATTGTCTTTCTAGATGTGGAGGTATTTGTTCATGCAGGAAAGCTACAGACCAAACTACATCGTAAACCTACAGCAGGGAACACACTGCTGCATGCAGATAGTCAGCATCCCGCGCATCTGATTCGTAGCATCCCCTACGGGGAGATGCTTCGAATTCGGAGGATATGCAGCAATGAGTATGATTGCCGGACGGCACAATCCCTCTGTAAGACACGATTCATGGAACGTGGCTATAGACTAGAAACTATAGATAATGCTATCGTGAGGGCCAATAAGATTGATAGAACTACACTCCTGGGCTCAGGAAGTGTTCGACCCAAGATTCCAACAGACAGGGCGGGCGAGGAAACAAGACTAATTATGACATACAATAGCCAACATAAAAGTATTCATAAAATAGTCAAGGACAATTGGTTCCTAGTCTCCAGTGACCCAATTATTGGTTCCCAGATGGGCAAACAACCTAGCATTACTTATCGTAAAGGCCGGGCCATGCAGGATAGTCTTGTGTCTAGTAGCCCCGAGGTAGCTGCAGCTTCATGGCTTAGTGGAAGCAAAGGATTTTTGAGATGCTCTATTTGTAAAGCATGTAAACACGGTATCAGCAAAACAGAGGTTACTACTCCTCTCTCTCCCTTTCCTATTAAAATCAGACAGAAATTAAACTGCAAATCTGAGTTTGTAGTTTACGTCCTGGAATGCCCATGCGGGTTGAGGTATGTGGGAAGTACTCGACCGCAAGTGCATAAGCGAATACTACAGCATTTGCGAGCTATCACCCACGCAGATGTGACATACCCTGTAGCCAGGCATTTTGAAAGTAAACATGGAAAGGATGCATCACAACTAAAGTACTTTGCGATAGATTGTGTTCCTCCCCAAAGGAGAGGTGGTGATAGGGAGTCTCTTCTGCGCAAATTGGAGACTCGCTACATAATACTACTAGATGCCAAGGCACCGCAAGGTCTCAATACTGGGGAGGACTGCCACACTTATCTCTAAATACTATTTTTAACCTCATGTTATCTAGACTATGCAATGTATCTCTTCCTTTGTCCACACTATGTATTCTTGTAATAAGTTTTTACCTTTACTATTGTAATGAGACTCATGAAATTCCATTTGAATGTTAAACATGTCCCTGAAAATCTCCATGACCATTTTAAATTCACGAACAATTTGTTAATCTAATCACAATTTTGGGAGCACTTTTGTTGCCATCACTATGTTTACACAAGTAGCGATTTTTTGCACATGCACAGTAACTACAACTGGCTTTCAAATAAGCAGCCCACTTGGGCATTACTGCAAGTAATTAGGAGTTCATGACAACGTAACCTTAATTTGCAATTTTCTTTGTACAGAGTTTGGTGTTTTTAATGGTTATATTTTATCTGTATATAACTATTTAATTGGCTTTTAACTTTTATATTATTTTAAAAGTTGGATATAGCCGTTGCCATGTTGACTCTTGTAAGTATATGCCTAGTTGTTGTAGATGGTACGTTCTGGTTAATGATATCTGTACATACTAAACCAGTAGTGACTATTATTGTCTTGGGAATATGTGCAATTCGGACATTTATGTCAAAATGTAAAAGTTGTAACAACATGGAAACACTAATAGTATGTTTTCTGTTTCCATTGCATGTGATGGTACCTTTGCACTTTAAAAGGGTGATCAGCCCTCTTGACGCTTGTCATGTGATCAAGGCTATCTCTAGCCGAAACGTGTCATGGCGGACTGGTGCTGGGCTAAAATACATTAAAAACATTTGCACCTTCTCTGGGTCTCGCTGTTCCTGTTTGCTGTCTGACAGTGATTGCTGTTGCTGTCCATTTGCATCGCGGGAACACCACGTACCTCATATATATATATATATATACATTTATATAGAGACATGTTACATTCACCAGCGATATACGCATAGACCAGTAGAGCTATTAGGACACCAGCATCGGACACCAGCATCACTCTTCATGCCGGTGTCATGTCGGTGTGTTATGCAGCTGTATTGCTCTATTATTGTACCGGAAGGGAGAATGGTAAACTTGTAACCGTATATAAAACTTTCTAATAATCTAGTCTCTTGTGAGCTAATGGCTTATTTTCAGTGGGATCCTCATTATTAAAGTCATGTCAGGTCTGAGGAATTTGTCATGTTGTACAGGGGCATCATGGGTTTCTTGCAAGCTTACTCTCGGTCGCCCCGGGGTTAGGGCTCAGTTCTGTCTGTACAATCCTATTTCAAAATGTCTCTGGTGGGGGCATTGCAGTCCACTTGTGCAACAAATGCAGTCAGGACATGCATCCACTTCTAGGCCAAAGGGTTTCGTTGGAGGCCCCTGGCCACCTCTGTCTTAGTGGCAGCTCTGTCAGTGGTTACCCAGCTTTCTCTGTATGCTTTCCACCTTAAGTGTGGTTAGCTCTCTGGAGACTTCCTGTGTTGTGCAATGTCCCCACAGGCAACACTGAGGGTGAGGTCCACAAACCTGATCCCAGCTTTCCATTACGGCACCGGGTATACTGGCCACGAAGGAAACACATACATGCCAATCTTCATGCATCAACTAACCTCACCTTGTGCACATGAGGATTGCTTGTTTCTGGCCTGTGGTTCATCAATAGGAAGACATCCTACCAATCATTGTTCATGCACTGCATTCATAAATAAATGGGGCACGCCAGTAATGTAAAAACACAAGAATGGTGTAATGACTGTGTGCATGTCTTGGAAGCCCTATTCATCTTTCCTACAAGCATGCATTCATTTTAGGCCTTATAGCCAATACACTCGTCCATAGAACTGCTTCCAAAAGTGGCCACTAAGGCATTGTGACAAACAAAGTGTACTGGAAATAACATGTATGTGAGTGGGGAAGATTGGGGGTACCTTCTTCTAGAAAAAACATTTTCGCCACCCCCTCCTGCTTTTATTTAACCTGATAGGACTTCAATTCTTTTTTTACATTTCCACAAGATGATGCAAACTCAACTGACACTCCTGAGAGAACTCTTCCTGACGTGTGGCCTTTTGTATTTGAACTGCAAACTGTGGGCATCAATTACAAAAAAGTGCAGCAGCATGGCACCACAAGCCATTTGGCTGTGCCACGCTGCAGCACTTTCAAAGCACAGGGATGCGTCATGTCTACAAGGATATGACGGTTCTCTTTATTCTCCCCTCTGCTGGCACACAATTAGCTGCCATGCACCAACAAAGGCACCCTTGCACCATGGGGCAGCAAAATGCGCCACCTGTGCATCATAAAAAGTGACGCATCAGGCGCAGGGGGCTTGTAAATAGGCCCCTGTGAACTTAAGGGAAGCATCATGTTTTCTGTTACTTATCTTGCTCCTGCTGTAGTGGGCACTCTCCCCTTGTGTATTTCTCTTTTTCTTTTGCTTCCTCGCTGTAGATTCTCTATATATCGGTCACATGCCCTCTCAAACTGGAGCTTATAAGAAGCGGTTAGAAAACACTTATGGCCAGATTTTCAAAGAAGTCACACACGCAGCAGCCAAAAATGCTACGCTGCTTTGCATGAGAGAGATATGGCTCGCTCCTACCCTCTCCCAAGAGCTGAAGCTGAATTTATCTGCTGTGCGCCAACCACACACCTTAGCACGGTAGCTTTAAGGTAAGGTAAGGTGCGTGCCTGAGTCTAGCACTGGTTTTGTACTGGAAGGGTACCCTTCCTGTACAAACTATGCCTAGCCAAGTTCAAACACTTTTGCCACTTTTATATGTGTACTACCCGGTGCTAAACCCTGTCTACAATGTTTGATAGATAGGATTTTGCATCAAAAGACATGGATGGTTGCATGGGTACGCCCACGTAGCGCCCCCTTGGCGCTAAGTAATGCAAAGCAATGCTTCATGCTGCTTCGTATTACTTGTAGAGTACCTTCCAATGCAAAACAAGCTTTGCACAGCAAAATAAATTGGTAAAAAAACATTTAATGCTGGTTACCCTCACTTTTGTCACGCTAACCCAAAATATTTGAAAATCTACCCCCATGTGCTCAATTATTGTCTCTATTGCCTGTTGTGTATGTTAGAGGTAGTTCTGTTGTTAGAATTGGAACTTGGCCAGGGATTACTCCTAAACCTTCTGCAATTAAGCATTTCTCTGGAGCAGGACTTCTGCTTCCATGAGTTAGCTTATGTAAGACTTGTAAGCCTTAGTTACAGAACTGGTGGTCTGTTATAGACAGCACACTGACAAAAATTAGCCAGGTTGCCATGATGCATGCAGATAAATTGGACTCACAGATTTCGATTTTACAATCTCTGGCAAATAATGTCAAAAGAATTGATTCTCAGCTAGACAATTTAAATTCACTTATAATGAAAGCTCAGTAGCAGGTGGTCAAGCCTTTTGACCTGTGCTACTGTTTGTTACTCCTTGAAAAAAATGTCAGCCCTCTCGGAAATCATGTCAGATCTACTTACAGAATACAAAGAAAGTAAAAAGACCAGTAACTCAAGAACTATTCTAGGAAACCACCCCCATATTAACGGATCAGCACTCATCATATCTCGAACTGAAGAGCCGGAACTGGTCCATGAGAATAAGAAAGTGGATTTGGTCTCAGATTAAGTTGTTCCACTCTTGCTCCTGGAAGTTATCTCAGTAGACTATGTTATTCTAAACTCTGGCAATCCCAAACACGTGGATATCTCTCCAAGTAAGCTTTAAAAGAAGAAAAGAAAATATCTGGAGAAATTAAACAAGAAACAAAAACATAAAGCAAAGGTAGATCTTTATTCTATTTTTCTAAATTCTAATGGGAAAACTGTAACCCCTACAAGGGACCGTATGCAGGATCAGGCTAGTAGCCAACCCAGTGAGTCTCAGTTGCCTTTGGAAGCTGTGCAAACTTCTCCTCACATTAGTCCAACAAGTGAGACAGCAAACACTGGGAGAACTACCGCAGTTTGCTATAAAGCTATTTTAATCCCTGATGTAGCTACAAAAGCTGAAATCAAAGCTGGTCTGTCAGCTTCACATACTCATGAAAGCCCTCAGGATAAAGATGACATCTCTCTTTTGGAGCCTGCTTTTCCTCCTAATGCCGTATAAGAAACAAAGACCAAGGTGGCCCAGACTGGGGTTAATTTAACCCCTCTAATGGAACCTGAGAGAGAAAAAATCCCCGACTACCCACCACAACCTTCCATTGCACCTAGTCTGTGGAGTGAAAGACATGCAAAGAAGGCGCTTCATCACAAACAACTCATTGGCAATCCAATCCACTCAATGACCACTAACTCAGTGAAAATCCCCAATGAGTTGGAGATTCGTGCAATCCCATATGGTCAGACAGGCCAGATACATTCTGGTGAAATCCCTCTGCCTACACCCAGATATCACTATGCATCAATTGCTGCAGAATCAAATCCCTGAAGTATGGTTTAGGGCCTACTTTTGCGTGCATGTTATGTTCGCATGGCTTATTAGAAGTTTAAATGCCATTTTACCTTTTGCCTCCTTTGCACACTACACTTCATAGCTGTTTTTGTACGTTAGCCTTCACGAAGGTCTATACATGAGAAAAGGGTTTGTTTTCGACATCTATAGACTTACATCATGCCCCTAGTGTGCACAGTGAGTGCTGAGCCATCAAGGTTATCATAACATGTTAGCTGTTTTTTGGCATGTCCGTGTAACGCAGTCTAGACACAACATTTTGGCAGCTGTGAGCCAAGTAAGATTTTGGCGCCTTTATCATTGCACACTTGCCATGAATTCAGACACTTGGAATATTTCCGTTCCATGGATGCAGAGAGCTAAGCAGATCCAGATGTAATTTATTCTTACTGAGCTAAAAGGTAATGGGGTCCCCCAAACCAAGCCCGAGAGACCTTCTTTAGTGTATAATACATAGTTCCTATACAGAGAGGGTGTTAAAACTAGGCCCTATATGATCTATTTGCACCATCATTGTGATATGATATCTCCTTTTGTATTTTATGGAGTTGTAACCATGCTGACCTTATTATTTTTAATCATATGTCTGCTTATGTTGGCTAAGATACTGCATATGAGATCACGTCATTAAAACAAATATTTTAACCTTACTGTGTCTCCTATTTACTCCTGTTGTGGACTGGTATGAGAGTATAACAAAAGAGTGTTCTCACTTCCCACCATTCCTGAGATGGTCCTAAGTCACATGTTCTAGGTTTTCTAATCATTGGTTACTTTGCTATAGGACGGAGAGCTAATGAGACACTGATGCTAGCTGGTTTGGGTTTTTCTTGGTACTGAGGTGAGTTTCTGGTACACCACAATTCACTGATGTCCTAGGTCTCCGTGCACAGTTCTGTGTATGAGCAGGATCCTTGCAACATCCCATCCAAGTAATCCCTTCGACAAATCCTCTAAAATCCTTGGATCAGCAAGAGGCCGAGAGTCTGGAGGTGATTCTTGTATTCCACCCAGAATACATCTCTCGTGGTCAGGAAGACATTCTGAATAGGAGCCATTTGCTTAAATTGCTGTGTTCTCTACCTGAGTTGGCACCACGTGAATCTAAAGAGCTGACCTAAATTATGTTCAACCCTGGCCACAAAGAGAGTTTAAATAAAGCCACAAAAGTAAAATTCAGAAACAGAGAGATAGCCAGGTGGGTGGAGTCCCAATATAAGATTTTGGCAGAGTTGGAAATAACTATAAGTAAACCTGTGAAACCAAAATATCCTTGGCTGCTAGCAAAAGATAAGCCCCATTACCAACATGATTCTGTAGTATGTGGGTCAAAGGCATCTCCATATCCTCCACCCTTAGTAGACCCGATTACAATCTTAATGGATCAAGTAGCAAATAAAAGAGTCTGCCGGCTGGCGAGGAGTTCCCGCTGAAGTCCGTCCTTTCCAATAGAGACACCAAGGAAAATGATTCTTCATGACGCCAATAAGCACATTTTTAACCTGGATCTATAAATGTGTTCATGGAACTGAATGACAACCATGCAATGGAAGAAATCAGCAAAAAGGATATAATTTGCCTGCAGGAAAATTGGTAGACGCTGCCCATGGCCTGACAGGATCATAACAAATGTTTGATCCCTCCATCAAAGGGGGTCATCAAACAGGAGGAGTTTCAAATTTTGAGCAATAAGTGACTGTCCTTGCTAGTGGCTTTGGGATGTTAATAGAACCATTCTCTGGATATTGAAAAAAGATGCCGGCACTCATTATTGGAAATGTATACATAAACCCTAAGCAGCCAAAAAATAAAACAATCTCAAGTGAAATCTGAAAGTTAGTCAAAGCCTCAAGACAGCAGTATATTGCAGAAATGGATAGAAACTTCAATAGAGTCCGGCTCAAAACTCCAGAACCACTCCCATGGCAACAGGGAGAGGGCAACTCATGAGGCATCCTAGAGATCACTCTAGGACACTTAAGAAAGACAAGGCTAGCCAGATGTTTGGCTCCACCATGAATACCTTGGTCCTCAGAACTCTAAATGGAAGAGGGGCCAAGGACCAACCAGCCGCCTGCACATATACAATGAGCACCTGTGCTTTTCTAATAGATTATATCTGAATCTCTACCGAGCATTTCACATGGGCAAGCAATTTCCAAGTCCCCCAAACACTGACAAGTGACCATGTAAGGCTATCCAATACTCTCTACAGGTGCACTCCTAGATTGATACAACTGCAAACAATTGGTACTTAAGAGGGCACTTTCTGGTTGCCAAGATTAAAAGATCCACAACTCACTCTCCTTCGCCCTTGAGAGAATTTCTGCAATACGAGGAAAGGGATTTGCCGCCCTCAGCTTCAAACTGGCGGTACTCACTGAAAGAGCTAACTGACAGACTCACCAGCCAGACAGCACTAATCTGCAGGTGGGATCTTGCAACCCCGCACTGAAGGTCCTCAAATGAGAATTAAACAAATTCTGGAGGTCAGCTGACAAAAGTACCAATAATTCCTCACAGGTGGCCGAAATACGAAGGCCAGGAAGACATTTAGATCAAAAGTCTAGGAAAGCTCCCAAGCCAATGAAGAACAGACATGGATGGTACGTTATATGAAGCCTTGAAAACCACAAATCCTGCATAATTCTGAAATTTTGTCAAGAGAAGATAGAGTCAAATATTTAAAAAACCTCACCTGCTGTGTCAGATGTCAAGTGGTCAGACTATATTTTCAACTTGTACAACACTAGCAAAAATGAGTACAGTCAGGACAATTCAGCTGAAAAACTAGTCGACTGATCTAATAAAAATATGTTTCACTGGGGTGAAGTATTGTCATCCCAAAATTCTATTAACACACTACCTGACAGCTGGAGAGGTACTATACATACTCCAATACATAAAAAAGGTGCATGCGATAATCCATCTAACTTCAGGCTCATTGCCCTACTTGATGTGGAAGGTACATGTTTTGATAACATCCTAAACAATGAGTTAGAGGAGTGGTCCAAAACTAAAGCCCTAATACCCATCCCTCATTCAGATTTTAGGCATGGGCATGACACTGAAGACTTGATGATCTTCTCTTTTTTGATCAAATCTGAAAACTGCAAAAAGGCCCCTCCACTCTATGTCGCTTCGGTAGACTTTAAAACTGCATTTGACAAAGTGGACAGAGTGAGACTGTGGCAGAAGCTGTCCAAATGGGGTATCTCTGAAAATCTATTAAGAGCCATTAGAAGCCTATACACAGGAACCTGGGTAAAAGTAAAGGTTATCTATACTAATATTATAAAGAGAGAGCCCAAACCTTTGAGGCGGGTAATCTCAGGAACCACAGCACCAATCACAACACCCAATACAGCATTGGAAAGGGCAGTTGCAGCAGAAGGACATAGGCTATGCAGATGCCCACCATATACATTTGAAAGGTAAAAGAACCTTACCAGCAAAGTAGTCCCTTGTGGGCGTGGGCGGGGCGCGGCGCGAAGACATAAAAAAAGCATTCCTTAAACGTGTGCATTGTGCTGGGGGCGTGTGCTGGGGGCGTGAACAAGGCCAATGGGCACGGCAATTGCAATTGCGCGGCAGCAAGGGGTGTGGCCAATGGGCACGACAACCGACAACAATCGCGCAGCACATCCCCCCCAAAAAAACATGCCTTGAGGGCGTGTGGAAAACAAACGTGTGCGTTTGCCCGGGGGCGTGGCCAAGGCAAATGGGTGCGGCAATTGTGTGGGAGCAAGGGGCGTGGCCAATGGGCGCGGCAATTGGCGGGGCTTAGGCAGGGGCAGACGCGACTGATCGTGTCTGCGGGGACAATAACTGCACAGTATCCTGCGCGCTGTCAGCCAGTCAACTCTAAGCATAAAGGACCGTGCCTGTGGGGACACTAACTGCAGCATCTCCTGCGCACTGTCACACACTCAACTCTCTGTATAAACAAATTGACACCAGGCACACAACGTCGACCAGGGCTGGAGCCGGGCTCAGGTGGCGGATGACGCGACTAAGCGCGCCTGCTGGGACACTAACCTTTGAACTGACTGCACTTTCCCACATGTGCAGCGTCTCCAGCGGGCGCTGTCACCCACTCAACTCTCTGCATCAACGACTTTACACCACAAGCACAACATCAAACAAAACTGGAGCCGGGCCTCAAGCGGGGGATGACGCGATTCAGCGTGCCTGCGGGGACACAAAATGTACAACTGAATGTACTTTCACACACGCTTACCTACGTAAGTGGAGTACATACACACTAGAGACATCTGCTAATACTTCTTACTTCGAGGTACACACAGTATCTGCACACACATGCCTAACTATTGTGACACTTCAATCTAAAAATGTTCTCTACCGCGAGATTTTAAAATAAATTTCCCTTGCCTATTACACACATTCTATTTCATACCCAGACAACGTCGGGACGGGCTGCTAGTGTCTAATAAAGTCAAAACCCATAAACTCATGACTACCTCAGGATTAAAACAAGGTTGTATCCATGCTCCACTATTGTTCAATCTATACTTGGTGGGCATAAACAAAGAGCTGATGTCTGCATGTTCTTTTCCACCTAAATTTGCTGGCTCTCACATACAATGCCTTCAGTATGCAGATGATACACCGCGGAAGGGCTGCAGTGCTCGTTGGTGGCCCTTGCTCTTTATTGTGCGGAAAACAAACTTGAAGTTAATTATGCCAAAATAAAAATCATGGCTTGTGGAGTCAGAAACAGATGTGCTGTCAATTTAAATTTTTTGAAGAACAACGAGGTCCTGGAAAAAGTGACAAGACTTAAATATCTTGGCATCTATTTTAACAACCAGTGCTCCCATATTACACATATTTGATGCTTAAAGGACTCTGCCTTGTCAATGATAATCAGCTTTAAAAATTGGCTTTCAAGATGAGCGGACTGATCTAACAGGCATCTGCAAATTAATCAATGCCACATTTAGGCCAAAATTCATGTATGGCTCATTGATTTTTAAAGATCACATCTCGGCTTGGCTGGCCGAAGCACAAACAAAATGTTACAGATGTCTACTCAACCTCACGGATGCTCCACCATCTTCACAGACCGGGTGAAATTTGGTCTCTATAAGCAATCTATGATGTTGAAGGCCTGGTTTTTGGGATATTAAATGAAGCTCGGGGCTGAATCTCCTGGGTCTCTGAAAGAAAAGATAGTGTGAGGTATCCAAGACAAAAAACCCATGTCTGAACCCTACTAGAGGGAGGCAATGGAAGCTCTCGAGGCACGGAAAATATTTTAACACAATTTAACTCTGAAGCTTACTGCAACATTGTTGGTAAAAAGGTGAAGATACAATTGAGAATTGACAACAAACAAGAGCTGTCTTGAAAAGCTCATGCCAGTCTATGTGAGTCCCTGTATCGAGCACCAGGGAAAGCTGTGCACGTAGACAGCCCCATGAAACTGGTCATTAAAAACATCTGCTAAGGCTGAGACGCGGTCTAAATTCTCCATAAAGGCCACAAATTTGAGCTTTTAACTGAGTTGATGGAACAGAACTGCTGCTTATGTTATTATAAGAAGGAAAGTCTCTCCCATGTAATATGCATGTGCCCAGTTCTGAAAAATGTAAGATGCTATTGGCTGCAACCCCTGTTCCATAAACTCCGCATAAGACAATGCAACATGGCCATCACCGCATGTATGAGTACTGGGAACCCCCAACTATCAGCTAGATGTGTGAAATTCCTCAGAGAACCACTAAAGTCACTGAATCTACCGCTGGTGAGTTTTTAACCATCTGATCCGTCAGAGAGCTCCTATTCACTGTCCATTTTAGTTGGACCACACTTTGTTCCTCGACTTAATATCTTCAAAAACAGGTATGAAGACTAAAGTTAAAACGTGTTGCCGTATCAAGTTGCACTGATTAGATCTTATCTAAATCATAGACTTTTACTTCAGTTTTAGACCAGGCGCAGCATTCCCTGCTAGTTTTCATTGCACCTGTCATTGAACAAAGTTTAATCAGTTGGAGGGGCTTTGGTTCGCTCTGCACCGAATTCGATTACCAGAACGCAGGTAAAATACATTTTTCTTAGTAGGTTGTTGTGGCACTTCATGCAAACGAAGGTGAAAATCACATCGCTGTAGAGATGCTTTTTGATGGTTCTGTTATGTTAGGGGATATTAATAGAGCGCAAGTACACCGAGAGATATCTTGGCGCTGAGTTGAGAACCCACCCTTATAGGAATCCGTACCAAACTATATACTTGGGTGAAAAGCCATGTTTTCAGCCTTCTCCTGGAACACATGCAATCTGTTGACTGTCTTTTACATCAAAATCTCGGGACCTCCAATAAATTAATTTGCGCAGATCTAAGATTGCGCTTCGGGCAGTATCTATGGATCCTTGTGGAGAGTTTTTTGGGGCCTTTGCTGTGGATCGCTTTAAAGATAATGCATCCTGTTTTAAACGTAGACCACTGCGCCATTGGGAGTCAATCAAGCTCCTTCATCAACGGCTTCATGCATCAGTGCCTAGGTTGTGGATAAATGACTCTGGCAGCTTTGTTTTGAATCATCTGTAATCTGTAATTTTGATTAGTCGGGAGACCTAGAGAGATGGCATTAGCGGACTCAAGTCCAGAGTGAATCAAGGTGATAATGATTTGAGCGCTGGCCTCTCTACTGAAGAATCTTCTAATTTTCCTAAACTTCCTGAGTTGGAAAAGCAGAAGGACGTAACCAAGCTTATCTGGGGTTTCATGCATAGGTCTGCATCGATTTGGATGGCCAGACTTTTTATTTTACTCTCAGGAATGGGGGCGGGGCAAAGCTCCAGTAGCCAGTGAGCAGGGGCCCACTAGTTTAGTTTATAATTGGGGATGACAATCTCTGTTTTATCAGAGCTAAGTTTTAGCTGGTTGATATCATCCAGTCTCTGATGAAAAACACTGCATTC
Source organism: Lissotriton helveticus (assembly GCF_964261635.1). Classification (NCBI taxonomy): domain Eukaryota; kingdom Metazoa; phylum Chordata; class Amphibia; order Caudata; family Salamandridae; genus Lissotriton; species Lissotriton helveticus. Next base: position 271,148,403 of record NC_136068.1, read on the forward strand.
TGGAGGACCTCCTTGGAGTCGGAATTCTCATCAATTGTAAAATTCAACTGCATGTCATCTGCATAATTGTAGATTTTAACCTTTTTTTGTTGTAGAGTATGTATCAGAGTGTGGATGTAAAGGATGAAGAGATGGGGAGACAGGTAGGAGCCCTGAGGTACCCCACAATTCATACTAACATTTGCAGACTATGGGGTGAGAGACAGACTGATTGCTTTGGTCTTTTAAAAAAGATTTCATCCAGTTTAATGTGGTACCCCTGTGACCTGCTGCAACAATTCCATACATTAAGACCTCATAATCAAGGGTATTGAACCCTGCAGATAGATTCAGCAGGATCAGTGCCTGAATACATCCCTCATCAGCCTTTTCTTTTTGTTAATGGTTCTGCACATTGCACTTTACCATGAATAACCTGCTTATTGACTATTTGTTCTCTAGCGAACTCTTAAAAGTGTTCAATTTTATTTTGTAAGGAGTATGTTGTAATTTTCTCCTCATTTGATGTGACCTTCTTATCCCATGTGGACAACATCGTACCTTGCACTTTTGCGGATCAGGCTTGCAATGGAGCCTAGTGCTGCTAAATATATCGATTGATTAAGCTATACTGTGTATTTTGCTCTGTTTTATCAGTTTTATTTAGTTTTCTGCTTTTACATTGTGATGGTTTTAAATACCTTAATACAATAAAAATGTATCTATCTATCTTGCCGCCTTAGGGTGTTTTTTCCCTAAACCATTTGCCTTCACCCCGCCTATATTTGCTGATTCATTTTGTGGCCTTAAGAATCTGTGCACTTTACCACTGCTAACCAGTGCTAAAGTGCTTGTGCTAACTCTTTAAACAAAGTAAAATTGACTTTCACCCAATTGGCATATTTAATGTACTTATAAGTCCATTGTAGGGTGGTATACCATACACCAAGGGTTTTTATATTAAATGCTACTTGTGGACCCGCAGCAGATATTGTGCCACCCACTTAACTCGCCACTTAAAACATGTCTCAGGCCTGGCATTGCAACCTGAATGCAGTTTTAAATTGCTGATTCCACTTGGCAATATTAACCACTTGCCATGCCTTAAACTCACTTTTATTGCACATACGTCACCCCTAAGATATGCCGCAGGTAGCCCATGTGGCAGGGAGCATTGAAATAAAAGGTTGGACACATACTTTTAAGTTTTACATGTTCTGGTAGTAAAAAACGCTTACATTTAATTGTTTACTACTGTGCTAATTTTTTATTGGGAACAGTTGAGTATTTCATGTGTGGAAATTACAAGTAAAAATCCTTTTTAATGGTTAAGTCAGATGTTAAGTTACTATTTTGAAAATGCCACTTTTAGAAAGTTGAAATTTTTCTACCTAAACTATTTGGTGCCACACAATAGGAGGATTAGGTGTGCCTGGAGTGGCCATCAACTGGTATGATGGGGAGGCGGAGCTGGGAGTAGCCCAACTTGCAAACTGATAGGCTGGGCTGTGCCTTCACAAAAGTGACTTGCAACCCCTGCATTGTTCTTGAAGCCAGTTTTGAACCAGGGCATGGAAGTCAGGAAACTTCAAGTACCTCCCTAGAAACGACTCCTATTTCAAAGAAAGCACTATGTATAGAAAAGGGGACCCTTGGACCTACCCTTAAGCTCAGATTCAGGACCTCAGGAAGAACTCTCAGAGAACTGCTTGCTGCTATGGCCGGCTGTATACTCCACAAGCCTGCTTTCTGAACCTGGAAGGACTGCTTTGCTTCCTAGAGCCTGCCTTGAACCCTCAGAGGCATGCCCACCTGCATGAGTCCTGCTTCTTCTCATGAACCCAGGTGTACCAGAGTGACTCCAAAGGTTAGTTTGGTGTCCTCCTGTTCATAGCCTCAGGGATGTAAAAGGATGACACCATCTTGAACCTGCACCTGGAGCCAGCCTGCGTGAGTCCGAGATCCTCAAGTAGTGCCCCTCCTGTCCTGGAACCTTGGTGGTGATCCTAAAGGGGCTTAGAGAGGCGAAATCCAAAACTTGGGACTTATAAGGTTTTTGGCTAGAACTGCTCTGAGAACCAAAGGAAGACTCGTTCCAACCTGCTCTTCAATCCGCCTAAGGTGCATCTCCGGTTGGCCTGACTTCACCATAGCTCCTGCAATGTTCTTTTCCACAGCAGCAATTCCTGTTGAGCGGTCGCTTGGCAAAGGAGTATCCAGCCTACGGGAAGTCTCACCAGCTACAGCCTCTAGCTTCATCATGCTGAAGATTTTTGACTTTCAAAAAAGAAACTAAGTCTGAACATAGAAATCGCCACAGCAACTTCGTCCTGCTGTTCTCTGCAGCCGACGACTTCTTGGACACTACCGGCAGCCTTGCCCCACTAAACTTCACCTTCTCAGAACTTTTTCTTCAAAATGTCTTCTAAGTCTGTCGGTAAGCACTGACCGGGCCCAATCCACTCTTTTTATCCAACCCACGCTCTATTGGAGTCAGACATATATTTTTTACTTTGACCTGATCTCGGGCAACTAGATATCCGCGGTTTCTGCTTTGATGTGTTAGGTACTAAATTTGACTGATAACTCTGGTTCTACCGATTGGATTTTTGTGGTTTTGGTGTCAAATAATTTAGAAACATTTACTCTATTTTGCTAAATTGGTGTGGGATTTTTCTTGTGTTGTGTCTTCACTGTATTAGTTTTTGTGTCTTGCATAGATACTTGAAACATTGCCTCTAAGTTACAAGACTGCTTTTGTGCCAAACTACCAGAGTGTTAAGCACAGGCTGATTTGGGACTTTTTGTGGTTCACGTTATCAAGATTATAGCCAATGCTTGAATAGGGGTCAATCCACCTTCAGTCAACAATCCAACTATGCATAACTTACACTCAAACATTTCAGGGACTTTCATTTGACACATAAGTGTGGTGGAAACATTCTGTTAGTTCCCCCGGTTTTGGGTGTTAAAATCAGAAAAAATGGGTCATAGGAGGCAAACCTACTGTCGGGGGGCTATCCTTTATTGACTTCTGGTGGTAGACCTCCTAGATAAAGTTTCTTGTAAGCCTGACATTTTTTCACCGAAAGTTCACCCAGAAGGTCAGTTCAGCTTGATAAATGTCAACATGTCTTCACCAGTTATCAGCTAATTGGAGGGGAGGGCACACAACCCCTCACATCTGCACTGAAAATATACAAGTTCAATAGGAGGCATAATGAAAGGGCAGTCCTTTAGATCAGCAACAAATCAGCTTTAAAAGCAGCAGGAAGTGTTGTAATGCATGCAATACAAATGAAACTGTAATGGGAATTGGCAGATTAATGATACTAACAAACACTTTAGAAACTTGATAAACTTTACTGCGCACACACACTCACACACATATATATATGTATATATATATATATATATATATATAAACATATACATATGAGTGAGGTAATATGTGAGGTCATAAGCAGTGTATTGTGGGGGCACAAGTTATAGTTAGCTCAGCTAACCATAACTGCTGAATTTGTCTGGTTTTGTACGAGTGAAATGTCAGCTCAACTATAACATCCTTTGTTTTTTCAGTGAATTTCTAAGGTTTTTTAAATTCGATTTCCTAAATATAACATCCCTGTAACCTTTGTTTTTTTCAGTAAATGTCCATGGTTTTTCAAACTCTATTTCCTAACTATAACATCTCTACAACCTTTGGGTTTTTTAAGTGAATTTCTAAGGTATTTTTAATTCTATTTCATAACAATAAAGTCCTTGTATTTTTATCTATAATTAGATATTGAACATTACATATGCAAGGTACACCACGTATTGTTGTATTTGCCATCTATTTATTTGAAAAAAAAAACATTAATCAACTTATTTCAAGATATTTTTGGTCTTTGCAATATGGTTGGATGCATGAGTGTTTCAGTAGGTGAGTGGGTGTGTGTATATCTGAATGAGTCTTTTAATAGGTGTGTGAGTCTCTGAGTGTATGAGTGAGTGACTGAGTGCATAAGTCTCTAAGAGGGTCTGTGACTGAGTGTGTGAGTGACTTTATGGGTGTCTGAGTGGATCTATGAGTGGGTGTATGAGAGTCTCAGTGGGTCTGTGAGTGTCTCAGTGGGTCTGTGAGTACAAACAGTATGAGTGATGATGGGCGGAGCCGGAGCCGGACGGTCGTAATCCGTCTCGGCTCCCGGCTCTAGCGCTGCTCGGGAGCCTATTTTGGTGGTTCCCCAGTGGCCCGGGGGCTGTTTCCAGCACTCCTCGAAAGCGGAAGGTGCGGGGCACCTGCGGGGCTACTCCGATCGCCCCTGGTGCCGCTGAAACGGCTAGATCTGTGAGGAGACGCGAGGAGAGGATGGCCGCGGGCAAAATGGCGGCCGGAGCCCTGACGAGAGCGCCGATGACTTCAACCCTCTGTGGGTGGTACACTTAACGGGCGAAATTTAAGGGACGCAGGGGCTGCCTCTAGTTGAGGATAATCTCGGGGGCCTCTATAGCGGCAAGACACCGGGGGTGGCCCCCGTCACAATCTGCCTTCCCACGCCTGCCTGACCTTAAAATGGTGGCCAGGTGTGACACGCAACTATCGGTCGGCGCCTCTACTTGACCATCTGGCCCCAGCGCTTACTGCCTCTCCCATAACAAAAGCTGCATCTGTTGCCACGATATGGCGGTGTGGCGGAAGCTCTCTCTGTGTCGCATGCCTGCGGGGGTGAGCCCTCTTCAAGGATCCTTGGCGGTGACTTGTGCAGAGTGCTTTGCTTCTCCCCCTCGCCTCCACCCCAGCGTCACACCATGCCCCAACAAGCCCCAGCTTTGTACCGGCCAGCCTGACTCAACAATGGTGGCGGTTGAGGAACCAGCCAGCGAGATGTGCGAGGCGAGAGTGGCGAGGGGCGCCACGAGATCCATGACAAACGTGGTGGCAGCTAGGAGACTACCACACTGATGTCACACTGCTACCACGATCTACCTGACATTTGCAGTGCCTTAATGTGAGGTGCCCACCGAAGACAACAACCCACCATGCCATGGCGCCTGTGGTCTTTCTTGTCATCTCCCACCTGGGCAACATGCTGCTGGTGGGTGACGGACAGCCGTACCACACCTCCACCTTCTCTCCTGGACTTCTTTACTTTTTTGTTTTGTCCTGGCTGCCTTTTTGCTGCTGATTTCGGACACTTTTCCATGAACTCTAGCCCTCCATCCTTTCCCTCGTCCTCTAACCCTTTTCCCCGTTGATGATCCTCAAATGTTTCTGCTTTGCCTTTTTCTCCATACCCTTGCATCCCTCCCACCCTCCCTTTGTGCTGTGACTGCTTCCCCCCTCTGACCCCACTTATGGAACTCTGCTTTTCTGTATATAGAGATAACTCTAATCACTAGTATATGCAGAAGACCTTTGTACCATCTACCATTCCTATGTGACTCTTAGAGTATATCCATTTGTATCCCTTCCCTATGTATATAGAGATAACTCTAATCACTAGTATATGCAGTAGACCTTTGTACCACCTACCATTCCTATATGACTCTTAGAGTATATCCATTTGTATCTCCTTGTGTGACTTTACATCTTGTACATTTGCAATTTTTTTCTGTTTGTATCCTTTATGTAACGCATGTAATCCTAAGTCCTTATGTTTTTCAACTGGTCCTTATGTAAAGCGCTCTGACACCTTCGGGTAAAGTTTGCGCTGTATAAAATCGCAAAAATAAAAACATGAGTGGGTGAGTGGGTCTGTAAGTGGATGTGTGGGTCTTTGAGTGGGTCTTTACATGGTTGTGTGACTCTCCGAGTGAGTCTGTAAGTGGGTGCATGAGTAGCTTAGGGTGTTTTTGAGTGGGTGCATGAATGCACAGGCTGTCTGTGAGTGGGCGTTTGTACAAATTTATATATATAGTTTCACCAATATTCGCAAAGACATGGTGATATTTACGATGTCCCCCCGACAGTACACGGGGACGGTGCTGGAAGTTGCGGCGGCGGCAAGAATCTCATGCGCGATCAAAAAATTAGTTATTAAAATACTGTTCTAAGCATTCCCCTTCCGTTTTTTTGATTTTTGGAGTAACGGGGGCTATTACAATCGGGTCTATTTTTTATAAAATGCACGGTTTTGATATAATATTTATTTCCTTTTCAATTTTTCTTTGTTGAATAATTCCATTTATATATTTTTTGTATCTTCACATAAGTCGCATTGTAGACTTTAGTTAGGATATCTTCCTTTGGGAAACATCACTTACAACGCAACTTTTACCACGCAGTGCTTTTACATCGCAACTTTTACAACGCAAACCATTACAACGCATTGCGCTGGGGGGCGCTCTAGGATAGGGAATAGATTTAATTTACTATCCAACACCTTCCCTACTATCCACGGGGACTGGAGTTGGAATAGTAAATTAAACTATTCACTATCCAGCACCCCTAAGCGCTATGCGTTGTAAAGGCATGCGTTGTAAAACTTGCGATGTGAAAGCATGCGTGGTAAAAGCTTGCGTTGTAATGTCATACATCCTCTTCCTTTCCATTCTTCTATGGTCTCCTGGCACTTTCCTACATTTGTGACCCACTTCCGTCTGAACGCCACATGACTGCAAGCTTTTAAATCTATGAGGACTGTTGGTGTCCAATTACACTTTGCGCGGCGTACCTGCTTTGGACGTTTCTGGGACCTGGCTGGTAAGTTGCTTGACACGAATTGCCCTCCTTTCTAATATTGCCGTTGTGGAATTCGATCTTCCAGCATACGAACCTTACTTACAGAGTGCTTTATTTCTTGAATGACTCCGGGCGAGTGCCATGTAGTGTGTTGCCCTCATTGGAGAGTGTGTGTCAAGATACCCCCCCCCTTCTTAACAATAGGGAAGCATTGATAATGTTCGGGTGCGAGATACTGAACATGCCTCATGGACTACACGGATGTGCATGTCATTTTTTCTATATATTGTGTGCACGCATACACTGGGATCATGCATCCAGGTTTTTCTATATTGATAGGATGAAAGTGGTGCCATTATAGAATGATGGTCCATTACACCCAAACAGATACATGAAGGAAAGTTAGGTATGCGCTGGCTCTCTGCATTTGCCTTTTTTTGAAAGACACACACCAGCCCTTTGAACTTCACATTAACTTGTGATTCAGGTTATATTTACATTGTATCGACTCTCTTCATTATGCGCTACTTATGGAATTAGTACATATTATTTTCCATTTTTAGATCATCTGGGCTGGAACTAATCGACTGGAACTCAGATTGTGAGGCCTCCAGAATGAATTTCCTGTAGTAGAGTTTCTGTATCTTACAACAAAATGAGGTGATTATATTTGATCTATTGCATTCTGTCAGTTTGTTAGACCTTTTGTCATTGTAAATTAGCATTGTCCATTAACATATAGTCTACTATTAGGTGATTTTTGGTGCTTTGATTTTTTAGAATGCTGTAACTACAATCAATTAAGGGGTTGCCATTCGGGAACCAACTAATATCCCTCCGTGTTTTGAATTCAATAGGACCACTGCTTATTACCAATTTTAGTGAGAACTTCTGATTCTTTATTGTTAGTGAATTACTGAGTTACAATTGTCTGATAGTGTTGTAGGTCTTTCAATTCAAGTTCTACTTCCTCATTATATAGATACATCCTTCCGTCTTTTTCAAATCTAGATACAGTTTTAAAATGCAACATGGCTCTACAACAAGCCTGATAGCTTTTTTGGCTCCTTGTTAGGATTTCCTTCCTCTGGTATTTTTCTCCCCTCTCACGCTTGCTCTTCCAATTTTCCCTTAACTTTTTTTTACTATTTTTGTATTTTTCCTTTTATCTATAGAGTCTTTAAATACACAAAAAGAGTGTATTTATGTATATAAGTGTGTAGCTAATATGTTGTTTGTGGTATGTTAAATTTTATTGTATTGAGGATTGGTGTATGTTGTGGTATTGTCTATATTGGTCATTATGTTTATGGTTTACATTAGGATTTGGTTTATATTTTGGATTGTTCAAATAGTGTGGTGTCACAGGGATTTGCTTTTACTATATGTTGTATATAAATCGTTTATATATATATCTATATATGTATATTTTCGTTATATGTTTTGCGTTAGTTGTACTTATACATATGATGTGTTTTTTATGTATTGGTGTGGTTTTTATCATATATATTTGTGTATATTTATGTGCTGTCTTGTGTCATTTATTACAGCCCTGAAGAAGTTCTTTTGTAAAGAACGAAACTCTTTTGCTGATGTCTGACTGCATGCTTTATTATAAAGAATAAAAGTAATCTAAAAGACTTCCTTATTCACGTTTGGACTCCTTTTTCCTGGAGCACCTTCCATTTTCATAAACTTTCTTGTATGGATTCCAGTGGAGCCTAACTGAGGCAGACTTCGGACGTGTAATGCACAGGACATTTACATTGACTAAACAGGGATTGAGGTGCTGAACCAAGGGTCAGCCGCAGTTATTGGAGTTTGTTACATATCTTATTTATGTAATTATTAACATTTTCGAACTTTGCCATTCACTTGTAAATATGCCCTTTTTTTGGTGTATGTGCAAATCCTGCATTGTCCATCCCTGGTGAGTTTCACTGCTCCTGCCGAAACAAGGCCAATGGAGGTACCAATGGGTGAGGTAGACTGGCCTCAAGGGTCTTGTGATCTCAGTGGCAGTGTAAAGCATGTGAAACATAAGCAGAACAACATGGTTACCTTAGTACTTTTACACTCATTATTCAGAAATCAAGGAGTGTTTTTACATTAAAGGTTAAGGACATGACTACAGGGCCTGGAAGGACCCGTTTCAATGTCCATTGCGCCGGGCCCTCTGTTTCAATGTCCATTACGTATATCCTTACAGAAAGTGAGCAGTATGGTTTAAAAAGACCACATCCCTCAACACAGAGCTGTGGTACACATTTTATAAACTAAAATAAGGAAAACAGCTGATAAGGATCCCATTATACGTGTACCACTCCAGTCATCAAGCAGGTATTTCAGTACCTCCAGGAATGGTGCACTCCCCCGGGAAAAAATACTGTTCAAATAAACCCCAGAAAATTAATGTAGCGCTTCACTGCCAAACTTTGTAAAGTGTCCCTAATGTGTTTGGGGGTGAATAAAACCAATCTGGCCACTTTGCAACTGCTCTGTCATGCCTTATTTAGTTATGTATTTATTGTTCGTGTTTTGAAGCTTTTTGTGACTTTGTCAGAGGCTGCACTTTGGAACAGAAAAATTTCAGAAAAAGACATTTCCAGCAAAAGTCTTTTTTTTTTATGGATTCATTTCACAGGGGAACAAATGAAGAAAAGTAGAAGAAACAGGGGATAGGAGATGTTTTTCGAAGTCATGGTTTTAAGCAAGTGAGGAGCAGTGAGAGAGATACAGAAAAGAGGGAAAAAAGTAAGAGGAAGAAAGAGGGGAGCAGCTGACTGTGGCAGAGCAGAAGTGGAATGGTTAGTGGTCTTCAGAGTGGCTTAGTCACGCCAGCAAGTTTATTAAGGTAAGATTAGTGGTTGAAGTGTCCACTAACCATTTCACAGACTTAGTAATGTTTAATTCTGTCTCATATTTTCAGAATCGAAACATTTTCACAATGAAATTGTTATTTATCTGATACTACTAACAAGCATTAGCAAACCCATTAGGTCTGCCTTGTTTTAGCTACATGTTCATTGACGTATGATAGGTTTGGATGCCGTAGCAGAGAAAGGCATTCAAATACTGAGTGGTCAAATGGTACACCATGTGAAACAAAAGATTTAAGTTAATGTTTTCACCCACGCCCTTAACTGCATAGATTGTGCCTCTCGAATACCAAGCAGGTGAAGAATGGCAGTTGATGGTGAGATCACGAATTAAAGCTGTGCCTGTCGAGTAATAGGGAACGCAGAACAAGTGTACCATGATACAACAGGGGAAGATCATGATTAGCACAAAGTTAAAAAGCATACATTCTCCAATGCCCTGGCCAGAACTTCGCCAATGCAGTGATATCGCTGTGAGCGGGTCTTGCAAAGTCCTTGCAAACTTTTAATGTTCATATGCAAGGTGCCTAGAACGCAGAGCCTGTGAAATTACGGTGGTTAAGCGCACATGAGGGTGTTTCACTTGGCATCGCAAGAGTAATGAAGTATGAAAAACACAATCAGCAAAAGTGTTTCTTTCTTTTTTGGAACAAATGAAGGAAAGTAGAGGAAACAGAGGGTAAGAGATGTTTATTGAAGTCACGGGTTTTCAGCAAGTGAGGAGCAGTGAGAGGGAGACAGAAAGAGACAGGGTGGCCGAGGCATTGCGGCTGTTAGGGAGGCGGGCCGCATGGACATAGTGCGGCCCGACCTACAGGTAAGGCCGCCGCGACGCGCTGCCAACTGCGCCGCGGTCGGCTCTGAGAGGCGGCAGGGGGGGCGGAGGAGCGAGGGGCGGGGGGCAGCGCGAGTATGCGGCACCGCGGAGGATGACGCGGAGAGGGGCTGGGAGGGCCGGGCGGAGGGGGAGGAAACGGGCGCTGGCTTTCGTGGAGGGGGTGGGAGGGAGGGGAGAGGTGCCTGGAGGGGTGGGGGGTGAGGGGGGCAGCTCGCGAGACTGAGGCGGAGTTGGGAGGGCATGGAGGGGTGGGGGCAGACCCTGGGGAGCAAGTGCTGGCATTGGAAGTGGATGCGGGGAGTGGGGTGGTGGGCCAGGGCTGCAGGGGGGGTGGGATCCGGGGGGAAGCCGTGGTACAGCGAGGGGAACAGGGGGGGTTGCAGGCAGGGAGGGGTGAGGACGCGGGAAGGCCGGCTCCCCTCTGTTGATTGAGGAAACGGAGGTGGAGGAGATGGGGGGGAGGGGGTGGACACGGAGCTGGATTGGGGCTCGTCGTCGTCAGAGGAGGGAGGGGGCGTGGTGGGCCGAGTAGGCATTCTTCGCTGTCGCGGGTGCTGCGGGGGAGGGGTGGTGGGGGGGCCAGGCAGGGGGGGGCGTGTCGGGGGGATTGGCGGAGGAAGGGGGGAAGCGGGGGAGGGGCGGGAGGGAAGGGTGGGCCGGGGGGACTGGGGGGGCGGGTGGGGTAGTGGGGGTGGGGCGTGGGGGAGCGGTGGGGCGGGGAGGAGTGGCGGGCTAGGAGGGAGGGGTGGTGACGGGGGGGGGAGGTGGGGGTGCAGCGGGGGGCCCTGGGGGGCGCAGGTGGGGTGTGGGGCCCAGTTGGGGGTTTGGAGGGTGGGGAGGGCCGGTGGGCTGGGACTGGGAGGGGGGGTGGTGCATGGGGGGCAGGGGGATCCCATTGCGGCGCGGCGGCCACTCGGCAGGGTGGGGGCAGGGGGCGATGCTGGGATGGGGGAGTGAGGGCGTGGGGGAAGGGGGGGCACGTGGGGGGCGAGGCGGGTTTTTCCACCCCGGCATGCTGGACTCCACCTTTTTTCCTTGGCAGGAGCTGTTCGAGATGCGCTCGGGTGAGCAGCATGCCACACCACCGAGAGGATGGGCCGGCTCTGTCTGGTGCGGGCGGCCGAGCTCCAGCGAGGAACCCGGATAATGAGCGCTACGAATGGAGGCAGGAGTCATCTCCGCCGGCCCCTCCCCGAAGGGTTGTCACGGCCGCCGGGGGTAGGGGAGTGAGGATGGATGCACATACTTCTGGTTTTGATGCGAGTGTGGGGGAGAGGCGTGGGAGTGTGGATTTGGTTGACTTGATGCGGGTGTGTCGGGAGAGGGCGGGCTTGAGCCGGCTGGAATCCCCAAGAGGGGGCCGAGGGTGTGTGGAGGCGGCTGATAGAGAATCTGAGGAGGAAGGGGAGATTCGGGAGGACGGGGGGGGCGAGTAATGTTGTTGGCAGTGTATTACAGGTTCCGACAAGGCGAGATGTGCCCAGAGTGACGGCCCCCTCAGCTCCACTGATTAGGCAGCGGGATCCGGCAAGGACACCGACCTTGACGCCAGGTAAGGCGGGAGACGGAGCGGGGAGTGGCAAGCGGCGCTGTGTGCAGGCCTCAGTGGGGACTGGGGGCGAAGGCGAAGACGGATGGCGGCTGGTGCGGGGACGGTACATGCAGGACGCGGGAGTGGGCACGGACGGCGCGGCTGAGGGTGGCGACGGGGCAGGCGCGCGTGGCGGGTCGGCGGCGGTCGGCGACAAAGACGCGGCCGGTGGGGGGAAGAAGAGTTGTGTGGTGCCGGTGCGTAAGTTACCGTACATGGGGCTGACTAAGCTGCTGGGGGCGCACTTGTCGCTGGCAACGAAGGAAAAGATATGGAAGGGGGAGTACATTGACATCTTGAAGCTTCTCCACAGGGAGTTGACGTCAAAGGAGGGGTCAAAGGAGGAAGAGCAGGAGTTAGCTAGGCATCCAAAGGTGCCGCTGACGCTGGACAATTGGTCAGCGGCTTTCCTCATATACGCGAGTGTGTATTGTGAGAAGTTTCCGGATCGGTCCGTCGCGCTTTTCAAATACATGGATGTGGTGCGGAGAGCACAGGTGACCTACGGCGGTTTTGCATGGTCCCACTATGACGAGGAGTTCCGTGCGCGCATGGTGGCTGACCCGGAGGCACGCTGGGGGGAGCTGGATTCGGATTTGTACCAGCAGACGATGGGCGGGGCCAAGTTCGGCCGCACCATTTATACGCCCACTGGTGCCGCTCCCCTTTGCAGCCTGCCACACCCGTGGGGGGTGGGGCAGGGGGAGTCTAGCGGCCAGGCCACGGTCGGGGCCTGCTGGAACTTCAATAGAGGAGCGTGCGGGCGGGCGGCATGCTGTTTCCGGCACGAGTGCTCGAAATGCGGGCGGCATCACCCAGTGCTGCGTTGCTGGGGGCTCGGGAGCCCGCCGGGACAGCAGCCCGCCCAGGGAGGTGCCCAACCCGGGGGGGGCAGGGTGGTGGGAGGGGGAGGCAGAGGGGGGAGCCAGAGCTTTGGGCAAAGGCTCGTATGCCGGTTAAGATAGAGCAGATGGAGCCCTGGTTAGCGGCATATCTGCGGGCGGAGGATGCTGCGGTGCTGCGTCAAGGTTTTCGGGAGGGGTTTCAGCTGGGCTATGAGGGCCCCCGGATTGCTGGCTGGGCGGACAATCTGAAGTTGGTGAACGCGCACAAGGGTATTGTGAGGGAGAAGTTGTTCAAAGAGGTCAGGGAAGGGAGGATTGCAGGCCCCTTCACGGAGCCACCACTGCCTGGCTTGATCATCTCCCCCATTGGGGTGGTGCCCAAGAAAGAGGAGGGGCAATTCCGGCTGATACAACACCTGTCGTGGCCGGAGGGGGAGTCGGTAAATGCCTACATTTCGGCAGATTTGGCGTCAGTAACCTACTCATCGGTGGACGTGGCGCGGAGGCTCATCTCGGCGGCGGGGAGGGGCGCACTGATGGCAAAAGGCGATGTCAAGTCGGCTTTCCAACACCTTCCGGTCCACCCGGCGGATCACCAGTTGCTGGGGATTCAGTTTGAGGGTCTCATTTTTGTGGACAAGGCACTGCCGATGGGGTGCTCTATTTCGTGTGCGCTATTTGAGCGTTTCAGTTCATTCCTGCAGTGGGTTTTTTCCAGGCGCACAGGCTCAGAGTCAGTGACGCACTACCTGGATGACTTTTTCCTGGTGGGGCAGCCCGGAGCGGCGGACTGCCAGCGGCAGCTGGACAGTTTGGCTGGGTTGATGGGGGATTTTGGTGTTCCCCTGGTGCCAGAGAAGACGTACGGTCCCTGTACAGTGTTGTCCTTTCTCGGTATTGAGCCATGGAAGCACGCCTACCGGAAGACAAGAGGTCAGCGATGCTGGCTTTGGTGGATGGACTGCTGGTAAAAAGGAAGGTGACGGTGAGGGAAGTGCAGGTGTTGTTGGGGCATTTGAATTTTGCTTGTCGCGTGGTGCGGGGGTGGGCCAAACGTTCTGCCGGCGTTTGGGTTTGGCGTTGTCCGGTTTGACCTTGCCTCATCACCATGTGCGCTTGTTGGCGGGGATGAAGGAGGATCTGTGCATGTGGCGGGCTTTCCTGGAATGGTTCAATGGAGTGCCCATGGCGCCGGCGGAGGACTGGGAGTGGGACGTCACTGTGTACTCTGATGCGGCGGGCGGCGGCGGTTTCGGTCTGTACTGGAATGGCAAATGGTGCGCGGAGAGGTGGCCGGCGCAATGGCAAGCAGGAGGGCGGAGGGCGGAGCATTGCGTTCTTGGAGTTGTTCCCATTGGTGGTGGCGGTCACGGTGTGGTCAGGGGAGCTGGCGCACAAGCGTGTGTTGTTTCGGGTAGACAACATGGCCGTCGTTCAGGTGGTGAACAGGCAGTCGGCCCGGGACCCGCAGGTGCTGAAGTTGATGAGGGTGTTTGTGTTGCGTTGCTTGGAGAATGACATCCTGTTTCAGGCGCGACACGTCACGGGAGTGGACAATGACATTGCGGATGCTTTGTCTCATTCACAGTGGGAGAGGTTCAATGGGCTAGCCACGGCGGCGGAGGATATCAGGACGCCGGTACCGGGAGAGCTGTGGTCGGTGGGCGAGCCCGGGTCTTTCAGCTGGTGAAGGCGTCCGTAGCGGTGTCTACGTGGAAGGCGTACGAGCAATCCTGGGAGGAATTCCTGCTGTCTGGCACGGTAAGGCGAGGGGACCGGTGGCAGCACAATAACAGGTGGTGAGGTTCATGTTGGCGCTCATGGATAAAGGGCTGTCGCAGATGACGTTTGCGGGCAAGTTGTCGGCGGTGGCGTTCATGGGAAAGTTGTGGTGGGGTTACTCCCCGTCGGCGGGGGAACTGGGGTCCCGGCTGCTGGAGGGGTGGGTGAGGGAGAGGGGCGCGAAGGTGCGGTTGCGACGTCCCATCACAGTGGCTTTACTGGAGGGGGTCATTGGCGCGCTGCCGGCGGTGTGCAGGGATGGGGGCGAGGCGGTGCTGTTTTCCACCCTGATGTCCTGGCTGTTCTTTGGAGCATTTCGAGTCTCGGAGTTGCTGGGCGCGAGAGGGGGGCGGGGGGTGTTGTGGGGGGACGTGGAGTTGCGAACGCGGGAGGTGGCGGTGCGTTTGCGTCACTCTAAAATGGACCAACAGGGGGTCGGGACTTGGGTGGTGCTGGGCCCAGGAAGTCAGGAGGGGGTGTGTCCCGCGGCATGGGGAAGGAGGCTGATGGCGAGCCGGCGCGAGAAGGAGGGGGAGGTGTTTGGTCTTGGTGGGGGTGACGGAGTAACGGCGGCTCAGGCGTTGTGGGTTCTGCGGCACGCCCTGCGGTACATGGGTGAGGACCCACTGGCTTTCGGGACGCATTCCTTCCGGATCAGGGGCGGCGATGGAGGCGGCGCGAAGAGGTTGGGGGAAGGAGGAGATACAGAGGCTGGGAAGGTGGAAGTCGGACTGTTGCCGGACGTACGTGAGGTTGCGGGAGGCGGATGGGGTGTTGTTACATTGATTTCCGAATTTTGATATGTGTGTCTTTACAGGTGCTGTGGTGGGGCCGGAGGTGGCTGTTTTGAATGTGTATATTGTGGGACACTCATTTGTCAAGGGGGTAGAGCAGGCGGAGTGGGAAAGACATTGGACACTCAATTTGGGATTGGATGCAGGATTGTATCGTTGTCACTGGAGGGGAAAAGGGGGTAGACGTTGGCATGAGTTGTTGCCTTTGTTGAATACGATGGTCAGGGGGGGGTGTGCCCGGATGTGGTGGTGATTCACCTGGGCGAAAATGACTTGGTGCAGTGTAAGGGGCTGGCATTGGTCAAACAAATGAAGAGGGACCTGAGGGAAATCAAAAAGCAATGGGCGGGCTGTCATGTGATCTGGTCCGAGTTTATCCCCAGGCGGGTGTGGAGGGGAGCTGAGCGCCCAGGAGCTATAGACAGGGCTCGGAGGATGATTAACCGGGAGATGAGGGACTTCTGTGCCAAAGAAGGGGTAGGGATGATGGAGCATCCGGAGTTGTGCTCCTGAGCTGTGTATTCTTTCAGGTAGGATGGGGTCCACCTCTCTAGGTATGGAATGGAATTGTACAGTTGAAGGAGGCGCTGGATGGAGCTTTGGGGGTGATCAGGTATCCCAGGAGGCAGGAGTCCTAGGGGGAGGTCGAAAGTTGTAAGCGACTTCCGAGTGGCGCTTTCCTAAGAAAATAGGGGGGTATTTGCAGGAGGCCTGGGGCTGTATTGGTAGGTGGGGGATTGAGGTCATTGAGGTCACTGAGGTAATTGCAGTCGGTGGGTAGGGGGGTAGGTTGCTGAGCGGATTTTTGTATTTCAGTTGCAATGTTGGGGATACTTTTAGGGGTGGGGGTGGGGGGCTGTCAGGCAGTTGTTATTTAGTGAGCATTCGTTTTGTTCGGCACAGGCCATGTGGGTGTTGTTTAGGTGCACCTGATTCCAATAAAGTGGCCTTTATCACACTAATTTGGTGTCTGTGTCAGTGCTTCCCCCCCACCTACTGGTGTGCCCCAATGGGGTTTTGGGGGGGCAGCCGACCAACGGGAGGCTTGACCCCCCGGGGAAGTTTGGGGCAGCAAGGGGGGGGGGGTAGGAGAGCACTGCGAACTTGCCGTAGTTTGGTTTGGTTGGGCTGGTTGGGCCGGTTGGGTGGGTTGGGCTCGCTTTGGGCTCCTTTTGGGCTTGCCGGGTTTATAACCGGACATTTTGTGTCACTGCCCACCATTTGTGGTGCAGTGACACAGCAGCTGGGTTTTCAGTAGAAAAATGTTGTACCTCCCTCCCTCCCTGTTTTTTCCCCGGTGGGGTCGGGGGTTTGTTCCCAGGGGCTTTTCCGGTGGGGGGTTTTTGGTTTTTGAGAGGGGCATTGTTGGATGACGGTGCACTGGGATATTAGGGTGTCAGGAGTTGTGGTGTCACTGGAACAGGTGCTGGTATTTGGTGGCGCTTTCCTAAGAAAATAGGGGGGTATTTGCAGGAGGCCTGGGGCTGTATTGGTAGGTGGGGGGTTGAGGTCATTGAGGTCACTGAGGTCATTGCAGTCGGTGGGTAGGGGGGTAGGTTGCTGAGCGGATGTTTGTATTTCAGTTGCAATGTTGGGGATGCTTTTAGGGGTGGGGGTGGGGGGCTGTCAGGCAGTTGTTATTTAGTGAGCATTAGTTTTGTTCGGCACAAGCCAGGTGGGTGTTGTTTAGGTGCACCTGATTCCAATAAAGCGGCCTTTATCACACTATTTTGGTGTCTGTGTCAGTGCTTCCCCCCCCCTACCTACTGGTGTGCCCCAAAGAGCGGGGGCAGCTGACAGCGGCGGAGCAGGAGAAGTGGACACTTCGATCATCAATCTTACATTACAAAGCCTGCTGGGCACCATGTCTCACACGCAACAGAAGAGGGCTGCAGGAATCACAGCACCCGACTCAGCGCGACTTTCACTACCGCGAGGTGGGCTCGGAGTGGGAAAATAATGTTTGCAGGGTCGTCATTGTTAGTGCTTTCGCGCACTACCAGATTGTAGCCACGGACGGTGGTAGATGTAACTGCAGGGGGGTGATGTAGGGAGGGAGAGGGGCAGGATGGGGGGTGGGGGGTTGTAATGTATGAATTACGGACTTTAACAGGTAAGTAAAGATATAAATTAATCAAACGAATTTAGTTGTGTGCACTGCATCACCAAATGCGATGCAGTGCGCACAACGAAATTCGTTTTATTTATTTATATGTTTACTTACCTGTTAAAGTCCGTAATCCATACATTACAACCCCCCCACCCTGCCCCTCCCCCTCCCTACGTCACCGCCCTGCAGTTACACCTACCACCGGCCGTGGATTCCAGATTGACTGCCCTAGGAACCAAACAAGCTAGTTTGCATCCACTGATGGTAGCAACACTGCACATGGGTGGGCATAAGCGTCTCGCAGCCTTGCGATCAGTTTAACACTGTTATGTCTCTTCTAGTTCTACGAAGATTAATATTGTGGAAAAGAAAGAGGGACAACAGTGTTCAACAGTGCAGGCTTTTCAAAAATATAACTGGTGATTTGGGAGCACAAATGGTGCCCGCCTGACTGTGGCACTCGATGTGGTGGCACCGCTCGCACCACCCAAAAGCCAGCCCTGATCAGACCAGTATTTAATTTGTTAAAAAACACATAAGTGCAGTTGCCCAAAGCTTAGGAGACAACTGCTGGATGGCAGGATTGCTTAATGGCAAGGCTGCCTATTCTTGATTCCACTTCTTGCCTCCTTCTTCCACCACTCTACATTTTCTGTTTCATTATTTCATTCTTGCAGGTGCTTTTTCTAGTCCTAACTTTCTTCCTTTGTCTCTGCCTTTCTATCGTTGTCTTCCTCCTTCTTTCTACCTTTCTATCTCTGTCGTGATCTCAGTCAAAATCTGATAATGAAAAAAGTCCAGGACCCCATATAATAAGTGCTGTCCCCCCCACCCCCGCCCCTTTCCGCCGGCAACACCATCATACATTAAGGACTCCTTCAAAGTAATCTACAGGTTTTGCATTTTCATTCCTGGTACGATTCTTTTAGTGGTTAAAAATTGAAGTGTGCAAGGAGATGGAGTCAATTCTGTGTCCATGAGCAATGCATCTTGCTGTCTCGCCCTTTTTTGATTTACAACCTTATGCTAGCATATTGAACTGGAAAATGAAAATCAGCGTCTCGCAAGATCTACCCACTTGTTAATTAACAGAATTAACAGTGCGTTGTTTAACTGTAATGAGAGCAATAAAACTGGAGATGTGAAGTTGATACAGTCACAACTGGATTGTAAAAAAATGAGATATTTACAGCAAAGCTGTAGAAACAATGGATTAGATGCACAAAAGGGAGCGAGCAGGAGTGTTTTCATTCTTCTCCATTGAAGCTTGTGAGTTAAACGATAGTATGAGTAATAATCACAGCCTTTGCTACTCAATGTCTTCATACAGAACATTAATAAATATTCATACGGTGTCAGCGTAGGATTTTTCAAACAGAAATAAATGAAGAAGCAATTCTGATGCCATTTCTACCAAAATAAGATTAGTTTTGATTCACGCAAAAACATACCTCCATTTAAATCAATTTCCTTTTTTTAAAGCTTTTAAATGGATATGTGAGTGTGATCCATTTTATATAGAGATGGTAATATTGACAGGCAAAGGTCATCCTCACGAGCTGCCTGGAAGTAAGAGCTGAAGGTACTGTAAGGCTCATGTTTATCACCAGGTCTAAGCCAGAGGTAAATGTGAGCAGGAGGCAGAAGAGGGTTGCTGTCTGGGGCTGTGCGGCGGGAAAGGCAGGGAGGTCTCTTGGGATATTGGGGTGAGAGTTGCATGCTCCTCCATGCTGTTGGAGAAGGCAAAAATTAGGCCGGGCTGTACCTGTCCTCCTTTGCCTGGCAGGAAGAACCACAGGTTCTTTCTACACCTGGTAAAATGGGTTAGTATTCTCTCACTGCGTAATTGTGGGTGCAGGAACCCCCGGCCACTCAGGATTTGTTGACACAGTACCCGCTTTGAGGATACCGCTGCAGCGCATTTGTAGCAAGGGCCAAAGTGTCCAGCAGAACCTGCACTTGCAGACAGTTTAATGACATTGATTTTAATATTCAATAATGGAAGCAGCACTGCTTAAAAAGCAGAATTTCTTGAAAACATCCAGGGTTTTTTGTGTTACTTAATTCGTCGTATTAAAAAAAAAATACATGGATCTAATTTGTGAAGAAATTCTAAATCTGGTGGAGATACCATTAGCTTAATGTGCCCCACCTTGTGTATTGTAAAGCAGACGAAAATCATCAATGTTATTCGACTCTGGATATTGAACCTTCTTCACAAATACGAAGAGGTTCTGTTGCTGTCTTGCCTTGTCACAGATGCTCAACTCAACTCCGATCCACCTCTAGTCCTAGGCAATTTTGGGTGCCCCTTCCACCCCTTGCTCAGGGCCTTGCCACTCATGTTGTCACCTGCCCTGTGTGACAGGTGTCATGGCACCCGGAATTGTGGCTGTCACGTGTGTGCTACCCTGCTATTATCCACCTGTGACCAGCACAGTGAATTCGGTCCCCATGGAGGCACAAGAAAAGCCAGGATTCAAGCAGCTCACGATTTGAAGATCAACTGCAGGATTCAAGGATCCTGTAGTTTATAAATCCATGGATGTGGCCAAGTGCTTTGATTTCCTCCTTGCTGATTAGAGGAAGCCTCTGCTTGGGCTTTGCTCTTCCCTATGATTGTCTGCTTAAGCTCAGCTCTTCACCTACATTCCTATCTCATTAGCTTGGATTATCTTTAAACCAAACCTCAAGAACATCTTCCCGAACTCCTTCTACAGTATCACCGCAAAGACTTTCCATATATCTTTGAAGATTTTCAACCTCTCCCAGCTCTGTTGTCAGATGCCTCGGGATAGTGACAGGTAGGGGGAGTTAGATATTACTTACTCCTGTTGAGCTACTGTACTGTAGCCTGTGCCTAAGTGGTGGGATGTAACCATGTCTCAAAGTTGAACTGTAACAACTGTCTCTTGGGCTTCCACATTGTTATAAGCAGATCCTGTGAGAACCTATGTTTCAGATTGGATTCTCAACTTGTGGAGCATTAACAACTGCCTGCTATAAGGCATTGGAACAAGATCAGCCTAATTAGGATCCTTTTTGCTGTACCAACATAAAGTTACTGTGGCATTGATATGTTGAATGTTTACCGTACAGTATCAATTACTAGAGCAAACTATGGGGCCGATTATGATCGCGGTTTTCCCACATCCCCGGGCCGGCGGAAGCCACCGCCGGCCCGGAGGATGCGGGAAAACCGCTGCGGAGCCTCGAAAGACCCACCACCACATTAGGATAGCTGGTGGGTCTTGCATTCCGTCCGCAGCTTTTCTGCTGCGGTCGCCTTCCGACCGCGGCGGAAAAGCTGTAACATGGCTGGCGGTGTCTATCAGACACCGCCAGCCATATTAGGATGGTGTAAAAGAGATGCTTTTCCGCTGTGGCTTTTCCGCCGTGGAAAAGCATACGGACTTACACTTCGGGGGCCCGTTGCGGGCCCCCTGGGTGATGGGGGGGTGGAGGGTGCACATGGGGGGGTACCTATGGTACCCCCCTGCATTTGCGTGCACAAAGCAGCAGGCCCCGAGCGGTGCCTGCCGCTTTGTACATGCAAATGCGATGCATGCATTTCTCACCTTGCGGCGGGTGCAGCTTGAAGCCTCACCCGCCGCAATGTTAAACATAGAGGATGTGACCGCCACCCTGGCGGTCACATCCTAATCTGCTTGGAGGGAACGCCGCAGCCCTTGCGGACGTTCCCTCCTCCTCAGGGGTCGCGGACGACTCAAGTCCGTCCACGATCATAATCGGCCCCTATGTGTATGTCTCACTTCCTGTAGAGTTGTGCCATTCATGCAAAATCCATGTAAATGTAAAAAACTGTGTGGATTTTTAGTTGATATAAGAGCATAGTAGTAGTAGAGCAATAGTAGTCTTGTGTTCTCCTTAGTATAAAAAATTGTCACTCATTAGAGACTGCAGAAAATCTGAGAGACTCCCCATCTGACAAGATGAGCTGTGTGACTACAAACTGATAACATCTCTTTTGTGGCTTCTATAATATCCCTAGCCCCTTCGCCCTCTTCCTGATCATCACCGAACACGGTGTTGGATGTGTTTACCGCTGTTGATTGTGAAGGAATAGTGTTTGGTTCCACGTCGTTCTTGTAGGAACATTTGAATATACAGGTCAATGTTGATTTGAGTCTGACAGTTAACACCCAACTTTAAATCTGCCCTGTAGTGCCCTTATGTATTTACCCTTTAACGCAATTGTACAGGCCATTGGGGTACATTTACTCAAGCTGTTACGGGCCGTACATATCTTTATCTTATATGTGGCACATAATATATCAGTCCTTGCTATACATAGTTAATTAGGTTATGTTGGTGAATTCATCAAGGTAGATAGAAGGAAGTATGGGCAGAATGAGTTTATTAAGTGATACTGGGAGATGGATCTTCTTTAAGCAGTGGAATGTCTGGAGTGAGTGGTGTAGAAAAGACAAATTCAGCTACAGGACGAGTGGTGTGGAGAGCATTAGTGAGGGAAGGAAAGGTGAACTGAATTCCATCGTAAAGGACTCTTTTAAACCAAGGTTTGAGGCTGATATTCCTTTCAAGTGTTCCTCCGTAGGTGAGTCCTAAGGTGCTAGTCTTCAACAAAACCAAGAGGTTAAATAAATAATGCGTCCTCATACTCATTTGATACGTATCAGAGTACTTGTGCACAGAGCTAGAAGTTCAGTAGGGGAACTTGTAACAGTCCTTCTTTTCTTTCCCAGAGTGTTTGCTATGACAAAATGACCAGCTGCTCACAGTGAACCATAAAATTGACCAGTATCTTAAATGCTAAGGTAAACATTTGAGCGCTTTCTTGCCTTTACTAAGACATGTCTACACAGCACAGAACATTTGGCTATTCCTCCCGATGTCTCTGTCAGGGGTCGAGTTGGTGGTGTAACATTATACCTGGGAATCTTTAGACAAGAATTCTCTCTGCATTCTACATATCAGATCAGTGTTAGGAATGAATCCTATTTGACAAAAATATTGTACTCTTTTTCAATGACTTTATTGAACCTGAGAAAATGACCAATGGAAATTACAATTGTTTGCAAGCAATTACTTTCTCAACTTATATAAATAGCATTTTTTTCTGTATGTTACTCTCTGTTAGAAAGCCCTTCATTTACAGCTGGTCCCAGTTTCTTTATGCTATGTATTTATTCTAACATTGTTCAAACCGTGCCCATTACTATATTGAACCTGTCTAGGGCACTTCTCTCTTAAAATAGGTATCTTTTTTCATACAGAGGCAGTATATTAAAAGATGGGCAAGATGAAATGACACAGCTGCTTGAGGCCCCAAGCAGGTTTACTGAAATAATCTGCCTACTACTACATGCTTGGTCTCCCTTCCTAAATAAATGATAGTCTTTGAAGGCCTTTAAAAAATTTAACTGTAACAATAATGGAGGTCACCTCAAAAACCGTATGATTCAGGGTTCTATAAGCATATCAAATAGTGGGTTCACTCTGGAAAATAAGAACTAAGAGAAACAAAATAGGCAAGTCAAAATGTGACAAATACAAATTGTGAATATCTAAATGCATACAGCGATAGTTTATAGAAGATTAGTTAAATACACAGTTCAAAGTCAATTACAGTGATGAAATCAAGAAAGTGATGAAAGTGTAACGGTGCTGCGAAAAAACATAAATGAAATTCAGATGCAGTCAAGAATAACATGAAATTAAGAACAGTAGTATGCTGCACTTAAACAACAGTAAAAGAGAAATGCTTCAAATAGTTTTCAATGCCATCTTACAAGGAGGGATAGACCTTCGCCCTGGAAAGGTGTGGAAATAATCCCCATATTCAAAAAAGAGATAAAGGGGACCCCTCAAACTACAGGCCAATAAACCTCATTGATGTTTACCAGAAAGAGAAAGTTTTCAGCAAAATAATCCGGTCACGTCTTCAAAGCTGGATAGAAAAAAACAACATTCTCTCTCACCTTCAGGCAGGTTTTAGTGCTTCCACCAGGCACGGCCGTGCAGGGCGTTATACTGGGGCGGTGACGTCAGGCAGGGGAGAGTCAGGTGGGGGGTTGTAAAATGTGGGATATGGACCATTAGAGGTAAGTACCGAAAAAATAAATAAAACTAATGTCGTTGCCCACGCTGCATCACATTTGGCGATGCAGCGTGGGCAACGAAATTAGTTTTATTAATTTTTTTCAGTACTTACCTCTAATGGTCCATATCCCGCATTTTACAACCCCCCACCCTGACCCTCCCCTGTCTGACGTCACCGCCCCAGTATAACGCCTTGCACGGGCCGTGCCTGGCTTCCACAGGCACCCTAGACCAGGTGTTCCGATTTCTTTTGCTCATCTGGAAAGAAGTGAAGATAAGGAGGGTCCATTTGTATGTCATATTTGTCGACCTTAAAACGGCATTTGGTTCCACAGATCGGACTAGACTTTGGGCTGCTCTCAGGGACTTAGGACTCTCCTGTTACTTGCTTCAACTATTGGTTTGCTTCCACCAAGAAAACTACTCCACATTCAGGTGGAACTCTGATGGTATTCTTACTAATAATATGTCAGTTTCCAAGGGGGTGCGACAGGGTTGTGTGCTTGCCCAACCCTGTACACCTTGTATATGAACAGGCTTATAAGCGGACTTTGTGACTGTGGAGGTGACCCGCCAAGATTAGCTGGTAACCTTATACCCTCTTTGCTATTTGAAGACGATACGCTGCTCATTTCCAAAACTCCAATGGGCATCCGGAATGTGTCATCCAAGTTCACTGAAACATACAAAGACTGGGGCCTTGAAGTAAACTGTTTAAAAACAAAGTTTATGGTTTTTAATCCCTATAAATCTACCAAGGGGAAAGTGAGGCTGGGTACCCAATATTTAGAGCAGGTCAAGGGAATCAGAATCAGTGACAATTTAGCATGGACTCCCCGAAGTCAGACGAGCGTACGGACACTCCAGCACATGGAATGTGCAATAGTAAAGAAGGTAAAACACTCAGCCATCCGCTCAATTTACCCTATCCTAGAAATACATCGGGCTAAAGGCCTAGGTGCGGCCCTCTATGGGGCAGAACTGTGGGGGTTGGAGCACTTGAAAAAACTACTGGTTGCAGAAAAAAAAAATCTTAAGGGCGATCCTCAACCTCCCAGTAAACAAACTCCCATTAACCCTGTGCCTTGACCTTGGTCTAAAGCCTATTACCCATTTTGCATTCCTTAAGGTGCTTATGTTTTGGGTAAGACTCTGGACAAGTAGCACCCATATTCCTGTAAAGGACGCAGTGAAGGAATTATTAATTCTTCAAAGACATACTGGGCAACTGCTCCAGTTTAACAAGGTTGAGGAGTGGCTTTTCAGACTGAGCCTGGGAATAATGTGGGAGGACCCTCAGTGCATTACAAAATAAATGGTACCCTGCTAAAAAAAACGTATTGGGATTTTGTTGATTCTCTTTGCACTGACGTTAGGGCACCTAGCACTTTAACCTAGACATTTTTAAATGTCAAAAGCTGTTTTAAGTTCGATTTGTATATGGATGATGTTGAGCCCCCACCAACTCCTCCAGGCACGCGCACTTTATATACAATTTAGGATTGGGGTTCTCCTACTGAATGCAATGAAAAACAATTGGGCAAATGTTACTGTATCCCCTTTGTGCCCATCTTGTTACTCTACCCATGAGACCATAGTATATTTTATTTTCTTCTGTCCCGCCTATGCACACTTAAGAAAAACTTGGATCATCCCGGCCTGCTGACTGCTTTCTTTTTCACGCCCCTCTGATGATTTACGCATATTTAGGTCAGAAACGACAAGGTGGCTTGTTTTTACAATATCAAGATATCTGCTTTACGGCTGGTGGCAGAGGCCTAAATGGAAATAAAATATCCTGATGTAGGTATATTGAACAAGCAGGGCAAGCCGGCTCCAAGGCGACTCAGTGAGCCAGCAGGGAAATTATGGGATTGAACTGTTTTTAATGCGGGTGTTTTTAATTGACATCATTGATTTTACAGTAAAAACACAAATTACAACCTTGTTTTGAACCCTGTATAGGTCCACAAAGACAATGTCATCTTAAACTACTGTTTTTTAACATTTTTATGAAATACCGTGCGTTACGTGATTTTATGTATGTGTATAATCATGCTATTGATCGAATAAATAAATATCATTCAATCAATGCACTAGAAATCTTCAATTATGACAAAAAATATTCCAACACATAATGCAGTCCATATTTTAAGAAATAAGTAGAAATTTCAACCCTGGTGGTTAAATTGACCAGGGCCATTATCAGAACAGATTGTAAAGGGATACATAGACGAAAACAATCTACAACAAATGAAAAGGAAAGGCACTACTGTTCATAGAGGAGAAGAGTGTGAAAGCAGAAATCACATCCTTAGAAGGGCTAACCTACAAGGTTCTGCTAAAGAGCACAAAGCAAATGCAGAGAAAATATGTCATGGCTAAATTGACCTAAAGAAATTCTGAAAGATTAGGGCCCTTTAAAAGAGTTTGGCGGTTTGTGAACCGATGTACCGGCAGTGGAGGTCCGACTACTGAATTACGAGTTGCACGGATTGGCTTTGTGAAGATCGCTGACACCACCAGACAACTCCGACTGGGCAGTCATGGATCGGGCTTATGAGGCTGTGGAAGGGTCGGACTGCTAGTTAAACTGCTTGCCCAATTATGAGTTGCTTTACAGCCGGCGCGACAGTAGAGGTCCAACCACCACATTTGAGACGGCAGAAAGGGAGGGATATAAGGTCGAAACTCACCTCTAGTGTTCTTCTTCCGCCATGGACAAGTCCTGCTACTGCTCTACCCGCTCGATCATGTTTAAAAGCCAGTCTGTTGTGGATAAAATCGGCAGTAAGTCAAACAACTACCTGTTACCATACACTCCTCTGCAAAAACGATTCCCCGCCATGGACCAGAAAATGGAGTTGGGATCCCCAAGTAATTTGCACATACACAGGGACCATATCTGGTATTGTTTCATAACAATCCTCAAAAATACATCTGTAGGAAAACCCTCCGAGGCCAAAGCATTGGTACTGCACAGGTGCATTGTACACAAATGGACATGTATTTGCAAATTCTACATAGCGATAGTGATGTGTGCATTATTTTGTGTTCCACAACAGCAACTCCGCAACAATAGCACACCTAGAAATGTCCGTAACACATCTTTTATGCTTTCTTACTTGTCTACTATGTTACTATTGAACTTCATTAGTCATGCAGCTTGCCATTTCTCAAGTGTTGGGAAAGTGGCATTGAAGTGAATACAACTACCATGAGGGCTTGCCACTTCAACTCTAAAAAAGCTGATAGACTACTTTTGCCCCTTCTCATTTGTCTGTCATGTCACTACTGAAATTCCCTCATCATGCAGTTTACCATTTGTCAAGTGTTGTTAAAATAACATTGAAGTGACTACAACTATCATGAGGCCTTGTCATTCCAACTCTAACCAATATGCTACACTCCTTTTGTCCCTTCTCACTTGTCTGCCACGTCACTACTAAAGCTCACTAGTCATGCACATTATCATTTTTGCAAGTGTTGCTAAAGTGAGACTGAAGTTTCTACAACTACCATGAGGCCTTGCGACTCCAAATCCAACCATGATGCTATGGTAAATGTGACACACTCCCATGCACACATCCCAGGTCCTGTTTTAATGTCATGTATGTGTCAATAGAGTCAAGCACACCTTCCCTGCTACAACTTTTATTAGACTCTCAACCCATCACCCACATGAAAAGGCAATGTCAGCCAATAATATTACATAGAATCAGAGCAAGAACCTTTCTAAGTGCACAATTGAAACACTTTCTGCAGGATAGCTATGCCTTTATCGGGGAAGCCCTTAAATCAGTACATTTTGCACATGTCTGACATACTCCATGAGCACTGGACCTGGGAACTGAAGCATATCAATGACAACTATTAGCAGAACTAAGTGCCATGCGTGTGTAAGCAATGGGTAAGTGCAACTTATGAAACCAAACACAGCCCTAACAGAATGTGGCACTCATCCAAATGAAGTAGCTGTAAGGTACACTCAGCAAAATGGACACATGTCCATGCAGAACTCCACAAAGGTATGACAAGATGACACCCTCCAAGTGAGCATACACAAATATCTAACTTCAACACATCAAATATATATCCAAACTACATCATAGTTAGAAGTACAACCTAAATGATGTTGACAGTGGCCAGGCCAAACTGTAATACTTACCAAATAAGATGGCACCCAATTCGGTGTCTACCCAATTTGGTTGTCATCCCACATAGACATCATCCAACATTTCCCATTGTCCTGTGTACTAGCACTGGCTGCAAGGGCACATCATACTAGCCACTTTCACTGGATCAGCAATCAGGGATGAAAAAAACACAACTGTGCTCACATATCACTAGCTACACAATAATATCAAATAGTTAGAAAAGTAATGGCAGGACCAATGTCTTCAAAACTAGGAACATTGTATTCCATGGAAGGCCAATGGCCATGTCCATTTTGTTGTTCCTGCCACCGCCAGAACAAGGCTGTGACACCAAACCTGCCCTTTCTGACAATGACAGGGAACCTCCTCACAAAGGGACATCTATTAGGCACAGCAGGCACCTCTAAGATGGTACTTGGGAAGAGGGGATAGAGGTCTAGGTTAAGGTGGGTTTGTCCTTGGGATGGGGCTTCTTGGGTTTGGGGGATTTGGGGTGTATTTAGCTTTAGCAGTTTTTTCTTTTGTGGCTGGGTTCAGGAGGATAGGGAGGCTGTTTTCCAGCGATGGAAAGGGAAGGGATTGGTTTGGGTGTGGTAGTGTTTTTTGGGACTTTGGGAGCGGGCAGGCTACAGAGACTTAAGGGCAAGGGTAAGAACAGCAATTCACGGGAAAAACCGGTAGGGTGTTTGGGATGGAGTTTGGATTGGGAGGAAGAGGGAGGGGAAGTGTGAGCTAGGTCTGCTGTCTGCACTGTGTGTTGTATTGGTGTCTGTTGAGTGGGTGACTGTGAAAGTTTGCGTTTTTTGGTGGGAGTGATGTGCATGTGCTGGGTGTTGTGAAGGGGTCTGCGGCTGTCGCTGTGATGTCTGAAAGCATGGTTGAGTCTGTGGAGGGGTCTGTGTGTGTTGCTGTGATGTCTGCGGGAATGATTGTGTCTGTGGAGGGATCAGTGTGTGCTGCTGTGACATCTGCAGGTTTGTTTGTGTCTGTGGCGGGGACAGTGTGTGTTGCTGTGATGTCTGCCGGTATGGTTGTGCCGCTGGAGGGGTCAGTGTGTGTTGCTGTGATGTCTGTGGGTACGGTTGTGCCTGTGGAGGGGTCAGTATATGTTGGTGTATATTGTTATGTCTGGAGTGGTCAGTGTGTGTTGGTGTGGTGTCTGGAGGTATAGTTGTGTGTGTGGAGGGGTCAGTGTGTGTTGATGTGGTATCTGTGGATGTAGATGTGTCTGTGGAGGGCCCTGTATGTGTTGCAGTGATATCTGGGGGTTTTCTGGGGGTGGTGAGGGAGGTGAGTGTCTACTGTGTGCATGTATGTCAGAGTTGTTTTGAAGTTTTGAATGTGTGTGTGGTGCTTGTCTCTGATGTAGTGTGTGCATGCTTAGGTGTGAGTGTGCTTGGAATAGGAATAGGAAGAGGGAATGTGGAATGTGCATGGGGAAGGGACAGGAGGGGGGTCAAAGGTTGGGATGGATGGAAGACTGCCATGAGGGTGGAGGCCTGAGCCTAAAAAGATCTCTGTAGGGCAGACATAGCAGTGTGAATGCCTTCCAGGTAGGCAGCCATCTGGGCCATCTGGGTGCTTTGCCCCAGGATGGCATTTAGCACTGTGGTCTGTCCCACAGAGATGCTTCTCAGGAGTTTAATAGCCACCTCACTCAGAGCAGCAGGGCTAACAAGGGCCCGGCCTGGAGTGCCTGGAGTGAAAGAGACTGCTCTCTTGTTACAGGAGCAGGAACTTATGGGGGACAACAGGGAGGGTGGTGATGGAACTTGGGGTGGTGGAGAAGGATGAAGGTAGATCTGATCCAGTTATTTCCACCACCACTTTGGTGTGTCTACTGCAGTATGACTCAGATAATGATGAGCCTTGGCTGATGTCCTCCGGGGGACTTCCCACACCATCCAGGGCACTGGTTCCCTCAACATCTTTTCCTCCGTTGTCACAGATGGAGTTTGAGTCACTCTGTTCAAAGATCAAATCGGGTTCGCCAGCTGACCCACTGACTCCTGCTCACTTTCGTCAGTTCCACACTCTCCTCTCTCCGCTGAATTTCAACCTGGTCAATCTTTCTTTGGCCTCAGCGTCTGTACCAAGGGCCTGGAAACATGCTATGGTTATTCCCCTGCTTAAAAAATCCTCGTTGGACCCTGCAGAGCCAGCCAACTATCGTCCGATTTCCCAATTGCCGTTCTTAGCAAAGGTGGCAGAATCGTATGTGAATTCCATTCTCTCCAAGTTTTCCGAGCAGAATGCCATCTTTGATCCATCTCAGCATGGTTTCCGTGCCCACCATAGTACTGAGTCTGCTCTGCTGGTAGTTACGGAGGCCATTCGGTCGAACTTGGATGTCGGAGACTCAGCGGCCTTGGTCCTTTCGGACCTAAGTGCCGCTTTTGACACAGTCTCCCATGCGATACTTTTAACTCGCCTGCAGGAAATAGGCATCAGGGACGCGGCCCTGGAGTGGCTCCGGTCTTTTCTGGAAGGGAGGTCCTTCCAAGTTCACCTCCCCCCTTTCCATTCACAAGAGCTTGCCTTGCACCAGGGTGTACCACAGGGTTCAGTGTTAAGCCCCCTACTGTTTAACATTTACGTCCATCCCTTGGCTGTGTTGGCGAAGGGAAGGGGCTTGTCACTGGTGTTGTATGCGGATGACACCCTGCTAGTGATCGCGTTTTCCAAAAAAAGGTGCACTAATTTGACCAAGTACAAAGAGGACCTATCGGCGATTGCAGACTGGATGGCAATGAACTGCTTACAGCTCAATGCCAGCAAGTCCGAGATTCTGTTGTTTGGGAAGGATCAGGGGTTGTGGTCCGAGCACTGTTGGCTGGACCAACGCCCAATCCAAGGCAGTGGCTAGGGCTTGTTTTGGGCTTCTGCAGGGCCTGAGGCCACTGTTGGGCTTTTTCCCTCCAAAAGTCAGCCAAATCATTCTTCAGTTTACAATTTTGTCTAGACTGGATTACGGCAACTGCCTATATTTGGGCGCGAACAAGGCCGGTGTCAAGCATCTTCAAAGGGCACAGAATGCAGCCACCCACATGCTGGTGGCCCTTCCGAACTCTTGCTCTGTTTCCCATGTACTTCAGAAACTCCACTGGTTGCCAGTAGAGAAGTGCATTCAATTTAAGGCGCTTTGTTTGGCGCATAAGATCTTATCACCTCAGGCACCAGTGGGGTTAGCGGGGTTGCTTGAGCTCTACGTACCATGGCGTTCTTTAAGATCTGCCACCTCAGCCCTGGACTGTACCCCGCATGTCTGGAAAGCCAGAGCGGGTGGCCGTTCTTTTCGCAGCAAGGCCGCGCAACTTTGGAACTCACTTCCTCTGCCCATCAGAGCTATCCAGAACCATCTTGCGTTTCGGACGGCCATAAAGACCTGGCTTTTTCCTGCCTAAGCTTTTTCTGACCTCTGGTTTTGTCCTGGAGTCTGCGGTCTGCGCTGGGATGCCCCCATCGCTGGGGCAGCTATGCGCATTATAAATCCGACAAATAATAATAAATAAATGTCTCACGTCAGGAACCACTGTGACCAGCTGTGTCCCCACCTACATTGGCCCCTTCGCTTTTTTTAAAATACATTTTTAAATAGCGCAAACTAGACTCTGGAGGGGTATCAGAGAGCTTTACAAATGTTACAGCAAGTAGAAAGCAGTATAACCTAGAAACAAATATGTAAGTGGAAAACAGGAAACATAAAGGTTATCAATACTCGTTATGGAACAGGAAAGTACACAAGCGTGAGTTAGGCATCAGAATGTAGCATTGAGTGCAGTTCCTGGTTGGTGAGCTGCATCAGATCAGTACCCAGATAAATCAGACGTTGGGATCAGGGTAGAGTTTTGGTCATTAAAAACAGTTAGACTTCTTTTTTGAAGGAAGTGCTTGAATGGTTCATTCTGATTTCTGGGGGCAGGGAGTTCCAGATCCTAGGTGCTAATCCAGAGAAAGTACGGTTGTAGGTTTTCTATTTTTGAGGATTCAATAGTAAGGCGCTGTTGCTTCTCGATGGTCTGCCACCGCCTGACAATTCCAGTTTATCGGCTAGATACTTTGGTGTGTTCAAGCTCAAAGCTTTATGTGTCATGCAAGCAATTTTCATGTGTATTCTTGCCTCATAAGTGAGCCAGTTTAGTGCTTTCAGATCAGGGGTGATGTGATTGTTCCTTTTGGACCCAGTGATGAGCCTTGCAGCCAAGTTGAGGGATGCCCCTAGTGGAGCCTGTCTGGATCTCAGCAAACCACATAGGGTTGTATTCCCATAGTCTAGTCTGGGAATCACCAGAGCTTGCACGGCTGAATTAAGGTCATTGTCAGGGAGGAAGAATTTTAGTTTTCTACGAATGTTCATGTGAAAGGTTGCTCCTCTAGTGGCTGCACTAATGTGTTCCTGCATGGCGAGATTCTTGTTGAGTGTTATTCCCAGTGATCTTGTGGAATCTATGATGTGTGGTAGGAAGTTGAAGGCAGTTAAATGTTTCATCCAGTCTTCAATGTCGATGTGTCTTTTTTGTTGTGTAATTAGAAGGAATTCAGTTTTGAGCGAGTTTGAGTTTGAGGTGGTTTCTGGTCATCCAGTTTGGGGGCTTTTGCAGAGTGGTTTTGAGTAACCGGATATCATCAGGGAAAGATATTTTTAGGTATAGTTGGTTATCATCTGCCTACATGTGGTATTGTACATGGGAAAACTTAAGAATTTCAGTTAAGGGCTCCTGTACTTTGAGCAGAGGAAGGGGTAGATGCTGGTGGTAAAGCCAGCAAAGGTGTGGATACCTGCCACCATGGTAAAGATGCCGGCCACCTCAGTGTGGATGGCAGCAACCCCCTGGTATGGGTCTCTCTGCAGCTCCTTCATTTCCCGGATTTCAGCCAATACCTGGCCCATGACACTTTGAGAGTCCTCGGGGAGCCTGGACTTGGTTGATGGCAGCCTGAGTGTCTGTGGCCTCAGTGAGCTCACTCTGCGCACCCACAGTTACCCACCCACCAGCCCTACTTCATTTGCCCTGTGACCTCGACGAGAACGGCACCCTTCCATTGGGCTTCCATGAATGGGTGGTGTTAGCCATCTCAGAATCCAGGACAAGGGGGCACAGGATGGGACTGACTCTGCTAAGTTCACAGGTTGGCGGGCAGTGTTTGGCTGTGATGGTGCAAAAGTGGTGGGAGATGTTGTAATAAGCACAATGAGCCCCACTGTTGTCGTTTGCCCAGGCTGACCAGATGGGCCAGGACCGTCATCCACATCCACCTCTTCAGGAGCATTGTCATCACTGGGGGCTTTGTCCTAGGGTGGTGAGGAACTCTGTCCAGTTTCCAACCTCTGTGCAGGTGCAGTGGAGGATCGACCTGTTGAGAGAAAGAGAACATTGATAATGGTGGAAGTAATTTGTCTAGATCCAAGTTGTTTGTGTCAATATGTAATTAATGTGCTTTTCGCTAAAAGAACACACCCTAACCCAACACCCCCAAAAGGCAAGACAAAACTCAACACTCCCTTAAGGCTGGGTAAGAAAACACACCCAAATGTAGGTAAAATAACATGTACAAGTTTATTATTACAATATTTTAAAAAAGGCAGGCCGAATATATCAATCATAGCATACTCCCATATATCAAGTAAGTAATTAAAATAAATGATTGAAATATAATGCAATATGTACACAGAGAAAATATATACAAGAGAGAGAGAAAGAGAGAGTGCGGTTAGGAACACTTCACCGACTGATTCTGCAACATTCTTGCCAACTCTAGCTGTAGGAAGTCCTTTTCAACAGCCCAGGAAGGAGAACTTATAATATAAACGTACTGTTCTACTCCGTGACAGCTCTCAATAAACGACAACAAGATTAAAAGAC
The DNA here is from genome assembly GCF_964261635.1 of Lissotriton helveticus. NCBI lineage: Eukaryota > Metazoa > Chordata > Amphibia > Caudata > Salamandridae > Lissotriton > Lissotriton helveticus. Next base: position 271,181,993 of record NC_136068.1, read on the forward strand.
AGAAGAGAAGCAGGCATATGCAGGACCGTCCTACATTAAGGCTAGGGTAAAATAACACCCTAAAGTCAGTTAAAATGGTGGTAGTTGAAGGTCATCATAGGGTGCCAAACCACAAGAGTGGCTCTTTTTCTACACAAAGTAAATAGGGACCTAGAATGGAACCAAGTAGATAGAGATTAGCATTGTTATCTATTTGTATGTAGTTGAAGTTGGACACAAGACATTTGTTGACATTCAATAGATGTAGTAGATTTAATCAGCTCATTAGATATGCAGATATGTGGCCTTTTGGCTTTAGAATAATGTATTTGTTCTACAAGTCAGGCAAAGAGAGAAAAAGTTACATTGTTCTGTCTGAATCGATAAGGGAAGGCTATTGTCCTTTGCAAAGAAAATGGCTTGGAAACCAAGAAGAGAAATGGTAAGAAGTAGAGCATCACGATCCCATGGAAAATTACCTTTAGGATGATGTCCAGAGAAGATGGTGTGACCTGCAATGACTCTTGGGTAGGATACCTGTAAGAATGTGATGTTGAAAGTAGGGAAAGTGCTCACTTCTCCTTCTGCCTTCAGAGAGAGAGCATCTTAGAATGAGCTATGTCTCGATAGCTTTATGCTATTTGGTCCATTGCAGAATGCAGCACACACAGAAGTAGCAAATCGTCATTATTTAATGATTGTTTATGAGCAGGAAGGACACCTTCCTACATATAAACAATCATTAATGGTCTTTTGCTCTTTCTATGTGCAGCACACATAGAAAAAGCAAATACGAGGAGAAATAAAAGTATGTCTCCTCATTTTGCCATTCTAAATTTAGGGCAGCATCAAAAGCAATGAGAGTTGCGGTGAACGCCCACAGCAACACCTATTGCATACCCCTTTCATGCTAAGTGATACGTGTAGAGGGGCCTTATTTACAAGGCGCTGTTAAGCCCCAAAAAGTGGCTGAAGGCCACTTTTTAATTATGGAAAAGTGGCAAATTGCCACCAGAACGTCGCTAAAAGTGGAGTTCTGGTGCCGCTTTGTCTCTTCATTTCTGCTGGATCAAATTACTTGACATCTGAGTTATAGGGCGGGCTAAAAAAAGCCTCTCCTGGTCTTACCAGGAGTCTGTATCTCAAAGTTAAGTAAACAAAAAAGGCTAATATACAAAAATCTCAGTTCATTTAAGAATTGTGTCAAGAAAACTAATTATGCAATAAAAAGTGGCACAGATATCTTGCAATCACCATCTGGTATGTTTCTGCAAACTTCCAACATGGTCATATTTTATTCACCACACAATTAGCAATTATAGCTAAATATTAATATTTAATCTTCACATATTATTTGATCTATATGAATTTGAATAGCTGGTAGATTAAACGCCATGCCTTAAGTTTCAAGTTTGCCTTAAATGCTAATTAGGTTAAAAAAAATTGAAAACTAAAATTGCTAACCTTTTGGAGAGTTGGTAAACGTGACCTGTGCAACGTACTAACCTGAAGTTTCAGAGCAGGTGAGTTTCTTTTTTACTGAATTCTGTATAGGGTTGTTCTTGTTCTTATCACATAAAGTTGCATACTGTTTTGCTTCTAAGCATACTACTCTAATATAGTTACACAAAAAGCACTGTTGAAATGGTAGGGCCGCTTCCCCTTTGTTGAGAGCATATTCTGTGAAAATGTAGTCTCCATTGATAGATTACAACTCACCCACAGAAGGGGAATACTCTTTTCACACCTACATCTATCTACAATCCAAAATAGATCACTAAAGATACTTTGTGAATTAGAAGTAGCTTCTGCACCCACAAAGTAACTTGTGTACAACACAAAACAAAATGTTGCTGTCAAAAAACCCGTGATTTCGCACCAAGCAATTTTTGCCAAGTCTTTGCTACCACAAAAATCTTTGCACACTATGTCCTTTCTCCCTTCCTGAATGACATTAAAGTTCCATATATAGGTTGAGATTTTTTGCTAGAAGGCATATCTCTTTTTTGCAAAGTCTTTTGCTGTTTGACTAAAAAGCTGCCTTTAGAATCACTACTCAGATTAAGCTGCAGGATTCTCAGTGATATTTCTACCTCTATTGTCTCTCTTTTGTGTTGTCCGCATTGGGTCTAACACCTTGAGACATGTTTCGTCTTTTAGTTATCCTCTTGTATCACCTGCTTTGTGGGTGGTTAACTGACCAGCAGCACCAGCATGTGTAGTTGCAGAGATGTTAGTGTGTGTCTGCCACAATTCTCTCTTTTTCTATCCCAACTGTTTTATTTCTCCTAATGACAGAACAGGAGATGGGAGGTGGGTGAATGAGCAATCCTGTGCTGGTCTGAAGATGACAAGAAATGTAAACTGTATCTTCAGATTTGCCTCTAAACTAGGGGGTCGTAGAATCCGAGAAATGATCTCAATCTACAATTCAAGATGTATGTCCTCTGTCCTGTATGGAGCAGGGATATGGGGATATAACTCCCAGATTGCACTATCCATCCAGCAGGAGGAAAACAAGTATCTGAAACGTTTATTATGCCTCCCCGTTTCTGCTTCAAACGAGATTACTCACAGAGAGGTAGACTTAAATCATGTTACTGATCTGATTGCCTTGCGTCCCCTGTCCCTATGGCGGTCCATATGGGCCAAAGAAGAAACCAGGTTTACCCAGGAAGTAATTATCGATTGCATTAAACTCGATCATTATTCGAAAATTCCCTGGTTAAAACACATCCATTCCTGGTATAAGACCCTTCTTGGTCAGGACATTTTTAAAGATACACTAACTGAATCAATTTTAACAAAACGTGACCTTAAATCCATTTATCTGGATCATGTAAAAGGGACTAGAATGAAGGTGTATGCAATACAAAGCACGTTTAAATTGTATATGGAATACAATCTCAGCACAGGTCTCCCCCCTTATCTTACATTTGTTAGCATTAACTCCCATCGGTTTGTTTTAGCTCGCCTGAGGTTGGGAATAGTCCACCATTTGGTGGCCTTCCCAACTGTAAAAAAGCCAGGAACAGGTCTATGTCCTTGCGATGGGAAATCTAAGCAGAGTATCTGCCATTTTTTACTTTTTTGTAATTTTTATACTGGTTTTAGAAAGTTTTACTTGAAGCATTTGTTTTTAGAACATAATATGTGTAATACCAGAGCTGCTATGCAACTGTTATTTGATCTGGCTTCCCCTGATGTGTGTTATCGCGTGGCTATTTATATTCTAAAATGTATCGGGCACAGGAAATCAATTATCATATAACTTTTCCCCCCCTGTTTACTTCCGTTTATCCATTGGCTGCCACACTTTATGCCACGAATGTCTCTTTACCCCTAACTTATCGTTTGAGTTACAATGTTGAATGTGTATTTATTCTTATGCACTTTATATTTATTCTGCATATTTTGCACCTACTGAAAGCTGCTTATGTTGAGTTACAACGTTGAATATGTATTTATTGCACTTTATATTTATTCTGCATATTTTGCACCTACTGAAAGCTGCTTATGGTAACGATTGTCTTTCCGTTTTTGCATTTTTTGCACTGGCGTTTTTGCACAAATCTTTGTAAACAAATTGCTGCTAAAATGTTAAGATGACAAAACAGATGTTGCACCTTATTTCCAACTTTGCATATTTGCACATGTCAATAGCACTTTATGCACATAATAGGTCTTTCTGATTTTGCACTTTACATTGGCTACTTTTTGCACTGTATTTTACAACAATTGCTGCTAAAAACGTACATAGAGATCAAACCCAACTTTGTACTCAAGTGATTCACTTTATTGATTTAAATGAGACTGGCACGGATATTGATGTATTTTTTTATTTTTTTTATTTTATTATTGTTTCATTATGGAACTTACATAAATGAATTGAAATTGTATTTATGTATGTTGCTACATGGTTGTACCTGTACAAACCGAATAAAGCATTTTGAAACTGAAACTGACAGAACTTTTGTTAGTGCCTTTCTCTCTTGTCCATTACCTAGTGAGGACTACAATAACAGGTGGATTTTTCTCCTTTTAAGATGAGACTTTCACCTATAAGGTTTCAGTAAGTTATATGTAGCTGCAAGTGTGGCTTTGTGTTTGCCAGTATTTCCTTGGGGGAGTTTCATTTGTTTCTCAGAGTGTACTCCTAAGTGTAATAGATGTCAATTAACCTGGAGCCTTCTTGGACATCTTCATACAAGTAATTTGTTTTCTCCTTGTTAGGCGTATGCATGTTCATGTTTTTCAGAAGCAGTGTATGATGATTCTGATGGTGACAATTAGGTAGGTGGTATCATGAGCAGGCCATTTTGTGGTTATGTGTCTACACGGACAGTTGCTGAAGACATGGTGGGGCCTAGTATAAAGCGACAGGACTGCTCCCTGTTTCCTTCTTCACTGGATGGGTGCAACTATGATCTAGGGTACTATAGTGGGTGATATGAGTTGCAGTGTTGGGTGGAGAAGCCTTGTAGTGGAAATTTCCTGCTGGCCTTATTGGTTTATTCATTTCAAAGATATTGCAAGCATATTCTTAGCTGTTTGCGTTCCGTGGTTTTTGACCAGCACTGCATAGTGCAACTCTCTACCTTATTACTTCCCTCCCCAGCAGAAGTAGAGGAGAGAATTAGACGACTTTTCATATTTTACCTGCAGTTTAATAATTGCTTAGTGCTTTCTTTATGGTAGCAGATGTTTCTTTTACCGGCTTTTAGGAGGATGTCAAATTAGAGTCTGCTGCTCTGATGATTTTTAGTTGGGGTGTCTCATGGCATTCACAAATGTGATGTGTTAATGCTGAGGGTGGCGTTCTGGTGGTGTGGTGTTGTTACAGAATGTTCACTTTTATTTATTGCTATTCTGCATTGTGCTACAAATGGCTGTGTTCAGTTGCGGACACATGATGTGTACATATTTGACATTGTGGTTCATTGCTTGTTGCAGTGCTTTTTATTCCAGATAGATACAGTGACAGTGGACCTATGCTTGTAGTAGCATGTAAATAGACAATTATTTTTGAATATATTCTTGCGGTGTGGCTGTCACTATGTCAGTCCACTGAGGTTTTTGTCTCTATCATTTTATGAATTGAAGGCTGTCGTTGCACAGTATTTAGTATAGGAAGCAGCAAATGCCTGTTTTCGTTTTCCTCCGCTATGCCTTTTTCAAAATATGTTTTTCTTATACTGAGATACTCGTGCTCTCTCGATTTTGCTCCACATTACCGAAGAAGCAATTAAAAAAAGGCTGCATTTCGTCCCTTTGATTTCTGCTGGCATCGAACATTTTGCAAAAGTAATAGTTGTAAGATCTCCTGTGATTCAAAACAAAACACTGCCTCAAACCCTTTTCTGTATAACACTCGTCTGCTTTGCATGCTGACATGAATTTCAACAAGAAAAAGGTCAAAAGATGGAAACGGCACAGCTTGTTGCTGTGACAGCAGACATTTACTCTAAAGACTTGTGGACATGTTGCCGTTTAAAATAATTCAGTGTAATCTTTGTTCCGATTGATTTTTGGAGACCTAGGGTTGATGCAGACTGTTTTTTCTGTGACAACTCATTCGTTAGGTTTTATGTTTCTTTCAATTGACAAAGTGCATATTTGAGAAAAAAGTTATGGGTGACAGACAAACTTTGATTAGCTTTGCAAACGCCTCCGCTTGAGTGAAACTATGTCATAGAGGCCTTGCAAGGCCCATTAACACAATGAAAGCTATTTTAGGATGCCGGGAAAAAATTAAATTAGGTATCTGCTTTAAAGCAGACAAGAGTGCATTTTGATAAGAAATTCTTTTTGCAATCAATTCGACTATTTAGAAATAACCATTGTAAGTGTATATTTTTTGTACGGGCACGCTTACCTTACTGTTACCCTAGCAACCAGCACATTAGTAAGTGAGTGAATTTTAATTAATTCATTTTCATTACCAGAACAAAATGCGGAGAATAAATTAAAGAGGTGAGAGATCAACGGGAGTGTGGGAGGTACATATTTTGGCAGAGTTGAAGTTTTCTTTTATTACTATTATGTTTTCGATTTGTTGGCCTTAGCTGATTTTATGACTATTTCTGTATGAAAAAAAATTACTGGCTTGGAATATAATTCACAATTTGGCAGGGTACGTCAGGAAATTATTTTTCTAGGCAAATTGGATTAGGTTCAAAATGGTGTTCTGCAATTTAGCACTACTGCAATACAGAGTGAGTGAGTAAGTCAATAGCAAATTTTTGACCACAGGTTATTATCGTAGGATCCTACTTAGACCAAACTCATCGCCACAGGTAATGCAGTTCACTGGTGCCACAACAGAATAGCAAGCAAACTCAAAGTGTTTAACAATTCATTAAAAATAACATCAGTTAAAATTAAAAGAAAAAAAGACTTCAAGCTAGATTGCATGCATATCCATGCCATACGTACGATTCATGGACAGTTAAGAAAAAGAGGGGCCTTGCATAGTTTTCCTGTATCTAACTACCCCTTTCAAATATTTGGCTATGTGATCAGTAAAAATGTCATCATCTAAAAGTTGTAGCTTGGTGAAGGCAGGTCGACATTGTCTCAGGCCTTGCACTTTTAAAATAAGCAGAATCCATCTATTCCAGATTAGAATATCACACTTACAAAAGAAGATAGTATGAAATGTAGACTGTGCAGATATGTCATCGCAGGGGCATGGGCATAGAGAGCATGACCAGTCATTCATCTTAGGGAGTGAGACCATATTATGGAAATTGCCTAAAAGTAGGCAGGTCAATAGCAGCCTGTCATAGTTTTCTAATGTTTTTGCTAAATAGGGTTGAATCCCTGGTTGGGTCAAGAGCAGTTGATTTGCTCTGACAGATGTTTTCACAATATTGGTGGACAATCTGATCGCCTCCAGGTGATTGATGCATATTAGCTTTAGTTCCTTCCTTGTGACAAGGATCAGACTGTCGGGATTAACATATAATGCTCGGGACAGCCTAAGTAATTCATGAAGTTTTTGACATATACAAGCCAAGGAATGCGATGTATCCATTGCAGGTTCAGTCGTATATCACTTCCCAATTGAGACCAGTTGCAGTACCTGTCCAAACCTTATGATATAATAAGATTGGCTGAATTTTAATTAGGTCCGGATAGGTATGACAGTCCCAATTTGGCATGACAAATATACGTGGCTGTGCTATTTGGAACGGCTAAGACATATTTTAAGAACCTGTTCTCAACTTGCTGTAGGGACTCATACATTGCAATTGAGGTACTTTTGGCTTTGTAAATTGTCAACAAGTCATTATTAGGACGCTTTCCTAGCTTCCTGGCGAAATTTATCAAGGCTCCTATGGCTTTGGCAAATAGCAATTTTCTAATATTAAGGGCTTTGACCCATGAATCCCTTCTTTCCAAAACGATTCCCAGATATGAGAAGCAGTTAGCAAATTCAAGTTTTTTATTGTTTATTAAGATATCTCTCGACACTTAGCGATGGGCTTACTACATTTCATTACAAATGTTTTGGTGATGTTTACGTTGAGGTCTAATCTAGATGTATAGGATGCAAAACTCGAGACAATTTTCTGCAGGCCAATTGGTGTGGGGAATAAAAGAACAGCATCATCAGCGTAAGCAATGCTCCAATTGGCCATTTGCTAATACTAGGTAGGTTCTGACTTTCCCTCGATAGTAAGTAATGACTTTATTGCATGATTAATTAAAACCTTCGCAAACAAGTAAACATTAATTCACAAAATGCAGCTTCTCCTTTAAAAGATACTAAAAGATTACGAACAAGTTGAAATTTAATAAAATTACAAAAGAATAAAAAAGATTGTAGATAAGATAGATCTTCATGTTTAAAACGGTCAATCAGCATAAGGCTTAGGTACACCCCGAGAAATAGTGTTTGTAGAGAATACAAGTCAATGAGCTTGGAGACAGGTCGTGCTGACTGCTACGTACTTGGCAGAAAAGGAGATGTTCTTAGGATTTAGTCACAGTAGTAGTAGAGACATTTGTTGACCTTGACTCATAAGCATGCTGGGGTAGGATAAAGACCAATAACTTGAGGGTCTTCCCGAGTTAACTTTGCAGTAGCTTCCCTCATAAATCGAACAAGGCTGCAAGACAGGCGGATGTTGCTGCCCTCGAAACAGGCCTTTACCGCCTCCCTACAGGATCGACTTGCAATCAGGAGATGTTTTAGGAACTGTCTCCTTTCCGCTCTCAGGCCGTTGCAGATGCACAGTAGATGTATTATATCTTTGTTTAAATTTCCGCACAGTCTGCAGCGATTGGAGGAGGTTATACGTTTCCATGGAGGAAGGTGGGGCTTTGCTGGTCGGATTCCCAGCCTCAGATGAAGGAACCGTTCTTTTGTTTTTCTGGCAAAGCCTGTTCCTAGGTATAATTGGGGCTTTTTTGACACGTAGCTCTGAATTACGTACCACCCTCGATAGGGTAGTGCCCAAGCTATTTATATAGAGGGTGAAAAAGAGGGGTGCTAGCATGCACCCCTGCCTTACCCCCTTCCTGACAGGGACGTTGTGACTAAGTTTGCCTGCTTTCCCGTAGCGAACCCTTGCCTGAGCATCTAGGTAAGACTGTTTTAAAAAGTTGACCAGTTGACTAGTATACCCCACAACTTCTGGTGGTTAACACAATCGAAGGCCGAACTCAGATCGACGAAACACAAATAAAGGCTCCCCCGTTTGGTCTGTATATATTTTCCCAATAAGAGACTTAGGTTTAGGCTCTGTTCCACTGCTAATCCATGATGGAATCCTTACTGTAACTCCGAGATTACATGTCTGTTCTCTGCAAACATCTGCAATATATAAAATAACGTGCCAGGCCACTTTCACAAGGTAATCCAAAAGAGATAGCGGTCTATAGCAAACCGGGTAGTTACGATCACCTTAAAAATGGGAACAAGTATGGACTCCGTCCAGGTTGGAGTGAAACCTTGTGTGCTGCTAGCCCTTAAAACCAAAGTTAAAAGTGGGCCCAACAGCAAAGGGCAGGATTTATATAAGTCCACCGGTATGCTGTATGGTCCCTGGGCTTTTTCTCCCATGTTCGCATTAATGGTTAGAGTCACCTCATCCACGTTGAAATCGATACCAATTGGGAAGTAACTTAAGGGGCCTATTCCATGAACCTCACCATGGTGGATTTCTACATTATTACAGTATAGCCTAGAGAAGTGGGTCACCCATTGCTCCTCCCCAATCGTGATTTCAATACTGGGTACGTTTTTTGGGGTCAAGAACCGGGGCGTTCAAGGCCTTCCAAAAAGCTTTTATGTCTTTTGTGTCTGACGCTTGCCTACTTTAGCCCTTTTGATAACTTCATGATCTCTCATAGGTTTATGTAGGGCGGTTTTAAAAGCTACATGCACTTTGCTACATATGGAGTCAAACCAGCCTTTCTTACTATTAGGGTTTTTTGGGGGTATTCTGATAGTAATTTATTTTGTATGGGCTGTGAGATTTTTCAGAAAGAATTACAAATATCAGAGTCCACGGCAGTCTCGTCAAGACAGACAGAAACACTTGTTTTACAACAGCTTAAGAGCGACTTGGTTAGCTTTAGTGAATCTACACCCACCCATTTAATCGTGTATCCATTGGTTCTCTTAATGGCAATATCTTGTGTCTAAGGTGACATTGATAGGAATATGATCACTAAAAGCAACAGTGTGAGTTTTAAAGTTATGTATTCTGTCGGTGTATCTGTTTGATATTAATAGATAATCTATAGTTGAACACAACCCACGACCGTTAAATGTACTGCTAAACGGTAAGGGTGGTGAACAAAGGTCACTGGCAAAACTCAGGTCCATGGTATATTTAATCTGGTTTAATTGGTCCTCAAGGGGGGAGTGCAAGAAATGAAGAATGTCTTTCTCGTCATCAGGTATTAAACTGCAGTTACCTCCTTCGGTGTGAGTGAAAGCCCCTATGTTGAAGTCCCCTTCCCAGATTCTACAAAGGTACTTGTTTGTTTTCTTTTGGATTTTATCCAGGTCCTTCTGTAGGGGCCTCAAAACGCCATCCGTTAACAAGGCGGGAATGTTATTGTAAACATTTAATGGGACAGTGCAGTGGGAATTATCAATATACATTTTTAAGACCTGATAGTAGGTTTTGGATTCCACAAGATTTACCTTTCTTACATTCATCCTATATGAAATGTAGGTACATAAGCCACCCTTTTTTCTCCCATGGCTGGAGGGTACTGCTGGTGGATTTTTTTTTTAACCTAGTTGATGTGTTGTATAGCCTCTACCCAGGTTTTTTGAATACATAGTATATCGTAGTTGTCTATGAATTCAAGCCAGGCAGGGTTAGAGAGTTTTGTAGTTAAACCCGCCACGTTCTAAAAGAGGATATTCGTTAGGCTAGACCTATGTTCTCCCTGGGTGTCGCTCTTGTTATGAACAAATTCGATATTAGGTCCGTTAGAATGGAAAACAATACTATTTGATGGATGTGGGTAAGGGGTTTTTAGGATTATCAGGTGTCATCCCTTCTCGTTATAATGATGTACAGTAATATCACCAACAGCTTTGCTGTCTGGCTGGGCATTAACCAGTGACCCCAGACTACGATGGTTGGAACCATCATATAAAACATCTATAATACTTTGATCATTGTGAACAAGTTCCTTAAGTTCAATGGGTGTCGGTTTTCGGCCAGGAAGATGGTTGGCGATGATCCGGCTTTGCTCTATGTGACTGAGTGTAGGAGTAAGTCAATCTATATCTTCCAAAGATGGAAGTATGTCAAATCTGTTTTGTAAGGGTAATCTAAATTGATGTTGAATATTAGGGTTTTTAAATCACCGCTGCGAAGAATAATGAATGTGGTTCATTGGGGGTAGAATTATCCAAGGGGCAATACATTTATTCCTCTGTTTGTCACATAGTCACTACTGAGTCTGCATAGAATCTCACGTATCACCTCCTCCATATCCATAGATATTGGATTGGGAGTAGGCGGTGGCTGAGTTACTCTGAACTTGTTATAGGCTAAGGCATCATTATGGTTTGTATTAATTATACTCCTATGTCCTGCGGATGCTTTAGCTGAAGTTTGTAGGGTGTCAACCTGGGAAGGAAAAGCTACCTTTCCGGTATCTAATGCGAGCTTTGGGGGATTATTTGAGGGATTAATGGGACATGCACCATGACCTTTTATTAATAAACACTCAATGGCTGTTACCCTGGCCAGCTGTTTCTCTAAGGGAGCTATAACTGTTTTATGAAGGGCATCTAGTGTAAGGCAGATTTTTTCATAATCCTCCTTGTGACTGTTTTTATCGGGAGATATATTGGGAGGCCCTAGAGGCCCCTTATCATTTTTTTAGGATTAACTTTGGTGTTCATTTTCTTTCTCTTTCTTTTGTTTTAGGGTTAGCTTGAGATACATCGGAATACAGGGACGCAACCAACGTTTGGATTTCTGGGTGCTTAGAAGGTGGTTGATTCTCTCGTTCGAGATCAGAGGCATAGATGTTATCCGACGTGTCCTGCACGCACCCATTTGCTTACACGGTCAAGTCTTGGATGGTGTCCTGTATCGGGTGGGGAGGGCAGGGCTCTATAAATGCCGGGTTTACGGTTCCCAGGGACTCCTCACTAGCTCTGATGCCCTGATTTAATGATACTTCCGCAGTATGAATTTGTTTCTCAATGGTGTCAATTGCCCCAGAGAGATATTTCATAAGCGAGTTCTGTGTCCCCCACCTGCCCTAGAGGTCATTTCTGTTTTCCTTTTTCCCATTTCTCCTTCCTCCCAAGACCTGGTCCTCCCCTTTGTGTCAAAGGTCCCGCCCCTTAGTCATGCAAATTGGGCTCAAAGAGGTTCTGGTAGCTAGTGATAAAAGATGTTAACAATACTTTGTCCCGCCGTTCAAATAGTTGAAAACCCACTCCAGGATACAGAAAAGAAGAGGGTCAAACAATCTGCTGAACCTTAGATTATAATGCAGTCAAGCAAATAGGACAGTAGTTGTAACACGGTAGTTACACAATTCACAAGTAGCGTGCCAAGTTAAAATACTCCAAATGCTTTTCACTAGGGTTGATAAAAAAGAAAGACGGGTGATATTGCAGCTTTGTGGTTATAAGGTGAGGCAGTCCAGGGTTAGATGCAACACAATAGATGCTTGAGAACTCACCTGGCTATATAAATGTCCTTTCACAAGATGTCAATGGTGTAGCCCAGCCCGTCCTCGGTCGGTCTAGGATGGGCTAAGACAGGCCCATCTTGGCCTGGTCTTTTCCCGGGCGCATCAGCCACTGCGGGACTGCTCACCTGTTTAAGTAGCACTCCTGTGCTCGATCAAATATGCCATTGTGGGCCCCTCCCCTCACCAGCAACAACCAAGGGAGCTGCTCCAAAGTGCTCTATGCTCAGTTCTGGAGTCCTGGAACAAGGGTGGGGGATAAAGTGCAGCGTGCTCCTTCCCGGGGCCTTCCACATGTCTTTGCTTTTGCAGCCCGTGCTGAGGGGCTGCTCACCAGTTTAAGTAGAGCTTCTGTGCTCAATCAAAGATGCCGTTGTGGGCCCCTCCCCTTGCCAGCAACAACCAAGGGAGCTGCTCCAAAGTGCTCCGTGTTCAGTTCTGGAGTACTGGAACAGGGGTGGGGGATAAAGTGCAGCATGTTCCTTCCCGGTGCCTTCCGCATGTCTTTGCTTTTGCAGCACGCACTGAGGAGCAGCAACCAGTTTAAGCAGTGCACCGGCGCTTGATCAAAGATGCTGTTGTGGGCCCATCCCCTCACCAGTAACAACCAAGGGAGCTGCTCCAATGTGCTCCGTGCTCAGTCCTGGAACAGGGCTGGGGGATAAGGTGGAGCGTGCTCTTCCGCGTGTCTCTGCTTTTGCAGCCCCACTCAACATGAGTGCAATTTATAAAAGAGGAAAATAGTCCATTCAAAGGTTTAATGGTCAGAGAGAATGGCCCTTCAAAAGGGCACTCGCAAACACCACTGATGTTAACAACTACTGATTTTATGTACAATTTTTAAGACTAGTGGAATACTTGGAAGTTTGGCAGTAAATAGATAATAGTTTTTAAGGCACTTAGGAAACCCTCCCTAGATTCTGCCCATCACCAAATTTGCCTGAGGATTTATGTCCACCAATGATCCTAGCTTGTGGTCGACTCAACAAATGATAAACAAGAGTGTTCTACAAATATGCACTTTTTTATTACTAAATTCAGAAATAATGATTAGGGAATAAGAAATGAACCTATACCTATACCTCAAAAGGTATTGGTTATGTGCATTGTAGGGAATGCGAAATAAAAACAGATCCTGCACACCCTAGTGATTGCTTATCGTCAACAGTTAAACTCATGTCGGCAAGGGGCAACATTTTCCCTATCTAGGGGCATATTTAGAAGGTAAGTGGAGTAGTGAAGTGTTAGCCTAGCTGGCTTAAAGCCTCACTCCGCCACTTCAGAAACGCAGGGTTGCACCATATTTACAAGAATATGGTGCAGCCCGGCATTTCCCCCTGCACTGGTGCTACGTTTAGCAGCCTGGCGCCAATGTAGGCACCCGTGGACCATAGTGCAAGGGTGTTTGCGTTCAGGGGAAGATTGTTTATGTGCAGGAAGGTCCACCCTCCTGCACATAAACCATCTTTAAATGTCATTTTGTAACTTATATGTGGGCTGCGTAATGCAGCACACGCAGAAGTTGCAAAAATGTCATTTAAAAAAATGATTGATTCTGTGCAGGAAGGGGTACCCTCCTGTACATAAATAATAATTGGCCTTTCGATGTTTACATATGTGCTGCACAAGGTAGCACACATGAAAACAGCATAAACGAGGAGAAATGCGCCTGGGTAAGACCAAGTTTTCCCTGGTAATAATTCTGGCGCTGCATATTTTACGCCTCCCTTGTAAATCGGGGGCAGCATCAAAATCGATGGGTATTGCGGTGAAATGCCCACAGCAACCCCTATTGCCATCCCCATTAACACTAGGCATAGCATGAAAGGGGGCCTTATTTACAAGGCTGTGTTAGGTCACGTTAAGTGGCTTAACGCTGCCTTGTAAATAAGGTGAAGCCCCCATCGCAACAGGAACGTCTTAATAACTGATCTTTCCATGGCGATAGGGGCTTGAAAATATGTCCCCTAGTGTGGTATGGCTTCAAGGGATGCTATAGACAGTGTACTCTACAATTCCGCCAGTTCAAAGGTTCAGGCTCGAGAAGGCTAGTTGAACACCTTTATGATTTATATCTAATAGAAAGGTTCCTCAACCCTCATAAGGGTCTTTACCCCTCAAAATATATATATATATATATTCAAAAACAGATTCCCTAGAAAGGATATATTTGAAAAATTGGTGCATTTGAGTGTGAGAGGATAAAGTCAAGCCCCAAGAACTCAAATAGTAAATGCATTACATAATACATGATTTAGTGAGGAGCATTTGAGCATGCTGGACGCAGAAGGAATTCAATGCATTTGTTAAATTCAAGTAAATCCAAGAGTAAAAACATTACCTAAGTTCAAACAACAGGCAGAAATATAAATATACACACAAAAGGTGATGCAAGTGTTCAAGGTCAGATTGTGTAATGCTTGATTGAATAAAGAGCAGTGTAAAGACAAATTGAAAGAAGCACTTCAATTAGTCAACAGCTGTCAAGTACACATAATAGTAAATCTGGTAATCAGTTCCAGGTTTCCAATGATCCATAATGTTTTATAGAAAGTTCAAAGTTTTTACCGTCATTTCGACACCCATTAGTCTTTTACACAAGACCATCAACAGAACAGGATCTGGTGCAATTGAAGAGGAAGCAGCAGCCTAAAATGGGAAAATATAAAAGATTGCTAGGGTGTGTTAAAAGTAGCAGTCACTTATCACTGAACTGTCCAGTGTGTAAGGGTGGCGTAGCTCTGTACAAAGGACCAGAGCTGTGGGGCAAGGAATACCTTGTGGTAATCAAAGGGCTGGTGAGGAAGGACAAACTATTACTGGTCCAGGTGAAGAAGTGCTAAACTGATGCTATCAAATGTAGGGTAGCCTCTGAATGTCACTGTCAACGTAAAGAAGAATGCAAGGTGGGTTAGAAGTTGTGGGGGGGGGAGTATAACTGAGTCAGAAGTGAAAATGCTACTTTTTCCACGATCATAGGTTAGATAAATTGTGAACTAGTAATTAGTAGCAGTATATGCAAATAAATTCATATGAGCATGTCAAAGCCCAAATTTGAAATAAATGATATATATATCAGCTAGAGATGTATGTCAAACATGAATAAATACTACACCCTTGTAAAAAAAATACAACATGGGGCTTTAAAATTCTCATAATACGAAAAGCAGTATATTACCGAAGATGAGTGTGATTATGGAAAAGAGACCATCCTAGTTAAATATACAACATTAGGAATTTGAGTTTCATATAACAGTGTCTAAATAAGCAAGCAAATCATGTATTGAAAAAGTACTTCACCATACTAAAGAATCAAACATGGTGAATTAAAGTTTCACGTGATGTGAACTTTATTATAATACCCAAGTGAATCGTAATTATAGAACAAATACTACATCTTCATGTAAAAACAGAATAAAGGTTACGTGTGATGGGAAAAACATTATGTTCAAAAAGATTACAACACAAAAGACATAGTTGCCTTAAAATTGACATTATGAGTGAACAGTACATAGGAATACAAAAGTTAGCTTCCCTCTACTGAAAAAAGTAGCTAAACTGCACAGAGATGTGATATAATACCCAGTGCATGATCCATTAATGATTAACAGAGTAGAACAATTTCAGCTGTTTGTGGGTTGTTATGTTCTGCTGAGGTAACCCTCACCAGGCAGTTCGGGATGGACTGTTCCCATTGGTGGCATGGTCAAGACTGATTTTCATATGGCTGAATAGCATGGGGAGCAAACAAACGATGGATTTAGGCCCAGATCTCTGTATTGGGATGAATGTTTGACATTTTTCAGCATCATATCCATCAATTGTTCTTTTTGCATTTGTCACCCTCACCAGACGCAGAGTCCGTCAGACCCCTCTCCGGCTCCTAGCCAAACTTTAAAGAGAGAGACACATTACACACACACAAACATCTAGAATACAGATAGAAGAGTTTTCAGGCACAGAGATTGTCTGAGAGTTGAGCATAAAGTTTCATCCCACTCAATGATGTTCTGGCATCCTAAAAGTAGAAAATAGTTATAGGAAAAGAAGTAAGAACACGTTATAGGTATTGAATGAATGTAGTATGAGATGCCTCACCCACCTTGGGATCGTATTGCAGGACTATAGTGCAACTACCTTTGGAAAAGTGAAACTGAAAAGGCTTATAGAGCAAAGATTTCACTATAACTGTGACTTGTATAACGAGCTTTCCTCTAGAAAAGCAAAGACCGCATTTGGTTGCATTGTGGCTTAAATAATAAGTACCCCATGTCTTCCAAACATAACATGATCTGACCTCAATCATAATTTTCTCTCTTAGTATTCGATTTGCTTCTCTTAAATATTTCGTTGTCACCTGATTTCTATGTGAGAAATCTTAGTTGCAAAGGGGAAATTAGGTGAGGGTTCTAAGGAAAAAGGTTTTTTCTCTATGCAGGTGCGTCTGATGAATGACAATTTAGGTTGTGCAGAAATCCTTAGGACAGATAGTTGTGTTCACTTAAGTAAAGAAATAAAAGGGTAATGTCAGCTTTGGTTCGAATCAACAAATATGAGAAAATAAAACAGGATCGGCCAGATTCACAGAACTAATCTGAGATAAAATCCAAAACTTACTACTTTTGGTATTCACAGAAGGCATTTACTTTTGGTATTCACAGAAGGCATTTAGTAGTAGTAAAGTTAGGACTCCTAACTTTACTACTTCTAAACCAGGATAAAATCCTAAACTTACTACTTTTGGTATTCACAGAAGGCATTTAGTAGTAGTAAAGTTAGGACTCATAACTTTACTACTACTAAATGTCTTCTGTGAATACCAAAAGTAGTACATTTAGGATTTTATCTTAGATTAGTTCTGTGAATTGGCCCAAAACGTTTACTGATGACCTAGTTAAGATAGTATCATGGCAATTTTGATAGGATGTATCACACACAAGAGGGTCTAAGGGGAGACTATGCTACACAGTAGAAGGATTCTAATCTATACTACTTCCCAATTCATGGAACTCACACAATGTATAGGGTAGCTTTTGCTAGGATACCATACCAGTCATGAAGAATGCCCTCACCCATCCTTAGTTCTTCATTTGAACCTAGGCAGAGGCATTGCCTTCTCCAGGCTTCATTCCCACTACTATGATACTGGCTCCTGCCACAGCTGGCACTGATTCTACCACTAAATTGCAAGGGAGGTGGGCTTTTGCAGGTGGCTCGTGCAGGGGTGGGCAGTGATGTTTGTCACCATCACAGTGTGCATCACCTTGTTAATTCCCACTGTTCAGTCCATGAAGTGGACACAAGAGTTGGCTGATGCCAGTTTAGGTTTACTTGCATTCCCATAAATTGAAAAAGACAAGATATTACCCAACGCAGGGAATCTCAATAATCCTTCAGATTACTTTCCCTCGGGTACACAGCATTCTCTGCCAAAAGAGGAATCCCAGGAGTTCCTCAAGGAGGGATGCCTCAGTATTCCTCAGGGATACCTTAGCTATTGTAGGCAAGTTGTCCCCAGCAATAAAAGAGCATCCTTTCATTCCGAGTACGGCAAGAACATCTCTGGGAAATTTCTGAGCTGCAGGAAGAGGAACAAAGAGATACTGCCTCTCTGGTTCTAGGTTTAAAGTGGGGTGTTATTGCAGTACTCCAAAACTGACGAAATATGCTGTGGCAATAATCAGGAGTCACTTTCTAGTTGATAGATAGTATGCAGACAAGGTTAGCTTCTTCCACACAGAATCAAGAAACTATTTTGCAGAATTGTGCAAAGTTTTTGATTATGTAATGTATCTGGCTCTGCATTGTGCCATATTATCGTGAGAGTCTTGCCTGGTGTACTCTTATCTGGCATATGAGATTGACGCCCATAGAGTTCTCTAATTCCTATGGCTAAAATAATCTAAGAATTCAATAAATTAGGTGACAATTTTATAATTTTCAACCTAAAGGTGTCAATGGTGCCTGGCTGTAGGACCTTATTATGAATTTGGTGTTGTGGGAACCACTGTGCAGTGGCTCTTTCGTTTTACCGTTTCCACAAAAGTAATTTGTTCATCATACAGTACAACTGGAACACACAGGCCATTAAGGGACAGTGTTAAGCAGGCATGGCTGTTTCAGGTCACAACAGCGGGGCAGGGCTGGGGTAAGTCTACAGACGATGGAATAGGTCTAATAAAATAAAAAATAAATACAACTTTTTACCTTGCCAGGTCCGCAATGCCGCGAGAACAAGGTAAGTGGTTTTATTTATTTTATTTTACCTATTACCTATTCCGTCACATGTCGATTTCCCCCCCGCCCCGCCACACCGCTCTTACCTGGACCAGCCACGCCTGTTGTTAAGACTGTCTTTGGCCTTCGATCCATTGTCAAATATTAAGATGGCACATTAGGCATCCCAGTACCGCTTATTTAGCCCTGTAACTCTTTTAGGGCTAAAACTATGCATCCTAGCATTGTAAGCTTCCCTATGAATCAGGGAAGATATTTATTGCGAGTCAAACGCTTTTCAATGCAGATTCCCAAAGAAAAAGAACTACTACAGAGGCACAAGGGCAAAATATGTGCAAATTGCCACCGCAAAATTGGGTTGGTATAAGAATTCTTCTCTTAGCGTCGTGCTGGGTACCTAAGCATGTAGCTTTGATGACAGGGGAGCTTCCTTTCTACAGCTTTAATCTTCCCATTTCTCACTACAGCATCTAGGGGCGTGGTGAACAGTCACTAAGTCTTAAAATACAAATACTGAACGGATACTTAGATTTCAAGAACTGAAAAGAAAAGAGGGTTTCAATACTGAGTGTGATTGTTAAATTACAAAAGTACATAGACTCCAGACTCCATAGACTCCAGAATTTATCTAGTGTTACCGACCTCATGAGAGCCATTCTTTGACACACTGGCACACATTGAAACAAACATTCAAGAAAGGTAGGACAATGATGAAGACAAATCCTGTAGCCACTGACTTGTAAGTTCTTAAATTCTTGGTAGAAAAAGAATAGGCAGTTAGGGCCATATGTATCAAGCAAATTCGCATTCGCAAAGGCCGATATTCGCAGAATTTCAGCCTTTGCGAATGCAAATTTGCTAAATGGGATGTATTAAGCAAAATGTGGTGCAAAATAAGGAATTGCAAAATTTGCGATTCCTTATTTTGCAATTGCATTTAAGGAATCACAAATTTAGCGGTTCCTTAAATGCAATTTTGAAGCTTAAAAAAAATTCAAAATGTCCTTAAGGAATCGCAAATTACCACCAACTTCTAGTTGGTGGTAAGTTGCAAATTCCTTGAAAAATGCACATTTTTGCATTTTTCAAAGTGCCATTTGACACACATACATGCCCTTAGGGCATAAATGTGCGCCACATGTGCACCCATGCATATTTCAGGGGTGCAACAGGGTGTCCTTTGGAGACCTCTGCACCCTTGAAATTATTCTCAATTTGTGATTAGTAAATTGCGAATTGCAAATTGAGAATAACTTCCCATTCATTCCTATGGGCCTCCTGGCCCATAGAAATGAATTGGAAAGTATTCCTTAATTGCGATTCGCAATCTGCTATTCGCAATTAAGGAATTTTAAGAAATCGCAAAAAAAATGTGATTTTGTACATACATACCTATTTGCTATTCTCAAATAGCGATTTCTTATGAATCGCTATTTGGGATTCGCAAATCGGTATCTTGATACATATGGCCCTTAGTGCCTAAGGAAAAAAGACCAACTTGGGTTGAACATGTAACCTAGTACAGTTGTGACTGAACAAATCCGTGAATATATCGAACCTCAGATTTCATCAGCTCTCATAGACAGGTAGGTTTTATGTAGTCAGTCATGGACTTAATGAGGTTATTTGATATTGCATGTAGAAGCAGCCGGTCAGCTATCTTATATGAAAGTGGAATGGTTGACCTCTTTCATTTGGTCCGCATTCTATCTCAATGGCCTCTTCTGAGACCTGAACACATGTAGGCCCAAGAGCTTCAAAGCTTCCCAAGGTTGCGAGGAACCACAGTAGTTGTAGTCTCTCCACAGCTTTCCGAAAGTTCCTTGAAGTGTAGCATGAAAGAATGGAAGTTCTAGAGTGCGCGCATATGCAACGTGTTAATTAAGCAATGGTGCAGGAACTAAGGGCCAGATGTAGGTACGTTCGAAATACCAAGTCCGTAATATCGATTTTTACCGAATCGCTATTAGGGACTCTGTATTTCCGATGGAGGTAAAAAAACTGTAAAAAATACCAATTCAGTAATATTCGCAAAAAATTAGCGATTTCCTACAAATTGGTAAAAAAATTACAGATTCTCCATTACCGAATCAGTATTACAGATTCTGTAATACCATTTTGGTAATTAACGAATCGGTAATTTAAAAAATCTGTAATTGTCGAATCAGCCAATCCTGTGCATCCACATGACCTCACAACCAGGAAGTGGATAGCAAAGAAAATTCAACAATACATTAAAAAAAAGTCCCCCCCCCCCAAGTTGAAGCCTTGCAAAGTAGCAACATTTTAATTTCACATGCCTGCAAACAGACAGTGAGCCAGTACCATGATATTTGAGCAAAATATCTGACACGTGTTAACATTTTACAAATGAGAAACAGGGAAAATGACCAAAACTTTAAAATACAGGTGGGTCCGACATTCAATGAGAGTAGACCATATACCATAACATTTCCCTGAGCACCAACAGATACTCTGTATATATTTCAAACCATGCAATGGTCCTTCTCTGTCTATTTACAAAATAATGGTGTTTATGTTTATGACAGCTTAGGTTCTGCTGTGGATACCCAATGACAGATCAATGCTCAGGTTTTTTGTATTGTCAGACTGAGTGCTACTAAGGAAAGAGCAGGAATGCGCAGGGTTTAGCATTATACGGTGCATTCCTGCCTTTCCCTTGATCTGGCTCACAATGTGCTGTCTAGAACCAACACAGGCAGTCTCGCACCATAGTGCAAGGGTGCCTGCTTTGTAAGCAGGATTGGTTTTCTGCAGGAAGGGACACCTTCCTGCAAAAAAAAAAAAAATCCACTGAGACATTTTCCTCTTTCTGTTTGTGCTGCAGAATGCAGCACATATAGAAAGAGGAGAAAACAAGGAGAAATAAAGGTATTTCTCTTCGCTGCACCTCACCTAAGAAGCTGTAGCATTTTGACGCATTTCCAGATCTACCAGTAATAGTAAATCTGGGAATGTGCCAAAATGCATGAATGGAAGTGTGGGAACACCCACGGAACGCCTCCCTGGGGCAGAGTAACACAGCGCAGTGATTTGTGCTGCTTTGCTTTCCTCTAGGTTTATCAAGCCACTCAGGGCCTTTCACGGTGGCCTTGCGTGGCTTGGTAAATCTATCTTAAGTTGCATCACTCTTGCTCCCCATTGTGTGGTGCAAGGGCAACCCAGCTCGTTGATAAATCTGCCCCTGTGTGTCTATCCGTAATTCAGGAAACGCTCTTGCAAATGTTCTTGCATTATGCAAATATTTCTTTGTGTGACTTTGAGTCCCATTTCCTCCAAAAAGCATGTGTGGAGATTAGGTGTTCCCATGCATCCACCCATAAATTTTGACAGAAACCTACATTTTCTAAGGTCAGTACACCTGTGTTTGTGCCAAACTGGTGCACCTACCAGACCTAGGCGTAACACAGAGAAATATATTTTCTCCTTGTTACTTCCTCTTTGCATACAAAGAGTTTGAAGCTACTTAGTATTATTTTGAGCAGGAAGGTATTACCCTTCCTGCACAAAATCAATCCTACCCACAACTTAAACACCCCTGCACCATTGTGCAAAGATGCTCGTATTGGCGTTAAACAGTTACAAGTGTGCCTAACACAGGGAAAGAGCTAAACAGTGCCATATCTTTGTAAATATGGCACATCTTAGCTCTTTGTCCTTCACTCAACGCAGCAAAACAACTCACCTTGCTATGTTGTGTTGTGTGAAAGATTAGTAAATCTGGGCCAAAGTGTTTACTTTTCACATTGCATTGCTAACTGAAAGCATACATTCTTTACTTTGAACATACAACGTAGTTGTCTTGCAACAGTCAGTGGTGGACCATGTTTGTAGTACATATGCAAAAAGCATATTGTTACATTCTTTAAATAACATGAGATTAAAGCATTCATTTTGTAGGTAGAATGAGGTGCAGATATTGTAAAGGGGGATTCGACTGCATTGGAATCTAAGGAAAAATGATTAGCAGTCTAATATTTTGGCAATATGTAAATAAAAGTGAAAATCTCAGCCAGGACAGAAAAACAAATCCAGAACAGTATAATCAGTAATAGGGCTAGTTGATAAGTGGCTAATTAGTTAAACTGTAATGATTATGAAATAAACGGAAATGATTATGAGAGTAAAGCAGTAAAATAATAGAACAAGAGAAAAAGTGATACACCAGGGATCTTTTAAAAATAATGAATAGGAACAGAAATAATTAAGACGTCTGAATGTCCTCGAGGAAAGTTTACATTACAGTATAAAGCTATTAGAATATTTTCACATAGTATATATGATTAGGGGTTAAAACTATGATTTTCTCCATGGGATATGTAGAAATCCAATGAGGAATAACATTACAGTATTGTCTTTACTAAAGCTCAGTCAAGCATTGCCCCTGTCAATCAATTAGATTCCATTGTAAAAGGGTCATAAAGCAGAAATCAAGCTGAATAATAAGGGGCATATTTATCAAGTAGGTGCGTCGCCCTTGCGCCACACAATGTGGGGCAAGAGCAACGCAACTTCTATGTAAGATTTACCATGCCACACAAGGCCACCTTGAGTGACCTGGTATGGCTTGATAAATCTAGAGTAAAACAATGCAGAGCAGCACAATTCGCTGTGTTGCATTACTCTGCCCAAGTGAAGCGTTCCATGGGTGGAGTAGGGGTGTTCCCATGCACCCACCCATCAATTTTGGTGTATTCTCAGATTTACCAACATGGGATAACGGGACTGCATCAAAATGCTATGCAGGTGAGGCGTAAGAAGGAGAAATAGCTTTATTTCACCTTGTTATTTCCTCTTTCTATTCGTGCTGCATTGTTTAGCACACACAGAAAGATAAAAATGCCTCAAAGGATTGTTTTTGTGCAGGAAGGAACTTTTTCCTGCACAAGAGCAATCCTGCTTCAATACAGGCATCCTTGCACTTTGGTTCAAAGGGGCCTGCGTTAGCGCTAGGCAGCACATTTTGCAGCACCACAAGGAAAAGACAGGAATGTGCTGTATAATGTTGCGTGTGGCACACTCCTGCCCTTTCCCTAAAATGCAGAGCAGCACAGCAAGGTGACTTCCCGCGCTAAATGTGACCCTATATACGGGAAAAACCACATACAGCAAATTGTGTAGTACAAAGTTATGCTGGCAGGCACTACTTGAAACTTAATATTGAAAAGAGCCAAGTAATTACTTTCAGGAACAAGGGGTGTAGAAAGATCAGGAAATGCAAATGGTTCTTAGGGAGTGAGGAGATGGAAGTTGTCAAGGTATTGGGAAAACCTTTTTCTGCTAACCTATCTAATAAAAAACGTATTTTGCATTTCTTGAGCAAAGCGATGGCCCATGCAAATGCACTTTTTTTATTTTATAGAGCAAAAGTTCCCCCAACATCAGTAGCGGTCGGTGATGGGAGTAGCTGCCGGGCGGTGACGTTAGGAGGGGGAGGGGCAGGGTGGGGGGTAGTAATCTATGGATTACGGAGGATTACAGGTAAATAAACATATAAATTAATAAAACGAATTTTGTTACGAGCACTGCATCGCATTTGGGGATGCAGTGCGCGTAATATGTTTATTTACCTGTAATCCTCCGTAATCCATAGATTACTACTCCCCACCCTGCCCCTCCCCATGTCACCGCCCGGCAGCTACTCCCACCACCGACCGCTACTGCCCAACATTGCTATATGCTATCGAAGTTATAGATATAAAACTTTGGAACTTCATACACAAAATGGAGGGGAAAATATTTTTTTAATTTGTAACTTAAATACGGTGGCCCGATTGAAGCAAAATGCATCAACATGGCTTTCAGTTGCATTTGTAAGGGGTTGGCTGCAGTTTTATTGTGGGGATCTCGGCTACTGCACAGAAACGAGAACACTTTGAGAGGTTTTCTACATGCAGAGGCATATGCCAAGTATATGAATGTCAATACTCTCCTTAAGAATTTTAATGAAGTACTTTCGCACTTTAAATTGAGGAAGATTGAGGTAATGTAAATGTTTCGCCTCCAATTTAAAACTTAAAACCTATGTGAAATATGGTATCAGGATTAGTTCTATTAATTATGACATGCTAATTTGCATGGGGAAAAAGAAGAGGGATGCTATAGTTTCCTCAGGAATCGTAGCTCAGCCCTAGCCCCATTTCACTTATGGAGTCCAGGGGATTTCATTTATTGTGTTTTATGAATATTTTACCGCTAAAATCGGTTATAGATGCTTGGAGTACTTCAGTTCCTGACAAAAGACTATCGGCCAGATTCATCAATGTCCCGTTTTGCGAGTCCTTAATAGCGATTATTAAGGAATCGCTATTAAAGACTCGCAAAACGGGATTCATGTAGAAATTGCAAAAATAATTGCGATTTCTACAGCTTCCTTATTTGCGATTAGCAAATTGCTAATCGCAAATAAGGAATGACTCCCCATTCATTCCTATGGGTCTAAAGGCGGCCCATAGGAATGAATGGGGAGTCATTCTTATTTGCGAATAGCAATTTGCTAATCGCAAATAAGGATGCGTTTTCAAGGGTGCCAGGGGTGTCCAAAGGACACCCTGTAGCACCCCTGAAATGAAAATGTAGACTGATGTTGCGCACACACATGTCCAAAGGACATGTGTGTGTGTAACATACAACTTAGAAAAATGCACTAAAGTGCATTTTTCTAAGTTTTCGCTATTTACCACGAAGTCAGACTTTGCTGTAAATAGCGGCCAAAAATTGCGATTTCGCAATTCTAAAATGGTTCATGAATTGCATTTAGGGAATCTCAAATGCAAAAATTGCGCTCGCAAAGGGCCATATTCTCAGAATCTGGCCCTTTGCGAGCCGAATTTCCGTTGATGAATCTGGCTGTATCTGAACTTTGAAGAGACTTTACTCAAACTCTTTATCAAGTGTTATTTATTTGTCCATTACTGCACTTTAACATTTGTCTTCGCTTCAAACTACTGTTTGTGACATATGGGGCTCACACGACAAAGGATGCCCTTCAATTATTATTTAATCTAGTCAATGAAATGATGTGTTTTAAAAAATATAATATGTTACACGTTTTTTAAATTTGAATTGAACATGTATGTTCATAATTTGTAACGTGGATCTTATTGTAGATCTAAATCTTAATAAATTAAGAATTGGTAGTACAAACCAAAAGGATACAGCTGCAGTGAAATAAACCGGCAATCGCCAATGTCTGCTCTTTGCATCAGGCAGTTTAACAGTATACTTTTCTTCATCTTGTGTTAAATTAAAGCCATTATAATCATTAAATATTTCAGCTGTTGTATTTTCTGAGTAGTTTACTACATCTTTTGAATGCACATTCAAAGCAGCCACACATTTCTTTCATCTGTCCCCCTGTAATGAGACAGAGCTTTAGTAAATTGCATTTTTTTCGTCCTTATCTCCAGCAGGGCTCGATTGGCCACTTATTACACTGAGCATTTCTCCTGGAGTCTAGAGCCATTTCTTAAGGCATTGGGCTGTTGCTGGCACTTCTACCACTTTCTTCAGCTCACCAAGTTGAATTGTGGCTGGGACAGCAGGGGCTTCATGAGAGAGAGAAATGGAGAGAGAGCAAGAGAGAAATGAATAGACAGTATTATAAATACAATCAAATATGTCTTTTTCGATATGCAAATCTAGCAAGCCAAATAGCCAGGACCTCTCCGAACGTTTCTAAATGAAAGATTATGCTCCTGGGCATGTAGGGTATGGGACATATGTATGAGAGGCTTGTGCCGTCGTTGCACCACTTATTTTGATGCAATGGCCATGAAAGCTGTACTCCATATTTAAAAGATGATGCATTTGCCCAAAAGCGTCAGTTTTTGGAATCCTGTGTATGAAAATAGCTGAACTTATATCAGCTGCGGCATGCTCAAATTTAAATATGCATGGTAGGTGTTCCAAAGCAGATTTGAAGGTAAATCCAATGCAGTGATATTTATGGTATTGTCAATGTGTGACACAATATCGCAAAGCAGCGGGCAAAGGCTGAAATGTGTCAAAATGTCTGTGCATCGACAACCCAGGTTTAGGAAATAATGCAGTGGCTACCTTATAACAAGACAAACCAAACAACACAATTTGGCAAGCTCAACGGTGCTGTGGAGGTGATCATTCTGCAGCTGGGAGTTGCATGGCGACCACTAACACGTAGGCAGTGAAGGAGAAGGGCGGGCATTTTTTCTGTATTTATCCACATTTATTTTTGTCACAAGCAAAAGATGACGCTACAGCTAGTATTTTTCCACATTTATTTAAATTGTGAATGCACACATACGCTCAGATGTTATTGGTCAACACTATACATTCATATGAAAACGTTGCCATTTGCAGAATGTCCCAAATATGCTTAAAAGCCATTTGTCTCAGAGCCATGCAGTTTCTGCCATCGGCACAGTGCCACATCCTCTCCCCCACTGAACACCTTACTGCCCCACTGAGAGAAACTCACACTGCCTTCAGCTGCAACCCAATTGTGCCCCGCTATATACACCTGGAAGCAATTCAATTCAAGTTATGCACTAGACTACAGCAATATGCTGCCTGAAAAAAAGTAACAACATACTGGAAAAAAGCAAACACTCATAGGGAATACAACTTAAAGCTTTTACACTCATTATTCAGAAATCAATGAGTGTTTCTGCTTGAAAAGCTAACAACATGAAAAGAAAAGTAGCGCTTCACTGGCAAAATCTGTAAGGTGGCGCTAATGTGTTTCAGTGTAAATAAAACCAATCTGGCCACTTTGCTACTACTCTGTCTTGCTTTATTTAGTTATGTTTTTATTGTTTCTATTTTAAAAACTTTTTTTCTCTCCTCCTGAGGCTGCATTTTGGAGTAGAACAATGTCAGACAACCCCCCATGGACTGACTGGGATGAATTTCTTCTCATCGTCGTCGTCTTCGTCTTCCAATTCTCCCAGTAACAGAACTCTACCAGCAACTCATGAAGCTGAAAAGACTTTGCCTCCTCCCCTCTCCCACATCTTCCCTTCCTCGTTCGCTTTTGTCCTCTCCTCCATTCCTGTGCGCAGGAATCTATTAATGTGGTGGTAAATTTGAGATCCTACCTCCCTTTCTTTTTTTATGCCTTGCAGTGTTTAACCATTAAAATAAATTGTAACAGTTGAGATGCACCCAAATGGTGTCTGGTGACTAGACACTTTGCACTGGCCGCTGAACATACAATCCTTAGGTGTTTTGTAGCGTACCTCTCCCTTCCCCTTTGTACACTTACCCTCTGCGCCTCTATTCAAGAGTTCAGGGCTAGAGGTGGAGTTGTGACTTAAATTATTATTGTTGCTTTGAGGACCGACATTGCCGCCCATTGAGAGCAGCACAGAAGAACTGGAGTAATGTTGAGAGCAGTGAGTCAGTGATTGGCATCGGTAGTGCCCCCTAGCGATGTGTGCATAGGAGGACCTGTTCAGTTTTGGGTGCTTTACAGAATGTCTGGCCTAAAGCTGGGTCTCCCGTACCCCTGCCGCTGCAACGCATGCCATGCACCCACTCGACTCCTGACACCAGTGCAGTCCAGTTGCACGTCTCCTGAGAGCCAGTACTGGGACCACAACTGGATGCGACCTGTTGTAATGACCGGGCGACTTGCTGTAAAATCCTGCTGCTCTTTTAACCATAAATGCAATTTTGAAGGAAAAAAAGGGCTGGCGGGATATATTAAACCAGCCAGTTTACAGTCCACGTCCACGTTGCGAACTGCTTCAGTTACAGCCAGAGCAGTAAGCACATTTTCAACTAGCCTGGCGAATGCTATATACAGACGGGTACTGTAAGGGTCGGATCCTCCTCCCCCCCTCCAACCAGGAATGCAGGGGATTAAGAGAAGTTTTCGACATAAGATTTAAAAAAAAATCGAAACAAACAGAGAGCTTTATTGTGCGTGGGCTGAGAAATGAGACAAGAGGATGAAGCGGATGAAACGGATCCAAAAAAAGAAGAAACACTTTTACTGCAAAGGTGTTTGTGGCTGTGTTCTCTCCATTCAAACTTTTGACACATAGGAAACGTGTAATGATGTTTTCCAGCCTGGGCACTATACAGTCATTGTGGAATAGGTGATTGCAAGGCACTGCCTTAATGTTTCTACCTTGTTATACACCACAATCCTCACAATTCCTAATTATAAATCAATACAGAATGCTACACACATTTTAAAGTGAGGTGCAAACTGGGCACTCCAACACAGAATCTGCTCTTGTAAAGCCCAGTCTGCGAGGAAAAGACGGGTGCTAGAGCAATCCACAGAGTGAAGAGGCAGGGGCTGAGGGGTGAACAACAAAGCCTCATTAACATGTAAATGGTCTTTCAAATACCTGTGAAGTACTCGGGTGCGGCTGTGTGTGCACCTGGAAGCTGTCTCAGCCGGGCTGACACCTCTTAACCCTCTAAGGAGGGGGAGACACCAGATGGTTGGGGGTGTGATTCTTTTGAAGTCAATGACAAAATATACTAGTTTTTTCCCGTTTTTACATATAAATACAGATAAAGGAAAACTTGTGTTCCGTCTGCATTTATATGTAAAAATCTGTTTAAATGGAAAACCGGGAGCCCTATTCATGATGCATGTGATCTATACCAAACCAGTTAAACCTGGGAATGCATCAAATAAATATGCCTCCCCGGGTGTTGTGTAACACAAATAGATAATAGTCATCAAAGTCACTTCCACTTCCCATGTGTGCCGCATTATGTGACACACATCGATAGAGGAATATGACCCAGTAGGAAAGTAGGACCTGCTTTTATTTTTACCCCCACTTTGTGCCTGGTGCTAGGCTGTTATTGACTAGTCTGACTTGGATCCTGCTGATCAGGACACCAGTCTCTCTGCTTTCGCCCTTAAATTATGGTGGTTAGTACTTAGGTACATCCCAGATTGGATACTGGGGTACCCTTATAAGTCCATAGTATATGGTACCCAGGGCATAGGTACCTCAGAGGTCCCGCATTGGCTGAAGCATGCATTATGCAACCCATGGGAGACCATTCAAAATGCAACTAAATGTCTTCCATTGCAGCCTGTGTAAACTGGTGCTTGCACCACTTACGAAAGATATAGTTTTCCTATATCTAGGGTCAGTGCACTTAAAACCTTTTAGTCACCCCTGTAGCAGGCCTTATCAATCCTGAAGGCAGTGTGCTTGGTTCTAAGTGTGAGGGTGCCCCTGCATGAGCAAATCACCCCTACAACCTACGTAGTCCATTCTCCCTGGTTGTAAGTGAAGCAGCCATGTACCATATAGTGGAGCACAACGAAATAACGCGAAGACCATCTCCAAATTGGCTGCAACGAATCCTATCATGTTTGGTATAAAAAATGTTGGAATCATACCCCCACAATATAAACGGTGTGGGAGGTATGATTCAAAGCACTGGAAGAGCCCTCTATTAGGCGCTCAGTATTCCTGGTACTAGTCTTCTAGACCCGGACAGCACAACAAGCGATTCTGCCCTCCTGCTGTGGAGCCAAGCTTGAGCAGGGGAAGGCAGAACAATAGGTATCCTGTCACAGGAAGGTGTGACCACCGCCCAGACAGGATTTAGTGTATTGGGGCCAGGTGGGTGGGCTTGCCAGTGCCACCAAGTCTGCATGAGGTGCACGTTTGATGCCTCCTTGTATAGTCCAGTTCAAACCAGCTCTGAAAGCCATTGGCTCTCGCTATGGCGTGAAACTGAACAAAGGACAAGGGAGTAACCTCCCTCCTGTCCAAACCCTCTCCTGGGAAGGTCCCCTGAATTGTCCCAAACCTTTCCTTGGAGTACTTAAGGGCTTACCTGTGGGTGGGTCCTTAGATTCATCATGGGACATGATTCAATTCAGACACCACTTCAACTTCTATCGTCTGGGCGCTCTAGACTTCGCTGGACTTTATTTGGGCTCGACTTCATCCCCCTTTCAGTCTAATGCATCATCTGTGCCTGTGCACCTTACAGGAACCTACCAAGGCCTGTGGGAATCCAAGACACCTGAAGGAATCTCCCTTGAAGTGAAGGAGTCACTTCCCTGCTTTGCAGGCACAACAACTAAGCTGATAGGTCTGCTTATCCTGAGCTCCTAAGGACTCAGAAAGTTGCTGCAACACAGGTGGTTGTTCTCCACATCTCTCACCAAGTTTGAGGCTAGTATCCCTCATGGGAGTCGCAGGAACCAAACCCAGTGCACTGTATTGACTTGCAGTTGCAAAGGCTTGTTGGCTTCCTTCCACCAAGAACTTCAGGCTCCAAGTAGCCCCACCCTCAAGCATCTCCAGTGGCCAAAGTCTTTGTCCACATCACATCGTTTGCATCGTGGCCTGCATATTTTGGTGAGCTGCTTGCGGTCCTCTTGCGTCTCCAGTGCCTCCGGCCTCTGGGTCCTGTTGAGGGTCACCTTTGTTTCTTTTGGACTCTTCTGATTGCTCTGACCTGCTTGTGGTGACTCCTCTGGACCTTGCGGGTTCTGACATTGCACCCTCTTAAATTTCTACGTTGTTTGTAGTTGCTGAGGCTTTTGGGTGCCCCTCAAATCTCGACATGCGACATGGGACAGCTGGTGCATGGCTCCTGCTCTTCCTCAGTTTTGCCTGGTCCTCACAGCTACAAAGTCAAGGTCTCCATCAACTATCCTGCAACTCCCGACATTGGTGGACACATAGACTCTGTCCCCTCTGCTTGCGGGTACCTCTCACCTAGAATTCACCTTTGGATTCCAAAGGACATTTTCTCCTTCTACAGCAACTGAACTTTCTGAAGTCCTCCATTGGGTTCAACAGAGGTTTCCGACACCACTTCACACCTATGCACCCAGCTTCACTGGTTTAGGTAACGTATGTACTAGGGGATCCACATGTGGGGTGGCTCTCTAACCTTCAACCTCTTTCACTGGGTTTCTTCAGGGTCCACTGGGAAGAGTCCCTAATTTTAAAAATTCCAACCTTGACTTACACGTTAATTTGTACAGACAACGCGGTCGTGTTCCCACACTGCACACGATTTCCGAGGGGATCCTAGTCTCTCACCTTGGGTGGTTCCTTGGGTCCTCTGCACTTCTACATCCTCTCAACATTGTCTTGACCCAAGTCGTGGTTCTTATACTACTTTCTTACTATATGATTTGGACCCAACCTGGGGGTCCACTGTGTATTTTGTGCTATTTACGTGATTTCTATGCCAAGTATTGAGTGCATTGTGCCTATCTCCATATACAACATATTTGTTTGTGTTAGGCAGTATTATATAATAAATACATATTTTTATAAATACCTTGTGTGTTTTTTTTTCACTTTACCTATACATTTAAGATTGCATTCTGGTTTCACAAGCTACTTTACACTTCTTCTGGACTAAGCCTGAAGACTGCTCTCCCAAGGAACCACCTAGACTGCTTTCTAAGGTTGTCTAAGACCTCCTAAATCACCATAAGTGTTCTCTGGACTGGTGCAGGGTGCCTACTTACATAAGTGAACATCATATACCAGGCCAGCCTCTCACAGACACTAAGGATTGTTTATGTGCTAGAAGGAGCCCTTTCCTGCACTAAAATAATCCTGCATGCAACACAGGCACCCATGCACCATGGCGCAAAGTTGCCTGTGATTGTGCTAGGTGGTCCATTGTCTGCCAGTGCGGGCTAAAAGGATAGAAATGTACCGTATGGCCTAAATACTGTGCAGTCCTGTGCTTTCTCGTTGACTCAGTGCAGTTCAGCAAGGTGACATGCTGCACTGGGCCACTTAGCAAAATATCCGGCCCCTAATATCATGTGCACATAGTGGGAACAACGTACTGCTATGTGTAGAAATTATTTTCCATTCTGTCATTGCCTCACCAATCCTGCAATGGCAGTAACAACAGAACAGCTGTGTATAGTATTGTGTCATCGCACACGGTGTGCGTGGACGGAACCACATCATCTGCATTGGTTAACAAATCAAGACACAAATCATGTGCTACACAAGGCAAGTCAATATGAGTACAAAGGGTATATTATAGATATGTGTGAAATGAGTGTCTCCTCAATGGTATACCTAGGTTGGACATCAGTTAAAGTGCCCCAAATTCAATGGTGTGATAACAACTCCTGTGAAAATCTGTAAATGTGTCACAAATCGCAGTATGCTTGTATGTTGACCAAGGTTTCAGGAGCAACACTGGAAAAAGTAGTTGCTAAGTCCATGTGTGTTGGAACCAGGTATGTGTAAATGTCAATATTGGGTAACAATGTGATACCAACAGCTCAAAACCCACATATGTTTCAGCCATACCAACAGTCTAGGTGCACACATACACATAGGTATCAAGCTACATAGAAATTAGTGACCAATGTGGTACATCACCAGTTTTGTGGTGTACGTTGGCCAAATTACATGCTTATGAATCCAACAATGTTAAACTCACACAAAGTCAAACATTATCCTGTTAAACATGCCATATATCATTAATTAACATAGAATAAAAGGTACTCAGGACAAGGTAGCACAGTGTACTCAGGAAACCAATCTCAACATTCACTGGCCACATCAATTATGACAGAATAAAAAAACCGAGGCTCAGAATCCCTTACAAGTTTGAGTCATACTCCTAACAACTCACAGTAGTGTGTCTAGGTCTGTAGTAGACAGCTATTTTCCGAATTGGTATTTAGCGATTTCTAATTTACCGACTTCTCATTTATCGAATCGGTAAATAAGAAATCGGAAAAAATGTCTATCGAGATGTAGGAAAGGAAAAAAATACCGAATTCAATGAAATTCAGTATTTAAGAGTCGGTATTTACCATGGACTGGAAGCAGGTGGTAACCAGGTTTAGGCTATAAAAAAAGCCCCAAAATGCAACAGTGTTGCAAGAATGGCGGCATTCTATGAGATTGCGAGGAGGCAAAGGCTACAGGCTGCAGGTCTTAGGGTATGGAGAAGGGAGGAGCAGGTGTACAGGCAGAGGATCATCCTGTTCCAATTGACTGAGATAATTCAGAGGTACAGGCTACACCCCAGAACCATCATGGACTTAATTGGGGACCTCCACCCATACCTGGATCACCCAACTCCCAGGGTCCACGCCATCCCACCCCATGTGCAGGTACTGTGTAGCTTACACCTGCTTGCCTCTGGGAGCTACCAGAGTGTGATAGCTGCAGTAGGTGGTGTATCCCAGAGCTGCCTGTCCCGTTTTTTCAGGAGGTTTTTTGGATGCCATGACGCAGAGAATGGAACATTACATCCGGTTCCCTGACACACCTGCGGAACTTGCCAAAACCAAAACAGATTTCTATGGACTGGCACACTTCCCGCATGTGATAGGCTGCATAGATGGCACCCACATTCCACTATGGCCACCTGCAGCCACTGAACACATCTACAGAAATCGTAAGTCAACGCACTCCATCAATGTGCAGGTGATATGCAATGCAGGCAACATCATCACAGACATAGTGGCCAAATTTCCTGGGAGCACGCACGACTCCTACATTTTCCAGAACAGCGGAATATACACACGGCTTGTTGCTGGAGATTTTGGAGATGGATATCTGCTAGGTAAATAAGTGTAACACACCCTGTAATGAATGGTAGATGAATGTGTCATGTGATTGTAACTCATGTACCTCTCATTCCCTCCCAGGCGATAGTGCATATGCCCTGCGTTCCTTTGTGCTCACACCGTACCTCAACCCAACTAACAGAGCCGAAAGGCGATACAATGTGGCACACAGGTCAACTCGCAACGTAGTGGAGTGAACATTTGGACTCCTCAAGAGCAGGTTCGCTGCCTCCACAAGAGTGGAGGTGCTCAACAGTACACCCCCATCCTGTGTTGCAAGATAATAGTGACCTGTGCCATTTTGCACAATCTTGCCACCAAGGAAGGCACAGAGGTGGAGGTGGCACATCACAAGGATATTGATAATGACCAAGAGCATGCAGACCCCCAGGCAACAAGACCAGCAGCAATAGATGGTAGATTGAGACGGACAGAAATTACACGTCGATATTTCTAGGTAATGTATGACACATAGGCAGGTATAGTGTTTGACAAGTGTAGTTTAATATTCACTACATCATCATTGTCACATCGGAAAAGGCATTATACATCAAAGTCTATGTCTCTGGCTGCTCCTGCTCCTGCTCAGTTGCCGTCACTGTGTGCAGTTGTGTTTATCTGCAGCATAGGTCAGTGCTTACTTCCACGCACTACATTGCGCGATTGATGTGCCTGGCTTTCAGGTTCTCTGCTGGGGCCTGACTCAGCATGGCTGCACCTTCCGCTCCTGCGCACCTACGGTACAGGTGTGCTGGAGCCACTCCTGCTGGTTGACCCCTCTGTCTCCTCCACACCGTGTCACCAGCATTGCCTATGTTTGTGTTGAGCATCTGCTCCATCGCAGAGGTCACTCTTCCCTTGCCCCGTGTCAAGTCTGTGCAGCAGTGCACAATTGCATCCTGCATGGATATAGAGCGTCGGCACAGTAGTGACGTACTTGAAGCAAATCTGTTCATTGCCTTTGTTGGCTGGCGCATATACTGCCGATCCCTGCCACGCTGTAGATGATCCCTGTCCAACTTATCCGACAGTACACCCATGTATGTGGAGATGTCTGTTATCCCCTTTGATATTGCCTCCAAACTAGATGCTATGTGGCCTATACCCTTGTCCATGTTGGTCATTTTATTGTTCATGCAGCGAACCTGCCTATGCACGTCTAACAGTGCTTTGGCCTGCATGCGCTGTACTTTGACCATTGTGCCCTCCAGGCCACAGAAGACGCTCTCCCCTTCCTGCCCCTCGCCACCCTCACGTGCCCTCCTGCCAAGGACACTGATGCGCGCAGCGCCTGCTGCAATCTGTGGTCTAGCCTTGTCAGCCACAGGTGCATTTGTTTGAGGTACAACATCCTCATCCTCTGAATCAGAGGTTTGGAGGATCCTCTGAGGGGGCTCCTCATGCCTACTTGCCCTTCCCTGCATGCACACCTTGGACATTGCTATGGGTGTACGCGGTGTGCTTGACAATTCAGGAGATCCGAACAACAAAGGTGATAGCGGGACAGGTGTTGAGGCTCGCTCTGGTGATGAGGCTTCCTGTGTGGTGTTGTTGCCTCCTTCTACAGCGCTGTGACCTGTTTTTTTCTTCTCTTTCTCCTTTCTCTTAGTTGCTGGTGCCCTCTCCTCCCTTGCTGGTGCTCTCTCCTCCCTTGCTGGTGCTGAACTGCGTGAGGACTCTCCTGTGGAATGAAATTGACATAGGATCAATGTTGTTGTTCATCTGTGTGCAGTTCTTAAATAAATAGTTTACACACCTTTGCCCAGTGCACATTGTGTGTTTGGTGATGTGTGTGGCATGCCTTGCAGAGTCATGTGGTGTATGCTTTGCATCAATGTATTCATGACTACGTCTACCATGATGCATTGCTGCCACGAAGTATGAGCTGTTATGCAGTGTGATGATTCTACACAGTGTGGTACGGAGTCAGGTTAATGGTTGTGGATTAGGGTACATGCCTCTTACCTTGTTTCGTTGTAGCTTTTGCTGTACTGTCCAGGTCTCCGATCCCATGGATGCATTCTGGCTCCATGGTGGTTTCCACAAGCTCCTCCATCGCAGTCAGCTTTGGTGCTTTGCTCCTGCCACCTCCAGTCACACCAGCATCCTTTTTTTGTGCTGCAATCTTTTTCTTTGTTACGATGCGCAGGTCATACCATCGCTTTTTGATGTCCTCAATCTCCCGGTGGGTCACACAAATGGCATTCACTTTGCCCTGTATGCCAAGCCAAATGTTCCTCTTCACAGTCTCTGCAACATGCAGAGACTGTCTCCTGAAAATTTGGCTGTAGTGGCTTACTATTTCTTCTACAGCCACCTGTAGTTCTTCTGGGCTGAACTTTATCTTCCTTTTTCGCGCCCACCATCATTTTGCCCTTCATGAGACTCCATTCTGTCGCACTGCTTGCCTGTGGATGCTCAGCTCCTCTCACCTCAGCTCAATTGTTTGTTCTGTTGGTGTGCACCTGCATGGGTGTGGCCACTCCCAGGTACTGGGGAGGGGTGCTTCAATCTGATTGGTTGGATTCTCAGGGCCTTGGTTGTGGGGTGTGTAGGGTGTCCCTGATTGGTTGGCAGGCTCACATGGCGTTTTTCATACATGCGAATCGGATTTTACCGAATCGGTAATTACCGAATCAGTAAAATCCGATTCGGTAAATCCCATTCATTCCTATGGGCCAGGAGGCCGAGTCATTCCGAATCGGTAAGTTTTACCGATTTTTTGCCTACATACCATTTTCCGATTCTGAAATACCGATTCGGTATGAGTCGGTATTTAAGAATCGGTAAATGGAAATTACCTACATCTGGCCCTTGGTAATTTACCGATTCCTTATTTTAAGAAATCGGTAAAATACAGAATCCTTATTTTAAGGAATCAGTAAATTACAGAATCCTTAAAAGCTATGTAGGTGTCACTCAAGTGAGGGCATTTTTGCTATCAGGATTCGTTATTTACCACCAACTACAAGTTGGTGGTAAATACCAAATACCTTACATAAAGCAATTTTTTGCTTTTTTCTCAGTGCCATGTGGCAGACATACATGCCCTATGTGCGCCTCATGTGCACACATGCACGAATCAGGGGTGTAATAAGGTGTCAATGTGACACCCTGCCACCCTTGAATATGCTCTCCCTCTTACCGATTCGGTATTTACCGACATCGGTAATAGTGAATGGCTTCCCATTTATTCCTATGGGCCTCCAGGTCCATAGGAATGAATGGGATGGTGATTCCTTATTACTGAATCGGTATTACCGATTCGGTAGTAAAGAATTTTACCGATTCTGTATTTTTTACTGAATTTTTAGCTACATATGAAATACCGATTCCTAAATACCGAATCGGTAAAATTTGGTATTTAGGTATTTAGGAATCGGTATGTCATATTTACCTACATCGGGCCCTTAATGTTTACCCTTCCTAGTCCCTTAAATAAAACACTTATTACTGTTTTGAATTCACACATTGCAGTCTTTTACCACCCACCTAGAGCTTCTGGATCTCTTCATGAGGGCCTTAATGCTGGGTTGGACACATTATCGCTTGATATTTCTCTCATTATTGTTGGACGACTAAACATTAAACTAACATCAGCAAAATACATCATTTTCTTAGCCTTTGTTTTATCATTCTCTGTTCACCCCCCTTCACCTCTGCACACGTGGGTATCACCTGGACCTGATAGTCTTCTCTGACATTCTAACACACTCCCTAATCACCATTATCCCTTCTTCCTCAATCCATACTTATTGTGTTGGTCAATATTCCATTCCTCTCCATTCTCTCTCTCTCTCTACCATGGCATTTGGCTATTTTTCCTCTATATTCAGTTACTAGATGTACCCTTGCTAGGCTCTTCTTGACTCTAACTCCCCTTTTATCCACTTAGCTGCTGAGGATCCACCTCCCAGTGCTCATCCTTTTTTGATGTATGGGGCACTTTGCTCTTAAGCCTTTACACAGTTTCTACATACAAAATATCCAGCAAAAATTGTGTCAATTTTCCCACATGTTAGCGATTCTAAAGTTACCCAGTTGTAGATTCCCAAAGAGGAAAGGAGAAAATAGCCTAAATATAGCAACATTTAGCTGTGTTTAGAAAAAGGGAAAAGGGGTGCATGGCCAGGCTCCAGCGAAGATGGGCGCTTGACTCGTGAGCTCTGCCGAAGACGTGCCCTAACCCCTAAAAGATCTGGCCATAATCCGTCTTGCAATACACTCTAGCCCCCGGCATACATTGGCGGGAGAGAGCGGCTACACCGGCTTCCCTCCTGGGGCTCCGAAGTGACCGCAGTGATATTGGGAGACAGCGGATCTCTGGGACCCGACGGCCAATGAGTGAAGACTGGACGCCTATCCGGCCCAAGAACTACGCAAGGGGCCTGGCTTTGTGGCCTGCACAGCGGCGGGAACGGAACGCCGTACTTTGAGTTGGGACTCTCGCTGCCCAATTGAAACTGCGTGGAGGGACCCACAGGCTTGCATGGCCCCTCAAGGGGCTGCATCCGTGGCGGAGGCTGTGAGGGCGGTGCTGAGATCTGGTGAGGGAGCCCACGAGGGATCTGACCACACCCTATTTGGTGCCAGCGACGCCATCTTGGCCCGACTGCCGATTTACTTTAACGGCGGGCGCGGAACACACAGCAGCAAGCCATCTCACAGTATACTGGCTTTGGTGGAGTACGGACGAGGCACAGGGGCTGACGGAGGAGGCTGTGAGTACCCGGAGGGGGCCGGGAGGTCTGCACATGCTTTCATTTGCATAGTGCTGAGGGCCCTCGCTGTTGCTGGAAGGGATAGTGGTGGAGCTGCGTGCTCCCGCCGGAATTATATGGTCAGACCTGAGGAATAAGGCCTGAAAGCGGAGCTCCACACAGGGAACTACGGACTACCATAGAGTATAGCTTACAGTGCACACCACACACAGGGACAGGCGGTGGGGCCAGAGACCAGTGGAGGAGGCACGAACATCGCGACTACCGCAGAGCAGTGACAACATAGGGAGTAGGAGTGTTGCAGACATCAGCGGGGGGAGAGACCTTGAGAGCAGGACCTCAACCCAGTTGCCAGAATTTGGGGGACACACCAGTGAGTGTGCGGAAGGAAGTGACTTTGTGTGAAGGACTTGGAGTGATAGCCGCTGTCATGAGACAGAAAGGCAACACGACCTCACAAACCAATAAACTTGACAAGTATGCAGTCCCGCTGGGGGCCCCACAAGCTGATGGGGCAACAAGAGTTCAGGCGGCACCTGTGGAACCCTCCCTGGCCTCGTTCATGATGGCAATCCAGAACCTGGGGGCCACCCTGGAGACAAAAATTGATAACATAACCATTGAAGTCAACCTGCTCCGCACTGATCTCAATAAAACATCGGACAAAGCCAAGACTAATGAGTTGGCCATAAAAGTACTCCAGGCTTCATCAAAGAAACTGGAACAAAGAGTGAACACATTTGTGCACCAGCACAGTCAGGTGGCCCTGAAGCTGGAGGACCAGGAAGGGAGGGCCCGCAGGAACAATATTTGCGTAGTGGGAGTTCCGGAGAGTTTGGAGGGGCCTAGTGTGGAACTTTTTTTGGAAGACCTGATCCTCAACCAGTTGAAACCCAAACTCCTTTCCAAGATCTTGACTATTGAACGGGCACACCGCACACCGATCCCTGTGCCTAAGCCCGGAGCACCACCAAGGACAATAATAGCAAAAATTCTGAACTATAGGGACAGAGACGCTATCCTTCAGGCAGCCCGGCAGTCGGGTGACCTGCAATACGAAAATGCCACAATCAGATTCTTCCCAGACTTCACGCTCCAAGTGCAATGGGAGAGGCGCTCATTTACTGGTGTAAAGGCGGCGTTGAGGGAGAGAGGGATCAAGTACATGATGTTTTTCCCCGCCAAACTCAAGGTTTTTGCAGGTAGGAAATCACGGCACCGTCAGACGTTCAGGACTGGCTGGACTATAACCCGAACGGAGGCAGGGATGTGGAGGGACACTCAGGCCGCCTCGCCGTGATCCGTCGAGGAGAGATTAGAGGCCGACAGGGAGAGCCTTTGCTTGTGGCGGTCGAGGTCTGCTAGTCCCAGATGGGGGACTCTCCGAAATGCTTCTGGGCACTAGGGAAGACGGAGCCAGCAACATGGATCCTCATGAACAGTAGTGTACAGTGTGTTTTTTTGATGTGTAAAACCTGAAGATCCCCCTCTTCTTGAGGGTTACTTAATCCGGTAACGCTGATTGCCTGGGAAAGGTGCCAGGCTGGGAATAGGACTCACCATCCCCCCTTTCCAATGCCTGGTGGCTCGCGACGGACCCAGAACCAATGGAATAGTAAGTGGTTAACGTGGAGATTGAGCATTACGAGACTTTGATTTTAACTTGAAGGAGTGTTTGCATGTTTAACAGCTTACAGGATATATATGCGGGGGGCACGCGCGGCGGCTTGAGCTGGGGCCGGCGCGCTTTCCCTCATTCAGTAGGTTCTTTGGGAGGGGGGAGATTCCCTCACTCCCGGGTTGGATTGAGCGAAAGGCACTCTGCTAATTGGGGATGTGGGTAGTTCAGAACCTACGGAGCAGGGGAGCAGGGAGGGGGGATGGGAGGGGGGTCGTCAGTTGTTGAGTTTGGGATGGGTGGGGGGGCGCTGTTGGGGGCGGGGGGACGTTTGGTAAGGTCACACCGAGGTCATGCAAATGTTTTAGGACACGGGATGGGCAACAGGACACACAGGAACAGTTTGGTGGTGGAAGGGGCAGATGGCTACGATGCGGGATAAAAGTCTGAAGGCGCTTAGCTGGAATGTCAATGGGCTGGGAGACAAACTTAAAAGGAGCATCGTCCTACAATTTGTTAAACGACTCCACCCCAATGTCGCTTTGTTGCAGGAAACTCATCTGCTGGGGAACACATGCCATGCGCTAAAAAGATGGGGGTTCACCATGGTGGTGCACGCCGGCTTTACATCTGGGTCCCGGGGGGGTGAGGATCCTTCTGCACCGCAATTTTCCGATCGTTATCGACCACACAGACATTGATCCACTTGGGCGCTTTGCAGCTATATCAGGGAAATGGGATGGGCGCAGGCTCAACTTAGTAACGATCTATATCCCTCCAGGCCTCCAAACGCAATCATATCAGGATCTAGGGAAGTTGTTGATCTCCCTTCCAGAGGGGCAGCTTCTAATGTGTGGGGACTTCAATGCTGTGGTATCAGGCAACTTAGATAGGCACCCAGTTAGGAACATAGGGATGGGACACATGTGGCTCCCTAATCTCATGGAGGCGTTTGGGCTCCTTGACCTCTGGCGCCTCAAGCATCCGACACAAAAATAGTACACATTCTTCTCTGGCCCACACCACACCTTTTTACTCATAGATTACCTCCTAGCACCAATGCACTAGGATACCTCGATCAAGGAAGTCACTCACTTGGCACAAGGTATTTTGGATTATTCTGGGCTTTGGGCCAACATTACAATCGGAGGCTGGAGGGAGGGCTGTGTAGCGCCGATAAACGCCTGGTATCTCCGCGGGGAAGACATTAAATGGAAACTGTCTCTCTCCACTGATTGGTACTTTGAAGAAAATGTGGGGACAGTAGAATCATCAGTGGTCTTGTGGGAGGTTTTTAAGACGTTGCTGAGAGGGGAGGCCCTGTCAGCGATTGCCGGCAGACGTAAAGAACGCGACGAACAGATACTCGCCCTAGAAAGTGATCTCCTGGCACTAGAGGGCTCGGCAAAGGGGGGTGATAACCCAGATATTATCCACCAGTTGCAGCTAAAAGCAGCAGAATACAAAGCCCTCGCTACAGACGCTGCTAAGACCCTGGCGAGAGAAAGGGAAGGCAGACTATACGACCAGGGAGACAAGGCGGGCAAATTGATAGCTTGGCTGGACAGGAAGCAGCAGGCACAAAAAGTGGTGGTTGAGCTTAAGGTTGAATCAGGAGCCGTTATTACGGAACCCCGGGAGATTGTGAGGGAATTCACACAACACTACCGAAAGGTTTATACTAGGGGGTTGGAGCAATCGGAGGAGGACTCATTGACCCCTCTGGACGGTATTCTGTAGTCCACCCTCTCCGATGACGAACGGGAGGTTCTGGAGGCACCACTCACCACTGATGAACTGACCAGAGCCATTAATCACCTTCGACCTGGGAAGGCTCTGTGGTCAAATGGTCTGCCGATTGAGCTATACAGACTCAAGCCTGACAGCATGGGCGCACATCTGAAACATATGTTTGAAGAGAGTAGGGAGCGAGGCATTTTGCCAAGGGACCAGCGTATAGCCACGATTGTGGCTATTCCCAAGGAGTGGAAACCCAGAGAGGCATGCGCCTCCTGTAGGCCAATATCTCTACTAAATGCTGAGCCGAAGATCCTTGCCAAGGTACTGGCTAACAGGCTGAAGCCGGTCCTCAGCACTTTGGTGCACCCGGACCAGTCGGGCTTTATGCCGCACCGTAACACGGCACTGAACTTGCGCTGTCTCCATGGTGTCTTGGGGCGCTGCCACTTGATGCACGAGGATGCGGTTGTTGTGTCATTGGACTCAGCGATGGTGTTCGACACCTTGGAATGGCCCTATATGATGGCCATTCTGCGGAAGCTGGGATTCGGCCCGAGTTTTGAGGGCTGGATACGTCTCCTCTACACCAACCCTCTGTCACAGGTGGTGGTCAACAACAAAATCTCAGAGGTTTTCACATTAGGAAGGGGAACGCGGCCGGCAGGGATATCCCCTCTAGCCTCTTCTCTTTGCCCTCTCCCTCGAGCCGCTTGCTGACTGGATTAGGCAGGCCACCTCCCTGAAAGGGCTCCGTTGGGCGGACGGGTGGGAGGACAGGATTTCGCTATATGCGGAGGATGTCCTCTTATACCTTGCAAACCCTAGCGAGTCCATTCCGGCGGCATTGGAGATCTTCACTGCCTTTGGGAAATGCTCGGGTTAAAGCATCAACTGGGTGTCAGGACTGTCAAGCCCCAAACCAGAATTAGGCACATAGTCTGTGCCATTCAGAATGCAGCCGTCAAATTCAAAAAGAAAAGCGTAACTCTGAACTGCGAGTGAACTCGAGCAGTTCACTTGCGGAACTCCAAGATGGCCGCCGTCACAGGTGGTGGTCAACAACAAAATCTCAGAGGTTTTCACATTAGGAAGGGGAACGCGGCCGGCAGGGATATCCCCTCTAGCCTCTTCTCTTTGCCCTCTCCCTTGAGCCGCTTGCTGACTGGATTAGGCAGGCCACCTCCCTGAAAGGGCTCCGTTGGGCGGACGGGTGGGAGGACAGGATTTCGCTATATGCGGAGGATGTCCTCTTATACCTTGCAAACCCTAGCGAGTCCATTACGGCGGCATTGGAGATCTTCACTGCCTTTGGGAAATGCTCGGGTTAAAGCATCAACTGGGTGTCAGGACTGTCAAGCCCCAAACCAGAATTAGGCACATAGTCTGTGCCATTCAGAATGCAGCCGTCAAATTCAAAAAGAAAAGCGTAACTCTGAACCGCGAGTGAACTCGAGCGGTTCAC
Source organism: Lissotriton helveticus (assembly GCF_964261635.1). Taxonomy (NCBI): domain Eukaryota; kingdom Metazoa; phylum Chordata; class Amphibia; order Caudata; family Salamandridae; genus Lissotriton; species Lissotriton helveticus. Next base: position 271,225,501 of record NC_136068.1, read on the forward strand.
TTGCGGTACTCCAAGATGGCCGCCGACTCGGGAAGCGAGTCGGCGGTCTAGTTGTTTTCAACTCCACAGGTGTGAGGCTCTAGGTGAGGCGCGCGAATTAATGCTGCTGCGCACTTCACCAGAGCCTTGGGGGACTACGGACATGGCAATTTTCCCCCCAGTCACCAAGTTAGCTATTGCGTCGCGTTTTGTTGTTTTTCGTAGTTAGGTTCCCAGAGATACTTAACGTTGCCTGAGTGTTCGATTCAAGGTCATAGTCGGTGAAGAACTGTACCCGATATCTGTCAACTCCAGCGTGAGGTGAACTCATCTTCCCCAGCAGTTCCGTCACGTGTGGTGTTCCTGAGGAGACAAGAAAAGACTAAGATAAGTTATTGAAATACCGCTTATTATTTACATTTCAGTCGATATTAGTGAGAATTAACATCACTATCAGCGCATAGAAATACTTACCTGAAAATAGAATATCCAGAAAACCTGAAAGAGAAAAGACACAACTAGAGTTAAACTACAGAGAAGACATAGAAATAATACAAGGTTACAGAGCTCACCTAGGAGGTAAGACAAGAAATATTTATTATACTAGAAAGGTCAGTTAGAATTGAGAAGTGAAGTAAAACACTATTGTTATTTGCAGGAAACTCCACAGAGCCAAGAGCAAAGACACAGTAAACCAAATAAGAGAGAAGAAGAGTAGCGAGCCTTGGGTCTAAATAGGTGAGAAGAAAGAGAGTGGAGAAGTGTGGCTCACTGGTTAGAGGCGGCAGACCCGTAAGCAGAGAACGGCCCGGGACCATGGTTCGATTCCCGACGCGGCAGGGTCGTGGACCAGGGTCAGCGGACTCGATAATTCTCGCCTCAGTGCCTACTCTAGTCAGAGACCACACGCGGCAACTCTGGGCATCAGCTTGCCTCATCTTCACAACGGCCCCCCCAGATCGCCGGGGATGCTTGGTCGCACCTTAGAGATACCCATCTGGGACCATCTCGCAGGGTGAGCCAGGACGGGTTCCCCAGCGGTCGAAGCGTGGAGATACTCCTCCGGGAGTCGATTCCTAGCGCTATATAAACCCGCAATTAAATTAAATTAAATTAAATTAAGCTAGACTGAAATGGAGGTAGGAAGTGTGTAACTCTAAATTTGGTGTATTTGCATAAGGACTTCTGCAACTTCCTGAATAAGACGATTCTGGAGAAGCAAGAAGAAAAAGAGAGACCAAGAGCAGCCTCTTCTTGTTGTTTGTTATTTTATCCAATTTCCCCCTTCCCCCTTGAGGAGTCTTGAGAGTCAAGTTGCGTAAAATAACGGGCTCTAGGTATCCTCAGGGTGGAGTTGGGAAAAGGTCTTCAGACTGTTCCTGTGCAATTCATGGCAAGCACTGTATCCTTTGAAAAAGCTATTTGTGAATATCAGAAGCACAGTATACTTTTTAGTCGTTCTGACAGAGTGAAGTGCCCACGTAATTATATTGCACCCGAACAGGATGGCTGAAGGAATACATTTACAAACTTTAGGAACCGTTTTGGATGCAATCCAAAAAGAATTTATGGCAGTTAGAGAAGAGAATCAGAGCTTAAAATTGGAAGTGGTCAAATCCAGAAAAGAAACTGCAGAGTTGGCTCAGAGAATGGGACAATCATCGGGTTCGGGTAGGGAGAGTTTGGGGAACTCAACAGAAGACACAAATAGACTAACTATTCAAGTTATTCACTCCTTATCTCCAGTAATTCCATTGCCCCCCACGAGAGGTTTTGTGGGGATCACCAGAAGGCGCACATATTTCTCACTCAATGTTCTCTCCACTTTATGTGCCGCCCTTCCCTTTTCCCTGATGCGCAGTCGAGAGTTGCCTTTGCGTTGTCCTGTTTAAGTGGCGATACGGCTGCATGGTCAATGCCATTGGTCTCTAGACATGAACCGATTTTACAGAATTATGATGAGTTCAAGAAAGAATTTCTCCGCATATTCGATAGGAGGAGGATCTCCCAAGCTGTGGATAACGAACTTCTTGAATTACGACAAGGTAATAGAGATCTGGTGACCTACTTGGCGCAGTTTAACAGTTAGTAGTGGAGACAAACTGGCTGGAGAGTAAGAGAGCCGCAGTCTTTTATCGGGGTTTGAGAGATGAATTGAAGGATGTCCTGGTGCAGATTCCTAATCGTCCCACAGAAATATCTGAATTGGTGGATTTGGTGTTGAAAATAGATTTTCGCCAGGGAGAGCGAAAAGGAGAAAAAAGGAAAGAGTTCAAACCGGTGGTCCCTAGATTTGACAGAACCAAATCAGATTATGGTAGAGTTGGAGAAGGGCAATTAACCTCGGAACCAATGCAGATTGGAACTATTAGAGGCCCCCTAACCAAAGAAGAAAAAGAGAAGAGAAGAACTGGGAATTTGTGCCTGTATTGCGGTTCAAACAGTCATTATGTGAAAGGATGCCCAAAGAGACCCAAAACTCCTTTCAAGCCGAAGGAAAACTTGCAGCACCACCTGTAGACGGAGTTGGACAGGTTGATGCTACTCAGGAATCAACTCCTACCGAACATCGGTTGGCTAATACGCTTCAGTCCTCATCGCCTCATCTAATTTTACCTATGGAGATTAAGTTTCGAGAAACCATCATTGCAGATGTATCAGTTATGGTGGACTCAGGAGCCACTGGAAACTTTTGTGATCTGAAGTTTGCAACAAGAATTGGGTTAAAAGCAATACCAAAGGCCAAGAGTGAACCGGTGAGAGCAGTGGATGGTACGAATTTGTCCTCTGGACCTGTTGTGAGCCATACTGAGCCTCTGCTGATGACATCCAAGGACGGACATGAGGAGACTATTCAATTTAATCTAATTGATGCACCGCAATTTGAACTCATCTTAGGAATACCATGGTTGACTGAGCATAATTCTACTATAGACTGGAGTACTAGAACTATTACCATGGAGTCGAATTATTGCTCTGAAAATTGCTGGAGAAAGAATAAACCTGGTTTCATGAGTAACCCGGCTACTTCTCTGTGCAGTGTGGAAACCTCAATCTGTGTAGTTAATTCACTGGAAGTCCCTCTTGAATATCAAGATTTTGAAGATGTTTTTAGTAAACAAGAAGAAGAAAAATTACCCCCTCATCGAACCTATGACTGCACCATAGAATTGGAACCAGGAGCAAACTTGCCATGCAGCAGAATTTATGCTCTAACCGAAAAGGAACACCAACACCTGAAGGACTACTTGGATAAGTACTTGGTGAATGGTTTTATAAGACCATCAAAATCACCAGTTTCATCACCCTTGTTTTTCATTTCTAAGAAGGAAGGTGATTTGAGAACCTGCATCGACTACCGCGCAATCAACAAAATAACCAAGAAGAACCGTTACCCACTTCATCTCATATCAGTTCTTTTGGACCAGGTCAAAGGAGCCCAAATCTATACAAAATTAGACCTGAGAGGGGCCTATCATTTAGTCAGAATGAAAGAAAGAGACGAATGGAAGACGGTCTTCAGGACACGATTTGGATTGTTTGAATATCAGGTGATGCCTTACGGACTATGCAATGCCCCAGCTACTTTTCAGCATTTTATCAACAACATCTTAAGACAATATATTGACCAATGTGCGATTGTCTATATAGACGATATCTTGATATATTCCCATGATACCCAAGAACACCAGAAACAAGTAAGGGGAGTCCTGCAAAAATTGAGAGAGAACTGTTTGTTTGTGAAACTAGAGAAGTGTTCTTTCAATGCTACGGAAGTGGATTTCCTGGGCTTTGTTTTATTTCCAACTAGTGTGAACATGGATGAACGTAAGATTCAAGCCGTGGTGGAATGGAAATCCCCCACTTGTGTAAAAGAAGTCCAAAATTTCACAGGCTTTGCAAAATTTGACAGAAGATTTATAGATGAATTTTCAAAAAAAATGTTGCCCCTTACTAGATTGTTGCGTAAAGGAGTTAAGTTTGAATGGACCAACGAAGCTGAAGAGGCCTTTAAGCTGCTAAAGAAGAGTTTCACTTCTGCCCCAGTATTGTTGCATGCAGATCCTTCAAAACCCTTCTTTGAGGAAACCGACGCCTCGGATCAGGCTATTGTAGGTGTTTTGTCCCAAAGGCATCAGGAGACTGGTCAATTGCATCCAGTTGCTTACAGGTCGCGAAAACTAACATCAGCTGAGCAAAATTACACGATAACAGAAAAGGAGATGTTGGCGATAAAGGATGCCTTCAAGGAGTGGCGTCATTATCTCATGGGAGCCAGATATCAAGTAACTGTTTTCACAGACCACCGAAATTTGACATTTTTAAAGTCAGCCAAGACATTAACTCCTCGACAATTGAGATGGTCATTGTACTTTGCCGATTACGATTTCATCATAACGTACAGACCGGGCGCTCAAAATGGAAAGGCTGATGCCTTATCAAGGATCCATAATGAAGAAAATAAATCTTTTGAGCAGAGTCAAACTATTAAACCAAATTCAAAGATACTTTGTGCTACAACGCCCACAACTTTTGAAGAGCAGATAGTTCAAACAATGAGTTCTGAAGACATGCAGAAGTGGGTTAAAGGTGAAGAAGGAAGGGAAATCCGACACCAATTGCCTTATCACAAGGGAGCTTTGTGTTTACCCACTAAGGAATTGCAAGATCAAGTATTGCATGAGTGTCATGACAGTCTTTTAGCGGGTCACAAGGGAGAAGAAAAAACTAAAGAATTAGTGAAAAGACATTACTGGTGGCCATACATGAATTCTGACACTGTAAAATACGTAAAGAATTGCGACACCTGCGCTCATGGAAAATCAGAATGGCAAGTTCCCAGGGGGTTATTACAGCCATTGCCCACCCCCCCCTGGTCCTTGGCACACCATTTCCTTGGATTTGTTAGTGGATTTACCTCTTAGTCATGGTTATAACACTGTTTGGGTGGTGGTGGATGCATTCACTGAAATGGCCATTTTGTAGCCTTAAAGGGAGTTCCTACCTCTAACCAACTTGCAAGCCATTTTGGAACCTGTATAGTTAAGATCCATGGAATTCCGAAAGTAATTGTTTCGGATAGAGGATCATAGGAATAGAGGCTAGATACTCCACTAGTTTCCATCCTGAAACTGATGGACAAACAGAAAGAGTTAATCAAGAACTTGAACAGTTTTTGAGGTTGTTCCTGTTAGAACAAGGTGGTGATTGGTCAGATTATTTATAGGCGGCAGAATTCGCATATAACAATGCTAAGAATGTGTCAACCGCTCATTCACCTTTCTACTTACATTATGGTAAACACCCAAACGCCACAGTTAAAAGTACTGAACTTTCTGTTCCAGCAGTTAAGGATCTAGTTTCCCATTTGAAAGAAATCCAGCAAGAGGCTTCTTGAAATCTAGTGCAGGCAAAAAAGAAATATAAGATGCAGGCTGATAAAAAGAGGAAAGAGGGCCCTAGGCTACAGCAAGAAGATGAGGTTTGGTTGAGCACGCAAAATCTAAGATTAAAAGGAAATAGAAAATTCCTCCCTAGATTTATAGGACCCTATTCTGTAGTCAAACAAGTGAATCCAGTTACTTATTGTCTAAAATTACCTGAAAAGATGAAGATCCATCCAGTATTCCACATTTCGATGTTAAAAAAGGTGTCACCAGAATTATGTAGGAAAACACCACCAAGACCAATTCAGTTAGAGTCAGGAGTAGAATTTGAAGTGAAGGGAATTCTGGACTCTAAAATGGTGAATAAAAAATTGTATTATTTAGTGGATTGGAAGGGTTACGGTCCAGAAGAACAGTCCTGGGAGATTGCATCAGATGTTCATGCACCCCGATTGGTGAAATCTTTTCACAAAAGGTTTCCAACAAAACCAGGCGGGAAATATTCTCCTTTGTTGGGAGGTACTGTGAGGACTGTCAAGCCCCAAACCAGAATTAGGCACATAGTCCGTGCCATTCAGGATGCAGCCGTCAAATTCAAAAAGAAAAGCGCAACTCTGAACCGCGAGTGGACTCGAGCGGTTCACTCGCGGAACTCCAAGATGGCCGCCGATTCGGGAAGCAAAGAAAAAGAGAGACCAAGAACAGCCTCTTCTTGTTGTTTGTTATTTTATCCAATTTCCCCCTTCCCCCTTGAGGAGTCTTGAGAGTCAAGTTGCGTAAAATAACCGGCTCTAGGTATCCTCAGGGTGGAGTTGGGAAAAGGTCTTCAGACTGTTCCTGTGCAATTCGTGGCAAGCACTGTATCCTTTGAAAAAGCTATTTGTGAATATCAGAAGCACAGTATCCTTTTTTGTCATTCTGACACTGGGGAAAGTCGCTCCTCTATGTCCTGCATGGGGCCCCTCAAGCAATACCGGCAAGCTGCCTGATCCAGAAAGCTACTGAAGGCATCACATATTTGGGAGTCTTCATCACTAAGGAGCGAGCCATTTGTTATGAGAGGAAACTCATGCCACCTTTGCAGTGTCTCAGACAGGATACTGCTACCTGGAAAAAGCTCCCGCTGTCTCTTCTGGGCCGGGCAGCGCTATTCAAAATTATGGCTCTGCCGGGCTTTCTGTATGCCCTGCAGAACTACCCGGACCTGGTCCTGCAGAGGTACTTCGCCGCCATAGAGGCCGCCCAGAGAGATCTTCTCTGGACTGGAATGCCCCGTATTACCCTGCAAAAACTCACACTGGGGTGGTTTGATGGGGGTTAGCTCTCCCTGATATCAGGAAATACCATTGGGCGGCGCATCTGTCAGCCATTAATCAGGGTACCTACTGTGCTGGGAACGGCCCCAGGATACGGGATGGACAGATGGATCCTTCCAGGTGGGAATTATGAGGCTGTGCTCTACTCTAGGGCGGGCAGGTATCGCCTCACGGGACCTACAAAGCACTCTGTACAGTTGTGGCACATCGATCATGCAAAACTGGGTTGGGCTGACAAACTCACACTGGCAACACCACTGTGGGCTTCGGAAAGATTGGGCACACTCAGTCGTACTAAAGGGTTCCGTGAGTGGGACCTGATCGGAATATCTCGGATCAAGGACTTGTGGGACGCGAACGGGGTCATATCATTTGCTTCCTTTCAGCACACCTATGACCTGGCCCAGACAGAACACTTCCGTTATAGGCAGATTAGGTACTCACTCCAGACCAACATTCCCCAAGGGACACCAACTCCCGGAGTCCTCCCCTCTTGAGGACAAGCTTCTAGATGGCCACCTCCCTGAATGGGCCATCTCCCTCACATACAAAAAACTCATGAACCACACACCGGACCCGCTGCAGGCCCTCAGGGGGAAGTATGAGGCAGACGGTCTTGAAATAGACGATGAGGAGTGGAGAGAGGCACTTGCATCCCCCAGGGAGATAGCAATTTCAGCAAAACTTAGACTGATCCTGTTGAAAAACCTTCACCGAGTTTATGTCTCGGGCACACGGATGATCCTGATGGTACGCAGCGACGATGGACTCTGTCGCAGGGGGTGTGGGGAGGTGGGTACCTTCTTACATATATTATGGGAGTGCCAGCTGCTGCAGACCTACTGGATGCAGGTACTCGGTTGTATGCATGAGGTGTGGGGCGTGGAGCTGCGTCCAGAGGCAAAACTATGCCTTCTCAATATCTGGGAACCCACAGATCTGTCATCCAAGGGAAAGCTATGGGTAACAATAGGACTTGCAATTGCCAAAAGAAACATAGCGAGATTGTGGGGGGCAGTTGCACCACCAACGCTCAGCTCCTAGAAAAAGGATATGGATTGGTGCATGTTCCAGGAAAAGACGGAATGGCCCGTGTGGCCCGTGGTTGTCCTAAGAAGTGGGTGGCGGTGTGGTCAAAATGGAATGCCTACCGTGGTGATATTTGTGAACCCCCCGAATTACGTCCATTGACGAGCTAACCTCATTATGACATCCACCATAGTGACTGTATCCCACAGAATTAATGTAATAGAAAGAGATGTGTGAAGCCTGTGTTTTTCCACTGCATATTTTGTAGCAAATGTATCCTTATGTGTGGTGACCACCTTACTTTGTTTTTTTTGCAATAAAAAGATTTTTTTTTTTAGAAAAGAAAAAGGGAAAAGTGCTGTTTAGGAAAGGATATGAGTTATATTTTACAAACAAGGAATCAATCTACATTTTGCATATTTACAAGTGGTAGTCAATTTTTCCCCATTTTTGTGGATTTCAACTTGCTTTCAGGTTTTGGGGGCAATAGGTGTAAAACCATGAGTGATCCTAGAAAGCTGTACATTTGTGAAACGTAGGTGAAATTCCAAATCCATCAAGAGATTATTTACATATTTTGATCATTATTTCCCCAAAGAAAGCGAGGGGCCAGTTTAGAGTCTTCCAGGCAGGGTACTCCATTGCAGTGGTGACAGAAAACTCTGTTTGCCAAAGTCTCAGTCCACCAGTCAGGATTTGAGATAGATGAACAACCAAGTTTCTGCCGACTGCGTCAGCAAAATCCTTTATCCAACGGCCCGTGGGAGTACTGTCATATGGAGATTTTGCTAAATGTGTCCTTTCTTGCAAACTTACTTACATTTGGAAGCCACAAATGGAGAGAAATTCAATTCATAATAACCAATGCACTGCTATTCGGCGGTCCTGTGCTTTTACTGATAGAAAAGATGCCAAACGACAATATGGGAGATCACATTTTCATCATAAAAACGAACCCATTTTCACAATATAGGAAGGTGCAGATTTTGTGCCTGGGCTCTGCCACCATCAGAAAACCTACCGAACAAATTGAATTTCAGAAAATTAGATACCCAGGGAGTTCAGGTTGCTGTGACTTGCTTTGATGTCACTACCTTTTCTTACTGAGAATGGCTTGCAAATCTTTTCTAAAATCACACATTTTTGTCACATTTCTGTTAAGGGAAACTTCTGGAATCTTACCACACAGCGTCCTCATACTTCTCTAATAAAAAAGAGTATTCCATTTGTTGGGGTAGGCCCACCACCTGTGACAGGGACCTATAAAATCAACAATGATACAAAGTCCATGTGATCCTCACCTTGTCTCTGATTTGGTCAGTTCCTGTCGTGGGCGATAGGTCCAGCCACATTGGTGGGACACTGTTTTTTATCTGGGGAAGTGTGAGAAAACTGGGTGGTGGGAGTTATGCAGTTCCCCAGAGATTAAGGCAATGTATTACCCTCTGCACTGATCAGAGTGAAAGCAAATGGCTTTGTCTGCTTTCACTTTGTGTACAGTGCTATTAGTGCTCAGTGCGCACAGCGTGCAACAGTAACCATAAAACTCAGGATATGAAGCAAGCTTTTCTCTTGTTTTCCAACTGTGCTTTTTAATTCGAAAATTCTTCTGGTGCTTGCACCAGAAGCATTTTCTTTAGCAGTGGAAGTGATCATCCCAGCTAGGGCTGAAAACAGAAATATCATACACTCTGTGTGCCCACAGATCCCTGCCCTCACCACATGTTCAACCTCGGAAGCACACAAATCAGAACCAACTTTACCACCATCACCTACTTCTTCATCCTCAGCAGTATCTTCCTGGACAGCAGGAAACACACAGAGGTCACAACTCTCCTGAACAAACCCTCAGACAACCTGAAAGATCTCAATTACAGGCCCATCTCGTTCCTGCCTTTCCTGGGCAAAGTCCGGGAGAAAGAGATCAACAAGCAGCTCTCCACCCATCTTGAACAGCACCACCTTCTGGACGCCAGCCAGTCATGGTTCTGCAGCAAAAACAGCACAGAAGCTGCCCTTTTGGCTGCAACTAATGGCATCCAGTCAATCATGGACAAAGGAGGAACCGCTGCTCTCATCCTACATAACCTCTTGGCGGGTTCAACACCATCTCCCACGAAACCCTCATCACCTGACTCCAGGACTCAGATATCCAAGTACCCACCCTGAACTGGATTGCCTCCTTCCTCTCAAACAGAACACAATGAGCCAGACTCTCCACTTTCACCTCTGAACACAAGAAGCTCATCTGTGTAGTCAGTCACCCAGGGCTCCTCCCTCAGTCCAGCCCTGTTCAGCATATACATGGCACCTCTTATCCACATCATTAGAACCCATGGCATAACATTGTCTCATACGCCAATGACTCTCTGCTCATCCTCTCCCTCAATGACACGAACATCATGAGGACCAATTTCACCAACTGCTTTTCCAATGTGGCCAACTGGATTAGAGAAAAGTGCCTTAAACTCATCATGGACAAAACAGAGATCCTAATCTTTGGATGTAAGCGCTCCCCCTGGGACTCCTGTTGGTGGCCACCCAATCTGGGTCCCCCACCCACCCCCACGGGACACACCAAAAACCTCAGCATTGTCCTTGATGACAAACTCTCAATGTACAAACAATTCAATGCTGTGATCGCTTCCCGCTGCAACAAGCTTAGAATGCTTCGCAAGGTCTTAAAATGGCTCCCACAAGACAAGCGGTCACCCAGGCACTTATCACCAGTAGACTCAACTACAGCAACACACTCTATGTTGGCAACTCCAACCAACTCACACAGAGAGTCCAAACCATTTAAAATTACACTGCCAGACTCAATCTAGATGTCCCTTATCACTCCCTACCTCAATGAACTACACTGCCTAGAAATCTAGAAACATTGAAAATTCAAGTTGCTCATCCATGCATACAAAGCCCTCCACAACTTAGAACCATCATGGCTGACTCCAACTCTACCAAACCTCCATCCAGCTATGCTCCACTCGTTCTCCATCACATGAATCCCCCGCATTCACAAAAGGAAGGCAAGAGGACACACTTACTGCTTCATCGCCACCAAAAACTGGAGTGACCTCCCGCTACACATCAGAACTGCCACTCCACTCCTCAACTTCTGCAAGACATTGAAGACCTGGCTGTTTAACTAGGAGCACCGCTGGGCCTCTCCTCCTTCTCTATTGCCTGGATACCTTTACAGGTGATAAGTTGTGCCATACTGATCTACTTAACATAACTTAACATCCAGGAAGGGGGCATTGAAGTTTTCTATCCCAGTCAGATATTGGTTAATCTACCTCTGGAAGGTGTAAGGAACATTCTTTACTCCGAAGGCAGAAGGGCTAGGAGGGTCCTGCTCTCCTCCTCCTCACCATTCTCTGTCACCAAGAGCATAGTAACCTTGGACTTCTCAAAAAGGGGCTTCAGGCGGTTTACATGTAGGACCCTTAAAGTGTTCCTAGATGTCTTGAGGTGCTCCAGGTAGTAAAGCTCACCTTTCTGCTCTTTCTCCTTGCAGTGCCAGGTAAACTAGTCCATCAAGGCCTGGGGCTCCACAGGCTCCATCTGTCATACACACTTTTTGGCCAGGCTGAAACTCCATCAGAGTGGCCTTCTGATCATGACAATTTACATGATCTCCTGGCTGGTCTTCAGGTTCTGAGTGGCCGTCTTCCAGATGAGCTTAATGTGAGACCATAGTGCCTTCATGTAGCTCACTACATCTTGAGGGTTTTCTTGGGAGTTTGCACTCATGCCTTGTTTACAAGGCTGAGAGGCCCTCTGATAGGATGGTCAAACAGACGTTTCAAGGAACTAAACTCCACTCCCTTCTGAGGGACTTCCCTGAAGGCAAGCAACAGGCATTGTAAGAGGACATCCCACTTGTGCCTGAAAGGCTCTGAAAGGCCCATAATCATGACTTTGTGGGTCTTGCTCATCTCTCAAGAAGCCCATTGGTTTGGGGTGGTATGGTGTGGAGATCGTGTAGGGTAGCCCACACTCCTCCCACATTGGCTTCATGTATGCTAACATGAAGTTGGCACCTCAGTCAGACACAACCTCCGTGGTGAAACCCACATGGCTAAATATCCCCCTCAGTACTCTGGCCACCACAGGTGCAGTCATGGAACTCAAGGTTATTACTTCAGGGTACCGGGTAGCATACCCCACCAACACCTGAATAACCCTGTTGCACAAGTCTGTCATGGGGTTCAGAGGCCCAACAATGTTGATTCCCACCCTCTCAGAGGAGGTTTTATGAAAGTGAATGGAAGTAAAGTTGTCTTCTGCTTTACTCCTGACTTCTCACTGACCTGCCTGGTAGTGCAGGACCTACATAATGCATCCATGGTTGTCCTCATCCTGGCCAATAGAAGTGGATGACAAGTCAGTCAAGGGTTTTAACCTACCCAGATGTCCTGTCAGGGATATATCATGAGTCATCTCCAGTAGAAGACCCTGTAGCACAGAAGAACCACCAACATATAGGTTGGTCCAGGATCAAGTACCATAGGCTCACTATACAGGAGACCATTTTCTCAACAGACAAGGTGATCACCAGAGATGTCTGCATTTGCATGGGCCTTGGCCTGCAGTCATAGGCCCTCAAGAGTAGTGCACATCCTTTGCACTTTGCAGACTCTGCCTGGTACCCTTCAATTAGCAACCAGGCTTACGCAATGCCGTCTCCTGTAGGTTCCTAAGTGATCAACCTCTTTCAAGACCATAGAAACTGTTGGAGCAGGTTTCCCACACCCTTTGCCCTTCTTCTTTTTGGTAGGCACCTGGGTACTTCTGACTGTCCTGTAAGGCTGCCATGGACCGTGCGGTCAGGCACACCCACTCAGGTAATCCCAACATCTCCAGGTGAGACCTGATCTCCACCTCTTTCCAGATGGTGTGCACAAGATCATTTCCCAACGGGCATCCAACAGGCATGGTAGGCTCACAGCTACCTATAAGGACCCTGAGACCTCTCCTTATTCAAAGGGAACTAGAGCCTCTGGGTGGTGACTCAGCTGGTTGTCTGCTGTCATAAACAGGTGTACCAAGCAAACAAAACCAAAAAAAGGGGGGATCCTTTCTGTGTTCTTCAGTTAACTAATGACCATTTGGTACATAGCAGATATTCACAAACAATTTTATACATGACATGACAAAATATTTAATGCAAGAAACTTAATCGGTTCATCATTTTATGCAAGTTTATTATTAGCAGATATCTTAATTAAAATTATACAATGTACAATAAAAATAATGTGCACTCAATGGCTCAGATCAATAATATTCCAACCCTTGATCCATGAGTCGTTGGTTGCGTATATTACACACATTTGACATGAAACAAAAAAGTTAATACAATATAAACAATTATTTCAATTGCAAGTTAAAATCACATGAAGTCCTTTTGTCGACGCGTTTCGGTGCTTGAGTTTAAATCGTGTAAACACCTTCCTCAGGACTGAACTTTATTGAAACCAGATGTCTTCTTTTTTTATTGCTTATGAATCTTAATTTTCCATAGAATCTAGGACCCTCAGGATTATTTTCTAGGTCCTCTTCGTGGGTGTAATTCAACCACGGTGATGCACTGTAAGGGGTGTAGTCATATCGTAATTGACACCATCAAGCTTAAGTCTGTAGTTATGCTCTTTGCCTGTACGTATATACCACACTGCTTAAAATCATGGCGTTCTCATCCGAACATTAGAAATCTTGGTACCGCGTGAGGCTTTGGCTCTTCTGACTTAATTTCTGTGTTTCTTAGCAAGTCCGGTAGGTCTTGTTTTTTTTTGTCTTTCTCCCTCTTTGCCAAACCGGCCCTGCCTTGCAGTTTTGCAGTGGATACACCTGCATGCGCATGAGCATCACGGTGTCTTCTCCTCTCGCGATTCAATCGGCTACCGTGGTTGTCAGACATGTGAGCTTTTGGCCAACCTCGTCCAACAGCACAACACTGGCCATTCTCAGGGTAGTCTTGCCAGTGGGAGGTGCTTTCTGCACTCACAGATATGATCCCCTTCAAAGTGCATATACTAATAACACTCATGGCTCTTAGGCCAGAAGCAGCCCCGGCACGGCCTACCATTGAAACCACCCTTCTTCTGATCAGGATAGGACTGGGCACCTTCCCGTGGAAATATTTTGAGGGCCTTTGAACCTCTTTTGTTTTTTCTTTGTCTTTCCCTCCTTCTTCTGGTTGGAACCCTGTTCACCCTATTGGTGACCTCCCCAGGTACCTTCTTAAGGACCTTGGTGCCGAGTCAGAAGTCCACCTCCTCTGTAAGTTCTCTTTTACTGAACATGTGCTTTTTCATGAAAAGATTGTACAGCTCATCATAATTATCCACTTTACAGCCCTTCACCTAACTATCCAGTGCCTTATTGGAATACTTCAAGAAATCCCCCCAAAGTTAGTTAGCTAGCTTATGACTGTCTTTAAACCTTATCCTGTAGTTTTCTGTGGGAAGACCATATTTCGCAACCAGGAATTCTTTCATCAGGACATCCTGTTCCCCGTTCCCAGGGCCAACAGGATGTCGCTCCCTGAGTTGGGCATGTGGTGCTACAGAATAGCTTGCTAAACCCCCCTCAGGGTCTCTGTGCATCTCTATTGTTAGCTCATAAGCCTCAACCCATTTATCAATATCATCCCCCACCACAAAGCTAGGCACCATGTCTTTGAGTACGTGGGCCCGTTTATCTTCCTTGGGCACTCCAATGACACTGCTACTATCATCACTGGACTCTATGGCCTGTCTTGTCTTTATGTCTAGTTCATCCTGGCTCACTTCTTGAACCAATCAGGCATTTTTATCTTGCAAGGCCAATCTTCTCTGCCCTAAGGCCAGTTTTGTTGCTGCCTTCTTTTCCTCAACAGCCATCATCTTTTACGCAAGGGCCCTCTCAGCATTTTGCTCTGCTAAGACTCTTTCTGCCTCTGCCCTTTTCTCTGCCATGGCTTGTCTTGCCTCAGTCTTTTCTCCATATGCAGCTAATTTCAGCATGGCCTGCTGCAGTTTCAGCTTTCCTATCCTCCAACTCTTCAGGGTTTAGGTTGCAGGAGTAAACACTGCTCCTTGCTCTGGATCCGGCAGGGGACCTCACGTTTGCAGGTCCTCCTTTCTCCGTTGGCTCTGAGGCAATGGTCAGTATATTCTCCTCTCCTCTTCCATCTTACCCTCCCCTTTTGCATCATCATCCTCCTGATCCTGTGAAGTAGCCTGCAATAGGCAGATATCTTCCCAGACTCTGAGGGCTATCTGGCACTCCAGCTTCTTGGAACGTTTTGCTAGCTTTTGCACCCTCACCTTACACAACTTCTTCAACTCTGCCACAGTGAAGCCTTCAATATTCCTGAGATCTTCTCCCATTCTTGTAAGAGATCACAGGTGCAAGGTATGAGGCAGGAATTAAATTTGGATAAGGGAAAAAATGGCTAATTAAAAATGAGGTGAATTTAAAAATCAAGAATTGATTTTGATATCAGATTGCAACCATGGATTTTTGGATTTGCACAAATTATTAAGTAGCAGAGCACAAACACCAGACCTGGATCCCACTACTGAATACCAATGTAAGAAATTGGATTATTTGTTAAGGGAGAGAACCAAATTCAAATAATTATCACAACCTTGTCAGGTTGAACTACAAATTTCGTTAAATAAACCTGTGCTTAACTCTCTGGTAGCTTGGCACAAAAGCAGTCATACTTAACTTAGAGGAAATATGTAATGTATTTATGCAGTGCTCAAACATTAACAAAGAGAAAACACAGCACAAGCACAATCCCAAACCAATTACAGAAAACTGCAAATATTTTAAAAATTAAAATGACATCAAATGAAAAAAATGCAATCTGTATTACTAGAGTTATGAGTTTTTACATTTTCAGGTAAAAATAGCACCAAAAAATGCAAAGCCCCAACTATTATGAGTATCTGGTTGTGTTGGACTGGTACAAAGTCACACGTTCTGGCTGAATATGATGGCACTCAGGCTGGGTGCTGTGATGTGATGCTCAGTGTAGAGCTGTGTTAAATCAGGTGAAGAGGCAGATCTTAAGCTGAGCAGTGCTGTGATGTGAGGCTCTGCGTTTCTTTACGTGAGATACAGGGGCACCACCAATACAAGCTGCAGGGTGCCTTGATGTGAGGTCCTGCAGTGCTCTGTGATGCTCTGTGTCAGATACTGTAAAACCTTCATTTAAGCAGAGAGAAGTACACTCTGAGTCCAGCCAAGGTCCCAGAACTTTAAGGCCAGCATCTGGGGACCAGGACTCACTCACACAGAGGACAGCAGAGGGGACCAGGTTAGGGCCAGTTTTGGGTTGGTCAGCTGTCAAGCAGGAATGGCCTCTGGAAGCTTGTTGTGTCCCTGTAGCTCAGAAATGAGGTCAGCCAACGTTCCCTTGGAGTCCCTTCCGGGGTCCTGGGTTCAAGGCAAGCAGGTCCAGTTGTCCTTCTTGAGACAGCAAGGCCGTCCTTCTTCTGATTCTCTTCAGGTCCACAATTGTTCTGAATTCAGGTTCTGGGAATGTCAGTTTTATGCCCAGTGCCCAGCCTGTGGGTGGGGGACACCTCTTTGTCTAACCCTCAAACTGGTTCTTGTCAGTTCTTCTGTTTTTCCTTAGGTTTGACACCAGCTTGTCTCGTGAAACAAAGGGCAGGCAGGTCTGGGAGTGAGCTGCATCTGTCACTGACATGGTAGGCTTCTTCTGAAGTCAGGAAGAGCTGGATGCAATGCCCATACTACCCTTAAATTGCAATCAGGAAAGGGGCTCAGCTCCTTCCCCGCCATCCTTTCAGGAAGATCCACTCCCCTTTACACCCATATCCCTTTGTCCAAATTCTAACCCAATACAAATTTCCCTATGTGGGAGCCATCACCAGCCCCAGAGCCACTGGACTCTCACTAAAAGGTCATAGAAAATTTAGGTACAGAAACATCAACTTTCTTAAAGTGCCATCCACAGAATACTAATTTAAAATCAGACTTTAACATTAAAGAGGATTTTATGATATGATTAAAATGAGTGATAATAGTGTTTCACTATCTGTTCCCAAACTGAATGTAAGACTTATTAAATATAATGAGGCAAACTATTCAATCAATCAAAAAATATTTTTATTTGATTTAATTAAAATCATAAAAGGGTGGACGTACCACCATGTTTCATAAAACAAACAATCAACATTTTAAAGCTGGAAGTTAAATAGAGACAAGAGTTGTAGGAGGGTGATAAGACAAAAGGGGTTTGAAGCTAAATCGTGTCAACAGGTGCTAAATAAAGAAATTAAAACATTTTTATGCTTCCTTTTTCCAAGAGTTTGTAACATAATGAAGCCGTCCTGGACAATTAGCTGCTAATACATTAAAAAATATATATGATCAGAGCAGATAAATAGCTGTGCGCAATTATTTTCAAGCTGCTTATGTTAAATTCCTACTTTTGTCCAGTTCTTTTGCCGCCATTTTCCAAAGGTTTATGGCTCTACAGGATAATTGAATAGATGTGCCTCCAAGGCGTTTTATATCTGCCGCTCTGCATGTCCTTATTTGTGCATTTCTTAATGCCTCACAAAACAGATTTTCTGGTTACTAGTAGTGCGGGCAGAGACATAGGAGGTGCAACAAAAACTCGTCCCCCTGTCCACATAGCCGGCATCCTTTAGTTGGCCATATGTGTTTCCGTTTGGGGGTTAGGTCCTTCTTAGGGTATAACCCCAGCCTCAACAATGTCAAATAATGCTTTTTGTAATATGAGAAATGGGCAGACAGGTACTGTTGAGGTTTAAGAATCTGGTACGATTTTATCACTGCCCAAGCGTGATTTTTCTTTTGCGATAGCAGTTTTATCGGTTAGTAGCGATGTTCTTTTGATCATATTATTCACGACTTTTTTAAATCCAGAGAACGTTGTGATGGTCAACTATGCATCCTCTAACTGTAGTGCCTGGAGCAAGTTTTTTAACACTGATGTAATAGAGTTTTTTAGCCTAGTTTGCATTTCCATCTCCACCCAACAGCGATGTGCTAAAGTATTGTCTTCTGCAGCTCTCATCCTCCAGTAATATTTAACTAGTGCGCCTTGTCTGGCTGGTTGCTGGTTTTTTATTCCATATTCCAGTTGGATTTGGGCTTGCGAGATATATCAAGGAATTGAGAACAAGCATTTGAATAGGGTGGATTGTGCTGTGTTTAGTGCTGTGGCGTCTTTGGTATTCAATATTTCTGAGCTGTATGTGATGGAGGGTAGAAATTTAGCAGCGATTACCTTGAGAAAGTGCCCTGTTGAGCAAACTGAAAGCTTTTGATGTAGACTTTTAAATGCAAAGAGCAGTTGTTTTGCTTTCGAGTGGCCTTGGTCCAGATGTTGTGTGTAGTTGAGGTGACAATCCACTTGGAAGCCTAAGTATTTATACGAAGACAGCCTGATTAATGGTTTCTCATCTAGATTCCAGATACATTTCGTTTTTTTAAGCATGGGCGTAAAATCCGTTCCGCTCGCGGAATTTGCGGATTTTCGGCAAATTCGCAATCCGTGAATTCTCGCGAATTTTCCTGAAAATTCTCAAATTCGCACGCAGTGGATTTTTTTTGCTTGGTCGCGCTTGACAAATACAATATTGCAGCGCGCTGCGTTCACTTACCGTCATTCAGCGTTTGAAGAGTTGTTTTTCTCCATGTTTGCGTGTGCTGCGCCATTTTGGATCTTGCTGCGTTATCCCGCAGGAGTTTGTCGACTGCGATTACGTCATCGCGGCCCGCCACCTTGCACAGCGAGAGTTTGTCAACGCGAGTACGTCATAAAGGCCCGTGATCACGCAACGCGGGAATAAACAATTGCGAACACGTAGATGCGGCGGGCAGCAACAATCTTGCGCTCGCGAAATTGCAAAATTTGCAATTCTGCACAAGAAATCCACCAGCAGGCAGCATAAACCTTCTGAAAATGATGATTTTTATCAGAATAACTCCTCAGGTCGACATTTGCCTGCACTTTTTTTTGCAAGGAGTCCATTTGGGGGGGGGGAAGGAAGTGCCCCACAGTCTCCAACTTCCTGTTCCTGTCCAGCAGGCTCCTCCCAGTGCTTTGTTCATGTCCTGGTCACTTTGATTTGGATCTTGACCTGGAAGGATTACTTTTTGTGGATGCTGCTGGATATTTGGATTTGAGGCCTTTTTGACTTTCTTTGGATCACTTTTGGATTAGAAATTTCACAAGTAAGTTTGTTTGGGGCATTACAGTTGCTGCGACTACAATTTTGGAACTTTTTCAGAACATTAAATAAAATATATTTGTGGGTAGCCACAGTATCCAGTAGGACCAGGGTTAGTTATGGGTGCACGATACCAACTGTTTTGTTGAATTTCAACATCATTTAGGGCATGGATGGCATTGGATTGTGGTGATTTTTGTGTGTTTTTTATTTTTTGGCTCTTGTTGGGGCCTTTTGCCCAGGGGTACTCAGTGGTGCATGGACTGAGTCTTTCTGTGGGGTCTCTTTACTGTACACATCATGGAGGGCATGGATGGCATTGGATTTTGGTGATTTTTGTGTGTTTTTTGATTTTTTGGCTGTTGTTGGGGCCTTTTGCCCAGGGGTACTCAGTGGTGCATGGACTGAGTCTTTCTGTGGGGTCTCTTTAATGTAAACATCATGGAGGGCATGGATGGCATTGGATTGTGGTGATTTTTGTGTGTTTTTTGACTTTTTGGGGTGGGGTGGCGGCCTGTCCATGTGGGTGGGGGCCATTTTGAGGCCTGGTCCAGGTAGGGCCTGGCCATGTGGGTGGGGGTCTAGGGGCCATTTTGAAGCCAGGCAGTGTGCTTTGTTGTGCCATAGGCCTGCACCCAGTCTGCCATGCTTTCATCCATTATGCCCAGGGGTACTCTGTCAGTGGTGCATTTTATTGGTCTTTCCATTTTGGGTAGTGGGTATAATAAAAATGCTTACTTGCAAACTATTAATTGAAGCGCTACATATGCAACATTTATTTAACTGATGTTCCTCTTGCTTCGTTTGCTTTTAGGTGCAGAAAGACGAATCATAAGCCTCATCGTTCCTCATCAGTGCCAGGAAGAAGTCCTGCTGCGGTGTGTGCAGCACAACGTCACGTGTGGCCACAGACAACTCTGCAACTTGTGCAACTGCGGCCTGCTGTTCTGACATCTGAAGAAGATGGCCCCAAAAAAGTATTTTTCTATCCTAATTTTTGTAGCATTCATATTTTCTATCATATGTATACACACGTTTTTTTTATGTATTTATTTGTTTATTGTCACTATGACCTTTGGGATTTTTCCATATGTTACACAACAGTATTTATAGTATTGATGGTCTACTTGGTATTTTTACCTTGTCTGTTGAAAGCATTTGTGTTTTTTCCGTTTGCATCTACACTCGGTGAGTCTTTTTTCTATATTTAACCGCTGTTTCCTACTTATGAGTACTTACCACGCATGCGCGGCGTCTTCCGGGTTCGCTGTTACACGGGACCCGGCTTCTACTGTTACACCGTCTTAGATTGGAGCTAGAATACTTCTATCTACGGGTAGGAACACAATTTTTTGCAGATTTGAAACTCACGGTGTGATGTACCTTTAGTCACCACCTTAAAATTCCTTATATTCTATGATGATCGTGTTAGTTAGCACTGTTTGAATACTCGGTTTCCCTGCACCCTTAGTGGTTCTAAACACATGGCACCTTCTTTTCGAGCACTTTTACTTTCGAGCACTGTTGTTTTTCTCACTAATTCTGGACATTATGCATCTCTAATGCCACGCCGCTCACCATTTTCGTCACCTCACATCGAGGTACACGTACCTACGGGTGTTTACGTTGAATGCCTGCAGGCTTATAATCTTTCTCCACACAGTTTTTTTTAAAAATAATCAGGATCTTAGTCCTGTTTCACTCGTGGGTTCACCACTAAATCACCATATTTTTCTTATTAGTAATGTCTTACCAGTAGCGCTTATTCCTTATCAGTTTGTATTTACTGTGTAGCATACTAAGCATTTTTACTGTATTGTTTTTTTGTCAATGTAAATCTCGCTCCTGACATTCAGTATGATACAAACGCATTCCTATTTAATTTTCAGACCCCCTGAAGAAGCGCTTATTAGCGCGAAATGCATCGGGGATTATATTATACTGCGGATGTAATTTCACGTATCATGGACAACCAATGATGCATATGCCTTTACAATTTCACCATATGGAACTAATATGATGGAATAATGATTTATGGTTGAATAAAACTTTTGGAAACTACTTGTATTACAACTTTTTCCATAAAACTTTATGTGTACGGATATATAACACATATCGTGTTCAAGAGTGCACCGGGTTATTCTTACTCTTCAGTAAGATCCTACAGACCCAAAAAAAGTTGCCCATAGCTCCTCTAGCAAGAAAGTTGCCAGTAAGGAGCAGAAGAAGCAAGTGGCGCCACTTGCCAAGGAGACTGGTGTGCCGACCGCCACATTTTTTGGGGAAAAAAAAGTACGCCTGCAGCAGCAGCGGGATCTGCTGGGGACCAAGCTGGGAGCAGCACCTCCGCTCCATTGGGCTCAGTGCCACAACACCACGCCAACTTAGGTCCAAGCCCTTGAGTGCTGCAGAGGCAGCCAGTATAGTTGTTCAATCACCATCGACCAGTGATGTTGGCTCATCGCAAGAAAGTAGCAGCATCCCTCAATCAACACAGGTTGTTGTAACTCATCTGACGAGTGTTCAACAACCACAGCCGCAAAAACAACCACATGTGCAAGTACAAGCCCAAGTACATGTGGAAGGAGAGGCGGTGCAAGGAGAGGCGCAAGCAGAGGTGCATGGAGCGGCACAAGTGCCCACAATAGTTGTTCCTCCGAAGTAGGGGCACATCAGGAAATCAACATTGAAGCTGAGGTATCATCTGAGGAAGCCACTCCTCCTGATGATTCATTGTCTTCCACATCCCCAGCAAGGAAAAGATCAAGGATGGTGTCTACATCTTCTTCAAGCCTCCTTCCTTCTGATGATATGGATCAAAATTGGGAACCACCAACGCTGTCTGAGAGTGAGGCACACCATGATCTGACAAAGGTAGATAAGCGTAAAAGGAAGGTCCCCGAAAGTCTCATAGTTATGGAGTGTGATGATGACGCTGAACAAGAAGTGGCGTATACTCCTGCTGATGAAGACTCTCACGGCGACGACGCAGTCATTATAGACGTCACTCCAGCCTCAGCAGGCATGCAGCAAACAGACATTTTTACCCTTTCCCAAAAGGCTGCTGAGCGTGATGTTGGCGACGTGTCAATGGGATCACCACCAATGCAGTTAAATAGTACACCACCACCTACAGCTTCCATATTTTCTCGCCGGAAGGGACCTCCATCCACCTCGACCTCCATTTCCTCAATTAGTGGTGCTGTAAGTGCACAACGTAGTAAATTTTGGCAACACACATCCTCCACTTCATCTGGCATTAGCATTCCCAGTATCGCCTCCTCCGCCCCCCACAGACATTTGAAGTCTGCAGTTTGGGACTTCTTTAGTCTTAGCACAACAAGGGGTGGGTTTTCTTGAAATGGTGGCAACACTCTGTCCTAAATGGAAGGTTCCTAGTCGATTCTATTTTGCCAGAGTTGCGGTTCCAGCACTACATGAAGATGTGCTTGAGGTGATTGGGGCAGCTTTGCAGAAGAGTGCTGTTCACACTATACATCTGACAACAGACATGTGGACCAGTTGCCAAGCCCTTGATTACATGTGCATCACTGCACACTGGGTCTCTTTTTCAAGGGTTAAAGCAAAGCTAAACGCAGGTGTTGACACGGACAAAGTTTATAAAGCTGCTCGGAAACATGCAACAGTAGCCATGTTTGCCATGGAGAAAACTCATACAGCAGAAAACATTTTGCATGAGTTTAACACAAAGGTCTTTCAATGGCTGTCCCCAAGAAAACGCATGATTGGTTATGTTTCCACGGATAATGGCGCCAATGTAGTTAAATGAATTTGAGTAGGAGAAGCACACCTGTTTTTCACAATATTCGTGGATTTTTTGGATTTTTAGAAAGATGCTAATCTATGCGTGCAACAATGGTGGCACATTTGCCCTCACGTGCCCACTTGAACCAACCTATCTCGAGTGAAATTACACCCGACCACTGTGCACTGTTGCAAAACTCTGCTGAGTTTATTTTTCAAAAATTTAAACCATATCAAAATGAAATTTCAATGATGTCAACATGACTTTTCAATTCAGTACATTGAACGAAACTGACATAATTTTTAACATTACAATTCTTTTAAAGCTCAGAAGAATACAGCGTGTGTAACACAGTATATCAACATGACATTATGCAATGACATTATGCATTTAAGAAGCCCGATGCATTTCGAGCCCTATGAGGCTCTTCCTCCGGGGCCTGAAATCTAAACAAATGTAAAAAACACAGCGTTACATTTTGGGACCACTACTGAATTGGAGTAAAAAAATAATAAAATGAAATGAACGTGCTCAGTGTAGTACACCACCACCTTCTCACCCTGTGGAATCGAGTAAAGCTTACCAAGCGTACCAAGGGTAAGCTTTACTCGATTCCACAGGGTGAGAAGGTGGTGGTGTACTACACTGAGCACGTTCATTTCATTTTATTATTTTTTTACTCCAATTCAGTAGTGGTCCCAAAATGTAACGCTGTGTTTTTTACATTTGTTTAGATTTCAGGCCCCGGAGGAAGAGCCTCATAGGGCTCGAAATGCATCGGGCTTCTTAAATGCATAATGTCATTGCATAATGTCATGTTGATATACTGTGTTACACACGCTGTATTCTTCTGAGCTTTAAAAGAATTGTAATGTTAAAAATTATGTCAGTTTCGTTCAATGTACTGAATTGAAAAGTCATGTTGACATCATTGAAATTTCATTTTGATATGGTTTAAATTTTTGAAAAATAAACTCAGCAGAGTTTTGCAACAGTGCACAGTGGTCGGGTGTAATTTCACTCGAGATAGGTTGGCCAATGTAGTTAAAGCCATGGATAAGGGTAACTATTTCAGAGTGCCGTGTTTGGTGCACTGTATAAACCTGGTTAATAAAAAATTCTTGCATGAAGAAAGTCCAGTCTACGAGTTACTGACCACCTGCCGAATAATGTGCACACATTTCAACCATTCTTTTAAGGCCCGGAAGCAGCTGAGGTGCCTGCAACATGAACGTAAAGTGCCAGTGAAAGCACTCATCCAGGACGTGGTAACGCGTTGAAACTCAACCTTCTACATGCTTGAGCGTCTGTATGAGCAGTATGCGGTAGTCGATCAGTATTTCTTTAAACTGGGTACACCTATGATAGACCTGAGGATACAGGTGGAGCAATGGGAGCTAGTTAAAAGCCTGACAGACATGCTTCGTCCTTTTGAGGTCTTCACGTGTGCAGTCAGCAGGGAGGACTGTAATTTGGGAAAAAGCTATCCCATTGTTGTGCATGCTAGAGGACAAACTGAAGGCGGTATCTTCTACGTTTCAAAAAGATGGAAAGCAAGAAGCATTTGAGTTGGCGGAGAAGTTATTACAGCGCCTACTTCGCGATGAACATCTTGAAAAGATCCACACAGAACAGCATTACATTTCTGCTACTATTCTGGATCCACGGTACAAAAAGGCAGTGGCAGGCATAGTATTCTTTCCTTTTGATGACGCAGATGTTACAAAGTACAAACATTGTCTAGCTGTGTCAGCCACTCGGTTTGAAAGAGAACGGCAGGAAATTGAAGGAAAAGGCAGTACATCAGCATCAGCAGGCCATCCGGAGTCAAAAAAATCCACTTCTGCATCTGTGGCTGTGGCAGAAGTGAGTGATTTTCCTTCTCAGCCGTTAACGACAGCAGCAACCGTATCATCTGCACCAGACACAACAGTAATATTGTGTGAAGAAGAGGATTTGCTAACTCAGCTTGGGTTTGCTTCTCAAAAGGTCCCAGAAAAAAGTAAGCAAAGTGGAGGAACCCTGGAGAACCTTGAGTCGATGGTGCAGGCCTATCTGAATGACTCAACAGAGGTCTATGTTCATCATGACCCATTGGCGTATTGGCATGGGAAAAGAGATGTGTGGCCAGAGATCACCAACCTGGCTATAAATTACTTGTCTTTCCCACTCGCAAGTGTGTCTTCTGAACGTGTTTTCAGTGCTGCTGGTGGCATTGTAACTTCCAAAAGGACCCGCCTCTCGCCCAAAAATGTGGAGAGGTTAACAATGATCAAGATGAATCAGCACTTCATACCACCAGATTACAAAATACGAGAATGCACGCAGGAAGAAGACGAGGAGGACACCAACTTAGATGAGGGTAGTTCTTCTCTGTTAACTGACCTACTCCCGTCTGAATTCGCAGAGTTTGAGGACGAGCTCTTCTTCCCTGACACCGAGCCCTGAAAATGTGTCAATGAATCACTAACTTTCTTTTTTGTCCTTATTCACTTTTATTCCTGTGTCTGTCTTTCTTTGTTTTGCAAAATCTATACAAAAAAAAACTTTAATCACCTAATCACAAAAACAAGCCCATCAGCAGAACTGTCTTCACTTACTTGCTTATTGATTTGAAGGTACCGCAGTCTGCATTCCTCAGGTTCACAAGTTCACAAGAACATGCTCCTCTATCCTCCTCCTCCAGACTCCTATTTGCCACAAAGCAGTTGGCTGGATTACGCCCAATGAAGAAAGACTCTGCACTTGTGGGGGTGTTCTACTTCTTTGCGGGTGAGTTGACGGGTCTGGGGCATTGCTGTGAAGGTCTAATACTGGCTAAAAGTGGTTTGGAGCAAATCGGAGCAGAAAAAGCTTTTGCGCTTTTGATCACTTGCCTGTCTTTGGGGTGCTGTGTGGGGGGGCTTTTAGGTTGTTGGGGGTGGGTTTTGGGGTCCGTGAGCACTGCTGGCACATTCTAATGTTGATTGCATTTGTTTTTCAGAAAATCCGTGGTGGAAAAGGGGAGTTAGGGCCTAGCTGTAGAACTCATTTGGACTGCATTCCAGGTAGGCCCAAAGTTTCCTAAGTGTGGCTTTTACCGGTTTTGCTTTTCGGCTTTTTGGGGGGGTGAAACTTTTTTTTGCCCGGGTTCACGGGTCTGGGGGCCTTGCTTGGAAGGTGTAATACCGGCTAAAAGTGGTTTGGAGAAAATCAGAGCAGAAAAAGTTTTTGCGCTTTTGATCACTTGCCTGTCTTTGGGGTGCTGTTTGGGGGGCTTTTAGGTTGTTGGGGGTGGGTTTTGGGGTCTGTGAGCACTGCTGGCACATTCTAATGTTGATTGCATTTGTTTTTCAGAAAATCCGTGGTGGAAAAGGGGAGTTGGGCCAAGCTGCAGAGCGCATTTGGACTGAATTCCAGGTAGGCCTAAAGTTTTCTAAGTGTGGCTTTTCCCGGGTTTTGCCTTTTGGCTTGTTGGGGTTGTTAAACTTGTTTTCGCCCGGGTTGACAGTTCTGGGGCCATTGCTGGGAAGGTCTAATACCCGAAAGAAAGTGTTTTGGAGACAATCCCTGGGGAAAAAGGTATTGCATTTTCTGAGATTTCGCTCACTCTACCGTTTTCGGGGGGCTGTTTGTGGGGGTTCCTGGTGTTTGTGGGGGGGTTTGTGAGTCTTGGAGCAATGCTGGGTATGGATACTTTTGCTTCTTGCAAGTGGTTTGAATATAATCCATGGTGGGTAAGGGGGAATTTGGGCCTACTTTACTTTCAAAGTACGTTTTGTCACCATTTTCCACTAGGCCTCTGACAGGTAGCAGTATTGCACGTTTTTTGAGTTCTGATTGGGGGTCTTCTACATTTTTGCGACTGGGTTTAGTAAGGGTCTGGGAGCACTGCTGGGAAGGTCTAATTTTGTTCTAAAACACAGTTTATAGTACACCTAGCTTGAGGGGAAAGATCCGCTAAATTAATTCGCCCATACTTATTTATCCTTCAAAAGGAGACTCAGACAGAGTACGCACTTTCAAAAATATTGTACTGTCTATTAGGAAACTCAAAGTGTGACTTTTTGCACTACACAGCATACATACCTTATATTTATTTGTCAGTGGTGTTCTAATATCACTTCCTGTTTTTCCATCAATAATTACAGGCCGGGTTTCAGCCTGTGCAGTGGGAAAAAAGGATGAAGTCAGGCTTCACATTAGCGAGCTGCAATTCAGCATCCGCCAGGCAGGCAGTGGACAGGGTGTCTTCTGGTCACCAACATTGATGGACGGAACGTCAGATGGAATGGAGGAGTCCCGCTAATAAGAGGAATGGTTGGATGCATGCAACTTCCCAAATTCAACAGGACAACTACAACAACATACAGATACAGTATCCGTTCTTTTCCAATTATCTTTTAAGTAATGTTATTGCTGTGAACTTCGATGAGTGTGACTCAGCATTTATTTGATCTCTGCTTCTAAATTCATCCCTACAGCCATTGTGTAGGTTTTACTTCTGCTATTTTTCAAACCTAATTTAATGTACGAAGTGTTTCTCTGAGTGCAGAGATAGGCAAGTGAAAACGCATATTTACTGCAGCCCTGTACTGTCGCATTCTTTCATTCACAGTTGTCGAAAGTACTACTTACTTTGCCGTAACCATGCATGCAGTAGTGCATGCTCTTCCTTTATGTCACTTAAAAGATTTATGGATAGCTTTGTACCCAAAGATTTGTTTATCTTCAATTATTGTTTGTCCATGCTGTGCTTTTTTTTCTTCTCTCAACAAAACTTTCCAAAATACCCCCATTCCCATCCGTTTTCCAAACCCTAACCCTCTTCCCCCGGGCTGTGTAGTTTTGATTGATGTGTGACTAAATG
The DNA here is from genome assembly GCF_964261635.1 of Lissotriton helveticus. NCBI lineage: Eukaryota > Metazoa > Chordata > Amphibia > Caudata > Salamandridae > Lissotriton > Lissotriton helveticus. The sequence continues at coordinate 271,253,052 of NC_136068.1, forward strand.
ACAGCAATAATTCCACACACTTGCTGGGGAGGATAAGGTCATAGCAACAGGCTAGTGAAGGAATCCGAGGATATATTGTTACTCAGCTTGACACAGACCCATGACTATTGGCAAATGAATGCAGATTTTCATGTGCGCCATCAACTTGATTGATCAACAAGAACATCCTCCTCCAAACGTGGCAAATGATTACGCTGCTGTGTCCTTCACCTTCATAATTACAAAAAGGGGGTGGTGATGGACAGAGTATCTGAGTTAATCAGAATACTCCTACCCAGTCAACAGATCAGGGCTTGATCCATCACCGTGTTTTAGCTCACTGCACCATCCCAGTTCAGAACCTGGCTATATGCAAATTAGTCTGTCCCTGGCCCAGTGCATCATGGGAACAGGGCAGACCAAACTACCAAGCCAATTCTTCACTGGAAAGGAAACAAGCTTCCGGGGACCGGTTTCTGGCATTACAGCCGTCTTCGGCCCGGCTTGCTTGAATCCTGATGGTGCAAAGAGCAAGGGACTCATGTCTGAGCATACCCTTCTACACTCATGGTGGCCAAAATAATTACAAAAAGGGGGTGGTGATGGACAGAGTATCTGAGTTAATCAGAATACTCCTACCCAGTCAACAGATCAGGGCTTGATCCATCACCGTTTTTTAGCTCACTGCACCATCCCAGTTCAGAACCTGGCTATATGCAAATTAGTCTGTCCCTGGCCCAGAGCATCATGGGAACAGGGCAGACCAAACTACCAAGCCAATTCTTCACTGGAAAGGAAATAAGCTTCCGGGGACCGGTTTCTGGCATTACAGCCGTCTTCGGCCCTGCTTGCTTGAATCCTGATGGTGCAATGATCAAGGGACCTTCACCTTCAGTACTATTTCTTGTAGTAGTAGCCAATGTCAAAGAAATTCAACGCAAGTAGTAGTTATACTTTCAATACTTTACCATTTGTTAGGCTACATTGTGGCACTGATGCTACGGTAAGGACAAACAAGCTTTCATTTTCTTTTTTTTCATATGCTGCAACTACCTCTGTGTAACACCACTAGTACCACCGCAATGATGACATTTCATCCACCCAGGAGTGCCAACCTTAATCACCATTTCCCGTGCAGCCAGCCCTGTGCCTAGCCCTATTTCCAAACACAAATTACAGGTAAGATAAGCGTTTGGGGGGTAGTATAATGGAGTATTAGGAGAGACGAGAGACTGACGATAGTACTAGTAAAGTCCTAGGACTATTGAATTCACTTACTCTGTGAGAGGCACTTAGTTTTGAAAACATTTGGGCAATTACTTACACAACTTGAATCAAGATGCCACTTAAGTTTCAGGAAAACAAACTTACTGTTAAACCCCCAACCACCAGCCTCAAAAGCAGTAAAAAACACATATGCTAAGACAAAGTTTAAAGTATATTTATATCCCTAACATAAATAATCTCCCGCAAGACCCAACCCACCCCCCTTCCTAACCCCAACGAATGTTCGTGAAAAGTCCAAAAAACCCAACTCCCAATTCCCACCCCCCAGAAGTCTTTAAACAAGGGGCAAGGGACAATCTCCTCCTACTGCTGGCTTCTGTTCACTTTTCGGGCCACGTCGGCATGCTCCTTGCGGAGGGTCTCAAGCAGGGTTTTGGTGTTCAACAGCTCCTGCTCGAGGTAAGACACCCTGACTGAAAGGCGGTGCAACCTTTTTTTGGTACTGCTGTGGGGGGCAGCTGATTTTTTTGCTGCTCGGCGGTGGCGGGTGGCTGCGGTACCCCTAGCTCCGTACCGCTGGAGACCTGCTGCGCTGACTGGCTGACCCAGGGAGCGCGGAGGAGGATGCAGCTGTCCCGATCGATGTTGTGGTCGACTGCATGTCCCCCTCCTCCTGGGCCACCAGCTGCCGATATTCGGCAACAGTTGCCTCCAGCCTCCGTTGCCGGGCCCTTTTAGCCAGCTCCTTCCGTGTTGGTTTGGAAGGAGCATCTATATGAAGAAAGAAAGACATAGTCTGTAACCAATGCTCTTTAAGATTAACACAAAATGATTCAGCAGAAAGTTGTGTCACAGTAGAACTAGCAACTTGCAAGCGCAGTACATAACTATTGTGGGCAGTATCTATCTAACCTCTCACTTCTTTATCCTTGCTCTAACATTAGTGGGAGTTTAAGGAATCAATTCTACGAGCACTATGGACTCACTCCATTAGAGTTGACTATGACAGTACACCAGTCTTATTCTTCTACTTCTCTCTTGTTTAGCAAAATTGGTACGTTAACCTCTGCAAGCCGGCATAATGCCAGCGCAGTCAACTTGCACCCGAGAAAAACAGACGCCTGCCATGATGAGGGAGACAGACTTGCGTTACTGTACCGGTCCAGTACATGCAGGTGGTGATGCTCTTACTTTTCTATTACGGGTGGCACTGAGAATACTCTGTTACAAGGGCTACTGCTTAATTAATTTAACTTTCACCCTACAGTGCCAATGAATACTAGAAAAGGAAAATGAAGAAGATAAATATTCTGATTATCTATCACTGCACATGGTATGTATTTGCTTACATATGGGATGACTTTAGGGGTTTTGCTTTTTATTGAGTGAACAGTGATACAATGTGAATATCGCAACACAATATTGGCAGAATATAAGGGAAGGTAAATTCATAAAAGAACAACAAAATTAAAAGAACTCTAATTCATTTAATAAGGAATCATATTAAAAAGCAGCCATTATACATACTGCTAAAACATAAATTGAATAATCAATAAAAAACAATTTAAGCAACTTCAGTACAATACATTCACATAAAATTTAAAAAGCAAAATTTAGTGGCAATGAATTCATTGCCCCTGAATTTTTTCCCTTATATTCTGCCAATATTGTGTTGCGATATTCACATTGTTTTTGTCCCTGTCCTAAGAACTATCTATTCTAAAACAGGGGGTCCTTGTTGTTCACATTATAGTGAACAGTGATACATCCACACATGAATGACCGAGTTCTACTAAACTTTTTAACAGAGGTAGTGAGTGGCCATCGTAATAGCCGGATATATGCTGTGCTTGTATACAAACTACTGCTACTATTCATGGTAGTATTCGGACAAAATTAAAACTTCTTTTCCTTGCCTTTCCTACACTGGAACGGACGTGCGGGTGCGGTGTTACATGCTCTTCAAAGTAACACTTAGTTCATCCAGTGACCGTCTACTCTCTCTAGATACACATATACTATCTAAGAGTCAGATAGTACCATGATCCAGGCATCCATCCATTCAAACTATATGTCAATCATTCTTCTTCATGTCTCTCATCTGGACAAACCTTACGTTTTCTCACGGGAAAACAACCTTTTCATTTTATTTGGGAAACCGCAAGCCATACATCCGTGCTTGACTTGCATTTGAATTTCAACTAAAGGATATATTGCGCACACATACAGTTTCTGTTTCACCCACCCAGGCTGTTCTCCTTCCACCCATCCTTGCTTCATCCTTCACCCAGCCATGCATCATATTCCTTCCCAGCCACCTCGGACACCAATCAAACACGTATCATTCTTCTTTGTCAGTCATCATTATTTTAACTTGCTCGTCCTTCCACACTTACTTACACCCTTCTTTCGCTTTTCGTTCATCCCATCCATCAAGTTCATCTCAGATCTGATTTGAATTCTCGGAAAAAAAATCACAGCTGAGTTGAAGTAAATTTAGAGGAGGCTACTACCTGGTTGATAAAAACTTTGGTTTAAATTTGAAAGTCTTCTTAACAGTATAGTAACTTAACAGTACAACATATATACTACACCCGTGCAGAGAGCACACTCTGCAGTCTGCAATCTCAATAAGTAAGGAATATAAGAGCTTACCACTGTCAGTCAAACAAAACTTTATTGATTTGTTAAAATCTTAAAAGTACACTTCCCACATTCCGTGATAAGAGAAAGTACAGCAACAAAACATGACAATATTCAGCAAGAGAAAGAGCAGCAGCATAACATAATAATTTTAAAACCACAATTACACCTCAAGATACATGTAGTTTAACTTCTCTTGTTCCTTTTAAAATGGAGTATTATAACATTTATTTATTAAAATCGCTAAAAAGAAATAAAAATATATATATATATATTATTATTTTTTTTGCCTATACATGACTTCTTCAGAATGCAATTTTTACTACTGTTATACCTTGGTGTCTCTACCTTTATTCAAAGATAAGGGCTGCACTATACATATTCTTCTGCGCATTTGAGGTACAACTTAACTTTATTCATATATTTCCCCAACGCACAGGCTATATCTAAATTCTCCATTTCCACCAACAGAGTAGCAGCTTGCATTCTGTGCGTAATCTTATATTTTTTAAAAATCGGACATAAAAACTCCTTTCGAAAGTCTAAAAATCTCGTACAATCTAATAAAATGTGTAAAATATCGCAGGTGGTTCCTAAAGTGCAGGTGCATTTCCCATTACATCCTATCATTAGGTTTCGAACCCCGTTATTCGCATAACCTGGGTTTATGCCAATTCGGATTTTCAAGACTTCTCGCCTCAGATTGTGGCTGGGTAGCCGATCCACGTAGGGGAAGTGTTGGCTACTCTCCCACGCCAATTTCATGTGTGCAACCGAGGACTTCTGAGCAAGGTAGTCCCGATCATAACTACGGGATATATTGACCCCTTGAATCTTTAATTCTTTTTTCCCAATTATTATGGGGTCTTGCGGCAAGCATACCTTCAAATCTAACATCCCATAAGCCTTGCTTACCGAGGATCTCACCTCTTTTGCCCAGGGAAGCTCACTAGTGGCGATTTCCTCCTTAGCCCATTGGGAGATTTTAGCAATTTCCCCTACTCCCAACCGCTGCCAGAAGCGTACAAGGCTCATACAAGCTGTTATAGCCCAGGAGGTTATTCCCAGCTCCAGTCGTGCTGCCTGCACCATAGAGGATTTTGGCAGTGCGAATAAGCTTTTTAATATATTTCCCTCCTCTCTATCCCAGGAGGTCTTACCACTGAGATAAATAACCTCGGCTCCATACGAAAATTGTGGGGGAACCATTGCTTGATAGGCTTTTAAGACCGGCCTATCTGACCTTTCACCATAGGTATTATTAAATCTTTTTAGGCCTTTGACCGACGCCAATGCCCTTATCTTTAATGCTTGCAGGTGTGTATGCCATTTCAAGTTACTTGAGAACCACATTCCCAAGTATCTGTAATTAGTCACCCTCTCAAGCAAAATTGTGCCAAGATACCACGAGAACTTCACTTTTCTACTCCCAAAACATACAATTTTCGTCTTATCCATATTTACCACTAATTTTTTACTCGTACAATATTCTTTAAACCTATTTAGTTTTCTCTGGAGGCCTATCTCCGTTTGATCCATAATGACTAGGTCATCGGCATGAAGGAGGCACGATATGTGCTTTCCTCCCAATTTCGGATTCGCCCCTCTGACATCTGTTAATACTTGAGGTAGGTCAGATAAAAACAGGGCGAACAGCAGGGGGGCTAGGACGCACCCCTGCCTTAAGCCGTTCCCAATAGGAATTCTCCCGGTCAGTCCTCCATCCGTGTCCAATATTATCTGTGCCCAATTTTCTGTATATAATGCTTGGATAAGGACCAGCAGGTCATCCTGTAGTTCATACCCTACTAGTGTTGACCACAGCTGTTCCCTGTCGACAAGATCAAAGGCTGCACGGAAGTCAACGAAACAGCAGAATAAATTACCCCTCTGATCAATTGACTTCCGTGCGATGGACCACAGAGCAAAAGAATGGTCAATCGTTGAGTGGCCTTCTTTAAACCCCCCTGTTCTGGGGGTATTATCTGTTTGTCTTCCACCCACTCCTTTAGTATCCCTAGGATTACCTTGGAAAAGACCTTTTCACCTATATCCAAAAGGTTTATTAAGCGGTAATTTTTGGGTGAGTTTGCATCGCCTTTTTTATGGATTGGCCTAACAATAGCCCCTTTCCAATTTGCAGGAAATTCACCTGTATTTAGGATCCCTAAAAACATATTTGAAAGGAACTCTGCCCACCATTCTATGTTTGTTTTTATTATGACAGCTGGCAGGTTGTCAGGGCCAGCCGCCCGTGTTAGGTTTAACCTAGATATTATCGTTCTAATTCGATCTGGGGAAAAGTGGGTTTTTAATTCTTCACTTATTCCTGGCCAAGCATTTACCATTATTCCCTCCTTCATTGGCCATTTCCCATAGATTTCCTCTAGGTAGGTCAGCCACTTGTCCTCTGGCACTGAGCACTGCATGGTCCCTTGTGCTTTTCCCGTACAGTCCTGTATTAACCTCCAAAAGCCTTTCACATTTTTATCTTCAATCACCACAAGTAAGTTATCCCAACATTTGTCCTTAAAACTCCTTTTTTTATCTCTGATAACTGTCTTGTATTTTAACTTCATTTTTCTGAGTTCTGTTACCACTTCCTCATTGTAGTTACCCCTGAGGCGTCTTTCTTGTTTCTTAATACCAGCCTTTAGTTTCCGGCATTCAGCATCAAACCAATGTTTGGTATTATTAGGGTGTAATGTTGCATTGTTTACTATTTTATGGTTTTTGCACTTTAACTTAAACCGGAGGCATTCCACCAATTGCCTTATTATACCCTCGTACCAGGCTATGCTCTCTTCTGGTACAAGGTTACCCAAATTCACTGTTAGCTGATATGCGCTTAGTTTCTGTATATATTCCTCGGTGATTCGTGTTGTTAACCGCTTGGGGTATTCTACATCTACTAATAGCACTTTTTGTCTTTGCGGGGGGCCATTTACCTGAAGTTCAACCTGCAGTGGATAGTGGTCGCTACCCTCCACCCCCAGAGTTTCAAACTGTTTGATAAGATGGAAATGCCAGGCCTGTATAAATACGTAATCTATGGGGCACAATTGTTGTCCTACCTTAAAGGTACGCTTCGCGGGCCTGTCTGCTTTCTTTCTACCGTTGGTACATACAAATCCCATAACCCCCAACAGTTGCCCAAGCTCATCATCTTTAGTTGAAGTCTCGCATCGGGGAAATTGCGCCTGCTCTATTTTATATGCATCCAACAAGTCCTTCAACCAAGAGTCCATTATTTTAGGATTCAATTTATGGTTGAAGTCTCCCAATATTATGAGCACATCCCTTGGATACCGGTTACACACCTCATCCAGGTCAGTTTTTAAGCGTTCCAAGTCTGCCTTATATTCATTTGCTTTCCCTTTTTGAATATATACATTTATAATGCATAGGCTTTCACCCCCCAACATATTGTTTATTGTTCGCACTCTATTGCCCAGTGCCCAGTTGCACTTTAGTTCCAGGGGTTCAATGTCCTTGGCAATCCTTGTAGAGATCAACGTCATCAAACCCCCTGAAGGTCTACCCAGCGTGTTCCTTTTAGCGGCTTTTGCATAATAAGTGAAGCCTACGGTAGCAGGGATTTTGCCACACAGCCAAGTTTCCTGGAGGCAAACGATATCGTTTTTCCTCAAGATATTTTTAAAATCCTCCTGTGCCACTATTCTATTGTACCCATTTATGTTCCAGGTCATTATGGATAGGCTGTGCGGCGATCCTACTTCCTAATCGATCTCACTCGTAAAACCATCTTCCTCACCACTCATGTATGCCAGCTCTCTGTATCTATTCCCAGCTAGTACATCTTCCATATCCCACCTTTGGTCATTAGGTCTTATCGTGATTTCTAGGGCGTCTTTAATACCTCTCCCCAGGTTGATCATTTTTATTTGTCTCTCGCCTAAAACTGCGTGATTTCTGAGGAATGAATTCCCTAACTTATCCGATAATACTTCCTTCCTTGTTAGTATTCTAATGCCTTCCCGTAGCATCTCGGTCTCTGCCTTTTCTATAGCATCCTTTATTAGGGCTGAGTGGAGTAAGACCTTAGTTATTTCCTCCCCCTTACTATTTACCATGAACCCCACTTCTTTTAGATCACCAGTGCTAACATATCTTAGGCTGGGGCATTTTCCAAATGATGATAGTAGCTGGGAGCGATTCAAGGGGTTTAATTTCTTGATTCTTTTCCCCCCTTTCACCTGTCCTATTGGCTCTACAAATATCCAAGTGTCAGTGGGTGGTACTATCTGCTGATGTTGGCAGTTCCCTCCTAACGTTACTCCCCTTGAATGCCTACCAGCTTCTTCTCCTCCCCCTTTTTTGGGCCCCTTCCAATTACTTGGGTGGGGTCCCTACGCACCTGGGGACATCTCCCTCTCCCAACTCTTCTCTTGCGCTCTTTTTTACCCCTGGGCGATTTCTCCTGGTAACCTTTTTGTTCTCTCCCATATCCTTCTTCGTTATCCCCCTGAATTGTTCCTCAGGTCTGCTGCTACTTGCACCTTTCTCTACGAAATTAAATTTTTTGGTTCCTTGCCTTGCTACCTTATCTATTGTCTTATATACCGGCGTTGCCCCCCCCTATGATCCTGGAACTTTTTGGGTAGCAAATGGGTCGGGCCTTAATCCTTTTCCATTAGGCCTTCTATACCTCTCATCCCCATACCTCTTTATAAGCATGGGGCGGTAGGATACATATTCTATGGGTGCATTCTCTGGGGGACCAGTCTCCTCTTCCACTTCTTCCCCCCTGGCCCCTTTATTTTCCTCCTGGGTTTCTACGGGTCTTACAACTGAGGGCATCAAGTTTTTAATCTGTGCTAATTCCCCATTTATGCCCTTAAATTGATCACCATGTCTTTTTAGAATGTCATTATTTAGAACTGTAACCTCTAAAATGCCCTGCAGAGTCTTCTGGAGCATTAGCATAACTTCGAGCATGGATTGGCCGGTAGAACCCGTCACCTCCAGGCTACGTAAAGATATGCCAGATACATCTGATCCAACTATTTTTGGCGACCCAGGACTTACATGACCCTTATGGCAGGGAGCCTCCCCAATAATGTTCCCTTCTCCCATGGAGTCAATACAGTCTACTCGTTCTTTGTTCACCATATCTGCTCCTAAGTCCTGGGTGAAAATCGACTGAAACATCATTGGCGAAGATGATAAACGTGGTTCCGTTGGTATCTCAGCGATGTTAAAGTCAGTCTGATTGAAGGCCTCCATGCTTGATGCAGCCGGATCCTCTGTATTTTGTGTTGTCTCAATTACTCTTGTCTCCTTTTCTGCTCTCTCTTTTCCTTTAAAATGTTTTCCAATAAAATCCTTAATGGTTTTTGATACCACCGACCCCCCTTTTGCGCCTGTTGACCTGGCAGATGTCGGCGCTGGCTGCGGAGCAATGTTTGAGGGGGGGTTGCTCTAATGGATATTGTTCTGCCAGCGGTTGGTGTTACCATCTCATTGTTTACGTCAACCAAGCCTTTAGGTGAGCCGGTCACGTCCGCTGTTCCTGATTTATTTGCTGTTTTTTTGCTATTTCTTAGCACTCTGCGTGGTTTAGTTTTCCCTAGGGCCATTGCTTTTACTGTGTCCTTACTTTGCGTTCTTCTTCTCAGCTTCCCACAAATTGCAAGAGGATTTCCTTCACCTTAGGACTTTCACCACTTATTTGTTGCACAGCAATCTCCACTCCAGGTATGCTTCCCCTAGTTATTTATTATTTGTTTATATATGTATATATAGAGGGAAAGAAAGATTATAATTTCTCCTACCTCTGTTTCTATGAGCCTGCACTCTTTCCTCCTCCTCCCCACTAGTACTCCAAGTATCTGTACCACCTGTACCCCCTCCACCCCACTCCACCTCCCAAGCCTGTCTGCCCCCTCCAAGTTGGAGCAGCTGCCGTCGGGGAGGGTAGCGAGGTGTAGTTGCGGTATGTGGCGGAGTGACTACTCTCTCTGGCGTTAGAAAAGCGTTTGTAAGGCAGTTTTACCAGGTATATAATAGAGCTCAATCCCACAAACGTGGGCTATTAGCACACTGTTAGTCTGCCGCTGCTGTAAATTAGCTTTTTATCGGGTGGGCATTTCCTTAGTTAGACGTTTTCAAAACGTTTTTTCAAAATGAGCAATTCACTGGCGCTTAAGTGATGCTTAAAATAGTACTTAAAAAATGCATTTGCGCCGATACTGCCGATAGTGCAGTTGGAGCTGACACCTCTCACCCGTGGGGCTGTAGGTCCTGTAGGTCTGAGCAGCTGTAGCTGTGGTCCGTAGCCTGGCCCCGTAGCCTGACTCCGGGCTCCACCGGGCTAAACAACTAGGTGATGCCGGGGGACACCGAGGCACTGGACGCTGGGGTAAGCCTCTTAACTGGGCTCCTCCTCCTCCTCCACGGCCCTCGGTCCTCGTCTCGATCCTCGCCTCAGTCCTCGCCTCCGCCTCTGCCCGTCCCCTGTCCCTCGAGCACCCCTCGAGCGTTTTGAGGGGGAGGCCCTTGAAGCCTTGGTTCATGGACGGGAACTTTCCCGGCAAGCTCAATCTGCAGGGTATGTCCGTTGACGGCTGGCGTTTTGCTCGGCGTTTTCCTCGGCGTTTTCCTCGGCTACTGTCTCGCTGTTACTGCAGCTCTCTGCTGCACTCTGCTGTCCAAAAGAATAACTGCAGTCCCTTCCCCGCAAACTTAGCTTACCACTGCCCGCCACTACCGTGGCATCCCTCACAGCAGTTTCCTCCGGCACTTGCACCGCCTCCTCCCCAGAAGTGTCCTCCTCCACCTGCGCGCTGGCCCCGGCACCAGATGTTCCACCTACAAAGTGCATTTAAGAATGTTAGATGTCATAGACATACACCACTCACTAGTATTTTGTCTAGGAATGAAGAAATGTGAATACAGAAACCAATCTAATAATTTGTGACTGTCTACTCTAAAGTAAAAATTTCCCTTTTTCCAGGGAAGGGTGTTGTCCTGCTGCACTTTTTGGCACAACTGATGAATGCTTGCTTTTTAACACGCTCCATTTTTCTCATAACAGACAGAAGCTTCACTTCTAAGAGCAAGAGCAAGATCAGATCATCATCACTAGGACAGAGTGACCAACGATTCAGCACCAAAAAGCAAAATTAAAGTTCAAACCAGGTGAGGGCTCAGCTCGCCCACAATAAATGTGTGAAATAAATCACTAAGCACTTTTCCATTTTAATCAACCTTTTATGTTTTATGACAAACTTGATTTTAATAAATGTTTTTACTTTTAATAAAGCTTTAAAACTTAAATAGACTCTGTGGTTTTTGGTCAAGAATGACTGAGCAAAACTTTTTGCAATTTGCAAGCATGAGTCCGTGCCTCTGACACTTCTGGACTCTGACTCCGTACTCTTGCCCTGCGTTGGATAATCATCATTGGAGATCAATCATCGATGAATTCGGGAGCTAAATGACTCTGCCACACTATCTAGTCAGTAAGGAGATTGGGGGTTCTTTAAAGTCTGTTATCACTGAGGTATGTGGAAAGTCTACCTGCGCCTATTATAATTGATAAACAATGCACTATTTAGTGTCCATAGTTCTGTTTGTGCAGATTTGTCCCTGCAACAGTAGTAGTATGGATTGTCCTCTGATCCAAACCAAAAGTAAAGTAGTATCTTATTCTTTCTTGGTGGTCATTCAAATTTTATTGTTGGGAATTGTCAAAACATAAACATTTAGAAGACTTGAAAAAACATTATGGACAATCCCAGAGGACTGCACTCAGTGCATAGAGCTATTGCTGACTAGAATGGGAGTTTCGTTTAACACCTTTTGCCAACTGTGCAATCTTAGTTAGCTACACAGACAGACTAATAAGAATAATCTAGTAATACCACAGGGAGTCATAGTAGAGGCAGGATAAGAATTTAGATACAGTCTACAAGAAGATCAAAGACGATTTAGAAAAAATCGAATGAGGAACGCTAGGGACAAATAGGTACTCTACATTAAAATGAAAACTTACCGGGGCCAGCAAAGGAGCCCTCGCCTGACCGATCCTGGCCTTCTACAGCAGCCGATACCACCTCCTCCTCTGTCCCCTTGCCCCTGGGGGGAGCTGATGTACAACATGAAAGAAAGAAAGACCCAAAAACATGGATGATTGTTGTCAACCAAATCAAACATTTCAAAAGAACAATAACAAAATATTTTCGCGAAATAGCAAATAGACAACTATTCCACGGGATATATTGACCTATCTCATGTGGTCTACTACGATATTAGTATTGCTTGATTTGCGGACCGTCAACCTGGAAAGTTATGTAACTCACTAAACAAACTACTAAAAAGGTTCGCCTAGGACTGGCAGGCAGCAGTCCGCAGCACGCGAAGTGACAAACAAACTCCATTGTGATTGCAGATCAGTGACAACACTAAAATGTTTCCTACTACATTAACCAGTCATTAAAATACTCAAACTACCAATCCACCACCACTATTTCTTCTTATTGCCAGGTGTACAAAGGAAGGACTGGACTTGAGTCTGTAGGGGCAGATTTACAAGCCCCTTGCGGCTCTTTTGCTCCATTGTTGCGTGACTTTTGTGACGCAGCGGCAGAACAAAAGAGGCGCCATGGTGTGGCGTATATTAACAACGTGGCGCATATGGGAGATGCATCACGTTGTAAAGCCCTGCGCCATCAGGGGGCATTCCGGCGCAAGGGAGGGCGTTCCTGCGCAGGAACGCATCCTAAAAGTGGCTGAGGGAAATCTACAAGATTTCAATCAGTCACTTTTAGGACATTGATGCGTCACTCAAACCCTGCGCCTGCTTGAAGCAGACGTACGGCTTGACGCAGCATTGGGGAGATAGGGCACCCCAGAGCATTGCTGGAGCTACGCCATCGTTGCGACGCAACTCCAGCAATGCGCCGCCTTTACGGCACAGATGCGTAATGCTTGGGTGACGTTTTGGGCCCATGGTGCGCCGCATTGTAAATACGGCACACCATGGGTGGTGGTGGCGTGGCGCACAATTACTGGCGCATCCCTGCTACTTTGCAGGGATGCGCCGGTAATTGCAAATCTGCCCCTTAGTGTCTAGCATTACGCTAGTTCTGTAAACTACACTCATACATAATTTCTCAGGCCAATGAAATGAACACAAAATCGAAAACAAATAAGCATAGTAGCAACGCTACTGAGAAGGAGAGCAGTGCACCTGAAATGCACCGAAGATTATTAAATATAATTTACCTACAATGTAATCGGCAGCATTATTGCTCTTGGTAAAAAACAAAAATTTGCAATATAATAACACACAGAGCAGGAGAAAACAGAGTAGTGATGAAATAGCTACTACTACTCCCCAAGCCCAGGGATCTCGACGCCGAGCAGGTCGAGCAGGTCGTGTTCCCGGTCCAGAAGATCCGTCCAACGGTGGGTGGCCTGGTTGTAGGTGTGCCGGACCCGAGAGTGTTCATACATGGCCCGGCACACCTTCTCCCACCGCTTCCGGTGCTTCCGGAGCCTGTAGCCGCTTGCGATCCTGCCGCCTGCCGCGATGGTCCTGGGGAGGCGGCGCTGAACATAGTACACTAGTGCGTCCACCTCCTCCACGCTAAAGATCTCCCGTGGCATCACTAGCTCCCTCCTCAAACAACCGCACGGGAGCCAGGCACGGGGTGCACGACCCTTCCCCTTCTCGGGCTGCTTCCCGGCTCCCTTTACCATGGTCTGGGCAGAAAGGAAGGTAAATAATAAATAAGAAATAGAATGGGGAAGAAGAAAAGAAAAGAGTTTAAAAAAGTAGTTTAAAATTAACCAAAAGTAGCAGAAAGCATAAAAATATAGAGCTAGAAAAATAGAGGGATAGATAATAAGTAAAATAGATTAAAAAAAACTTCAAACAAGCAAAGGATGGCAGAGATTGAGAGAGGATACAGAAAGGATGCCCAGAACCATAGCAATGAATGAAAAACAAGATGGCCGCATCCGTTCACGACCGCGAGGGGAAGTTTGCGCGAGATTTCCCCCGCAATCACACGTGAACTTGTACTAGCTAGCCGCACACTTTGCGAGATTACACATAGCACCCGGAAACAGAAATACGTCACGCAAACAAGATGGCCACGCCCATGTATGACCGCTAGGGTAACTTCCCGTCATTGCGCTACAAGCGGCTCGTGAAAACGCAAAAAACCACGCGAACTAACACGCCGCAAAAAACAAATCGCATATTCGTACGAATTCGTGGATTCCGAATTCGATTTTGCGCAAATTCGCACCCCGCGAATCACGCGAAATTGCAGAAAAACGATTTTTGCAAAACTGAAAGCACTCAGCAGGTGCAAAAGTTCAAGCTCATCATTAGTAACCATTCCCTGCAGTGCTTCCTGAGGGGCCCCTCCAGAGTTCACTTGCTTACTTACAACTATTCTAAGACCCTGCTCTGACCCTCACAGCAGGCTCAGAGAATAGCTACAAGTATGCCACAAAGGTCCTGTTAAAAAAAATTACACTGCAACAGAAAGCAATTACAGATAAGGAAGCAGGTGCCAGAATGGAAGTTCAAATTCAGTGACACATTAATCAGCCCCTAATTCATTCATGTCAGTTGAGGCAGGGCAGGTGTGCTAACAAATTTTTCAAAACTGAAAGCACTTAGCAGGTGCAAAAGTTCAAGCTCATCATTAATCAGGAAGCACTTACAACTAAGGAAGCAGGTGCCAGCTCAAATTCAGTGACACATTAATCAGCCCCAAATTAATTCATGTCAGTTGAGGCAGGGCAGGTGTGCTTACTGCTTTTCCCCCCATAATCTATAGTGATGAACCAGAGGGTGGCAGTGATGAACCAGAGGGTGGCATGGGTGAACCAGAGGGTGGCAGTGGTGAAACAGAGGGTGCTGTGATGAACCAGACGTAGAAACAACATGGTTGCGACCGTTGCGACCTGACAAGTAAGTTCGCATTTGCGAACTCGTAAAAAACCCTCGCGAACTGGCAGAAACCCTTGCGAACACACAAAAAAAATCCGCAATTTTGCGAAAGTTCGCGAATTTTGCGGATTGCGAATTCATAATTACGCAAATTCGCGAATTGCTTCGTTTTTTTACTTGTGGAATGGTGTTTGGAGATGCACATCACCTTTGTTTTTTTATGGTTGATAGTGAGTTGAACTGAAGTGATGTAGGCTCCAAGTTTGGAGATGAGTCGCTGCAGACCTAGTGGGGTGTGCTAGTAGGACTATATCGTCCACGTATTGAAGACTTGGAGTTGGAATTTTACCCAATCTTTGGGGGTCAGCTTGAACAAGTTGGAGGTACTATCTAGTTCTGTGGTATAAATGTTGAAGAGGCAGGGGGGCCAGTACACAACCCTGTTTTAGCCTGTTAGATGTTGCAATCTTACTAGTTACGCTGTGCCCATCTCCTTTCCTTATTTGGACCCATGTGTCCGAGTACAGGTTGATGATGGCCGCCAAAAGCTTAGTTGGTAGCCCTCAGCTTTGCATCTTAGCCCATAATTCGGCTCTTGATATCTTATCGAACGCAGCTTTGAGGTCTATGAAGCAATCGAACAAGGTGTTTGAAATTGGTATGGCTTTATTAGCTAAGAGCGTGACTGCAGAGATGTTTGTGAGGGTGCCCATCCCTGCCTGCCCTGAATCCAGTTTGAGTGGTAGGATTAAGGTTTGACTGGCGAACCCAATCCTCTAGGTCTATCAACAGGTTTGAAGCGTAAATGTTTGCCTCCACATCGATTAATGCTATAAGCCTGTAGTTGGTTGGGTCTGGGCGTGCGCCCGACTTGTAGATTGGGTTTAGGATACTACCTCGCCAGGAGTCGGGAAACGTACCGGACACCAGGGCGTGGGTGAAGAGAGGGGTCAGGAGACTGGACCAAAATGAAGGGTCGTGACGAAACAGGGCATTTGGTAAGCCTTTAGGTCCTGGTGCTCCCGCCGTTTTCAACTTGTTGATGGTTTTAAAGACTTGGTCTTGTGATATCTGCGGGGAGAGGTCGGATGTGTTTAGACTTGGGGTGTCATTAACTGGTCCAGCATTGATATCCCCTGTTAGTATTCCTTGAGTTGGAATGCCTGGGGATGGAATTTCATTATATAAATGTTCGATGTGGGCTCTCCAGGTGTCCTCCATTACATCCGAGTTGTGATGTCGGTGCCTTCCATTTATTAGTTGATGGTTTCCCAAAAGAGTTTTGAATCTCTTTGTTTGCTAGTATGGAGGAGTTTTGCCCAGGTTTGTTCATTGTACATTTTCTTGGCTCCCCTGATGTCCCGTTTTAAGTCTTTTTTTGTTCTGGATATCAGTAACAGAATTTCCTGGGAAGATTCTGGATTCCTGTTTCTTAACTGTCTTATATATTTATTCAAACACTGCTTTTGTTTCCGCAAGTTGTTGGTGAACCAAGGTGCTCCAGGTTGTCGTCCGGTTTTATAGCCTTTAGTCAGGGTTGGGGAAAACTATTGTAAATCTATAGGAGGCAAGCCTTGCCACAGTGAAAAAATGACTTTGGGAGATTTTCTTTTGCCAGGACATGTAAAACTTGAAATATACATGTCTTACGTTTTAGATACCAAACACCCTGCACTTTGTGCTGTTAGGGTCTACCTTAGGGGTCTTAGAACAAAAAAGAGTTGGGGACTGCGAGCTATTTAGAAAGGGAGTAGGTTCAGTACCCATGCTCCCAAAGAAAAACGTGGTATACACTGGGGGGTAGCTGTTCCCAAGGTTTCAAGGGTAGCAACCAGACTATGGTTGATAGCAGAGGAATAGTAAAGAGTGCTCAATCTCAAAAGATGTTGGGTTATAAATAGTGACTGGGGGAATCCCTCCTTTTGGATATAGTGCCCTCACACACCCTTACGAGTGTCATGTTTCATCATCTGGTGTTTCTCCTCTTGGGGGTGGCTCTGCTGTCCCCAACGGGCCCCACAATAGGGCTCTTTGTCGGAGATCTTTTAAGGAGACGCCGCAGTTGTGCATGTGGGTGTGTGGGCCTAGGGAGGTAAGTGCTTGTGTAAATTAAAATTACTAGACGGTACCTGGAAACAATGTTTATTTGGGGGTCTGAATGATAAGGTTAAAATAAATGTGGATACTGGAGCCCCTCTTAGGAACAAATATAGAGGGCGGATGTGTAACTGGCTGCTGCTCTCAGAATCAGTGCAAGAGTGAATTTACAAAAATACAAATTGGTCAACATGTTTCGCGCTTCTTATTGATCCATAGGTGCTTCGTCAGGACCTAGAAAGTAAGTGAAATGGAAGGAAAATGAACAGGGATCAGGGAAAGAAGGCCCTGTATACCTGTAGTACCTAGACTTTAAGGTGTATGTGCGTTCTCGCACTGATAGGAACTCTCAGTGCAGGTTCCTACCGTAGCCGCTTATTTAGGAAATCGTGCTTCGTCGGCACACACTCGGCGTGAGGCAGAGTTTAGTAGCTTGCCTCTTCCTGGTCATTAACCTACCCCTCCGTAGCGGTGCGCCGGAATCGAGACCTTAGGGGTAACATATAATTATTAAAAAGGATGGTTTAAGCCTGACAAAAGGTTTATTTCGCGAGGTGAAAATGGCAGTTTATAACTGCAAACACAGGCTGCGGAAAAAGGTCATAGAAACTTTATGTTGGCGGAATACCAACTTTCTAATAGTGCCATTTACAAAATACTAATTTAAACTCATACTTTAACTTTTAAGAGGATTTGAAGGTATGATTACAATGAGTGGAAATTGTATCTCACTATGTGTTGCCAAACTGAATTTAGCACTTATTAAATGCAATAAGTTAAAACAGTGTAAGTTTATAGGTGGAAATCCTTGCCATAGTGAAAAATTAATTTGGGAGTGTTTTTTGCCAGCACATTTAAAACATAAAATATACCTGTCCAACTTTTAAGATACCGTGCTATTAGGACCTATCTAGGGGTAACGCATAATTGTTAAAAAGGAAGGTTTAGTCCTGACAAAAGGTTTATTTTGTGATGTCAAAATGGCAGTTTAAAACTGCATACACAGGACAGGTTGTGAGGGCAGGCCTTAGACATGTTTTGCAATTCTACTCTAGTGGGTTTCATAATGAGTGTTGCCGCCTGACTTGTAGCATTTACAGGCCGTAGGCTCACATAGTACCATATACTATGTAAGTATAAGTAAATTAAATGTGACAATAAATGTATGCCATGTTTAACATGTTTGGACAGGAGAACACAAGCACTTTACCACTAGATGGTAGGAGTACATTTTGCATAGTCTTAAAGCCACCATAAACTGGTCCTGCAAAATAGGGTAATGAGGACAAAAATCTAGGGGAATGTCACTGAAAAGGTTGTCATTTTTAACACTACCTCTGTCCACTCTCTCTCTCACTCTTTATCTCTATATCTCTTTCTCTCTGTGCATGTCTACCTATGTCACACTGTCCTCCTCCCTCTACCCAGATTTCTACTTCAAAGATTCTACTTTAGTATAAAAACATGCTTCTGCTAAACAATCATGCTGGTAAAACGTCTAACGCAGTGCAATGAGTTTTGTTAGATAGTCTATACTTTTCAATTAAGAAAGGTAGGAGAATATGATAGAAAGCCATTGTTACTATCATGAGTATGCCATTTCACTTGATCTATTTACAGTAGTAACAATGGGTAAAGCTAAGGCAACTATTTATATGTAAAATGTAACTCCATCACTAAGGATATCAAAGAACCTGGCATGCTGTTACCAGCAGGGCACTGTCCCATCACCACAGAACGGGGCCTATTCAGAAAAAGACACTTTAAAATTAAGGCAGAGATTTCCATCTCTGCCTAAATGCAATATTATGTTTGTTTTCCTATTCACAAACACTCCCAGTAGCATGCCTGGAAGTAAAGGTCTTTGGGCCTGATTTAGATCTTGGTGGACAGGTTACTCTATCACAGCGGTGACAGATATCCCGTCAGCCAAAATATGAACACCATTAAATCCTGTGGGATTTATATTTT
Organism: Lissotriton helveticus; assembly: GCF_964261635.1. NCBI lineage: Eukaryota > Metazoa > Chordata > Amphibia > Caudata > Salamandridae > Lissotriton > Lissotriton helveticus. Next base: position 271,271,902 of record NC_136068.1, read on the forward strand.
GGCAGAAGGGATATCCGTCACCATTGTGACCATTTGGCCTGGAGAGAGCTTAGGACGTCCTGGAAAACAATTAATAATATGAAATTAAATATCCGTTGAGGGGCTCTCACCCCATAGTTAACGGTGATATTCAACAAGCGGCTCCCAACTATGTTGCCTGGATTGGCACACTGCTGTCACCCAGTTAATCACACTAATTGCAGCACACCGCTTATCACAAATAATATTTTTTTCTCTCTAGAGAAGCATTAAACAATCCAAAGGTTTCCTGCACTCGGGTGGAACACAACGCGGAAGGGAGAGACGTGAATGAGCAGGCGGCGGCAAGATATAAAGTTGGGATTTAGATTGGCGAGATTGAGATGAGGCGATTGTAGCCCTAAATTGGGATTGGAATTTGTGGCATCGGGATACAGCTATTTTGCTGCACATCCTGCTTTGTAAACGCAGAATGAATGCAGATGCATTTATATATTTTATGACCCCTTAATGAAGCAAGGACATTGGATAAGAAGTTGTTTCCAGATAGGAGGTACTGAAGTGACACAAAGTCAAGCCCTGAGGAAGCCGATGGGTTATGTTTAACCACGGCGAAATGCATTGGCATGGGATTGGAGTTGGAAATAATTAAAAAAGAGGAAAACTTCAAGAGCCTTTGGATTGTTTAATGCTTCTCTAGAGAGAAAAAAATATTATTTGTGATAAGCGGTGTGCTGCAATTCGTGTGATTGTCAAGTGTGCCTAATCTTCGGATTACGCATAGAGAAGTGGGGTGTTCTCTTCTCCCATGTTATTGCAAGCACCCAATTGTATTGTGTCTAAGAAACGAGATATTCAAGTGTATTTCTACATGAGTACTACAAATCTCCTTTAACACCCAACGTTTAAGGTTGTCACCCAGTTAGCTCTCCTATAAACGAGGACAAATCACATGTCCGCGTCCGTGGCACCATGGTACTCCCAGGAACTTAGAGAGTTTAAGCAGAGTGAAGGTGTCAGGACCAACTCTGTAGACTCAACTACAGCCTGGAAGAATATAAGACACAAATAGGTGCAGTCAAAACTATATTCTTTACAGGACAAATTAATACAGCCAATAACTCCAATAAGGAGCTTTTTAATATGCTGAAATCGCTGTCCAATTTCTGTAATAAACCTATTGTTACCCCCTGACCAACTATTGTGTAACAAAATAGCTGTTTTTTTGCTCTACAGTGAATAATATATTCTCAGAGTTTACCGCATTATCAAACAATGCAGAGACTCCAGTAATGAAGGAGACATTTGAGGAAACCAGGTCCTCCAGCACTGAACAGGGCCCTCCTATCTTAACCTCCTTTACACCTCTTACAGAAGAGAACATAGCAATATTAATAGAAACCTCCAAATGGGTTGCTACTTCGGATCCCGGCCCTCCACATGCCCTTCATTCTGTGTCAAAGACAATCTCAGCCCATCCCACCATTCTCTTGAATATGATTTTAATCTCTGGTTATTTTCCATCAATGTTCGAAAAAGCTTCCATTCTGCCACTTTTAAAAAAACCCTCATTGGATCCCCTCGAGATAAAGAATTACAGGCCAATTGCTCACCTTCCACTACCAGCTAAGATTCTAGAAAAGGCCATGAATAAAGAGACCATGACCTTTCTTGAAACCACCAACCTCCTTGATCCATCACAACATGAGTTTAGATCCGACAGAACAGGTTCTGCCTTAGCAGCTGCCACAGAAGAAATTAGAGCTATTGTAGACAATGGTGGTAAGGTGGCCTTGGTTCTGCTTAATCTTTCAGCTGCATTCATTACGGTTGACCACTCTTTTGGTCAACCGTTTCGAAAGTTTCATCATCAAGGGTCCAACACTAAAACAGATCAGCTCCTTTTTGTCCAACAGAGAACCAGTGGTCGTTTTGAGGATTTTACGTCAGACTCTTTTACACTTCCTTGCAGGATCCTTCAGGGATCCTCACTAAGTTCCTCCCATTTTAATGTGTATGTTACCCCTCAGATCAAACGTATCCAACCATGTGGCTTTTCAGTATTCTCTTATGCTGACAACACTCAGATAGTAGTGTCAGTCATTTCAAAACGAGGAAAAGTAGCCAAACAATTTAAGATCGGCATGGGTAACATCCCTGATTGGATGCAGAACTATTGTTTGAAACTGTTTTTTGAAAAGACTGAAGTATTACTCTTTGGCAATAACACCTCTTTCTGGAATACCATCTGGTGACCCCTTAATCTGTGGTCACTCCGACCCCCAGTCCAAAAAGTAAAGAACTTAGGGGTTATTTTAGACTCCAAGTTAGCATTTACAGACTATATTAAGTAGGTAACTTCATCCTGTTTTCTTACTTTGAAAATCCTGAAAACAATTCTTCCTTTTCTTCCAATAGAGTTGGGGAAAACAGTTATAATTGCTTTGGTCATTTCAAAACTAGACTATTACAATGCTCCCAAATTTGCCTACAAAATAAACTGCAGACCCTTCAAAACGCAGCAGCCCTGTGTGCTGATGAATCTCCCTAAATTCTCTCCAATCTTTCCAACCATTAGCAATCTGCATTAGTTACAAATCAGGGAGTGGTTCAAGTTTAGAGCCCTATGCTGGACTCACAAGTCCCTGCAAAATATAGACGCTCTCTTCTTTCAGAAGATCTTCAAATGCTATATACCTACACGTACCCTGCAGTCTAGTACAGCGAGACAGGTAGTCATCCCCAGAATAAAGAAGGCATATTGGGGAGGAAGAAGGTTCTCTTATTCCACTTGCAAATGGTGTAATGCGATGCCTGACCACCTCAAAGTGCAGCCAAACTTCCTAAAATTCAGAAATCAACTGAAAACCTGGCTTTTCCCCCCACTGCTTAATCGCTCCTTCTGCCACATTTTTCCTTAAGCTTAATGCCTGACACTGGTGCCAAGAAGCCGTTTAGCATGCACGCGCCTTATAGAATATTCACATTAATGGAGAGAGGAGTTGGCCTAATGTCTAGGGCAGTCAACCTTGAATCTGGGGAACTGGGCTAGAGTCTCGGCAATGGCGCTGAACATCCAGTGAATCTGGGCAAATTACTTAATCTCCCCGTGCCTAACAAAAAAATGAACGTGTCCTCCGGTAATGCAACTGGTGCGATGTAAAGCACTCTGATACCCGATTCGGGTCAAGTATGCACTATATAAAACTCTGTAAAAAAAAAGTCTGTCTAGATCTAAATTAGGCCCTCTATTTCCACTGTGGATAATTGTTTCGTTATAAAGCCTTCTGGCTAAATGGAAAAAAAAAGTTCTCCACCGTGCCAACATTTTTTCCTGTGGGGAACACTTTTCTCCTAGACCCCCAGACTACCTTGTCGTGAATCATTTCCCTTCCCATCCTTGAAGGAGAGTTTATTTGTCAAATTAACTCCGAGACCATTTGTAGAATGGGAGGGGTCAAACCACAGTTTGAGAATTTAAACAACTGTACATGTTTGTGGACATTCTCAAACATCCAAGGCAATCCAAGCTTAAAACAGCGAGGGGCATATTAGCAAGAAGTTGCGATATTTATTGCAAAACGCGTTTAGCGCGTTTATTTTTATCGCTGCCTATCGCTGGATATTTTGGCGGAGAAAACATGCAATTAGCAACGTTTATCTCCACTGTGCTAAAATATCCAGCGATAGCAGTGAAATGCCTGAATGTCGCTGAAAATCCAGTGATATTCACGCATTAACGCCATGGTGGACTTAGCCTGATAATCCACCTCCCATTGGGGAATACAGGTGTTAATTATTAGCGATAATCGCGCTTAGCGCATCTTTTATTAACAGTTTGAGTACGACTACTTTGCTTATCATTAGCGATAAATATCGCCGACATGCAAATCGGGCCCCAAACCGGCTGCTATCGCCTGAAAGCTGTCGCTAACTGCTGTTAGGGACAGCTTGCTGATAGGGCGATAGAAATATCGCTGCTTTAGCGGCAAAAAGTGCCGCTAAAGCGGCGATACTGCCCTTGCTAATATACCCTGAGTTCCCACCCTTTTGTGAGATATATTATTGCTGATTTCTCTACACTCGTGGTAAAGAAATCTGTAGTAGTGAATGAATCGACATTTGTGCACGGCATCCCTTTGTGAATTTATGTCAGGCGTAAATAAGGTATTTTTTATCGCAATCTTATATTACAGCCAAAAATACGTTATATCTAGTTAGCAAACAAGATTTCCGTGCAAGCTTAGATCATAAATATTCGCAATTTGACCATAAGTTCCTTAATACAATGCACATACGTTATGAAAACATATCAGTAAACCACACTCCACATCTTAAAGGTGTTAAAATTATATCCTAGAGACAATTATGCTTAAATATGCTGAACATTGATGACAAAGGCAGCTTTTTAATCTGAGGTAAAAGTCCTTTTCCAGTGAAACCTTATATGAAGAAAGAACCTCATGTTTTAATAATATTGCAATGAAAACTCTTTTTGTAACTTTTGGGTATTTGCCTTTCACTAGAAATGTAAATATGCGAATACGCCCTTAAGCCATATCCTGCCAATCTACAAGAAAAGTAAATGAGCATTCTGCACAAGGACTTTAATTACATAATCAAATATGAGTGTAATGTAAAATGGGCTTCCAGTACTCCTCATCAATACATTTTCTAGACTCAGGAGCTTGTTCGATAATTTTCTTAATTTAATAGTAGCTCCATTTGTGGTATTTCAAAACCATTGCAGATTTTCATTCAAACATTTCTTTAATGATTTGCCCGCTCTGAACTTTCGATGTTACGACTGCAAATGATAGGAACATCTTGGCAAATCTTACTTCAGGTTAAAAGCATGTATGAAACAATACTTCAATTATTATTATTATTATTAGTAGTAGTAGTATTATTATTATTAATATCACTTGTGGTGTTGGAAACCTAATGCTACCAGGACCACTCCTTGCCATTGTTACGGCTACCAATACTACTATTACTAATAATAATAAAAATAATACTAATTATTATTGGTATTATTATATTTGGTAGTAGTAGTACCATCAGCAGTAGTAGTGGTAGTAGTAAAGTGTGGTTTGTGACATTCACCAAGAAGGTGATCTCTTGGCTGTGAGCCCAGGAAGAAGAAGAAACAGGTTCAGGACCATGGGATGACATACTTACTGCTGCAATAGGTTCTTGTGATTAGGTATGTCTTTACAAATGTTTTGTGCTCTGGAAGAAGGAAGTTCCAAATGCTGAAGCCAACAAATCCCAAAAAATGTCTTTGAGAGCACGACCTGCAGAAAGAACAGAAATGTGACGTTGAAAACAAGAGCAGATGGTTCTAACAGGCCTCTAGTTGTGAAAGCTGGCCACCAAGAACCACCCTTGTTAGTAGAAGGAGCAATGAGTCATGCAAAGCACATTACATTGTATGTGCTTGGGTGATGGCCATAAGTGAAAAGTGAATGGGGCTTATGTATAGTGGTCACATCTCTTGAGAGTAGGTGTGCCACAGCGTTTTGAGGTTTGGCATGTGTTAAGGAAGGTAGAGAGACCAGTGTAATTGTTGTTGCTATAGTCACATTTTGATTACATAAACTTGTTTATAACAATCACTTTGTACAAAAATTTCCAGGTATGGGAGAATCATTTTGAAGGAGTGAAAGTGATTGATCTGCGATCTATTGGCTGATGCACCTGGGATACCATTGTAAGGTTGGTTTAGCCCCTTCACTGCATTCGTCGGCCAACGGCCATCGCAAGCACTACCTCCATAGTGCTGCGCACGTCTGTTGACCAATGCAGCCCGCCCACTCCGCTAAACGGCCTCACCGCAGCGGAATTGCCGCCGCGGTTAAGCGGTTAAAGGTGGGAATTTAGGGCCTGATTACGACTTCACTTGGTCCTTGGTAGTAGCAGCGTGAAACTTTGAAGCAGGTGAGACTACAACGCAATGCACAATGCACTGGACCACCTGGATTTGGGCGATCCCACGGAGAGCCTGATGGCCGGAGATTCTTTAAATTTGGTGAACGTTTTTACCTGCAGTTTGCAGGGGACTAGTGCCACTAGTCAGGGCAGACTGAGGGTGCTTCTTGTTTCTACAAGGCTCCCTCTCTTCAGGATGTCAAGTTTTGGCCAAAGACAAGGGTTGTTCACGCAGTTCCAAGTCTGATGCCTCAGGGACAAAGTATCTCTCTTTTATTTGGGCTGGTGGGCAAAGTCCTGTTGTCAGCAACATGTATCTCCTCTTGGTCCTTCTTGAAGTAAGTTGTTCAAATCGAAATGTATGGTGTCAGAGGGGTCTCTAAATCCTAGATTTAGGGGAGTGAGGTGTGTCAGAGCTAGTAGCCAATGGACAGCTAGTCCCTGCAGCTAGTCCACCCTTGAGATGTCCACATCTGGTGGTGTAGGTCGCCTTTTCTACTCAGACCTCACTATTTCTGCCTCCTAAAAATAGTACAATTCAATTTTCGGTGTACAGACCAGGCTGCCAACCCTAGAGGCGTGTCCAGCCTTCCTGGGCATGTACACCTCCTGCATAGCTAATTTAATGCCTTGCCCAGGTGCAATCATGCCTGACGTGAGTCCCTTGCTCACTTTGCCACTGGATTCAAGCAAGCCGGGCTGAAGACGGCTGAAATGCCAGAAACCAGTCCTCGGAAGCTTGTTTCCGGTCCAGGGAAGGCATGGCATGGCAGTTCGGGCTGGACTGTTTCCATGAGGACAGGGTCAGACTGATTTGCATATGGCCATGTCTGAACTGGGGTGGCAGAGTGGGCTAAAGAACGGTGATGGATTAAACCCAGATCTGTTGACTGGGTGTGAGTGTTTTATTGGTTCAGAGGCTCCGTCCATCACCAGCCCCTTTTGTACCACTTTGTTCGCCATAAGTTGGCAGGGTATGCTCAGACGTGAGTCCCTTGCTCACTTTGCCACTGGATTCAAGCAAGCTGGGCTGAAGACGGCTGAAATGCCAGAAACCGGTCCTCGGAAGCTTGTTTCGGGTCCAGGGAAGGCATGGCTTGGCAGTTCGGGCTGGACTGTTCCCATGAGGCACAGGGTCAGACTGATTTGCATATGGCCATGTCTGAACTGGGGTGGCAGAGTGGGATAAAGAATGGTGATGGATTAAACCTGGATCTGTTGACTGGGTGTGAGTATTGGATTGGTTCAGAGGCTCCGTCCATCACCACCCGCTTTTGAGGCAAAGGGAGGGCTGTTTCCTCCTGAAGGGGACATCCCACATGCATATCAGAGATGGTGTAGCCTTTGAAGCTCACCGCCCTGATGTGCCAATTCACTAGCCATCTGGAGAGGAGAGAAGTATGACCTCCTTCTTGACCAGCCTTTGTCTCTGACTCCTGGGAGTTATCACACTGCCTAGCAGGAGGTCAGAATATTTTCATGGATACAGTAGGTGTGGGAAAGCACAGGATAGTCAACCAGAACGCAGTAAAGCTGGAGGCAACCAGGGGATAGCCTCTAAAGTTCCCTCTGTATACATGTCAGGTCACCCAGGGCATGGGAATTGTGTCAGGGGTGAGAAGGCATATTTTCGATAACAAACATGACCATAATGGAGCTGCCAATCTTGATGGTACCCGGTTGACAGCCCATGTTATCCTATATATCGCTAACACATTTAGTGGTTTCCAATTGGAGGATGCCACTATGGGGACATATAGGCCTACACTTACATGTCCAGATCTTAATTATAATTCATCCTGCCTCCTGGGCTGAGGAGGCCTTCCTTAGGGGTACCTTACATACATTAAAGACAGTGTATGTGACTGTGCTACCCAGGGTCAGGGCACAGTCGAGTCGAGCAGTTTGCACTGCTATTGCAGTTTGGAATGGCAGGCCTGTTGTCAGTAGGTTGCATGTGCCGCCAGGGTGGCACAAATTGTGTTGCAGCCCTGAGAACCCCTTTATCACCAATTCCTTGGGTACCCCTGGTACGTATACTAGGGTAAAACTTTTGCCAATTTGGGATTACCAAGTCAAACATAACAGTTTTAGGAGAGAGCACAGCCCTGGGTTCTGGGCAGCAGACTGCAGTGCACTATCAGAGTGATAACCATCAACATTTGGATCAAAAAGTGGGGGTTACCATGCAAAAAGGGACACTTTCCTACACATATAATACTTTCTGAAAGTTGGTGGGTCAGTAGGTTAACTAATGAACACTCCAGTACTATAGCAGACATCTGCCACAAAGCACATCAATTAACTCTATAGTAGGCCTCAAGTGAGTTTCTATTTAACCCCAAATACAATGGAACTATAATAGGGAGCCTTAGATATTGCTTTCTTTAACATTAAAAATTCCAAATTGATGGTTCTAGTTTTATTTGCTAATTGGCTTGGAAAATACCCACGAGGGTGATTGGATAGTTTAAGACTGTTAGAGGTATATTTACAAGGGGATAGCGCCATCAGAATGTCACTTTTAGCAGTGTTCTGGTGGCGCTATGCCAATCAATCATGCCCTTCTCCATATTTAAACAGTGGTGCTATGCCACTTTGTGTGGCTTAATGCTGCCTTGTAAATACAGCCCCTTTACATGCATCACTTTGTATGAAAGGGGCATGCAATGGGTGTTGCTGTGGCTTTTCCACTGCAACACCCATTGCTTTTTGACAATGCCCCAGATTTACAAGAATGTGTAAATCTGAGGCAACACCAAATACTAATGCCATGCAACGAGGAGAAATACTTTTATTTATCCTCGGTTTTGCTTTTTCTATGTGTGCTTCATTCTGCACATAAACATTCAATAAATAATGAAGATTTGCTAATTCTATGTGTGCTGCAGAATGCACACAGATAGAAGTAACAAATCGTTATTAGTGATTGTTTATGTGCAGAAAGGGACACCTTCCTGCATATAATCAATCATTCCATGCACCCTTGCACTATGATGTAAGGGTGACTGCATTGGCGCTAAGCAGATATTTTTAGCCAGCACTAGGGGAAAACTGGGGTACACCATATTATTGTAAATACGGCACATCCCTGAACTTTGGAAATGGTGGAGCACGGTGCTGCCAAATTTGGCTCAGCTCTGCGCTCCACCATTTCCTTGTAAATATGCCCTGTAGGTTGAATACTGGCTGAACCAAATGGTGCAAAGGTCTTGGAAATAAAGTACTTTATAAATAATATTTATGAAAGGAAAGTGCTTTGTTTCAGCATCCTTCCAGTGTCAATTCAAGGTTTGCCATTAGAAGACAGAAGATGGATCTTGTTTCATGAGAATGACGTCCAGGGCAGAAATTATTATTTGGTTATCTTTCTTATGTGGAAAGATTCACTTTTTTCATGATTGTCAGTTACCAGGAGTACTCCAGTAGCCAATGTCATGGACGGAATGTATGACATTACAAAGTAAGCATTTACAATGCATTCCTTTACAACATGGTTTTTACATTACAGCTACCTTTATAACGCATGATTTTACAAAGCATGCCATCACAACGCATTTTTAGAAACTGCATATACAATGCAGTACAGTACAACGCATACCATTTCAATGCATGCTACTTTTAGGCCAAAAGTAGGGTAAGTGTTGAATAGTGTAGGGATAAAAAATACTATTCCCACTCTAGTGAGTGCAACGGTATAAAGCAGGAATATCGACGGGATAATATCGACTAGCATAAATATCGAGGTAAGAATATCGACTGTAAAAAATATCGTTGTAGTAAATATCGTTGTTGTAAATATCGTTTTTGTAGAATGACAAAAATATCGTCAAAATAAAATATCGTTGAATAGAATATCGTTTAGAGAAATATCGTTGAATATAATATCGACAAAATAATTGAATGTGTAATATAAGTGTAGAAAAATTTGTTTTATGTTTAAATATTATTAATTAAATGTTTATTTTTATTATTATAGGGATAAAAATGTAATTTTTTTTTAATATTAGTAAATATTTTAGGAGCGGGTTATTGGTATTATAGGGGATAAGGGTGGGTAGTAATTTAAAAAAGTAGTGTAAATAATATGTATATAATGGTAAAAAATTAGAAAAATGTAAATTAAAATTTTTTTCAATGGCGAAATTTTAAATTTAATTTAAATTACTGAATTATTGATTTAATTGTTATTTTTTAAAGATTTAGTAGCGGGTTGTTGGTGATATAGGGGATAAGGGTGGGTAGTATATTAAAATATGTTTAATAACATTTAAATTAAATTAAAATAAATTATAAATTGAAATACAAAAATGTATTTAATTTATTTGAAATTGAATGTATTATATAATAATTTGGTAATTAAGTGTTATATTTTTTATATAGTGTTTAATAAAAAAATTCTATAAATAATACGAAATTAGAAATTTCAATATTTAAATTTCTAAATTGAAATATGAAATTTTAAATTTTTTATTTGAAATTTGAAATTTTACATTTATTTTTTACATTATATTATTATAAGTCAAGTGTGTAATATTTTATGTTTGTGTATTTGTTATAATATATGCTAAGAATGAGTCAAAATACAAATATACAAAGTTTGGGTTACATTTTTTAAAATTTTAAAACTTTTTTAAAATTGTTAAAAAATTTAGATTTTTGAAATTTTAAATTTTGGTTAAAAAATTTGGTATTATTATGTTCAAAATAAAATATTGTGTGATTGTAATTTAATAGTCTATTTTGTAGTATAATAGATAAGAGTGGTTATTAATATATATAGTGATGTTTATGTGTTATAATATCACAAATATTATTGTTTCCTGTCCAGCACTTTACCTGACTTATGTAGGATTGGAGTTAGAAAAAATCTTTTTATGGTTTCTTGTCCAGCACTTTACCTGACTTATGTAGGATTGGAGTTAAAATTGTGATTTATTTTTGCTTACTGTTAAGTATTTTCTATGTGTTATGTTTTATATTTTATATTTTATAAAAAAGTAAATTAAATTTTTTTATTTTTTTATATTTTACAATTATTATGATATATAATTTTGCTATATTTTTTTTTAATAATAAACAAATATGATTATTTTGTACATTTTTACATATATATCACAAGTGTCAACATTTATTAAGTACAATGGTAATATAGTTTTGGACACTTTTTTTATTCATACTTTTCAGTTGTTGATGCAAACATTTTCATATTTTTAATACACTTTTTTCAAATATTTGTTTACATTCTACATTGCAATTTTTATCATATATACATTGTTATATTACATTAATTACTATATTAAATTTTAAATTTTTAAATTAAAATTTAATATGTTAATTAATTTACATGTAATTGTATTTTTCTAAAGTATGTACATAAAATTGTGTTCAGTGTTATACATATAAAAAAATTTTACCATCAAAAACATATTTTTAATATACTATAATTATTTAATATATAATTATATTAAAAATATTATTGTATATTTTACATTAATCAAAAGGTTCTTTACAAACAATAATACATTTATTACAATACATGGAAAAAATAATGCTATTCATCTCTATTTTTGTTTAAATTATGGGGATTTAGTCCTATTTTAGTTTTTATTGTGCTGCCATTTTAATTTTTGAACTTCACTTTTTTGTCTATCTACATCGTTGTTTGGGTCAATTCAGAAAACGGAACCTCGCGGTTGGGAGCTGCTTCGTGTTGGTGAATGTAAGTTTATTTTACATTATTTTTAACTACATTTTAAGACATTATAGAGCTAGTTGTATTGTGTAAGTGTTGGTATGTGTTGTACTTTACAGTTTATGTGAAAAATATGTGTTATTTAAGGTCTTTATTGATAACGTACTTTGTAAGATATTTATTATGAAATTAAGGTTTATGTATTGTGTAAATGAATTAATTTAGGGGTTTTCCTATGTTTTATATGTTATGTTTAGGCTTAGTGGCTTTCGTATTTATTGTGGGTGAGTTTTGTTTGTATTTATTTACAGGTGTTCGTTTTGGTGAGCTGAGGGATTTTATCGCGTAATTTTGGTTAAATACAGCTAAATGTTTAACTACATTTCTTGATTTTTCGGGGTTTTGGAGCGTTTTTATCGTCATTATTTTTCTCGTTTTTTATGGTTCCGTTCACGAGAGGATTGCTACGTGGGACCCTTATAAAACAGTTGTTTTTTTCCATTTTGTGGGGATTTTTTTAAACCATGTGGATTTATTTATGTTCTATTCGTCTTGAAACCATCTTTTTGGAACACATTCTACAGCTGCACAACACTTAAGTTATTATTATATTTTAGATTGGGGTGGATTGAGCTATATTGTGCAATTTTGTTTAATGTCGTTTTATTATGTCTTGTAATAATAGATTACATTTATTTTTACATGACATAATGTAACTACATTAAATAAAAAGGTTTGTTTTATTTATTGTTTGAAATGTTTTTATGTGTTGCTTGTTAAAGGATAGATTTTGCTATTAGTTCTAAGTATTCAATACCTTCAATACTTGGGTACATTCTGACTTTTTGCTGTAGGTATTCGTACATATTTAATGTTTGTTTACTTAGTTTAGGGCCGATTTTAGATAGAGATTGCTCTATTCTTAGTTCTTGGTAGCTTTGCTCTTTTTTGATGCTTTGGATTAGTTTATGAAGTGTGGGTTGTGTTCTTCCTATTGTGGCTTGGAAGGCATTATGCCATCCTTCGACCGCGTTGTTGGTTTTGGCTTTCTGTGCCATAGTACTAGCATACACATTCCACCATGGAATTTGGAATTTAGGTTGTCTGTGGTGGCCCGAACGATGTAATCTTCCCACCCAGGTATCTTCAAAATAGTCTAAGAAGGGAGTTAATTTTGTCTCATTGGTGCGGTAGAAAGGGCTGTCAAGTAGTAAATTGTAATAGTTAGCAACTTCTGTTGTTGGTACAAATGCCAATGCTATAAACTTTTTAATCTGATAAGCAAAGTTACTGTTTGTTGAATATTCAATGCTTAAAGTAGATTTTTGTAAGTGCCTCCATATACTTTGGTTGTAGTGATAATAACACCCTTGTATTGATGTGTGAGGATATATTTTAAGTATAGCTTGAATCATGGCTATTTCAAAGTCTATTATTATTCTTTGTGGATAGTAATTATCAGTAAATTCTTTGATAGTTGTTAACATTTCTACGTAGGTAGCATTTGTTTTATTTGGCAGCAGTGTATAAATTAAAGGGATATTTGTTTCTTGGTACTCACCATGGATGGTGTAAAGTTGATAGAAAGGTTTGGGACATACTTTAAAAGTTCCGTCCATCATCCAGGTTTCACACGATTTTAGTTTTTGCAAATTGCTATTTGTTGCAAAAAGTAAAATTCTTTTATCATGACTGTGGTTATCATACATTAAGAATTTATCTTCATTGTGTGTAATAGTATATTCAGGATAAATTATAATGTCTTGAAAAGTTTTAGGTGCTGGTGGAGTTGGATCAGAAGCTCGTTTTGTTTTTGCAATTAATCTTTTCAAGTTGTGTATTGAAGGTAACTGTCCTTTGACATGTTCTGGCACCTTGCTTAAAACATTTTTCAAAATAGTGGTGCTTGTTTCTTGTGAGCCTGTACTAGCTTCTCTCAATGTCTCTAGTGCTTCTCTTACTTCGACTTCTGTTACATTGGGTGGGTGGTTATGCTCATGTACATTTACAACATTGTTATCAACAGTCTGTGCTCTACCATAGCATGCAGTTGAGTAATATTTACTACATTTCCAATAAGTTTTATTCCCTTTGATTCTTTCTTGGGTGTAGGTGTAACCCATGTAGCTCAGCATAATTTTCCCTTTTTGAGAAGTAATAAAAGTAGCTCCTGTTGCCATGTCTAAGGTAGATCTGTGAAGACATATATATTTTTTTTAGTAAAAGTGATAAACATTTCTTGACATGTGTACGTTAAAAGGAAAAACTGCAAAAACTTACTTCCAATGTTGTTTTCCTGCTAATTATATGTTTTCTGTTCTTATATGTAGATTTTCACTCTTTAATGTTCTGTAGTTGTGGTAAAGAATAATACAAAAAAATGATTTAGTTTTATAGTTGTTTGTTTTTACTTTCTGATTATTAATAGACACAGTGGGTATACTTACTTAATGTAGTAGAAGATGTTGTTAGTTTAGTTGTAGATTGGTAGATGAATTTTCTATAATCTGTAAAAGAAAGTTAAATTGTGTTATTTATTGTATTAGGATCTATTAGTAGGTAATAACATATCAAGTCTTTAGCAAGTTTACTTTGTGACTTTTTACATTTATTTTAAAGCTTTCTAAGTACACATGGATAAGGCAGTTCATAATTTCATTTAATTATTATCTTGTGGTAGTTGTCGATAGGATGTTGTAGTTATATTTAAACAAATAAAAAGACCATCTTTTTAGTTTAGGGAGTTTAGCTAGTTATCGACAGGTTTGTATGATAAATGAAATGGGACTTCACTTACTTGATTTTTAGTATGCTGTGTTGTAGTCGTTGTAGTAGGTGTGTATTCTCTTGTTTTCAGCAAAGTAACCGTTTTCATCCAAGTTTGGCCAAAAAATGGTAAATTACGTTAAGTCTGTAATTGTCTTTGTAGTAGTGAGTTAATTAATTGTTATATTTGATTGGTTCAATTACATATATTTTAAATTCATTGGCTGAGAACATTAGTTTGAATTTGAAAGCCGTTAATTTGTAAAGAGTTTGTAGCATCAATAATTGTTTTCGATTTTAATTACAAAATGTATTATATGTGTTTTATTTTAAATGTAAATATTTATTACAATGTTAAAATTAGTGAAATGTTATTTAAAGTAATCCGATAAGAGTGTATGATAGTGTTTGGTAATGTTTATATTGGTTTACCACCTTTACAACTTAACTTTTACAACGCATACCATTACAACGTAAGTATTTGTAAGTATATGATTATATTTAAAATGTAAAATGTTTGGGATTTTTTAAGGGGTATATTTAGGGTTCAGGGTCAGTTTAGCGTTTTTGGGTGAAGGGGTATTTTTAGGGTTCAGGGTTAGTTTTTATTTTTTGGGTAAAGGGGTATTTTTGGTGTTCAGGGTCAGTTTTTAGTTTTTGGGTAAAGGGGTATTTTTAGGGTTCAGGGTCAGTTTTCAGTTTTTGGGTAAAGGGGTATTTTTAGGCTTCAGGGTCAGTTTTCAGTTTTTGGGTAAAGGGGTATTTTTAGGGTTCAGGGTCAGTTTTCAGTTTTTGGGTAAAGGGCTATTTTTAGGCTTCAGGGTCAGTTTTCTGTTTTTGGGTAAAGGGGTATTTTTAGGGTTCAGGGTCAGTTGTCAGTTTTTGGGTAAAGGGGTATTTTTAGGCTTCAGGGTCAGTTTTATGTTTTTGGGTAAAGGGGTATTTTTAGTGTTCAGGGTCAGTTTTCAGTTTTTGGGTAAAGGGGTATTTTTAGGGTTCAGGGTCAGTTTTGGGTTTTTGGGTAAAGGGCTATTTTTAGGGTTCAGGGTCAGTTTTTAGTTTTTGGGTAAAGGGGTATTTTTAGTGTTCAGGGTCAGTTTTCAGTTTTTGGGTAAAGTGGTATTTTTAGGGTTCAGGGTCAGTTTTCAGTTTTTGGGTAAAGGGGTATTTTTAGGGTTCAGGGTCAGTTTTTAGTTTTTGGGTAAAGGGGTATTTTTAGGGTTCAGGGTCAGTTTTCAGTTTTTGGGTAAAGGGGTATTTTTAGGGTTCAGGGTCAGTTTTCAGTTTTTGGGTAAAGGGGTATTTTTAGGGTTCAGGGTCAGTTTTGAGTTTTTGGGGTACAGGGGTACAGGATAGAAAAAAATAAAATTATATATAAATTTAAAAAAAATTATATGAAATGATTTTATATTAAATTAATTTACAATTTATTTTTTTTAATTAATTTATATTAACAAAATTAATATATACTTACCAATACTTACGTTGTAATGGTATGCGATGTAAAGGTACCTGCGTTGTAAAAACATGCGTTGTAAATTCATGCGTTGTATTAGTATTTGTGTTGTAAAAATTTCGTTGCAAAGGTATGTGTTGTAAAAGTATGCGTTGTAACGTCATACATCCTTTATATTACTAATGTATCTTTTTATTATTATATATAAATAAAACATACATAGTGTATATACATATATGTTAGAAAAGCTTATTTTGATTTTTAATTATTATGAAAAAGTGAATAATAGAAAGGTAATGTGTATATAAGGTTATAAAGAAAATGACGATATTTTTTGTATATTAATATAAGTAGAAAGGTAGTCGATATTTGTGTAGTCGATATTAGTGTAGAAGGTAATGTTATTTTAAAGATAGTCGATAATGTAGTAGTCGATATTTATGTAGTCGATATAATTGTTAACGATATTAGAGTAGTCGATAAAAAAATATCGATATTTGTGTAATTTCTTGTTTAAGTATATGGTGACGATATTTTTGTAGACGATGTATTTGTGGCGATATTTTTGTAGGTCGATGTTTTAGTAATCAATATTTCATCATGGAACCAGTGCAACAGTAGGGTAAGTGTTGGATAGTGTAGGGGTAAAAATTACTATTCCCATGTACCCCAAAACCCATACCCACCCTAAAACTTTAAAAATCTCCATTACTTACCTGATAATGCAGTGTAATGGCATGCGTTGTAATAGTTTGTGTTGTAATAGTATGCGTTGCAATGGCATGAGTTGTAGTGACATGCATTGTAATGGCTGAGTTGTAATGGCATGCAATGTAAAGGCAGTCGCGTTGTAACAGCTGCGTTGTAAAGGTAGTGTGTTGTAATGACTGCGTTGTAATGTTATGTTATATCATGTTATTTAATTTTATAACACACGCAGGTACTCCGAAGAGTGTCCCGGCACAATCCAAGAGGGGTCACTGATTACCGCTAGACAAAAAGATAGTTTTAAAAAAAAAATCTTAAAGACCAGAGGATCTTGGGTATTGCGAAGCTCAAAAGGAAGGGCATTCCATGCCTGAGCCGCTTTCATGGCGAGCGAGCCACCACCCAGCCTGTGACAAATAAAGCAGGGAACTTGAGCCCGGAGCTGTGCTGATGAGCGCAATTGTCTCAGCGGGACATAAAAGTTGAAAGGCTTCAGCAAATAGGAGGCGCCCCAGCCATAAAGGGTGCAGTGGGCGATGACTAGGGATTTGAACTTCACCCGTACTGCCACGGGAAGTCAATGTAGTGAGCACAGGTGATGTCACACACTGCACCTAGTAGGAATTTCAAGGAGAAGCCTGGCAGCCGCATTTTGAACAAGCTGAAGCTTGTTCACTAAGTATCCCGGGATGCCAACATACGGTGCATTGGCATAGTCCAGGCGAGAAAGGATCAGCGCGTGAATGACTGTTTCTTTTGCAGGCTTAGGGAAAAGAGGGATCTTGGGTATTGCGAAGCTCAAAAGGAAGGGCATTCCATGCCTGAGCCGCTTTCATGGCGAGCGAGCCACCACCCAGCCTGTGACAAATAAAGCGGGGAACTTGAGCCCGGAGCTGTGCTGATGAGCGCAATTGTCTCAGCGGGACATAAAAGGGGAAAGGCTTCAGCAAATAGGAGGCGCCCCAGCCATAAAGGGTGCAGTGGGCGATGACTAGGGATTTGAACTTCACCCGTACTGCCACGGGAAGTCAATGCAGTGAGCACAGGTGATGTCACACACTGCACCTAGTAGGAATTTCAAGGAGAAGCCTGGCAGCCGCATTTTGAACAAGCTGAAGCTTGTTCACTAAGTATCCCGGGATGCCAACATACGGTGCATTGGCATAGTCCAGGCGAGAAAGGATCAGCGCGTGAATGACTGTTTCTTTTGCAGGCTTAGGGAGAAGAGGGAGAAATTTCCTTAAGGTTTTTAGGAGTACAAAGCACTTGCCTGCAAGCTTCTTAACCTGAGTAGAGAAGGATAGATTGTCCTCGAACCACACTCCCAGGTTCTTAGCGGAGTTCCCTTTAGATGTCGGTAAAGGGAACCCTGGAGGCCAGAGCCTGTCTCTTAAGCAGGGGGGGGAATTACCATAAAGGAGAATCTCCGACTTTGCTTCATTGCACTTAAGCTGTGCGGCGGCGAGCCACTTAAAGACAGAGGACAAGCACTGCTGAGCCGAAGAGACATAGTCAGCATCCTGCCCGCAGGTACAAAGAAGCTGGGTGTCATCCTCGTAGGCAATAACCTTAGCCCCCAGGTCCTCAGCCAAATAGACCAGAGGAGTAACATAGATGTTAAAGAGGAGGGGGCTAAGGGAGGACCCCTGCGGGACCCCAGTGGTAACCAGCTGAGGGGCTGACACGGCCGCTGCGGCCAGACCTGTTGCATCCGCCCTTCCAGGAAAGACCTAAGCCAGCCCCAGGCCGAACCCGAGACCCCAATCTCAGCGAGACAGTAGCAGTGAGTGTGACACTATATCAAACACCGCCGACAGGTTGAGCATAACTAAAGCCGCTCTCCCGCCGACATCCAGACACTCCTGAATGGCCTCTGGGATCTCAACCAGCGCTGACTCACTACTCTTGAAGGTCCGGAACCCTGTCTGGGCTGGGTGCAGTAGTGGATGTTTCCCTCCTGGACGTAACACATTAACAGTTGTTAATCACTGGCCCATGTCCTATCCATAATTACTTAACATAGCATAACATGTCACAGCTCAACATAGCACTAGAACAACACATGGACACCTGGAAGTGTTGCCATTGCCGATTTTGCACATAACATAACATGACATGAAATGACATAGCATAGTATGACAAATAACTTAGTTATTGAATCTATTTCAATGTCTTATTCAAATCTTAGACTGGACACGTTTCAGCCCGTGTTTTTATCACTGACTGACAGTTTTGTGCCAGGCATAAACTTCTAAATTCCTAGACCAAAACATCTTGTTTCAATATTTTATGAAATGCCCTTAACGTTTTCATGCTAGGCGCCATTAATACTTAGAATATATGGCCTTTGCAGCAAAGGGCAGTCTGTGCAACAACTGGAAGGTTTTGTTTCCAATAACGCAGCTGTGCATAGTGATATAAAATTCAAACATAAATAATGGTCAGAACATTTGAAACGCAGCGAGCAGAAAAAAGGAAGCGTTCTACATTTGGGCCCGCATTTATTTCCCGAAGTGCTAAGCGCACCGCTCAGATCTCACATCTCTTCTGACATGACTGATGGGATGGTCATTGGCGAACACGGCTCTCTTTTCTTGTACTATCAATGATACTGCGGTTCAAAGAGTTCAGCTATGATGGATGGCGTTCCGGCACATGCAGTACAGTAACTGTATTGATGTACACAATATAGAGTACACTTTGTTCGGCAATATCTTTAGAAAGTCTTGCCAGGCTCCGAGGAAAATTAGAATTCAATATGTGCTAACTGCCAAAGAGAGGTCCGGTTTCCCAAGTGAACAATTTTTCAAGGTCAGTCCGATATCAAACATACCTTTGTGTGGAGAGGGATGATTGAGACGAGCTGACGTGGCTCGTTCATAACGGCCGAGGTGCCTGACGTAGTCTCAGAGCTAAACGGTTTAATTCCGAGGCAAGATTCTGAATGCGCGCCACAGTGGATTGATTTGTATTTGTGTGTGAAAGTGAGTTCTCGGAGTGTACTGAATTATTTCTCACACACGGAAAATGACTGTACTGGTCTTTGTGGGGAAAGGAATTGTCTGCACTAATTCTTGAATAGGATCTAAGGGCCTCATTTATGAAAAGTGACGCATCGCTGCGTGAAAACAGCGATGCGTCACTTTTTACTGCGCCCTCCTTGCGACACCAATGATGCGTCATATTTACAGTATGACGGATCATGGTGCAAGGAGTTACAGATACGTCAGTATTTCTGACTTATCTGTAAGGGCAAAAGTGACGCATTGCTGGAGTGTGTCACAAAAGTGACGCAACTCCAGCAATGTGTCCTTTCACATGGGCAAGCCCCATGTGAAAGGGCCTGCGTCAGTCTTACGCCTGCTGTGAGGCAGGCGTAAGATTTTGACGCATTTGAGTCCTAGAAGTGGCGCAGTGAAATAGATTTCACTGCGTCACTTCTATGACCCTTTCTTGCGTCAGAACGCCCCCCCCTGCATACATTATACCTGGCGTAGGTATAATGTAGCGCAGGGGTTTACAAAGTGACGCATCTACCTAGATGCGTCACTTTGTAAATATGGTGCAACAAGGCACATTTTTTACACTGCTGGTGCGTCACAAAAAGTGACGCACCAGCGGCGTAAAACTGACGCAAGGTCTCATAAATGAGGCCCTAAGGGCCTAATTTAGGCTACTAGACAGCCCCCTGCTGGCCAGGTCAACAGAGGCCACACTCTCTAGGAAGAGACAGCCCGCCATATTTAGGGATGCCTGAAGTCTTGGGATATTCCAGAGCCTTTATTGAGGCACAGAGCAGTGCCATTTTTTGGCAAGTGGCACGCATCAGCACCCCACCCCCAACGATGCCCTCCTAAAAGTGTTTGTATAATGTTACTGTGAGAAAGGGGATGTTAGATGGGGTGAATGGTAGTCCACCACAGTAATTAATCCATGTTAAGTTCAGTAAAGGTTTCAGTGATTAAAACCTAAGTTCAACCCCTGGTGGCTAAGGCCCAGGCAGGCAGACTTAACTTAAGAAAATGTGTGAAGCATTTAGAAGTACTAATACAGATCCAGTTGAAAACATTACATAATAGAAATAGTAGTTCAATTTACCAAAATGAAGTAGGGAACCAAAACAACATAAAGTTCATTATGGGAACAGTCCAACAGTGCAATAACACGTTTAACATGGTCTGTGGTATCCCTATGTTTGATAAACCCGTGTTGAATATGAGAGACCAGACCGGCCATGACATCGTTTAATCTATTGGCAAGAATTTTAGAATATATCTTGCTATCTGCCGTGATGAGGGAGATGGGACGATATGAACCTAATTCCTTTGCATCCTTGTTTTTTTTTACAAAAACAACGATAATGGCAGTCGACCAAGAATCAGGAGGATAATCTTGGAATGCTACATTAAAATTTTTTAATAGTTCTGCCTTCAACAAATGTCTAAACGTCCGATAGAATTCGAGAGGGATCTGATCGGACCCCATAGCTTTGCCGGCAGCTAGACTCAAAATAGCCTCTTCGATCTCTTCCCAGCTTATTGGCCTAGCAAAGAAATCAATATCATCTGTACACAATGACAGTTGATTAGAGTTTGGAAGGTAGTTTATAGGGTTAAGAGTCTTATCGACTTCATTATTTTCGTCGTTATACAGCGCCTTATAAAAACCATGAAATACGTCTAGTATTCCTGCCTTATTTTCTTTAAGGACCCCGTTAATGTCTTTGATACATTGTATTTCGTTAAAAGAAGATTTTTGACGTAGGCGCTGCGCTAAGATTTTCCCCGTACGTTCGCTGAGTTCATAACGTTCTGTTTTATATTGTTTGAATTTTGCGGCTACTTCTTCAGCAAAATGTGTTCGGAGTCCTGAACGTTCAATAGTTAGTCGAATTTGTGCATCCTCTATACTGACATTGTTTTTACAGGCGGTAGATAAATCAAGCTCCGCCAGTCTAACCTTATTTAGCCTATCTTTGAAATCTTTTTGATTTTTTTTCTGCCTTCTGTAATTTGCAAAGCTAATAGTCTCCCCCCGTACAACGGATTTAAAAGAATCCCAAACTACCTGAGGAGAGGCAGAATCATTATTTATGGAAAAATATTCTTTAATGATTGTGACCATGAACTGGAGATACTCTTTGTCTAGTAATAAACTCCTCTGAAATGACCAAGATCTGTTGGGACTTTGACAATCGGTAGGGAATTGGATCTCGGCAATGATAGGATTATGATCTGAAATGACCTGTGGTAATATTTCGATAAGAATTTGCTCCAGAAAAACTGAAGATACAAAAAAATAATCTAGACGGACAAATTTTCGGTGGGGGGTAGAAAAAAAAGTGTAACCAGGATCATTATAGTAAAGCTTATTCCAGACATCAGTTAACCCGTTACATAATACCAAATCACTAAGTGCTTTATAGGCTTGAATCTTACGGCCCACATATCTTTTTCCTAGTTTAATATTCCAATCGGCTGGTATATGGATATTAAGGTCCCCACACATTATTATCGGTTGTGTCCAAGAGGATAACTCTGTGTTGATAAGATTGAATAATTCAGCGTCATCCAAATTGGGGCCATACAGACAACATAGAGTAAATCTACAACTCCCAATTTTTAATTCAGCGAGCCCCCATCTCCCCCATTTATCAGAGGATGTTTTAACGCACTTCCCTACTCCCTTTCGCATACAGATAGCAACGCCTCTCTTGATACCCATTTGTTTAGATGTAATCAAAACTTCTAACCCCAAATTATTCAGGAGAGAGCGTTTGTCCCATGAAATGTGAGTTTCCTGAACACATAACAGGTCAATATTCAGAGTTAGAAGCATGGTACGAAACATAGCAATCTTTTTTAAATCAAGCAAAGGAATCCCCAGTCGGAGTGATTTTACTCGATGCTGAAAAAGCGTTTGATAGAGTAGACTGGGGGTTCCTTTGGTCGGTGTTAGAATGGAAGGGCTTCCCATTACAATTCATTAAAGCTATACAGTCACTCTATTTTAATGCAAAAGGAGTAATAAGACTTGGCACTGACATTTCCAGATCATTCTCTATCACTAGGGGGACCAGACAAGGGTGCCCCTGTTCTCCACTTTTATTTGCACTTTATTTAGAGCCTTATTTGAACAGATTAATTACAGAACCTGGTATTCCTCCTGTCCGACTCCATGAAGTAGACCATAAAGTTTTAGCATACGCCGACGACGTGGCCATCGTAACTTCTGATTCTTCTATAGCTTTACCTAAAATAATTGAAGTTGCCAGCGAATTTGGCAAATTCTCTGGCTATAAGTTGAACATTTCCAAAACCCAAATTATACATTCTAAAACAGGTACGCCCCTTGATTTGCCAATTAATTCTACTGCTACATATCTCGGTGTAACTTTATCTCCCAAAATAGACGACATCGTTGGACTAAATCTGGACCCTTTACTTGTATCTACTAATAGGACTTTGGAAAGGATAAACAACTTACATTTATCCCTATTTGGACGGACCAATGTCATTAAGATGCTAATCTTTCCAAAGTTTCTTTATTTTTTTCGTACTATTCCTTTATTTTTTTCCATGTCTCTTTTTAATAAAATAGATAGGATGTTGTCCAGATTTTTATGGGGGTATCGTCGGTCAAG
Organism: Lissotriton helveticus; assembly: GCF_964261635.1. Taxonomy (NCBI): domain Eukaryota; kingdom Metazoa; phylum Chordata; class Amphibia; order Caudata; family Salamandridae; genus Lissotriton; species Lissotriton helveticus. The sequence continues at coordinate 271,295,080 of NC_136068.1, forward strand.
AAGATCTATTAAATGGTGTACACTCTCGCAAGGGCGTGCTGGGTTAGGATTTCCGAATTTTAGGCTATACTATTGGGCCATTACCCTTAAAACTATTAAAGTTTTACTATTTCATGACCATGTTAATGAAATTAGTAAGGCACCTTCTATCTTTGAAATGCTTATGGGTGATCATGTGCGTCAATTATTATTGATATTTATGGAGCCGAGCTATTATAAAAAAACAAAATTTAAGACTTTGCTTTCTGCTTTTTCGGCTTGGAAACAGATGAATAAAGTTTTGCGGATTATTCCTAAATATAATTTCTATACACCTATACGTTGTAACATTTCAACATCAGGGATTCCTCAAAGTATTCCTACTCCTGGATTTCGTTTGGGATCGATTCACTCAATTGGGCAATTGTATTCAGATGGGACCTTAATGTCCTTCTCTGAACTCCAAAACACATTTGGTCTTTTTAGACACGATTTTTTTAAGTTCCTACAAATCCGTAGCTTTTTGGATAGAAAAAATCTGCTTCATAGTGATGTAATGGAGCCTAATGAAGTTTTGGAGAGTGGTAGGAAGGATGCCCGTATTGGCACCATCTATCAGTTGATGATAAATAGGTTACACGATGACCTCGATCAACAAGCCCAGAAGTGGGAGAGGAAACTGTCTATTGAAGGGATCGATTTGGCAAGGGCATTTGAGATCAGTAACACAGTATTAATTAACAGCTCTCTTAAAAGTCAACATTATATGGCCTCCCTGGATCTGTACTACACACCTGCCAAATTTGTTAAATGGAAAGCTACGAAAGGCATCAATTGTAGTCGGTGTGGAATTTAGCAGCTGACTCATGCCATATGTTCTTTAGCTGTCCTAAACTTATTGTATATAAAAATAAGATAGAAAATTTTTTGACTAATTTGTTAAATGTCAACATCAAACTATGCCCTTCTGTCACTATCTTCGGTGTATACTTTCCACCCGAGAGTCTATCTGTTGATCAAGAGTATTTTCTTTTCATTGGAATGTCCATTTACCGCTTTTGTATAACCTCAAGATGGTTAGATGCTGACCCACCTTCATTTGAACAATGGCTAGGTAATTTGCTAGATACTTATCGAATGGACAATGCAGTTTACAAATTGAAAGGACGAAGAAAAAAGTCATTTGCTAGGAAGTTATGGCTTCCTATTGATAACTGGATTTAATTTAACCATGCTCATACCTTTAAAGAGACAGTATCTGAGTGTTATGTTTTGTTTTGAATTTTGTTATTGAAGTCTATCGTCTTATTACTGTCTTATATCTGTTATTGTTGTACCTTGTTCCATCTTTGTATTTTGTTCTGCCTCTGCCTTTGAAAAAAAAAAAAAAAAAAAAAAAAAGTTCATTATGGGAAACCGGGGTATGAATTATATTAGATTTTGAATACAAATTGTGCCAAAAAACGCAAAGCAGCAACTGTGGGCAACTGGTTGCAATACACTGGGGTCAAAGTTAAGAGTTAACCAGTGGCAGCTGGCATGTCCTGAGGGTGGTGGGTGGGGGGGACAAGAAAAAGAATATATATATATTTAAAAGAACTTACCTGCGAGAGCGACGGCCTCTTCAATATTCTCCTCTCCTCAAGGCAGGCAGGTTCCAAACTTCCAACCCAATCCTGACGCTGCTCTCACTAGCATGAGAGCAGCGCCAGGATTGGTGAGAGCGGCCTCTATCAGCGCTCAGAAGAGTTTGCTTACTCTAACCTAGCTGTTCTCTGGGGTAATTTTAGTGGGGCAACACTTCTCCACTCAAACGTAGGTGCAGCCCTGAAGTTAACGCTGATAGCAATGGATCACTGGTTGAAGAAAGAGACGAGGATCATCCTGGTGGAAAGATTACCTCCTATTCTTTTATGAAGAAAAAGTTGACAGCGATGAGTCGCTGTCAGGGTAAGCTGCAGTCTGGATCCAAAGTGGGGCTCAACAACAGTGGGTTGCTGAAGAGCGGGATCTCAGTGCGGTTGTCAATGAAGGTGGGAAAGTTCTGAGCTGGCCAAAGATTGTGCCGTGGAAGGCTGAAATGACAATTGAATGCTACTCTGTGCAGGTCCCAATGAAGCCATCACCCTTTGGAATTTTCTAGAAGTTGGATTTTCTTCAGCGGGCCAACCTAGCAAGTTGAGTCCAACTAGCGATTTGACAACGATGGCTGCAGCTTTGATAGAGTCCTTCTTCTTTCTTCCACCACTCCAGCCGCATTCAGAAGAGAGTGCCCAGGGGTGCCACATTTATACCTGGAATTAGCCTGTGAGCAAGATTTGTGCAGTGCAAAGTTGCCTACTCTTTACATGTCACAAATTATGAGAAAAAATGTAAACAGACACATGATAATGAATGTGCACATAGCACATGTTTCTTACGTGACATAATGATTAATAATAAAATTTCACTCGCGAGACTATTAAAGAGTGCCTTTACTATAGAACTTGAGAATTTACTCATAAAGTGTGTTTAACCATGTTAATTGAAATACTTAGCCTAGAAACCATCTTCAATTGGTTGACATGTATTCAAGATAAATGACTTAGAAAAAATCTTTTGGTGCAATGAAAGGAACCATCCTCTTCACATTATTGTGCTTTGTTGCTAATACATGACTTTTGGTTTCCAAACATCTGCTATATTGTATGTGTAAAATTTAGTGACTTAAATATTAGTTCTAAACCATATTTATATGTGTAGAATGTTGTTGCAAGTTACACGAGAAACCCCAAGCAATGCATTAATGTTCCATGGATGTACTTTCAAACATGGGGCCTGATTAGGATGGCGGTGAGAACACCACCGACAGCCCATCGGTGGCGGTCTCACCGTCATCCAAAACAAACAAATGATGGATGGAATGCTGAATAAATCATACATTCACCCCCAGTGAAGAGATCTGGGTTAAATCCATTGTTCTTTTGCTCACCATGCCACCCCAGTTTAGACTCAGATATATGCAAATCAGTTTTGACCCTGTGCATCATGGGAATAGTCCAGACTGAACTGCCAAGCCAGGTCCTCCCTGGACCAGAAACAAGCATCCTGGCACCGGTTTCTGGGTATTACCCTTCATCAGCCAGGCTAGATTGAATCCAGTGGCACAGTGAATAAGGGACCCACATCTGGGCAGACCCATCCCACTGGAGTCAAGCTATCCTGGCTGGTGACGGCTGAAAGCCCAAAACCGGTCCTAAGATGCTTGTTTCCAGTCCAGGGAGGACCTGGCCTGGCAGTTCGGACTGGACTGTTCCCATTGGGCGCGGGGTCAAGACTGATTTGCATATGGCTGGGTCCAAACTGGAATGGCATGGTGAGCAAAAAAACTATGGATTTGGGCCTAGATCTCTATACTGGGGTGAATGTATGACATTATTCTGGATTCTGTCCATCAATTGTTCTTTTTGCATTTGTCACCCCAAGTGGGACGGATATGCCCAGGCGTGGGTCCCGTGCTCTCCATGCCACTGGAGTCTAGCTATCCTGATTGATGAGGCCTGAAATCCCAAAACCAGTCCTAGGATGCTTGTTTCCAGTCCAGGGAGGACCTGGCCTGGCAGTATGGGTTGGACTGTTTCCATTGGGTGCAAGGTCAAGACTGATTTGCATATGGCTGTGTCCAAACTGGAATGGCATGGTGAGCAAAAAAACGATGTATTTCGATGTATTTAGGCCCAGATCTCTGTACTGGGGTGAATGTATGACATTGTTCCGCATTCTGTCCATCAATTGTTCTTTTTGCACTCCCCGCCATCCTAAGCAAGTTTCACGCCCACCATATTAGGATGATGAGTGGTTTGTTGGTGGTCAGAAAGATTGGCTACCCTGCATCCGACGGCTCCTTGAGCCTGCCGATGCGTCAGAGGGGAATCATATCCTACAACGGTGGTGGTGCCTACCAGATACCCCCATAGGGATTATTATGTGCCTTTCCGCCTGCCTTTTCATGGTGGGTTATCCGCCATGAAAAGGCAGGCTGAAAGGGACTTTGGGGGCCTGTAGCGGGCCCCCCTTACCCCCTGGACCTCAGACATGGGCCCTGGAGGGCACCATCCATGCTCCATGTAGCAGGCACCACATGGTGCTTGCCACGTAGCGCAGGGGTATGTGCAGTGATGCCTTTTTTTCTTGCGGCGTGTGCTGCAGCCAGCACCACCCACCACAATACAAAATATAGGCATTGCGATCGGCGTGATGGCGGTCGCATTGTAGTGCCTATGTGGGGACTGTCAACAGCCTGTCAGGCGGTCCTGTTTCCGATAGGTTGGTGGGTGGCAAAAGTCCGCCGCCATCCTATTCACCCCATAGTTCTCAGTTATACATATCATTGAATAATTTCATTATTCATTGTATGTTTGTGCATTATGATCTAAAAGTACCAAAGTAATTATATTTGTTTATGTTTAGTTATACACATGCACATTAAATGTGCACCATTGAAATAAATGTTTAAGTTCACATAATTCTGTAGGCCTGAATTTTGCAATGCTGTCTTTCATAAATTACTGTATTCTTGTTTCTGCTAATGTGGCTTTATTGCAGGTATTCACATGCATTGTTAGATTTGAAAAGATACATTTCTGTACTAGATAGTTGCACGATCAGAAAAGCAAACCTTGACGAAGTACACGAGAGCCCAGAGTGTTAATGAAAGGACTATTCGTTGTTTACCTGGGTTATGAGAAAAGATTTTCGTTCCCATGTCTAGTGTGAGACATCTAAGAAATAGTTGCAGTGCGCAACATGTGAACCCCATGGACAATGGACTTTCTATGATGGTGCGACTAAAGGGGTGTCACCTATGGACTTTGTGAATTATATTATACCATTCATCCATAAAGTCACCAGCTCTTGAATTAGTTCACGACAACTCGACAATTATATATACAGCTAGCAACACCACTAGTCAACCAGCCATGAGCAAGGAAGGTCGCAATGACTCTACATATGAAGAATCGAAACCCCTGACAAGGCACGCAAAAAAAGGCTACCGACAGGGCAAAAGACGCAAAGAAAGGTACATGTATGGAAATGTTGGGGACAGCATCCCCATGCTCTGTCACAGGCAACAGGGGAGCAGAAAGACAACAAAGGGAGAAGAAACAGCAACTAAAAACCTTTACCCAAAATTTGGGAAAAAGATAAAACAGACAAGTGGAAGTTGGAAGCTTAGAACCCCAGGAACCATCAGCGCAGGGCCCAAGTCAAGGGCAAACTAACCCACAAGGGAAATCTCAGCCAGACCAACACATCATCCAATTGGGTCCGAGTTTGCTAGCAGAATCTCATACCAAAGAATGCCCAAATAAGCAGGAAGAGCCTCACACCTTAAATCGACATATAACAGTGATAAACTGGGAACCAGAGGCCTCATTTATGAAAAGTGATGCATCGCTGCGTGAAAACAGTGATGCGTCACTTTTCACTGCGTCCTCCTTGTGACACCAATGATGCGTCATATTAACAGTATGACGCATCATGGTGCAAGGAGTTACAGATACGTCAGTATTTCTGACGTATCTGTATGGCGCAAAAGTGATGCATTGTTGGAGTGTAAACAAACAGGAGAGGGGAGGTAGAGTAGTTCAGAAGGATTCGTACTCCACAAGCTAATTCGAATAAACAAAAGGAATCCTCCTTGAAATGGCAGGGAAGTGTTCGCCACAGTGGTATGGGAGCACTTAGTGTTTCTTAAAATACCCCTCACACACCAAAAGGCCCCTTGGTGTCATGCTTCATCATAGGGGTCTTCGCACCCCTCTAACGGGATGCGGCGTGCTGCGACCTGCGACTATGCGGGACCACTTTTAGTTAATGACTATATGTGGTGCATGTGAGTGGGTATGTTTATTATGTGAGTGGTGGGGCTTTAGGTGAAGTAGTTAAAAAGTGCCTGGCTCGTGGGTGTAGTAGAAAAAATTTGTATTCATGGCCCCGGGCTGGTACTATTAAAAGAAGTGAAGTGCGAGGTGTGTATTGTCGTAATAACGGACAACACCTCATGTGTGCGTCGACATGTTTCGGAGGCAAAGCTCCTTCTTCAGGACAGGGGCACAACTTCCCCACCTTACTCATGTTTCACTAATGATTTACAGATGTATTAATGTGATTAACAAAAGTGAAGAAAAAACTATAAATATGTGCGGGTATATATGGGCTATTATGTGCCTACAGCGGTTCAACTCAAGTAAATGCAATGTGCATGACTTATGCAATTGTGCTTGCTTGCTTCATGAGCATTCAGAACGTCTGGGGGTAATTGCTACTGCGCAGTGAACTCGGGAGTAGTTCTCCTCGGTCTAGCCCCACACGCTGCTCCGCACATTATACCTGGCGTAGGTATAATGTAGCGCAGGGGTTTACAAAGTGACGCATCTAGGTAGATGCGTCACTTTGTAAATATGGTGCAACAAGGCACATTTTTTACGCTGCTGGTGCGTCACTAAAAGTGACGCACCGGCGGCGTAAAAGTGACGCATGGCCTCATAAATGAGGCCCCAGGACTCAGGGACCTCCAAAAGCAAACAGTGGAGGGCAGCCAGCTACAAATCACAGCTCGCCAGCTAACCACCAAGGAGGCCCCCCTCCCCGCAAATGAAGGCACATCACGGAATGTAAGATTCTGGCGCAATTTAGGTCAAGGGGCAGGCACGACATTCTCAATAGAGCAAACATTTAAAGCTCTTCCAACATTTTCCATCGTTATAAAAAAAAAAAGCAAAGACCTCCTCAGTATCGAATTTGAAGCAGAAGATAAGAACAAAAGTCAGGAATACGCCACAGCCACATGGAAAAATACCACCCTTACAAAAAGTATACTGCAGGAAAACGGACGTTTTGATGATTGGTGCATACTGGTCCAAGAATTAAAGGAGGTAAAATACCCCCACGTGCTGGCACGGCTAATACGTTCTCAAAAGGGACTTCACAACAACAGAGATACAGCACAAGTCTGTTGCAGGGGCGCCAGGGACACAACCGATCTTGAACTTGAGATTTTGAACATTCTATATAGATCAAACGAGGGGCCAAACTAGAGAAGAACATTAATGCCCAACTTAATGGAAGAATTCCAATGGGAGGGCCAATACCACACAATCTCCAATGAAAGGGGTAGAAATAAAAGCCACTCCTAACGCAAAGTAGGCCCACTTGGGGCCACATAGTATTATCCCAACAACACCACACGCAACTGAAAAGAAAAATGTAGGGGCATATTATCAAGACAGGCGATACAATTATCGCCGTTTTAGCGCCAGAAAACTGCAGCGTTAATGGACTTGATAATATGCTGTATGGAATTTCAATTGAAGCCCATGTTAGATGTCCTTCACATTTAACATGGGCTTCAATTGGAATTCCATGAAGCATATTATCAAGCCCATTATCGCTGTTTTAGCTGCAGTTTTCTGCCGTTAAAATGGTGATAATTTTATCGCCTGTCTTGATAATATGCCCCTCAATCTCCAGGTGCAAAATGCTAGTGTCAAACTAATTTCTTGGAATATCTCTAACTTTGTAAGGGTAATAAATAGTGAATTTGCAATCAAAAGCTGCAGGAGGGAGATATCCTTTGCCTACAAGAGACCAGGGCGGCCAATGCAACACGTGGAAGGTTTTGCGGGCTTACACAAACCAGCGACCATAGTGCAGCACTTTGGTAGGCCATCTGGTTGCATCTCGATATACATAAAACATGCAATAGATTTCACAATTACAGAAATTAAGGTAGGCTCAGACATGCTGCAGGCTGTCATAGTGGAAAACAACCAAGGCAAAAGGAGAAAAGATGTCACTGTTAATAATCAATGGGTACCTCAACATAAATGAATCCACAAATCTGGAGACAACCTGAATAGTGATTTCTAGATTAGAAGAGGTACTGTGTGCACATCCATCTTTAGCCACAGTAATCTCAGGAGACATCAATTTTCACTACAGGGGGTAGACAAGAGAAACACTGGAGGGACATGCCAGCAGAAAGAACTTTCATGAGCTTTCTACAAGCCTTTAAACTCACATCCGCAGAGTCCCTGGCCAAGAAACAACAGCCCAATCCACCAAGTACCATCTCTTTTAACAATTGCACAACAATTGATTATACCTTTTTAAGCAATAATCTCAAACAATATATGTCAGATTTCTCAATGATCCTGTATGGATTAAGTGACCACGCACTGCTCAAAGTGGAACTCGGGCTACATGATGAACAGCTTTCACAAGCAAAGAACCATCAGCTAAACAAGAGGAGCCAAGGATCATATGCTGGTGAGAAGGACCAGATGGAATTCATGCAATGCTGCCAAGATGGGGGAGTGGAAGACTGCACAAGAAATTGCAAGAAACTTCACACACAAAAAATTCACACCCACTATCCAAAATTGGACCAAATGGATAACGGATCTAAGCAACGCCCTTTTGGGGGCAGCGGGTGGCTAGGAGGAAAGCACTAAAAGAGCCCAGAAACCAGAGCTACATTTGGAATACAACAAAAGCTGAAGGGATTGCACCCGAACACTACGGCTGCTGTAATGGATCCACCATAAAGCAGGTATACCAGACTCAGGGAGAGTGTGGAGGAAATACAACCTGGACTGCGAATGTCTCATTTAGAAAGTAAAACAAAAACACATCGAGGGAATGGATCAAAGTCCACAAGCTAAGGTGTCCTTGTCAGCTAATAAAAGCCTAAAGTCGGGTTCTCCTTCTGACCCATGCTCTACAGCAATTCTGATTAAGGTAGGTCAGGTCATTAATCCTACTGTAAATAGAATATTAAACACCTCTTTATCATCTGGCAAGGTTCCAGCTCACTGGAAAAGGGCAAGAGTGCTGTGGCTGCTTAAAAAATCCACAGCTGATCTGAAACAGCCAGACAGCTATGGACCTATCTCCCTCCTCCCTGCTTTTTCAGAATACTGTATACATCTGTTAATCAACAACTGTCACAATTCCTGGAGGAGAACAAACTTTTACATCCCAGAAAATCAGGCTTCAGGCCACACTTCAGAATGGAAACAGCAATCTTGGAAGTAGTAGAATATGTTAGAGGCACCCTGGACGTGGGAAGCAAGACGATCCAGATTATGCTGGATTTATCTGTTGACTTTGATACTGTTCCTCATCACAGGCTGCTGGAGCGCTTTCAGGCAATTAGGTTTAGGAACATTGCACTGAATTGGCTATCCTCTTTTTTGGGCAGCAGAAGCCAATACGTTTGTCTGCTTCCTTTTTCGCCCAAAACTTGCACACTGATGGTTGGTGTTCCTCAGAGCTCAGCGTTGAGCCCTACTCTGTTTAATGTCTGGCTTACACCTCTGTGTGGTACTGGCAGAGTCACTGGACATGAAAGTAATCTCTTATGCAGATGACACTCAGATTCTCTTCTCCTATCGAAAAGGAGAGAAGCTAGATGGAGAGGCTATAACAAACTGCCTCTCTAAGATGTTTCAGTGGTTGGCTATTAACCAAGTAAAATGCAACATGGATAAGACCGACCTCATGATCTTCAATGAGACTTCACCTAACATTTAGAGAGCTTCCTGGCAGAAGGAAGCCCACTTCTGGGCCCCCAACAGAATTCCTTAAGAAGCTTAGGCAAAACATTTGATAGCACCCTTACCTTTCAACCACAGATTCGGGCTCTGATAGGCTCTTGCTTTGGAATGCTTTGGATGCTGAAAACATTTCTGCCCCTTTTTGTCAGAGTCTGCTAGGAAAATGGTCATCCAAACATTAATAACCTCCAGACTGGACTATGGTAATGCTCTTTATCTTGGCCAGCCCAGAATACCTTCGGTGCAGACTTCGGGTGATTCAGAATTTGGCTGCTGCTATTACTCAATCTCCCCCCTAGATCACACATGACTGCTCATTTACAGTCTCTTCAGTGGCTCCCAGAAAGAAATAGGATATGATTCAAGGCCATGGTTTTAATGCATAAAGCCCTGCACTGCTTGGGTGCTGGCTACCTGAAATAGAGGATCCATGGCTACCTTCCTTCACTCACCTTGCGTTCCTCTTCTGAACACTTTAATAAAGTGCCTTGTATTTTCTGGCTCAGAACGGGCAGAAGACATTTTCTTACTTAGAGCCAGTCAACTGGAACAAGCTAGCTGTGGAGCTGTGTTTAAGATGGGACCTCCCCATCTTTCAAAAGAAATTGAAGACTTGGCTTTTCACACAATCTGTATAAGTCTCATCCGTAAGTGCCATTTTGTCTATAGCGCCAGTACACTCTTGGGAGTAGCTGTACACTGTATACATTTTCACAACATAACATAACATTTAATATAAAGATTAATGAGAATTTGGTAGGGCATTGTTTGAAATGACACTGCCTTCTAGACCTACACAATATCAGAGGCATAGAGATTCTTGCAAATAGCTAAAATCCTGGAATGAGTGGGACATCAGCCCAAGTTCCAGAGAGAGAAAGGGTTATGGATGTGGCCAAATTGAAAATAGAATTAGACAAAATGAGAGTTGGAACCCTTAGTTTGTCTTGATTGGATGCTTACCAAAATGATGAATTGTTATTTCTGTGTAAGGACATTACCAGACGAGAAAGAAAGGCTCATGACGGACTATCAAAATTAGCTCAGAAGCATGGGATCTATTTACAGAAATCCAAAGCCCTATAGAGGAGCTACCGGTAGAGCTTGAGTGACCAAGACATTGCAAACTTGCATCCACATGTAATGAAATTACAGATTAAGGAATTGATTCCCTATGTTCGAAAGTGGTCAGATAGATAAATGGGAAGGCAGATGGTCCAAGAAAAAGGAACCAAAGAAAGTGAGGTTACAAATGCCTCTATCTGGAACAGAGGACGATGATATGGACATATACATGCTTACCATATGAGAAGGGCCTGGTGGAGGGTATGTACATATACTGTGGAGTAGGTCGGATCTTGCATCCTTCACAAGTGATTTTCTGAAAGTGCGAGAGAATCCAGTAGTAGACAGGTTGATCGATTTGTGAAAATATCTAAAGTTTTATGGAAGGATTTGAATATTCTATTTGAAGATGCGGTTCCGAATGATCTGTGGGCTAAATGCAAGGTTTCTGTGGATTGGCCTGAAGTACAGCAGATGAGACATACTCAATCACATGCTCTGTCAGAACTGGTCATACAGAAATACAAATAAGTGATTACTTTGTTGAAATTGAAAATCTCTCCTAAAGAGATTGATTGTGTCAAGATTGATCGAATGACCCAAGAAACCTAAGAGTTAGTACATGCTTAGTGTGAAAGATTTTTGCAGGCATTTAAACAGTTTATTGCGACAGAGACAATTGCGGCAAAGGATAAGGGACATTGGGCCAGATGTAGGAGAGCAAGTACCGGTCGGTAACGGACGATTTCGGCCGTTACCGACCGGTATTTAGGATTTGGCATGTAGGGGCCATCATTTTACAGAATCGGTAAATTTACATATTCGGTAAATTTACCGATTCTGTAAAACACCGAATCGGTAATTTTACCGATTCGGTAAATCCACATGTAGGTGGCACTCCTAAGAGTGCCACAGGCCGTTAAGAGTCGATATTTTACCACCCAATCCTATTGGGTGGTAAAATACCGAATTCAGGTGTGCATGCACATCTGTGCATGCACACCTGTGCCATGTGACACACAGACATGCCCTTAGGGCATGTATGTGTGCCACATGTCACACATGCCTGTATTTGGGGTGCTAGAGGGTGTCAAAGTGACACCCCCTGCACCCTTGCAGGATTCGGTATTTACCGTTTCGGTAATTACCGAATCGGTATTGCCCATTGATTCCTATGGGCTTCAAGGCCCATAGGAATCAATGGGCAATCCCGAATCGGTATTTACCGAATCGGTACATACCGAATGTTACCGATTCGGTAATTCAATTTTGAGAATTACCTACATCTCCCTCCTTCATATTTACCGATTCATAAATACCGAATCGGTAAAATTCGGTATTTATGAATCGGTAAATTTGAATTACCTACATCTGGCCCATTTTCTTTACAAATTCATGTATGGATTGAAACCTGAGGTTAGTTCCATGATTCAGCAGCATTTGTTTTGCTGGTAAAGCAAGCCCATTGGAGAAATGTTGAGATACACAAGTACTGTGGGATGAATTAGGGATGAAACACAAGAAATTAAAGGAAAGGTTCATGATTGCACAAATGATATCTGCTCAGAGAGGTCAAAATCTGTGTTTAATGATAATCCTGCTATGGTGCAGGGAGGATATCAACTGGTTCCTTGATGTAAAGTGTTAATGGATTTCAACAGGAAGGCTTTCAGCTGCAGGGTAGAGGACGAGTTGTTCCAATTGATTCGAGGACAGGTGATGATGTTCCGAATTTGAAGAAAATGAAAACCTCCCTTGTTTGAGGCAGGTTGGGGCACTGGAAGCACGAATGTGGGTTTATTGCTGGTAACATGGCTAATAGAAAGCAGGGTCAGAATGGTGGATTTGTAAAGTCTCAGGGAAATAATATGGTTTAGACACAGCAAGTACAGAGACAAAGAGAGAAGCGGAGAGAGACGAGTTGGCCTAACTGCTAGGGCGTCGACCTCGGATCCTGAAAACTGGGTTCAAGTCTCGGCATTGACGCTGAACATCCTGTGATTCTGGGCAAACCACTTAATCTCCACGTGCCTAACAAAAAAAAAATTAACTTGTCCTCATGTAAAACAACTGGTTCTATGTAAAGCGCTCTGATACCTGAGTCAGGTCAAGTTCGTATTTATAAAACTCTGCAAAATAAAAAACATTTTTCAAAAAAAGAGCCTGATTTAGATCTTGGCGGACGGGTTTCCCCGTCACAATGGTGATGGATATTATGTTACGGTACAAAAGGGGGTGGTAATGGACTGAGCATCTGAACCAATCAAACACTCACACCCAGTCAAAAGATCTGGGTTTAATCCATCACCGTTCTTTAGCCCACTCTGCCACCCCAGTTCAGACATGGCTATATGCAAATCAGTCTGACCCTGTGCCTCATGGGAACAGTCCAGCTCGAACTGCCACGCCATGCCTTCCCTGGATCGGAAACAAGCTTCCGAGGACAGGTTTCTGGGATTACAGCCGTCTTCAGCCCGGCTTGCTTGAATCCAGTGGCAAAGTGAGCAAGGGACTCACGTCTGAGCATACTCTGCCACACTTATGGCGGCCAAAAGCGGTACAAAAGGGGGTGGTAATGGACGGAGCATCTGAACCAATCAAACACTCACACCCAGTTAAAAGATCTGGGTTTAATCCATCACCGTTCTTTGGCCCACTCTGCCACCCCAGTTCAGACATGGCTATATGCAAATCAGTCTGACCCTGTGCCTCATGGGAACAGTCCAGCCCGAACTGCCAAGCCATGCCTTCCCTGGACCGGAAACAAGCTTCCGAGGACCGGTTTCTGGCATTACAGCCGTCTTCAGCCCGGCTTGCTTGAATCCAGTGGTAAAGTGAGCAAGGGACTCATGTCTGAGCATACCCTGCCACACTTATGGTGGCCAAAAGCGGTACAAAAGGGGGTGGTAATGGACGGAGCATCTGAACCAATCAAACACTCCCACCCAGTCAAAAGATCTGGGTTTAATCCATCACCTTGCTCAATTTGCCACTGGATTCAAGCAAGCCGGGCTGAAGAAGGCTGTAATGCCAGTAACCGGTCCTCGGAAGCTTGTTTCCGGTCCAGGGAAGGCATGGCTTGGCAGTTCAGGCTGGACTGTTCCCATGAGGCACAGGGTCAGACTGATTTGCATATAGCCATGTCTGAACTGGGGTGGCAGAGTGGGCTAAAGAACAGTGATGGATTAAACCCAGAACTTTTGACTGGGTGTGAGTGTTTGATTGGTTCAGATCCTCCGTCCATCACCACCCCCTTTTGTACTGCTTTGGTCGCCATAAGTGTGGCAGGGTATGCTCAGACGTGAGTCCCTTGCTCACTTTGCCACTGGATTCAAGCAAGCCGTGCTGAAGAAGGCTGTAATGCCAGAAACCGGTCCTTGGATGCTTGTTTCCGGTCCAGGGAAGGCATGGCTTGGCAGTTCGGGTTGGACTGTTCCCATGAGGCACAGGGTCAGACTGATTTGCATATAGCCATGTCTGAACTGGGGTGGCAGAGTGGGCTAAAGAACGGTGATGGATTAAACCCAGATCTTTTGACTGGGTGTGAGTGTTTGATTGGTTCAGATCCTCCGTCCATCACCACCCCCTTTTATACAGATATTATGTTACAGCTGTGTAACATGTCTGCCAAGATGTGAATGAGGCCCAAAGAGTCCAAAATCCTAGTGAACCCCAAGCCCAGGTAATGCAAGTACCACAACCCCCAATGCCACAAAAAAGTGCAAGCTTAGCTAATGTCCAGAGATACTATGCTCATCCGGTTCCCAATGTAAAGACTAATCCCTTTGTGAACTAAAATTTGTCCCAACAATTTTCCATGATACAAACAGATGATTTCAGCTCAGACCTGTTGCTGTGAAGTGGGCTTGAGAGGGGAGGACGACTGCGTACTTGGCACAACATTAGAGGTAGACCAGAGTGGTCCATTCATGGATGGTGCGGCAAATGGAAATCTTGTCTCATTCCTCATTGATGCTGGTGCTACTGCCTCTACTGTGAGAACAGCAGAGGTTCCTAATCTACCCTTCCTAGGGCAAAGATTCCAAGTTGTAGGAGTGCCAAATTAAAAAATGACTAGACCAGTTTCAAAAGGGGTACCTGTCAAAATAGGGTTCATTGAGGATCATCATCGATTTGTGGTGTGTGATTCTAGTCCTGTAAATCTGCTTGGGCAAGACCTATTGTGCAAACAGAATTGTTCCATTTACTGTACCTCAAATGGCATTGAGTTTCACACTCATGATGAGGGCATTGTCTTTAAACTTCCTAGAGAGAGATCAGACATCAGAATGTACCCATTGCTAACCAAAGATGATTTGTCCCGAGAATTGAGAGACACAGTTCTACCTGAAGACTGGGACTTCTAGGTAAAGATATTGAACTTATCAAAGGTGTTGAACCGGTCCATATTACTGTGAAGCCACATGCTGATTTCCTGAAAATCCCACACTATAATTTGACCCTTGAAATTGATGCTGGCTTGATGGTTGAGCAAGACATTCTGAAAGTGATTATGGGTAGCCCATGTAACTTATCCATTATGGCTTTTCAGAAACCCAATGGCAAGATATTTGCAAAATATGAACTTTATAGTTGTTCCTTGCTATCCTGTGGTACCAAATGCAGCTGTGACTTTGTTTTAAATGCCGTGTGAGGCAGAGTGGTTCTCTGTCATTGTTTTACACCAAGCCTACTTTTCTATACTATTGCATGAGGATAGTCAGTTTCTGTTTGCTTTCTATTTCAGTAGCCATGTCTTGGCAAGTTGCCGAATACCACAAGGGTATACAGAGAGTCTCTCTATCTTTAATCAAACACTCAAGAAGACAGCCTGATGACAAAAAAACTGAAAAAGTGGGGCATTTCTTTAGACCCACTATGACACTGGATACGGGCTATGCACATAGACATAACTTAACATGTTTGCTGACAGATGTAGAAAAGAAATTAATTTGTTTAGGAGAAGACAGGAGAAGAGACATTTCAGTTAAAGCCGCAAATCATTTGAAAGTGTTGCAATGGGCTAACAATGAAAGTGAACGCAGATTAGTGGGAAACATGGCAGAATTTACTTTGGATTGACAACATAAAGTGAGATTATGCATTTTCATTAGAAATTCCACTACTGGCACACATTTCTTATGGACTAGTAAATGTGACCATACGTTTGAAGTTAGAGTAAATCGGGGTTTATATTTAGATCGAGGAAATTACGTTTTTCTGGGATTTACTACATTAATGGGAAACACACATTTTACAGATTAGCCAAGAGATGGTATGAAACTTGGTATTTGGAAGTAGTTTTTCTAAAACTATATCATGTTTTACAAATGAATGATTCAACAAGGGAATAAAATGTGAGAATAAAGAGAGGACAAAGCCGGTGAAATTATAGGTGATATCTTTGGTACTTTGATCCTATCTGTAGGAGTTCACACAAGACTAGAAAGCTTTCTACTGTAGTTGACAACTTGTCCAATAGTACATCTGGAGGATTCTTAGTTATAGACACAAAAATGGTTGCCATCAGATCGATGGTTTTGCAGAATCGACTTCCTTTAGATGCCCTTCTCGCAAAATAGGGGAGAGTCTGCCGGATTTTAACAAGTTCAAGAATGCTGTAGTTACATTCCAGAGAGGCCTTACAGCAACAGGTGCTTGGGAAGCAATAAAGAATGTATTTTCTGCTATAGGCAGATGGTTTGGAAACTTAGAAAATGGAAAGTTTGTAATCATTTTGAAACTCAGTGATAATTGCTCTTTGTGGATTATTACTGGTTGTGATTATTAAGGTGTACAGACGTGCTCAGGTGAAAAAGGGAGTGAAGAGAAAGACAGCAGATGTGCAGCTGGAGGATAAACAGTAAATACTATGATGACATGACATTTCTCAAGGATTCCAGAGGAAAGATGATGATGAAGACAACCAGAATGTAATCTGTCCATCTGATAAAACATTGATGTGATGGTTTGATTTGCCATAGAGAGGGGGGATTGGTGAAGTGCAAAGTTGCCCACTCTTAACACATTACAAATTATGGCAGAAAATGTAATCAAATACATGATACTGAATGTCCACTTAGCACGAGTTTCTTACGTGATATAATGATTAAAAATACAGTTTCACTCACCAATACTATTTAAAGAATGTCTTTAATGTAGAATTTGAGAATTTGCTTGCATAGGGTGTTTAGTCATGTTAATTGAAATATTTTGGTCTTTATTTAACTCCACAACAATGGTGTTGGATATCCCATCGACTGGAATATAAATCCTATAATATCCTATAGGATTTATACTTCATAGGATGGGATATTCATCACTGTTTTGACTGAGCAACTCATCCACTGAAATCTAAATTAGGCCCTTAGGCTAGAAACCATCTTCAATTTGTAGACATACATTTGAGATCAATGCCTTAAAAAAATCATTTGGTTTAATGAAAGAAATCATCCTCTTCACGTTATTGTGCTTCTTTGCTAATACATAACTTATGATTTCTAAATGTGTGCTATATTGCTGTGTAATGTTTAGTGACTTAAATATTAGTACTCAAGCATCTTCATATGTGCCCTTGAAGATGATTTTGGGCATTTGCATTCTCAGGGCAATTAAAATGGAGAACCATGTACTCTGCTATCAAGACAGTCACTAGAGATCAGATTGTGCTCCAATAGATCCATGATACATTTACCTCCATTCAGGATTTCAAATTTTTTTTTAATGTGGAATATGAGAAGAAACACACTTGCTTTGCCTTTGCCAAGCCCAAGAAGTTAGAATCATTTGTGCTTTATAGAAGTGGAGCATCAACTGGGGCACCTGCTGAGTTTATATTTGTACTCGCTTCCCGTTGAGGTTTAGTTTCTATGAAATGAGTATCAGGGCCAGAATGGAACATCTTTTTTTTTTTCAAGAAGAGTATAAAGTTTTGCAGAAAATGTCCACCATAACTGGAGTACTTTATGATGGATAATTAGTAAGTGCTACCCAGTTGGGTAAATGTATAGTGCATAATCTACACTACTACTGCATCACGGACCACAAGGAAATGTCCCCAGTGACCTTGTGTGCATGTAATGTTGGATATGTGATTGTTCCCTAAATTCTTGATCCATAAATCTGTGTAACATGAATCCTTCCTATAGAAGATGACAAAACTTCAAAAAGGATAATCTCCACCAAACAAGGGTACTTCCGTTTAACTTTATGATGTAAGGTCTTCTTTGTTTGGTGGAGAGGTCCTTGTTTTCCTCTGCATCAAGATCGCATCACCAAAATCGTCAGGATGTGCGCTGAAGAGTCTTTTGGTAAGCAGTCCATCAATGTGGGAAATGGCACAAAAACCTGTGCATAATACTAACAAAAATATAGCGGGCCATATGGGCAGAGCTTGCAGTTGATTATGGACATTAGCATACTCAGGGTAATTAAAAGGGAGAACCATTGACCATGCTCTCACCAGGAGATGACAAGAAAGAAAGAACTAATCTCAATCACTACAGACCATACTGTGCTCCAATAGATCAAAGATGCGTTCACCTCTATTAAGGATTTCAAAGGAAGAGGGAGAATGCAGGCCTCCTCCCCAGGCTGATTTTGGCCCCAAGGACCCAATCCCTGAGGCCCAGATTCTTTATGCTGGGTGCCCTGAAGCCCAGCCAGGGCACCCAGTGTGCAGAGTTGGGGACTGTGAGAGGAACCTTATCGGCACGGTCCCTGCTGGCTCCCCACCTCCATCAGGAGCCAGCATTGCTCCCACATGAAGGGATCAGCCAAAAATAATGCTCCGTGCACGTGGAAGAAATTTTTAGGTTGACCCTAGGCACTGTAATTGTTGTGTCTTAGAGACTTGCTGTATTCGGGGAACAGCGTTTACAACGCAACTTTTACAATGACGTTCCTTTACAATGCAACCATTACAATGCAACTTTTACAACGACTTGCGCTGGGGGGCGCTCTAGGATAGGAAATAGTTTTAATTTACTATCCAATACCTTTCCTACTATCCACGGGGACTGGAGTTGGAATAGTAAATTAAACTATTCACTATCCAGCGCCCCCCAACGCAAGTCGTTGTAACGACTTGCATTGTAAAACTTGCGTCGTAAAGGCATGCATTGCAATAGCATGCGTTGCAACGACGTACATCCGCTGTATTCACTCTGTGGGCTTCCAGCCACCCATTGCCTTTTTATTTGTCCCCTTGATTGTCATACTAAAATGCTTGCTAGTGATTAATCCCTCCTCTTTGTCCCTCATTTTTGTGTTTGAGTCGTCTTATAGAGCACTGCCCAATTACTATTACCATCATGCTTCTGGGTTTACGTGTTCATTTGGGGGGCTATTTTTTCTATGATTCCTGCTTGTGCCACTGTTTGCCTGCCTTGGGTGGTTTGCTTCGGAAACAGTCACTCAATCTCCCCGCCCCATTCAAATGCCGAGATGAAATGTCACTCAATTCAGATGCTGTCTTCTAGGGCGCCTCTTCAATTTTCTCTGAATTCAAAGTGTGAGGATTCCACCCAAACGCCTCCTGCTTCGCTGCGTGTTGCCTTAGTGAGCCTTGATCACCTGACCTTCAGCAGCCCAACTTTGCAGCACAGTTAAGGGCAAGGCTCGAGCAACTTCCGTCTAATTTTCACTGACGCTTGTTTGTATATTGTGAACTCGAGCGAACTGAAGGTGTTGGAGCACTTACATGAGAGCTAGTTACTTTACACAATGTCAGATTATCTTTCAGGGGGGCATTATTAGCACAAACTTAACTGACCCAAAGGTATGGAAGCGATTCTCAAAAGTGCCAGTTATATTACACAAGAACAGGTTCATATTTTTGTTTTTGGTGTGTGGAGATTAAGTGATGCCGACGCCGCCCTTGTTCATTATTTTCCCTCATTGACAAATGGGAGCAGTATTTATGCCTCCCACCTCCCCCATGTAGCTGCATTCCCACCCCACTGGCTCTTCATGTCATCCCCTACTCTCAGAGCTCTAATTTCAAAGCATATTCATGACAGCTCCCCAGGGACTGTGAGGCATTTTTGTATTATACAATGTGAACTCAAGCAACACAAAGATGTTTACATGAGTGCTAGTTACATTACACAAGATTAAGTAAATAAAAAGGTGTTTAGGTGCTTGGACATTAAGGGATGCTGACTCATCCCTGTTCATCCATTATTTCCCTTCCTACCTGAAAAATTAGAGTATTCTGTTGTTGTTGCTATGTCCAGTGATCCTATACCCAGGGGGCTTGGACAGTGGCTGGAGCCAGGGGCTTGCTGGTAAACGGATGATGTGAACAGTGTTTTGAAAGGAATACCCTGGAGAAGGGCACCTGACTTTAGCTGTTTCTCTGCCCACTTAACAATGGTCAGGAAAACAGATGAAAACCCCACCCCTAGCGAGCTGCACTTTTCCTGCTCCCTCTTACTTGGAGCAGCATTACTGTTTGTTCTCACTTGGCAGGGGCTGTCAAATCTCCCCAAGCGAAAGCAAACAGCTATCACCCAAGGGTGGCACATTGGGTTATAGGGAGCTGGCCCTGGGGGTGGCAGTCCCCAGCACCATTAATGGCTCAAGGAGGGGGGCAGCATGACCCCTATCCTTTTCAAATACATGGCTTTGCCCCTGGGAGATGGTGGTCCCCAGGACACTTATGAGGCACAGGAGGGGGGGGTCTGTTGGCCACCCTCCAATTTTTTTTAATTATGGCTGGTACGGTGGTGGTACCCCGGCCTCTTAATTGTCACAGGAAGGGGGTCTGTGCAGCCCCCCTTCAATTTTCTAATTAAGCTCCAAGGAGGTGGTCGTCCCCAGGGTTCTAATGAGTCTGAGGGTCCATGCTGCCCTGCTCCTTTTTCTAAATAAAGTCCCTGGGAGGTGGTGGTCCCCGGGGGTCTTCATAGACTCAGGAAGGGGGGCTACATGCGCACCCTCCCAAATATTTTATATGTCACATGCCCTCTGGATCTGGCCTACCTAGGGGCTAAATTGTAAATAAGTGCAGAAAAACGTGCTTGTTTTTTTTCTTTTAATTTTGCCGAAAAATCCACTGCGAAATCACAGAAAAATGTAAAAGAAAATGTTGTTTGGCCCAGGCAGGGTCTATATATATTCACTGATCATGATACAAACATAATAAAAAGTGCCCTGGGAGGTGGCGGTCCCCGGGGCCTTGATAAGCCCTTGGAGGGGGGACAGTGCACCCCGTCCATATTTATTATATGCCCCTGAGACCTGGCCCACCTGGGAGTTATTTAAAAGCAAGCACAGGATCCCGCACACGCTTCTTTCAAAAATTTTTTGCAGCAAATCCACAATTATCACTATTTCACAGCAACATTTTTTTTAAAAGATGCTTTTATGCCATGGTGGGGTCCTAGGGGGACCCCAACACCATGGCTTGGGGATCAGGGCATTCCTACCATGGCCCATTTTCTTTATTAAACATTTTTGGGGGGGACTCAGTCCCAAAATAGCTAAAAACACTTCCTGGTTGAAGTGTTGGCAGCCAATCAGAGCTGTGCATTTGCCTGCACAAGCTTGTCTTTTTTTGCAAAGGCTTCACGACCAGCGATATCATAATAATTTTCTATTTAAATTTCTGAAAAACTACTGAATGGATTTACCATGTATAAACACTTGATTTTTTAAATCCCCACTGTCATGTCTAGGCAAATTTAATGCCTTTTTAGTATTGTATCAACACTTTTCTATAAAGATGAAGTATTGACAGTTTTTATAAAGGGTTTTCAAGGCAATTATGTATTTACCTACCATTGTTGTTGCACTCTTTTTCTATTAATTTTAACACGATATATGCATTATAGTACAAAGGGCCCAATTGATCACTTGGTTGTACCAACATCCATGTTAACCAAATATGCTGTAGATCTGTACTCTCTTTTTTAAAGAATAGCAATGTAGTTTTATTTATAGATTTTGTGACATCTCTGTAGAAATTAAGCTTAAATTGAAAACAATAAGCACAATCTGCAAAAGAACA
Organism: Lissotriton helveticus; assembly: GCF_964261635.1. Classification (NCBI taxonomy): domain Eukaryota; kingdom Metazoa; phylum Chordata; class Amphibia; order Caudata; family Salamandridae; genus Lissotriton; species Lissotriton helveticus. The sequence goes on from NC_136068.1 coordinate 271,316,734, forward strand.
TCTACCTTTCTGCCAAATTTGGTGTAATTCCATCCAGCGGTTTGGGCTGTAGGTTTGACAACGCAGTCTAATAGGAATTAACATTACAAATGCAGCCTTATTTCATGCCCCTATTTCTCCTCCCTACCCCACTGCAAGGATCACCCCCAAACTTTCCATGACACACAGCACCTACTTTGACACTTTTTTTTAAACATTTCATGAAGACTGGTCTACAAGGCCAACGGTACATTATAGCCAAGTCAAAAAATGCTTTTCCTATAGAAACTAGGTCCTAACTATAACTAACTGCTGGCTTCCCAAGGTTAAACACTTGCCGGTCAGTGTCACAGACTCACGCCCACTCACAAACTCACACAGACATTTATACAGCCATTCACATATCCACTCACACACTTACACATCGAGTCACATACTCACTCAGATATTCATGCACCCACTTACAGACTCACTCAGAGAGTGATGCACCTGTGTACAGACGCACTCAGTAACTCTTATAACTACTTAGAGACCCACTCATAGACTCATGCGTTCAGTCTCAAACCCACTTAGAGACTCTTACTCCCACTCCAGACCCACCTGGACACTCATGCACCCACTCACAGACATACTCAGACACTCCTACATCCACTCACACACCCATACTGTCACTCACACACACAGAAGCTGTCAGAGACGTATGTGCTCAGTCACTCACTCATACACTCAGAAACTCACTTACTCACTCATACACTCACTCAGAAATATACACACCCACTCACTCACCCACTCAAAGGCTCACATATCTACTCACAGACCCATCCAGACACTTGCCCTCCCAGTCACAGACCCACTCAGACACTCATTCATATATCCATTCATTCACCTACTCAGAGACTTTTGCTCTCACTCACAGACCCATTGAGACACTCATACACCCACTCACAGATCTACTCAGACATTCATACACCCCCTCTCAAAGACTCACTCAGACACTCACACACCCATACAGTCAATCACGCACCCACTCACAGATCTTATCAGAGACTTATGCACCCAATCACTCATACATGCAGAGACTGAGGCAACCACTCACAGTCCCACTCAGAGACCTACATACCCATGCCACCATAGTGCACAATCATGAGGTGAGGCGTTTAAAAATCCAGAATGCTTTTAACCAAAGCCAGCAACTGATGAAATTAACACTCTCTGACCGAGCCAACTAATCTCTGTCAATACCTCTGTTTTTCACAGCCTCTTCAGCCCAATAGACATAGCTGTGGCCCACAGTCCACACTCTAAGCATTTTGTAGAAAGAAGGAGTAGCACACAGGATAGGTCTGCAGTTGAATATCACAGTCTGTACTATAAAAGACAGTGAAACTGCATGTGTGCAGGTGGTTTGAAAAAAACTTGAAATTGCTTGGTTGAAGGGTATATACAGGTGAATAAAAGTAGGATTCATTTGGAAATGATTAGTAAATAGATGTTTCATTGGTTCTGGTAAATATAAAAAATGTAATACAGAGTTAGATAGGCTTTGCAGTATGTGCAGCGCACCACACCTTCTGTAGTTTATTTTGTAACTAGTATGGTCCTTCTGTAATGCATTGTGAACTTGTGACCTACTGTCTCTGATGGATTTCTATGGAGAATCAGAAGAGGGTGTATTGGAGAAGGGTGCTAAAGAAACAGGTATTAGTTTTTAGACATTGGAAAGGTTTAGGTTCATTGCTTTTTTAAGGTTGGTAAGATTTTCTGGTGAGGATGTTCCAAGAAAGTGAGTGTATAGTGATAGAAATGTAAAAGTATTAACCCCTTCCATGCTGATGACGAGCTCAGCTCGTCATGTAACGCGGTAATTCGAAAAATTTTGCATACTGCGGGAAAAACGGCCGCACGCATGCGGTTAAGGAAAGTAGGTTTTCAGTCTCCTGTTTTTTTTTTGCGAATTCATTGTGATAATCGCGATTAAGTCGTGATTATTGACACAAAGGCATGCATTTTTGACTACCTCCAAACAGGAGTAAAAAGGGTTAATAGACTGTAATCATTCAGAAATGCAGTTACAAGACTGAAATATGAAAGCAATGTCTTTAGTTGCAAACTTTTGCAGTATAAGGCAATCCAAAGTTTGAAAGGTTGCCATTTATGGTTGCTTTGTATGAGAGTGGTGTGCCATTATTATGCTAAGTTTTTACAAACACTGAGAATATTGCATTTACCCAATAAGAAAAAAAAAAAGATTTTTCCGACGAACTCAATCTTCTGGTATGTTAATTCGGGTTTTTTTAAAGTCAGAAAAATGATTATTAGGTTATTAAATGAAGTCATATTGTAATAAAAGATTAAAAAATATATATAATTATTTAAAAAAAGAAAGGATAACATATAAATACAATTGTAGGTGTTTTATATATCTATTAATAGGTACTAAGACATAGTTTGTCTCAGGTACAGATCGGGTGTGTTTCAAGTTATTTTAGAATGTGTTTTCATGGAGATCAATGTTCCACTTGTATTGCTTTATTGCATTCTGGAAGTGGTAGGAGAAAGCACTGCACACTAATGGTTAAACCTATATGTAATCGTGTAGTATATCATGACAAAGTTTTATATGTGTATATATGATGTGCTGCTTATAACTATTGTTTTTATTTGAATTCTGGGAATTATAGTCTCATTTATTCCATTATAAAAGATGAATACAGCACTCAGTTTTGAAAGTGAAAATTATGCACTATAGCTGTATAAGAATTGATCTGTGCATGGAGATTTATCGGTTGGTCAGTCTTATCACTTAAAACTGCTACACAAGGTATTCCTGTTTCTTAAACCATATGTAAATGAACTGAGGTAGACTGTAGCTAGACCTTAGCACAGAGAGCTATTTGCTTACAAAGTAAAAGATGCAGTTTGATGTTTCAGTGAGCTATATGCACTCATAGAAACCTATGTGCCTAAGTATGCATTCATCCTACATCCACACTTAAATCTGACATAACTACCCATGCAGTCATCCAATCACTCAGGTACTAATTCATTCACCCAGGCACTACACATACAGTCATCCAATTACATATATACTACCCATGCACTCATGCAATCACCCAGGCACTACACATGCACTGACCCGATCACCCAGGCACTTCTCACACTCATCCAATCACCCAGGCACTACTCATGCACTCATTCAATCACCTAGGCACTACACATGTAGTCATCCAATACCCAGGCACTATACACACTCATCCAATCACATATACACTAGCCATACACTCATGCAATCACCCAGGCACTACACATGCACTGATCCAATCACCCAGGTCCTGCTCACACCCCATTCAATCACCCAGACACTACCCATTCACACATTCAATCACCCAAGCACTACCCTTGCACTACACATGCAGTAATCCAATCACATATACACTACCCATGCACTCATTCAATCACCCAGGCACTACACAAGCACTCATACAATCACATACTCACTACCCATGAACTCATACAATCACCCAGGCACTACATGAGGACTCATGCAATCACCCAGGCACTCCCCATGCACTCATGCAATCACCAAGGTACTACCCATGCACTCATTGAATCACTTAGGCACTACACATGCAGTCATCCAATCATATATGCACTAGCCATACACTCATGCAATCACCCAGCCACTACATGTACACTGATCCAATCACCCAGGCACTACTCACACTCATTCAATCACCCAGCAACTACCCATACGCATATCCAATCACCCAAGCACTACCCTTGCACTCATCCAATCACTAAAGCACTACACATGCACTCATCCAATCACCCAGGAACTATGCATACACACATTGAATCACCCAGGTACTACAAATGCTCTCATCCAATCAAGTATGCACTACCAATGCACTCATGCAATCAACCAGGCACTAGACATACACTCATCCAATCATCCAGGAACTACCCATGCACTCATCCAATCACCCAGGCACTACACATGCACTCATGCAATCACCCAGGCACTATACATGCACTTATCCAATCACCCAGGCACTACCCATATCCACATCCAATCACCACCCTTGCACTCCTTCAATCACATCACTAAAGCCCTATGCCTGCAGTAATCCAATCACCCTGGCACTACCCATATACTCACTCAATCACCCTGGTACTACTCATACACTTATGCAATCAACCAGGTACCACATAGATACTCTTAGCAAAAATAAAGCAGAGCCTATTCCCTCATACAACTACTCAGGCTCTACCCATGGACTCTTGCAATCACCTAAGCAGTACTGATACACTCATGTATTCATCCAGGAACTACCCATGTACTCCTCCAATCACCCAGGAACTATGCAAGCACTCATTGAACCACCCAGGCACCACACATGCACTCATCTAATCATCCATGCACTACACATGAACACATTTAATCACCCAGGCAGTACACATGCACTCATCCAATCATGTACCTACTACCCATGCACTCATGTAATCACCCAGACACTACACATGCACTGATGCAATCACCCAGGCACCACACATGCACTCATCTAATCATCCATGCACTACACATGAACACATTTAATCACCCAGGCAGTACACATGCACTCATCCAATCATGTACCTACTACCCATGAACTCATGCAATCACCCAGGCACTACACATGCACTGATGCAATCACCCAGGTACTACCCATGCACTCACCCAATCACTAAAGAACTACACATGCAGTAATCCAATCATTCTGGCATGCCCATACACTCATGCAATCACCCAGGCACCACACATGCAGTCAGCCAATCACATATACGCTTTCAATAAACTCATGCAATCAGCCAGGCACTACGCATGTACTGATCCAATCAACTTGGTACTACTCTCACTTATCCAATCACCCAAGCACTTCCATTGCACTCATCCAATCACTAAAGCACCACACATGCAGTAATTCAATCACCCTGGCACTACCCATACACTCCCTCAATCAACATGAAACTACTCATACAATTATCGAATAAACCACGTACTACATAGAAACTCGTGAAAAGAACCAGGCATTGCCTATTCACTCATACAATTACCCAGGCTCTATGCATGGACTCATGCAATCACCTAAGCAGTACTGATACACTCATACAGTCATCCAGGCACTACTGAGGCACTCATCCAATCACGCTGTCACTACCCATACACTCATCCAATCACCCAGGAACTACCCATGCACTCACCCAATCACCCAGGGACTATGCATGCACCCATTGAATCACCAAGGCACTATACATGTATTCATCCAAACATGCATGCACTACCCATACACTCATGCAATCACCCAGGAACTATACATGCACTGATGCAATCACTCAGGAACTACTTATGGACCTATTGAGTCACCCAGGTACTACGCATGCTCAATTTCAATCACCCAGGTACTACCCATACACACATCCAATCACCCTAGCACTACCCTTGCACTCATTCAATCACCCAAGCACTTCACTTGCAGTAATCCAATCACCCTGGCATCCCCATACACTCACTGATTCATCCCCATACACTCACTAACTCACCCTGGCACTACCCATATACTTATCCAATCACCCGGGTACTACCTAGACACTCAGGCAAACAACCAGGTAGCACCTATTCACTCATGCAATTACCTAGGCTCTACCTATGGACTCACGCAATTACCCAGGTACTACACATTCAATCACCCAGGCACTTGACACACACTCATCCAATCCCCCAGGCACTACATTCATGCAATCACCCAGGCACTACTCATGCACTCATCCAGTCACCCAGGTACTCCCTATGCACTCATCCAATTAGCCAGGCATTTCCCATTCACTCATTGAGTCATGCAGGTATTACTCATGCACTCATGGAATCACACAAGCACCACACATGCACTCATCCAATCATGTATACTACTCATGCACTCATGAAATCACCCAGGCACTACCCATGCACTTACTGAATCACCCAGGCACTACCCAAGCACTCCTTCCAACACACAGGCACTATCCATACACACACCCAATCACCCGAGCCCTACCCTTGCACTTATCCAATCACCCAAGCACTACGCATGCAGTAATCAAATCACCCCTGGCATACCCATACACTCAGGGATAGACCCTGGCACTAGCCAAACACTTATCCAATCACCTAGGTACTACCTAGATACTCAGGCAAACAACCAGGCAGTACCTATTCACTCATACAAATACCCAGGCTCTACCCAATGGACTCATGCAATCACCCAGGCACTACACAATTAAGTATGGGCGAATTTTGCGAATTTGCGATCCGCAAAATTTGCGAATTTGTGCGAATTTGTGGATTTTTTTATTTTTGCGTGTTCGCGGGGCGCTTTGCGTGTTCGCGGGACGTTTTGGCATGTTCGCGGGGCGCTTTGCGTGCTCGCGGGGTTTTTTTTGTGCGAGACCGCGATGCGCCCTCTGGTTCATCACTGCCACCCTCTCGTTTTTTGTGCCCTTCTGCCCTCTGTACCACTCGTTTTTGTGCCTTTCTGCCCCCTGCCCCACTTGTGTTTGTGCCCTTTTGCCCTCTGCCCCACTCGTTTTTGTGCTCTTCTGCCCTCTGCCCAACTCGTTTTTCTGGTCTTCTGCCCTCTGCCCCACTCGTTTCTGCCCTCTGTCCCACTCGTTTTTGTGCTCTTCTGCCCTCTGCCCCACTCGTTTTTGTGCCTTTCTGCCCTCTGCCCCACTTGTGTTTGTGCCCTTTTGCCCTCTTCCCCACTCGTTTTTGTGCTCTTTTGCCCTCTGCCCAACTCGTTTTTGTGGTCTTCTGCCCTCTGCCCCACTCTATTCTGCCCTCTGTCCCACTCGTTTTTGTGCTCTTCTGCCCTCTGCCCCACTTGTTTTTATGCCTTTCGGCCCTCTGCCCCACTCGTGTTTGTGCCCTTTTGCCCTCTGCCCCACTCGTTTTTGTGCTCTTCTGCCCTCTGCCCACTCGTTTCTGCCCTCTGTCCCACTCATTTTTGTGCTCTTCTGCCCTCTGCCCCACTCGTTTTTGTGCCTTTCTGCCCTCTGCCCCACTCGTGTTTGTGCCCTTTTGCCCTCTGCCCCACTCGTTTTTGAGCTCTTCTGCCCTCTGCCCAACTCGTTTTTGTGGTCTTCTGCCCTCGGCCCCACTCGTTTCTGTCCTTGTCCCACTCGTTTTTGTGATCTTCTGCCCTCTGCCCCACTCGTTTCTGTCCTTGTCCCACTCGTTTTTGTGCTCTTCTGCCCTCTGCCCCACTCGTTTCTGCCCTCTGTCCCACTCGTTTTTGTGCTCTTCTGCCCTCTGCCCCACTCGTTCTTGTCCCCTTCGGCCCTCTGCCCCACTCGTTTTTGTGCCCTTCTGCCCTCTGCCCCACTCGTTTTTTGTCCCCTTCTGTCCCACTTTGTGGCCTTCTGCCCTCAGCCCCACTTAGTATGGCAGCGGCAAGCTGCCAGCGCCATTCTAAAATAGCTACTAAGTTAGCTTCATCAGGAAGCACTAATAGATAAAATAAAGCAGGTGCTCCAGTTGAAGGTCAAATGAAGTTACACAATCATTAATCACCCCAAGTTTGGGGTGATTAATGATTGTGTAACTGAATTTGAGCTTCAACTCGAGCACCTGCTTTACTTTACCTATTAGTGCTCCCTGTTGAAGCTGACTTTTGTAACTATTTTAGAATGGCTCTGGCAGCTTGCTGGCAGCTTGCCGGCACCATTCTAAAATAGTTACAAAAGTCAGCTTCAACTTTTGACCCAATCCGTTCTGCTCGTGGATTTTGCAGCAAATTCGCGAATCTCGCGGACCGCAAATTTGCCGAAAATCCGCGAGCGTAACGGATTTTGCGCCCATGCTTACTACACATGCACTGATTAAACTACCCAGGCACTATACATGTACTCATCCACTCAGCCAAACACTACCCATACATTCTTGCAATCACCCTGGCACCAAGGCACTGCACATGCACTCATCTAATCATGCATGCACTACACATGCACTCATTCAATCACCCAGGCACCATACATGTATTCATCCAAATATGCATGCACTACCCATACACTCATGCAATCAACCAGGAACTATACATGCACTGATGCAATCACTCAGGAACAACTTATGGACTTATTGAGTCACCCAGGTACTACGCATGCTTTATTTGAATCAACCAGGTACTACCCATACACACATCCCATCACCCAAGCACTACCTTTGTACTTATTCAATCACCCAAGCACTACACTTGCAGTAATCCAATCACCCTGGCATCCCCATACACTCACTGATTCATCCCCATACACTCACTGACTCACCCTGGCACTACCTATACTTATCCAATCACCTGAGTACTACCTAGACACTCAGGCAAACAACCAGGTAGCACCTATTCACTCATGCAATTACCTAGGCTCTACCCATGGACTCATGCAATTACCCAGGTACTACACATGCACTGATTCAATCACCCAGGCACTATACACACACTCATCCAATCACCCAGGCACTACATTCATGCAATCACCCAGGCACAACTCATGCACTCATCCAGTCACCCAGGTACTACCTATACACTCATCCAATCAGCTAGGCATTTCTCATGCACTCATTGAGTCACCCAGGCACTACTCATGCACTCATGGAATCACCCAGGCACTACACATGCACTCATGCTATCATATATACTACTCATGCACTCATGCAATCACCCAGGCACTACCCATGCACTTACTGAATCACCCAGGTACTACCCAAGCACTCCTTCAAACACCCAGGCACTATCCATACACACACCCAATCCCTACCCTTGCACTTATCCAATCAACCAAGCACTACGCATGCAGTAATTCAATCACCCTGGCATACCCATACACTCAGCGATTTACCCTGGCACTAGCCATACACTTAACCAATCACCCAGGTACTACCTAGATACTCAGGCAAACAACCAGGCAGGACCTATTCTCTCATACAAATACCCAGGCTCTACCCAATGGACTCAAGCAAACACCCAGGGAGTACACATGCACTGATTAAACTACCCAAGCACTATACATGCACTCATCCAATCAGCCAAACACTACCCATACACTCTTGCAATCACCCAGACGGTTCCATGTTTAAATATCAATAACAAAAATATAGTTTACAAAAATATAGATGTAAAAATATCGATTACAAAAATATCGACTCCTTATACTTAAACAGGTAAGTACAATAATATCGACTCAAAAATATAGATGTAAAAAATATAGATGTAAAAAATATCGACTTTAAAAAATAATATAACTTAAATTAACTAATCAAATAATATTAATATTATTTACTAAATAAATAAAATTACATGTATATTTTAACTATTTATAACAAATAAAATTAATTTAATCAACATAAACATAATAAATGTGTACATATACATATATTTTCTTAAATACATTTTATTATTATCTTTATTTAATTTATAAACTTTAATAATTATATAAAAATAAAATAAACATATATAAAACATTTTGAATAAAATCAAATATTTTATATTTAATTATCACATTAAAGTATTACAAAATAATAATACATACATTTAATAACAAAATAAAAACATTAGTAGTTAAAACATTTGATAGCGAAGGGGTAAAAATTACTATTCCCACTCCAGTGAGTGCAACAGTAGGGAAAGCGCTGGATAGCGTAGGGGTAAAAATTACTATTCCCACTCCAGAGGGTGCAACAGTAGAGAAAGCGTTGGATAGCGTAGGGGTAAAAATTACTATTCCCACTCCAAAGGGTGCAACAGTAGGGAAAGCGTTGGATAGCGTAGGGGTAAAAATTACTATTCTCACTCCAGAGAGTGCAACAGTAGGGAAAGCGTTGGATAGCGTAGGGGTAAAAATTACTATTCCCACTCCAGATAGTGCAACAGTAGGGAAAGCGTTGGATAGCGTAGGGGTAAAAATTACTATTCCCACTCCAGTGAGTGCAACAGTAGGGAAAGCGCTGGATAGCGTAGGGGTAAAAATTACTATTCCCACTCCAGAGGGTGCAACAGTAGGGAAAGCGTTGGATAGCGTAGGGGTAAAAATTACTATTCCCACTCCAAAGGGTGCAACAGTAGGGAAAGCGATAGATAGCGTAGGGGTAAAAATTACTATTCCCACTCCAGTGAGTGCAACAGTAGGGAAAGCGCTGGATAGCGTAGGGGTAAAAATTACTATTCCCACTCCAGAGGGTGCAACAGTAGGGAAAGCGTTGGATAGCGTGGGGGTACAAATTACTATTCCCACTCCAGTGAGTGCAACAATAGGGAAAGCGCTGGATAGCGTAGGGGTAAAAATTACTATTCCCACTCCAGAGGGTGCAACAGTAGGGAAAGCGTTGGATAGCGTAGGGGTAAAAATTACTATTCCCACTTCAAACGGTGCAACAGTAGGGAAAGCGTTGGATAGCGTAGGGGTAAAAATTACTATTCCCACTCCAGAGGGTGCAACAGTAGAGAAAGCGTTGGATAGCGTAGGGGTAAAAATTACTATTCCCATTCCAAAGGGTGCAACAGTAGGGAAAGCGTTGGATAGCCTAGGGGTAAAAATTACTATTCCCACTCCAGTGAGTGCAACAGTAGGAAAAGTGTTGGATAGTGTAGGGGTAAAAATTACTATTCCCACTCCAGAGAGTGCAACAGTAGGGAAAACGTTGGATAGCGTAGGGGTAAAAATTACTATTCTCACTGCAGAGAGTGCAACAGTAGGGAAAGCGTTGGATAGTGTAGGGGTGAAAATGACTATTCCCACTCCAGTGAGTGCAATAGTAGGGAAAGCGCTGGAACCCAAAACAATAAAAAAACAAACTTTCAACATTTTTATTCAATTTAATTTCCAATATAAACATAATTATTATATACTTTTAAATATATTATTATTAACAAAGATAATTAAAAAATAATTAATTACACATTATTTAACACTATAATATCCACCACACACACCTAAAATTAATTACACTATTACATTTAATGTTTACTAATTAATTAATGTAAATTAATGTATTTTTATAATTAACTAATTAATTCATTAATTACCAGCTTTCACACCATATACACTTATAAACACCACAACACAAACCTACAATTATTTACACATTTACAATAATAATTACTAATTAATTACTGGTAATTTATTTTAAAAGTATTTAATAATGAATCAATAAAAAATTAATTACTTACCACCCTTCACACCATTTCAACATATAAACTCCACAACACACACCTAAAATTAATTAAACAATAAAAATAATTAATTATTAATTGACTAATTGAAATTAATTAACAACGAATTATTAATAAATTAACACATTAATTAATCAATTAATTTTATATAATGAAATTACTTCCCACCCTATTCCCCTATAAACCCACAACCCGCTGCGGAACTAATAACACAAAATTCAACATAAAATACATTAATAACTAATACAATGCCAAAACATATAATAAAATGACAAACAAAAATATAGATGTAAAAAATATAGATGTAAAAAATATCGACTTTAAAAAATAATATAACTTAAATTAACTAATCAAATAATATTAATATTAGTTACAAAATAAATAAAATTACATGTATATTTTAACTATTTATAACAAATAAAATTAATTTAATCAACATAAACATAATAAATGTGTACATATACATATATTTTCTTAAATACATGTTATTATTTTCTTTATTTAATTTATAAACTTTAATAATTATATAAAAATAAAATAAACACATATATAAAACATTTTGAATAAAATCAAATATTTTATATTTAATTATCACATTAAAGTATTACAAAATATTAATACATACATGTAATAACAAAATAAAAACATTAGTAGTTAAAACATTTGATAGCGAAGGGGTAAAAATTACTATTCCCACTCCAGTGAGTGCAACAGTAGGGAAAGCGCTGGATAGCGTAGGGGTAAAAATTACTATTCCCACTCCAAAGTGTGCAACTGTAGGGAAAGCGTTGGATAGCGTAGGGGTAAAAATTACTATTCTCACTCCAGAGAGTGCAACAGTAGGGAAAGCGTTGGATAGCGTAGGGGTAAAAATTACTATTCCCACTCCAGATAGTGCAACAGTAGGGAAAGCGTTGGATAGCGTAGGGGTAAAAATTACTATTCCCACTCCAGTGAGTGCAACAGTAGGGAAAGCGCTGGATAGCGTAGGGGTAAAAATTACTATTCCCACTCCAGAGGGTGCAACAGTAGGGAAAGCGTTGGATAGCGTAGGGGTAAAAATTACTATTCCCACTCCAAAGGGTGCAACTGTAGGGAAAGCGTTGGATAGCGTAGGGGTAAAAATTACTATTCTCACTCCAGAGAGTGCAACAGTAGGGAAAGCGTTGGATAGCGTAGGGGTAAAAATTACTATTCCCACTCCAGATAGTGCAACAGTAGGGAAAGCGTTGGATAGCGTAGGGGTAAATATTACTATTCCCACTCCAGTGAGTGCAACAGTAGGGAAAGCGCTGGATAGCGTAGGGGTAAACATTACTATTCCCACTCCAGAGGGTGCAACAGTAGGGAAAGCGTTGGATAGCGTAGTGGTAAAAATTACTATTCCCACTCCAAAGGGTGCAACAGTAGGGAAAGCGATAGATAGCGTAGGGGTAAAAATTACTATTCCCACTCCAGTGAGTGCAACAGTAGGGAGAGCGCTGGATAGTGTAGGGGTAAAAATTACTATTCCCACTCCAGAGGGTGCAACAGTAGGGAAAGCGTTGGATAGCGTAGGGGTACAAATTACTATTCCCACTCCAGTGAGTGCAACAATAGGGAAAGCGCTGGATAGCGTAGGGGTAAAAATTACTATTCCCACTCCAGAGGGTGCAACAGTAGGGAAAGCGTTGGATAGCGTAGGGGTAAAAATTACTATTCCCACTTCAAACGGTGCAACAGTAGGGAAAGCGTTGGATAGTGTAGGGGTGAAAATGACTATTCCCACTCCAGTGAGTGCAATAGTAGGGAAAGCGCTGGAACCCAAAACAATAAAAAAACAAACTATCAACATTTTTATTAAATTTAATTTCCAATATAAACATAATTAATATATACTTTTAAATATATTATTATTAACAAAGATAATTAAAAAATAATTAATTACACATTATTTAACACTATAATATCCACCACACACACCTAAAATTAATTACACTATTACATTTAATATTTACTAATTAATTAATGTAAATTAATGTATTTTTTTAATTAACTAATTAATTCATTAATTACCAGCTTTCACACCATATACACTTATAAACACCACAACACAAACCTACAATTATTTACACATTTACAATAATAATTACTAATTAATTACTGGTAATTTATTTAAAAAGTATTTAATAATTAATCAATAAAAAATTAATTACTTACCACCCTTCACACCATTTACACATATAAACTCCACAACACACACCTAAAATTAATTAAACAATTAAAATAATTAATTATTATTTGACTAATTGAAATTAATTAACAACGAATTATTAATAAATTAACACATTAATTAATCAATTAATTTTATATAATGAAATTACTTCCCACCCTATTCCCCTATAAACCCACAACCCGCTGCGGAACTAATAACACAAAATTCAACATAAAATACATTAATAACTAATACAATGCCAAAACATATAATAAAATGACAAACAATTCTCATTAAAAACACTAAAATACATAACATTATTACAAAATCGATATTTTTGTAAACTATATTTTTGTAAACGATATTTATTACAACTATATTATTGTTATTGATATTACTTACCTGTCAGCCGATATTCTGGTCAAACTATATTTTTGTTGTCGATATTTCTTCCACTCGGTATTTCTGCGGAGATATTAATGTTACACGATATTTATCCGTCGATATTCCTACTCTGCACTCACCCAGACACTACTCATGCACTCATCCAATCACCCAGGCACTGTCCATGCACACATCTAGTCACCTACGCTCTTCCCATGCACTCAACAGTCACCAGGTACTACCTATGCACTCATCCAATCAGCCAGGCACTGCTCATCCACTCATTGAGTCACTCAGGCACTAGTCATGCACTCATGGAATCACCCAGGCACTACACATGCACTCACCCAATCATGTCTGCGCTACCAATTCACTCATGCAATCACGCAAGCACTACACATGCACTAATACAATCACACAGACACTATCAATAAGACCAAAGGAGTAAAATTAGTGGCATCTGAAATAACCAGACTGTTCTCAGAAGAATCAATGCCCAACCTAATGCTGACAGGTGAATCTAATATGCATTTACTAGAGCCTCAAAAAAGGGACGAGTTACTGTAGGAACAATTTATGGCCTGGAAGTTGGAACATCCCTCACCAGGTACAGAGCAATAAGACAAATCAATCAGCAGTCGCCAGGAAATTCATAAGGGATATGCAAAATTTAAGCTATGTGGCAATAAATGGGTGCTACCCGGGTGACCAGCCTCCGGCAGCTACATTTCATTATACTGCCACATGTACGCTATTAGACTATACCTTCGTCACCTTACCACTTATCAGCTAGGTTGCAGGTTTTCAGATAGGAGCACAAGACCAAAGTGATCATCTACCACAGGATATTCAGCATATGAGCATATTCAGCTTGATACTAGACCAGCCTGTGGAAGACCCAGATTCCATACACACTTGAGAACTTCAGGAGGATAAAATGCCAAACCAACCAACCAGAAATATTGCAGGCTTCAGATAAGACACTTTGGGATAAGAGGAAGATATAAACAGGATAACACGCTGGGAACTCTTCATCAAAAATGTAGGAAAAATGTACACAGCAAGAGCCAGTTCTGGCTCAACTTCTAGGGAAAATGGTAAAAAACAGATCCCACGTTGTTCGTTAGACAACCAAAAGAACTACCGCTTCAAGTCCAAGATCCCCAACCTTTGGGATTTCATGACAGCAATAAACAAATCATTATGCAGGCTTCGGAGAACAGGACATGACCCCATCATCAAGAAGGAGCTAACACAACTAAAAGTGAATAAGAAAAAAGTAATCTGGCAAGCAAAAAGAGAATCGGATGACAATCTGGGGGCCAGGCTACGCTAAGACTCAAAGACTAACAACAGCCCAAGATTTTGGCGCACAATAAAAAGATTAGAAAACCAAACGTACAAAGAGTTTACTCACATCTAAAGGAAGAAACCTGGGCAACTCACCTTCTGCAACATTTTAATTCAGAAGAGGATGGTCTTAGGACTGGGAAGCACAGCCCTAGCTACATACCAGAAGCAATTCCCCCCTACTAAACCATCCTAGGAGCAAATGACCTTCTTTCATTTACAACCCATCAGATCAAGAACAGGATTGCTAAAGGAAAGCAGGAGAGCACACCGGGCCCTAAAGGGATCCCTCCAGTCCTATTAAAAAAAGATCCAGATTATTGGGCGACCTTACTACTACAGCTGTTTGAACAAATCTCAGGAGGAGATAGCATACCTGACTCCTGGACGGGGTCTATTATATCCCCAATATACAAGAAATGCGACAAGAACAAAGTAAATAGCTACAGGCTTGTGGCATTAATCAACATTGATGTAAAATACTACGCTGGCCTCCTTCTGGGTGACCCTACAGCCTGGGCAAATGAAGAATTGATTATCCCCATCAACCAGACAGGTTTCTGAAGGGCATGGGAACCACAACGCACATACTTGCCCTGTCGCTACTAATAGACGGCACCAAAGCATCAAAACTCTGTTTTTTTGGGTTTATTCGACTACTCATCAGCTTTTGATAACATTGACAGAAGCAAACTCTGGCCCACGCTTGAGAAAAAGAAAATACCATCTGCTCTTTTAAACCAGGTAACACTGTTACACACTAACCTATGGGTAGCTTTAAAATCCATCAAATATAAAACAGCCAGCCCAAGCCTTACCCCACTGCTACGGGTCTTACAAGCAAAGCTAAATCCAGTTATTACTTATGGGAGCGAGTGCTTGAGTGGAAGAAATACAGACATTCTGGACAATACAGTCTCAAGATTGGCAAAAATTATATTCAACCTAGCCAATTATGTCTCGCCCACCCAAATCAGGCTAGAATTTGGCCTACAGACCCAAAAAATTGCTTGCAAAGGTGCCTATGTTAAGCCCTTCGCTGCAGCGGCAATTCCGCTGCAGCGCTAGGGGGGTGGGGGGGCCGAGCGGCGCTCGCATGCTCGTGACGGAGCGGCTCCGTCACGAGCCGCGGTTGAGCTGTGCTCATGACGGAGCTGTTCCGTCATGGCCCCGCCTGCTCAATGGAATGCTCAGCGCAGGCGCGGAATCCGCGCCGCGCAGGCGTGCAGAGCGGGCCATGACGGAACCGCTCCGTCATGAGCACAGCTTAACCGATGCTCATGACGGAGCGGCTCCGTCATGAGCATGCAAGGAGTTAAATGCTGCCACTGAATTAAAAAGTCCAAACCAGTAACATTGAACACCCATTGATGGACTGAAATACACTTAATGAAAGAAATGTGCAGCCACAGGCTACTTGACAGCATCAATCAATCGTCTAGGCCTAGAGGATCTCTGGGTGGCCTCAGGGACTCATAGCATCTTCAAACAGCTTGTAAACAAGACAGTGAAAAGGACGTCTACAGTGGAAGACAAGGCAGCACTCAAAGGAAAGGCTCACGGATGGTTCGCCTCCAGAGCTACGCCAGGCCCTCCCCTCAATCTTATCTAGGCGCAGGATTCAACAGGAGAATGACAGAAAAATACCTTTACTGCCGAATGGGCATTTTATCAACACCACCGCACCTCCCTCCTTGGAAACAACCACTGACGCCAACTAACTGACGCTTATGTGGAAAGTGGAAGTGAGTGTCTTACACCTACTGTGCATCTGCGGGGAACTGCTAGTCGAATGCCGAATGCTACTGAAACCCATCTTTAAAAACAAGGGGATAAGATCCTGCAGACAGGCAGTGAAGGCATGCCACAGAGGTGGAGATGCACATCTGCTGTGTCACTTTGCGCGATTTATGGAGGCGGAAGGGGAAAACACTCAGAGAACAAGTGACCAGAAATCACTATAACCAAAAGAATCTTACAGTGTCACTGCTCAGCGAATATAAGCACTTAGGCAAGCTCCATCCACCTCAAACCCCACCAGTAAGCCTCATACCTCTCTGTCCCCTCTGCCTTGTGCACAACGCCGTTAATACCAGGAACTTACCCCTCCCCCACCCGCCACCGTTCACCTGGGACCTCTAAAGCCTCATGCTTCTCACATCTGGGCTCCGATACAGTCCCTTGGGATACTTGAATGATCAGGACCCGACACCATAAGCTGGAGCACAACGTATATCAGTATAAGCCCACCCTGGCTGTCCATAGACCAAATAAGTTTAGCACTGTCTCCTACTTTTACAGAGACTCAAACCCGTACTTTACAAAAACTTAAACACGTCCCCTCGTACCCTATCCTCTTCTTTATCCTCTTTTTGGTAGACACACAACTTTTAATGTTTTACAATTTATTGTTATGGCTTTTTATCAAAACAAGGGACTAAACTCATTCATCCTCACCTATAATGCACTAGGTACTCTACCTGTCAGTAACATGCACATTTTTAGAGAAAAAAAAACATTTAGAGCCAAGATTGAAGCGTGTACCAACCTTGTTACCCTTAGCACGTTGAACCAGCCCTTAGAGGACGAATTTGTCAAGTCACCATGCAAGACTGAATATTATTTGACAATTTAAGATAGCAATGCACCCAGGTCCTCAGTCAAGTACCCAAGTCTCTCGGTTTGCACATTGAAAGAGCAGCTCGAATCGTACACATTTAGTTAATCAGCTGAAATGTTATACATCCATTTAACTTGAGATGAATATTTTATGCCTGATATCAAGATCGAGACTTCGTTTTTTTAGCTTTTGATAACATCCATTGCACATTGTTCCAGCTACCTTGGCACAAGGAATGAATGATTTTATGATATGCTCTTTGCTCTTTTAATTATGAACTTTGCTGTTTTATGCTTTTATGTTAAAATTGTTAAGGTTTTTATTAACTAAACAATAAACGAATTTATTTTTACTTTTAACTTACTTTTACTTTGGCGCCGGGCTGCACACTGTGCACCAGTACACGGAGATAGAGCAGAAATGCTCCCTATCTTGCGGCTTGCTGTCCTGCAACAAGCATTAGTAAACATGCCCCAGGGGGAACAAAAGGAGTCAGGCCGCACAGAGGTATGGCACAGAAAATATGTCCACATTTGTAAATGCATGCTTTTGCAGGTTATAGCATATTAACACCAAATATATTGATGTGGCCAATGCCTATTTCTAATCTCTATGGCTTCTAGGATAGTGCAAAAAAGTATATTGTAGGGAAAAGGAGCCAAAGCTATAACCAGCCATGAATATCACCCTTAATTTTAGAGAAAGTGATACGCACCATAGTCAGCCAGTTGAGATGCTGTACATCTGTTTGTAACGTACTCTAAATTGGCCAATATTCCCCTTTGAACCATTCAGCAGTTTTATATATTTCATAATCCTCTTTCAGTGCTCCTCGAATAATTAAATAATTCATTTTCGTCTGGATTTACTGATTTATTTGGCACAAGAGAAACCTCCGAAGGCAGGTAACTATAATACTTGATAGAAAGCATGAATTTCCATTTATTTCGGAATTAAACATTCATATGTCTGTGAATTGCATCCAAAAGCTGTTAGAAATTATGGACATCTCTTAACAAAAAAAAGCTCATAAAATCTTACTCTCGTTAAACGATCATTATTTCAGCGACTATTTGAAAGCACACATTATATTAATACATTATAGATTGGTGGTCAAATATTAAAGATGATTTTCTTTGTTGCTTACTCATAAATGATTGAAAAAAAGATTCCTAGAGCAAAGACGACTATAGTGGGAAGCATGTTATGCATTTATGCCAATATTAACAATATTCTCATCATTCCTTTATGTACAAAGTTGTAAACGTTTGTAAACTTTTCACACTGATGCATTAATCTCCTTACAACGACCTAAAGCTGAGATTTTATTTAAAAAAATCTTTTACTTTTTTTTCTTGTCTACTAAGTGCAGATGAAGGGAGAATAAGGGGGCATATTATCAAGGGATTTATCTCCGCTTTTTTGGCTTTAAAAGACAAGAAAGCGGAGATAAAATTATCTCCCTATCAGCAACAGGGTGCTAACACGCAAATTTGCATGTTAGCACCCTTTTCCTCTACGCTTCCCCTTGCATCTCTAATGAGATGCAAAGAGGGCGTTCCAGAGAAAAATAATAGGAGAAATGTTGTTAAGCGACATTTCTCCTATTATCAAGGATTTCGCTAACCCTGTTAGTGATAAAAAAAAGCAGCGCTAACCGCGGTTAGCACTGCTTTTTTTACACCTGGTATTTTCCTGGCTTAGCCATGATAGCCTATGGAAGGTGGATATCATGGCTAAGTTGGGGGGCCCTATCATCAAGCTCACGCCAAACTTCGAGAGATTATCGTTGGTTCTCCAGCGATAATCTCTCATTTGGCAGTTAGCGCGAGGATTTTAACACTTCTGAGATAAACCTTGCTAATAGCAAGTTATCTCTGCGATAATTTCCGGCGATGCTTAGCGTTAAAAAATTCGTTGCTAAGCATCGTTAGCGATAAATATCGCTAATCGTTGGTAATATGCCCCAAGGTTCCATAGGAGGATTAAGGAAAACACATTTTTGCCTCAGATTTTGAGTAATCCCCAAACAGGGCTAGATTTATGATTGCATTGTGTTCCCCTTGAGTCATGCATGGTGTCACAAAGGGCAGCGTGTTACTTAAGTCAGATTTGACAAGCAAGCAAAGCCACCTGGAACTGCGTTGTTTGGCAAATCTGGAGTAACGCAAGGCAGCGCAGGTGGCAGCCTTGCTTTTGTCAGCCCTGGGAAGGTGTTCCATGGTTGGAACGTGGGCGTTTCCCTATTATTCATCCATGGATTTTGACATATTCCCACATTTACCAAGACTGCTAAACTTAGGAATGCATCAAAATGCATTCTACATCACACTTAGAAAGAGGAACAAACCCAGAGAATTGTTTTTGTTCAGAAAGGTGTCTCTTCCTAAACAAAAATAATCCTGCCTGCAATGCAAGCACACTTGCACCATGGTGCAAGGGTGCCTGCGTTGATGCACCAGCAGTGCAATGGGCTTCTCCACATTTACAAGACCATGTACAGTAACCCTGTGTGACTTTTCATGGCATTGTAAATATGTTTCCCTTTCACGCCTAACTCTGTGTGAAAGGGGAATTTCATGGGTGTTGCTGTGGGTGTTCCCCAGGGGAGGCGTAAGGAGGCACAACGAGGAGGAATACTTTTATTTCTCCTCATTCTTTCTTCTTTCTATGTGCATAGAAAGAGGAACATTTCTTTAAAGATTGTTTTTATGGAGGAAGGTCTCGCTTTCTGCACAGAAACAATCATCCCCTCAGTGCAGGCACCCTTGCAAAATGATGCAAGGGTGTCTGCGCTGGCGCACGGCTGCTGTTGGTGCGCTGGCGCAGGGGAGAAGGACAAAAAAGCACTGTATCTTGCAGTTATGGCCAATTCCTGCCCATTTATTTTGGTGCACAGCAGCGTAGCAGGAAGGCTTGCTGTGGTGTTGTGCATCAAAATATTGTAAATGAGGACCACTATTGTTAATTTCTTTACTCATTCTTTTACACTGCAACCCTAACTCCTGTGATAATTCCGTACAGTAATTAATATCAATATAACTTCTCAGGCAGATTTATCGAACAAATTGCACTGGTTCAAAGTTTAAAATGTGATGCAAATGGACCGAAAGTGTTTATATATATAGGCAAACCAGCGCAAAGTGTTTTACCGTGTAAAGTTGTCTGAATGTAATGCAAAGCGCTGCCTTTCTTTTCTCTGAATCAAGGAGGCATTCCATGGGGGTACATGAGCATTCCCATGCCACCAACCATGGTTTCTGACCACCCATGATTTTTGATCCAAACCGTATCAACTAAGATTAGTAGACAGGGTTTTGTGTCAAAAAATAATGCCACTTTGAAGCAGTATTTAAAGGAAGAAATGCTTATATTTCTCTTAACTTTTTTCCACTTAGCATGTGTGCTTCATTGTAGAGCACACATCCGAAGTGGGAACATTTTAAGGTTTGTCTAGGTGTAGTATTTTGTACTTGAAGGGTACCTTTCCACTACAAAACCTTTCCTAGACTTCACAAGTACACCCTTGCACTAGGGTGCAAAGGGTGTGCTTGTGGTGCTCAGCAGTCTAATTGTGCGCCAGCAGTGGGAAGAGAGCAGAATAGAGCCATATCTCTGTAGATATGGTCCTTTCCTGTTCTCTTCCTGTCATGCAATACAGCGAAGCAACTTTGGGTGCTGCTCTACTTTTTGTGACATCTTTATTAATCTGGACCATAGAATTATAGATGGTAAGCTGTGAATAACGGGGATGTGTTTCAGGATATGTTCTGAGTACAAGAGACAGAAGCTTGAGCTATTTATTATGTCACTCAGACACCCTCAGTGAAATTAGGAGAACGTTTTCTTGGGTTTGAATTGATTTCTAATACGACAGTAGTACAATGATTGAGTTCTGAAGAACATTTTGAAGTTCATTTTTATTTCGATGGCACCAGTGGACACCCCTAGGCCTAGGGAGCTCAATATGACACGGAATGATGCCAGTGAACTAACTTATTCTGGCTCTAATACTCAGAGGGGTATATTCTCAAGAACGTGGGCTAATTATAGCAAAATTAGCTTAGCCCCACCTTGGATATTACAGTCTATTGCGGGAAAATAACGCCTTGTCAATGTTGTATTCGCAACATGGCGGTACCATGCAATAGTCTCACAATTACGCGTCAAATGACTGCGTAAAAATTAACGCGATGCCTACAAAATGTGAAACACAAATGCAAAAAAAGCGGCAATGTCCCAAATCGTGATGCAAAAATCTGCGATAACCTGCGACAGGCCTGAAATTCCCACGCATCATGCGGGAAAATGCACTATAAAAGCACCGAAAAACATAAAGAAAACAATTTAAACTTCATAGCACCATGGAGGAAGCCGGAGCAAGTACAGAGGATGACCAGAACCCCACAAGTCCCCAGGAGGATGAGCCTGGGACCTCGGGGTCACAGAAGGGCAAGGAGAAGAAGACGAGGTTCAGTCCGCAGGAAAACATGATCATCATCACGGAGGTGATGGAACACCACCAAGAACTGTTTGTCACCTCCAATGTGTCATTGGCAAATAAAAAGGCAATATGGCAGTCCAATGCAGTCGGAGTGAGGGGAAGGACAATTGGAGAGGCCAAGAGGTTTCAGATAAGGGACATGGTGCACAGCAGTGTATACCCGCACGGGTTGGAGACACAACGGTTGCAGCAGGTGAGCAGTGAGGCCTGGGTCCGCAGTGTCTGCACTCTCTTTCCCTCTCCCTCTCTTCCTTTCACTGTCTCTCTTTCTCCCTCTCTTTCTCTCTCTCTTTCTCTCTCTTTCCCTCTCTTCCTTTCACTCTCTCTCCCTTTCTTGCTCTCTCTCTTTCTCTCTCTCTCTCTGTCCTTTGATGAGCGCATGACACACCTTTCTATCTTGAATTTTGTCTTGCAGGCTGTGACTTATAGATTGTCCAGCAAAAACCCGCCATAACTCTTCCAAATATTTGTTTTGAATTTAATTTGAATAAAATAATTTGTTTGGAAATTAAAAGATGAATGAATGGTTCTCCTTTTTCTGACGACACGTGAATGTTAGTTGTTGTAATTGTGCGACATCAGGCAAATTGTTTTGTTAAGGATTTTGTAAAGTTGATGTGAAATATCTTTGTCCGGTGGTGGGGGGCACCCGGGGTAGGGCCGTGATCAGTAGCTCCATGGCAGCTGTTGTTCTTCTGGTGTGGCTGTGGGCTGGGCTCCCATTTCTGGTGCAGGTTATCGTCCGACTTAATACCAGGAAAGAGCAGGTTTTAATTCCCTGCTACTAATGCACCTTATCAAATGTTTTGTGATCTTATCGCCGATCAGGCTGGTAGTTGAGAATGTTGCGAAGTGGTGTTTTCCCATTTTTTTGCACGGGAACACCTACTCTGCATCTCATTAGCGTTAGTTGCCGGTCCCATCCGTGGTGATGTTTTTTCGGCTGCTATCGCAGGAAAACTGTCGAAGTCGGCTTTTAGCACCTGCTTGTGAATAGGGCGATGAATCTATTGCCACTTTGGCTGCATTAAAGTGCCGCTAACTCAGCGATAAGTCCTTTAGAATATGCCCCAGAATATTCCAAATATTCAAGCAGGAATTAACAATAGCATTATACGAGCATATATCAGGAAGGTCTAACCCCCTATGGTTCCGCTGTAAAGGACTGGCTGATGAGTCTGTCCTAGCACAAACCTTCGGGCATAAGGTCGTGAAGCTCTGCCATTGGAACTCTGTCATCTACTGGTAGAATTATTTCTGAGTTTAATTCAGCTACTTTTTAACACAGTATTGTAGGGAAGCAAGGTGCAAACCACATTGCCCAAGCAACAATCATCTTTTTTTTGTCTTTATTTTCTAATTTTGCATACAAGGACAGTAATGGAGAAGGTTACGTCATAGTGGCATTGTACTGCAAAAGCAGGATACATATTCAATAACTGTGGAGAGTGGGTGATTCCACAGCATGCATTGTAGTTGGGACAATTATCCTGTTTTTGAGATGAGGTAAATATGTGAGGGCATGTGCTAGGGAATACATGATTGTGCTTTTTAATTATGATGCCAACTCTCTGTCTCTTTGTGAGAGTCTTGGGGAATAGAATAAAGCCCAGACTTATTAAAGATTTGCGTTGCCCTTGTGCCAGGTTAATGCCATACAGGGTGAGGCAAAACCTAGAATGAGATTTACCATTCCACATAGAGGTACCCTGCGTGGCCCTGTGTGGCTTGGTAAATCTGGTGCAATGCAAGGCAGCGCAAGTCGCTGCCTAGAATTGCATTGCACCAGGATAGCATTATAATGGTAGAGCATGGGTGTTCCCACGCATTCTTCCATATATTCTGATGCATTTTCACATTTACCAACATTGGAAGACCTGGAAATACATCAGAATTGTACTCCTTCTAGGCAGAGGCACAACGAGGAGCAGTATCTTTATTTCTCCTCACTATTTCCTCTTTCTAATTGTACTGTATTTTGCATTTAGAAAGAAGAAATGCCTCTAAGGATTGTGTTTGTGCAGGAAGGTGCTCATTCCTATACAAAAACAATCTTGCCTGTAATGCAATCATCCTTGCACCATGGCTCAAGGATGCCTGCATTTGCACTAGGCTGCACTGAATGCACCAGTGCAAAGAGAGGACAGGAATGCACCATATCTTGCTAGATATGGTGCATTCGTGCCATATCCCTGTCATGCAACACCACACATCAAGTTGCCTTGCTGTTTTGCGTTGCGCGACATACTCATCATTCTGGGCACCAGTGTTATTATTGGTCACCTTCTCCATGCTGATCTCATGGCTTTAAACCATAAAGACAGTTGAAGGACTTAACTTATACCCTAATTTACTATAGATTTGTCTACAGCCACTTCATCGGCTCTTCCCTTATGTATTCAAGATCCTGCAAAAGCCTGGGCACATCTTTGTGTCGCGTGGGGAAATTTGGCACAGTTCA
Source organism: Lissotriton helveticus (assembly GCF_964261635.1). Lineage (NCBI taxonomy): Eukaryota > Metazoa > Chordata > Amphibia > Caudata > Salamandridae > Lissotriton > Lissotriton helveticus. The sequence continues at coordinate 271,341,460 of NC_136068.1, forward strand.
AATGTTTATTGTGGTAATAGAAGTCCTATATGGGGCCTCATCTGCCTATACCTTGGTTGATGGCTACCTGACTGCAGTTTTCATTACTCAGAGGGGTGATAGGCAAGGGAGCCCCACTATTATTAGACTTTTATATGGAAGAAGTTTCAAAAATGCTACATAAGGTTAACACAATGGTCCCTATCTCATGTAGTGGGTACACAGTACAAATCTGCCTTTATGCAGTTCACCAAATCAACTCTATATCGGGGGTGTAACTATCAATGGTGCAGCGGGTGCAATGCCCCCATGGCCCGGGGGTGTGATAAGCCTACTGCTCCTTCATGATATCCTCAACTGTATGCGATTTTTGCCTCTAAACCAGGGGATTAGGGCCCATTTTCTGCACTTTCTTAGGGGTCCAAGGCAACCTCAATAAGGTACTGCTATCTATTGAAATCAAACCAAGAAGGCCTCAAGTTCACCAAAACTTTGAATCATTTAGTGAAATACTGGGCGATCTCGGATACATCTAAAGAAGTCTGATATTATTAGCTGGAAACATCTTGACTATGATTCATTGTAACCTCTGAATATAATAGCGTATGGAAAATTATCATAATTTGTCTTACCCTGGGCATTGCTCAAATTAATAATGACATAGACTCAAACTCACTCACAAAAAATGAGTATCCTTTCTCTTTCACTGGATATATTCATTTGATTAGAATGTCTGTTTTGCTCAAATATATTTTTCCGTTTGAGGCAATATGCACTAGACAAGCATGCCATGATTACATTCCATAAAACAATTATACTTAGATCTTGAAAGGGCCAAGGCAAGCATGCCAAAACCTAAGGAGGAGCTTAAAAAGGCAGCCTTACTCTCAGTAAGTATACACCTATATGTTACTTTGTAGCACCTGAAAAACTTAGGAAAGCTCATGAGACAGTCGATATTTCTGAAATTTCAACTGTTCCTCTTGAAATGCTCCTCAATTTGTGGTGTGCTCTCTCTCTCTCTCTCTCTCTGTTTCTAGATATATTTGCTGTTCCAAAATAATTAAAGATGATTATTATCAACATTCTGTTGTGTATTGCTAGGCAGGCATGGCATTAGGGTAGTATGCACTTTATCAACCTCTGATGGATTTACTAGGCTGCACAGAATGTATGCTTATGGGGCACCAGGGATGATATTGTATTGCAGAGGGGCTGCAGACACTTATGTGTCACCCTTCTGTAATACTGATAGCGAAGCCGCACACGTCGCACCAGCACTATCATAAGATGGTGTTTCCTTATTTGCATAGGGGACACGTCGCCCCAGCACTATCATAAGATGGTGTTTCCTTATTTGCATAGGGGCGTGGTCTTATGTAAATGAAAGAATGACTTTTCTTTTGTCTCTGCAACGTATTATGAATGCGAGCTCAGAGGCAAACATACCTTTAGGGTGCGCACTGAAAGTGCACCACAGAAAGGTGGCAGTCTTTCAGTACAGCTCCTAAAGGCATCTCCCTGTGGGCGAGTGCAGTCACTCTCTGCATCAGCTTGGAAGGGGATCTCACCTTCCCTCTTGAAAGTGTAGGTGGTCTGGGGGCGTGGCTTGGATGGCAAGGAGGGAGCACTCGTAGGTCTTGAGCTCCCGACCCCCAAGTCGAACAAGCAGCGATAGCAACGGCAGAGGAGCTGGGTGTGAGGCACCGGACACAGCAAAAGACGTATGCAGGCAGGCTGCCCGCGGACACAGCACCAGCAGTACAAAAAGAGCAGCGAAAAGAAAGGAACGGCGACAAACAAGCTTGGTACGAGAGGGAAGGAGGTGCAAGATGGCGGCGGAGAACCGTGAGCGGGCTAGCAGACAGTAGCAGCTACAGCGCATGCCGGACAAAAGAGGCAAGCACCAAGGCAGCAGAAGCATATCCCTGGGGGTGAGGCAGGCAGCCAAGAGCGAGGACAAAAAACAACTTGCATGCCGGACAAACGAGGGAAGCACCAAGGCAGCAGAAGCACATCCCTGGGGGTGAGGCAGGCAGCCAAGAGCGAGGACAAAAAACAACTTGGGGCAGCGATCGGGGGTGAGAACAGACCCTACCCCCCTCAGGAACGAAAACAAAACTAACAAGGAGACGCCATCTTGTAAAGCGGGGACAAGCGCCACACTGCTGCTCCCGCCCCAAAGAGAAGCGGCACACCGGCATCCCAGCAAGCGAGTGAGTAAACCCGCCACCGCAGACCCCAAAGGGGAAAACGCGGCGGCCCACAAGCGAAAGGAAGGTGAGCGAATGCGGATCGAGAGGCACAGACCACAGAGAGCACAGAGAGAGGGACAGCGCAGTGTGCTGCGGTGGCGGTGGGGAAGACTCAGTAGCAAGTTTAAAGGAACAGAAAGTAACATCAAGTAGCAGCCACGCTAAGCCGGGAGTTACAAACGGGAAACAATAAACGAAAACAAACGGCGTCCATCTTGGGGGAGGCACAACAGCACCAGGGGCGGCCATCTTAGGAGGGGAAAAGGTCGGAAGAAGAAACGGCTAAGGCGAAACAACACAAAAGCCCCCAAGCAAAGCACGATCAGCGAGTTAGTACCAGCAACACTCCCCAGGGTGCGCTGCAACGACCAATCCCACGCTAAGGCAGACCACGCGCCAAGTCAGTCGAGAACAACCGAGGGCTGGCGAGAGCGCGAAGGGAGGAGAAACGGCCAAAAGAAAAAAAGAGAGGAAAAGTAAGGCACAAACGAGCACCACAAGCGGACTCTAGCTGGAGCACAGAGAAGGGGGGAAGCAGCCATTCCTTTAACAAGGGTGCCACAAACGAGCGGTGGCCATCGTGAGAAGGGCACAAACCAACTGAACAAGGCGGCCATTTTGAAGCGGAGCGGAAGCGGAAGCAAAACGAGCAAACGAGAAGGAACCATAAAACTCCACATCCCAGACAGCAAGGCAAACGAAGGCAAAGGCCCAGCAGACGCGGGGGGGGCGCAGAGCAGATCGCCAGTGCGGACACCTGTGCACGGTTGCAGAAGGCAAACAACATCAAAACAAGCACATCAGCGCACTGCATAGCAGGCAATCTACACCCCGGGTGGCGCATAGCTCTGTAAGAGGCGGCATCACATCAACAACACAGGCGGTAAGCACCCCAAAGAGCAGGTCGTGGCAAACCCAGGGCGGCAAAAAGCAAATACATACAGATCGGGCCAAGGCAAGGAAGCACCCGCAGACCAGCAACTGTAAGGGAACTGGCGGAGACTAAGACAAAGACCAGAACTAGAACAGTAACAGAGCCAAGTCGCTTTCGAGACACATCCCGAGTATCAAAGAGTGCCATCCCAAGCGGAACCGGAAGCCCCATCAAGCAACAAAGAGCAGGAAGGCCCACATTGCACCAAATTAGGAGAGGGTTCGAAACAATGGCGGGCAAGGACGATAAAAAGATCGCCAACGACCCCAAATCGTCCCGATTGCCTACCGGGCAGAAAAAGCCCATAATATGGTGGTAGTGCCTTGCAGGCACTGCCATCCATATTATGATGTGCCATTTTCAATTCCTTTCCATGGCAGAGACTCTGCCATGGAAAGGCAGGCAGAGTTCACTTTGGGGGCTCGTTACGGGTCCCCAGGGGGGTGGGGGGCTGCACTTGGGGGTACCCATGGTACCCCCCAAAATTGGCATGCACAAGATGACATGCACCGCGTGGTGGCTGTCACGTTGTGCATGCCAATGCACAAAATGCATATGTTGCATTGTGGCGGGTGCTGCACCGCCCACCACAATGTAATACTTGCGGGATGCCACCGTGGCAGTGGCATCCTAATTGCCAGTGCGGGACCGCCGCTCCACTGGCGGCCTGTCCCAGCACCGCTAGGGTGGCGGGCAAAGTCTGCCTGCCATCCTAATGGGCCCCTTAGTATGTCGCCCTAGCGGATTGGGTATGCCCAGGTGTCACTGGAACCAAGCTATACTAGGCTGATGATGAGCCCATAACTAGGGAGAAACCAGCCCTGGATTGCTTGTGTTCCGGTTCAGGGAGAACCTGGCTAGGCTGTTCAGGCTGGACTGTTCCCAATGGAGCAGGGTGAATTTTGATTTACATATTGCTGGATTTAAACTGAGGTGACAAGGTGTGAAAAATCACAATGGATTAGGGTGCGGCCCAAGTATTTATTGAAGGTTACTCCATTTTTTCTAAATTGGTGTTAGATTTTTTGTGTTATGTTTTCACTTTATTACTGCTTGAAGGTCTACATAAATACATTATACGTTGCCTCTGAGTTAAGCCTGCCTGCCTTTGTGCCAAGCTACCTGAGGGTTAAGCACAGGTTAATTTGAGGTCTGCATGTGACTTCACTCTAACAGTAACTGTGGCTTCTGCTTGAGCAGGGTTTCAGCCCCTCACCCAGTAATCCAATGTGCAACAGATAGCCAGGTCAATTGTTTGTTGCAATTAAGGGGTCGATTCCGAATCGGTAAAATCGCCTACGAATAGCCGTACGGAGCATTTTTCCCATACGAATCGTACACCTTCAACGTCCCCATACTTACGATGAAGTATGATCCGAACCCAAAGCAGATCTCCGTATGAATCGTACGAAAGCCCATACGACTTAAAAATACGTACCAATCGTATTCGGAACACGCAGTACGCGACGTCCGTACGGATCGAAGCATCTTTTTCCGACCCAGCAAGTACGATTTGTTACGACAACACCCCGTACAACTCTTTTGCTACGGGCGTTTAAAACGTCCGTAAAAGCAGAGTTCGTCTCGAACCGAGTGCGAAACAGACCCCCCCGGGTACGCGAGTACACCCCATGATTGCAGGGGTACGGTGCGTAGGGGTACGGTGCATTGGGGTACGGTGCGTAGGGGTACGGTGCATCGGGGTACAGTGCATAGGGGTACAGTGCATTGGGGTACAGTGCGTGTGGGTACAGTGCATAAGTGTATGGTGCATAGGGGTACAGAGCATAGGGGTACGGTGCGTACCCCCATGATTCCAGGGGTACGGGGCATGTGTGAATGTGTGGCTCTCCGTACGAATTGCTCATACAACGTTTTCCATACGAATCGCGTTCTTGGTCCCCGGTCCAGATCGTACTTGTCGGGTCATACAGCAAGTTTACGATTCGTACGGTTCACCATGAGGGTCATTTTTTTACGGATTTTCCCTTGCTATTCGTACGGTTCGCAAAGATTCAGACTTATTTTTTTCCTACGGATCGTACTACGCGATTCGACGAGATTTGTACGATTTGTACGGAAACGGCTACAAATTCAAATCATCGGACGGATTAGTTTCCTGAATTGGAATCGACCCCATAATGTCTCCTATCCCACTCTCACTTACCTGGAATTGGCATGAGCTGTGAGATGGGTATTATTGGTATAAAATAACTTTTATGATGGGCACCTGCCTATTGTTTGCTTTGCATTTAAAGATTGACTACATGGTACATTTTGGTTTCAGGTTCTTGGATCGCATCTCATATAATACCACTGGTCTCATACAGTATAACAAACCAATGAGCATACTGTAACATACACACTAGCGGGTGTGCAGACAAAATATCAAGTTGGAAATGTCGAACTACAGTAATATCAAGTCCTAAATATTGTCAGAGAAAAATATCGACAGCAAGAATATCATGTTCAAGAATATTGAATTAAGGTAAGAAATATCGTTTTTTTAAATATAGAAGACAATAATATAATTTGCACAAATATAGTTGGTTAAAATATCGATTTTTTTTATTAGTGTTATGTATTTTCGTATATGTTTTAAATGTATATGATGTATTTTTTGTATAAGTATTGCTTATGTTTTTTAATATATGTGTTACATTTTTAGTGGTTATCAATTTTATTTTAGTTACATTTTGCATTTTGCATTTTTTAGTTCAATAGCGAGGTATGGGTTTATAGGGGAATAGGGTGTAAAGTAATTTAAGTATAAAAAATTTGTGATATTTTTTTCTTTATTAAGATTTATTTAATTGATATTTTATAGTGTTAATTGTGGGAAGTAATTTATTTTTGTATTAATTATTAATTTGGTGTTAATTAATATTAATTAATTGAAAATTAAATATGGAAATTATGTAGTACATTTTAGGTCCGGGTTGTGGGGTTTATAGGGGTAAAGGGTGGGACATAATTTATTTTTAATTAACTAATAATCAGTTGTTAATCAATATTAATTAATAGAAAATTCAATATTGAACTTGTTTAAATAATTTTAGGTGCAGGTTGTGGGGTTTAGAGGTGTAAAGGGTGGGAGGTAATTTACTTGCAATTAATTAATAATTAGTTGTTAATAAATATTAATTATTTAATTGAAAATTAAATATGGAAATTGTGTGATTATTTTTAGGTGCAGGCTGTAAGGTTTCAAGGGGTAAAGGGTGGGACGCAATTTATTTTTATGTGTTCAAATTTATTTTCTGATTAATAATATTTATTAAATTAATAATTAATTATGTTAATTATGGCAATACATTTTATTTTTAATTTAGATGTGTGTTGTGAATTATGTGGTGTTAAAGGTTAGGATGCAAATAAAATGAATATATGTAATACAGTTTTTGTTTATAAATAATTTGTACCTAAAAATATTTATTTACTTGAAAAATATTTTTATATTTTATTTAATATAATATTTGTAGGTAATAGGGATAAGTATTTAACTTTATAATATTTTTTTTACATATTTATAAATATTCTTTAATTTATTTTGTTTTTCAAATATATTTGTTGTTGTTGATATTTTGTTTGTTTTTAATTTAGAATTAACTGTAGTGGGAATAGTAATTTTTATCCTTCGGCAATCTAACAGTTTCCCTACTGTTACACTCACTGGAGTTGGAATAGTCATTTTTCCCCTCCGCTATCCAACACTTTCCCTATTGTTGCACTTATTGGAGTGAGAATATTCATTTTTACCCCTCCGCTATACAACAATTTCCCTACGGTTACACTCACTATTGTGGAAATAGTAATTTTACCTCTCCACTGTACAACACTTTCCCTACTGTTGCACTGACTGGGGTGAGAATAGTAATTTGTACCCCTCCGCTATCCAACACTTTCCCTACTTTTGCACTCACTGGAGTAGGAATAGTAATTTTTACCCCTCCGCTAGTCAACAATTTCCCTATTGTTGCACTCTCTGGAGCGGGAATAGTAATTTTTACCCCTCTGCTATCCAACACTTTCCCTACTGTTGCATTCATTCAAGTAGGAATTGTAATTTTTAACCGTCCGCTCTCCAACACTTTCCCTACTGTTACACTCACTGGAGTGGGAAGAGTAATTTTTACCCCTCCGCTATCCAACACTTTCTCTACTGTTGCACTCACTGGAGTGGAAATAGTAATTTATACCCATCAGCTATCCAACAATTTCCATACTGTTGCACTCATTGGGGGGAATAGTAATTTTCATCCCTCCGCTATCCAACACTTTCCCTACTGTTGTACTGACTGGAGTGGGAATAATGCATGTTATCCCTCCGCTATCCGACACTTTCCCTACTGTTGCACTCACTGGAGTGGGAACAGTAATTTTTACACCTCAGCTATCCAACACTTTCCATATTGTTGCACTCATTGAGGTGGGAATAGTAGTTTTTACCCCTCCGCTATCCAACACTGTTGCATTGATTAGAGTGGGAAATTTCAGTTTAAATAGTTTAATGTTTTATTTATTAATAGAATGTTTTTTAACATACATTTTATGTTATTGGTATATATATATATATATATATATATATATACATATATATATACATATATATATATATATATATATATATATATATATATATATATATATATATATATATGTTACATTTTTATATATTTTTAAAATTATAAAATACATGTAAATGATTAGTTTATTATTAGTTTTACAGTAAATACATGTCATTATTATTACATATGGGTGTTGAAATGTTTCAGGTTAGGTTCATTTGTTATTTTTGTTAAAATGTATATTAAATCTATTTTTTATTAAGTTTATTATTTTATATTTATTACTTTGTTTTATATGTATAAAAAACGATATTCATTATATCTATATTAATGTCATCGATATTTGTGTTTCAATATTTTTGTACTTACCTTTATAAATATCGAATGTTGATATTTTTTACATCTATAGTTATGACTCTATATTGGGGTGTGGGGATGTTTTGGGCGTCAATGTTTTGTCAGTGAACCCACTAGAGAAAACACAGAATTGTATTGTTAAAGTATAAATGGGAAAACCCAGGGAACATTTTTAAAAATAATGTATAAAGAGGGACTGATAATTATAAGCTTTTAACAAGATGAACACATGTTTACATTACACATAACTGTAATTTATTAATACAAACTGAAATTAATTGGATATAAGTTTTAATAAGGAGAGCCTATTTTTACAAGCGTATATAACTGTAACTTATTATTAGAAAGTGAAATGAATTGGATGCATGTTTTCCTTCTCCTGTTGTTTTTCTGCCTCTCTTTTGTACAAATGCTTTTATGGATGTTTTTTATGACTCCGAATAAAGTTATATATGACTATGTCTATGCTTTGTATCTGAAATCTGGGTGTGGAATGCTTAAAGAGAGTCTATAGAGAAGGTGATTGTCGAATCAAACCAAATTTTTCTTTTTGCCTCTGTCTGTTGGTCTTTGATTCATCAGAAAGAAAATTCAGTATTTACATATACTATTTAAACGGGAAAAAGGTTTGTTATAGATGTCTACACATAAGAATTTGCAATACGCTTTCACACACCTGCTTCAACTGCACTGAGGGGAGCATGAGGAAAGGCAATCGGGTCAAGATAGATTGGAGGAGGACTGCAAACTGTGTTCAAGTATTGTTTAAGGGCACCGTCCATTACAACACCATTTAGAAGGGAAGCTCTCTCCCCTCTTGAAACTTCGGAAGATTCATTCTAGAAACAATGGGATGAATACTTCTGTAACAAATAAATGTTCTAGAAGATTATAGCCAGCACATTTTTGCTTGCAAGGGACAAGATGAGTATCCAGAATTGCTGGCTTTTCTCACTTCATTGCCTCATTTTAAGAATTCGGACAGATTGTTCTCTTCACATCCAATGATGATACAATTGTGCGGCAAACTACTCTCTGTCACATGAATCTCTTTTAGCCATGTCCCATAACATAACTTTGTTGTTGCATGCCCCCTTTCATTAAATTAAGTCATCATTCTTATTTATAAGGCTTTGTATTGTGCTTGCATTAACACATTTACAGATGTAAGGAAACAGGTTTTGTGAGGTTTCCGCCCCCAATTTTTGCCCCCATTCGGGCTACTATCTGCTGGTTTTTTGACTCTTAGGGGCACATTAGGATGGCGGACGGAAAAGGGTACCGTCCGCCATGGTCACGGCAAAATCACTTCTGCCCGCACTGCGGAGAATCCGCGGTTACGATTAGGCTATTCATGTCAAAAATCTCCAACCGCGGCGGGCAAATCACATCAAACACCGTCCGCGGCGGACGGAACACATCTAACACCGTCCGCTGCGGACGGAACCAAAAGAACACCCACCGCCGTGGACGGACATGACCGCGGGAACAGGCCCAACCGCCGCCATACCTGCGGAGTGTCCGTCCGCGTGATTAGGATAATGCCGCCATTCCAACGGAACTCACCGCCGTCCTCCACCGCCGCGGAAACAATACCTCCGAAAACGGACCATGACTGCGGAAGGACCACACAAACACCATCCCTGCCGACAAACCGATTACAAAATGGAAGACGGAAGTAAATAGAAAATACATTAAACAGAACACCCAACCACTTGAAACACCCACCCCCAGCAACTACACACCCCAATAACACCCCCCAAGCGCCGAAAAATCCACCTAAATCACCACACCCACAGAACACCTGATTGCCAACAACCATTGTGACACCACCACCACACAGAGTATAAAATTAATCCCTCCCACTACCACAGTCCTTTGCATCACAGCATAGCTGCAAGCAAGAGCCACATTACCACGAACAGCAGGCACACACAAACACACATACAACCTGCTCACAAACACACACACCACACAAACCAACACAACACCATCCCTACACACCACACACCTGCACATCCCACCCCACCACAACAACACCTTGCACATCACACACCATGGCACCAAAGAAAAATCCAAAATTCACTGACACTGAGTTGAAGGTCATAGTGGATGAAATCATCCGTGTCGAACCACAGCTCTTCGGCAACCTAGTTCAGCAGACAACCTTGGCAACCAAAAACCACATGTGGGACAGGATAGTGACCAGAGTGAATGCGTCAGGGACCGTGCCACGCACCAAACACGACATCCAGAGGCGGAGGCACGACCTCAAGGCAAGGGTGAAAGGCATCAGGGCGAAGAACCACCCACACTGGCGGCGGCACTCCCCCGGAGCCCTTACCATTTGCTAAATGGGAGGAGAAGGTGCTGGGCATACTGAACCCTGAGAGCCTGGAAGGAATCGAGGAGGGAGAAGAGGCTGGTAAGTACAAACAAAGGACCACGATCACACTGCCATGGTCTGCCATGCACAACTGCCAACACACATCTCCCTGGCCCCAATCCATGCATGTGGACCACACAGTCACCCAAATGTGAAGTCCTGGCCATAGATGCACCCACCATGACCAAACACAAATGTTGCCTCCTACGTTCCCAGGCTTGCATGTTGTCAAAGCAGGCAGTACCACAACTCCCAACAGGCCCCCATGTCCACAGGGAGGGATGGCGGTGGGTGGGGGGGTTGAGAGACCAGCACTACAACTCCCAACTGGCCCCCATGTCCACAGGGAGGGATGGCGGTGGGTGGGTGGGGTGAGAGACCAGCACTACAACTCCCAACAGGCCCCCATGTCCACAGGGAGGGTGGCGGTGGGTGGGGGCTGTGAGAGACCAGCACTACAACTCCCAACAGGCCCCCATGTCCACAGGGAGGGATGGCGGTGGGTGGGTGGGGTGAGAGACCAGCACTACAACTCCCAACAGGCCCCCATGTCCACAGGGAGGGTGGTGGTAGGTGGGGGGTGTGAGAGTCCAGGACTAAAACTCCCAACAGGCCCCCATGTCCACAGGGAGGGTGGTGGTGGGTGGGGGGTGTGAGGGAGGTGGGTGGGGGCTGTGAGAGACCAGCACCACAACTCCCAACAGGCCCCCATGTCCACAGGGAGGGTGGTGGTGGGTGGGGGGTGTGAGAGAGGTGGGTGGGGTGTGTGAGAGAGGTAATTGATTTGTAATGTTGTTACCAAAAACATGTCATGTCCACAGCATTGATCATGATAATCTTGTCCCTCAGGTGATCGCAACTTGACTGGTGAAAGCAGCAACCGCCAGCACCAGTCGCCCCCTCACAGCACGGACTCTCTGGGGACGAGCCCATTGCCAGCTCAGACGCAGAGGACGAGGCAGGACCAAGCAGACTACCAGGGCCATCATGCTCCCAGGACATCACTGCCTCCACCACCTCGGCCTGTGTCACCACACCATCACCTGCCATAGTGAGCTGTGCAGCCACCACCACCACTCCTGCCTGTGCCACCCTGCCTGATCCATAAGCCGATGATGGACCATCAACATCCCAGGCAAGCAGGGAGAGTGGACGTGAGAGGACACAGGTGAGGGCACAGCACACTACGAGGAGTGCAGTTGTCCGTCGAGGTGGGGAAGGACGCCCACCCCATCCTGCCTCCGAAACCCTGGAAGCCATCGCAAGAGTCAATGCCTCCTATCAGCGGGCGCAGGAACAGTCTGATCGGGCCCACCAAGACTCACAAGAGAACAGTAATCTGTTGCGGTCAATTGATACCCGCATAGGCCAAATTGTGGACATCATGGGCCAAGCAACTGCTCTGTGGAGGGACTGCTATCCCGCGCCACACCACCACCCCCTCACCCTAGTGCCCAGCGGGACCGCTCCCCAACACCACCGCCACCCACACCTGAGCCCAAGGACAGGAAGGAGGCCCCTGACCAACCTGCCCCCACAGCTGTCTCCGCTCCGGTTACAAGACGGAGGGGCCGTCCGAGGCTGGATGCAGGTGAGAGCAGTGGTGTTGCTCCATCTACCCGCTCTAAGAGGGGGCGCCAATGACTTCACCCTTGTCCGAGCCTGCTATTCACCCTGAAAACTATCCGGTCCCACAATGCCAACCATTGCCAGATGTCTGTTGGACTAGCTGGACATCACACATTGTGGTGTCCCCACGGTGTTTTCATCTGCCATGACCTTCAACTCTCACTCCCCCACCAACACTTCTTTGTAAATATGCACCAACATCAATCCTCAACCTGTAAATAAACATCACGTAAACACTCAATGATGTGTGGCCTCCATGTTTTAATCACATGATGGTCTTAGAATGTAACGTTACCAGGTGCAGGCCGGTCACCCACCGCCAGTCCAGCCCGGTCACCCACCGCCAGTCTAGCCCAGTCACCCACCGCCAGGACTGGGCGGTGCCAGGACTGGCGGTGGGTGACCGGCCCGGACTGGCGGTGGGTGACCGGCCTGGACTGGCGGTGGGTGACCGGCCTGGACTGGCGGAGGGTGACCGGCCTGGACTGGCGGAGGGTGACCGGCCTGGACAGGCGGTGGGTGAGGCAATAACACTGTAAGGGGTTTTTTCAACTGCCATTTCAGATTGTATCATTAAATGTATGTGTTTGCCTGCACCGCCACCGCGGAAGGCGTGCACCGCCATAGCGGCGCCAGTGAGTGAATACATTTCAAATGATGCACCGTCGTGGTAGCGCGCACATGCGGTAGGCGGTGTGTGAACCTGACGGTCCATGCACATGTAGCCAATGGGAACAGGTTACGCGTTGCGCGTAAGCACATTCAAAAATTGCGGGAGACGTGCACCGCCACAACAATGTGAGTCATAGGCTCTTTTTGAATGAAGCATCCAGGGAAAACAAATTGATGCAGACGTGTGCCCCTGATATGAGCTCTGGGCCCTATATATGTGTGAAAATTTCCTGCACACATTCACTGCTTCCAGCCACTGCTGCCTGCAACCGTCACCTCCACCTGCTGCTCCTGAGCTATCCAACAACTGCTGCCTGCAACCGTCACCTTTACCTGCTGCTCCTGAGCTATCCAACAACTGCTGCCTGCGACTGTCACCTCCACCTGCTGCTCCTGAGCTATCCAACAACTGCTGCCTGCGACCGTCACCTCCACCTGCTACTCCTGAGCTATCCAACAACTGCTTCTGTAGTGCCACAGTCCTGGACCCTGCCATGTCGAGAGTGCGAGAGATCCGGTCTCGTCCCTTCACCGCAGCGGAGCTGGATGTCCTTGTGGATGGTGTGCTCAGCCACTATGAACGGCTCTATGGTGCCCCCGGACAAGTGGTAAGTGCAGTGGGTAACATGTTGGTGGGCATGAGGTGGTCACTGACTCCTTGCTTCTGCAAGCTTGGCGGTGTGCTGCGGGACCTTCACATGTGTTGTACTGTGCATGGCTGCATGAAGATACGTGTTTCTGCTATGTAAATTATTGTGAAACAGTACACTGACGTTACCCTCTTGTCTCCCATCCTGGTAGGTGAAGCTGCACCTTCGCAAGGCCATGTGCAGGACCATAGCACGTGATGTACGGGCAGTGGGGGTGTGTAATAGACGACACACACACTGCCACAAGTGCTGGGGCGACATATCCAGGCTCAGCAAGAACGTGGTGGAGATGACACTGGGGATCATTCCGAGAACAGTCCGCCTTGCCCGACGCACCATGACACCTCTAATGCACCGCATAATTGCTGTGACGCATCCTGACCTGTCCGCCCGGCTGAGAGGGGATCAACAGCAAACTAGCGGTAAGCAGACTGTATGTGTCTGTAACTTGTGAGTGAATGCATGTATCCGTGCTCAGACACAGTAGTGACATCCGTGGTGCGTATCTTTTGCATATATTGCATGTTGGTGTCATTAGCGGAGTGAGCAGTAGCACCCATGTCCGCCAGGTGGACATAACAGTTGATTTGTATGTGAGGGTTCCAGGACATGCCGTTGAGGTCTGGTGTCCCATGGCATGACATGTGTGGTGGTCTGCATGCACTTGCCCTGTTTGTATGATGTACAGGTTTCACAGACACCCACGGATCTATGATGTGAGGATGTGTGGTAGGGGTTGTTCGTGTACAGGATGGGTGCTACATGTCAATCGACTGTAAGAAACGGTGTGACTTTGAAACCTTCAGTACGTGAGTGTGTCACTTAGGTTAACATCTCTTCCCTCTCTCTTCCAGCTTTGTCCGAGGGCACTGAGACACAGACGACGGAGATGAGTGGTGGCAATGCATCCGGATCCGAGATGACACACACGCAGACTGAGACTGAAGAGAGCAGCCACGGAGAGGGGGACAGAACCGTCCCTGAGGACTCACATGTGGAGACACCATCGTCCTCATCTCAGACAGTATTGGTGAGTCACAACCGTTGTCACAGACAGGGAGTGGGCAATCGACACCCTCAGTCGGGACACAGCACACAGGGCCCACACTGCCACCCACTGCAACATGTACTGCTCGTGCTCGCCAGAGGAGGGGGAGCAGAGTTGCCTTCGGTGCAGGCACCGCAGAGCCTGGCCATGTGACACAAACTGCACTTTGTGCTGAGGCTGTTGATCTGCTGCGACAGCTGTGTGTAGGGCAGACCAACATGATCAATGCATTCCAAGACCACGATAGGACGTTGGGGCAGGTGGTGGCATTCATGGAGGGGATGCATGGCGATGTTGCTGGTCTCCACAGACCAGTTCAGTCATTGGCAAACACTGTGTCCTCAGCCATTGTACAGTCGCATAGACAAGGTGCTACTTCTGTGCCACCATCCACACCACTTGATGTTACAGGGGAGAGTGAGTCATCAGACCAGGCCTCTTATTCAGGTTATTACACTAGGAGCAGCCACAGGCAGCAAGGCAGGGCATGGAGGGCACAGACACCATCCCCTAGGACTGGGATATCTTGCTCCGAAGACGACGTGAGCAACACTGGAGTTGACACACAGGATCATCAAGGGGTGTTGGGGGAAATGGATTCACATGCTACACAGGCATCCCCCACAAAAGGGACTACCAAGCCAAGGGCACCTCCCAAGAGCAGGGACACTCCCAAGGATAAGGACACTTCCAAGGAAAGGGCACCTCCCAAGAGCAGGGACACTCCCAAGGACAAGGACACTTCCAAGGAAAGGGCACCTCCCAAGAGCAGGGACACTCCCAAGGACAAGGACACTTCCAAGGAAAGGGCACCTCCCAAGAGCAGGGACACTTCCAAGGACAAGGACACTTCCAAGTAAAGGGCACCTGCCAAGAGCAGGGACACTCCCAAGGACAAGGACACTTCCAAGGAAAGGGAACCTCCCAAGAGCAGGGACACTCCCAAGGACACTTCCAAGGAAAGGGCACCTCCCAAGAGCAGGGACACTCCCAAGGACAAGGACACTTCCAAGGAGAGGGACACTACAATGGACAAGTCTGCACCCAGGGACAGGGCACCGGCAAGGGATCAGGGACATTCCAGGGACAGGAAACCTCCTACGTCCAAGGCACATCCCATGGCCAAGGGTTCTCCCATGGACACGAGCACCATCAAGGACAGGCATATATCACCCCTGGCTGCACTGAGGATGATGTTTAAGGAACGTACAACACATGTGTCAGTGGTGGAGTCCCCCCATACCTCTACTCCCATCCACGCCCCGCAGAAGCAGAGGAAGGAGTACACTGTTGTTGCATCCTCCATTACACATGATGCAGAGGGCAGAAGGCAGGCCCACAGCAAACGGCAGGCAGGGTCCAGCACGTCCCCAGAGAGCAGACCACCACAAGCACATAATACACCTTTGATGTCTGATGATGCCACTCCACTTACAAGTCCAGTCAGGTCCGGGGTGGCACAACACTTGACAAAAAAACGGAGGCACACACCAGTGACACATGACCACCCAGATGTCGCTCCAGTACAGCTTTCCCCAGGTCCCAGGGCCACACTGCCTCCTGGCCCATACAGCCCTGTGGCTCATCATTTCAGTGGTCCTAGTGAGTCAGCTGCAGTTCACTCTCATGTGTCAGATAGTGGCACTGTGTCTATTGTACGCTGTCATGCATCATGTAGTAGCACTGTGCCAGTTGTGCCCTCTCCTGTTGCAGGTACTGGCACTGTGTCTGTCCGCCACTCTCATGTGTCAGATGCAGGCATGGTATTTGTTGGTCACTGTACAGGGACATGTCCTGGCACTGTGTCTGGGTCTATGACTCATGTGTCAGTCAGTAGATCTGTGGCTCTGTCCCACACTCCTGTTTCTGGTGCTGGCGGTGTGTCTGGGTCTAGGGCTCATGTGTCAGTCACTACAGCTGTGGCTGTGTCTCACACTCCTGTTTCTGGTGCTGGCGGTGTGTCTGGGTCTATGGCTCATTTGTCAGTCAGTAGATCGGTGGCTGTGTCTCACACTCCAGGTGCTGGTGCTGGCGGTGTGTCTGGGTCTATGGCTCATGTGTCAGTCAGTAGATCGGTGGCTGTGTCTCACACTCACGTTTCTGGTGCTGGCGGTGTGTCTGGGTTATGTTATGTTATGTTATGTTATGTAGCTTTTTATATAGCGTACGGCTACTCGGTAAGAGTGTCCCGACGCTTTCCACCAGCAGCTCAGAATAACACAACACAGCTAAAAACGGAAGACAACAGAGAAAAATAATAAAAACAGTAGACAATAAAACAGACTAAGAATTAAAAAGCCAGGTCTTCAGGCCCTTCCTAAACTGGAGTAAATTGGCAGTGCTGCGGAGCGGGAGTGGAAGCAGATTCCAAAGCTGGGGAGCTCTGCAACTAAAAGACCGCCCTCCAGCACGAGCCTTCCTCACCCGCGGGACCACAGCTTTAAAGAGGGATTCCGAGCGAAGAGAACGGACTGGATGATAGAAAGTCAGTCTCCGCTGCAGATATCCGGCCCCTGATCCATGCAAAGCTTTATGCGTCAGGGTCAGGGTTTTAAACTGGATCCGCTTCCTGATGGGGAGCCAGTGCAACGTCTGAAGCAACCCGGAAGCTCGAGCTCGTCTGCCTAGGTCGAATATCGCCCGGGCAGCAGAGTTCTGCACCACCTGAAGGCGCTGGACCAGGTAATCAGGGAGGCCAAGAAAGAGAGCATTGGCATAGTCTAGCCTTGAACCGACAAGAGCCTGCACAGTAATCCTCCTGTGCTCCTCAGACAGCAAGGGCAAAAATTTGCGGAGCATCTTCAGGATTCCGTAGCAGGTGCCGGCCAGGCCAAGAATATGACTACGTAGCGACAGCTGGTTGTCTAACCTGACGCCCAAATTTTTGGCCACCAAGGAAGACTGTGCTGGAGGGTTCATGTCGGACGGCCACCAATGCTGCCACTCCGGATCGGCAACGCAACCGAAAAATAAAATCTCAGACTTGCCCGAATTGGCCCTCAGACTGTTCCGCTGGAACCAGTCGAAGACCAATGCAAGACAGTCCCGGATTCTCTCTCCATCAAACTCTTGGTCTTTCCCGCATGTGAAGAGGAGTTGCGTGTCGTCGGCATAAGAGACGATCTGGGCCCCGTAAGCCTCCACCAAGGCCGCCAAAGGGGACATAAAGATGTTAATAACGTGGGTCTATGGCTCATGTGTCAGTCAGTAGATCGGTGGCTGTGTCTCACACTCCTGTTGCTGGTGCTGGCGGTGTGTCCGAGGCGAGTAGTTCAAGCAGTCCACCAGATTCTGTGGTGTGAGGTTTAGTTGCCATCACTCACATGTCATTTTACTTTGTGTGTAGATTGACGAATGTAACCACCCAGACATTATTATTGTCCTTGTCACGGGTCGCTTGACACACGTACTTGGGTAGCCAGTGATGTACCTGCTCTGTTGTCCACAATGCCCTGTTGCTGTTGTGATACTGCATTCTGCCCTCTCATGTGCTGCCAATGATGTAGCTGTTCTGTGCAATGGACTGTTGATGCACTTAGCCCCTCTCATTTGCTGCCTCTGATGTACCTGCTCTGTTGTCCACAATGCCCTGTTGCTGTTCTGATACTGCATTCTGACCTCTCATGTGCTGCCAATGATGTAGCTGTTCTGTGCAATGGACTGTTGATGCACTTAGCCCATCTCATATGCTGCCTCTGATGTACCTGCTCTGTTGTCCACAATGCCCTGTTGCTGTTGTGATACTGCATTCTGCCCTCTCATGTGCTGCCAATGGGATATATGATGTTAGCACGCATACTTTTAGCACGCAGACCATTACCACGCAATTTTTACAACGCATGACCCTTTACCACGAATACCTTTACAACGCAATACACTACAACGCATGTACTATTACAACGCATACCATTACAACGTAAGTATAGGTAAGTAAATAATATGTTAAAATAATATAATTATTAGTAATATTTTTTTTAATTAATACATTATTATTTTAATATTAAATATTTTAATTAATTATATTAATTTTTATTTATTAATTTGTAAATATATATGTTAAAAATACCCCTGTACCCCAAAACCCAAACCCATCCCTAAAACCTAAAAATACCCCTGTACCCCAAAACCCAAACCCAGCCCTGAAACCTAAAAATACCCCTGTACCCCAAAAACCAAAAACAACCCTGAAACCTAAAAATACCCCTGTACCCCAAAACCCAAACCCAACCCTGAAACCTAAAAATAACCCTGTATCCCAAAACCAAAACCCAACCCTGAAACCTAAAAACACCCCTGTACCCCAAAACCCAAACCCAACCCTGAAACCTAAAAATACCCCTGTACCCCAAAACCCAAATCCAGCCCTGAAACCTAAAAATACCCCTGTATCCCAAAACCAAAACCCAACCCTGAAACCTAAAAACACCCCTGTACCCCAAAACCCAAACCCAACCCTGAAACCTAAAAACACCCCTGTACCCCAAAACCCAAACCCAACCCTGAAACCTAAAAATACCCCTGTACCCCAAAACCCAAATCCAGCCCTGAAACCTAAAAATACCCCTGTATCCCAAAACCCAAACCCATCCCTGAAACCTAAAAATACCCCTGTACCCCAAACCCAGCCCTGAAACCTAAAAATACCCCTGTATCCCAAAACCCAAACCCAACCCTGAAACCTAAAAATACCCCTGTACCCCAAAACCCAAACCCAACCCTGAAACCTAAAAATACCCCTGTACCCCAAAACACAAACCCAACCCTGAAACCTAAAAATAACCCTGTACCCCAAAACCAAAACCCAGCCCTGAAACCTAAAAATACCCCTATACCCCAAAACCAAAACCCAACCCTGAAACCTAAAAACACCCCTGTACCCCAAAACCCAAACCCAACCCTGAAACCTAAAAATACCCCTGTACCCCAAAACCCAAATCCAGCCCTGAAACCTAAAAATACCCCTGTATCCCAAAACCCAAACCCATCCCTGAAACCTAAAAATACCCCTGTACCCCAAACCCCAAACCCAGCCCTGAAACCTAAAAATACCCCTGTATCCCAAAACCCAAACCCAACCCTGAAACCTAAAAATACCCCTGTACCCCAAAACCCAAACCCAACCCTGAAACCTAAAAATACCCCTGTACCCCAAAACACAAACCCAACCCTGAAACCTAAAAATAACCCTGTACCCCAAAACCAAAACCCAGCCCTGAAACCTAAAAATACCCCTATACCCCAAAACCAAAACCCAACCCTGAAACCTAAAAATACCCCTGTACCCCAAAACCCAAACCCAATACCCCTAATAAATGTTTTAAAAAAAAGAAAAACTTACCTATACTTACGTTGTAATGGTATGCGTTGTAATAGTAGCTGCGTTGTAGTGTAATGCGTTGTAAATACATGCGGATTGAAGTAGTGTGGCTCACTGGTTAGAGGCAGCAGACCCGAGAGCAGAGGACGGCCCGGGACCAGGGTTCGATTCCCGGCGCGGCAGGTTTCTGGACCAGGGTCAGCGGACTCGATAATTCTCTCGCCTCGGTGCCCACTCTGATCAGCGATCACACTCGGCAACTCTGGGCATTAGCTTGCCTCATCTTCACTAACGGCCCCACCAGACCGCCGGGGATGCCTGGTCTCACCCTGGAGATACCCATTAAGGGACCATCTCTCAGGGAAGCCAGGAAGGGTTTCGCAGCGGTCGAAGCGCCTTGGGACCCTACGGGTAAGTAGTGCGCTATATAAATGCCAATACATACATACATATGCGTTGTAAATACCCTTGCGTTGTAATGGTTTCGTTGTAACAGTACTTCGTGGTAAAAGATGCGTGGTAACGGTTGTATACCGCTGCCAATGATGTAGCTGTTCTGTGCAATGGACTGCTGATGCACTTAGCCCCTCTCATGTGCTGCCAATGATGTAGCTGTTCTGTGCAATGGACTGCTGATGCACTTAGCCCATCTCATATGCTGCCTCTGATGTAGCTGTTCTGTGCAATGGACTGTTGATGCACTTAGCCCCTCTCATTTGCTGCCTCTGATGTACCTGCTCTGTTGTCCACAATGCCCTGTTGCTGTTTCTGATACTGCATTCTGACCTCTCATGTGCTGCCAATGATGTACATGATCTGTTGTACCCAGTGCCCATGCTCTTGAATAATCTGATATTATACACCTATTATGTTGAATAAAGCTAATAAATCATGTGTTGTTGTTTGTCGTTGTCATTCCTGGTTGTGTACTTCAATTGTGTATATATTGGTGCGATTGTC
The DNA here is from genome assembly GCF_964261635.1 of Lissotriton helveticus. NCBI lineage: Eukaryota > Metazoa > Chordata > Amphibia > Caudata > Salamandridae > Lissotriton > Lissotriton helveticus. The sequence goes on from NC_136068.1 coordinate 271,362,215, forward strand.
AATGTATTTCCTCTGACATGACACTCCCCCTTCAAACGTCACAGCCCTGGCAGGTACTCCCCTTCCGACAGCAATTGGTGGGTTGGCGTACCTGCGTCGTCGTCGATGATGGTCCATGACTTGCTGGTGGTGGAGCACGAAGAGTATCGGGAATGCGTGTAGCGCTGGATCCATAATGGCGATCTGCTTGTGGTGGGTATCTCCACTGTGGTGATTCCGCCGTGTTCAGGCCAGTTGTTTTTCCGCAGAGAATTTATGTGTGTTTTCCGCCATCGTGATTTGGAGGACGGTCGGAGACGTCATTCCGTACGGCGGTGTGTCTGGATTGGTCACGTCCGCCGCGGGGTCGGGTGTAGTTCCGCGGCGGTGCGTGCTCTCCCGCCGCGTACGGAAATCTGACAGTGTTTCCCATCCTAATATGGCGGACGGAGTGTCCGCGGCAGGCGGAGGGAAAAAAGGCTTTTTTCGCATACTCCAGGACGGCGGTCGTCCTTCCGTCCGCCATCCTAATCGACCCCTTAGAGTGTACTGATACCTGCTAACTAGACCTCAGTGCCACAGTTCTAAACCATAATAAAGTGTATGTTGAATTGGCTATCTCCAAATGACAAGTATTGGCTTACTTATAAGTCTCAGGTATATGATACCCAGTCGCACCACCCTGTATGTGACAGAGTACAAAATGACTCCCAGCCTGCCAATGCAGACTAGAAGGGCAGTTGTCACATTGCCAGTTTGACTTTGGCATTACCACAAATAGCAAAGCCCCTTTCCGTTAACAATATGTTTACGTTTCCCCTCAAGAAGGCCTACAGAGCCCTAAGTCAGAGAGCTGTATATTATTAAGCAAGGCATGTATTATATATATGACTTAACAGCAACGCTTCTAAATTGTTGTTTTACTGTGGAAAAGTTAGTAGCCCCATTGACTTCAGGCTGGCACCCCCAGCCTGGCTAAATCTTGAATGTACTACCTAACGGGATACTGTAAGGTATCAAATTAATCCTGTTGCCCAGGACACATTTAATGTCACTATTAAAGTAAAGCAACTTTTGGAAAGTTGCCACTCTCTGATCCAACATGTCCAGTGGCTTCACATGGGCCTTGTCTCACAGACATCTTTCTGCCCACCTGGGGAGTTAGCCAAAAGGTGAGGTTCAAATGTGAAGTCAACTTTAATAGGCAAATGATGATAACACTTCCAATGGGTTGCTCTTTGTTCAGGTAGACAATCTGGAGACAGGCAAGAGAGGGAAGACAAGTGACGAAACCAGTTTTCCCATGGGCCTATAGCCCCCAGGTAGCTGCACCTGTAGGATGGGCTACCATGCCCCTCACAGCTGAGGAAGGGTGCCAACATCTTAGGAGTGGGCAGATATTTTCACTCTAGGACTATTAGGTGCCACACATTGCTGGAATGTTATCACCGAGAGGGAGGGAACCTGGCTAGTGACCACATTGTCCCATCACAGCACTTTCCCAGAATAAATATGGCACCCCTGGTATCCTTTAGATCAGATCACATCAGGACAGAAACAAGGAGAGAATAAGGACTCCCCTGCTGCCCCTTGAAAGGTGCAAAGACTGACTGCACCCTCTGATGAACTGGACCTGCTGCACCTTGGGCTAGCAAAGTAGGACTGTGCCTGTGGCTCTCGGCTTGGTGAAAAGTCTCTCCTCAGCCCCAGATCGAAGCAGTGACTCCAAGGGTCAGTTGGCTGCACCCCTGGTATAGCACCAAGGGCATTAAAGCTGAAGAAGCCCAAACTGGCAAGCTGCTAGCCGCCACAGAAGATTTGCTGCTAAATGCCATTGGGCGCCCCAAGAAATCAATCCTCAATGACCAAAAGAGACACCCAAGTCAGCCGGACCCTAGGGTGTCTTCAGAGTCCAGATTGATTGTCCAAGAGGGACACTAGCCCCACTAAAGGATTTCACTGTGACTTCTGTGTAAGAAAACTTGTAGCCCAGCCACAGAAGGCCTTCTATAGCCTCTAAGAAGACTTTGTGGGACCCTATCCTCTGTGGCCAAAGTCGCCCCACATGAACCATGGACCGAGAAATCACCACAAAGGCACTTCCTGTGACCACACAGCAACCAGAGTAACCTTGAGCATCTTTTTGTCCTGCATACTCAGCATCAGGTACACTGCATTATCGTCTATGGGAGCCACACTGTAAAGGTTAGAACAAGACAGGAAAATGGTCAGGTGGCTAGGTAACTGTTTAAATCTAACCCATTTGTCCCCAGACCTTCTCCATGTTGTATTTGGTCACCCAAACCAGGCACTGGTAGTAGCTGAACTAACCTTTGCAAACTTTTCATAAGTTTTCAAACTTAAAATTGACCAATGCTTGTTTGAAGTTGAATTAAAAATTGATGAAACCTTTAAAAATATGTATCTCCGGAACCCTCCGGTGGAGTTTACTCATTAGGGACTCTTTGGGGCCTATTACGATGGCGGGCACCGCATCGGAGCACAGGACCGATGTTGCAGCGGTCCCGCCATTCAAATTAGGATGCGCCCGCCACACTGGCGGTCACATCCGGCATTTTTTACATTGCAGCGGGAGCTGCTGTAAGCAGCACCCGCCGCAATGTAAAAAAAGCATGTCGCGCATTCGCATGTACAACGTGACAGGCTCCGTGCACTGCCTGCCACCTTGTGCATGCAAATGTAGGAGGATACCATAGGTACCCCCATGTGCACCCCCCAACACCCTGGTGGCCCGCAATGGGTCCCTAAAAGCAAGGACTGCCTCCCTTTCCATGGCCCCATGGAAAGGCTGATCTCAGCCTGCATCATAATATGGATGGCGGTGTCTTTCAGACACCGTCTCCATATTATACCCCTTTTCCGCCCGGTGGAAAAGTTGACCAGCGGAAAAGCGGCGAAGGTCTTTCTGTCCGCCGCAGACCCCCCAGCCATACTAATATGGTGGGGGGTCAATCAGGCATGGATAGCGGACGGATCGTCCCAGTCGGGCTAGCGATGGCTACCACCAGCCCGGCGGGGGCAATCCACCCGCCATCCTAATGGGACCCCAAATATTCATAGAAATATACTCTAGTTGTATAAATTGGTCTTGTGTTTCTTTTGCTTGACTTTCTTACTTTGTTGTTTCATACTGTTAAAAGCATTACAGAAGGTTCCTTTGTGCAAGCCTTGCTGCTCGAAGCCATAGATACACAGGATCGAGCTTCAGGTTGTTCAGGCGAGCTTTACTGGACCCAAGACAGTTTTTGCAGGTTTATTCCATGAGAATGCTACACAGCCATACTATGTAATAAACCCAAATCCTCACAATGAATATTTGACACCACAACATTCACTTTGTCTCAAATTTGTTAGCTACTTTTCAATTTTTCTTTAGCAGCATCTCTTCTTTATATTTCAAAATAGCACTTAAAGAATCGTTTGTGTTTATTTGAAAGAGAAATGACAATGTACTTGCTCTGATTTCCTCATTGATGCCTTCATGCAGTAAAGTGCAGCATCTTACCCTTGCTTAAGGTATTTTACTCATGAAGTTATACAAATTACTAAGTTGAGATGAATTGAGTGGTTTTGAAGGAGTACCACTATCTGTATGAGAGAAAAGTCACTAAATACCCTTAGGGGCTGCTCACAGATATTTCCTAATAATTGCGTTGGTCAATTTTTGTCTGGCCATTGTATTTGTGTCGACAAGTGAACATCTAGCTTAAAAATGGTCACCTAAATGAGCAGAGGAGCTTTGGTATCAGATCTCCTTACAGAGCTCCTTGCAATAGGCATTTCTAATGGATGATTATATTGATTATCTACTGTCATGGTGAACCTGTTATATTATTGCTGTGTCACAGTTCAAGTGTCTTTGGCAGGAGCCTGAGATTAAATGGATATACAGAATAAGCTTGGTTTTTGGGATGCCAAGACTCAGCAGATTCAAATGGAGATAAGGTTATGTGGGTCAGGTGGTTTTTCAACCATTGTATTAAGACTTAGCAGCAGTTACCTAAGGGTCTACTATCCCTCTCCAAGCTCTCATTACAGACATTCATCCATTCCCTGCCTTCAAGCACAGCTTTAAACATCCTTTCAGGGAGAAAGATGAGAACTGATTCTATGGTCATGCTAGAAGCAGGAACATAACATGTCACTGAACATGGCAGATAAACTAAATACCAGTTTAAAGAATCCTACTGTTAGATCTGACATCCATGGTATTGCATTTCTCCAAACCTTCTGGTTCGCTGGCCAGGTAGATGGGAGGAAACAGGTGCTCAGCATTAGCAGTTCCCGATCAGTGTGTGTGCAGTAAGGGTACACGCCGATAGGCACCCATGGGAGCTCTGCTGCAGGGGTCTGTAGTGTAGCAATCCTCTAGTCAGATGACGCAAGCTTGCCTGCATTTAACAAACACCTGCCACCTTCATAGTGGGATACTCAGAAGGAAACTACTGGTGCCCTTCTGGGAGGTCTTAGTGACAGTCTTTGCGTCTGACCAGTCAAACTAAAGCTTGTCCACAATGTATCCATTTTCCATCCCCATATGTTTTGGTTATGGGAATGAAGGGGGTGTCACCAAGTTTGTTTTTGTCCTTTTTGTTTTTGGGCTATTTCTCTTTTGTGCTGGACCTTTGCTTTCAAACTTTGGCTTCCAGGCATGCCAGGTGGAGGGGTTCCATGAGTGTAGCATGACGCTGAAGGTTTTGGGTTCTTCTCTTGCGGCACGTGGTCTGGGCTCCATATTAATAGCCACATCTAGAGCAAGGCTGTACCTCAGGCAGAGACAATTGTAAGGCGAACAAGTGGAAAATGACAGCTACTTTCTTTTTGGAGAAAAAAAACAGTTTGTCCAGTTTCTGATTTTTGGCTTTCTGTTTTTAGCCAGTGGAATTCTGATCAGTGTACTAGGCATGTAGGTTCTAGGGTGCAGTACAGGAGCACAGAACAGCAAGGGAAAGACTCTACGGCGCCAAACAATGAGCTCCGAAGCTGTGGGTTGCTTTCACTGCGGATCATGGAACCTTTGATTGTGCTTGTTGGGTTGTGCTTTTTTGTGGTGGCCCATATCAAGAAGAAACACGTTCCAACTCCCAACGAAAAGGCGTCTCTTGAGGAAGAACAGCCAGAACCTGCCTCAGTGCCGTTCCAGATAACAGTAGGTGATGCTGTCTTGGTATTCCCACCACCTCCTCCACCCTATTTTGCTGATCCACACTCACAGGGAGCAACAATACGATCAGCCGCTTGCAAAATGGTGAAAATCCTCCCTCTTACAGCAGTATTTTTGATGGCAGATTGAGCGTTATTAGCCCGGACAGAACAGAGGCTAGGGCTCCTTGATCAGTATATACAATTTCCATGACCAACCTCTCTGAGATTCTTCCTGGTCCCTACTACGCGTCTGATCCTCCTCTGAAATATGAAGAAAAAGTGGAGTCTGCCAACCTGCCAATGCCCCCTTCACCAGTTTCCCCCTCTTCTGCACCACCATCCCCTCTCAGGACTGAGATCTAATTAGATAGTGTCTTTTTTTAATTCCGCTCCATTCTTGCCACCGAAGTACTTTTAAAGGATTCAACTTTTTAAAATATAGAACCAGAGTCAAGGCAATTACATCTATATTTCACTGCTGGTGTGCAAAGAATGAATGCATCGTACCTGCTGAGGTTTAGGAAACATATGGTTAAAGTATAAATAGCACAAACCCATGCATGATGTTTAACGTGATCTTTTGAAGCTTGTTAGGGGTTGATTTAGCTTTTGCTGTAAAATGAACAAGGCCAAAGTAGAATCAGTTGTTTCTTTACCTCGCTCCCACATCATCACTTATGCCGGACGATGAGGTGTGCCAAATTCTAATGGTGTGTGTGGACACGTAAAAGGACAATTGCAACAGGTTCACAATGAAATACAATACATATCTCTGAACATTAACCAGGTGTCTCTGCAACAAAAAATCCTAAGTGAGAAAGAGTAACTCAAGTCAACTGTTCATGCTAAAGCTAGTGATTGTATGTGTATTATTGCAAATTCATCCATTTAATATATTTTTATTGAAGTGTATTTTAAAGTTGCTCTTTGGTTCTGTTTGTTTTCAGTTCATATTTGTGAAACTGGACAGATTTACAGATGTAAATTGACAAGCCTCTGCTGAATAACTTGTCATATTTTAAATTACATCTATTTTGTTTTTACTGCAAACCTTTTGCCTTCAACCCTCATGTTTTGCTGGATTTAGTTTTGTAGGTTGCATTGTTAACCAGTGCTAAAGTGCATGTGCTCTCTCCTGCAAACAAGGTAGAATTGGCTTAGACCTGATTGGCACATTTAATTTATTTAATTTACTTGTAAGACCTAGTAGAGGGTACTACCTGTGCCTAGGGCCTGTAAATTAAATGTAACTTGTTGGCTTGCAGCACTCATTGTGCCACCCACTGAAATAGCACTTTAAAACATGTCTCAAGCCTGCCACTGGAGCCTGTAGTGCAATTTCAAACTGCCATTTTGACCTGGCAAAATAAATCTTTTTCCAGGGCTAACCTTTCCTTTTTAATGCCTATAATCCATTAATATCTATCATCCAGACATCACCTTAGATTCATAACACTGTGTGACAGGTCCGACCACCACAGCATCTTCTTTTATATTAACATGGAGGTGGTGTTGAAGAAGGCTCAACCTCTGAAATCAAAGATATGGAAAAGGGACCTCAGATCAATAAACGACAACAATCTTGCTTCCCACTTTAAATCCGTCCTCTCCTCCCAAGCTGACTTGGTTGAGGTGCAAACACTCACTGACGCCTACAATGTGACCATAGCCAACGTCAAGGATGACATAGCTCCACTCCAACTTAAAAATGCCTCTTCAAAAATATGCAAACCGTGGTATAGTAATAACTTAAACACTGAACACCGCAACCTTAGGGCAGCTGAACGCTCCTGGCGATCAAATCCCTCCTCCGACCAATTAAAACTCCTTAGAGATATCAGGAGCCTCTACAACAAGCAAATCGAGAAAGCCAAGGTGGTCTATTTCAGATTACAACTAGACCAAGCGGCAAACCGCCCCAAGAAACTTTTCGAATTGGTCAAACAGCAATCAGTTACTGGTCCAAACCTCTCAGACCCGGGTGGCAACCCTTCCTTCTGCGAAGAATTTGATGTTTTCTTCATGGAGAAATCTCGACTTATCTCCACTGACCTCACTTCCGAGAAGGCCATATTACCCTCCTCTATTGCGCCGCAACCGCTGATCTCTTTGAAAAGTGCAACCTGACCTTTATGAACACCAATAACAATGCGTCATGGTGCTCCTTTACCCCATTTAGTGAAAAAGACATTTATAAAATTCTTCAGTCTATCAACCCGTCCAACCACTTTGGTGACCCGCTGCCTCCGGCCATCTTCAAAGAGATCAAGGTCGCACTCATCCCCACCTGGACTAGGATTGTAAACACTTCCTTATCTCAAGGCATGATCCCTGAATGCCTAAAAAGCAGCTCAGGTATCACCTATTTAAAAAAAAGGCTGATAAATCCGATTTCAATATTCCCGTCCCATCTCAAGCATCCAGACCCTAGCGAAACTCCTAGAAAAATGTGTTCAATCCCAACTATGTACTCACATGGAGAACTATCAACTTCCAGACCAGCATCAATCCAGTTTTCGGAAGGGGCACAGTACCGAATCGGCCCTCTCACACGTTATGGGTGACATTCTAAAAATGCTCGACCAAAATGAATCCTGTCTACTTATCCTCCTTGACCTGTCCTCAGTTTTTGACATGGTTAATCATGTCAATCTCCTATCCATCCTGCAAAGCAGAATGGGTTTCTCCGATCTGGTGCTACAATGGTTCTCATCCTTCCTTCATCACAGAACACAAAGAGTCAAGGCAAACCATTCTCTCTCCCAGCCCTCTCCAGTTCTCATGGGGGGTCCCCCAAGGGTCCGCCCTTTCTCCTATCCTATTCAATCTCTTCTTGGAACCTCTTGCTAACTCACTAAACTTCACGAACATTCTCTTCCACATGTATGCCAACAATACACAACTATACTTGAAAATCTCATCCACGGGTAACATAATTTCACTCAACACTATCCTAACATCTACTCAAAATTGGTTAACCGAGAACCATCTCCTGCTCAACACCTCCAAAACGGAGTTCCTGTTCATCTCCCCTCCGAACCACCTTCCCAAGCTAGATCTCTGGCTGACTCACCTCACTGTCTTCAACTGCCCGCCGATCATCATAGACTCAGCCAAATCTCTCAGAGTTATCTTGGACAAGCACCTGAATATGAATATTCATATCAGCAATGTATGTAAGGGAAGAAACCACTAGATGAGGACTCTCAGAAATATCAAACCTTTCCTTCCACAAAGTGATTTCAAGCAGGTGGTCCAAGCGCTTGTCTTGCCGAGGCTAGACTATGGCAGTGCTACCCTTTGTGGCCTTCCCAAATACGCCCTGGCTCAGCTAAGGGCCACTCTGAACACCGCGGCTAGACTGGTGACAGGTTCCAAATAAAACAAGCACATATCCCCAGTTTTAACATCTCTCAATTGGCTACCCTTTGAAGCACAAATTCAGCTAAAGATTGCAGTTCTGGGGCACAAAGCTATCCACTTCAAGACTCCCAGGTACCTGGAGCAAAAACTCAAACTATCCTGTGGGGAGTGAGCTTCAAGAAGCGCCACAACTTACCTCCTTAAACCTCTTATCCTTAGCAAAAAGAGAACTTTTCACTGAGCCTTCTCTGGTGCTGCCCCAAAGATATGGAACTCTCTCCCACCGGAAGTAAGCAGAATCTACTCGATGACGGAGTTCAAAATGGAAGCTAAGAGATTTCTGATGAGCAATTTCGTACCTTAAGTGGCTAGGCTCACTTAACTGGTTAACTTTGTTGCTATCATCAGGGTTACCTCCATTTGATATGGCTCTTCTTTACTGCATATTTTTACCCCCTTTGGTTGTTTGAATTCATCAGTTTACTGCATTATTTTCATTTTCCCAATTGATGTTGATACCTCATTCATGTCCTCTATTTCATACTACTGTAAAGCGCTCTGATATCTTTCGGGATCTTGTTCGCGCTATATAAATCTTTATAAATAAATAAAAATAAATGAGTCACCCCGAAGATGGGCCCTCATGGCTCATAGGACTGGGTGCATTGTGTTTAAAAAATAGGACATGTGTACTTATGTTTTGCATCTCCTGGAAGTGAAAACCTCCAAAGTTGTTTTTCACCATTGTGAGGCTTATCTCTCCCATTGACTAACACTAAGTTACCTCATTACATTTAGCAATTGCTAACTTTAGATTAGAGGCAGATCTGCTGTAAACACTCAAATGAATTGTAATTTAAAACCCTCTTTAATGGGGAGATGCGCAGTGCCATTCAAGATGCCCGCCTGAGCTCAGAGCTCCCCGCGGTGACGGGAGATCTCCAGGGTATTTTGGCGGTTCCAGCGCCACTTTTTGGATTACATGGGGAGTTCTCTGCAGCGGAACATCCCCTGATCATGAGGCTTTGTTTTGGAGCCTTTTTCCTAACGCTGGTGGTGTGAAGCGTCGTGTGATACCTTTTCCTGTTTTCCGGCCGCCATTTTGCCTCTTCTCCTGACTGGAATTTTTTCTTCTTTGCTTCACTCGTTTCATTAGGTACTGTGTTTACCCATTGGTTTTTGCATTGTGCATCTTTAATTCACAACCTGCTCCACTTGTTTTTAAGGGGGATTTTTCTCGCCACAGGTCTTTTTATCTTTATTTAAGAAAGAACACACTTATTTCTTTATCTCCCACCCTGGATTGACTGAAAATTTCTATTTCATGGGCAGATCCAAACATCTGGTGCACTCTACCAAAAAGTCCACTACTAGCCTGCCTGTGACGCACTCAGTTTCCGAGGCACCCCCTATGAATATCTTACACAACTCTGTCAGTATGGCTCACTCTTACTTCTCCAGGGCAGCTTCTTCATCCAGTGTGTCTTCAAAATTAAACTCGCCCTCATCTACTAATAAAAGACTCAAGCAAGATCCTCCTTCTCCACCGAAGCCTGCTTCGACTGTGTCTTTAGACACTGTTTTAGAGGAAATACGTGCTATACGCCCATTTATAGAGGCAACTAGTACATGACCACAGGTGTTGGACACTAAATGGTTTACTCTTGACTCCAGGCTATCCACGGTGAAACAGCACGACAGCGACCTTCAAGATTCTTCTACAAAAATTTCAGCTCTGGAGAAGGAGGTGACACTCTTGAAGAAATATGCTGAGGATTTAGAGAACAGAAACAAGCGCAATTCTCTGTCTGTATGATTTCGAGGGAGATGACCCTGTGACCTTTTTTTCACTTCCTTTCTTCTGAAGCTCTTTGATCTTCCTGCTTTGACTTCTCTGAATATCCTGGGTTAACACAGGTTGGGCCCTCGCCTCTCTTCTGCCTCTGCTGCCTTAAGACCCCGTGGCATGATTCTTCTTTTATTGCAATTCACGTACCTTTTGCAAGTCCTAAATGCAGCTGTACTTAAGAAACAATTAACATGGTCAGGTTCTAAGGTGTTCTTATCCCAGGTCGTCTCTTCAGCATCAGCTAAGCAACGGAAGAAATGTTTGGATCTCAGGCCAGCCTTACATTCCATTGGTGCCCGTCACAGTTTGTTCCATCCATGCATGTTCAAAGTAACTTTTCAAAACAACACCTCTAATGAAGACCCTGCAGATCTTTGGAAGTTTCTTTACCTACATTCTAATTATTCCATGTAAACATCTGGCCCTCCTTCAATAATTCTTATATGAAAGTCTCTCAGATTTTTTGAATGGCTTTTGTAAAGTTCATTCTAACTCTCATTAATTATTTCCTTTGCAGGTTATGTTCTAGTAGTTTATCTGTTTCTCATTGTCTAGTTTGAAACTTTTTTGTTTTTTATCAGAGATCATTTGAACTCCCTCATAGCCATTTCCATAACCTTGTCTCCTTTTTCTATCTCCCAGCGTGGTTCGTCTCCCAATTTGGTTGTGCCATCTGTGTCGACTGCCACCAGTCTTACTTTTTTGTTCTTTCTCCTTCAGGTATGTATTACAGTCGTCATTTTTTGTATGACATGTACTGTCTTCTCTTATTATCGCTCTTACTCCTTCTTCTTCTTCCCTTCTCTTCTTTTCATCCCTTTTTCTTATTGATCTCATTGGTTACTTTATTCTATTACCTTCTCTTTTAAATTTTCTTCCTCTTTCTTTGCATTAATGTTGATTGTGTGATTTTATATTTAATTGGTTCTCTTTACATTCAAATGTGTCTCATGGAATGAAAAAGGTTTTATTAATCCCATAAAGAGGCAGAGAATACTATCCCATTTAGCTACATATCACCCTAACATAGGGGTCAATTATGACGGCGGACAGATCGCCACCGCCATGCAGGCGGTGGCGATCCGTCCGCCATCCTTGCCCGTTTGCCACCTATTTCTCCCCGCCATATTATAAAGGCGGGGGGACCGTGGCGGACGGGAAGACAGTCCGCCACTTTTCGGTCTAATATGGTGGTGGTGTCTATCAGACACCGCCAACCATATTAGGATGGGCTGAGGGGAATGCCTTTCCGTGGCGGCAATGCCGCCACAAAAAGTCATACGGTCCTGCGTTTCAAAATACAACAGGGTAGGCACCACCGCGCGGTGCCTGTCATGTTGTGCTTTGAAATGCACAACATGGATTTTTTGCATTGCGGCGGGTGGTGCTTTCAGCACCGCCCGCCGCAATGTAAAAAATGCAGGATGCACCTGCCACTGTGGCGGGTGCATCCTAATTCGAGGCACAGAACATCTGCCCTGTGGCGGACAGTCCCGTCCTCCGAAAAGATGGCGGACGGACTTTGTCCGTCCGCCATCCTAATTGACCCCTTAGTGTTATTGCAAGAGTCTCCTTTGACAGAGTGAGAAGCTCAGAAACTTAACTTGGGTGGGTTTAGTCTTAGTATCTTCTACAACCACTAAGAAAAGTGTGGTATTTATTCTAGTATATAAACGTTTGAAATGTTCTGTTATATCCAAGGAAACTGATTCAGAAGGTAGATGGTTATTAGTTAAGTTGCTCATTAATAACATTTCACTTACAGTTATTAATATATATGGTCCAGATTCTTCCTTTTGGCCTAATATCACTAAAAAATGCATTCAACATAAAGACAATTTTTTTATTTTGGGAGGTGACTGTAATCAAGTTAAGGACCCTTTCATTGATCGACAATCCCAAGTTCGTTTCAACCCCCACAAAACTCACAAACCATATCAAAACACAGTATCTCAGACTCATCTTCTAAATTCCTAGCGACTTTGTAAACCTGACAATTCAGAATTCTATTTTTTCTCTCCCCCACATGCCACTCTGTAATGATATTTTTTTCTTTTGCCTTAACACAGTACTTAATTTGCTCCTCAATGGAACTCATTGTCATTTGTGAACATGCCCCGGTTGTTGCTGATTTCGACTTGCTCCGCTTACACCCCAGATCTTCTAGATGGAGGTTTAATAATTCTCTTTTGCAGGATCCACTTTTTTCTTCCTCTTTCATTTCCTTTACAGAAGAATTTTTTTTTAAATTAATCTCCTGATACTTCTCCTTCACTGCTTGGGATACCTTTAAAGCTAAAGCATGTTGCTTTATTATAGATTATGTAACCAAGAAAAAAAATACTTACTTGATCAGTGCCAATATTAAACGAATTTTCCCAAAACCTCTACAACTTTTTCAATATTTTCACTCTAATGGTAAGGCACAGGGCACTTTCTTAGATGCTGCAATCTGCTTAATCCATAAAGATGTCCGTGATCCCAAGCAGTGTAAAAACTATCATCCTATTTCCCATGTAAATGTAGATTATAAAATCTTTGCCAAATTACCCGTGTTACGTCTTGAGCCTCTTTTACTGAATCTAATTGGTTTAGAGCAATGCGGGTCCATTAAGGGTACATTAAAATCTGACAACTCTTGTTTATTTTTTAATGTTTTAAATAAGGCCTCATCTCTTTCTTATCCTCTTTCTGCAGTCTCTATTTATGCAGAAAAGGCTTTTGACAGAGTAAACTGGTCCTTTTTATTTAAAGCCCTTCATTGGCATGGATTTGGTCCTAAATTAATTTCTTTGATATCTTTGTTATATTCGGTTCCTAAAGCTGCTGTAGTAGTTAATGGTCTTGTCTCTCAATCTTTTAACTTACAACGTGGTGTACGTCAAGGTTGCCCCCTTTTGCCCCTCCTTTTTATTTTATCACTTGAACCCTTTTTATCTTGTATCCGCCATAATTTGTCCATTTCTGGTTTTATTTTTGGTGATCAACATTTGAAATTATCTGCCTATGCAGATGATATCTTACTCTTTATATCTCATCCCGAAACTTCTATCCCTCCTCTTTTGTAGGAAATTTCAGATTTTTCCCTTGTTACAGGTTATAAAATTATTTCGGACAAGACAGAAATTCTCCCCATCACCAAATTTTGTTTTAAACAGCATTTTTATGCCCCTTGTTTCCATTGGAACAGTTCTCAAATCAAATACTACTTGGTTTAACAACTCCATATTGGATTCGGACAAAATTAATATGAAGGATGTGCTAGATCGTATCTCTAAACTTCTCTCCTCCTGGAACAATCTCTTTTTCTCTTGGTGGAGACGTCTTGATTCTATTAAAATGATGATTACACCTATTTTATTATACACTTATTCTATGATACCATTCACCCCCTAAATATCTATTTAAAAAAATGTACTCCCTCCTCTCAAAATTTTTATGGAACAATAAAAAATCTATACTTTCATTGTAACATCTTCGTAAACCTAAATCTATGGGAGGAGTGAATTTTCCCGATTTTCAACTGTATCATAAGGCCTTTTGTCTTCTACTAGCTTCTAAATGGCTTCTTTCTGAAGTCTCCCCCTTTACACCTTTATGGGTCACAATTGAACGATCCTTACTTGTACCCTTTTCTATTAAGGAATCCTTGCTTTCTCAACAAAGTCAATGTCACCTCTCTTCCGTTATTTAAACATACTTGTTCATTATTAAAACCTCACTAGAGATTGGAAATTCTCCCTAGGAATGGTTTCCTTGACTCCCCCCTTTGGTATAATAGTCTCATTACCATCAATAATAGACCTCTTTTTTGGAAATCTTGGAGGCTTAAGGGGATTATATGGGATCAGGATATGTTTAATGGCTTATCTCCATGCTCCTTCCATCAATTCCAAAACACCATCAAATGCCCGCGCTCATTCTGGCACAAATTTTCTACGCTTATGGCAATAATCCTAGATGTTTTTTATCCTCTACTTTCTATTGAACCCACTCCCATAGCAGATCCGCTACTTAGAGTATAAACTGCATTTCCCAAAGCTTCTTTGATCAATAAACTTCTTCTTTCCCCTGATCTTGTTTGCTCTAAATCTAGGATATAGGCTGCTTGGGAAACGTATTTGGGCTGTGATTGGAGAATAGATTTTCCGATAAAACTATGCGCTAGATCTTTGAAGATCTCTAGATCTGCCTCCACTGCTCAGTCCATGTTTTTTCCCTATCACAGATTATACTTTACACACTCGCCCATAGCTAAGCATTCACATTCTAATGATAAGGCTTGTTGGAGCTGTCAGTCTCCTGTGGCTGATTTGATGTACCTTCTTTTTTCTTGCCCCGATGGCTCTTCCTATTGGAAGGATTTTTGGAAGCACCTCTCAGTTATTTTTAACCTGCATACTCATTTATCAAATATTAATCTCTTTGTAGGTAGTTTATCAGATTCATTGGGATTGTCTTTACATGAAAAAGGTTTATTTAATTGGTGTTAGCCTTAGCTTTCCAGAAAATTTCACTTAATTGAAAATGCTCAACTAAACTTTCAGTGAAATCCTGGTGGAACAGCGTTTGTCATTATGAAAGATTAGATATTGCATTTCCCTCCTCTGTTAAACCATATGTAAATAGGGAATTATTTTGGTCATCATTAATCAATTATTCAACTGAGATTTGAATCCATGTATCACGTAATTGTTCTGAGAATTTCCAGGCTCCATAGATCATTATGGTCCCTATTTCTCCCCTACGCTACATTTCCCTCTTCTTATATTACATTTCTTATGTTTTGAGTGCTTGCCTGACTCTTTGATAAGTTTAATAAGTTTAATAAGTTTGCAATTTACTCTCATGATCTTCAATTATAGAATTGTATTATATTCCCCCTCTGTTCCTTTCTTCCCTTCCCTCTCTTCCTTTATTAATGCTAAAATGAAAACAGCTTTCGACTCTGGTTTATTGTCTATTTTGCCATTTCTATTATACTACAGATATATTGTGTTTTCACGGCCTATTCATATGTAATTGTTACTTACTTTATAAAGCTTTTTAAACATAAAAAACCCTCTTTAATGGTAAAGTCAGATTGTAAGTTAGAATTTTGAAAATGCACTTTTTGAAAGTTGTCATTTTCTTGTCACAAACAATTGCAGCTTCTGCCAGCGTCCTGGGTCATATTACTGTGGGTGACTCATCTGTTGGTGATTGTGTATTGCTTCCAGATTGTAACACAAAGAGGCCATAGGTGTGGACAGGATGGGTCATCCAGGCAGGATGACTGCGGAGTGGATGTACCCAGCCCTACTTACACTTAAAAGAACGTTGCCTCCTGCACACACAAAGGAACGTGACATCAAACCTACTCTGCCTTTTTTTCACCCCCAGACAGTTTCAATCTCTAACAGGTAAAGAACTTTCCAGAACCAAAAGTGGAAGAGTCCCTACACACAAAGACAGGCTGGCACCAGGTATCAATATGAAACTTCCAGAGCTACTCTTCAGGACACTCTTAGACCTGTGGAGGTTGCAGAAGGACTGACCTGCTGTCAGAGGACTGCTGCTCTGCTTGAATGACTGCCTTGCTGTCTGGAAGGAAGACTTGATCTGCTTTCCTGTATCCCAGGTTTACCAGACTGACTCCATGGATCAGCAGACTGACTTCCTTTGTGAGCTAGAGGGACACAACAAGCTTTAAAGGCCTTCTTACAACTACCCATCTGACCTGCTGCAACTGGGCCTGCCTTGATCTGCCTGTGGCCTCAGAGATCTCTTTAGTGCTGGTGGCGCCCTGTGTGACAATCATTTTTGGCGCCCCTAGACCCCATAAACGCCTCCTTTGATTCTCTCATGATTACCGGGCATAAGGGCCCCTCATCTCTCCAATCATAAGTTATTGCTAAACACAGCGCCCCCTCCTGAGGTTGGTGCCCCCTCCACCGGACAGTGCCCAGCGTGCCCACACCAGTCACACTACCCTAAAGCCAGCCCTGTGTGGCCTGCTGGAGTGAGTTTCTGATCACCCCCAGGTCCTGGTCCCTGGCTGGTTACAAAGTATAGTGCTCCTGAAGAATAGGTGAAAGTTCTGTAGTGTGGGCTCCTTGCAGCTGGGAACAGGCCTGTTCATGCCCTTACTCTGCCACTCGCGACAACTGCCAACCCGAAACTCTATGAAACCTGTTCTTTGTTACTCTGCTCAATAATGACTGTCCACGGCGACTGACAATGTGAGACCTGCACTTTGCGCTACACCAACAGCCCGTGGCAACCGCCAGCATGAAGCGACAGAAATGACCATCCACGACACTTGACCTGCTACACAGTCTACTGTGACAACCATCCGTGACAATCAGTCTCGCCCTTGCAGCCTCCTCCAGCGTGAAAGAACTTCTTGAAGCTAGACTTAGAATATTACTGCTTCTACTGTTGCGAAATTCCTGATGCTGGTATTGTTATGTTTATTCAAATGTACTCTCTTTTTTAATTGGTTTGGGATTTTTCTTGTGTTGTGTTTTCATTTTATTACTGCTTGGGTGTTGAAAATACTTTGCACATTGCCTCTAAGTTAAGCCCAACTGGTTTTGTGCCACACTAGGGAGGTTCCAAGCACAGTTTATTTAAGTTACTTTTGTGGTTCACCATGTCAAGGATTGTGATTGCTGCATGAGTGGAGCTTCCACATCTTTCAACCAATACCCCAATTTCTTACACCTTCCTTATCAGAGGAGCTCCAGCAATAAGCTCCAGCAGACACGTTGTAGACGCAGTAGTGCAAGTTGGTTTGGTACAATACCTAGGTTGCAGGTTAACAGATGACACAGAGTCTCAGAAATTACGCACTATCAGAGTTGCACTTGTATCACAATCATTAGTGGTTAGAAAGATATCTGAATAGCATTCAATCTTTACAGCTGTCAGTAACCAAAATAGCTCCCTAGCTCCTGAAAGACTCAAAAGTTTCATTGGGTCCTACAAGGGCCAAGGTCATGGTGGAGCTTCTTTTTACTTTTTAACCTTGGGAACTGAGTGAGAAATGCTCTCACTGAGTGCTAAGATTAAGGTGAATCATTTCATTGAAGATTTATGCTTAGGGATTACAATCACAAACACTGAGATCCCTTATGTGCAGAGTATGCTGTGTGCAATGTCCCCACCTAATGTTCCATCTCATTCTGTACAGAGAGTCCAGGAAGGAAATACTGGAAGAGCATAAACTTCCTCATGTGTGACTTCATCATGAAATGGATGGACCAGTTACAACAGCACAGCAACCCAGAAAATAATCTCAAGATATCCATTCAACAGCTACACACTGGAGGAAGGAACAACATTGCATGTCATTGTTAGCATTTATTATTGGTTAGTAAAATGCTGTTTTTAAATGTTAATGAACATTCAAAATAATAGATGAGAGGAGAAGTACTGCAATTCCTACTTGTACTGTGCCAAAATATTTACCTCATTGAAGAGGCATATAATTATGGGACATGTTAACTTGCTGAAGCAAAGAAGGATCTGTCACATTGACATACGCTGCATTTGTAAACATACTAGAAGTGTGTCCATCTGTCTTTACTAAAAATCAAGTTTTAGTATTCAATAAACCCCCAAATATGAGAGCAGAAGATGGGTTATTGCTCTATTGAAAGAATGGGTTTGGCAATAATATATTAGCAAACTTGTACCACCAAATTTTGACCATAAAAATGCTTAGAGGATGTGAAATTAGAGTAAGCAGTTTAGCCGGAGTCATCCTTTATGGAAGGATACTTTAATATCATTATATATACATATATCATTAGACAAATGTGGAAAGGAAAAAATGGATTTTAGCAGCAAAAATAAAACACAAGATTAAGGAGCGAAGCCAGCTGCAATCGAGTAAGCAGGTCAGAGCCGGAGCTCCTCGCTGCTACTTGGACCCTGTCTGTTTCTGACTCTGGCTACCTTTCAGCAAATCTCACCGGGCTGGGAGTCTTGAGGGTGCTGACGGTAGGTGGGGGCATGAATCCTGGTCCAGTTCATGTGCAGGCTCCAGGAGAAGACAGCAATACCAAAGGGGATGATGGACGGAGCGTTTGAGGAAATCAAACACTCACCCGCAGTCAACTGATCTGGGTTTAATCCATCACCATTCTTTAGCTCACTCCACCACCCCAGTTCAGACATGGCCATATGCAGAGCAGTCTGGCCCTGTGCCTCATGGGAACAGTCCAGCCTGGACAGCCAAGCCATGTCTTCCCTGGACCGGATACAAGCATCCTGGGACCGGTTTCGGATTCATAATCCTCATGAGCCAGGCTATCTTGAATCCAGTGGTAGAGTGAGCAAGGGACCCACGTCTGGCCATACCCTGCCAACTTAGGGCAAACAAAGCGATACCAAAGGGGATGATGGACGGAGCGTTTGAGAAAATCAAACACTCATCCCCCAGTCAACTGATCTGGGTTTAATCCATTACCATTCTTTAGCTCACTCCACCACCCCAGTTCAGACATGGCCATATGCAAATCAGTCTGACCCTGTGCCTCATGGGAGCAGTCCAGCCCGAACTGCCAAGCCATGTCTTCCATGGACCTGAAACAAGCATCCTAGGACCGGTTTCGGATTCATAATCCTCATCAGCCAGGCTATCTTGAATCCAGTGGTAGAGTGAGCAAGGGACTCACGTCTGGGCATACCCTGCCAACTTAGGGAGAATAAAGCGATACCAAAGGGGATGATGGACGGAGCGATTGAACAAATCAAACACTCACCCCTAGTCAATGGATCTGGGTTTAAACCGGTCCCAGGATGCTTGTTTCCGGTCCAGGGAAGACATGGCTTGGCAGTTCGGGCAGGACTGTTCCCATGAGGCACAGGGTCAGACTGATTTGCATATGGCCATGTCTGAACTGGGGTGGCGGAGTGAGCTAAAGAATGATGATGGATTAAACCCAGATCAATTGACTGGGGGTAAGTGCTTGCAATGTTCAACACTCCATCCATCATCCCCTTTGGTTTTGCTGCAGGAGAAGACAGCACCCACATTTCAAAGGCCACACTCAAGATGGCGCCCCCATAATCACAGATGGACTGCAGGGGCACAGGACTCAGCTTCCACTGAGTTAGTTGCCCCTCCCCCCCCCGGCAAGGCGTGGGGGCCTGATAGGCTGGCTTGCCTAACGTAGTCTCTGTGGGAGCTGAGCACAGCTTCATCGGGAGTCATGCCTTTCATATTGCAGCACAGACCTCGAGCGGCTGGAACTGGGAAGAAGGGGGCTGCTCCAGTGAGTTCTCTGCTTCGCACTTCAGGGCAAGGGTGACCTGCTGCACCCAGCTGGGGTCCCTGAGACTGCCTTTTTGCCTCCCTGTGGCAGACAACGATCCTGGGCAGCCAGCTCAGTACAATGCCCCTGTTACCAATTTGAGGTGCCTTACCGGGCCACTTGGAGCCCCTGATTGGAAATCTACTTACCCTGCGCTGGGACCCTCCTTGGGCCTTTTGGGGACCTTGCAATCAGCAGGTAGACACATATTTTGGCACTGAGACCGGTGGAGTGACTCCGCAGATCACCACTGGACTTACTGCTGGCTTTTGCTTGCTGCCCCTGGTGGTAGACAGGGACACCGTAACTGCTCCTAAGAGGAGATACACCACTGGAATGGCCTGAGTGTGCATCAGAGAGTGGTTGGGACAGTACTTCCATGGTCCATGGAGAGGGTGTACC
Organism: Lissotriton helveticus; assembly: GCF_964261635.1. Lineage (NCBI taxonomy): Eukaryota > Metazoa > Chordata > Amphibia > Caudata > Salamandridae > Lissotriton > Lissotriton helveticus. Next base: position 271,382,276 of record NC_136068.1, read on the forward strand.
AAGGGTGTTTGATTTTCCCATTTGCCACCCTCAAACTCGCCTTTACGGATAATAGGCCACACACAGCGTCACAAAGATGGACCCCCCCTGGTGCCTCCCATGAGGGGCTCAAGCAGGGTGCTGGGGAAGGGGACCCTTCAATATTGATTCCAAGCTGGATAAGCTCTTGGTGACAATTGATGTGTATTCCAGGCCTGAACGCATCCTCAGGATCGAACCGATGCTCTATGGGGTCCACCTCTCAACAGCCCCAAGTCTGGATATGATTGCAACACAGAGTAATGGGTGGTTAAGCGGGGGAAGGAAAGGATGGGGACAGCAGGGAGGGAGACCTGTAAAGAGACACAAACAAAAGAAGCAATTACTAATTGAATCTATAACCCTTTCTCTCTCTTTTAGATATCTCCCACTATACCCATACTTCCCCTAACCTGTAAAGGAAAATAACAGCGCCAGCTGACAGGGGTGCTGAGCGTGCCACCTCTTATCATCAAACACAATGCTGGAAAATAGAAAGGTTTGTAACATCACAACCTATTCTAATGTTCTAGCCCTTGTAACACCCAATACTGAGATATTTCTACCTGAGATTAAAGAGGTAAATGTAGTTGCACAAGACATCGGTCAATAGCACCCCTGTGGAAGATAAAGTCACAAAACAAATAATGTAGAGATGGTATTCTCCTTATGAATATAACATGAATCACAGCGTATCCAATACTGAGTGATACTCATACAACGAAGAGCAAATTAGTTCAGAAAAGATTCAAAGTTAGGTAGAGTTACTTCACTCTCCTTCATGAGGCAGTATACAAGAGAAAAGGTTCCTCTAATCAATCATGTACTTAGTCAATATTTCCTTCGCATGAACTCTGAAGTATATGAGCAAATTAGAGTCCACCAACGTAGGGAATATACACAATGCCCCTTTTGAATAATATCAAGCAATGTCTCTGAATTTACCTCGCATGAACCTAGTAATAGAATTAGTCAACTGGAGTTCGCCAACGCAGAGAATATACAGAGGGGAACACCCTTATCACAAAAAAGTACTGGTATGCGGCAAATAACGTTAGAGAGCATCCACCCTCGCAAAAGCTCTCTGAACACCGAAGGACTTTAGACCTTTTCCCACGAAGGTCAACAGGTAGCAGCAAGACAATATCCAGTGCCGGTAATGCAAGGAACCAATGGTGCCACTGGCACCCTTACCCGACCGTGGAATTCACAAAACCGGCCTCCGGAACATCCGGACACAGTGAATAATCGGCAGCGCCTCTCCCGCTGCCTCGCCTCTTCTCAGACTTCCTGGTCACGTGGTGCGTAACGTTGGACGTCCAACATCAACAGGAGGCTGCAAGGAAATGTAGTCTTTCCCGCGCCACAGCGACTGCCAGTGCGACTCGAGCTGCTGTGACCCCTGACATGATGCCACAAGGAATCTCCTGGAAGACAAAATAGACACCATCTCAATGGAGCTTGGAGGAGGATTCCAAGAAGGTGGCTGGAAGATTATCTGCTCTGGAGTTGGCGGTCCAGACCCTAGCACCCAAGGCCCTGGCCCCAGTGCACCACCTAACCGGGATACACAAACGCAGTGGTTAGCCGTCCATCTGGAGGACCAGGGGGAGATGGTCCACTGCAAAAACATCAGGGTTGTCGGACTACCCGAGTGAGTGAAGGGCGATGATATGCTCGGATACCTTGAGGACTGTCTGCAGGAGGGGGTGGCACCCTAGGGCCTACCTAAATTCTAAACATTGACCTGGCGAATAGGATCCCGGCCCTATCCCCTAAGCCTGGGGCCCTGCCCAGACTGGTGGTTGCTCTTCTCCTCCACTTCCAGAATAGGGATTTCCTCCCCCTTCAGGCCCATCTGCACTGTAATTTTGTCAATGAGAATGCAAGAGTGTCGCTCTATCCTGACTTCACCCTCCAGGCACATAGACAGTGCGCTTCATTCTTGTCCATCAAGTGCTGCCTTTGCGAACTGGGACTGCCGTATGTTTTACTCTTTCGGCTTGCCTAAAAATAAAGGCAGAGGATAAATACACAATTCTTTGTTGATCCTTCTGCACCGGGGGACATGGTGGAGAGCTATAATGCAGGGTCAAAACACCTAGATCCTTCAAACCCTCACCAATCAATTTGCCGACAACGCAGGTGCTCCTAATGCTGGGAACCCTACTGCCCGCCTAGGCAACTGGCGGTGGAGGAACGCACAAGGTTGGTAGAGGAGGTGGCCTCTATGTGCTTAGGTGGGGCCTCTCCACACCCAGATGTACAATCCCAGAGGGACTCCACATTGAACTTGGGAGACTCTGTGATTGCTAGTTTGGGTGATGTCCTGCAGGGGTCACTGTTCAGTGGATGACATTGTTTGATTCTCTGGTGAACAGCAACCTATGTATACTAACTGCAGTGTTGTGGAACTGGGGTCTAAGCTCTTGCGGTCTTCAGGCTATTCGTAGACTTTGTCTATACTACTGGTTTGGTGGTCCTAGGTGTGGGTGGGGGCCTGCTCATGTGCAGCCTGTTTCACAGCTTTATGTACTTTGCCACTATTGGAATGGCTAGTTTCTGGTCCTTATCAATGTCTTCAATATGGACTAGGTTAGCCACGGAGGTGGGGCAGTTGTTTGGACAGGATGTGCACATACTGGGACTTGAGGCAGTGTGCGCCCACCCTCCTCCTGTTTGAAAAGACTCCCCCGAGCTAATGAACTGATGAGCTCTCGTTGATGCACCTGCACCCAGCGAGTGGTACAGAGACATGAGAAGACTTTGTGCAGCATTTCCAGCACCCCCAAAAAGAATGTGTTAATCTCTACTGAAGAAGGACAACTATCCTGAAACACGTGTCTAGAGATACACAGCACTGGCTGCACCAATATGGATGAAAAACCAAAGCCTGACACCGAAATAAGTGTTATCATGCACAGCATTTCTACTATGATGCATCGGGGCAAACTGAGTGCTGGGATGTGAGGCAGTGTGCGCCCACCCTACTCCTTTTATTAAAGAGTTTTGTCTCCCTTATGCCACGCAACAGGGGGCAAGACTGATGCATCTCTTAAGTTAAATTGCTGTGTTGAGTTACTCTGTGCCAGGGAGGCATTCCATGGGTGGAGTATGGATTTTGACGCATTTCCAGATTTACCATTACTGGTTGACCTAGGAATGCATCAAAATGCTATGCCTCCCCAGGTGAGCCATAACAAGGAGAAATATATTTGTTTCTTATCGTTACATCCTCTTTCTAAGAGGAAAATGCCTCAGAAGATTGTTTTTGTGCAGGAAGGTGCCCGTTCCTCCACAAAAACGATCCTGCTCACCACACAGGCACCCTCAACGTGGTACTAGGGTGTCTGCATTGGCGCTAGGCAGCACACTGTATGCCAGCACAGAGAATAGACAGGAATGTGCTGTATTATGTTAAATATGGCTCATTCCTGCTCTTATCCTATCACACAATGCAGCAAGGTGACTTGCTGCACTGCACTGCACTGCGTGACTGTTTTCATAAATATGCCCCTAAGGGCCATATTAGCTAACCTTTAACACAACACAGTGTAGCAAGGCAATTTGCTGCACTGCATAGCGTGAAAGGGAGTGACAGAAATGCACCATATCTACTAAGATATGGGGTACATCCACTCTCTGATAGCACTGGTTCACTTTATGCAGTCTAGCGCCAACGCAGGCACCCTTGCACCACAGTACAAGTGTCCCTGCATTACAAGGGGAATGGTTGTTGTGCAGCAAGGGATATCTTCCTGCACAGAAACAATCTCTTGATGCATTTTCGTCTTTCTATGTGTGCTGCAGAATGCAACCAGGATGCAAAATGTTAGTAAATCTGGCCCTAAGTCTTTATCATATGTTGTGAAATATTTCCTTACTTGGATATATTGAGATACAATGAATAAGAGAAGGAGGAATACTCTGTCTACTTCATTGGGACAGGAGTTATACTCATGACAATCTAATTCACTAGCTAGCAAAGTACAGTAGTGAACATTCCTCAAAAATGTTGCCTCCCAAACTGTCTGATCACCACTCAGTTTGATGAAGATAGCCTGAGCAAAATATGAGTCACACAAGTGGGAGTCTTATTATAAGACTTCGATGATTAATTCAGACAGTTGTGCAAAATCAGAGTAGTCTGAATAAGTACAAATTCATTATAATTGGATCATTACGAACATATATCAATTTGGGAATGTTTCAAGGTTTGTTAGCAATGTCATTCGTACAGTAGAAACATTAATATTTTTAAAACAGAGAGAACACATCAACCACATAAATACTGATATGAACTGCAAACTTGAATGAGACAACAGGACAAACAAAGCATGCTCTTGGCCAATTGGGCACAAGTCTGTCAGTGCCTGCTAGGCACCAATGACTGTAGAGTGTTAATTAAATAACTACAACGGGTAGTGCCCAGTAAAACCTCAAACTTTTTACCACATGAAATACCCATTTCTATAAAGTTAACATTCTGATGAGTAATCACGATGTAAAGGTCTATTGAGAAAAGCTTAGAACTACAGACCATATCACCAAAGGAAAAAGAAAGTCTTGATCCTGAGATTAAAGTTCAAGAGATGCTTCACATTCTACAAGACTTTGAATATACTATAGGTGAGGTACATGACAGGTTGTCATTAGAATTACGTTATCAATTTTAACTTACATATGCGTTAGTGCTTGGCTTTTTGGAAAAGAAGTGCTTGATCTAGTAGGGTCACAATCAGGATTTTTATATTTTACCTATTTTGGGAAAAAGTTAAAAGAATGAGTTTGAGGACCACCATATTTACCTATTTCATTACTCACTAAAGTTATTTATAAGAGACTAAACCAGAGGGGGTGTGGCTAAGCGCCCGACGCGGATGGCAGCACAGCGGTAGGAGCTCCGTCCCTACCGGAGATTACCGGCGGTCCGCGTCACTCCAGCGAACCATGGAGACCTGTCCCTGGCGGCGGAACTGAGCGGGCATTACCAGAGCCGGACTTCGCTCTTCAAATGTGCCGACATTGCCCACATAAGCGCCTGATTTCACTCCGGTCGCGGCTCCTCCCGGCCGCGACCGCCATTTTGTTTTCTTCCGGCGCATTTCTTCGATGTGCGTTTTGCCGCACATAATGACACCGGCTCCTCTGTTCTATCTCTGATGCCGCCCTCCTTCATCTTTTGACAGCGACCTCCTTCAACCACCACAGGTGACTTTTTCAAAATCTCTGGCATTGACTTATTGTGTTTTTTTTTTTTTTTTAAACTTTAACGCTCTCCTCAGGCTTGGCGGCCATTTTGTTCCTTTGAAGGCAGTTTTGCCTTGGCATGCTGTGGATGCTGATATCTCCTTGCAATTTTCTGCACGCTTTTGTTGTTCCTCTTGGCTTTTTTGGTTCCTCTCCTGCTTCACTCCTCAATTGGCTCTATTCCCAATTTGGAGCCCCTGCCTTTTTCTATCAACTATATTGTGCGCTAATCTTGACGCTTCACTCACCTGCTTTTTGATGGCGCAGCGTCTCGACAAGCCCTCTAAGCGCAATTACCTCAAAAACTCGAAATTGTTTTCGGCGCTGGCTCACCTAGAAGCCTCCACAGACCTTCCTATTGCTACTACGACGGCTGACATGGAGTCTTCTCCTCAGGTTGCAACCAAGACCAACCCTAAGAGGTTGAAGAAGGACCCACCCTCCCCCTTGAACCCCTCCTCGGCCATTTCAATCGAACTACTCCTTGAAGAAATACAAGCCCTGCGCCCTTACATGGAAGACACAAATGCCAAGTTGCAAATGCTCACTGACAACTGGTCTAACATGGACGCCTGGGTCTGCACCGTGGAAAAGGATGTCTCTTCTCTTCGGGAAACGGCAATCAAGGTTGTTCACATGGATCTTCAGATTTCCTCCCTTCGAAAGCAGGTTGAGGACCTTGAAAACAGGAATAGGCGCAATAACCTGCGTCTTTACGGCCTGAAGGAGGGTAGCGAGGGGAGTGATCCTATTGCTTTCTTCAAGTCCTTTCTCCCCAAGCTATTGCACTTACCTGAAGACACCTCACTCAACATTCAGCGTGCTCACAGGCTTGGCCGAATCCCCTCCTCTGTCTCTCCTTCAACTAAGCCTAGAGGGTTGATAATGTATTTTCTTGAATACACGGACTTGCTGAAGGTCCTCTTGGCTGCCAAGGCTTCACCACGTATTAGTTGGTCAGGTTCTTCCTTATTCTTTGCTCAAGATTACGCTAAGTCCACGGCTGCTCGTCGTGAAGCCTTTCTTGACATGAGGGCGGATCTTCGTTCCATTGGAGCCAGATACGGACTTTTCCACCCCTGTCTATTCAAAGTCACCTATAACAATAAGACTACAACTTTTGAAGACCCTGTACGACTTCGAAGTTTCCTGAACTCTTGTGGTTCTGCTGGAATGGAGTTCTCCGGCTCTTCTTCTTCGTTTCCACCATGACTTTTGTTGTTGTTATCACTGATTATTCCATGCCATTTTGTTCATTGTTCATTCATGTTTACTTAGTTCCAAGCTTTTAGACTCTCAGACGAGTCTTTATTTCTCTTGCTTGTTATCTGTTACCGTTGTATTCATTCCTTTTTCTTTTGTCGACATGATATTTGTTGTGCTCTCGCTGTCTGTCGTCTTCTAACCCTGTTACTCTCCTTTTTCCACAGATCTTATCTAGCGCTCCGTCATGTCCTCTCCGGTTGGACATCTCGCTGCCCTGTGTACCTGCCCTTCGTTGGTTGGTCTTACCTCCCTCCCGTGACTTCCGTATTGTTCCCCTTTTATCCCGACTTTTGATTGTCTTCCCTCTCCGACATCCTTTGTAAGTACCTCCCCTCCCCTCTTATTTTAACATGTTACCATTTATCACATTTGTTCTCTTTTTTGTACCCTCCCTGACTTTTTCAATCATTCTGGTGTCAATTTCGTCTATAATGTTTTTTATTCTCTTCTCACTTCTCTCTCTTCTTCTTCTTATCGTTCTTTTGTTTCATATATTCAGTCCTTTCTTTTTCCTGTATTTTCTTCGCACTCTATTTTGCTTCCCCTCTTATTTTATTACGCATTTTTCATCTTGTCATTTCTCTGTTACATTTTCTATACGCTTTTTCGTGTCTCTCCTTTCTGATGATTCTCCTTCACCCTGGTTTACACTTGTTTTTCTACCACAGCTCATTTATTCTCCCACATCGCTCTTTTCCTTCATCAGGATTCTTGCCATTGTTCTCCTTGGTGTCTTTTTTCTCCTGCTCTCCTATGATTCTTCTTATTTCTTATATCATTCTTCTCTATCGTTCCTTTCCTTTCCTTTAATCATTCATACCGTTGCTGCAGTCCTATTCTCCTTTGCATCTTTGCTTCTTTTGCTCACTTCCTACTTTCCCTTTCTTGGCTTCCTTTCTTCCTTTTTTTCCATTTTTCCTGATTATGAGGTTTTACTTTTGTTCATTATTTTTATTATGTTCTCCCCCATTAATATTTCTTGATGTCACTACGTATTGTTTCCTGGAACGTTAAAGGTTTGCATTCCCCCATTAAGAGGCAGAAGATCCTTTCCCATCTAGCTAAGTTGAATGTAGATGTTGCCTTTCTGCAAGAAACCCATTTATCTGACATTGAAGCTGCTAAACTTAAAAGAGGTTGGGTGGGGACTGTTTTCTCTGCTCCTGGTGATGGTCAAAGAAATGGTGTTGCTTTGTTAATTCGTAAGTCTCTTTCTCACTCAGTTTTACAGTCCGAATTTGATCCTGAAGGCAGATGGTTATTTGTTAAGCTCTCCTCCAAAGGTGTCCCTTTTTCCTTGCTTAATATTTATGCCCCCACTGGTGGGAATCCTATCTTTTGGAGTGCCTTTGCCTCCCGTATCACTGAATGCATTGATGATAATTTTATTTTGGCAGGCGACTGTAATATGCCTTTGGACCCTTTTCTGGATAGGCACTCCAAATCTTTTTTTGTCCCTAACAAATCTCACAAGCTCTTCACGCACGCCATTTCTCAACATAAGCTTGTTGATGCTTGGCGATTATGTAATCCGACCTGTAAGGAATTTACTTTTTACTCCCCGGTGCACCACTCCCAATCACGTATCGACTATATCTTCCTGTCTCACCACTTGTCCCAATCCCTCACCCAGGCTGATATTGGCCCCATAATGTTTTCTGATCATGCCCCAGTTTTAATTAACATTGATATTTTGCCCAAATCCATTGGACCTAAGAGGTGGCGCTTCAACAACACTCTTCTCCTCGATCCCAAATTCACTGCCTCCTTTACCGATTTCACAACCGAATTTTTTGCTCTCAATGACACTCCCTCTTTAGCTGAACACACCATCTGGGATGCTTACAAAGCCGCGGCCAGAGACTTCATCCTCAGACATGTCGCCACAAAACGTAAAGCTGCTCGTAAACGCACTACTGACCTTTTATCTCAAATCAAGACCCTAGAACATGCTTTCTACACCTCCCACACTCAGGAAAGTTTAACAGCTCTTGTTGATGCCAAAATGAAATACAATAAGCAATCCACTGAAGATGCCTCCCTCTACCTACTAAAATCCAGTTCGAAATTTTATGGTGGGAAAAATAAGGCGGGGAAAGTTCTTGCTAATTATTTGAAAGTTAAGCAAAACAAATTGAATATTGAGTCTGTTTTTGATGTTAATTCAGTCCTGCAACATAAAGATGCTGATATCTTGGAAGAATTTTCTCGTTTCTACTCTACACTCTACTCTTCTGGAACTCAACCCTCTGCTCATTCTCTCTCCACCTTCTTTGCAAGCATTCAACCTCCTCCCAACTTTCCTATTGATCTGTCTACCCTTGAAACCCCCATTACTGTTCGCGAATTGCATACCGCACTCCACTCACTTAAAAAAGACAAAGCTCCAGGCCCAGATGGGTTTACAGTCGAATTTTACCAACATTTTGCAGCCCTTTTGTTACCCAAATTGCATTGTCTCCTTGATTCCTTTAAAGCAAGTGGTGCATCCTCGGGCACTTTTTCAGACACTTACATTTGCATTATACCCAAGGAGGGGAAGGACACTCAACATTGTAAAAATTACAGACCAATATCACTTGTTAACATCGACTACAAATTATATGCCAAATCTTTAGCCATCAGATTAGATCCTTTTCTTCCAGAGCTCCTCGGCCCCGAACAATCTGGATTTGTCAAAGGTCGCTTCATTACCGATAACACCAGACTCCTCTTCAATGTCCTTTCCAAGTCTTCGCGTTTTAATGACTCCCTAGCTGCAATCGCCTTAGACGCCGAGAAAGCGTTTGATAGAGTAGAATGGTCTTTCCTTTTTTCTGCACTAAAATGGTTTGGGTTTGGCCCTAATTTTATTTCCCTCATCTCCTTCCTTTACATGAACCCTAGTGCAGCAGTTTGCGCCAATGGCTTGATCTCTTCCTTTTTTAGCCTTGGCAGAGGCGTTCGCCAGGGCTGCCCTCTTTCACCCTTCCTCTTTAACTTGGCCCTAGAACCTTTCCTATCTAAACTGCGTCAAAATACAAACATTCATGGTCTTCAACTTTCCCATTCGCAGGTTAAACTAGCTGCTTATGCAGATGATATTTTACTCTTCATTTCCAATCCCTCCGATTCCATTCCCGCTTTCCTTGCCGAAGTGGACGTTTATTCTCAACTTTCTGGATATAAACTGAATAACGATAAATGCGAAATTCTCCCCCTTACCAAATTCACCTTCAAACCTGATTTTGCGGCATCCAACTTCAAGTGGAGCCCGGCCCATATAAAATACCTTGGTTTGCATATAACCTCTTCTATTTCAGATACTATTTCACTATGTCTTAATCATTGTACCCAAAAATTATCAGACCTTACCTCTAGATGGCACCCCCTCTACCTCTCCTGGTGGGGTCGTCTCGACACCATCAAGATGATGTTATCCCCAATCGTCCTCTATACCATTTCAAATATTCCTGTTTCCATCCCTGTCAAATTTTTTACTAAAATCAACAAAACCCTATCCTCCTTTTTATGGTCTGGTAAAAAACCGCGCATGTCTTTATTCCGATTGCGTCTCCCCAAATCAGAGGGTGGGGTTAATTTCCCAAATTTCCCTGCATATCACAAAGCTTTCCTCCTGAAACAAGCTTCCCTCTGGCTCAAAGACCCTATCGAGCCTCTCCCCCTTTGGGCTGAACTTGAACATCTCTCTCTCTCTCCTTTTTCTTTTGCTGAATATCTCTCCTTTTCCCGCAAACCCCAATTCATTTCTACTCCAATTCACAAATATACTGCGAAACTACTCTTAGCTTCTGCTCCAGATCCTCCCTCCTCTGTTACTGAACTTCTCAACACCACTATCTGGTATAATAATAGCATTCTCATCAACCAGAAGCCTTTTTACTGGAAAACTTGGAGACAGCGAGGCCTAATCTGGGTTTCCCAACTCTTTATTGGGTCTGTTTTCAAGTCTTTTTCTGTCCTTAGTCGGAATTTCTCTCTCCCTTCCTCCTTTATCCGCAACTTTGTCTTACTCAGGACTGCAGTTATGTCCGTATATGATTCCCTTTCTCACTCCCAGCCTTCCGCTGTTTCTTATAACCCAACTTCATCACTCCATTCCCTATTACGTTCAGGCCCTTCCGCTTCTTCCATTTACCATTCCTTTTACAAACCTCCATCGCCTCGGCCGAAATCCACGGTGGAGGAGCAGTGGGAATCTGAATTTGCCACATCTTGGTCTACCTCCCTCTGGGATAAAATATGGACTAAGCTCCGCAAATCCTCTAGAGCTGCTTCCATCACACAAACACTTTTCTTCCTTTATAATCGACTCCTCTATACGCCATCTCTCCTTCACAAGAGGTTCCCCTTTGTTCCGGACCTTTGCTGGTCCTGCTCCACCCCCAATGCCACGCTCTTTCATATGCTTTTTCTATGTCCCCTCACACACACCTTCTGGACTCAAGTTTGGGATCAAATCAATACTATATTCCAAACTTCTATCCCCTTCTCTATTACTGACATTTTCCTTAGCTCACTTTCCTCCTCCTGGACTGATGTTGATGCAAATGTTAAAATTATAGATTTGTTAATAGCTGTCGCATTCCAACAGATTACTGTGAATTGGAAAAATTCAAATGACATTACTTTCAAAGCTTGGTGGTTTAATGTATGTTATAATTATAGACTTGATACTGCATTTGTCTATCCCCTTAACCTTGCCCCAAAAAGACACTCCCTATGGCTTCCCATCACCCTTTACCTGGATGTTTGTGCCAAACGTTCTACTCATTTACCCCCTTTTCAACAAGAGGTTTCAAAACCTCCCTGAGTTACCTTTCGTTCCTTTATTTTCTCTAGTATTTATTTTTCTACATATAAAATGTATCGCCTCCCCCATTTACACAGCCTCATATATTTTATATCTCTAGCCTCATTTACTTTTTTTTTTTCTTCTCTCCTTCCTCCCCTGTAATCTTTACTTTTTGATATTTATTGTTGTAACCTAATTTACCTTACTTCTTGATGATAATGTATCTCATTTCTTTTTCTGTAATGACACTTTTGTTATTCTAATAACATTTTACTTGAACTTAAAAAGAGACTAAACCAGAGGTGACTAGATTGAGAAGTATAATACAAGATTTGTTTCACCCCTTTCTTCAAAGATTTTTATTGGGTAGAGGTAAGTGTCTAAAACAAACATGATCATGTATAAGTTATTAAAAAAAAATCATGCCACTGATGTTTCTGTGTTGTCACATGTAGGAAACCTTTGATACAGATTCACAGGCCCCTTTTATGGGCTACGTTAATTAAAATAGTTTTAGGAGCAGTAGTCTCTCAATATAGTTAAACACTGTGGGGCATATTTATGACCCGGTTTGCGCTGCCTTTGCACCTCGCAATGCGGTGCAAGAGCAAAGCAAATCTTAAGTCATATTTTTGTGTGGCTTCCAAAATCTGGAGTAATGCAATGCATCGCAAATTGTTGCGCTGAGGGGTTCTGCCCTAGAATGGCGTTCCATGGGCATTGCGTGAGTGTTCCAACGCAACTCTCATCGATTTTGACGCATCCCCAGATTTACAAGAACTTGTGCCAAAATCTTACACCTTCACAGGGTAGGCATAACGACGAGAAATATGTCTATTTCTCCTTGTTTCTCCCTCTTTCTATGTGTGCTGATTTCTATGTGTGCCACATTCTACAACACACATAGAAAGAGGGATGTGCCTCCCAGCATTGCTTTTGTGCAGGCAGGTGTCCCTTCCAGCACGAAAACAATCCTGCATGCAACATAAGCACTCTAGCACCATGGTGCAAGGGTGTCTGCATTGGTGCTACGCAGGCCATTGTGTGCCAGTGCATGGGAAAGGACAGGAATGAGCTGAATTAATTAAATATGGTGCATTATTGCCCTTTCCCTGTCACGCAGTGCAGCACAGCAAGGTGACTTGCTGCGCTGCACTGTGTGACCTTTGCCATAAATGTGGCCCATTGTTCAAAAGTAGTGCCCAGTGTCATAGCAATTATGCAGGCAACATATAAACTAAGCAGCCAGAGAGGTATGTGCCCTGGATGGCATATTATTGCCACATATGTGTTATCCTACACATGGTCCAGATGCAATTTGGCTTCCACCAGTTCTTTCCCTCATTGTCACCATTGGGCTCTGTTGGAAGTTCATCCAATGATAAAAATGAAGCTGGTGAAATGGGACTAGATGCAAAGAGAGGAAGGCAGGTGAATATTGGATCAGTGTGAGACTATCAATGACAGTGCTATTCCAGAAATAAAGGATAATGGGCAGATTTACTAACATTTTGAGTCATGTCTGTGCCACTTTTTAGCGCAGCCCTGATGCAACATGTTAGTAGAGATTTACAAAGCCAAGCAAGGGCTGATTTGCGGCACGCTGTAGTTGGGTTTGCTGCATTGTGGTACTTTGGACCAGGGAGGTGTTCCCTGGGTGTTCCAATGCCTCCAACCATAGATTTAGATGCAGTCCCAGACATACAAAGGTCTGCAAAGCTGGGACTGCTCCAAAATGGTGTGCCTCCAAGATCTGGCATAGCGAGGAGAAATATCTTTATTTCTCCTTTTTTTCTTTATTCTATTTGTGATGTATTTCGCACCATGCACAGAAAAAGGAAAATGGCTTTAGGGATTGTTTTGTGCAGGCAGATGTCCCTTTCTGCCTAATAGCAATCCTGTTCATAACACAGGCACCCTGGCAGCATGGTGCAAGAAAGCCAGCAATGCTGCTAAACTGTGCACATTTCACCAGATCTAGGAGGGAGCAGAAGTGCGCCATATCTTAGTAGATATTGCGCATTTCTGCTCTCTCCATTTCCTGCAACGCTGTACAGCAACTTTCCTTGCTGACCTAAATTGCCTGAAACCTTAGTAAATCTGCCCCTCAGTGTCCAGGTAATTAGAGCACTTGTATAGCACAATTTAGTTCACTGCCAATGTCTTCAATTAATGCTGGTCACCTGGATTTCCTGATGATGATTTCAGTTGGGTCTCGATGCCTGTCAGATTTTAAACTTCATTTCTTTTGTCTTCCTGCAGCCTCCTCACAATAGGAACACATGAAAAGCACTACCACACGCACAACATATTTATCAAAGGTAATCACACTCACTCAAATTGCATGACGAACCTCCTGATACAGATTAACCTTTCAAGTCACCCAACAATACCTGAAAAGGTAGTGTTGAGCTTGAGATACAGTCCTGGGTAAATAGTGTCTCCAGTACTTGGATACCTGAGTCCACTTAAACTAGCCTAAAGAACTATTTGTCAAAAACCTACAACATACTCTGTTGAATGCCCACTTTGTTAGCCGGTATTGTAGATGAATGTGTTTTACTTTTCACCTGGGCACAAACCAGTTTGTGGGAATCCACCATGGTCTACGATTGTTCATATGCTGAATTATAGTGAGTGAGACCTTGTTCTGAAGGAAGTAAGGGGGAAAAAGCCCTTAGAGGACACGCTGTTCTACCATGTTAAACACCAAACATTACGGGATAAATACTTTTCCGTAATACCAGAGGGTTTAGGTCCATTTTAAATGACAAGAAATGCAACAATCAAACACACCCAAGAAGTTTGATTCCCACAGATGTATTTGTTATTAGGGTACAACCGTAGATATATTAGGTCATTGTTAGAAGGATAATCCAAGAGGCCCCAGGAGACCTATTTTTTCTTCTAATTTAGCTGGGGGGCACTTCTACACTCACTGCAGTCCCACACAACATTAACAAAATGCTTGGTGGTGCCCCCTGCCCATTCTAGGGACACCACAGGCTCAAAACATAAGTTTAGAAAAGTCCTTACAGGGCAATATGGGGCACTCTGAGCTAGGAGCAGTGAATAATAAAAGAATCTCCTGCCAGTCAGCAAACAGCTTCCTTTATTCCAGAGGTTATGAAAAGATTCACAAATGCCATACGAAATATACTACATGTCTATGTTAGTAATAACAAAACAAACCCATATGGCTGCAAATATGTGACTACAGAACCCACAATACCTCACGCTAATTGCAAAAAAGGTATTGCAGAGCAGGAGAACAGCTCGGAATTCTGACACTAAAATTGAAGCATAAACTGAGCAGCAGTTCATGGAACAATTGCATATGTAAATCACCCCATCGCACAATACTAAAATCACTATACTATCACCAGAAAACTCACAATTAACAAATGGATTTAATCAGACATAGAGTCAAGCAGAGTGCATTTAAATAAGGCCCCATAACATAAAAAGACTATAAATCACGGTGTTCGCAAACAATTCAAACTTTTTTCTTCCCAGCAAAACAAAACTACACGCCCCAGAATGCCGAATAGAGGCAGAGGTTTGGTCACCTGTTCAAGTAAAAGCAACAAATAAGACTGATCAGTCGTGATCAAGATCTGTTGGGTAAAATGTGTTGGGGTCTGTAAATCTTTTCATAATTTCTGGAATAACAGAAGCTTTTTACTGTCTCTCGAGTGCCACTCACTTTTGTTCTCATTGCATAATGTAGACAATGGCCTTCCTCAAGGGTTCAGCACAGTAAATCTATACTTACCTACTTACTTATACATTCTTTTCCTGACTATATTGTATAGACTTCTCCAACGAGTAGCCTGTGAGCTACTGGCAGCTCTCTAGTTTCCTATAAGTAGCTCTCCTGTCTACAGCACAGTCTATTAAATTAGAAGCTTTTGCTTGGTTGAATTATATGTATGACAAAATTGTATAACGTGTATCTGAGACAGAAATCTGTGTAGTTTCAGAGCTCATAAGCTGATGTTTGGAGAAAGATGGTTGAATTTGCAATTGCATTTCCAGTCGAAGTTTCAATACAACCATTCCAGTTGTTAAGTTGAGGAACAACACACATGTTTTTTCAGCACCATGATACCTTGCGCGATCAATGTGCTCGTTTCAAACAAATATTATGTTATGTATTACCCATGTAGATGTATTCCAAATCTATAAATCCTTTTTTGCAATACAGCTGGCAACCCTGCCTGATGAACTGAGGTGATCAATGATGATAATCTTGCATGGGTTGGGTACTAGTGTATCTTGTGCGATGTGGTCACTATTAGAACCCTAATGATACTGGTAGCTCAGGATGATTTTCATTGAACATAAGTAGCTCATTTTACAAAATAGTTTGGCCACCCCAAATATAGTAGTAGTAGTAGTCAATATCCTGCAGCTGATATTGTTGTGAATGTATCTTTTGTCATTTCATTTGTAAGATGCAACTGCAATACAAAATATCTCCTCAGGGAAAGAGTGGGCAATATATACAATTATGCAAGGCTGTCTCCAACTGAGTACATTGTCTGTTATTGATGTGGTGAGGCCAGTTTCTAGTCTTTGAAGTGTGCTGCGTTGGTGTATGATAAATCCAGGGAAGCACAGTAAAATGATTAAAGATATGAAAATCAACAAAAGATGTCACTCACATATAAACTGTTGATGATTAAACCAATATACAGACCTTGTTTTAATCATGAATTTGCGGCTTTCCCAGTTCCATCAGATTGGGCCTTGACTGCTATGTCCCAAATGGGGTTGAGGTATTTACTAGACCCGGTAAATACTGACACTGTGAGGTGAAGAATTTGAGAGGCGTGATACCTGCCACCTATTCTGAGATTTGTACCTGAATATGTGCATATTATGTTGAATTATGCAGTAATCCAGTGCCTAACGCACCAAATTCCGCATGCCTTACTAAGTAGCAGACATTTTTCTCCTGCCAGCTTTTAGAAGGTTTGACCTGCTGAAACTGAACTGGTGAAAATTGTGGGGCATTGTGCCTGGTAATTAAACTATAAGAACAACTCCACAGGGCTCCAAATCCCGGACTTCAGTGCAAAGAGAACCTAGGACAGGGATTGAAATCTTGACACATTTTCATAATCGGGGGCATAAGTGTCTTGGAAAAAATAACCACTACAAGAAATCAGGGGCATATTATCAAGGGGGTTTATCTCCGCTTTATTGGCTTTAAAAGCCAAGAAAGCGGAGATAAAATTATCTCCCTATTACCTAGCTGTCGCTAACAGCAGTTAGCGACAGCTAGTAGGAGATAGCGACCATCTTGGGCCCCGCTTTGCATGTCAGTTATATTTATCACTAATGACATGCAAAGTGTGTGTGCCAAGATGTTAGCGACTGGAAACAGTCGTTAACATCGCTATCTCCTATTACCAACTTTTGGAGATATTCGCGCTAAGCGCAAATATCTCCAAAAGCTAACACCTGCCCCTGAGCAGTTCTTAGCCATGTTATCCAATGGTAGGTGGATAACATGGCTAAGAGCATTAGCTCGGTAATGCATGAATATTGCTGACTTTTCAGCGATTTTCATGCATTTTGGCCGATTTTTATCGCTTAGGAGATAAACCTTGATAATATCAAGGCTCCTAAGCGATAAAAATCGCCGCAGCTCGGCGATAAAAAAATCGCCGCTAAACCAACATAGCGATAATTATCGCTAGTTGTTGGTAATATGCCCCCAGGTGCCTTTAAAATAACATGCTAATTTCATCGGATTGGTACCTAAAATGCAAATATGTTACCAGGACTGAGGGGCATATTATCAAGGGGGTTTATCTCCGCTTTTTTGGCTTTAAAAGCCAAGAAAGCGGAGATAAAATTACCTCCCTATTACCAAGCTGTCGCTAACACCAGTTAGTGACAGCTAATAGGAGATAGCGACCATCTTGGGCCCCGCTTTGCATGTCAGTGATATTTATCACTAATGACATGCAAAGTGGGCGTGCCAAGATGTTAGCGACTGGAAACAGTCGCTAACATCGCTATCTCCTATTACCAACTTTTGGAGATATTCGCGCTAAGCGCGAATATCTCCAAAAGCTAACACCTGCCCTGAGCAGTTCTTCACCATGTTATCCAATGGGAGGTGGATAACATGGCTAAGAGCATTTGCTCGAAAATGCATGAATATCGCTGACTTTTCAGCGATATTCATGCATTGCGGCCGTTTTTTATCGCATTTGCGATAAACCTTGCTAATAGCAAGGTTTATCTGCGATAAAAATCGCCGATGTGCGGCGATAATTTTTGTCTCTAAACAAGTTAGAGACAAAAATTATCGCTAGTTGTTGGTAATATGCCCCTGAATTTGGGAAATTGAAATACTACCGACGCTATTTACAATTATCACAATAGAAAGTCTGGCCAGATGTTTTTGAGTTTCGTCGATTCACACATTGGATTTAGCAGATCTTACCAGTGAATACCCCCTCCCCCTCCCAGATAGCAGAACTGTCCTTCCAGCTTTGTAAAATAACAATGTGCGCTCAAGGAATAAAATAAGGAACATTTAGCCTGTTTATTGGCAGACATGAGTTATCTAGGGTGCAGTTTGTTTTTTAATCAAAACCAATGCAATTTTAACAATATTTCCAAAACCCATTGCCGCAAATTCAGGCCATAAATCATTGAAATGCTGAGATTCCAAGCTCTCTAATGACACCCCCGTATAGGGTTCATCAGTGAATCTAAAGATATTGCTACTAAAACTTTTATTGATATTTTGATGAAAATGCTCCTACAGTGCTTAGCAGTTAAGTGGTTAACACAGCATATTCCATTATTAATATTCAGGAAAGGTTCCAGGTTTGGCTCAGTCACAGGAAAATTAAATATGTGTTATGTGTAATAGATTTCATTTGTAAACATATTCTTCCAGGGAATGCCAGCTGCAGTAAGGCTGCTACCCAAGTATTCGCTGACAGCAGAAAAAACACTGCAAGAAATTGTTCTGCATAGAGAAATCTGAAGCTGTTATGGTGCAACGGGGAAAATAAAAACACATTTGTTTGTCAGAAGACTGAAAGGACGTCAATAGAAAGGCCATAGAGACCCATTGCAATCTTTTGTTGACAATGTTTTCTGGTAGTAATTTTCTCAAAATGTTAAAAAATATTGACTTTACCTATTGATTCTATCATTTTTGACCTTCCATTAGTGCGGGCAAATCCTGTGTGCCATAAAAACTCCTTCCAAGGCTAAAACGACTGCACGGCTCTGGGGTAACCACTGTCAGGTGACAGCCCCTAGCACTTAATTTTTACACGCGTTAAAACTTGTAGTGATTAGGTATTTAGGCTCACTGCTCTTATTCAGTGTGGAGTGACATAAGTTGTCGAAAATACATCAATGTATAAGGAAATTAAAACAACAACAAAAATGCCCACTTAAGCAAGTATGAAACAAAACTGCTTCAAGAAATTGCTAGCTGTGATCGCGCATAGAATCTGAAAAGCGTTTTGCTTTCCCTCTCCCCCTTACTGTTGTTCCTTTTTAAACTCTAAGGGGTATATTCACAAGAACTTGTGCTAAATATCACCAATAAATGCTAACGCACCATAACACATCGCAGTCAATCATGGGAAAATAACCCAGCGTTAACGTGGAATTCACAACAAGGCGATAACATGCAATAGTCTGGCGAAACCGCAGCCAATGTCTGAGGTACAACCATCGCGACGGAGATAAAATAACAAACCACAACGCGGAAAAACACGCGATGTGCCCAAACGCAATAAGAAAGCAGTGACAACCAGTGCAAGGCCAGCAATACCCACGTGTAATGCCTGAAAAAGTACAAGAATAGCAGATGGAAAATGCCACTGAAAAAATGACACCAACCGCGGAGTACCACGGATGCACCCTGACCCACTGCAGAGGACAACATTAACCCCACAATCCCCAAGGAGGAACACACAGGAATACAGGACCCGTGGAAGGCCAATGAGAACAGGAAGAGAAAGACGGGGCACAGTCGCCAGGAAAATCCGAGTACCGCCACGGATGAGCCAGAACACCACCACCAACTGTATGTCACCTCCAACCTGTCATTGGCAACAAAGAAGCAGAGATGGCACACCACCTCGGACCATCTGAATGCCGTCGCATGGCAGTGGAGGCCAATATAAGAGCAGAAGAGGCACTGGACTGACGTGAATGGCAAAACCAAGTAGAAACTCGCTGCCAACACGGAAGCAGCAATGCACCCCGGAAGAGGGGGGACAGCAGAACACCAGGAGCTGAATGACATGTAGAAAATGGTGGCCACAGTCACCAGGCGGGAGACGGAGACAAGAGTCGGGGATCCGGATACTGTCCAACATGACCTGACACCACAGCAACAGGGTGCGCACCGACCAGGGAGTGGTGGACCGGGGGGAGACGGGCCCAATGGCACACATGCACAACTAAGCAGTGCACTTTGCACCTCCACAATGCCTCAGGATCATGTCCCTGATCTCACAGGAACACCGCAGCACACATACAAACACCAAGCAGTCCCACATACACCATGTGCCCAAAGGGGCACCCACACAACACAACAAAAAGCACACAACCAACACATGCAAATGTGCGAAACACAGCAAACAGGCATATGCATCAGCCACACTGACATTGCAAGAGAAAGCACATGACGAGTAGCATGGCTGCTGTCCAATCACCATGACAATGTAAATGGCACGAAACTGAGGTGGCTGAGTGCGGACCACAACTGGAATGAAGCAGGTCACACTCAGACACAACCACCTGCACAAACAACCCTTGACGTCAACGACACATCGGTGGACAAACCATGCCCAAGTGTCACAACTCGACAAAGAGCACAATTTACCCAAGTCTGCAACATGGCGGGTCACAAGTATAAAGCAGTTTCTCGTCGAAGTTGAAGGAGCGTGCTGCAGAGTGACTTGGTGGACAGTGGAAGGTGTACCCCCAGGGCATGATTCAGAGGACACATGCCAGCTGTGTTCTGCAACATGTAGGATATCAAGGCCATAGACTCATGCCAAACACCAAGTCTGTACCTACCTGTTGCTGATGATAACCCCTAGGCCACAGGCTCAGACACCAATGATGTTCCGCCGGAGGCTGACGGTCACTCACGGTGCACAGGGTTAGTGGCACCACTAGTCGCCTGCCTGCATTGAACAGGGTTAGTAGCAGCACGTGTTGACCACCTGCCGTATGGAATTATGCCTCACTGATCGAAGGGAGTCTGGTACCGTGGCCGCTGCCACAGATTTGGGGTCACTGCCATTCAGAACTCAGGACACAGTTCCATATGTGGGGTCCACTGTAACGAAGTGGACGCCGGTGAAGTATGTCAATGAGAAAGGAGTAATATGGGCCAGCGTTGTGGGAGCCAGCGATGGTCTGCGGAGGTTGCAGAGCTTGCGGGGCTGGGGCGTGGAGCTTGCCCCAGCTCGTTGTGGGCCCTGTTTGACACACAACGGTGTCGGCAGGTGAGCGGTGAGGCCTTGAGGCGCTGGTGTTGGCAGGCCTGGTCTGGGTATCAGCATCCTGGGGTGCAGCATGGGCACAGGGTCGCAGCCCCCGCTGCTCACGGCGTTGGCCTCGTGGCGGACGGCACGGCGCCACCCTGTCAGAGACGTTGGCCTTTCCGGGAGAGAACCTGCTCTGCACCACAGGGTTTTTGTCCACACCCCTGCGTAGCCCTGGCGTACTTCGGGCCCTCCCACTATGCTCACGTACACAGGGGTAGCGAGCAACATTTCTGCTATCTGAACCCCAGCCTGGTGTGACATGGTTGCGTCCACTGTTCTCCAGTCACCAGCAGTTGTGGTTTGCATGGATATAGCTGTGGTTTGCCACCCATTTCTGTCCTGCACATCCACGCCTCACTTGCCATTGTGTACATTGCCATTCACGGGTCACTTGCATCCTTCGCACATGGCTGCATTCCACATCTACACACGTTCAGCTGTTGTGTGGCTGTGGTGCCATGATATAGCCGCATTGTGTGCAGGGGTAGGCTAGGATCACTATGGAGTGGTGTTGTTGTGTCTGATAGGTGGGCATGTTGTTTGGCATGTTGTATGTGGTTTGGTCACGTGTGCATTCCCACAATTGTGCATTGTGTGATGGTGGCTTTGAGGTGTGTAGTGTGTTGATTTGGCACTTACCAACGAGCAGTCCAGTTCCATATGTGCCATCCTGGAAGCGCTGGTTAATGATGGACTGTCGGAAGATGTAGGAATCATGCACACTGCCTTGGTAGTTTGCGACGACATTGGTGAAGAGTCCCCGGTGGTCCACTTTTGTCTGCCCACACGGCTGGGAATCCATCTATGGAGTAGAAGCCGTGCTTGGTCTTCTGCTGTTCCTGCGCAGTGTGGAGGAAGTGAAGGTACTGGGGTAAGAAGCTGAGGATGGCATCCAGGACAGGTGTGATGAAATTTGATAGGGCTGGCTGTGAGACCCCTCCGACTCTGGCAGTTGTTGGGTGGAAGGTACCAGAGGCCAACAGGTGCAGCACAGTCAGCAGCTTTGTCTGCAGAGGGATGTTGGTTCTCCCCTGTGTTGGGACTGTCAACCTGTGGGCGAACGCGTGGTTGTGGTTCGCATCACAGATTTTGCATTTTGTTGTGAAAGTGGTGTTGTGGTTTTTCATGTGTTTTTGTACGGGTACGCTTACTCTGCATCTCATTAGGGTTAGTTGGTGGTGTCCACCATGGAGATACATTTTGGGGCAGTTATCGCAGGATTACAGGCAATGTCTGCAGTTTGCACCAGCTTGTGAAAGGGGTGTTAAATCTATCTCCACATTCGTTGCATTAGGGTAGGGATAAATCAGAGTTGTGTCCTTGTGAATATCCCCCTAAATGAGATAAACAATTAATGTGTGAAGAATTAAAATAAGGACATGTCTGTAAACATGTGAAAATACAAAACATTTCTTTTTTTACCATTTTGGCTTTTTAAAGAACCGGACTGTACATATCCTTTTAGTATTTCTACTTGTCCACCTATTGACTAATTTGGGGGTCATTATCATCATAAGTCAAGAATTATTGTTTGAAAACAGATACAGTATATCTTTATGAAAACTCTAAAAAAATGTGATTCACATACCAATTCTGGACGCAGTTCAGGCCTATTCTAGTAATTGTCAAGCTACACTGCACCGCCTTTTGTGTCCCTTTACTTGTTCACAAACTGCATACCTGATGCCAAGCTCAAGAGTACTGATCACGGCTGGAGAATGGCAGACACAGAGCATAAAGCAGGGGATATTCTGCAGCCATGTTTTCACTGGAACCAACTTAAACCAGACATTTCCTTCACTGATAAAATACTTTTTATCCCAGCTTTCCTTTAACCCCTTCGCTACTAGGCCTTTCCCCCCCGTGCTAAGCCTTTTTTTGGCTATTTGGGATAGTTTACGCTAAGGCCTCTGTAACTTTTTGACCACATAAGGTATCCATGCTAAATTTGCATCCTTTTCTTCCAACATCATGGGGATTCTAAAGGTACCAAGGGTTTGTGGATTCCCTTGGAGGGTACCCAGGAATTAGCCAAAATAAAGCTAGATTTTGTTTTTTTGGGGGAAAAAGGGCTGCAAACTAAAGTGTTTGTTTTGTTTCCCTACAAATGGTATCAACAAAGGGTTTGTGGAGCTGAAATCACAATGTTCCCAGCTTTTAGGGACTGCCAGACTTTTGTCAGAAACCCAACATTTTTTACACAGTGTTGGCATTTTACTGGGATATAGCCTATTTTTGCTATTTATTGTGCTTTCAACCTTCTTCCAGTTAATGGTAGAAATAGATATGAACGCAATATTGAATCTTAGAAAGCTATACATTTTAGAACAGTACACAAAATTCTGAATTCAGCAAGGGATCATTTTTGTAGATACTTTAAGGTTTCTTTATAGAAACTAACAGTTGAATATAGGACACATTGAAAATTAGTTGAAAAAACAGCCATTTTTGCCAAGGTTTTCTCCTGTAACTTCTTCTAATTGTGACAGCTGTTTGAAAGCAATATACCGTTACATCCACAGGACTTTTCTGGCTTTGAGGATATATAGGACTTGTAGTTTCACCAAGAACTCGATGAACCCGGAGCCAATAACTGAGCAGCGTCTTGCAATGTTTTTTTTATTATGTACTGGGTATATAGCAATTAATTTGGGAAAATATATTCATGGAAAAATCTATATGAAAGACACCTATGTATTTCTGAAATTGGAAAAAAATATAGAGTTTAGAAACAGTAGATATTTACATGTTTCCGAAATTGTGAGTACCCATACTAGCATGAGAATTATAGGTCATTTTTCAAAATCACTTGTTTTTTACACATTGACTTTCATTTGAGGGCAGAAATGCATCGCAACTCAATAGGTAATAACAGTTGCTCTACAATTATGTGTTATCCTAAGTCTCCTGATACAAATGGTACCCCACTTGTGTGGGTAGGCCTAGTGCCCGTAACAGGAATCTGCTCAAAACGCAACATAGACACACCACATTTTCACAGTGAAAACTGTCCCTTTTTTTGCACAGTGCCTAGCTGTAGGTTTTGAGCCCTAGTTCTGCCTGCACCTAGGGAAACCTAGCATACCTATATATTTTTTAAAACAGCACAGTCAGGGGAATCCAGAATGGGGTGACTTGACTAGCTCTCACCAGGTTATGTTACCCAGAGTCCCTTGCAAACCTCAAAATGTGTAAAAAAACAAATGTTCCTCAAATTTCTGTGGTGGATTATTCTGGAATCTGCGTGGATCCACAAAATTCCACCCACCCAGTATCCACCAAAGTCTTTTGAGAAAAATGGTACATTACTTGATTGGGTCGGTCAAGTACCCATGACAGGCAAGGGCCCAAAATCTATTGAGGCAACATCAAAATTACCTATCACAAACCAACCTGGTTTTAAAGAGGGTCCCTTGAGTTTTTGGCCCTGGGCTCGGCAGCCATCTAGGGAAACCCATACATTTCTGAAAACTAGACACCGGGGGAGTCCAGCGAGGTATGGCTTGCATGGGTCCCCCAACGTTTTCCTACCCAGAATCCCCTGCAAACCTAAGATTTTGCTGAAAAAAATCCTACTTTCTCAAATTGTGTCTGGAAAAGTTCTGGAATCTAGGTAGATCCACAAATTTCCTATCACCCATCACTTCCCCAGGTCTCCTGATAAAAATATACCTCACTTGCATGGGTGGGTCAAGTACCAGCTACAGACAAGGGCCCAAAACGTATTGAGTAGACATCAAAATGACCTATCACAAAACAACCTGGTTTTGAAAGGGGGGTCAGCTGGGTTTTTGGCCCCGGGCTCAGCGGCCATCTTTGGAAACTACAAAACCCATACACTTCTGAAAACTAGACACCTGGGGGAGTCCAGGTGGGTATGACTTGCATGAATCCTTCAAATTTTTTCTCCCCAGAATGCCCTGCAAACCTCAAATTTAGCTGAAAAAATCACTTTTTTCTAAATTTCTGTGTTGGAAATTTCTGCAATCTACGTGCATCGACAAATTTCCTACCACCCAGCATTCTCCCAGGTCTCGCAATATAAATGATACCTCATTCGCTTGGGTAGGTCAAGTACCTGCGACAGGCAAAGGCCCAAAATTTATTGAGGATACATCAAAATTACCTATCACAAAAACAACCTGGTTGCAAGGGGGGGGGGTCACTTGGGTTTTTGTACCGGGCTCGGCGGCCATCTTGGGAAACTACCAAACCCACACATTCCTGAAAACTAGACACCTGGGGGTGTCTAGCGAGGTATAGTTTGCAAGGATTCCCCAACATTTTCTGCCCAGAATCCCCTGCAAACCTCAAATTTAGCTGAACAAATCACTTTTTCTCTCAAATTTCTGTGTGGGAAAGTTCTGGAATCTGCGTCACTGTGAAAATGTGGTGTGTCCACATTGCGTTTTGGGCCGTTTCCTGTCACGGGCACTAGGCCTACCCACACAAGTGAGGTACCATTTTTCTTGGAAAACTTTGGGGAACGCGGGGTGTGTGTAATTGTGTGGATCCACACAGATTCAAGAACTTTCCACCACAGAAATGTGAGGACATTTTGGGGGTTTTGATATATTTTTAGGTTTGCAAGGGAATCTGGGTAACAAAACCTGCTGAGAGCCACAGAAGTCACCCCATCGTGGATTCCCTGGGTGTCTAGTTTTTAAAAATGTATAGGTTTGCTAGGATTCCCTGGGTGCTGGCAGAGCTAGGGTTCAAAACCTACAGCTAGGCATTTTGCAAAAAAAGAGTCAGTTTTAAATGTGAAAATGTAGTGTGTCCATGTTGCGTTTTGGGGCGTTTCCTGTCGAGGGAACTAGGACTACCCACACAAGTGAGGTACCATTGTTCTCGGAAGACTTTGGGGAACGCGAGGTGGGTGTAATTGTGTGTATCCACACAGATTCCAGAACTTTCCACAACACAACTCCTGGGGAGAGGAGTTGGCCTAACGGCTAGGGCGCTCGACCTCGGACCTGGGGATCTGGGTTCGAGTCTCGGTAACGACGCCAAAAACCTCCTGTGATTCTGGGAAAATCACTTAATCTCCCCGTGCCTAAATTGAATGTGTGTCCTCATGTAACGTAACTGGTGCTATGTAAAGCGCTCTGATACCTGATTCAGTTCGGGTCTAGTTCGCACTATATAAAACTCTGCAAAAAAAAAAAAAAAGAAATGTAAGGAAAATGTGGGTTCTTTGACACATTTTTAGGTTTGCAAGGGGTTCTGGGTAACAGAACCTGGTGAGAGCCTGTCAAGTCACCCCATCCTGGATTGCCCTGTGTGGGTAGTTTTAAAAAAATTATAGGTTTGCTAGGTTTTCCCTAGGTGCCGGCAGAGCTAGGGTTCAAAATCTATAGCTAGGCACCTTGCAAAAAAAGGGTCAGTTTGCACTGAGAAAATGTGGTGTGTCCATGTAAGTAAGTCCCTCCCTCTTCAACCTATATATGCAGCCTCTTGCGGCAATTGCTAAAGAATGGGACCTCACGCTGGTGTCGTACGCAGACGACACACAGCTGGTAATCACCCTCACTGAGGTCCCCTCAACGTCTGCCACGAGATTTAGGGACGGACTTGCCGCCGTTGCCCAGTGGATGACGGCTAACTATCTACAACTGAATGCGGGAAAGACAGAGGTGCTGTTTCTGGGTAAGAACCCCAGCTACTGGAATGACCAGTGGTGGCCCTCCTCATTAGGCCCCACTCCGCCTCCTAAGTCTCTGGTTAAGAATCTTGGAGTATGGTTGGATTCTGTGCTGAACTACCAAACCCATACTAAAAGAGTAGCAGCTACATGTATTGGGCTGCTGAGAAGCCTTAATCACATCCTGGGGTTCTTTGACCCCAAAACTCGACAGCTCATAGTCCAATCTACCATCCTTTCCCGGTTGGACTATGCAAGCGTCTTACTGCTAGGCGCCAACAAAGCTGAGACAGCTCGGCTTCAGCGGATCCAGAATTCAGCGGCGAGGGCGATAGTTGGCCTACCTAGAAAATGCTCTGTTAGAGCCACAATTCATAGACTCCACTGGCTCCCTGTGGAAGCCCGCATCCAATTTAAGGCTCTCATTACTGCTTTTAAAATCCTTAAAACGGATGGCCCCGAACTCCTTCGTCCGCTTCTCACACCCTATACCCCTTCCCGCAATCTTCGCTCCCTGGGTCAACACTTAGTAGTGATCCCCCGCACGAAACTCTGTCGTGTTGGAGGCCGCTCCTTCAGACTTCGGGGAGCCAAACTTTGGAACTCCCTCCCCCCTCACATACGCTGCCTTGATAACTTGTCCGCCTTTCGCAAGGCAGTCAAAACTCACCTGTTTCCGTTAATGTAAGCTTCTGCACCCCCCCCATCCCCTCAAGTAGGTTATGCCTTGGTTCTTAGCGCTGGGACGCCCCGTTGCTGGGGCAGCTGTCGCGCTCAACAAACCCATAACATAACATAACATGTTGTGTTTTGGGCAATTTCCTCTCACGGGCACAAGGCCTACCCACACAAGTGAGGTACATTTTTCTTGGAAGAGTTTGTGGAATGCAATGTGGGTAGAATTTTGTGGATCCACGCAGATCCCAGAATTTTACATTACATATATGTGAGGAAAATGTTGGGTTTTTTTTTACTAAGTTTGAAGTTTTCAAGGGATTCTGGGTAACAGAACCTAGTGAGAGGCACACAAGTCACCCCATCCTGGATTCCTCCTGGTGTCTAGTTTTCAAAAATGTACAGGTTTGCTAGGTTTCCCTATGGGCCAGCTGCGCTGGGGGGCCCAAAATCCACAGGTTGGCACATTGCTGAAATCAAGTCATTGCCTAGTGGGCTTTCTGCCGCCCTGGGGGTGAATTGGGGGGGTGGGTTTGCCCCTATATGCCCCCAAGGGGGGGAGAAAGACTGTGGCTATTTTTGGGAGGATGAAGGCATTGCCCACACCCCACGCATAAAAAAGCCAGCATAATCGCTGGCGCCTAGTGTCTTTCCGCCCCCACAGGGCAGATCAGGGCTGATCAGGGCCTACTGCCCCCATACACTCCCTGGGGGAGCACAAAGACTGGCATTTTTTAGGGAGGTTTGGGCATGGGCATGACCATTCTGGGCTGACCTCACCCCTAAATTTCAAATATATATATTTCCTGAGGCCTAGTAGGCTTTCTGCCCCCTCGGGGGCAGATAAGGGGCTATTGCCCCAATATGCCTCGGGAGAGGGGCAAAAAGACTGTGGTGATTGTTTTTGGGGTGTGGGCATTTCATGCCCATTCTGGGAAGCCCCCCACCCCTACATCATAAAAAAATCCCTGGTGCCTTGTTGGCTTTCTGCCCCTTGGGGGAAGATCAGGGGCTACTGCCCTCATCTGCCCCTGGGGGGAGCAGAAAGACTGTTGCATTTTTTGGGAGGTGGGGCATTGGCCTGCCCATCTTGGGCAGCCCCCACCCCTACATCAATAAAATAAAATCCTGGTTTCTAATGGGCTTTTTGCCCCCCCGGAGGTCAGAATCATCTGACCCGTGGGGGGTAGAGAGACTGGAATTTCACAGGGGGTGGGGGCATTGTCATGCCCGTTTTTGGCAGCCCCCATCCCAACATCAATACAAAAAAATCCCCCGTTTCTAGTTGGGTTTCTGCCCCCCAGGGCAGATTGGGGGCTACTGTCCCATATGACCCATGAGGGGGCAGAAAGACTGGAATTTCACTGGGGGTGGTGGCATTGTCATGCCCAATTTGGGCAGCCCCCACCCCAACATCAATAAAAAAAATCCATGGTTTCTAGTGGGCGTTCTGCCCCCCCCCCACCCCTAGGGGCAGAAAGACTGGAAGTTCACTGCCCATTGTGGGCAGCCCCCATCCCAACATTAATTTAAAAAAAAAAAGCCTGGTTTCTAGTGGGCTTTCTGTCGCCCAGAGGGAAGATTGGTGGCTACTGCCCCTGTCTGCCCCCTAGGGGGCAGAAAGATTGAAATTTCTCTTGGGGGGTGGGAGCATTTCCATATCCTTTTTGGGCAACCCCCACCCCAACATCAATAATAAAATAATCCCTGGTTATTAGTGGGATTTCTGCCTCCTGAGGGGGCAGATTGGGGGCTACTGCCCGTATCTTCCCCCCCCCAGGGGAGGGCAGAAAGACTGCTGTGCCCCAGAAAATATGGAGGAGCAAAGACCCTTGCCCAAGGGGCCGCTCCCCCCTCCCTTGTTCTAGTGGGGCAGATCCCTGCTTTGGATCGCCCTCGTGGAGTCTTGATGGATTCTGTCTAAAAGCACCAAACAATTTCATCCCTTCTCTAGTGATAAAATCCTAAAAGAAACCAGTGCTTAGTTTGTGCTGGTTGTGATGCTGGTAGGCACTGGAATCAAGATCATGAATTGTCTTTTATTGTTAACTAAGGCAAAGGAGACAAGCAGCGATGCAAAGGAACCTGTAGTAACAAAATAAAAGAACAGGAAGTCTAGAGTGGTTCCAAATTAGGCATTAAATTGGGCTGTATATGTGAGCGAGGAAATATGCCAAAGTAAGAACAGGGAGGAAGTAAAACACAATTTTAGAAACTCAAGCAGCCAATAACATAATTAAAAGATGTCCTATTGTTATTTTATGGACTTCTGGAGAAAGCTGTAACTATAAAATGTATGAAGGCAACATCCATGGAAAACATTACCACCTCAGAGAAGCCCAGATGGAAAAGGATAATTTTAGATAACATTTGTTATTGGAATGCTGCCAGTGCTTAATTTGTGCCAGTGGTTTCCAGTGCTCAGCATTGGCATATAATTGTCAACACCAGTACATATGAGAACTGCCACATGGTGGCGCTGTTTGTGTCATTAAGCGATGAGCAGGACAGCAGTTATTTATTAATTCAATATACATTAAAAATAACTATTACCAGCCGCCCAAGCCATTCTTATAGCTTTGAGGGCCTCAAACAATCTGAATTATCACAGCATGGCAGTGACAATGAGTGGTGCAAGCTGCTGTGGCCTCCTGGTGAGGGGCCCGGCGCTTATTGCTTTACAAATTAAGCACTGATTGCTGCTATATTGCTTACTCTGCTCCACAATATTCTGTAAATGCATGCTGATTTATTACAAATTGACCTTTGGTAATAGACTTGACATCCTTTGTCCCTTGTTGTTTTGACTTTAATGTCAACCCTGGCGGAGAGGAGACGAAGAGGGCCCTAGTGGCCCCCTGTGCCTACTCCACTTGTGCATGCACACAGGGGCATAACATATGGCCCCAGGTGTGCATGCACAACAGTTCCTGCATGGCATTGACTTTTCAGTCCGTGCCGTGTAGGAACCTTGTGAGGCGTTCCCAATGAGGTGCCTTTTTCAAAGGCACAGTGGCCTTTGAAAGAGGCACCATCCTGGGAACTCCAGAGCGCCCGCCCACCAGTCTACAAGTAACTTGTAATCTGATGTGTGGATAGCAGCGAGTTACAGCAGTGCGGGGGTACAGCTGTGGAGTTCTGTCTGCCCTCGTACCGCCAAAACCAGTAATCTTGACCTTAGGGTTTAATATAATCTTTTAATGTAGAGTTCTTGTTTTTGTCTATTATATACAAAGGTATCTGTGCACAAATTGCCTTTTGTAGTACGTTTAGTAGTTCTACAATTGTACTACTAATGTACTACAAAACGGTATTCACATACATCCTCCTTAGATTTTCCTGTCTTTTCCGAGCATAGATCGCCACCCTAACTGAGAAGATCACTGCACATGTAGATTTAC
Organism: Lissotriton helveticus; assembly: GCF_964261635.1. NCBI lineage: Eukaryota > Metazoa > Chordata > Amphibia > Caudata > Salamandridae > Lissotriton > Lissotriton helveticus. The sequence goes on from NC_136068.1 coordinate 271,412,876, forward strand.
GCTGTGAAAGCCAATGTGGGAGGGAAAGACACAGTGCTTAATTTGAGCCGGGGGTTTCCAGTGCTTGTCACTGCCACTTAAATGTGAGCACCTGCATTTATGACAGTCTGCCAGATGGTGGCGCTGTATATCTAATTTAGAGTTGAGGACAACAACAGTTATTTGTTCATTCAATATACAGTAAAAATTACTAATATTTGCTGCCCACACTATTGCTATAGCTTTTGGGGCCTGAAATAGTGTGAATTGTCACACTTGTAGGACTGTCATGGTTAGTAATTATGTTTGTAGTGTCCTTGGTAGCACTGGCAGCTGCAATGAGTGGAACAAATTTCAAGGGCCCTGGCACTTACTTTTTTTTAACTAATAAAGCACTACAAAAAGAGCATGGTAAAAATAATGAAGAACACTTACTACGAAAGAAGATGGTTTAAGGGAGGAGTAAGGAAGGGTTTAGCAGCGATGGTTAGGTTGGGCTTTAGGGATGGACATGCACCCACTCACAAAAGAGTAAGCCCATTGCTGTTCACAAGCTTCCCTTCTATAGTTACTACAGCCTAAAAAGACCCGGAACAGTTGTAAATGTACTCCAGCTCAGAGCTGGAGTAAGTCCAGCAAACCCCATGGCCACTCACATGTATTGCAATGCTTTCCTGTAGGTAGCGATTTAAAATAAAACCCCATAGGAACAATTGTTCAAATAAATTCAATTATTTGTATTGTTTAAAATATATTTAAATTTGATTTAATTTTAACAAAATCTTCTAAAAATAAAACAAAAATATTATTGTATTAAAAATAATTAAATTACCATAATATAATTATGTAAATCACTTTTAACATTAGTAGATACATAATACAAAATATAGTCTACTTTAGTTTAGGTGGGATTTTTCTTAATCCATTTATTTGAAAAGTCATATATTAAAAATAACTATATTTTTAATTTAAAATTAAGTTAGTAACACAGTAGTTTATTAAAATATGATTATATATGTCTACATTTAAAATAAGTAAAAAAGAAACAATATTTAACTTTAAAATATCTGATCTATTTTTTCCTTCTACTATACCATGCAGTGATCTACTCCCCAGTAGCAAAAGTATCTGCCAAGTGTGCGGAGTGTCAAATACAGTCTAAAAGTCAGTAGAAGTAGTAATCCTATTATTATATTTGACATTTGTACTGACTCCCTCTCCTATTTCGGTGGATGGGGACAAGTAAGTCCACATTTTTGAGTAACTTAACAGAAAAGTAGTGAAGTTACTGAAAACTATAAGAGTAAACTTACACTTCTAGATTTACTCTCATGTAAATGTACCTTCATGATTAGGCCCCTGTATAGCTATATATCATTGAAGTGCACCATAGTAGTTGCCACTTGCATTTCCTGGGAACTGTATTTGCTGTCCTGCTGAAGGTATTTGGCATTATTTTGTCAAAAAAGGTTTTCTTCTCATATTTCATTTGATTTCTGGTCTCTCATGCATTACATGTTTGCTTTAAGTTGTATTTGAAACTTTTAGGAATTGCTCCAAAAGTCGGAGGAGACTTCTCCTTTATGGCTGAGCTGCCAGGGTGGCGGTCACATCCTAATTTGCACGGAGGGACCGCCGCTGCCCCTGCAGACGGTCCCTCCTACTCTATGGTGGCGGACGGACTCAGGTCCGTCCGCCATCATAATCGGCTCTATGTGATAAAAACAGTAGAAACCATAACCAAATATTTTCCACAAATCAAGAAACGTAAAAAAATTAAGTGATTAGAAAATACATATTTAAACAAATCCAATATATAATATACATCATAAAACAAATCTATAATGTTTAAAATTGTGTAGTGATCTAAAATACACCCTACCCTATTCCCTACAAATCCTACATCCTGTTATAAAACATTAAAAATATAATACTAATTTAAAATACTACATTTACACATAACAAAAAAATAAATGTTGATAAATGTATGAATGAATAGTTTAATAAGGAAAATTCTAATCATAAAATGGAAACTATAAAGTATCAAAAAAAAGCTTTCTTTTTAAAAAAAATACTGACTGTATTCACTTAGAAAACCAACATCTCACTCTTAAATCTATAATATTAAATACAATAACAAAACTAACACAATTATAAAAAAAATTATAAGACATTCTGATGATACTGTTTCTAAAACTCCTATGGGTCTCCAGAAGTTCCTGGACAAATGTAAGGCTTTCTGTGATGCATGGGGCTTGGTTATTAATACCCTCAAAACCAAGTTGATGATAATGAACCCTCGTAAATCCTTTAAACAGAACCTGGTCCTAGATAATGTCCCTTTGGAGAGGGTTAGCTCCTTTGAATATTTGGGCATAGTGGTCTCCGATAGGATGACCTGCAATAATCAGTTGAACAAGTTGTCCCTAAAATTCTCTCAGCTAGCAGGGGCATTGCGGCGCGAGATTTGCTCATCATATACCAAGCCCGTAGCCCCAGCTCTTAAACTCTATAGCTCAAAGGTTGTTAGCAGTGTACTCTATGGGGCAGAACTGTGGTGTCTGGTGGACACAAGGAAATTAACAACATTTGAAAACAAGTTTCTTAGGAGTCTTGTAGCCCTGCCCCAAAGCACCCCCCTCCTTCCTTTGAAACTGGACTTGGGAGTTAGTTCTATACATGACCAGCGAATCTTCGCCCCTTGCTTTTTTGGTATAGGTTGGTCACCCCCCACCTTGCCACTTATGTTGCTGCTTTTAACGAAGTGTCTGCCCTAGACGGGAACAGAAAAATTGGGTGGATAAAATATGTTAACACTGTTCGGGCAGCAATTTGCCTCCCTAATGAGCCTGCTGGCTCTCCACCACGGTACCCAAAGGACCAGCTAAAGCGTCAATATTGGCTATGGGTAGAACAGACCACCTATTCGAGGATTCGTCAAGGTTGTTTAACTTGTGTTTTTTTAGACATAAAATCCTCGAAATACCTTGAGAAATATCTTGATATCATCAAGGTGCCTGGGGACAGGAAATTGTGTTCCCAGTTTAGGTTTGGCTGCTTACCATCAATGCCTTTACCAACCTTTGGCTAAACAACACCAGGGATGCCCATCCTGTCCCGACCCAAATAAAACTGTGGGCATGTGTTCTTTGCATTTCCAGCCTACGACAGACCAAGAAGGAATTGGTTGGTCCCACTATGCAGACAGTTGGGGACCCATAGCCATCTTGACGCACTACAGATTTTAAGATCAGATACAAGACCTTCCTTTGTATGTGCCATTGCAAAATTTCTTGGCCGGTTCTGGGCCATTAGGTGAAGGCTCCTGTCCACTTTTCCTTGTTCCAGGGACCAGCTGTAGTAAATGTATTATGACTCGAGGGTGCTTTAATCCCCAAGATCCTGTTTTTACTTCCTTCTCAAAGTTTTTATCAAAATCTTTTTAAATTGTGGATATTGTTAGTCATTATTACACACACACGTTATTCCTGTGTTATCCTCTTTACTTGATTTTTAATTGAGTACACACATAGAAATGCTGCATCTTAGCGATTTCCTCTGTGTTTACAATTCTCATTACGTGATACTTGACCAGTTGAACCTGGTGTATTAAATATTTACTTTTACTTGTGTTAACTGTATCATGGGCTCCACTGTTAAGGAAGAATATGTGTGTATCTTTTATGGTTTTACAACTGAAATAAAGAGTATGATAATGATAAGACATACTTCAATATTATGTTCAACAATATTCTTGAGTAAAAAAAACTATTGAAACACAAAAAACATTTCTTTTTTACATGTGGTATTTGTGAAATTACAATATTTTGGTAATCATGCAATAAATGCAGCAATATTATGATAACATTATTTTGTTTTGGCATATTTTGGTAAAATACCACCCAGCAAATGTTTCTTAATTTCTCAGTTTCCTGCTATTTAACTGTACATACTAACATCACAAAGGAACAAGTGTTAAGCTTGACCAGTGTCCCTTTCACTCATTATGTCACTTATATGGTGGGTGAAAACAATTAGGACCAGAGGCAGCAACACTGAACGTGTTGGAAATGCTGCAGATTTCTTTCAGTCCAAGATTTAAGCTTGAACATAGCGTTAAATGGTAGATGCCCAGCAGTCGTGTTAAGACAATGTGTAGATGTTGTCCTCCTATTTAATTTAAGATATTGTTTGTATATACATTTGCTTTTTTTATTATGCTGATGTAGCTTGCAAAGAAACACGTTGAATCCTGTTCCATTCGTGGTATTGCTCTTTTTATTCTTAAATACAGATTTTCATCAGATTCGTATTTTCTTTCAACAAGTTGGTGATTTGAAGGGCGGCCAACACGTATTTTGCCCCTATTAGCCCATTGGCCTGGGGCTTTCTCAAGGCTCGTAAAATATTTAAATCATCTTAATTCTCCAGTGATTTCACATAGCTTCAGTGAACAATAGTGCTTGGCAGAAGAGTCGGACTGGAAGTATTTTTATGCTCGATTCATCGTGTTGAAGCGCGTCCAGGGTCTACTCCTTTGCTTCTAATCCGTGCTGATGGTTAAGACAATGTATCTCCAGCAACCTGCTCATAAGCAAAGTCATAAAGACCATCAAAATAAACAAAAAGGAAAGGGATTGCCCTATTCATAAAGGGATTTCGTAATTAAGATAATGTGGTTTTACCCCCAGAACAAGATTTATTTACATATTCCTTTTTGGTGTGAGTTAATATTATCTAACAGGCAGTGAGTAAGTGTATGATGCTTGGAAAGTCCTGAAAGTATTCAAAAACATTCCAATATTCTCGTTTGTGGATATTCATAAACCTGGTCTTGCTCATTGAACCCTAAAATATTTCAGACACGTGCTTTCAGGAGGGAGAGGTGTGGCGTCAGGGCCAGGGCAACTGACGCTGGAATCTGGGGATCATGGTTCGATTGCCGGTGGCAGATTATCCCAGCACCATGTGTCTATGAGCAATAGCTTGCTTAATCTTCCTGATGGCCCCAGCTCCTAGAGACCCTTACAGGTGATTGTTCGCGCTTTACAAATGTGGATTATTATAACGGGAGGGTTAATTTAGTGTCCAGGATACAAATGGGAATTAAACACTCCCAGAATTAGTGGTGGTGCATGAGAAGAGGTTCCTCCACCAGAAAATATATTTCCCCATGAAAATCAAACAATGAAGGATTAATTCACTCATGTGATATACTTACTCACTTTTAATGTATATTTTAACATATGAAACTGCCTACATATGTGAGTAAAAAGAAAGCTCACACTAGCTTTACAAAAGTATTCTGGGACCGTCAACTGATTCAGCTTCCTATGTGAACTCTACGAAACGTTTGGAAATTAAAAAATAATGCACATTTAGGATTGTGTTAATGAGCTACAACTTGAAGCAGTGCATTGAACAGCTAGAAGGGGACATGGTCAAACAGCCGATGATGGCAGACATCTGTTAGAAAAGCTCCGGCAAAGCAGACCCTGTAATCCTGATATTGTCAGAGACATACATATATGTGCCCTGCCTGACCTGTCCTCAACTGTGAGTGGCAGAGAAAGGCCACCATGACCAGTCGGGGAAGCTAATAGGAGCGATCGATCCATCTCCACTGAAGCCGCATGGTAGGCCCCGGAGGCCCTACGACACCGCTTGGTCTGCAGCTGGGGCTAATCACTGTTCCACGCTTCACCCAGGGATAGAATTGCTGCTGGCCCCCTGCACTGTAGCTGCTGAGTCCCGGACCAAAGCAGCAGTGCCAGTATGCCAGGGGCATACACTACAGATGGTATGATCCCTCTTGGGCCCTTCCCGATTAGTCGGAGTGCCGGAGTCTGCGATTAGCAACAGAGGGCTGCCGAAAACCACACCCTCAGCCTCAAATAGGATATCTTCCCTCACTATCAGAATTACCAGGAGGCACCCTTGTGGGCTCACTGGTGATGCCGCTTGTATCCCGGTGCCTGTCGCCACTGTAGATTCACATTTGGGTTGCATCGGGACCTGCACCAGCAGCCAGCTGCCAATAAAGAAGACACTGCCTCCACTCTCTGCCGGCAGATACCCGGGCCGCGAAAATCGTATGCGATCCTACAAGCCTGAACACCTGCCTTTCCTCCATTAGCCATAGCCAGGTGCAGCTGGAGAGAGGGTTGGGCTTTACGACCTCGAACAAGGGCCCCAACCGATGTGCTGCTGGCCCGCGGGCATGCGTACCACTCTGGAGTCAAGTCAAGTCATGAAGCTTTATTCGGTGCATAAAATGACCATAAAAGCACAAAACGCATACATTGCATAATATTTACAGTGGATCAAACCACAGAATACAAAGCTACCAGAGAATAACAGACACGATAATTTAAAAACACATGCTTTTCCTTGCTTTTACAGATTGGGTTAAAAACATAGCAGTTAAAAAACAGACATCGACATGTTGCAAGTTAAAAATAGGACTCATGGCCTGCATAACTGTGCACACTCCATACTGTAAAAATAGTGGTTTTAGAAAGGTAGTACGAAAATTCATATAAATGTAAATGTACAGGAATTTATATAGCGCAAATCACCAAGCGGTTTCTAAGCGCTTGCTTAGGGAACCCGTCCTAGTATTCCCCTGTGAGATAACCTCGGCAGGGTATCCGCAAGGTGAAAGCCAGGCATCCCGCCGCGATGGGTCGTTGTGGAGATTAAGCAAGATATTGCCCAGAGTCGCAGAGTGTGAACCCGTGAATCGAGTAGGCACCGGAGCCAGAATTGTCGAGTCCATGGACATTTTAGGACTCAAGACCCCGCCGAGCCGGGAATTGAACCCTGGTCCCAGGCTGACCTCTGCTTCCAGGTCTGCCTCCTCTAACCAGTGAGCAACACTTCTCCACAGTTTACAGATCAGAAGAAAGTGCAAAGTGCTTTGTCTAGATACACCATCGCACATACATGGCCCCTGCGGATGTTTTTTAAAGGTTGGCAGAGCTACTAAATGATGTGCTATACCAAACCTCAGTCTGGTTAGCACAAACTTGTGAGATGGCCTAGTCACCCATATTAAGTAAAGGGGAAAACCTTCAGCAATAGTATAGCTATTATAATATGTGACAGTTGATAAAGATCCATTAGCAACAGCGCTCTTTCTCATAGAAAAGGCCAAAAATTTAGATTTCAACTCAGCCTTTGGGATTAGAGCCGCAGCACCAGGGTCAACCAAGACATTTAAAATAAAAATCTCGGAAAAACAGCTAATCACATATTTTAGCCAGGGAATATTGGAGAATTTATCCAACAAGAGACAGCCCTCGATGATCGATCTAGTAAAGGTTTTTTCCTCCTGGGTCCAGATTGACCGCCAGATCATTAATGGCCTCAGGGACAATTGATCGGTCAGGAAGTTGGTGTCAGTTTCCCGGTGAATTAACTCGGTAGAAGCAGAGGTTGGTAATGACAGGAGCTTTTGAAAAAAATAATTTTCCTCCTGCTGCAACTTATGGTCACGCCTGTTCCCCCATACCCCGGCTCCATAAAGAGCGATAGTGACACACCTGGCTTGATAGATCTTAAGCATATCATTTGTACGTCGGTCCCCAACCTTATGTGCAAATCTAAAAACACCATGTGCATTTTTAGCCATTTTGATGCGGATGTTTTTAAATTCGTTGGACCATGATATATCTTTGGAGAAGGTTATGCCGAGATAACAAAATGTATCCACCTGATGCACCTTGACGTTGTCAATAAAAAAACTGTTAGAAGCTTTGCTTTTAGCCCCACAGGTCATGGTAAACGTTTTCCCTTTGTTATTTTTTTAGTTTTCTATAATTAATAAAAGTGGAAAATCTGTTAATCAAGCGCTGTATTCCTAACGGTGTTCTGGAGACCAGGACAGCGTCATCGGCGTATAATAACACCGGGACTGGAGTTCCATTATTCATGGGGGCATCTGCTTTAACACCTTTTAAAATCTCGTCGATTCCATTAATAAATAGAATAAAAAGGAGGGGGGCCAATACACAGCCCTGTCTAATCCCTCTTTTGACACCGAATTTTGGGGTGCATTCACCATTAGTGCCATAGCGCACATGAGTAGATAATTTCCTATACAGTCTGGCCAGAAAATAAATTATGCCCTCTGGTGCTCCTAACTGTAACAAGGTTGACCATAAAATAGAATGGTCAACCATGTTGAAAGCACTACTCAAATCTGCAAAGCAGAGGTAAATTGACCCTGGTTTAGCTTCAGTGTAAGCCCCGATCAATAGATCAAGGTTTAGGCACTGCTCGAGTGTACCCCTGCCCTATCTGAATCCAAACTGACTATCAGCAAGGATGCCCTCTTCCTCGGCCCATTCCTCTAATCTTGCCAGCATAACACGACTCATAATCTTGACTGAAGAGTCAAGAAGAGAGATAGGGCGGTAATTTTTTACCTACTGCCCTTTTTATGTTATGTTTCAGGGGCCTCAGTACATACAACAGCATTGAAAGCAATGGCCAGTAGAGGGCTCCATAGTTCTGGCTCTGCTTTATATACATCGATAGGCACTCCATCGGGTCCCTGGGATTTCCCCCCCTTACTTGCCCGTATGCCAAGTTCTACCTCGTTAACTGTAATATCCAGAGGAAGGACTTCCCACGTTCTCCGGTCAGTATCCAGGCAACTATTAGAATCAAAAATCTCTGAGAAATGGGCTATCCAATCAGCACACGGGACGTGAGAAGTTAACTCTGGCAGATTTTCACCCTTATGGAAAGGGGAGTTCACAGTAGCCCAGAACAGAGTACTATTGGAGCACTCAGCAGCCTGGTTGAGAGAATCCCATGCCGACTGCTGTAGCTCACTCTTCCTTTGCTTTAAGGCACACTTATATTCTCGTCTTATTTTTGTTACAGAGTCGGAATCCCTGGGCTTTTTAGCTAGAGCATGTTTTAATTCAGTTAGTAGCCTGGAACATGAGTGATTAAACCAGGTCGGTTCATTTTTACGCTGACCCCCTTTAGGTTTGGTGAACCTGGCATTAATAAATTTATTAATATCTTTAAAAGCACATAAAACTTGTTCATAATCGGCCCAATTGTCAAGCATAGAAGAGATTTCTCCCATACAATTCCCAACAATAGAGCCAGTTAATTCGGTAGCTTTATCCCCAACCCATCTTAAACGAACTCCGTTTGGTCTATGGGGTTCCAGGTTGGAGGCTATGAGACCCACATTGACAAAATGGTCACCCCATAAGGAGGTTTTCAAAATTATACAATTATGGTCACTTAGGGTAGAAATGTCAATCCTAGGAGGGGCACAACAGGGTGAAACATTGGAGGAGACAATCACATGGTCAATTACCGAACTGGAGCACCAGTTCTTAAATGTAGGAATAGTTTGGCCATTTTCGTCTTTTGAAAACCCCAGGATTTCTAGATCATAACAACCCATGAGATTATTTAAAGCCTCCCCATAACGGTTATGTCCAAAATGTAAAACATCCATACCGGCATCATCTGTAAACCCACATATTTTCCCCGTAGACAGTTCACATAATGGGGTGTTGAAGTCTCTGACCCAGATAAAATTAAAAGACGTTAGATTTTCGACAGTACTAGACAGATCATCAACAACTACTACCCTTGAGTGATCGAAAATGTTATTGTAATAATTTATCAGAAGAATGTTATGGTCATGCCCCTCTAATAACCAGAGAATCTGGGCATGCGCTCCAACGGGAAACAGCCGTTACATCGCAACTTTTACAACGCACTTCTATTACAACGCAACTTTTACAACGCTGGATCCATTACATCGCATGCCTTTACAACGCATTACATTACATAGCAGATGCTATTACAACGCATGCCATTACAACGTGAATATAGGTAAGTATATAATTTTATTTGATATTTTATTTAACATTATTTAATTAAATTAATTAATATTAAAAATAAATAAATATATTAATTTATATTTTTTTATATTGGGTTTGGGTTTTGGAGTACAGGGGTATTTTTAGGTTTCAGGTTTGGGTTTGGGTTTTGGGGTACAGGGGTATTTTTAGGTTTCAGGGTTGGTTTTGGTTTTTGGGATACAGGGGTATTTTTAGGTTTCAGGGTTGGGTTTGGGTTTTGGGATACAGGGGTATTTTTAGGTTTCAGGGTTGGGTTTGGGTTTTGGGGTACAGGGGTATTTTTAGGTTTCAGGGTTGGGTTTGGGTTGTGGGGTACAGGGGTATTTTTAGGTTTCAGGGTTGGGTTTGGGTTTTGGGGTACAGGGGTATTTTTAGGTTTCAGGGTTGGGTTTGGGTTTTGGGGTACAGGGGTATTTTTAGGTTTCAGGGTTGGGTTTGGGTTTTGGGGTACAGGGGTATTTTTAGGTTTCAGGGTTGGGTTTGGGTTTTGGGGTACAGAGGTATTTTTAGGTTTCAGGGTTGGGTTTGGGTTTTGGGGTACAGGGGTATTTTTAGGTTTCAGGGTTGGGTTTGGGTTTTGGGATACAGGGGTATTTTTAGGTTTCAGGGCTGGGTTTGGGTTTTGGGGTACAGAGTTTTTTTAGGTTTCAGTTTTGGGTTTGGGTTTTGGGGTACAGGGGTATTTTTAAGTTTCAGGGTTGGGTTTGGGTTTTGGGGTACAGGGGTATTTTTAGGTTTCAGGGCTGGGTTTGGGTTTTGGGATACAGGGGTATTTTTAGGGTTCAGGGCTGGGTTTGAGTTTTGGGGTACAGGGATATTTTTAGGGTTTAGTTTTAAAATACAATATTTTATTTTAATTAAAAAAATTAATTTAAATAATTTTATTATTTATTAAAAATAGTTCTTTATTATTAAAAATTCTTTTAAAAATAAACTTAAAGTAATATATGTACTAAATAATTATTTAAAAATAATTTAATTTATTTAATTAATTACATTTAAATTACTTACATTTAAAAAAATATATATATACTTACTTATACTTACATTGTAATGGCATGCGTTGTAATAGCATCTGCTATGTAATGTCATGCGTTGTAAAGGCATGCGATGTAATGGATCCTACGTTGTAAAAAATGCGTTGTAACGGAGTGCGTTGTAATATCTCGCGTTGTAACGTCATACATCCGCTCCAACAGTAAAATACTTTTTTACAGTGATTGGGCGCTTGATAGATACTAGGATTAATAAACCACCTTTGGCTCTACCTGGACCATTCCCCTGCGCCTGCAAATTATAAGAAACAAAACCCTCGTAGTTTACTTCTTCCCTACACCAAGTTTCCTGAAAACAATGGATATCGTAACTATTAATAAAATCTGACCAGCCCAGGTCATTCCCTTTAGATTTCAGTCCTGCAACATTCCAGCTAGTAATGATAATACCGTTACTCCCTAAACAATCCCTATCCAATGGCAGGGTTACAGTGGGGCTATCTATTTCCCTTGGATTTCCCAAAGGCAGGCCCTCATGGACATTCGCGATACAAAAGGGGGGATGATGGACGGAGCGTTTGTATAAATCAAACACTCACCCCCAGTCAACTGATCTGGGTTTAATCCATCACCATTCTTTAGTTCACTCAGCCACCCCAGTTCAGACATGGCTATATGCAAATCAGTCTGACCCTGTGCCTTATGGGAACAGTCCAGCCCGAACTGCCAAGCCATGTCTTCCCTGGACCGGAAACAAGCATCCTGGGACCGGTTTCGGATTCATAATCCTCATCAGCCAGGCTATCTTGAATCCAGTGGCCAAGTGAACAAGGGACTCACGTATGAGGATACCCTGCCACACTTAGGGCGAACAAAGCGATACAAAAGGGGATGATGGACGGAGCGTTTGTATAAATCAAACACTCTCTACAAGTAGGTCCTTATTTCTTTAAAAAGAAAGGGCTCCTATACCGGGAGGGCCCCAGCAAAACGCCCAATTGATCATTCCCAGCCTTTTCCGGGACAAGGTGCTGTTTCTGGCTCACAGCCACTTGCTGGGGGGTCACTTCAGTGACGAAAAAACAGGACAAACAATCCTGGAGAGGTTCTATTGGCCTGGGGTGTACGGACAAATAAAACGGTATTGCCGGGTGTGCCCGGTGTGCCAGAAGAACAGTCGTTATAGACCTCCTCGAGTCCCGTTACAACCGCTCCCTCTTATTGACATCCCCTTTAGTAGAGTAGGGATGGACCTCATAGGACCCCTGCTTCCCTCTAGAGGTGGTCACAGGTATGCTCTGGTCTTGGTGGACTACGCCACCCGCTTCCTGGAAGCAGTCCCACTTCGCCAACCCACCACACAGAACATTGCGAAGGCCCTCATTTCCATTTTTTCCCGGGTTGGATTTCCCCGGGAGATCCTAACGGATCAGGGAACCCCTTTTGTTTCCTCCCTTATGCGACAGGTCTGTTCCCATCTAGGGATTAAACAAATAAGAACCCCAGCCTACCACCCCCAAACTGACGGGCTCGTGGAACGCTATAACGCCACCCTGAAAACCACACTCAAGAAACTGTTGGGACTAGAGAGTAAGAGTTGGGAGGAGATGCTACCCCTGGCGTTATTTGCGATCCGGTGCAAAGTCCAAAGCAGCACCGGGTACTCCCCTTATGAACTCCTGTATGGGCGGGCACCACGCACACTGTTAGACATGGCTAGGGAGGCGTGGGAAGCAGAACCTGACCGTACCAGACCACTGCCCGAATATGTAGACAACCTGAAGACCCACTTAGGGCAGATACGGGAGATAGTGAGACAGAATATGGTAATCGCACAAACCACCCAAAAAGTTCAGTACGACAAAGGAACCAAACCCCGTTCCTTTGTCCCCGGAGACCTAGTTCTACTCCTTCTTCCGTCTTCCGACCATAAGCTGCTAGGGCAGTGGCAGGGCCCCTTTTCCGTCTTAAGACAAGTGACCCCTGTCACGTATGAGATCGAAACAGACTCTATACGAGGACTAACACAGATATACCATGTGAACCTCCTAAAAAAATGGGAGGGACCCCGTCCCGCTCTCACGGCATGTCCAAAAGAAAAACCCCTCTCATTTGAAGGTTGTATCGACTCTGATTTACCAGAAAAGAACAAAGAGGACCTTAGACGGTCCTTAAACACCCTACAAATGAGTTTCTCCTCTCTCCCTGGTCACGCCACCATCGTTGAACACGCTATACCCACGGAGCCAGGCAAAACAGTGAGACAAAGGCCATATAGGATCCCTGAAGCTCGCCGCGTTGTCATCAAAGAAGAAACTGATGTGATATTAAGGATGGGCATCATAGAACCGTTCATCAGTAGTTGGAATTCGCCAATAGTCCTTGTTCCCAAACCCGATGGCTCGACCCGGTTCTGTATAGACTTCAGGGAGGTAAATAAGGTTTCTAGTTTTGACACCTATCCCCTACCCCGAGTGGACGAGATGGTCGAGCGCATAGGCAAGGCCGCCTACATAAGCACCCTTGACTTGTGCAAGGGTTATTGGCAAATCCCAGTTAAAGAAGAAGACAAAAAGAAAACCGCGTTTTCGACCCCTGAAGGCTTGTTCCAGTTCAAGGTTATGCCCTTCGGGCTCCACGGAGCCCCTGCTACCTTTCAAAGGGCTATGAACCTGGTACTACAACCCCATTTCCGGTAAGCCGGTGCCTACCTCGATGACATCGTCATCTACAGTGATAACTGGGGACAGCACCTGGATCACTTGCAGGCTGTCATAACGTCACTTAGGAATCATGGCTTCACCATTAACCCCGCTAAGACCACCCTAGCTGCCCAAAGCGTGAAATATCTGTGATACCTGTTGGGGGAAGGGGTTATCAGACCCCAGGACAACAAGATCAGAGCCATCCAGGCCATAGCCTTTCCTCGCACAAAAAAAGAACTTCGTGCCTTCCTCGGCCTGTTGGGCTATTATAGGAGGTTCATCCCCAATTTTTCCCAGACCACAGCCTCGTTGACGGACCTGTTGAAAAAGGCCACCAGAACCGAAGAGGCTCTCCAACATCCCTCTTCTCCGCTGCAAACAGCATTTCAACAGCTCAAACACTCTCTCATCTCCGAACCAGTACTCCTGAGCCCTGACTTCACACAGCCCTTCATCTTACAGACGGATGCCTCCGATCAGGGTTTGGGTGCAGTCCTTTCACAGAAAGATTCAAAAGGGGCCGAACGACCCATTCTCTACCTTAGCCGGAAGCTCTTTCCCCGTGAGATGAATTATGCAGTCGTTGAGAAAGAAGCCCTAGCCATCAAGTGGGCAGTGGAGAGCCTTAGGTATTACCTTGAAGGGAGGGAATTCATCCTGTACACCGACCATGCCCCCCTAGAGTGGATGGCCCGCAACCGGGGCCACAACGACAGGGTACTCCGTTGGTTCCTGTCCCTGCAACCCTATAGGTTTCAAACTCTCCATCGGAAAGGAACAGATCAGGGTAACGCGGACTACCTCTCCCGTTATCCACATCACTATACCCCTACAAGAAAGACTGCTAGGGAAAGGGGATGTGGAAAGGAGACGGCCCTTACCTCGGCAGGGCTGCATGTCGTTCCCACATCCATAGGGCGCAAACCCAGCTATGGCGCTTCCCGGTCATCCCGGACTCCTCCCCTCTCTCTCCCTCTGCAGGAACCCGTGATGGAGTGCGCAGGACCGGAAGCTGTTCCCCTTGACCCCGGAAGTTCACCGCAGGAAGACAGAAAAGACGGCGACCAGAAGGAGAAGACGTTCCGAGCAGCAGACCCGTGGCAGGAGGACGCAAGCGAAGAACCCGAGACCGAGAGCGGAGGAAAGGAGAAAACCCGTGGAGAGGACGAGGAGGACGACGTCTGGTCCGAAGACTGGTGGAGTCCTCAGGAGGTGGCTGGAGAGCGGCCGTGACTCACAGGAGAGTTACGGCGGGCCACGTGAGTACAGCGTCTCCGTGTCCCCTCTGTTTATAGTGTAAATAGCGTTCTAGTTAATCACCTGTAAATTCACCGCCTCACTGTATATATATATATAAAAGCACCCCTTTCGTGTACAAGAACCCCCTCTTCGCCCATCCTCACAGGATCACCCTTTTTTCCTTCCCCTTATCTGATTCTCTCCCTCACGACCCTCCCCTCCGTCATGCCCTCACTATCTATCTTCTGGTCATATCACGTCCCTGGTGTCGGTGGCTGAGCTCTGACCTTCCCAAGCGCTGGGACTATCGGCCCTTTTCTCTCTCTCTCTTACATACCTCCGAGGGACGCCAGAACAGAACAGGACCAGAGCACCCGCATCCTACCGGAACTCCTTCCGACGACGTCACTCCCCTGAAGACTGCTACCCAAGATTCCGACCTTTCCTCCGGGCACATCGTACCCTGTTTCAACCCAAACAATAAATACTGTAAATAATTTCACACTTCATCCGGCCTCCTCGCCTGTTATTCCGGTCCGCCCGAACCCCTTCCCCACAATGCCCTTACTACTCTACGCACCGGAGAAGGTTGTTGTGAGGACTCAGGAGGATCATCGTCTGACACAAACTGGCATGATACTGGAGGAACCGAAATATCATTGACAGTTTTATTATTTGTTATAGCCTGATTGCCTTCTTCGCAGCTGTTATCTAGCCTCGGTATATCAAAGGAGGTGGGCATATTAGTGGGGGAAGCAGGGGGGCTACCCCTGCTTAATGAAGCTCGTTGGTCATTATTAATTTTATTTACTACTGTAACTAAGTAGTTATCCATTGTGGCTGATGCTGAGGTTATTTTTGCGGAGCGAAGTTTAGACATAGTTATAGTTAAAAAATGTACACAGGAACAGCGGAACCAATAATTAAAACACCACAGCTATCATGAATCGCTCGAATTAGAACAGTAATACAAATACTACGATAATATGACTAAAACATAGTAATATCGCGGAAAATAGGGGAGAAGTCTTATCTGAGACAGCCAGGGTCCGTGGCCCAGCACAGCCGCGGACTGCCACAGACTGCCCGCCCTTTGCCCGGGCTTAGCCCGGCGCTGCCCGCGCACGTCCGACGGGGCGGGAGATGCTCTGGTGATTCGTAGAGCCTCCGGGCGCAGGTGGTGGCGTCGGAAGTGCGACACGGATCCCGGGGCACCTGGGAGTTGTGGTTTTTCGTGGCCGTTGCCCTCACGGCGCGAAAATGAAGCTGCTTGTTGCGCTCATCCTCCACGTAGCAGGGAGGGAGTATTGTTCTGCAAACCCATTGCCCTCACGGTTGGATACACGCAACTGGACCTCAGGTTGGTCCCCCCACGGAGCTCTGGCCGCTCCGGTAATTTGTAGCGCCTCCGGGCGCAGGTGGTGGCGTCGGAAGTGCGACGCGGGTCCCGGGGCACCTGGGAGTTGTGGTTTTGGTGGCCGTTGCCCTCACGGCGCGAAAATGAAGCTGCTTGCTGCGCCCGTCCTCCACGTAGCAGGGAGGGAGTATTGTTCTGCAAAGCCGTTGCCATCACGGCTGGATACACGCAACTGGACCTCAGGTTGGTCCCCCCCCACTCTGGAGTTGGTCCGTTACACACCCAGCAATGATCCATTGGTGCAGCCCAACACTTGTGCACCTACGAGGGCCACTGTGGACTCACCTCGGTGAGCGGCCTGACGGGCAGTGGAGCAACTACAGGGAGATGAGGTGCGCCTGACCACCGGTGGCCCCTGCAACCTGCCTGCCACTTTACGCCCTCGCCCCAAGTCCCCTCCCTAGACAAGACAGGAGCACTAACATCCTGGACTGGGGGTTTGAACCAACAGCCTATTGCGGCCTATAACCAGCACATGACTTGAATTGCAAATTGGGACCTGATGTGAGGAACTCGAGCCTTAGGGTGGCCTCTCACTGCCCTCATTATATAAACTGTCTGCCCTGACTAGAAAACCCCCCACGCCAGCTACAGAGAGAGGGATAGAGACTTCCTCAGTTCATCCAGCCAGCCTTTCCAGCGTGCATACCCCACAGGCCACTAGGCTAGGGTGACCAGGCGTCCCCGTTTTGCCAGGACAGTCCCCGTTTTTTAACCAGCTGTCCCAGCAAATTTCAAGAAATGTAGCTCATGTCCCTGTTTTTAAAGAGGGTCGACTGAAAACGGTGGGAGGTGTTTTTTATGTTTTACAAAGCAGGGATAGTTAGCAGTTGTTTCAAGAAAACAATTTAATTAACAGGCAAGCTACTGGGTTTAAAAATTGCATTTCATGTATGTTCTTACTGCCTGTTCTTTAATTCTCTGCTGAGGAGCGCTCTCATCGCTTGATGTAAAATTGTAGTCCTTCGTCTATTTTTGTGAAATGTCCCGGTTTTTGGCTTTAAAATTCTGGTCACTCTGCACTAGGCACACAACCACCGCCTAAGCGTTCACTCCCCTCCACGAGCACGCCAGGGAGCACACCCGCACGCCGACTCACCCGGTTTCCCTAGGCTCCGACGGATACCATTTCGTTCCGCGGACATTTGCGCTCGATTGTGAGCGTTCACATCCCCATCCTTCAACTGCCGTTTCTGATTGGGCATCACCGGCAATTAGAGGCTAATTATTGTTAAGGCTTTCATTGAAATGTCCTGATGATGGTCCACGTGATTTACTAGGGGGTCCGAAACGCCGTCGACCTATTTAGCACCTAATACTAAACGTGATTACTATGTGATGTAATGGTGCTTTGTTTTAAAAATTCTGTACAACTGTATTAATGACAGAAAATGTCTTTTGCCTTAAAAAGCCCTTTTTCGCTCTCTATATTCACCTTCTGTACCCGCTCTGTTAGTGCTGGGCACAGGCTTGTGTACCACACTGGTTGAATTGTGGAAGGTACTCCTTGTGTTTTAACTAAGTGGATATTGAGTAAACTTTGAAGACCACTGTCCGGCTGGATATGTCACTCGTAATATAGATTGACTCTGTCTATATTCATTCTTTTCATATTGCTTGAATGCATGGGACCACTGTTGCATGTACAAAACACTAGAAATGAAAAACATGACCCAGAGTGGGTCGATTCACAGAACTTTTCACAGAATCGCTCCCAAACACACACAGAGAATGACGCTACATTCCACAGTGAGTTAACATGCCCCCCCAAAGTGAAGCGGGTCTCCCTGTAATAAGTGGGGACTACATTTGCAGAACAATGTCATACATTCACCCCAGTACAGAGATCTGGGCCTAAATCCATTGTTTTATCCCTCACCATGCCATTCCAGTTTGAACGCAGCCATATGCAAATCAGTCTTCACCATGTGCCTCATGGGAACTTTTTATGATGTCACTTTCTGTTGTGACATCACTTCCTGTGACACCACCTAACTTGAAGCGTTCCCCCACTTCTGTTTTTTAGGACGTGTGCCCTGCCTGCTACCTGTAACTTCCCAAACTACAAATACCATTGTCTGAAGATCTTTACCAATGGGGAGGGGAACACTTGCTGGGTAAATTGAACATGCACCTGCAGACCACCTTCGTTTCTCCTAGTGACCATCATTTCCCAGATCATACAACTCACATAGTCGAAAAGGGTCCAAGCACTGCCTTAAGAAAACAACTGCACCTTTAACTGCTAGGCGACTGTCTAGTACTTGACTACGATCTTCAGTCACCCCCACCCCTGATTGTTCTCCCCATTTGGAGTCTCTTACGTGGCTCCACATCCCTGAGTTCCCCGCATATGGGTCTGTTGGTTAAAAGTTTGGACAATTGCAGTTCCCGCATCTTCCCTGGGAGGGGAGTTTATCGTTTTGTTACTCAAGTTACGTGGGTCATGCAGAATACCACACGCGGGCACAGGGCCAATCACACTTCCCATTCCAACATGGGGACATAGCTAGGTTGTTGATAATTATGTGGAATGTTCACAGTTTGGGGACAGCATGTAAGAGGTACTTAATTCAGCAATAGATCATGAGGCGCAATGCGCAGATTGCAAATCTTCAAGAAACACATATTGTGGGTGGAAAAAATGTCTGACTCCAGAAGAGTTGTGTGGTCAATGCTACTGCACTACATATTCGGGCTTCGCCTGGGGTGCTCTGGTATGGATCCGTCCCACAGTCCCTTTCACTGTTTTGCTACAGAGGTGGACCCGGAGGGTTGGCACATTCTGGTAGAAGGACAATTGGATGGTCGCCCCCTCCTCCTCTGCAGTATTTATATGCCAAATGTGGTGCAGCAGGCCTTTCTGGCTCATTTCTCGGTTGTCCTCACAGGTGGGCACACATCCGATGGATTAATGGGGTTGATTTCAACTGTGTTCTCAGTCTGGGCATGGAACGCTCCCATCCTCCACTGCATTTTTTTGCTGTTGTATTAGCCACAGCGTGCCTCACACAATGCCTGGCCCCCACCCCCTAAAACCCACCACACAAGATTACTCCTTTTACTCACCCCCCCATGATTTGCTTTTGTATCTAGACCACAATATTCTGTGATTTGTCTATTTATTCACAAGTCACCAGCGTGGAGTACTCAGGGAAGACCTTCTCTGACCACAGCCCACTTCAGCTCCACCTGGAGTAGGGTACACTCCACCTGCCTCTCCCAACATGGCAGCTCCAGCCAGCCACATTGGAAGATGCAGCCTTCTGGGAAACAACTCGAGATGTGCTATTGCAGTACCTTGAGGAGAATTGAGGCACGGTCACCACAAGGCCCATTGAATGGAAAGTGACAAAGGTAGTACTATGTGGTCATTGCATTAACGCAGTAGTGTGTGCAAGGACAGATCTTCACAAAGACTTATCCCAATTAGAAACGTCCTTGGATGCCCTGAAGATGGAGGCCCATGCGGCTCCTGCCACCCAGCCCACCCTACCTGTTGCTAGAGATAACCATGCTCACCTAATCAAACAACTCTGGTGCCTTGACTCTCACGCTTACCAAGCTAAGATACAATCGGAGGGCAATAACTCTGGAGGATTATTGGCATCATTATTGCACAGTGTACTACCGACCATCCCGATAACCAGTGAGATAAATAATGGTGATGGATCAAGCCCTGATCTTTGGACTGGGTAAGAGTGGTCTGCTTAATTCAGACACTCTGTTCATCACCACCCCCTTTTCTGAATCGTTTTTGGCCACTATAGGTGTGGCAGGGTATACTCAGACATGAGTCCCTTTCTCACTGCTCCATCAGGATTCAAGCAAGCCGGGCCGAAGAGGCTGAAATGCCAGAAACCGGTCCCCGGTAGCTTGTCTCCTTTCTGGTGAAGAATTGGCTTGGTAGTTTGGTCTGCCCTGTTCCCATGATGCACTGGGCCAGGGACGGACTAATTTGCATATAGCCAGGTTCTGAGCTGGGATGGGGCAGTGAGATAAATAACGGTGATGGATCAAGCCCTGATCTTTGGACTGGGTAAGAGTGGTCTGCTTAATTCAGACACTCTGTTCATCACCACCCCCTTTTCTGAATCGTTTTTGGCCACTATAGGTGTGGCAGGGTATACTCAGACATGAGTCCCTTTCTCACTGCTCCATCAGGATTCAAGCAAGCCGGGCCGAAGAGGCTGAAATGCCAGAAACCGGTCCCCGGTAGCTTGTCTCCTTTCTGGTGAAGAATTGGCTTGGTAGTTTGGTCTGCCCTGTTCCCATGATGCACTGGGCCAGGGACGGACTAATTTGCATATAGCCAGGTTCTGAGCTGGGATGGGGCAGTGAGATAAATAACGGTGATGGATCAAGCCCTGATCTTTGAACTGGGTAAGAGTGGTCTGCTTAATTCAGACACTCTGTTCATCACCACCCCCTTTTCTGAATCGTTTTTGGCCACTATAGGTGTGGCAGGGTATACTCAGACATGAGTCCCTTTCTCACTGCTCCATCAGGATTCAAGCAAGCCGGGCCGAAGAGGCTGAAATGCCAGAAACCGGTCCCCGGTAGCTTGTCTCCTTTCTGGTGAAGAATTGGCTTGGTAGTTTGGTCTGCCCTGTTCCCATGATGCACTGGGCCAGGGACGGACTAATTTGCATATAGCCAGGTTCTGAGCTGGGATGGGGCAGTGAGATAAATAACGGTGATGGATCAAGCCCTGATCTTTGGACTGGGTAAGAGTGGTCTGCTTAATTCAGACACTCTGTTCATCACCACCCCCTTTTCTGAATCGTTTTTGGCCACTATAGGTGTGGCAGGGTATACTCAGACATGAGTCCCTTTCTCACTGCTCCATCAGGATTCAAGCAAGCCGGGCCGAAGAGGCTGAAATGCCAGAAACCGGTCCCCGGTAGCTTGTCTCCTTTCTGGTGAAGAATTGGCTTGGTAGTTTGGTCTGCCCTGTTCCCATGATGCACTGGGCCAGGGACGGACTAATTTGCATATAGCCAGGTTCTGAGCTGGGATGGGGCAGTGAGATAAATAACGGTGATGGATCAAGCCCTGATCTTTGAACTGGGTAAGAGTGGTCTGCTTAATTCAGACACTCTGTTCATCACCACCCCCTTTTCTGAATCGTTTTTGGCCACTATAGGTGTGGCAGGGTATACTCAGACATGAGTCCCTTTCTCACTGCTCCATCAGGATTCAAGCAAGCCGGGCCGAAGAGGCTGAAATGCCAGAAACCGGTCCCCGGTAGCTTGTCTCCTTTCTGGTGAAGAATTGGCTTGGTAGTTTGGTCTGCCCTGTTCCCATGATGCACTAGGCCAGGGACGGACTAATTTGCATATAGCCAGGTTCTGAGCTGGGATGGGGCAGTGAGATAAATAACGGTGATGGATCAAGCCCTGATCTTTGGACTGGGTAAGAGTGGTCTGCTTAATTCAGACACTCTGTTCATCACCACCCCCTTTTCTGAATCATCCCGATAACCATGATTCACCAACCCCCCTACTTGCCTGGCCACTAACCAATCAGATATTCATGCCACATTAACGGCCCGCTACAAACATCTCTATAATCCACCTTCCACCAATCGAGGCGACCATATACAAACTTTCCTAGGGCGCGTTATATTACCAAACATAGATCCCAAGGCCTATGAGGACCTTCATACACCCCTCACAAAACTGATGATCAGGGGTGCTATACGAGGATATGCCACCTGCAAAAGTCCGGGAATAGATGGACTCCCTGTTGAGCTCTATAAGGCCTACAAGGCTCTTCTGACTCCCAAGCTGCTTGAGTCATATCAATGTGCCCTGGAGGAGGGACGTTTCCCTCCGACACTCTGGTAATCCTTGCTTATCTCCTTGCTGAAGCCAGTCAGAGACCCCCTAGAAGTGACTTAATATCACCTGCTATCCATGCTGGGGACTACCTATAAACTATTAAGTAAAGTCAATTGGTTCATACAGTCCAAAATGGCTTTGTTCAAAACCGCTTAATCACCCTCAGCATACGCAGATACCACAGAGTGCTGGAACATGCACCGTTCCACTGGCCTTACATGGCTAGCTAGGTATTTGATCTCGGGAAAGCGTTTGACATAGTGGATTGGGAGTTCATGTTTGCAACGCAGTCGAAGTTTGGCATCTCAGATCAACTTTCCCGCCTCATTCGTCCTTTCTACATGAACCCCACGACCCATGTTAAGACAGGACAGCACATCTCTGACCTAATAACAGTCACCAGGGGAACACTCCAGAGGGGGTCCATTGTCTCCGTTCCTCTTTGCCCTAGAAATGGAGCCACTAGCGCAGTGGCTGAGGCAAGATGGGAAGGCATGAGGCGTACTGACGGGTTACAAAGTGCATATAGCCTCATTATATGCAGATGATGTGCTGATCTATGCCAGTGACAACGGGGATCGCAGAGATTGGAGCTGCCCCAGGAATTTTGGGATTCTTTTGGACTGAGTGTGAACTGGAATAATTTGTGCCTTTTTCCTCTCAGTCCGAACTGCGCAACACTGTGTTTACTGGTTGCTTCCAACACATTCTGATGGGAACCACGCACATACTGATTCTTTGGAATCCACATTTATCATAGCATGCAGGACTTACTAGATGGCAAACTCACTAGGGCTATTGCCTCACTCCATACCAAATTGACATTATGGGGCACACTGCCACTTAAAGTTCAGGTCTGAATATCTTTAGTTTAGATGGTTATGGTCTCTCGCCTCCTCTACTTTTTTTACAACCTTCCAGGAAACGTTCCCCTAAGTACCTTTTAAATCCTTCATAGTATGCTGGGGAGCTTCCTCTAGAATAAAGGCTGTTGCCTTATTTCAGTACATAAACTATAGCTCCCAGTGAAGGTGGATGGATTGGAAGCTCCCAATCTTGAACACTACTGTCTGGTGGCCCAATTACAATGGCCAACTCGTTGCCTAGTGGGCTACTTTTTGGAACAGCTGGGAGCTCCCATGTTAGATTGCGTACAGTGTATGGTGCTGGAGGCATTTTTGGCCCAGGGAAGGCGACCTGACCGGCACAACAACCTGTTAAAAAAGGGCACACCAGTTATCACAGAAGCCTGAGACTGATACCGGCTCCCACACCGTACGCACCGGAGATATCCGTTAATTTTATCTGTCCCTCCAAGGTACTGGTTTGGAGGGAGAGCCTAAATGGCCTGGGAGACGGTTGACTATGCGCTGACTGTTTCAGAACACTGCACTCATTACCTTTACGCAACTCCAGTCCGACCATGATTTGCCTATCAGCCACTTCCTGTTACACAAGATGCTATTAGCTGAGCTGCTTCACATTCACATATAGGTACAGGTTGTAGCTTAATTACATGACTCACTTGGGCTCTTGCCTCCACCCAGCAGGACTCCCTGCAATCCCACCGCCAAAATGGGAGGGCGACATTGGACAAGCCCTGATGCTTAAGGAGTGGGATAGAGCCTTTGCGTTTCTGCATCACCTCTCCTGTAATGCTAAATTTCAGTATATTCAGCATAACATTGTATACAGGGCGTACCTCACTCTGTCTTGTTTGCACAGGATGTATGGTACAGCTTCAAATTACCTCCAATGTGGCATCCATGATGCAAATATGGCTTGTATGTTCTGGGGATGCCTGGTGATAGTGGTAGTGTGGCTGGAAGTCACAGACGCAGTGACAGATATTTCGGGGTGGGTAAAGCTTTGCACCATGGAGTATAACATGCTGGGCCTCTTCAAGCACAAAAAGTCAGGCAGTGCCATCAACCCATTTCTAGACTTAGCTCTGCTACTAGTGCATAGATCTATTGCAATCCATTAGAAGGTCTACAACGTCCCGTGTTGCAGTATTGGTGAGAAGCAAGTCTGAAGTGGGGCAGGGCTGAATCTGTGGTCCTTCGGTGGAAGGAAGTCTGCGATCTTCGTAGAACTTCAATAGCTCTGGAATGGGACAATTTACTGCAAGAGTTACAGGTACTCACAGAAGAGTCTCAGTCTGACTAATAACTTAAAACATGCCCACTGACTTACTGTCTTCATATGGTATCCTCTATATATTCATAGACTTTAATTTGTACTACTGATATGCCATGACTTAATGTGTACCTGTTATTTATTCTTGTCCAACTGTATGTATCAGGGTGGGTAGTATGCCCTAGTGGCAGGCACGCACGCTTTTTATCTTAGTCTCAGCATTCTAGCTGTGCTCGTTATGACCTGGCAGTTCATTTTGTTCTCCCTTTATCTAATTTGCAATGTTTGAACCAATATGTACTGCGATGCACTTTCGATTTTCATTTAATGGGCAGGCCCTTACTGGGACCAGACTGAATTTCTCATTGTCATTATGTAATGGCTGTAAATGTTGCTTCTCTGTATGGCTTTAAGAAACTAAATTAAAATTGGTTACAAAAAAAATCTTGAACAGCTAGAAAATCTCTTGGACTGATGCGTGAAGCCTGGCTCTGAGATCATTAAGAACTTCCCAAAGTGACTGTCAATGTCCTCTCACTTTGAGAGCAATTCAACCTCCTAAATATTTGCATAAATGCCCATCCCAAGGAGTTGTAGATCTAAAAATTGGGATTTTCATCCTTCTATGAAAGACTATTTCCTGCTAACGTTTCCTTGAATATTTCCTGCTTTCAGTCTGCCTGAAATGTTACTTTAGCAAACACAACAGATGATGGAGGGAGCACTGAAACTTATCAGACACTCATCCCCAATCACAGATCTGGGTTGAATCAATCCTTGTTCTTTAGCTCACTTCGCCACCCTAGTTCAGACCCAGCCATATGCAAATCAGTATTGACCCTGTGCATCATGGGAACAGTCCAGACCGTATTGCCAAGCCAGGTCTTCCCTGGACCGGAAACAAGCATCCTGAGACTGGTTTCGGGGTAACACCCCTCATCAGCCAGCCTAGTTTGAATCCAATGGCAAAGTGAGCAAGGACCCCATGTCTGGGCATACCCTCCCAACTTAGGGCAAACACAAAGAGATGATGAACAGAGTACTTAAACTTTTCACACACTCACCCCCAGTCACAGATATGGGTGGAATCCATCATAGTTCTGTAGCTCACTTCGCCACCTCAGTTCAGACCCAGCCATATGCAAATCAGTCTTTGCCCTGTGCCTCGTGGGAACAGTCCAGCCCAAATTGCCAAGCCCGATCTTCCGTGGACCGGAAACAAGCACCCTGAGTCCGGTTTCGGGGTACCACCCCTCATCAGCCAGGCTAGCTTGAATCCAGTGGCAAAGTGAGCAAGGGACCCACGTCTGGGTATACCCTGCCAACTCAGGGAAAACAAAGGAAACACAAAGAGATGACGGACGGAGCGCTGAAACTTTTCAGACACTCACCCCAGTCTCAAATCTGGGTTGAATCCATCAACAGTCCAGCCTGAATTGCCAAGCCAGGTCCTCGCTGGACTGGAAACAAGCATTTTGAGACCCTTTTCTGGGTAACACTCCTCATCAGCCAGGCTAGCATGAATCCAGTGGCAAAGTGAGCAAGAGACCCAGATCTGGGCATACCCTGCCAACTTAGGTTGAACAAATCAAACACAAAGAGATGATGGTGGGAGTGCTAAAACTTATCAGACACTCATCCCCAGTCACAGATCTGGGTTGAATTCATCATTGTTCTTTAGCTCACTTCGCCACCCCAGTTCAGACCCAGCCACATGCAAATCAGTCTTGACCCTGTGCCTCATGGGAACAGTCCAGCCCGTATTGCCAAGCCAGGTCTTCCCTGGACCAGAAACAAGCATCCTGAGACTGGTTTTGGGGTAACACCCCTCATCAGCCAGGCTAGCTTGAATCCGGTGGCAAAGTGAGCAAGGGACCCACGTCTGGATGAGCTGCCAGACACCAGCCAGAGGACTACCGGACCCAGGAGGCATCGCAGCAGGAGCGGCGCATCACTTTCGCGCCAGCCGGCGCTTAAAAGCCACCACTGCCTTCCGCACCGCAGAACAAGCTGCCAGACACCAGCCAGAGGACTACCGGGTCCAGGGGGCATCGTGGCAGGAGCTGCGCATTACTTTTGCACCAGC
This sequence comes from Lissotriton helveticus, assembly GCF_964261635.1. Classification (NCBI taxonomy): domain Eukaryota; kingdom Metazoa; phylum Chordata; class Amphibia; order Caudata; family Salamandridae; genus Lissotriton; species Lissotriton helveticus. The sequence continues at coordinate 271,439,178 of NC_136068.1, forward strand.
CGGCGCTGAAAGGCTGCCTCTGCCTCCCGCAAAGTGGGCGGGCCTATCTGCACCCATCAGAGGCCGGAGGAGGCTGGGCTGGGCCACCCCCATGAGAGGTGGCTCACAACAAGCTGTGTTGCCGTGTTGAGGTGAGTGACAAAATTCATAGTGACATGGGGAAGCGCATCACCATACCAACCCCCTGCTCTTCCATCACTATAGACAGTATGTTAAGGAGAGCTGTCAATAGTGTCACTACGGAAATTGAGTTAACGGAAAGGCGATTTTCCTTGGTACTTGTAGCACCACAAACCTCTCCCACTGCAGGGTAAGACCACAGCGATTATATTGGACCCCTCCTATCACCAAATATAATACTCACTACCAGAAGACACTCACCAACCCAGAGAAGTGGCTGTGACGTGGAAAGTAATTGGGGTAACCATGGTAATGAAATTCCTGTGGACGACCGAGCTATGGGTCATGCAAAGGACATTGTCCCAAACAAAGATGTCTCCCCCAACCCGATATCTACCGGGGCAAAAAGAAAAAAGCTATAGCTAAACCAACTAGCTCTAAGAGAAAACAACTCTCACGCTCAATGCAACAACAATGCACAGCCTTGAGCTCATGGATCCAAAACACAGTGGCCCCTGCAACTTTAGCAAATGTGAAACCTTCTGATGCCACAATGTCTACCACTGTCGATCTAACCCGATCAGAAACATTAATTAATTCCATTCGTAGGCAAACTGAGAATACTGTGGCCCCTACAACTCGTATCCGACCTGGTGACTTTTCAAATGATACCATAGTGGACGTGGTATATGAGCGTGTGAGAGACCTGCTGGATAAGAACTTTAATGCACTCTGGAAACACCTAGATCACTTAGAGAAATTGATAAACAAATCAAATGTACATACCAGTATATCTAAATCCACAACCAAATCGGGGGGATTCAGAACCCTAAGCCTTTTGGTGGGGAAAACTCAAATGTTCAATGGCAATCCTTGAATTTTACATCCGTTCCCTTTAGAGACCCCTATGTAATATGCAGTAAAACCAATGATAGCTCACTCTCTCAACCTATACCTATGCCCAATGGAAATATCCCATTATGCACAGGGTATACTGACCGCACTAGCAGCCCACCCTCTAATACCTACATAGCCAATGGTGCCACTACCACTAACCCCTTAAACTTCGCCCGCCTGAAACATGAAAACTAGAATGCTATCTCCACCTCAGGTAACAATGATACCGGGTTATCTGTAGAGCCTGGGGGCGATGTTCTTAACTTATCACCCGCAGCATGTCCCTACGTCCTAGTTTTGGCAGGCGCCCCCCTAAGAAAAACACAAAACGAGACCTGGGGCCAGCTGCGGAATAAAAGCGTAGACTGGTTGGTTAAACATAAAGGTTTTAGGGCGGCACATATAGGTGAGATCATAATGCTAAGTAGGGTTGGTTGGGTAGGATCGTCACAAAAGAACATTAACGGAGACTGTGTCGGCATTAATTTTAGATGCCCGTCACTGGTAAAATCAATACTGATGACACAGGAATCCAATAATAACTTTCAAACCCTTGTATGGTCATTGTCCCTGGGTTTTTTCTACAAGCCAACCCCGGGTTCAAATACCTCTATCATTTCTCCACACACCATGCATAACAGATTCTCTGCCTTGTCGGGGTTAGATAGCATGGACTGACTACCCCCTATCTCGATACCATCTGCACCTGCCATTTCTGATTCCTTGGAGACCATTACCCCAAAATCATACGATCAGAATGATCCAAACTTGCAGGTGCTTATTTGGAATGTTGCAGGTTTGGCCACCAAGCTAAGCTCCACAGACTAGGTCACTATAGTCCAAAAGTACAATATATTAATGTTCCAAGAAACATGTAGCACGAGTGATTCATTCTTTGCTTGTTTTAATAATACCGTACCAGTCCCCAAAGTAGGCTGCCCATCTGGTGGTCTTTCAATTTGGATTAAAATGTCATCAGGTGGTAGCGTAAAGTCCCTCCCTACAAATACTGATAATTTTAAAGCTTTGATTTATACACTGGGAGCCTCAATCTGCTTAATTTATTTTTGTAACAATGATTTTGTAAGTCATCCTAACATGAATTTTATAAATGTGTTTGATTTTATTGCTAATTTGCAAAATCAGAACCTGTGCAATAATTTGGCTGGAATTTGTCTTGGTGGTGACTTCAACGCTAGACTCCCAAGAGAAAATAGAATAGCTACCACACTTATGGCTCATGAGTCTGTATGTATAAGAGGGATGGAATTGTTAGATCATTTGTCTACCTGTAACTTACTCAATGTGATGGAAATAGCACATGTGTGCCAAGATAAAAATCGTTTAATACCTACCTATAGGGGTCATCATTGTGCCTCAATTATTGACTATGTCTTTATATCTGCCTCTCTTATTAAAACAGAGGTTTTATGTACCTCGCAGGGCGATCATAATCCAATTTTAATGACAATCAGACTTTCCCCCAGACCAAGTCTTGGCAAAGAGCCTGGGGCCTGTAACGTAGCAGTTTTGACTGACAAATTAAGAGTAATTTGGAAAGGCATTGATAATAACATCTTATTTTCTAACATGATAAAATTACACCCAGTACTCATTGAAACCTGTCTGTCATCTAGCAACCCCAATCTAGAGGTTATCAGGTCATTTAGTGATCTGTGTGTGGCATTAAACAATTAATCTCTAGGCTTGTGTTAAACATTACCCGAGATCTAAGATGGTTCAACAGCCTTTGCTCGCGAGCAAATAGAGAACTTCGTGTAGCATTAACAGTAAGACCCAGGGACGCAACTCTTATTAAATCTCTTCGGGACAAATACAAAAAAGCAGTTAGGCACTGTAAAGATGAGCTCCTGAATGAACATTGGGTCAACCTTGCTTGCGCCGCCACACTCAATGATGGAAATGGATTCTGGGCAGCAGTTAAGGATATGAGATCTATGTGCCAAACTCTCACCCCAATAAGCTGCAACATAGCTAGCGAAGCCTGGGAAGCCCATTTTTCTCAAATTTAGCCTCTGAATGAGGCACCGTTAAACAACCCGCCTGTTACTCGGATCTCAATATCAGTGTCAGAAGTAGATGACGCCATTATTCAATGTTTAGGGAACAAGGACCCAGGGCCCGATGGGCTTTCCATTGACCTTATTAAATATAAATCGGATTTCTGGGCGCCTCTTTTACTTAAGTTATTAATAATTTAACAAGCACCTTTATTCCATGCACTTGGTCTACCAGCATAATTGTGCTAATTTTTAAAAAAGGGCACAAAGATCGATCCAACCCTAGCTGTTACAGACCGATCTCTCTGATTGATAATACCTTGAAGATCCTTGGGAGGATTTTGTTTAATAAAATAAGGTCTTGGGCTGAAAAGGAATCCATTTTAAATAGTTGTCAACTGGGTTTTACAAGCAAATTAGGAACAATGCCTTAACTTAAATTTAGTTATTGGCAAGTACACGATACCCTGGAAGTCGCCTATCTACCTGGCCTTTATGAACCTCACCTCAGCCTTTGACTTTGAAAATAGATTGCGCCTGTGGTCAGCCCTTTTAAACTATGGGTTGGATGAGATCTTTTATGGGTTGGATGAGATATTTTTTCATTTTTTAGCATACTTGCATAGAGACTTGAAAGCACAGATGAGGAGTGGCAACGACGGGGTGGTATCAAGGGACATCATTATCGGCAGCGGGTCAGACAAGGGTGCGTACTGGCCCCTCTTCTATTTATTCTATATACAAATGAATTACATAACGTACTGTCAGCACTTACCAAGGATGTACCTATCATTAATGGTAATGCATTCCCCGCCTTACTATACGCGGACAATGCAGTCCTAATGGGCCGGACCCCGAATGCATTACGCACTTTAGTAAGGGGTTTTGTTGCTTTTATGGCAGATCTAGACCTTTGCACTCATTTAAAAAAATCTTTTATAATGACTTGTGGACCCAAAATCATCGTATTATTCAATAACCTCAGGTTCTGAACACTTTAGCATGCACACGCACTTTCCCATATTTGGGATTAAGTATTTTCTGATACTGGATCCTGGGCGGCCCATGCTGCCCATAGCAGAGGTAAATTTATGAAAGCGACAAACTCTATCTTGAATCTCAATCAACTCAAACATGCAGAGGTAGTTTTATCTATATCTAAAATCCATAAAACACAGTGTACCCCACCGCCACCTATGGTGCAGAAGTTTGGGTTTTTGCAAATTGTAGTGGAATCCAGAGAGAGGAAAACAATTTCTCACCAAACTTTGTGTGTTATAAGGAATTAACCCTGTTTTATATAGAAGAATCTATAGGGTCTTGTCCAGCTATATTTTGGCTAAAAGTGTGGCAAAATCCGGCAGCTACCTTGACAAGGAAAATTATAGTTGACTGCCTCAATTGTGACAAGGGAGGGAGCATACCCTGGATTTCCACTGTTAGAAAAAGCTTAAGCAGCGTGAATCTGGAGCATGTCTTTTTGAATCCTTTGGGCCAAGAGGGAATAAGTAAAAAGGACCTTATGGACGCACTATAGGATTCATACTATAATGCAAGACATGACACAGAGCTTCCAAATTCATCGGTCGCCAGGTGGGAGAGAAGTCTGCTCTTTTGCCTCAGGGACGGCACTCTAAAATACTCACTTTGCTTTCCCTTGGGATTTAACAGTAATCTTGAGCAAACGCCTTGTCCCTGTGGCACTCATAGAAATCAAACAATGGTAAATTTTTTATTCTTTTGTAATTTTTATCAAAAATATACAAAACAATACTTGATACCCTATTTTAAGGCAATTGATAATATTATTTATAGATTCGTTTATCGGGAAATTCTCAGACTAGAGAAGGACGATTTGATTTTCTGTGTCAGCTCCTTCCTGAGCACTTTGTAAATGCATCTTAGCGTTTGGGATTACACACCACTGTCTTTTTGTATGAACCTGATTACATTTTTAGTAGGGAACACCAAATGAAAGCTCTATTTGTAGATTAGATTACCCTAAAATATCAAATTTATTTGCTCTTTAAATTATTCTGCTAAAATTGTTTAAAATCAACTGCACTTTATTACGATCTGCTGTTACCTTCTTTTAAGGGGTCTACCCCAGAAGATTAAATTTAACTGCACTTTATATTATGCTGCTAAATTGTACATAACCGATCACATTTTATTGCAATCTGCTGCTATTTGTCTTTTGAACCCCTGAAAGTGCTCAACACTGTCACGTTGCCATTCGCCCGTTTTTAATCTTTTTTCTTTTCTCTGATATTGTTGTTTTGTACAGAAAATGTCCTTTTTAACATATCTTCATAATTGAAGTCCTTGCAACACAATAATCTACTTTTTATCTATGTATATTGTCTTTTTTTAACAAAAATTGTGTGTTGCTGGTATTTTTGACCTGTGCTTTTATGGATATTGTTCAGTCTTCCCTGGACCGGAAACAAGCATCCTGAGACCGGTTTGGGGGTAACACCCCTCATCAGCCAGGCTAGCTTGAATCCGGTGACAAAGTGAGCAAGGGACCCACGTCTGGGTATACCCTGCCAACTTAGAGCGAACAAAGGAAACACAAAGAGATGACGGACGGAACGCTGAAACTTTTCAGACACTCACCCCCAGTCACCGAAACCCAGGAATCTTGTTTCCGGTTCAGGGAAGTAGTGGATTGGCAATTCAGGATGGACTGTTCCCATGAGGCACAGGGTCAAGACTGATTTGCATATAGCTGGGACTAAACCGAGGTGGAAAAGTGAGCTAAAGAACGATGATGGATTCAACCCAGATCTGTTACTGGGGGTGAGTGTCTGAAAACTTTTAGTGCTCGGTCCATCATCTCCTTGTGTTAGCTTTGAAATGTTACTTTTTCATACTTTATGCACAGACCCATGTGCCAATGCCGGAACTGCCATAATACAGATAGTGCCCTTGACCGTAAGCTAAAGCTACATGTTGCACATATACGAATGCATATTTATTATAATATTCTTTGTCTGAACTTTAAGTCAAGATTAATTCCTGTCTGCATTTAGGGGCATATGTAGGTAGCCATTTGCGATGTATGTGCCACCTAGCAAAAAAGGAATTGTAAAAATTGCGATTCCTTATTTTGCTTATAGCATTTAAGGAATCACATTTTTACGATTCCTTAAATGCTATGTAGGGGTGCTTTAAAAATTGCGATTTTTGCATAAGGAATCGCAAAATACCACATACTTCAAGTAGATGGTATTTTGCGATTTCCTTCAAAAATGCCTTTTTTTTAATTCAAAGTGCCAGGCACATTCCAGGGGTGCAACAGGTGTCCTTTGGACACCATGGCACCCTTGGAATTGCGATTTTCAAATTGCGAATTTCACACAGAAAATCGCAATTTTAGAATGTATCCCAATTCATTCCTATGTGCCTTTTGGCCCATAGGAATGAATGGGACACTCATTCCTTAATTGCGATTCGCAATTTGCTAATCGCAAATAAGGAATGTTAAAGATTCGCAAAAAAATTGCGAATTTTTACCTACATTCCATTTTGCTATTCTCAAATAGTGATTCCTTAAAAATCGCTATTTGGGAATCGCAAAATGGAAATTACCTACATATGCCCCATAGTCACCTAAGGTGAATGGCCACTGTTTTAACAGCGTTGACTGTTGGAAATGTTTTAGAAATTGTGGATCAGACATGCACGTCCAACAAGTAATAGCCTTCCATGAAATCTTTTTTTGTGGATTCTTCTGTGGTCAACTGAAAGATTCTAATGTACCGTTCCTAAAAATGTGTATCTTTAAGGAATTATTATAAATAACGTTTTGTTGCTACACAAAAACTTAGTGCGAAATAGCAGCACGTGCACTGTAACCATTTCAAATGAGCTTTGTTTTACGCACTTCAATAGCTTATTGCAATGTCGCTTACTTTTATTGCACGGAGCCACTATATTTCATGTCCAAGAAAAATTATATACTTAAAATTAGTAGAACAAATTCTCCATTTCTACAAATTTCTAATATAGCCCACGAGCACAGCCATCCAATTCACTATAAAGATGTCTGCATTTCATTCATTTTGCTGACGTGCATATTTGAAAGATAATTGGAAAAGGTTTGAGACAATATAAATGGTAAATATGAACATGATGTGATAAAGCACACATTACAATCACAAGACTGCTTTTTGAAGTGTTTTTTCAAACCCTACCCATTGTCTACAGCTTCTACCAGCTTTGTCCTTTTTATAAGTGATTGTACTATGAAAACTATCTTGTTCTGATGAAGGCCTTAGAGCTTCTCTAAATACCAAAACATACGAAGGCTTATAGACCACTGAATTAATATCCTTTGGTACCAAGGAATTCAATATTTACATTTTATTATTGGTTCACAATATAGTAGCTTTAGTGTTGATCTAAAGAATCTCACATTGATTTGACACATTACATTAGCACATTAGTATGTGACCCATATTCCATTTTAATTCAAATTGTGTTAATGTTCGCGAAATAATACACATCTTTGTAAATTTTATATAAAATGTGTAAGCATTGTATAAGTTATTGTCATCTATTTTTATTTACTTATGTCTGTCATGATTTCTTGCCTTTGCCTATTTGTGTCCTTTGAATCAGGCGAACCTATGAATGCTAAATATGCAATTGCGATTTTGTAGATTATTGCCTAATTTTAAGCAGATGCTGTTTTTCTGTCATCTAATGGAAAATTAAGTGACCAACCTTCCAGGAAACGGCCACAAAAGTGTACATGTGTTTATAATAACATAAAAATATAAGTTGGCAATTCAAATCAAAATCAATTTGGACTTTGTCCACTGCATGGAAAGGGAAATATCAAGATTGACAGGCTGCTTCCAGCACTCCCGCTTTTGTGAATATAGCAGGGCAAAGTGTTTAATATTAAGACTAAGTAGCTTTTCTTGAGAGGCAGAGGCACACGCTGCTTTGTGCCATTCAATCAAATCTCCTCTGCAACCAGACTGAGTAGAGCACAAAGCGAAATTAATACAGTCCAGATAAGAGGAAGACAAGGCAACAGATAAAAAATACAAATGCAGTTCATGTAATATTTAGACGATGGACTCTAGCAATACAATCGGAAATGACTGATCCCTTTCTTGAAAAGTTATGAGCCTGCCATTATTCATCACTGTAACCTGGCAATATTAGAGCCTGTTATGGGCCGGTGTGTACATCGGTTGCATTATGTGCTAACAAACTGGTGAGAGTTTTTAAAGTCCATCTTGACTCGAGATTCAGGCGGAGATGGGTCTATTTTTCTTTTTCGGAGTTTTATATAGCGTTAACTTGACCCGAAGGTATTAGGTATCAGAGCACTTTACATGAGCATCAGTTTCATTATAGAGGGACACATATTCATTTTTTGATATGCACAGGGAGATTAATTGATTTGCACAGGATGTTGAGCGTCGTTGCCGGGACTCCAACCCTGTTCCCCAGATGTGAGGTCGACAACCCTAGCCCTTAGGCTGCATTCTCTCCCCTGATGTTGGTGTATAATAGTAATGTTTGATACTTTCTTCACACAATTGCCTAGCCTCATTTTCAATACTTTTTATGTAAAATAACCGAATACCCGACAGTGTAGGTAACAATGAAGCTTGTTAATGCTCTCCTCTAATTGGGTGTTGGTAAATACTGTGTTACCTGAGAGAGCGAATTGCCTCTATAAGCTGTTCAGCACGTGTAAAGGGATGCAGGAATTTGATGATGAGAGATGACATCACTGATTATTGTACATCTTAAAGAAAACAGGAGATCAATAAATCGTATTGTTGTAACCTGTAGTGGTTTCTATGCATCTTCTCCATAGTTCCCAGTTCCCAGTGTGAAATGATAGGATGTTGATGAGTGCCTGGTTGGGATGAAAGTCAGTTGCAGGGGTTGGTCTGAGCAGCAAGTATGCTGCTCCTGGTGGGGTATTTACCATCTTACTTATAGGGGCAGATTTATGTTAACTGGCGCATCCCCAGGGATGCGCCAGTTAATGTGCGCCACAGTGCGCCACAGCTCCGCCACCCATGGTGCGCCGCATTTACAATGCGGCGCACCATGGTGCAAGGCAGGGTAGATGCGTGACGCATCTTCCGGCGTACGGGCGGCGCATTGCTGGAGTCATGTCGCAAGTGCGACATGACTCCTGCAATGCACAGGGGCCACCCCTACATTGCATGGTGTATCACCCTTACGCCTGCTTCAAGCAGGCATAAGGAATTGACGTAGAAAGTGACTGAGTGAAATCTTATAGATTTCACTTGGCCACTTTTAGGAGGCATTCCTGCGCAGGAACGCCCCCCCCTGCGCAGGAACGCCTCCTTATGGCGCAGGGCTTTACAACGTGACGCATCTCCTAGATGCGTCACATTGTAAATAGGGCGCATTGTTTGCGCCGCCGCTACGTCAAATAAAGTGACGCAATTGCGGCGCTAAGAGGCGCAAGGGCCTCATAAATCTGCCCCATAATCTTTAAGTAAGACTTATCTTATTCAATGCACCAGTATATATTATAACCTATGTGACTGGTTACCTTACTACCTGCTTACAAGAGTATATCTTCGGTATAACAATGGCAACGATTCAGAAATTGAAACACGTGTAAGGAACGATGTGAAAGGAGATGGTTACTGAAGAAACTAAGACGAAATAAAAATGAAACCTGCAGTTAAGAGAAACGCCCTGGAAGCGTCACCGGTGTCTTTTAAATCTGACAGCCTATGGTCAACCGAACGGCTGGGCGTTTGGTCTGTTTAATTTCAGTGAACTAGAACGTTGAATTTAAGTGAACTGGCAGCGTTTAATTGGAGTATATTTGGAGTGACTCAGCAGCATTTAATTGGAATGCACCAGCAATACGAGAAGAGAGACTGTTGGATGAAATTGACCCTCCTAGAGATTTGACCGTCTGATGAAGTGCGGCAGACGCCTGTCATCTAAAGCAGTAGCATGTCTATGAATGGTGGGGAGCACGTTTTCCTATACTTTGGTGGTGTACATGTCCCCTTACCATTGAAGTGTGGGGATTCAATGCAGCATTTGAATTGCCCGCAAGGCGGCTGTCGAGCAACTCTTGACACCGAGGAGCGAAGGTTGTGAGAGGCGTTCACAAGCAGGGCCGGACTGGCCATAGCGGGCACCGGGCAAGCCCCTGGTGCGCCGTAGGAGTGGGGGCTGGTTTTGGGCCCCTGGGGGGTAGTTTTTGTTACAGGGTCGTTTTTGCATAGCTGCAAAATCGGCCCTGTACCAAAATCGGCCGAAAACCGGCCCCGGCAAAGAGCTCGGTGGCACCTCCAATGCCCCCCCCCGAGTGGGGAAGGGAGGCCGGCCGAGCACTTTGCCAGGGCCGGTTGTGGTTCCCAGTCCGGCCCTGTTCACAGGTGCTGCAAGGCTGATGTGCATTGTTGTGGACACTCCTAGACCGTGTAATCAATGCAATAAAGTGACTTCATGACACAGTAGCTCAAAGGCTGGATCGAGCACTACTGTATCGAAGAGAAAACAAGTAGTGTATGCATCTCTGCAGTTCCAAGTGATGATTAAGGTGTTTGGAATGCTAGAAGCAAATTATGGGATTTTAGTGCAGCTGTGTATTTGAGCATCTTCCAGCTTTCAGGAAAAGTAAACAGAGTGACTATAAAGCTTTCGAGGCATACTTGACTCAAGAAGGTCCAGACTTGGCAGCGCCCTTAAAAACAAGCATTGGCATAGCCAATAGGTCTCGTCTTTGGGACCTTATAAGTGTTTAGCCGTGCAAAACTTGATGTTGTTTCACTAAGGATATTGTGCTGGATAACTAAACACTTATAAGGTCCCAAAGGCGAGACCTATTGGCTATGCCAATGCTTGTTTATATTTGGCACAGCAATCACGGCTGAAGTGACAAGTGCTGTCATGGATCATCTTTGCATTTAATGTGCAGCGGCCATGTTTATGACTGGTGAGCACTGGCGAGTCAGGGATCACAATTTAATGGGTCACTTTTAATCAGGAATCTGGTAATTGCGAAGTGCGATAAACATAGCCCCACTTGTTATTGTAATCTCTGCGCAAAGGCACAATTTTAATGCAGCATTATAATCAGGTGTCGAGTCATGCTCAGTTCGCTGCAGCAGCAGGCACATTAACGTAGTGAGCTACAGGCTACAGCGGTGGGCTGGGTGATGTCTGTAGGGTTCCAGCACCAGGTGATAGAGAGAAGAGTTCCAAGGCACCACGGCGTTCTTGTGCAGCCATCTTGTGACGATCTGTGCCATCTCGCCCTGCACTTTTGCATGTTCAAGCTGGAGCCCCCCTTGTACATCCTGCTTATTCTGTGCCACCATCTCCCCTATCCTAAAGGCTCCATAAAAAGCCAGTGAAAAAGCTGCTCTGAATAGCAAAGCTTCTATTGTAGAACTGCAGATGACACCCAGAGCCGCCAATAGAGATGTTAGCAGCTCTATCCCAATTGGGTGTTCTGTGTCCGGTGCTGATCCCTTGAGGCATCGCCACCCTTTCAGGGCCTTCCTCACAATGAAACTATTGGTAGGATCCCCTCTGCCCTTAATTTACATGAAGAAGGAGATTGCCGCCACATGTCGCCTGGCTGCCGCCGCTGAGCGCCCTTCTTTATTCAGAGTATCTAAATACCGCAGGAGTGCCCATGTGTCATGCCTGCTTTCAGCCCAATCCTTCCCTAAAAAAGTGCAGTATGTCCAAAACGCCCCTTCATAAGCTTTACTGGTCTTGGGAGCTAGGCTAGCTGTCAAAAGGTTCTGTAGTTGGGGGGACCAATCTGCTAAAGTACTTCCAGGAAAAATGTTGGGGTTGCCACCGCAGAGGGTAGTTGTTCCCTGAAAACCTGCATCTTGAAGCGAGAGAGTGCGTCAGCAGCATTATTCAAAACTCCCGGGACATGTTTAGCCTTAAACTGCATGTTCAATTTCATACATAACAACACTATCTCCTTCAAAAGGTGGAGTATCATTTTACACTGTGCTGCCTATTGGTTGATGCATTCTACTACAGTCATGTTGTCTGACCAGAAAACCACAGATTGATTATGCAGACGTTCAGGCCAAACAGTGAGTGCCACCCAGATGTTAAAAAGTTCTGGGAAACCAATGTTGGCTGTCACACCATTCTCCACCCACCATGCTGGCCAATGTTGAGCCACCCACTCATTTCCGAGTATGGCACCAAATCTCACACTGCCCACAGCGTCAGTCCCAAAACCTAACTCCGCAGAAGTAGTGGGTGGACCGCGCCACACCACCCTGCCGTTGAAATCCCGCAGGAATGCCATCCAAATACACATGTCCTGGCGAACCTCAGACGACAGTCTTGTGTGATGGTGTTTTTCTTGGAGACCTGCCATGGCCTGTGAGATGGAGTGGGAGAATAGTCGTGCCATAGGTATGACTATCAGCGCAAAGTTCAACTGACCCACTGTCTGTTGTAGCTGATGTAAGGTTACCTTATCTTTTGCCAAACATTACTGTAATGCTGTCTTAAATTTCTTAATTTTTTCTGTAGGTAACTGGAAACACCTCTGTACTGAGTCTAACTCTATGCCCAGGAATTCGATTGTAGTCGTTGGGCCTACTGTCTTTCCAGGTGCCAGGGGAACCCCAAAAGCCTGCATGAGCACCCAAAATGCCTGCAATGCCCACTGGAGACCGCTGACCCCAGAAAAAGAAAATCATCCAGATAATGCATGACATTTCGGTGCCCCGTCACCTGTCTAAAACCCCATTCCAAAAATGAACTGCATTTTTCAAAGTAAGCGCAGGAGACGGAGCACCCCATGGGTATGCACCTATCCATGTAGAATTTGTCTTGAAATTTGAAACCCAGAAGGTGGTAATCCAGTGGGTGGACTGGCAGCAAACGGAAAGCAGACTCAATATCAGATTTGGCTAGCAGGGCCCCGGGTCCAAACCCCTTAGCATATCAACCGGCTGGTCAAAGGAAGCATATTTAACACTACAGATTTCCTCACTGATGGCGTCATTTAATGAATTACGTCTAGGGGCTGACAGATTATGAATCAACCTGAACTTCCCTTCCTCTTTCCTGGGGACCACTCCCAAGGGAGAGCAGACACAATTGTGTACAGGGTTGTAATCAAAAGGCCTAGCTATTCTGCCCAAGCATAATTCTTTTGCAGTTTTTGCTGCTGCAACCCCAGGATTGGTCCTAACAGAGAGCTGATTTTTGCAATCTGGTGTCCCTATGTAATCAAATGCAGGAATCCTAAAGCCATACAGAAAACCCTCTTACAATGTCCTAGCCGTGGAATGATCTGGCTATTTGTTTAACCGGGGAGTCATAGCCATTACTTCAATGGGTGAGTGTGTTACAAGTTGTGTCCTCATTTCACTCCTGTTTCTTCTTTCCCCTATACCCTGATTTCTTGAGGCATTTGGACTCTGGATGAGACGGATTAGCGCAGCTAGAGCATGGATGCCTGAACTTACAGGTGCCTGGGGTCCTGGTGCATGTTTGCCTATTAAAATCCCAACATGTCCCCTTTCGTCCCTCCCGCTTCCTGGAATAGGGGCAGTGTCCGCAGTTTGGGGTGGCCGAAAGGGCTGAGAAGATTGAAATGTCTGACCCCTGTTGAAGGTTTGCACTGAGTTAGCGGTTTGTCCTAGCCCAAACTGATCCAACCATGAGATCGTGTCAACCCAGTCCCAGGAAAGGGATGGGTCAGATGCCCTAGCCTTCCTGAAATTTCTATCATATTCCTTCCACCCTATGCCCCCATATTTGTCATGAGCCATAGTAATCCTACTCTGGTAACAAGCCATCTCTGCTTGTATGTTAGGGGAATGCTCAGTTGTTATTGCCATGAATACTGAGAAAGCCCTTATCCAATTGTTCAAATTCTCCTCTACCCTGAATTTTAACAATTCACTACGCCATTCACTAGGAAGCATCCAATCTTTCTGTTTCCTTGATTCCTCCCTTTCCCTTTCATCCACAAGCAGAGAGAACATATTCACGTAACTACCAGACCATACAAGTTCTTTCACTTCCAGCGTTACATTCCTGGCCAAATATATATATATCCTCCGTATTGTTTACAGCGTGAAGCGGGGGCGGGCGCGGCTCTGCACAGGATTCCCCCGCTCTTGTCGCTGCCTAGAAAACGATACTCAGCTGCCGCTCCTCCTCGCTCGCTGAGACCGTAGCTCCTGTTGCAGCGATCCTGATACCCACCACAGCACATCCTCAATTGCTGCCTGTAGGGGAAATAAAAAGAGGAGAAACAAGGGCGCCTGCCAGACTCCTCCACGACGCCGAGCCTGCAGAGTGACAAAAAAGAGAAAAAGAACTCCCGCCGCACCGTTATCCCAACACGCTTGCTCCAGACGCCTCACCTGTAACACGGGGACAGTCGGCTATAGCTTCGACGCTGTCCTGTTGTCCTCCGTTGTCACCGATCCCTGTAACAAAGGAAAAAAGAAAACAATTACAGCCTCTCTAGAGGCTGGTGTGTCAGGCTGCAGAGCGTGAAGTTAAAGAGGCAGACTCTCGCGCTCCTCAGCCTTTTAGCCCTTACCCGCTAGACCGGTTCTAACCGGCCTGACCTTCGCTCCTCATGTGACCCGGAAGTTATTCTATCACTTCCGGGTCACTCAAAGGACCGGGGACCAACCAGCTCTGTGGCGCGCTTGTCGCGTCATTACTGCGAGACAGGGTTGCCTCAGTGATTGAGGCAGGGGGGCCGGTGCACCCGTCATACTTGTGGCGTGGCCGATGCAGGCCCGCCTTTCTCTCTGTAGGGTTCCAGCACCAGGTGATAGAGAGAAGAGTTCCAAGACACCACAGCGTTCTTGTGTAGCCATCTTGTGACGAGACACTGGACACAGTGTGCTACAGTTGCTGGGGGCAAGCTCTCCACTCGTAGCAGCTCTCCACTCATAGCAGCTCTTCACTCATAGCGGCGCCTCACTCATAGCAGCTCTCCATTCAAACGTAGCCAGGATGCAAACTCTTTTTCAAAGCGAGTGATAGTCAGATGAGAAAGAGTTTACCACACACACTGAAAGCTATAGACAAATTAAATGTGTGGTGTAATCAGACAGATTATGACTTTTACAATCATAGATGGTCTCACCTGAAAGGCTCAAAATGTCTCAGAGATATGTCACCCCTCTTCTCAAATCTCCATATAAAGGTTAGAATGAAATTACCTATACAATCTATCAGGAGGAAAGCCTGATAGGAATACGATTGAAGACGTCTCCACGCCTCTGTGGTGATGTGTATTATGCAATACAGAATCCCATTGTGTCACTAAGAATGTACCACGAGTAACGTTCTCTTGTAGGCAGTTATTATCTGTGCCTCCGCCTGTCTGCATGGACGGCTCTCCTTTTACTACAATAAATCTACTTTGTGAAATCAACTACCAGTCTCCTTCGACGTCTTTTCACTGGCGACTGAGGACGTGATACCCTGCTGTGCTGTACCCGCATTGAAGTAACACCCGTCTCTTCCACCCATCTCCTCGCTACCTTTACAGACTTCACGACGTCTATGGTTTCTACCACAACTGTGAGTACCTGTGCCTGGCAGGGCTTGGCAAAAGTTGGGAATGGATTTTCTGGGACCATTTCATGTTCTCACTAACAATTCTAAATATTTCTTAGTTCTCATTGATCACCTGTCGAGATGGGTAGAAGTTGAACCTATCAGTATACCCAATTCCAAGAGTGTCATTGATTGCCTAAACAACATTTTTCAGAGAGAAGGCTATCCAGAAGAGATTTTGACTGATAATGGAGTTCAATTTATCTCACATGAAATGAATGCATATTTGAAATCTTGTGGTATCAAATATACTAGAACTCCTTTATATCATCCTCAAAGCAATGGTAAGACAGAACGATTTAATAGAGTTATTGTAGAGTGTGTCCAAGCGGCTTTCAAATCTAGAGATTGTGTATTTAAAGCAGTCAAGGATCTTGTGTGGTCTTATCGCACTTCCCCCCACTCTGCCACTAACTACACACCATTTGAGCTTATGAGAGGGAGAAAAGCTTGTTCCCAAGTATATCCCTTCTGGATGGTAAGACATTTTCACCATAGTTGTGATATGAGCAATATGTGGGATACAGCAAACAAAAAATCTACTGATGCTTGTTCTAAGTATGTTAAATCTAGCAAAGGAACTTCCCAGGACATTCAAATAGGAGACTGGGTCAGAGTTAAGAATCCTGTTTCTGTTAAAAAAGGTTTTTCAAAATTTTTGGATTCCCAACAAGTGGTAGATACTCGTAGAAATGCTGTTAAACTGTCCAATGGCAACTGGTGGTGCACCTCTCAAATTGCCAGAGACCCTTCTGATCCTTCAAGAGATCCTTCTGGTCCTTCAAGAAGTGCCGATTTCAACAATGTTTCAGAGGGGAATGTGGTTAGGAAAAGTACCAGGATGTCAGTCAGACCTAGCAAGTTAAGAGATTATGTTTAAACTCCTTTTCTTGTTCTTTATTTAATCTCTACCTGCTGTTATCTTATGCTTATCTATTTTGCCATGTTATCTTATGCTTATCTATTTTGCCATTGATTGTTTCTTTTATTGAAGGATGGGAGGTGTGGTGATGTGTATTATGCAATACAGAATCCCATTGTGTCACTAAGAATGTACCACGAGTAACGTTCTCTTGTAGGCAGTTATTATCTGTGCCTCCGCCTGTCTGCATGGACGGCTCTCCTTTTACTACAATAAATCTACTTTGTGAAATCAACTACCAGTCTCCTTCGACGTCTTTTCAGCCTCTTTATGCGAGCGCCTAGAAGACATTTACAAGGTGTGGAGCTATGTTAGGAAAAATCCAAACCAAGTAAGTGGAAGATATGGCACGTGGGCATCACCCAGGGGACCCAGCTGTGGTGACACAGGCATGCCATTGCATTGTAGCGCAGCTGTGTGTTTGCTGGACTGGTGTGCGTTGCTTTGATGTGACACTGCACTGGTGTGCAGGTGCTGTGTTTATGCACCTTGCGTCTGTGCTGCTAAGCACTGGTGCAATTCTTGTGCAGTGCTTCTATACTGCAGCCGCTGCAGCTATCCTGTCAGGTGGGGGAGCTCTCCTGCTCTGTGGTGTTCTGTGCTGTGCTGACAAGCTGAGGTGCTTTGCTCCTGTAATGCCATGTCTTGCTACTGTGGTGGAACCATGATGCTGTGGTGATCTACTGAGATTATATTCCTTTCTCCTGAGCAATAGTGCCATGCTGCTGTGCCATGGTGCCCACACTACTGTGGTGTATGCTCTTGAGCTTCGTATGATCCCGATATGAGGCTGTGCTTTGGTACCATGCAGCCCTGTTGCTGAGTTAAGGTGTCTGCCCTGCCACAGTGTTACTATGTCAAACTGTTGTGCGGTAAGGCTGTGGCACGGTGGCTCTCTGCTGGCGTGTCCGTGTAATACTGCTGTACTGTGGTGCTGCAGCTGCACTGCGCCTATCTGCTGCTGTGTTATGATGCCTACCGACTACCATGTCATGTTGCTGTGCAGTGCTGCAGTGGCGCGTTGCTTCTCTGCTGCCGTGAAATGAGCAGTGGTACATGTGGCACAATGCTTCTCTGCTGCCCTAATATGATGCCTATCCACTTCCATGCATGCTGCTGTGCGGTGGCACAGTTGCGCTGTGCTTCACTGCTGCTGTGAAATGTGCGGAGGTACATGTGGCACGGTGCCTCTCTGCTGCCCTGTTATGATGCCTATCCACTACCATGTCATGCTGCTGTGCAGTGCTGCAGCAGCACAGCACCTCTCTTCTGCCCTATAATGATGCCTGCCTATGCACTACCATGGCATGGGTTGTGCGGTGGTGCAGTTGAGTGGCGTCGTGCTTCTCTGCTGCCGTCAAATATGCGGTGGTACATGTGGCACGGTACCTCTCGGCTGCCCAGCTATGATGTCTATCTGCTACCATGGCATGCTGCTGTGCGGTGGTGACGTGGCGCGGTGCTTCTCTGCTGCTGTGAAATGTGCGGTGGTACATGTGGCACGGTACCTCTCGGCTGCCCAGCTATGATGTCTATCCGCTACCATGGCATGCTGCTGTGCGGTGGTGCCGTGGCGCGGTGCTTCTCTGCTGCTGTGTTGGCTTTAAGAGACCAGCCCTCAGATAACAAACCTGGAAGCTGGAGGCTCAGCCAGACACTCTGTGGCTCATACGGAGCGAGGCGCCGGCAGAGGTTGCGCACACAGCAGGCAGCGAGTGCAGCAGCAAGCCAGGGAAGAGCAGCACAGTGCAGCCACGCCTCCAGGGGAACGAGGCACAGGGGAAGAGCAGGTCTGGAGGGCAGATTAACGAGAGGGCACGCCTCGCGCTGAAAGAGGAGGAGGCAGCAGGGGGCCTGCGCCGGTTTCCCTTGCGGGAGTGAGCAGGAACCATATGTTAATTAAAACCAGATCGTTTTAAAGCTCGCTCCCACAAGGGAATCGCCAAACGTGCATGCATTGCCATTGAAAGCAATGCAATGCGTGCACGTTTTTGACAGCAAAGCTGAAGCGATGGCTAAAGGTCTTTTACCAATGCAACGCATGTGCGCTCGCTGCGTAGGCGAGACCTAAAAAACCTGGGATGACTTATAAGGATGTTCGGGGTAGAAGTCACTCACCGGGGTGGTGGATTTGAGTACCTGCTGGAGAATAATTTCATTGCTTATGCTGCCAAATGAATGTTTTGTATGGTGTCTTGTCATGCTATTTTTTTACTATGATTCTTTGAGGATGTACTGTTGTCTTTCTTTTTTGTGGTATGAAATGACTTTGTCTTTGAGACTGTATTTTGACTATGAGTCCCTGGTCCTTCCACGAGTTAAGTAGATGCAGTAGAGGGTGTGAGAACCCCTGGTCCTGCCATGAGTTGTTAAGTGGGTGCAGGAGAGGGTACAAGTAGTCCCTGGTCCTGCCATTAGTTGTTAAGTGGGTGCAGTAGAGGGTATGAGTAGTCCCTGGTCCTGCCTTGAGTTGTTAAGTGGATGCAGTATTTAAGTTGATGCAATAGGGGGTGTTATGTTACACCCTAAAGTTGTGTGTCCTTCCTAAGGAGGTAAGGTTGTACTGTGTGCCCTAGGTGTAATTTGGATTTACCTATCAAATCTGTATGAATTATGCCCAAATGTGTTGAATGTCCTTCCTATGGGGTTAAGGATGTAGGGGCATGTTGTGTTATGCCCCAATTTTAAGGGTCCTTCCTAAGAGGTTAAGGATGCAGGGGCAAGTGTGTTCTGCCCTAATGAGATGTGTCTTTCGTAAGGGGTTGAGGATACATTGTAGGGGCATGTGTGTTGCACCCTGATGTTGTGTAGTGTCCTCGCTAAGGGGTTAAGGAGAAAGGGTACAGGTGAGTGTGTAGTTGCACCCCAATGTTCTAGTATGTTGCAGTGGTGGGTGAGTGTGTGTGTGGCACCTCAGTGATACTATGAGTGACTTTAGGGGTGTTGCTATCCATCTTCTCTACAGATCCCAGTTTCCTGCTGCTCAGTCAGTGTGAGTGTGATGAGTGCCTGGTTGGGATGAATGTCAGTTGGAGAGAGTGGGCTGAGCAGCAAGGCTGCTGCTCCTGTTGGGGTATTTACCATATTACTTATAACCTATAACTAAGACTTATCTTATTCAATACACATATATATTTTATGATCTACGTGATTGGTTGCCTGACTACCTGCTTACAAGAGAGTATCTTTATTGAAACACATATATTTCCTATTTCTGTTGATCCACAAATAACAACAAGACTGCACAAATCTTACTTGTCCATTCTTACTCTATCTGCTCCATACTTACTTCTTGGGATTAGTATAGTTTAGCCTCAAATCTGTGCTGTTACAATCCAAGAACACAGAGATCTTGCAAGTTCTCTAGATGTTTGTGAATCTTTAGAAACAGTGAAATTAATTAAAGTTTTGAAATTCAGAAATAGACCAAAAATCCCTGTGTGAACTTGATTGCGATTTGAATATTCTGCCTAACTCTATATGTCAGCCTCACTTCCAACACCAGTTGACTCATGACCCCAAAAAAAACTTGTGGTGCCTCTAGTTCGGCCTCCTTCGAGACACCAATTTACTTAAATCTAATCTGCATCATACTTGACTCAATGGCAGCCTAGTTAACTGCTGCTGGGAGTATCTACTCTGCTGGAAATGTTCAACCTGAACACAGTAGAAGACATAAGGTGTTCTTGTGGCGGGAATCCCTTCGCCCTTGATACAAATGGTAAGAGAGAAGCATCCAACCTCGCAGACGGTAAAACAACCAACAACAGTAAACATACAACAAATCCTAACAAATCCAGATTTATTTTAGTTAAAAACAATTGGCATGCAAGCTTTAATGTTCGGCTCTACAAAGGTTTTCTGAGCAGTTGGCCTAGACCTCCTGCCTAACACTGTGGCATGGAGAAGGAAAAATGTGGCTTATACTACAACATGTGACTGTTGATGCCTGGTTAGGGAAGTCAGCCAGGTTGTCTTGCTAAAGGAAAATGTTAATTTCAGCTCCCAATAGTTGATGGAATGCAAATCCTCCTCTGCATCAATACCAATAGAAGTTGAAAATGAGGCTTTTCCTTGAGGAACTTCAAATACCCCAGATCAGCTGAATGAGCACGACTGCCTAGATTAACTACCAGGGAGCCACCATAAAAGACACAGGATGCAGCTTAGCAAAGAGATCAAAGGTAGGCTGCTGGCAGAATGTCTGGCATTGCACTTAAGGGCATTGTAGTATTTAAACCACTAATGGATGAGTGCATGCTCAACTTTTTGTCAAAATATTTACTTAATCTCAAATTACTTTTTGACAGCTTCAGATAATTATGTCAGGACAAGATTCTGGAAAATGACAAGATCCCTCAACAAGATGTATCATCTAGCAGAAGAGGAAAAGATGCAGTATGTATTATCATGTTGGAAATGTCCTTATACCTTAATTTCGCAGCTAAAATATCAAGACAAAAATTGAAAGGTAAGTGCATTTAGGGAAGTATGGATTTACAGTTCTTAACTCCACATCTACAGATCTTGAATATACAAATATTATTATAATTGAGTTAATATCCATATCAGTTGAACCCTATTTAACCCTCAATTACTGGTAGGACATCTTTAGACAATTATACATCATAAACGTTTAGAATTCTTATTACATTATGATTTGTAGCTTCTTCCATCACAAATCAGTATGTGTATCAATGTATGTATTCTCAAGAAACAATAGGTGAGGGGGTGACATTTTAAGTATTTCACTTTAAAAACAAATAAACTCATAGGAAGATTACAGTACAGGTAAATAAAATTTGCCTAAATAGTTGCATTGAGAAATTAACCATAGTCATGTTTTACTTCCTGAATACTTGCTAAATGCTAAATTTCAGAAGGAAAAGTACATTAGGCACTATTTAGACAGTACTGATACAAAGCTAGGAACCGTTTGCAGTGACGGCTTGCAGAGGCAGAGGGATTGCTGTGGGAGGGTGGGGTGGGGCAGCGGAGGGGCAGGGTGGGGGGTAGTGGGCTCGGACATACGACGGAACGGAGTAAAGGAAGTACATAAATAACTAAAACTATTAATCTTGCGCCTGCTGCATTACGAACTCGGCAATGCAGCGAGTGCAATGTAAATAGTTGTATTTATTTATTTACTTCCTTTACTCCGTTCCATCGTATGTCCGAGTCCACTACCCCCACCCTGCCCCCCCTTCCCCATCGCCCCGAAGCACTCCCTCTGCGAGCCGCCACTGACCATTTGCTCATCAACGCCAGGCCCAACTATCTTCCTCTTAAATGTATTTGTACAACGGACAAAATAATGCGTATTCATTTATGTCTCCATTGTCGTGACATCTGTTGCATGCCTCAGGTGCTTCGGTACATGGGTGCTACAAAATCAAGGAGGGGGGAGCTAGAAGGAGCTGTGATCCATTCAGCTTCCTTTAAGTCATTCAAAATCAATGAGAATGGATCACTTGTACCTGTAACCAGGGTTCAATGTGTTCTATACGTCAGTACTCTACGGAGTACTTAAAAAAGCCTCATTCACGTAGGCAGGTCGTGTGGCGGTTTATCTAGATTCTCCGCCTTTGGTATTTACGTGACAGCATCATCATTGGGTCTCTTTCTGTATGCTTCCTCCACCTGGAGGGAACCACTGGTTTATACAGTAGTGATCAGAAATTGGTGGTAAGTGAAAGGTGCTCAAGCGAGGTGAAATGTTAAAAAAGCCTTCCACATACTGCCATAAATAATTTATTCTGTTTGGTGTATGGGAGGAAAATAAAAACGGGGGTGTGGTTTGTGCAGTGAGGCATTGATTATGAATCCACCACACTATCTAACTGTGTCCAATACATTGGTCGACATGTTTCAGCCCATGTCTGTGTCCCTGAGGGGGGGTCTGCAGGCTTTTCGCAAGACCTAAAATGTGAGAAAAGGATGCTTCCCAATTCTGTATGGTTTGCATCAGAGTAAATACTGCGAAGTTAAGGTAAATGGTACCTTGTGAAGTCCCAGGTCGGGCTTCTACAGGACTGCTGGCCGCTTAATCCCTTGTGTGCAGGGTGCACGACTTGTGCTGACGCTGCTCTCAGGGTCCCGGGTAGCCTCATGTGTGCTGTCACATTTTGCTGTCACGTTAGCACTGTTGGCGAATTTTCAGCATTAGTGTTAGGGCCTCACATTTACGTGAAAAGTGGTCAATTATCCATCATATCATGGAAGCCTTGAAAGGCTGAGCCAATGCCATGCATAATATCCTTTTCTCATCATTCTTACCCTATAGTCAGTCCTCAAAGGAATTGCGAATACGACCTTCTGAATTTCTGGTAGATTATGTATCCCATTTTGAAGATGTAACCAAGTTGAAAAGTCTTAGGGCCTGGTTTGGCAGATGGTTACTCTGTCATAATCGTGACAAACATCTTGCCCGCCCTATTGAAAATGTCATGAGATATAATGCAATTGCAATAAGGCTGACGAGCTAGCTGTCATGTTTGTGATGGAGTGCTAATAGCTGTGAACGTTATTATCTGCTCCCACAAATACGGGCAGTACCGACAGGAGAGAGCCTCTAAAGGAGTAGCAGAACTGATGTTATCCAAAGTTGAAGGTTTTAGGAATATTAGCCCCTGGCAGTTTCCTTTTTGTCCTCAAGTATGCCACGGTGGCTCACAGACCAAAACTTCAACCAATGCCCTGCTCTGCTCAACACTTTACTGCAGAATTATAAGTGCCACCATGGCTCCTTGTACCCACTCATAGGTAACAGAATAAGAAAAGCCCAAGGAAAAATAATGAGAAGGATGGTGTGTCTGTGTACAACAGCCGTGTTTGTGTCAAAGGAGTCAAGGCCCTTCTACAGCAAAAAGGATCTAGCACTCACTCAACGTTTCCTGAGCGAGCATGTAGCGCCTGTTTTGCTAGCCACTCTCATTGGCTCTGAGGATCTGACACTTTTACAGTACATCTTAAATCTCTTTTATCATGTATTTCATAAATTATGATCAGGTAATAATTTCCTTTGCCAAGCTTTAATAGATCACCAAACATGTCAAGATCTCTGTGACCCTGAGCACTTACCTTGATTCTATGTGTTTAGGGTCAGAGTGAGGAATCAAAGCAGTCCTGACGTAAATGCTCAAACCAGCCCTTTGGCTACTTGTACAGTTCCTCTCTTTCAATCCATCAATTCTCTCTTTCTCTCTATTCTCCTCTCTGATCGGTTTCTACCTTCCAACTCCAACACTCTCTTTCCCTCTTATTTTTCTATCTTTTTTCTGGTAAGGCATTACCGCATCTTACATTTTGGAAGCTTCCATAGCATTTATTTACCTTTGCTGCTCAAGAGGGTGCATGATAGGTTTCGCCTGCACAGCGCTTGCGCTGTGCTGTGAAATATTTTGTATTTAATATAAATCTTAAAACTGGCTTACATCCTGCCCCCATGCTTTCCTTGCTTTTCATTGGTTCCTGTGCTTGCCACTTGCTTTTCCTCCATTTCTATTTGCTGTGTCATACTGCTTCCTGTTGTTCGTTGTGTGCTTATCGTATCAATTTACCGCCGCTCAAGTACTGGTTCCATCTGCTTTTGTGGACCTATTTTTCTAAGTTTTTTCCTGCACCGAGCTTGTTTTCCCTAGTCACGGTGTGTTTCACAATGCATTTGTTAGAATCAGGTAACGCTGCTTGGCCTCAGTACCCCATTACCACTGGCTATAATAATTGCAGAGGGTGTGCGAGATTCTACGCACTCTGCGTTGAACTTTTCGCACTCTATCGGGGGTCACGCGGAATACACAGGGACAAGATCTCACCGGGTGCTGCAGGGTGGGTGCTCACTTGCTTTTGGTTTCCTGAGCGATAGAGAATATGTGGGTAAAGATCACGACTAAACTGGCAGTAATATATACATATTTTAAATTGTTAATCATGCTTTTATGAAAGTTTGTCAAGCCTGGCCATGACTGGTATTTTTCTTTTGGCACCCCATGGGTCTCCATCCTCCTTAGCCTTTCTTTCCCTAGCTCAATTTTGCGACGTGTCTCATACTCACTCATCAACTGAAAGCCTGTCCTCATGGCTGATGGTGGAGACGTTTTCACAGTGCTTGTTGGCTAAACTACCAATGCGGCTGACCAGCATATCTACCCACCAGGAAGGAAACGGCCGTCGTTTCCGGGCTCCAAGCTCCCCATTACCATTGATGTGCACTTATAATACCAGTGCATACTTCCGGAAGCATACAGCATATTTCTTTCACAAGAAACTGTGTCGCTTCCTGGCAATATCAGTAGCCTATTAACTTACTCTCCAAATACTTTGAAGGCAGATTTACAATAACTGGCGCATCCCCAGGGATGCGCTGGTTATTGTGCGCCGCTGCTCCGCCACCCATGGTACGCCGCATTTACAATGCAGCGCACCATGGGGCAAAAACGTCACAGATGCGTGACGCATCTGTGCCGTAAAGGCGGCGCATTGCTAGAGTTGCGTCGCAAGCACGACACAGCTCCAGCAAGGCTCGGGGGTGCCCTATCTGTTCAATGCTGCGTCAAGCCTTACGCCTGCTTCAAGCAGGCGCAGGGTTTTGACGCAGCATTGGCCTAAAAGTGACTGAGTGAAATCTTGTAGATTTCACTCAGCCACTTTTAAGAGGCGTTCCAGCGCAGGAACGCCCCCCGCTGCGCCGGAACGCCTCCTAATGGCGCAGGGCTTTACAACGTGACGCATCTCCCAGATGCGTCACGTTGTAAATACCCCGCACCATGGCGCATATTTTGCGCCGCCGCTGCGTCACAAAAGTGACGCAACTGCGGCGTCAAGGAGGCACAAGGGGCTTGTAAATCTGCCCCTTTATTCGGCCTTTTAAAACCAAAACCTTAACAACAATATTAAAGCTGTTCTTGAGTGTTGGGTGTCCAGTTGTGGCCATCGGGCGGAAGTCGATGCTAACTTTTGAGAAACCGCAAATACGATATATGAATATGTTGTGAATTTACACTGTGAGTATTTACACAGATATTTATTCTGCTGAAAAATCTGGGGAGCTTATGCCCCTGGAGGCTCAGGGAAAAACAGGAAAGAAAACCCTAAAGTATACTTACATGATTCCAGTTCGAACTCTGCCCATATGACACAATGCGGCAAGATAAATTGGTGAGCACCGACTGCCGAGATTCACTTTTATGAACATCTTTCTAGCTGCATGTTGGTAAGTGCTATACAAATGCTCTTGCTAATGTTAGAAGCTGACATTGAACAAGTGTTTCTTCCAAATAAGACATTTGTTCTAGTCTGTCACTTTAGAGTTATGAAATAGGTGTGATTATTGCACGAATTGTAATCTTAAAATATACAAATGTATTGCCTGGAAAAATAGATAACTTCTAAACACATAAAGTCAGGCCCCAAATAAAGTTATTAAACTCATGTGCTATCTTCAGCCCAACTAGCTTATAAAGAGCCAGATCCCTACACTCAGGCACACTCTGTACTTAAACACTGCTCAGTTCAGCAATCTGTCCAGATGTGTTAAACTGTCAGTAAATGTTCCTCTCAGTCAAAAATTCTTGTACGTAATAGAAACCAAACCATTGGTTAATATAAATTATAGAGATGCTAAGAAGTAACCATCCACCTCATTTTACGCTAACACAAACTTTCACTAGGGCCAGGCCAGTGTTTTTTATTATTACATCAGTACGATTTTATTTTTCTTCTCTAGCGCCAAGAGACCTACCCAGTGATCGTGCATTCTATAAATAGCCAATAACGTAAAATTTAGTGGAGTGGTGTGGCTCACTGGTTAGAGGCGGCAGACCCAAAAGCAGAGAATGGCCCGGGACCAATTCCCGACGCGGCAGGGTCGTGGACCAGGGCCAGCGGACTCGACAACTCTCGCCTCGGTGCCTACTCTAACCAGGGATCACACTCGGCAACTCTGGGCATTAAGCTTGCCTCATCTCTACAACAGCCCCCCACAGACGCCGGGGAAGCCTGGTTTCACTTTGGAGATACCCAGAAGGGACCATCTCACAGGGAAAGCCAGGACGGGTTCCCAGCGGTCTCCAGCGCCGGGACGCTTACGGGCAGCTGTGCGCTTTACAAGTCCAACACATTTACATTTATCAAAATGTGTATTTTGGAGTCTGAGTGCAAGTGTTGAATCACACCAAAGTTGTGGACGGTTTTATGAACTGGGAATACTGTCTCATATGGGCTCTACACAGATCTGAACAGCAGTCACTTACCCAAAAGATCCATCTTGCTACTTAGATGCATGTAGTTCACTTTTTGGCAGTGTTGTTTCTATTGCAATACACTGTATCCCCATTTTACAGCGTTGTGTATTTGTCGGATGCACTGTTTATAAATATGTTGCTCCCCTACTAGCTGTTTAATTAAAAAGCATGTCACAAATTGATAACACATGAACCTATACTATATGTGCAAATGAATCTGAAGCATATCAAGAATTATTTCAACATGTCACATATATTTCTGATCATCTATTGCAATTTGGAAATGCTCATTGAAATCATCAATTGATTGCTCCCTCTAACCCTCTGGTGCAATATTGCTGATGTTCCTAACACACATTACCTCTTTGGTTGCTGCTTACCAAATTTCCAATTCCTCCATGCCCCATGATTCTGCTTAGACTATCAATTTTTTATAGAAGAGATGTTCAGTGAAGGCCATAGAGGCAGCTCCCTGGCTGTCTTGGTTTGTGGAAACAATACTTGCATACAAGTGACCCTGGATGAAACAGTCACTAGATATGGGATACCTGGCAACATGCCACAGCAGCTGTGATCATTCAACATGAGGTAACTAACTGCATTAGAATGTAGTCCAAAAGTTGGAATAATGACTGCAGCTGGTGAGCCTTGCAGGTGACAGGTGACAGGATAAGTTTGTAGTGGAACCATTGCAGGCCCCGTGTAAATTAATACCCTGACAAAGGAGAGAACCGCTTAGTGCATTTTCACAGTTAGAACCGCTAAGAAACACTTCACGCCCCCCACTCCAACATTTGTGTGTGTATGGTAAATACCAGGATGTCTTGATGTATTCTTTACCCAACCTTTCATATTTGCCTGCTGGTATATGTTTTAGGCAAATCTGATAATGGAAAATTGTAACAGGCAGAGTAATTTTACCATGTATGATCCACTCTATCGCAGTTTTTTCTGCCACTGTGAATGGTAATGTTTCCAGGTTTTCAATGCTCAGAACCGTATAGCCTGCTCCCCTTTGTGCCAGTTTGATCTGTTTATCAGTGAGATTGAATTCTGAAAACAGTGACGTAGTGTTGATTAAATGCCAAGGCACAAAGCCTGCACGCAAGTTTTGTAGTGTTCACTTATTGTTACTGCAATCTCTGCGCAAAGGCACAATTTTAATGCAGCATTATAATCAGGTGTCGAGTCATGCTCGGTTCGCTGCAGCAGCAGGCACATTAACGTAGTGAGCTACAGGCTACAGTGGTGGGCTGGGTGATGTCTGTAGGGTTCCAGCACCAGGTGATAGAGAGAAGAGTTCCAAGGCACCACGGCGTTCTTGTGCAGCCATCTTGTGACGATCTGTGCCATCTCGCCCTGCACTTTTGCATGTTCAAGCTGGAGCCCCCCTTGTACATCCTGCTTATTTTGTGCCACCAACTCCCCTATCCTAAAGGCTCCATAAAAAGCCAGTGAAAAAGCTGCTCTGAATAGCAAAGCTTCTATTGTAGAACTGCAGATGACACCCAGAGCCGCCAGTAGAGATGTTAGCAGCTCTATCCCAATTGGGCGTCCCGTGTCCGGTGCTGATCCCTTGAGGCATCACCACCCTTTCAGGGCCTTCCTCACAATGAAACTATTGGTAGGATCCCCTCTGCCCTTAATTTACATGAAGAAGGAGATTGCCGCCACATGTCGCCTGGCTGCCGCCGCTGAGCGCCCTTCTTTATTCAGAGTATCTAAATACCGCAGGAGTGCCCATGTGTCATGCCTGCTTTCAGCCCAATCCTTCCCTAAAAAAGTGCAGTATGTCCAAAACGCCCCTTCATAAGCTTTACTGGTCTTGGGAGCTAGGCTAGCTGTCACAAGGTTCTGTAGTTGGGGGGACCAATCTGCTAAAGTACTTCCGGGAAAAATGTTGGGGTTGCCACCGCAGAGGGTAGTTGTTCCCTGAAAACCTGCATCTTGAAGCGAGAGAGTGCGTCAGCAGCATTATTCAAAACTCCCGGGACATGTTTAGCCTTAAACTGCATGTTCAATTTCATACATAACAACACTATCTCCTTCAAAAGGTGGAGTATCATTTTACACTGTGCTGCCTATTGGTTGATGCATTCTACTACAGTCATGTTGTCTGACCAGAAAACCACAGATTGATTATGCAGACGTTCAGGCCAAACAGTGAGTGCCACCCAGATGTTAAAAAGTTCTGGGAAACCAATGTTGGCTGTCACACCATTCTCCACCCACCATGCTGGCCAATGTTGAGCCACCCACTCATTTCCGAGTATGGCACCAAATCTCACACTGCCCGCAGCGTCAGTCCCAAAACCTAACTCCGCAGAAGTAGTGGGTGGACCGCGCCACACCACCCTGCCGTTGAAATCCCGCAGGAATGCCATCCAAATACGCATGTCCTGGCGAACCTCAGACGACAGTCTTGTGTGATGGTGTTTTTCTTGGAGACCTGCCATGGCCTGTGAGATGGAGTGGGAGAATAGTCGTGCCATAGGTATGACTATCAGCGCAAAGTTCAACTGACCCACCGTCTGTTGTAGCTGATGTAAGGTTACCTTATCTTTTGACAAACATTACTGTAATGCTGTCTTAAATTTCTTAATTTTTTCTGTAGGTAACCGGAAACACCTCTGTACTGAGTCTAACTCTATGCCCAGGAATTCAATTGTAGTCGTTGGGCCTACTGTCTTTCCAGGTGCCAGGGGAACCCCAAAAGCCTGCATGAGCACCCAAAATGCCTGCAATGCCCACTGGAGACCGCTGACCCCAGAAAAAGAAAATCATCCAGATAATGCATGACATTTCGGTGCCCCGTCACCTGTCTAAAACCCCATTCCAAAAATGAACTGCATTTTTCAAAGTAAGCGCAGGAGACAGAGCACCCCATGGGTATGCACCTATCCATGTAGAATTTGTCTTGAAATTTGAAACCCAGAAGGTGGTAATCCAGTGGGTGGACTAGCAGCAAACGGAAAGCAGACTCAATATCAGATTTGGCTAGCAGGGCCCCGGGTCCAAACCCCTTAGCATATCAACCGGCTGGTCAAAGGAAGCATATTTAACACTACAGATTTCCTCACTGATGGCGTCATTTAATGAATTACGTCTAGGGGCTGACAGATTATGAATCAACCTGAACTTCCCTTCCTCTTTCCTGGGGACCACTCCCAAGGGAGAGCAGACACAATTGTGTACAGGGTTGTAATCAAAAGGCCTAGCTATTCTGCCCAAGCGTAATTCTTTTGCAGTTTTTGCTGCTGCAACCCCAGGATTGGTCCTAACAGAGAGCTGATTTTTGCAATCTGGTGTCCCTATGTAATCAAATGCAGGAATCCTAAAGCCATACAGAAAACCCTCTTACAATGTCCTAGCCATGGAATGATCTGGCTATTTGTTTAACCGGGGAGTCATAGCCATTACTTCAATGGGTGAGTGTGTTACAAGTTGTGTCCTCATTTCACTCCTGTTTCTTCTTTCCCCTATACCCTGATTTCTTGAGGCATTTGGACTCTGGATGAGACGGATTAGCGCAGCTAGAGCATGGATGCCTGAACTTACAGGTGCCTGGGGTCCTGGTGCATGTTTGCCTATTAAAATCCCAACATGTCCCCTTTCGTCACCCCCGCTTCCTGGAATAGGGGCAGTGTCCGCAGTTTGGGGTGGCCGAAAGGGCTGAGAAGATTGAAATGTCTGACCCCTGTTGAAGGTTTGCACTGAGTTAGCGGGTTGTCCTAGCCCAAACTGATCCAACCATGAGATCGTGTCAACCCAGTCCCAGGAAAGGGATGGGTCAGATGCCCTAGCCTTCCTGAAATTTCTATCATATTCCTTCCACCCTATACCCCCATATTTGTCATGAGCCATAGTAATCCTACTCTGGTAACAATCCATCTCTGCTTGTATGTTAGGGGAACGCTCAGTTGTTATTGCCATGAATACTGAGAAAACCCTTATCCAATTGTTCAAATTCTCCTCTACCCTGAATTTCAACAATTCACTACGCCATTCACTAGGAAGCATCCAATCTTTCTGTTTCCTTGATTCCTCCCTTTCCCTTTCGTCCACAAGCAGAGAGAACATATTCACGTAACTACCAGACCATACAAGTTCTTTCACTTCCAGCGTTACATTCCTGGCCAAATATATATATCCTCCGTATTGTTTACAGCGTGAAGCGGGGGCGGGCGCGGCTCTGCACAGGATTCCCCCGCTCTTGTCGCTGCCTAGAAAACGATACTCAGCTGCCGCTCCTCCTCGCTCGCTGAGACCGTAGCTCCTGTTGCAGCGATCCTGATACCCACCACAGCACATCCTCAATTGCTGCCTGTAGGGGAAATAAAAACAGGAGAAACAAGGGCGCCTGCCCAACTCCTCCATGACGCCGAGCCTGCAGAGTGACAAAAAAGAGAAAAAGAACTCCCGCCGCACCGTTATCCCAACACGCTTGCTCCAGACGCCTCACCTGTAACACGGGGACAGTCGGCTATAGCTTCGACGCTGTCCTGTTGTCCTCCGTTGTCACCGATCCCTGTAAAAAAGGAAAAAAGAAAACAATTACAGCCTCTCTAGAGGCTGGTGTGTCAGGCTGCAGAGCGTGAAGTTAAAGAGGCAGACTCTCGCGCTCCTCAGCCTTTTAGCCCTTACCTGCCAGGCCGGATCTAACCGGCCTGACATTCGCTCCTCATGTGACCTGGAAGTTATTCTATCACTTCCGGGTCACTTAAAGGACCGGGGACCAACCAGCTCTGTGGCGCGCTTGTCGCGTCATTACTGCGAGACAGGGTTGCCTCAGTGATTGAGGCAGGGGGGGCCGGTGCACCCGTCATACTTGTGGCGTGGCCGATGCAGGCCCGCCTTTCTCTCTGTAGGGTTCCAGCACCAGGTGATAGAGAGAAGAGTTCCAAGACACCACAGCGTTCTTGTGTAGCCATCTTGTGACGAGACACTGGACACAGTGTGCTACAGTTGCTGGGGAAAAGCTCTCCACTCGTAGCAGCTCTCCACTCATAGCAGCTCTTCACTCATAGCGGCGTCTCACTCATAGCAGCTCTCCATTCAAAGGTAGCCAGGATGCAAACTCTTTTTCAAAGCGAGTGATAGTCAGATGAGAAAGAGTTTACCACACACACTGCAAGCTATGGAAAAATTAAATGTGTGGTGTAATCAGACAGATTATGACTTTTACAATCATAGATGGTCCCACCTGAAAGGCTCAAAATGTCTCAGAGATATGTCACCCCTTTTCTCAAATCTCCATATAAAGGTTAGAATGAAATTACCTATACAATCTATCAGGAGGAATGCCTAATAGGAATACGATTGAAGACGTCTCCACGCCTCTTTATGCGAGCGCCTAGAAGACGTTTACAAGGTGTGGAGCTATGTTAGGAAAAATCCAAACCAAGTAAGTGGAAGATATGGCACGTGGGCATCACCCAGGGGACCCAGCTGTGGTGACACAGGCATGCCATTGCATTGTAGCACAGCTGTGTGTTTGCTGGACTGGTGTGCGGTGCTTTGATGTGACACTGCACTGGTTTGCAGGTGCTATGTTTATGCACCTTGCGTCTGTGCTGCTAAGCACTGGTGCAATTCTTGTGCAGTGCTTCTATATTGCAGCCGCTGCAGCTATCCTGTCAGGTGGGGGAGCTCTCCTGCTCTGTGGTGTTCTGTGCTGTGCTGACAAGCTGAGGTGCTTTGCTCCTGTAATGCCATGTCTTGCTACTGTGGTGGAACCATGATGCTATGGTGATCTACTGAGATTATATTCCTTTCTCCTGAGCAATGGTGCCATGCTGCTGTGCCATGGTGCCCACACAACTGTGGTGTATGCTCCTGAGCTTCGTATGATCCCGATATGCTGCTGTGCTTTGGTACCATGTAGCCCTGTTGCTGAGTTAAGGTGTCTGCCTTGCCACAGTGTTACTATGTCAAACTGTTGTGCGGTAAGGCTGTGGCACGGTGGCTCTCTGCTGGCATGTCCGTGTAATGCTGCTGTACTGTGGTGCTGCAGCAGCACTGCGCCTATCGGCTGCTGTGTTATGATGCCTACCGACTACCATGTCATGTTGCTGTGCAGTGCTGCAGTGGCGCGTTGCTTCTCTGCTGCCGTGAAATGAGCAGTGGTACATGTGGCACAATGCTTCTCTGCTGCCCTAATATGCAGCAGAGAATGCCCTAATATGATGCCTATCCACTTCCATGCATGCTGCTGTGCGGTGGCACAGTTGCGCTGTGCTTCGCTGCTGCTGTGAAATGTGCGGAGGTACATGTGGCACGGTGCCTCGCTGCTGCCCTGTTATGATGCCTATCCGCTACCATGTCATGCTGCTGTGCAGTGCTGCAGCAGCACAGCACCTCTCTTCTGCCCTATAATGATGCCTGCCTATGCACTACCATGGCATGGGTTGTGCGGTGGTGCAGTTGAGTGGCGTCGTGCTTCTCTGCTGCCGTCAAATATGCGGTGGTACATATGGCACGATGCTTTTCTGCTGCGCTATTATGATGCCTATCTGCTACCATGAGAGAAAAACAAAACAGGGCTTTGGCTGATAAACAGTAAGGCTAAGCCAAAATTACAAGAAAAACAAAAGAAGGGCCAATACTGAACCTAATATTCAACGTAGTTAATAACAGTCCCACTATGAATAAAACATACCGGTCCGTGATTTTACTAACGTCACTAGTTGTTTTATTTCTTTAACACTAGTATGCATTCAATTTATAATTTTTAGAACACTTTTTTTGCATGTACAAATTTTTCAAAAAAACATCACAATGGGTTTACATATATACAATATTTATATAAAGCACATCCTACCAAACACATTCATACATCTCACATTCCTATGTACACAAAAAACAATATATACTCCTGTCAAAAAAGTATCTACAAGTTGCTACACGAATAGAATGAATTACATGAATTGTGCAGCTATTTGAATTCAATGCAACGAGAATTAACTCCACTGATTCTCAAATTCAGAGTGGTATTTAATGGAATTTGACAAGAGAATACAGTCCAACTTAAGGCAAGTCAGGTCGGTCGACGCGTTTCGAACTCCTACATTTTATGGAGTTCTCATCAGGACCAGAGCGTTTTCTAAAAGGGAAAACCCAAACGACAAATTTAGGACATTCCCAAGGTGACTCAATGGGAAAACAAGAAATAAACAAATGCAAAATTGAAAACGTGAAAAACCGCCAAACCGCACTACATAGCCATACCTTTGCACTATGGTCACACCATTTAGACCAACATACTTCCACAACAACGATCTTCAGACAAGTAGTGGCACTACACAGAAAAAACAATGAAACAAAACATGACTGTCTGTCAAAGTTGTGCCTCGGTAATAATTATGTAACGAGGTAAAGGTACGAGCACTGACCTTTGGAATTGGGGGGCAGAGCACCTG
The DNA here is from genome assembly GCF_964261635.1 of Lissotriton helveticus. Taxonomy (NCBI): domain Eukaryota; kingdom Metazoa; phylum Chordata; class Amphibia; order Caudata; family Salamandridae; genus Lissotriton; species Lissotriton helveticus. Next base: position 271,473,406 of record NC_136068.1, read on the forward strand.
TGATGAAACACGGAGAGAAAGTGTTTATTAAAAAGTGACTTGGGTAAAGAACGGAGGGCGGGGGAGATTGGTAACAAGGGGCTTACCTGAGCGGGACTGCTTCAGATAAAGCCTGCGTCGCTGATTATTCAATAGGGCGGTAAGCCTGTAAAAGCGAAAATGACAGGTCAATGCCTGCGGGGCCCGGGGGTCGGATCCGCTTAACAGGGAACGGAGAAGCGGTGAAGCTTACCGTTTTCAATCAGAACCTCCGCGTTGAACGCCAGTTTAGTTGAGACGTGCAGAAAACCTTGTCCTTCAGCTGTGTTTACTGAGGTCTGACGCGCCCACGTGACCGGGACGAGCAAACACTCGTTTCTTGAGATTTTTTTTCAAATGAAACTTTACACACGCTGACAATGAGAGAAGCAGAGCACAGTGTCATTAAGCACAAGAAAGTGAAAAACAAGAAAGTGAAAAACGCAGACTCGAGGGGAGTTCAGGGCTGTACTTTGAATATTTCGGAGATTGCATTCAGGCCAGTGGAGGCAGTGTCATATTTCATTATGAGCAGAGCTTCTCTCTGACTCAATCTTGCCTCAATATCTCCTCCTCGTAAGTCACTCTCAATTTTTGATATAACAGTCCATTTAAATTCATCTTCTTGATGTTGTTTCGTCAGCCAATGTAAGACGAGTGGTGCATTTTGCGTCTGATTCCTGAGACGCGATTTGTGCTGCGTAATGCGGTGTCTTGCTTCTTGGGTAGTTTTCCCGATGTACAGTTTTGGGCACGGGCAAACAATTCCATAGATAATGTTTTTAGTTTGACAATTCGTGAAAGAGGCGTGCTTCCAATGAATACCATTAAATGTAAAGAGTGAGCCTTCAATGGTTTGTGCACAACAAGTGCAATTGCCACATTTATGATGGCCAGACACTGGTGGTAATCCTAACATACCTCTCAATGAAGGTTTCGGAGTAGTTGGTAACGCTGCCCTTACAATGTGGTTGGCCACGCTTTTATCCTTTCTGAATGCGAAAAGAGGGGGAGTGGAGAGGTCATTGTGAAGATCCTTCACTAAGTGCCAGTTTTGAATTACTAGTTTGCGTAACTGATGTGTCTGGGGTCCAAATGTGGTAACGCATACTGTCCTCCCTTGATCTTGCCGTGTTTTCCTTGTAAGCAGTGTTTCCCTGGGGACCCACCATGCCCTTTTCATAGAGTTTTTTAGAAGCTTTTTCGGGTAGCCCCTTTTAATTAGTCGTTCAGACAACTCATTGGCATGGCGAAAGAACTCCTCTTTGGTAGAACAATTACGCTTTATTCTTAAATATTGGCCGAATGGTAAGTTTTGTCTGAGGCTTCTCGGGTGTTGACTAGAAAAGTGAAGGGCTTTATTCCGATCTGTCGGTTTGCGAAAAAGTGTGGTACCCAGTTTCCCATCTGATGCAAAGACTTGTACGTCCAGAAATATTATCTGATTACTGGAGAAGTTAAAACTGAATTGGATGTCCACCATCCTATGATTTACCCAGATCATGAATTCTTGCAACTGCTCACTCGTACCTGACCAGATCATAAAAACATCGTCGATGTATCTGAGGTATTTTGAAATGTATTGGAGGTAAGGATTGGCATTGTAAATGAATTTGTCCTCATATAGTCCCATAAACAGAATGGCTAATTCTGGGGCAAATGGACAGCCCATCGCTACTCCTTTGATCTGATAATAAACATTTTCATCAAATTGAAAATAATTTTTGGTCAAAGCAAATTTAGCCAATTGGACTAAAAATGAAGTGGGAACCCTAGCAGGTTGTTCTCTTTTGTTCAAAAAATGAATAATTGTTTCAATCGCTAGATCCTGTGGAATCTGCGTGTATAAAGACACTACGTCCATTGTAACTAATAGTTGATTAGTTGGGTCAAATTGGATGGACGAAAGATGATTGAGGAAAGATGTCGTATCCCTTAGGTGGGCTGGTATGTCATCTATGAACGGTTTTAGAAAAAAATCAATATATTTTGAAACAGGTTCTATCAGAGATGAACACCCTGAAATAATAGGTCGACCTGGAGGGTTCACTTCGTCCTTGTGGATCTTCGGGAGGACATACAGCGTCGGAATCCTTGGATGTTTATTCTGTAAGAAAATGAATTCCTTAGGTCCCAATATGCCCAGTTCATTTCCTTCTTGGAGGATGCATGATAATTCCATTTGAAGGTCTTTTGTTGGGTCTTTATTGATCTTTTTGTAACATTGTGGGTCATTGAGCTGGCGGTAGACCTCTTTTTTGTAGTTGTTAACATCCCAAAGGACTATGGCTCCGCCCTTATCTGCCTCTTTTATTACCAAAGAACGATCATTTTTAAGGGTAGTGATAGCCTCTTTTTCTGCTTTTGAGATGTTGTAGTGCACAAATTGTTTTTTGCGTTCTATAGCAGATATACCTGACATTAAAGCCCTTTCAAAAGTGAGTACCTCCTTGGGAATTTTTGTAGACGGGGGGGAGAAGGAAGATTTCTTGCGAAACCCAGTCACTTCATTGTTTGCTTGTATTGGATTATCCTTGAAAAACATTTTTAATCGGATATTGCGACAGAATTCAAGGATTTCTAATTTCATTTTGACGAAGTCCGTTGCTCGAACCGGCACAAACGATAACCCTTTCTTTAAAATGGAAATTTCAGAAGGTGTTAATATACGATCAGACAGATTAAATAGAGGCAGGATGTCTAGCTCCGGTAATACTGCCTCCTGGTCCTCATTTCCCATGGTTGGTAATTGGGACGCGTCCGGCCGCGCCCTCTGCGTTGGCCCCTTCCTAAAAAAGGTTGAGGATTAGATTGTTGCTGGTTTCCTCTATATGATTGATTAGTTCTTGTATCACTTTGATCTGTCTCACCTCCCGAGGAAGAGGACGTGTCAGAAAAGGTCAAGAATTTTGTGCGAGAACGTCCTTGATTTTCTTGGAAAAACCGTCTTTGAGTTGGTCTGGAGTAAAAGTCAGGCTGTAAGAATGGATATACTGTTTCTAATGAAAAGGTCCTTTGGTCCAGATCAAATTTACTACCTTTTTGTGTAACTGTATAATCTTTGAATTCAAGTATTTCTTTTTCTATTTTTTCAAGTAATCCCTTTGCATCAGTGATGAGTTGATTATTTTGAATTTCTAATTCCAGCGCTGAGATCTCGGCTAATTCCTTTAAGGAAATCCTCTGTGCAGTTTCCACAGTAAGGACCATAAGGTCCCTACTGCACTTGGTTTCAATGCCACTGAAGAATTTTTTGTAATCAGGGTCATCTGTGAAGACCATCGGAGTATTACGGATTTGTAGGCCAGATGGTATTGTACCCGCACGTAAATGGAGGAGTAGAAAGTGGCCGTGTAGGTCCGTTCTGATTTGTTTTTTCTTTAGTCTAGTCAATCTGTCAGATTCGTTTTGCGTCTTGGCAGTAGTGCTAAGGGAGGCCGAAGCAAAGATTGGCGGTTCATTGATTAGTTTCTGGATGTGGTCCTCGGTATACGAGAACGTATCCTTATCAGACATCACAAATAACAGAAAACGTGTAAACACAAATGACAAACATGCAACAAACAGGAAGACAAACGAATTGCCACAAACAACTGGTAACCTCAATCTATTTAAGACAAGGTAATATCCAAGAAGCCTCGCGGACCAGCGTCCGCTCTCATACAGAGAAAAACAAAACAGGGCTTTGGCTGATAAACAGTAAGGCTAAGCCAAAATTACAAGAAAAACAAAAGAAGGGCCAATACTGAACCTAATATTCAACGTAGTTAATAACAGTCCCACTATGAATAAAACATACCGGTCCGTGATTTTACTAACGTCACTAGTTGTTTTATTTCTTTAACACTAGTATGCATTCAATTTATAATTTTTAGAACACTTTTTTTGCATGTACAAATTTTTCAAAAAAACATCACAATGGGTTTACATATATACAATATTTATATAAAGCACATCCTACCAAACACATTCATACATCTCACATTCCTATGTACACAAAAAACAATATATACTCCTGTCAAAAAAGTATCTACAAGTTGCTACACGAATAGAATGAATTACATGAATTGTGCAGCTATTTGAATTCAATGCAACGAGAATTAACTCCACTGATTCTCAAATTCAGAGTGGTATTTAATGGAATTTGACAAGAGAATACAGTCCAACTTAAGGCAAGTCAGGTCGGTCGACGCGTTTCGAACTCCTACATTTTATGGAGTTCTCATCAGGACCAGAGCGTTTTCTAAAAGGGAAAACCCAAACGACAAATTTAGGACATTCCCAAGGTGACTCAATGGGAAAACAAGAAATAAACAAATGCAAAATTGAAAACGTGAAAAACCGCCAAACCGCACTACATAGCCATACCTTTGCACTATGGTCACACCATTTAGACCAACATACTTCCACAACAACGATCTTCAGACAAGTAGTGGCACTACACAGAAAAAACAATGAAACAAAACATGACTGTCTGTCAAAGTTGTGCCTCGGTAATAATTATGTAACGAGGTAAAGGTACGAGCACTGACCTTTGGAATTGGGGGGCAGAGCACCTGTGATGAAACACGGAGAGAAAGTGTTTATTAAAAAGTGACTTGGGTAAAGAACGGAGGGCGGGGGAGATTGGTAACAAGGGGCTTACCTGAGCGGGACTGCTTCAGATAAAGCCTGCGTCGCTGATTATTCAATAGGGCGGTAAGCCTGTAAAAGCGAAAATGACAGGTCAATGCCTGCGGGGCCCGGGGGTCGGATCCGCTTAACAGGGAACGGAGAAGCGGTGAAGCTTACCGTTTTCAATCAGAACCTCCGCGTTGAACGCCAGTTTAGTTGAGACGTGCAGAAAACCTTGTCCTTCAGCTGTGTTTACTGAGGTCTGACGCGCCCACGTGACCGGGACGAGCAAACACTCGTTTCTTGAGATTTTTTTTCAAATGAAACTTTACACACGCTGACAATGAGAGAAGCAGAGCACAGTGTCATTAAGCACAAGAAAGTGAAAAACAAGAAAGTGAAAAACGCAGACTCGAGGGGAGTTCAGGGCTGTACTTTGAATATTTCGGAGATTGCATTCAGGCCAGTGGAGGCAGTGTCATATTTCATTATGAGCAGAGCTTCTCTCTGACTCAATCTTGCCTCAATATCTCCTCCTCGTAAGTCACTCTCAATTTTTGATATAACAGTCCATTTAAATTCATCTTCTTGATGTTGTTTCGTCAGCCAATGTAAGACGAGTGGTGCATTTTGCGTCTGATTCCTGAGACGCGATTTGTGCTGCGTAATGCGGTGTCTTGCTTCTTGGGTAGTTTTCCCGATGTACAGTTTTGGGCAAGGGCAAACAATTCCATAGATAATGTTTTTAGTTTGACAATTCGTGAAAGAGGCGTGCTTCCAATGAATACCATTAAATGTAAAGAGTGAGCCTTCAATGGTTTGTGCACAACAAGTGCAATTGCCACATTTATGATGGCCAGACACTGGTGGTAATCCTAACATACCTCTCAATGAAGGTTTCGGAGTAGTTGGTAACGCTGCCCTTACAATGTGGTTGGCCACGCTTTTATCCTTTCTGAATGCGAAAAGAGGGGGAGTGGAGAGGTCATTGTGAAGATCCTTCACTAAGTGCCAGTTTTGAATTACTAGTTTGCGTAACTGATGTGTCTGGGGTCCAAATGTGGTAACGCATACTGTCCTCCCTTGATCTTGCCGTGTTTTCCTTGTAAGCAGTGTTTCCCTGGGGACCCACCATGCCCTTTTCATAGAGTTTTTTAGAAGCTTTTTCGGGTAGCCCCTTTTAATTAGTCGTTCAGACAACTCATTGGCATGGCGAAAGAACTCCTCTTTGGTAGAACAATTACGCTTTATTCTTAAATATTGGCCGAATGGTAAGTTTTGTCTGAGGCTTCTCGGGTGTTGACTAGAAAAGTGAAGGGCTTTATTCCGATCTGTCGGTTTGCGAAAAAGTGTGGTACCCAGTTTCCCATCTGATGCAAAGACTTGTACGTCCAGAAATATTATCTGATTACTGGAGAAGTTAAAACTGAATTGGATGTCCACCATCCTATGATTTACCCAGATCATGAATTCTTGCAACTGCTCACTCGTACCTGACCAGATCATAAAAACATCGTCGATGTATCTGAGGTATTTTGAAATGTATTGGAGGTAAGGATTGGCATTGTAAATGAATTTGTCCTCATATAGTCCCATAAACAGAATGGCTAATTCTGGGGCAAATGGACAGCCCATCGCTACTCCTTTGATCTGATAATAAAAATTTTCATCAAATTGAAAATAATTTTTGTTCAAAGCAAATTTAGCCAATTGGACTAAAAATGAAGTGGGAACCCTAGCAGGTTGTTCTCTTTTGTTCAAAAAATGAATAATTGTTTCAATCGCTAGATCCTGTGGAATCTGCGTGTATAAAGACACTACGTCCATTGTAACTAATAGTTGATTAGTTGGGTCAAATTGGATGGACGAAAGATGATTGAGGAAAGATGTCGTATCCCTTAGGTGGGCTGGTATGTCATCTATGAACGGTTTTAGAAAAAAATCAATATATTTTGAAACAGGTTCTATCAGAGATGAACACCCTGAAATAATAGGTCGACCTGGAGGGTTCACTTCGTCCTTGTGGATCTTCGGGAGGACATACAGCGTCGGAATCCTTGGATGTTTATTCTGTAAGAAAATGAATTCCTTAGGTCCCAATATGCCCAGTTCATTTCCTTCTTGGAGGATGCATGATAATTCCATTTGAAGGTCTTTTGTTGGGTCTTTATTGATCTTTTTGTAACATTGTGGGTCATTGAGCTGGCGGTAGACCTCTTTTTTGTAGTTGTTAACATCCCAAAGGACTATGGCTCCGCCCTTATCTGCCTCTTTTATTACCAAAGAACGATCATTTTTAAGGGTAGTGATAGCCTCTTTTTCTGCTTTTGAGATGTTGTAGTGCACAAATTGTTTTTTGCGTTCTATAGCAGATATACCTGACATTAAAGCCCTTTCAAAAGTGAGTACCTCCTTGGGAATTTTTGTAGACGGGGGGGAGAAGGAAGATTTCTTGCGAAACCCAGTCACTTCATTGTTTGCTTGTATTGGATTATCCTTGAAAAACATTTTTAATCGGATATTGCGACAGAATTCAAGGATTTCTAATTTCATTTTGACGAAGTCCGTTGCTCGAACCGGCACAAACGATAACCCTTTCATTAAAATGGAAATTTCAGAAGGTGTTAATATACGATCAGACAGATTAAATAGAGGCAGGATGTCTAGCTCCGGTAATACTGCCTCCTGGTCCTCATTTCCCATGGTTGGTAATTGGGACGCGTCCGGCCGCGCCCTCTGCGTTGGCCCCTTCCTAAAAAAGGTTGAGGATTAGATTGTTGCTGGTTTCCTCTATATGATTGATTAGTTCTTGTATCACTTTGATCTGTCTCACCTCCCGAGGAAGAGGACGTGTCAGAAAAGGTCAAGAATTTTGTGCGAGAACGTCCTTGATTTTCTTGGAAAAACCGTCTTTGAGTTGGTCTGGAGTAAAAGTCAGGCTGTAAGAATGGATATACTGTTTCTAATGAAAAGGTCCTTTGGTCCAGATCAAATTTACTACCTTTTTGTGTAACTGTATAATCTTTGAATTCAAGTATTTCTTTTTCTATTTTTTCAAGTAATCCCTTTGCATCAGTGATGAGTTGATTATTTTGAATTTCTAATTCCAGCGCTGAGATCTCGGCGAATTCCTTTAAGGAAATCCTCTGTGCAGTTTCCACAGTAAGGACCATAAGGTCCCTACTGCACTTGGTTTCAATGCCACTGAAGAATTTTTTGTAATCAGGGTCATCTGTGAAGACCATCGGAGTATTACGGATTTGTAGGCCAGATGGTATTGTACCCGCACGTAAATGGAGGAGTAGAAAGTGGCCGTGTAGGTCCGTTCTGATTTGTTTTTTCTTTAGTCTAGTCAATCTGTCAGATTCGTTTTGCGTCTTGGCAGTAGTGCTAAGGGAGGCCGAAGCAAAGATTGGCGGTTCATTGATTAGTTTCTGGATGTGGTCCTCGGTATACGAGAACGTATCCTTATCAGACATCACAAATAACAGAAAACGTGTAAACACAAATGACAAACATGCAACAAACAGGAAGACAAACGAATTGCCACAAACAACTGGTAACCTCAATCTATTTAAGACAAGGTAATATCCAAGAAGCCTCGCGGACCAGCGTCCGCTCTCATACAGAGAAAAACAAAACAGGGCTTTGGCTGATAAACAGTAAGGCTAAGCCAAAATTACAAGAAAAACAAAAGAAGGGCCAATACTGAACCTAATATTCAACGTAGTTAATAACAGTCCCACTATGAATAAAACATACCGGTCCGTGATTTTACTAACGTCACTAGTTGTTTTATTTCTTTAACACTAGTATGCATTCAATTTATAATTTTTAGAACACTTTTTTTGCATGTACAAATTTTTCAAAAAAACATCACAATGGGTTTACATATATACAATATTTATATAAAGCACATCCTACCAAACACATTCATACATCTCACATTCCTATGTACACAAAAAACAATATATACTCCTGTCAAAAAAGTATCTACAAGTTGCTACACGAATAGAATGAATTACATGAATTGTGCAGCTATTTGAATTCAATGCAACGAGAATTAACTCCACTGATTCTCAAATTCAGAGTGGTATTTAATGGAATTTGACAAGAGAATACAGTCCAACTTAAGGCAAGTCAGGTCGGTCGACGCGTTTCGAACTCCTACATTTTATGGAGTTCTCATCAGGACCAGAGCGTTTTCTAAAAGGGAAAACCCAAACGACAAATTTAGGACATTCCCAAGGTGACTCAATGGGAAAACAAGAAATAAACAAATGCAAAATTGAAAACGTGAAAAACCGCCAAACCGCACTACATAGCCATACCTTTGCACTATGGTCACACCATTTAGACCAACATACTTCCACAACAACGATCTTCAGACAAGTAGTGGCACTACACAGAAAAAACAATGAAACAAAACATGACTGTCTGTCAAAGTTGTGCCTCGGTAATAATTATGTAACGAGGTAAAGGTACGAGCACTGACCTTTGGAATTGGGGGGCAGAGCACCTGTGATGAAACACGGAGAGAAAGTGTTTATTAAAAAGTGACTTGGGTAAAGAACGGAGGGCGGGGGAGATTGGTAACAAGGGGCTTACCTGAGCGGGACTGCTTCAGATAAAGCCTGCGTCGCTGATTATTCAATAGGGCGGTAAGCCTGTAAAAGCGAAAATGACAGGTCAATGCCTGCGGGGCCCGGGGATTCCGACGCTGTATGTCCTCCCGAAGATCCACAAGGACGAAGTGAACCCTCCAGGTCGACCTATTATTTCAGGGTGTTCATCTCTGATAGAACCTGTTTCAAAATATATTGATTTTTTTCTAAAACCGTTCATAGATGACATACCAGCCCACCTAAGGGATACGACATCTTTCCTCAATCATCTTTCGTCCATCCAATTTGACCCAACTAATCAACTATTAGTTACAATGGACGTAGTGTCTTTATACACGCAGATTCCACAGGATCTAGCGATTGAAACAATTATTCATTTTTTGAACAAAAGAGAACAACCTGCTAGGGTTCCCACTTCATTTTTAGTCCAATTGGCTAAATTTGCTTTGACCAAAAATTATTTTCAATTTGATGAAAATTTTTATTATCAGATCAAAGGAGTAGCGATGGGCTGTCCATTTGCCCCAGAATTAGCCATTCTGTTTATGGGACTATATGAGGACAAATTCATTTACAATGCCAATCCTTACCTCCAATACATTTCGAAATACCTCAGATACATCGACGATGTTTTTATGATCTGGTCAGGTACGAGTGAGCAGTTGCAAGAATTCATGATCTGGGTAAATCATAGGATGGTGGACATCCAATTCAGTTTTAACTTCTCCAGTAATCAGATAATATTTCTGGACGTACAAGTCTTTGCATCAGATGGGAAACTGGGTACCACACTTTTTCGCAAACCGACAGATCGGAATAAAGCCCTTCACTTTTCTAGTCAACACCCGAGAAGCCTCAGACAAAACTTACCATTCGGCCAATATTTAAGAATAAAGCGTAATTGTTCTACCAAAGAGGAGTTCTTTCGCCATGCCAATGAGTTGTCTGAACGACTAATTAAAAGGGGCTACCCGAAAAAGCTTCTAAAAAACTCTATGAAAAGGGCATGGTGGGTCCCCAGAGAAACACTGCTTACAAGGAAAACACGGCAAGATCAAGGGAGGACAGTATGCGTTACCACATTTGGACCCCAGACACATCAGTTACGCAAACTAGTAATTCAAAACTGGCACTTAGTGAAGGATCTTCACAATGACCTCTCCACTCCCCCTCTTTTCGCATTCAGAAAGGATAAAAGCGTGGCCAACCACATTGTAAGGGCAGCGTTACCAACTACTCCGAAACCTTCATTGAGAGGTATGTTAGGATTACCACCAGTGTCTGGCCATCATAAATGTGGCAATTGCACTTGTTGTGCACAAACCATTGAAGGCTCACTCTTTACATTTAATGGTATTCATTGGAAGCACGCCTCTTTCACGAATTGTCAAACTAAAAACATTATCTATGGAATTGTTTGCCCGTGCCCAAAACTGTACATCGGGAAAACTACCCAAGAAGCAAGACACCGCATTACGCAGCACAAATCGCGTCTCAGGAATCAGACGCAAAATGCACCACTCGTCTTACATTGGCTGACGAAACAACATCAAGAAGATGAATTTAAATGGACTGTTATATCAAAAATTGAGAGTGACTTACGAGGAGGAGATATTGAGGCAAGATTGAGTCAGAGAGAAGCTCTGCTCATAATGAAATATGACACTGCCTCCACTGGCCTGAATGCAATCTCCAAAATATTCAAAGTACAGCCCTGAACTCCCCTCGAGTCTGCGTTTTTCACTTTCTTGTTTTTCACTTTCTTGTGCTTAATGACACTGTGCTCTGCTTCTCTCATTGTCAGCGTGTGTAAAGTTTCATTTGAAAAAAAATCTCAAGAAACGAGTGTTTGCTCGTCCCGGTCACGTGGGCGCGTCAGACCTCAGTAAACACAGCTGAAGGACAAGGTTTTCTGCACGTCTCAACTAAACTGGCGTTCAACGCGGAGGTTCTGATTGAAAACGGTAAGCTTCACCGCTTCTCCGTTCCCTGTTAAGCGGATCCGACCCCCGGGCCCCGCAGGCATTGACCTGTCATTTTCGCTTTTACAGGCTTACCGCCCTATTGAATAATCAGCGACGCAGGCTTTATCTGAAGCAGTCCCGCTCAGGTAAGCCCCTTGTTACCAATCTCCCCCGCCCTCCGTTCTTTACCCAAGTCACTTTTTAATAAACACTTTCTCTCCGTGTTTCATCACAGGTGCTCTGCCCCCCAATTCCAAAGGTCAGTGCTAGTACCTTTACCTCGTTACATAATTATTACCGAGGCACAACTTTGACAGACAGTCATGTTTTGTTTCATTGTTTTTTCTGTGTAGTGCCACTACTTGTCTGAAGATCGTTGTTGTGGAAGTATGTTGGTCTAAATGGTGTGACCATAGTGCAAAGGTATGGCTATGTAGTGCGGTTTGGTGGTTTTTCACGTTTTCAATTTTGCATTTGTTTATTTCTTGTTTTCCCATTGAGTCACCTTGGGAATGTCCTAAATTTGTCGTTTGGGTTTTCCCTTTTAGAAAACGCTCTGGTCCTGATGAGAACTCCATAAAATGTAGGAGTTCGAAACGCGTCGACCGACCTGACTTGCCTTAAGTTGGACTGTATTCTCTTGTCAAATTCCATTAAATACCACTCTGAATTTGAGAATCAGTGGAGTTAATTCTCGTTGCATTGAATTCAAATAGCTGCACAATTCATGTAATTCATTCTATTCGTGTAGCAACTTGTAGATACTTTTTTGACAGGAGTATATATTGTTTTTTGTGTACATAGGAATGTGAGATGTATGAATGTGTTTGGTAGGATGTGCTTTATATAAATATTGTATATATGTAAACCCATTGTGATGTTTTTTTGAAAAATTTGTACATGCAAAAAAAGTGTTCTAAAAATTATAAATTGAATGCATACTAGTGTTAAAGAAATAAAACAACTAGTGACGTTAGTAAAATCACGGACCGGTATGTTTTATTCATAGTGGGACTGTTATTAACTACGTTGAATATTAGGTTCAGTATTGGCCCTTCTTTTGTTTTTCTTGTAATTTTGGCTTAGCCTTACTGTTTATCAGCCAAAGCCCTGTTTTGTTTTTCTCTGTATGAGAGCGGACGCTGGTCCGCGAGGCTTCTTGGATATTACCTTGTCTTAAATAGATTGAGGTTACCAGTTGTTTGTGGCAATTCGTTTGTCTTCCTGTTTGTTGCATGTTTGTCATTTGTGTTTACACGTTTTCTGTTATTTGTGATGTCTGATAAGGATACGTTCTCGTATACCGAGGACCACATCCAGAAACTAATCAATGAACCGCCAATCTTTGCTTCGGCCTCCCTTAGCACTACTGCCAAGACGCAAAACGAATCTGACAGATTGACTAGACTAAAGAAAAAACAAATCAGAACGGACCTACACGGCCACTTTCTACTCCTCCATTTACGTGCGGGTACAATACCATCTGGCCTACAAATCCGTAATACTCCGATGGTCTTCACAGATGACCCTGATTACAAAAAATTCTTCAGTGGCATTGAAACCAAGTGCAGTAGGGACCTTATGGTCCTTACTGTGGAAACTGCACAGAGGATTTCCTTAAAGGAATTAGCCGAGATCTCAGCGCTGGAATTAGAAATTCAAAATAATCAACTCATCACTGATGCAAAGGGATTACTTGAAAAAATAGAAAAAGAAATACTTGAATTCAAAGATTATACAGTTACACAAAAAGGTAGTAAATTTGATCTGGACCAAAGGACCTTTTCATTAGAAACAGTATATCCATTCTTACAGCCTGACTTTTACTCCAGACCAACTCAAAGACGGTTTTTCCAAGAAAATCAAGGACGTTCTCGCACAAAATTCTTGACCTTTTCTGACACGTCCTCTTCCTCGGGAGGTGAGACAGATCAAAGTGATACAAGAACTAATCAATCATATAGAGGAAACCAGCAACAATCTAATCCTCAACCTTTTTTAGGAAGGGGCCAACGCAGAGGGCGCGGCCGGACGCGTCCCAATTACCAACCATGGGAAATGAGGACCAGGAGGCAGTATTACCGGAGCTAGACATCCTGCCTCTATTTAATCTGTCTGATCGTATATTAACACCTTCTGAAATTTCCATTTTAAAGAAAGGGTTATCGTTTGTGCCGGTTCGAGCAACGGACTTCGTCAAAATGAAATTAGAAATCCTTGAATTCTGTCGCAATATCCGATTAAAAATGTTTTTCAAGGATAATCCAATACAAGCAAACAATGAAGTGACTGGGTTTCGCAAGAAATCTTCCTTCTCCCCCCCGTCTACAAAAATTCCCAAGGAGGTACTCACTTTTGAAAGGGCTTTAATGTCAGGTATATCTGCTATAGAACGCAAAAAACAATTTGTGCACTACAACATCTCAAAAGCAGAAAAAGAGGCTATCACTACCCTTAAAAATGATCGTTCTTTGGTAATAAAAGAGGCAGATAAGGGCGGAGCCATAGTCCTTTGGGATGTTAACAACTACAAAAAAGAGGTCTACCGCCAGCTCAATGACCCACAATGTTACAAAAAGATCAATAAAGACCCAACAAAAGACCTTCAAATGGAATTATCATGCATCCTCCAAGAAGGAAATGAACTGGGCATATTGGGACCTAAGGAATTCATTTTCTTACAGAATAAACATCCAAGGATTCCGACGCTGTATGTCCTCCCGAAGATCCACAAGGACGAAGTGAACCCTCCAGGTCGACCTATTATTTCAGGGTGTTCATCTCTGATAGAACCTGTTTCAAAATATATTGATTTTTTTCTAAAACCGTTCATAGATGACATACCAGCCCACCTAAGGGATACGACATCTTTCCTCAATCATCTTTCGTCCATCCAATTTGACCCAACTAATCAACTATTAGTTACAATGGACGTAGTGTCTTTATACACGCAGATTCCACAGGATCTAGCGATTGAAACAATTATTCATTTTTTGAACAAAAGAGAACAACCTGCTAGGGTTCCCACTTCATTTTTAGTCCAATTGGCTAAATTTGCTTTGACCAAAAATTATTTTCAATTTGATGAAAATTTTTATTATCAGATCAAAGGAGTAGCGATGGGCTGTCCATTTGCCCCAGAATTAGCCATTCTGTTTATGGGACTATATGAGGACAAATTCATTTACAATGCCAATCCTTACCTCCAATACATTTCAAAATACCTCAGATACATCGACGATGTTTTTATGATCTGGTCAGGTACGAGTGAGCAGTTGCAAGAATTCATGATCTGGGTAAATCATAGGATGGTGGACATCCAATTCAGTTTTAACTTCTCCAGTAATCAGATAATATTTCTGGACGTACAAGTCTTTGCATCAGATGGGAAACTGGGTACCACACTTTTTCGCAAACCGACAGATCGGAATAAAGCCCTTCACTTTTCTAGTCAACACCCGAGAAGCCTCAGACAAAACTTACCATTCGGCCAATATTTAAGAATAAAGCGTAATTGTTCTACCAAAGAGGAGTTCTTTCGCCATGCCAATGAGTTGTCTGAACGACTAATTAAAAGGGGCTACCCGAAAAAGCTTCTAAAAAACTCTATGAAAAGGGCATGGTGGGTCCCCAGGGAAACACTGCTTACAAGGAAAACACGGCAAGATCAAGGGAGGACAGTATGCGTTACCACATTTGGACCCCAGACACATCAGTTACGCAAACTAGTAATTCAAAACTGGCACTTAGTGAAGGATCTTCACAATGACCTCTCCACTCCCCCTCTTTTCGCATTCAGAAAGGATAAAAGCGTGGCCAACCACATTGTAAGGGCAGCGTTACCAACTACTCCGAAACCTTCATTGAGAGGTATGTTAGGATTACCACCAGTGTCTGGCCATCATAAATGTGGCAATTGCACTTGTTGTGCACAAACCATTGAAGGCTCACTCTTTACATTTAATGGTATTCATTGGAAGCACGCCTCTTTCACGAATTGTCAAACTAAAAACATTATCTATGGAATTGTTTGCCCGTGCCCAAAACTGTACATCGGGAAAACTACCCAAGAAGCAAGACACCGCATTACGCAGCACAAATCGCGTCTCAGGAATCAGACGCAAAATGCACCACTCGTCTTACATTGGCTGACGAAACAACATCAAGAAGATGAATTTAAATGGACTGTTATATCAAAAATTGAGAGTGACTTACGAGGAGGAGATATTGAGGCAAGATTGAGTCAGAGAGAAGCTCTGCTCATAATGAAATATGACACTGCCTCCACTGGCCTGAATGCAATCTCCGAAATATTCAAAGTACAGCCCTGAACTCCCCTCGAGTCTGCGTTTTTCACTTTCTTGTTTTTCACTTTCTTGTGCTTAATGACACTGTGCTCTGCTTCTCTCATTGTCAGCGTGTGTAAAGTTTCATTTGAAAAAAAATCTCAAGAAACGAGTGTTTGCTCGTCCCGGTCACGTGGGCGCGTCAGACCTCAGTAAACACAGCTGAAGGACAAGGTTTTCTGCACGTCTCAACTAAACTGGCGTTCAACGCGGAGGTTCTGATTGAAAACGGTAAGCTTCACCGCTTCTCCGTTCCCTGTTAAGCGGATCCGACCCCCGGGCCCCGCAGGCATTGACCTGTCATTTTCGCTTTTACAGGCTTACCGCCCTATTGAATAATCAGCGACGCAGGCTTTATCTGAAGCAGTCCCGCTCAGGTAAGCCCCTTGTTACCAATCTCCCCCGCCCTCCGTTCTTTACCCAAGTCACTTTTTAATAAACACTTTCTCTCCGTGTTTCATCACAGGTGCTCTGCCCCCCAATTCCAAAGGTCAGTGCTCGTACCTTTACCTCGTTACATAATTATTACCGAGGCACAACTTTGACAGACAGTCATGTTTTGTTTCATTGTTTTTTCTGTGTAGTGCCACTACTTGTCTGAAGATCGTTGTTGTGGAAGTATGTTGGTCTAAATGGTGTGACCATAGTGCAAAGGTATGGCTATGTAGTGCGGTTTGGCGGTTTTTCACGTTTTCAATTTTGCATTTGTTTATTTCTTGTTTTCCCATTGAGTCACCTTGGGAATGTCCTAAATTTGTCGTTTGGGTTTTCCCTTTTAGAAAACGCTCTGGTCCTGATGAGAACTCCATAAAATGTAGGAGTTCGAAACGCGTCGACCGACCTGACTTGCCTTAAGTTGGACTGTATTCTCTTGTCAAATTCCATTAAATACCACTCTGAATTTGAGAATCAGTGGAGTTAATTCTCGTTGCATTGAATTCAAATAGCTGCACAATTCATGTAATTCATTCTATTCGTGTAGCAACTTGTAGATACTTTTTTGACAGGAGTATATATTGTTTTTTGTGTACATAGGAATGTGAGATGTATGAATGTGTTTGGTAGGATGTGCTTTATATAAATATTGTATATATGTAAACCCATTGTGATGTTTTTTTGAAAAATTTGTACATGCAAAAAAAGTGTTCTAAAAATTATAAATTGAATGCATACTAGTGTTAAAGAAATAAAACAACTAGTGACGTTAGTAAAATCACGGACCGGTATGTTTTATTCATAGTGGGACTGTTATTAACTACGTTGAATATTAGGTCCAGTATTGGCCCTTCTTTTGTTTTTCTTATCTGCTACCATGGCATGCTGCTGTGCGGTGGTGCAGTGGAGTGGCGCAGTGCTTCTCTGCTGCTGTGAAATGTGCGGTGATACATGTGGCACGGTACCTCTCGGCTGCCCAGCTATGATGTCTATCCGCTACCATGGCATGCTGCTGTGCGGTGGTGCCGTGGCGCGGTGCTTCTCTGCTGCTGTGTCGGCTTTAAGAGACCAGCCCTCAGATAACAAACCTGGAAGCTGGAGGCTCGGCCAGATACACTGTGGCTCATATGGAGCGAGGCGCCGGCAGAGGTTGCGCACACAGCAGGCAGCGAGTGCAGCAGCAAGCCAGGGAAGAGCAGCACAGTGCAGCTACGCCTCCAGGGGAACGAGGCACAGGGGAAGAGCAGCACTGGAGGGCAGATTAACGAGAGGGCACGCCTCGCGCTGAAAGAGGAGGAGGCAGCAGGGGGCCTGCGCCGGTTTCCCTTGCGGGAGTGAGCAGGAACCATATGTTAATTAAAACCAGATCGTTTTAAAGCTCGCTCCCACAAGGGAATCGCCAAACGTGCATGCATTGCCATTGAAAGCAATGCAATGCGTGTACGTTTATGGCAGCAAAGCTGAAGCGATGTCTAAAGGTCCTTTACCAATGCAAGGCATGTGCGCTGCGTGGGCGAGACCTAAAAAACCTGGTATGACTTATAAGGATGTTCGGGGTAGAAGTCACTCACCGGGGTGGTGGATTTGAGTATCTGCTGGAGAATAATTTCATTGCTTATGCTGCCAAATGAATGTTTTGTATGGTGTCTTGTCATGCTATTTTTTTACTATGATTCTTTGAGGATGTACTGTTGTCTTTCTTTTTTGTGGTATGAAATGACTTTGTCTTTGAGACTGTATTTTGACTATGAGTCCCTGGTCCTTCCACGAGTTAAGTAGATGCAGTAGAGGGTGTGAGAACCCCTGGTCCTGCCATGAGTTGTTAAGCGGGTGCAGGAGAGGGTACAAGTAGTCCCTGGTCCTGCCATTAGTTGTTAAGTGGGTGCAGTAGAGGGTATGAGTAGTCCCTGGTCCTGCCTTGAGTTGTTAAGTGGATGCAGTATTTAAATTGATGCAATAGGGGGTGTTATGTTACACCCTAAAGTTGTGTGTCCTTCCTAAGGAGGTAAGGTTGTACTGTGTGCCCTAAGTGTAATTTGGATTTACCTATCAAATCTGTATGAATTATGCCCAAATGTGTTGAATGTCCTTCCTATGGGGTTAAGGATGTAGGGGCATGTTGTGTTATGCCCCAATTTTAAGGGTCCTTCCTAAGAGGTTAAGGATGCAGGGGCAAGTGTGTTCTGCCCTAATGAGATGTGTCTTTCGTAAGGGGTTGAGAATACATTGTAGGGGCATGTGTGTTGCACCCTGATGTTGTGTAGTGTCCTCGCTAAGGGGTTAAGGAGAAAGGGTACAGGTGAGTGTGTAGTTGCACCCCAATGTTCTAGTATGTTGCAGTGGTGGGTGAGTGTGTGTGTGGCACCCCAGTGATACTATGAGTGACTTTAGGGGTGTTGCTATGCATCTTCTACAGATCCCAGTTTCCTGCTGCTCAGTCAGTGTGAGTGTGATGAGTGCCTGGTTGGGATGAATGTCATTTGGAGAGAGTGGGCTGAGCAGCAAGGATGCTGCTCCTGTTGGGGTATTTACCATATTACTTATAACCTATAACTAAGACTTATCTTATTCAATACACATATATATTTTATCAGTCAGTCATAAGCTTTTATTCGATATGCAAGATATCTTATAAGCACATATACAAAACAATCATTACAAAGTACAAAAAGACATAGCTTTAAGAAGTCAGTATAAGAACTCGTTTAAAAAAGATAAAAGGACATAAAGCGCCCATAAATAACTTAGCTAAAAAAGAATTAAACCGCTACTGACAATCTCTTACATCGAATAAGCCAAAACTGTTTTAAAAATTTAGCTATTCCGCACACAATGGGGGGGGAAGTGTCCGTGGTTAGGATGCGCAGGGCAACTAGGTGGCTACGTGTACCCAAAATTTGGAAGAGGGGTTTCAACCAGTACCTCCGGGGCCTGGCATAGTCCGGACATTCGAATAGTACATGCGCAATAGACTCAACCCTGTTCGGGCAACATGCACAATTCGGGGAGGCACGGGCCACTGATGTCCAATTTGATACCACAGCTCCTAGCGGGAGGGATCCAACTCTAAATTTAAAATAAAGGGCTCGGTCAAAAGGGAGTGTGATCAGGTCCAGATAGGGTTCAAAGGCCACAATATCTTTAGTTTGTAAAAAAGAGACCGTGGACTTGCAGTGCTTCGAGTTTGTGATTAGGCGCTCCGCCGTCCATTTCCAAAAGAGCGCTTTAACAACTTCTTTTGGAGGGGCTGAGCGTGAAGACCAACAGTCCCCTAGACCAATCTTCTCCAGGAGCTTCTTGGTTTCACTCAGCCATCTGATCTTGGCCCAACCCCCCAAACTCATTATTTCCCCCAAACCCTCGGCGTAAGATTTTAAATCCTCACCCCTCCAAATTCGTGTCCACAGTAGGAGAGGGCGAAGCTGAGCCTGGTCTTTGATGCTCTTACAGCCCGTGTCCAACAACACTGGTACAGATGGCGTGCTCAGTGGAATGGAAATGATGGATTTTAGAAGTTTGGTCTCCGCTGTCGCTAGGGCATCCAATCGGCAGTGGCCCCACAGCTCAGCCCCATACAAGGCTGATGTCACTACTTTAGCCTTGTAGATGTCAATTACTGGGGAAAGCGATCTCCTAGGTGAGGCCCAAAACTCCCTCACGAGTGCTCCTCCTACTCTTCTGTGGTTTATATATATATTTTATGATCTACGTGATTGATTGCCTGACTACCTGCTTACAAGAGAGTATCTTTATTGAAACACATATATTTCCTATTTCTGTTGATCCACAAATAACAACAAGACTGCACAAATCTTACTTGTCCATTCTTACTCTATCTGCTCCATACTTACTTCTTGGGATTATTATAGTTTAGCCTCAAATCTGTGCTGTTACAATCCAAGAACGCAGAGATCTTGCAAGTTCTCTAGATGTTTGTGAATCTTTAGACAGAGTGAAATTAATTAAAGTTTTGAAATTCAGAAATAGACCAAAAATCCCTGGGTGAACTTGATTGCAATTTGAATATTCTGCCTAACACTATATGTCAGCCTCACTTCCAACACCAGTTGACTCATGACCTAAAAAAAAACTTGTGGTGCCTCTAGTGCGGCCTCCTTCGAGACACCAATTTACTTAAATCTAATCTGCATCATACTTGACTCAATGGCAGCCTAGTTAACTGCTGCTGGGAGTATCTACTCTGCTGGAAATGTTCAACCTGAACACAGTAGAAGACATAAGGTATTCTTGTGGCGGGAATCCCTTCGCCCTTGATACAAATGGTAAGAGAGAAGCATCCAACCTCGCAGACGGTAAAACAACCAACAACAGTAAACATACAACAAATCCTAACAAATCCAGATTTATTTTAGTTAAAAACAATTGGCATGCAAGGTTTAATGTTCGGCTCTACAAAGGTTTTCTGAGCAGTTGGCCTAGACCTCCTGCCTAACACTGTGGCGTGGAGAAGGAAAAATGTGGCTTATAGTAAAACATGTGCCTGTTGATGCCTGGTTGGGGAAGTCAGCCAGGTTGTCTTGCTAAAGGAAAATGTTAATTTCAGCTTCCAATAGTTGATGGAATGCAAATCTTCCTCTGCATCAATACCAATAGAAGTAGAACATGAGGCTTTTCCTTGAGGAACTTCAAATACCTTAGATCAGCTGAATGAGCACGACTGCCTAGATTAACTACCAGGGAGCCACCATAAAAGACACAGGATGCAGCTTAGCAAAGAGAACAAAGGTAGGCTGCTGGCAGAATGTCTGGCATTGCCCTTAAGGGCATTGTAGTATTTAAACCACTAATGGATGAGTGCATGCTCAACTATTTGTCAAAATATTTACTTAATCTCAAATTACTTTTTGACAGCTTCAGATAATTATGTCAGGACAAGATTCTGGAAAATGACAAGATCCCTCAACAAGATGGATCATCTAGCTGAAGAGGAAAAGATGCAGTATGTATTATCATGTTGGAAATGTCCTTATACCTTAATTTCGCAGCTAAAATATCAAGACAAAAATTGAAAGGTAAGTGCATTTAGGGAAGTATGGATTTACAGTTCTTAACTCCACATCTACAGATCTTGAATATACAAATATTATTATAATTGAATTAATATCCATATCAGTTGAACCCTATTTAACCCTCAATTACTGGTAGGACATCTTTAGACAATTATACATCATAAACATTTAGAATTCTTATTACATTATGATTTGTAGCTTCTTCCATCACAAATCAGTATGTGTATCTTATTTTTTTTATTTTTATAACCAGGAAAACAAAAAGCAGGAGCAATTTTACTGCAGAAACAAGAAATGAAAAACAGACCATAACGAAGAGAAATAAAATGTTATCTATACAGCAGGTACTACACATTGGGCCGATACTCAAACAAAAAAGGAAACAGTATGTTAAACAAGGTCAACAAAAGTACAGCAATAAATATTTCAGACAAGAATTATATAAACATTAATAAACATTAATTTTTGACTCAACCAATACCACTAGGTATAATGCCTGCCTTCCATCTAGTTATTGGGCGCCAAAGTGCCTCCCCACGAGCCCTTGTTTTGGCTCCTCTTGTTTCAAAAATAGCTGTTTCAAACCTATAAACTGCTAGGAAGCGTGCTAGCCACATCTGAAAGCTAGGAGGATCTCTTTCTTTCCAGCGGGTTGATAAGATAAGTCTTAGTACTGCCATACCTATAAAAATTAATCAATCTTCAGATTTATTTAAATTTAGAGAATAATCATGTCCTAGTAAAAATAGAGTTTCTGATTCTGGTATTTTGTGATTGAATACCTCTTCCCAAAAAGCTGCAATCATATTTTTGATTACCATCAAATCAGGACAGTTATAAAACATATGAGTTAGCAATGCAGGATCCTGTTTTATAGTCAAAAGAATGTTGTATAGAGTTCCAATCCTAGTGTTTGTTCTGGGAATTACATCCAAAATTTCAACTTTAGAAAGGGAGATTAAGGACTCTTTGGCCTTTAATTTAGCGAATATCTGGGCGAAACTCAAAAAGTCTCCATTAGTTAACTTAAATTTAACTTTTAAATCAAAAAAGGTGGAGTCAAAATTATTTACTAAAAAGTCACCGATTGTTCTTATTCCAACCTTTTCCCATTTCTTTAGGACCACATTGAGTTCCTTACCTCCAATCGCATTTGAACGCCAAAGAGGCGTATATCGATTAATCCTGGCAATATGCAAATATTTAGTCACTTTCTTCCAAACCCTCCATGCGCTATTTATAACTTCACCCTTGAAGGCCTTATAATTTCTTGCCTCAGTTTTCCGTAGAAGTAAACCCTTAGCCTCCTGACCTATAAGCAGTTCATAAATTGAGGGGATATTTTCAACTCCTTCTGGATTATAGCCATTAATCATAGGTGTGAGTTGTTTTAAAAATGCTGCCAAATAATACAAAGGAATATCAGGAATTGCCAGGCCACCTCTATCCAAGGGCAGTGATAGTAGCGCCAAGGATCTCCGAATCTTACCATTCTGCCACATAAATTTAGAAATAAGTGAGTTAATCACCTCTAACGTTTCCTGATCGATAGCTAAAGGAATAGCCCGAAAGAGATACAAGCATCTGGGGAGTGTATTCATTTTAACATAGTTGGCTCTGCCTATAATTGACAGATGTAGACTATTGACTCTTTCAAAATCAATCTTAATCTTAGCCAGTAATGGATCAAAATTAGCTTTAGATAGTGATTTAGTATCTGCGCACATAACAACTCCCAAATACGTAGCCTTTCTGACTCTACGTTGATCCGTGCAGATACTATTATCCGT
Organism: Lissotriton helveticus; assembly: GCF_964261635.1. NCBI lineage: Eukaryota > Metazoa > Chordata > Amphibia > Caudata > Salamandridae > Lissotriton > Lissotriton helveticus. The sequence continues at coordinate 271,496,228 of NC_136068.1, forward strand.
ACACAAGATAATCGTTTTTCCTTTGTTAAGTGAATAGCCCGAACAGAGTCCAAATTCAGTAGTGAGCTTTTCTATTTCACGTATAGCCTCAATCGGGTCTGATGTGATAACCGCGATGTCATCGGCATACGCCAATACTTTAGTTTCGAATTGACAGCTAATAACCGGTTTAATAATATTGTTTTCCAATAGATTCAAAATGAGAGGGTTAATATATAAAGCAAAAAGCAGGGGTGAACAAGGGCATCCCTGCCTAGTACCCCTTGTAATATTAATATTTTCAGAAAGTAGTCCTGCCGCTAGTATTTTTGCTTTGGGCTGAAGGTACATTGACTTAATAGATTTAATAAATTTGGGGCCGAAATTATTTCGTTTCAACGTTTCCCAAAGGAAATTCCATGAGACGCGGTCAAATGCTTTCTCAGCGTCAAGTAGGATCATTGACATCTGTCCCCCCGTGGCAGCCATGGCGTCGAATAGGGCAATTGCTCGACGAGTGTGTTCTGTAGTTCCTTTACCCGGGATAAAGCCATGTTGCCACGGGGAGACAAGCCGTTCAATGACCCCACTGAGTCTGAGTGCTATAACTTTTGCATATAATTTGGAGTCCGAATTAATCAGGGATATGGGACGATATGAGGTTAATTGTTCGGGGGGCTTTCCCTTTTTCGGAAAAACGATTATTTTAGCTTCATCCCAAGATATTGGTGGGGCACCATTATATTGAATACCAAGAAATAAATCATGTAAAATAGGGCACAGCTGTTGACTAAGCATCTTATATAAATCAATTGGAATATTATCAGGACCAGCTGCCTTGCCCGAAGATAATGAGGATAGTGCAACCTCCACCTCTGCCAATGAAATTTCTTTTTCAAGATCTTCCTTACTAGAATCATCTAACAACTTTGTTGCCTCCGTATTAATAAGAAGATTATCCACATAGTCTATTATATCCCTTTCGGTAGCCGGAGTATCTTCTGTATATAAATTCTGATAGTATCTTTGAAATTGATAGTTGATATCTGTCGCATGGGTAAAGGTCTGTCCATTTTCAACTATTGCGGGGATATTATTCCTTGTATTTCTCTGGCGTGTAGAAAGAGCCAAGTGTCTACCCACTTTTTCTCCACTTTCATAAATTAACTGTCTGTGGGTTTGATACGTTTGGGCCGCTTTCTGGCTGAGGCTGATGTTTAATTCTGATTTTAATATTGCTATCTGGGTCAACAGATTCCCTGCGTCTTGTTTTTGCAGTATTTTGACAGTGTGTTCTTCCTCGGCTTTAGCTAAGGCAGCAATTTTCAGTTCAAAATTCACTTTCAGGATTTTTCGAGCTTTATTTTGATAACTAATAGTCTCACCCCTTAATGCAGCTTTGTAGGAATCCCATACTATATTTCTTGGTGCACTATAACGATTCATATTAAAAAATTCATTAGTCCAAGTTTTAATGTAATTAATATATTCATTATTAGCTAGCAACTTCCTATCAAAAGTCCAAGAATGGGTTTGAGTGGGATTATTAACGTACATGGTTAGTAATACTAATGAATTATGATCCGAAATTATCTTAGGTGGTTTAGTTATGTTAGAGTGATTTGCTAATTCTCTGGAAGTAAAGATATAATCTATCCGAACATGTTTTTGGTGTGGATGGGAAAAGTATGTATATCCAGGATCATTTGGTTTATTAAAAAGCCATATATCAATCAATCCCATACTGGAAATTAAGCTCTTAACCGCTCGAAATACTCTCGGTTTCCTACCCATATATTTCTGTACCGGTGCTTGAGTTATAAATGCCGGGGGTAGTGAAATATTTAAGTCGCCACAAAAAATTTACGGACCCTGCCATGTAGCTAATTCTGTTTCTAAGAAATCGAATATTGCAGGATCGTCATGGTTAGATCCGTAAACGGAACAAATGGTAATTCCATTAGCAAGTTTAACAATTGCCCACCTTCCATGTGTATCCGATAAACAACGAATTCCCTGTCCAAAGCAAGATTTCGCAAAAATTGCTACTCCCCTTATATTTGAGGATTGGGAAGTTGTTATCAACAGATTATACCCTTTAAGGCTTAATAAGGCTCTTTTGTTCCATGGGATGTGTGTCTCTTGAATACACAAAATATCTACGGGATTTAATTTAATTAACTCGGCCAGTCTATTACGTTTATCTCTAGATAAGAGCCCCCCTACATTCCAGGTTTGCACAGTAAATTTACCCATTATCAAAATGAAAAGATTGAAAGATGTTCTTGTACTTATTCATAATGTGTTCTTTGCCCTGTAATATCACCTCACTCTTTAATACGCAAATTAGCAATGCTCCTGTTCCTGATCCTGGTTCATTTTTTATTTTTTTGCCCCCTTCCCCCGCTCCCCCCTTTGCCCTTCCCCTCCCCATGTCCCCTACAATCCCTCCCCTGGTCCCCCCCGCCTGCCACCCTCCCCTTTCCCCTTTTCGTAGGCGTTCAGACTCCACTTGGAGTCTGTGTGATGGAGCGCTGCACTTCTGCTGAGCTACCGCTGAGCTACCGCTTCCTAAATTAGAAAATAAACATGAAAAGAAAATTTCCCTGATATAGAAATACAAGAACAAAAAAAAAACACTAAGTACTGAGTACTGAGTACTGAATACTGAACACTGAATACAAGCCATTATGTACCATGACCTTACTCAGATAAGTCAGATAAATCCTAAATAAAGCTTCTACATCTCATCAACTCGTTATTAATTACAAAAGTGGATTCCTTCATAAGAAAAAAATGTTCTTAATTAAACGATTAGAATTATTTTCCAAAATTGACTACAGATTGTCTAGGGTCCATCTACGATATTTCATCAAGAAACGCTTTTGCCTTAATTTCTGATTGAAAAAACCATGTCGTGCCACCATGAGCGATTTTAAGTTTAGCAGGATTGTTCAGGTAAGCCAGGGCTCCCTTTTCTTGGAAGGGTTTAATTAGGAGACGCAGCCGCCAGCGTCTTTCCACCGTTGCATGACAATAGTCAGGCCTTGAAAAAAAAGAGACATCGTTGAAAGAAAGTTTATGATCGGGTCTCGCTTTCTCGGCCACCACTTGTCGGAGCAAAAAGTTATACTAATATGGCTCGTGGGTACAGCCCTGGCTTGGGTGGTGGATTGAATGGAACTCGATGGGCCCTCTGTATTTCTGATTCCCAATTCCAATTTTGTACTTCGGGCATGGAAGCGCTAAGGAGTTTAACAATAAAGGCTCGCATATTCTCCCCCTCCAATTTCTCAGGCACTCCTAGGATACGTAGATTGTTGCAACGCTGCCTATTTTCAAAATCCTCGAGCTTCCATTTTATATCCATTAGCTCTGCTTCCTGTAACTTTATTTTCTCTGAGTTCTCGGTGGACTCTTTTTCTGCTATCATAACCCTTGTTTCGACTTCGGTAACTCACTCGCCAATATTGCTGCATGCTTTGGAGAGTTTCTTTACGACCCCCTGCATTTTACGAAGGGCTGCCTGGGATCTTTTACTATCTAGCGCTGTCTCTTCCCTATGAACGGCGATTGCTTGTAGTATAGTCTCAACTGCAGTAGGAGGAATCTCAGAAAAAGCAGGATTGGCACCAAAATTACTATCAGAGCATTCTTTAGCTAAGGTATTTTGCATAGTTCTAGTGCCTGTTTTGAATTTAACTGTATTAATATTCCTTCTTTCACCCCCGTAGCTGTCTTCTGAGGAGTAGGGGTAAGATTCCAGTTCATCATCTTCCTCTTCTTCTTCCGTGGAAACAAAGTTCTCTGACCATTCCCCTACTGCATCAGCCCCGACCTCCCCGACCTCTCCAGTTTGATCCGAAAATGAGTAGAACTCACTAGGGTCCTTCTCAGTCTCCGAAATCTGAGGTGCCTCTGAGTGGGTTGTCGGATCAACAATATCATGTAATACATTTAACTTTACTGCAGTTTGCCCAGGGCGTAGAGATCCAGGTGTTGTTAGTAAAGTCTGATTTATGGCTGTCTCCCCAGAACAGCTGGGCAGCTCACTCTGCACTCCTAAAGTGATTCCTAAAATGTTTCCACCTGGGCCGGTGAAGGACATAGAGCGTCCCTCCTCTATCTGCTTACTGTTAGTTTCTAGCCCATCTACAATCTCGCTAACTTGTATGGGTTCAGAAGTTTTTGCTGATTCAAAAAGTAACCCATTTTCCAGAACGGTCAGGTTGTCTGATACATTCCCAATAGGTTGAAGAATGGGGGGAGCGCTTAAAGGTTCTGTTACTGCATTGTTAACACCCAGAGAATCATCTGTCTGAATAACAGGTAAAACAGGGGGGGCCGCCGCATGACTACTACATTGATCATCGATAAGGGGTAGAGGCAATGGTGATTCAGTCTCAACCTGAGGATTAAGTTGAGCAGTGTGTTTTTTAAAGAGTAAATCAAGCACTGAGTTCCCCCCAGAAGTACTTATCTTTCTGCGTACTGCAAGGGCCTCCTGTCTGGGGGTGATAGATGTAGACACTGTAAGTTGTTGTCTCTTGGATTGTGATCATGCTGCTCTAGCCGGGGCACCATCAGATTCTCCTCCATCCTGCAAGCCTTCTTGTTGCTGCCTCTCGATTTCCTTGCGTAGTGCTCTCGCTGCCTTTGCCACTCGATTCCTGGTAGCAGCTGCTGAGGCACTTTTCGGGGGCATCTTTGCTGTTTTCCGAATTCTCGACTTCTCTTTCCTTTGCTTTTCACTGGATTGATCCTTGTACAAGCTGACGGTAGTGAGGAGGAACAGGAACACAGGGTCTCCCAGAGATTCCTGCTGCAGCGCTGCTTGACACGCCCTCCTCAGCTGAATCGTCTCAGGCAGAGCGCGGAGCGGAGCTAGTGCTCCGTTTGAAGGACAACGTGAGGAAACCAGGTCCTTCCGTATAAGCCCAAGTAAGTGGATGAGTGACTCGGGGGCTCTCGTGTTCCTGGTGAAATATACTACCCCCTGTAGCATATCGCTCGTGTTTCAATCACACAAGCGGCAAGAAAATCAAAAGCGGGAAAGTCAATTAGAAAGTTTCTCCCGTGCTGATACATTGTTTCATTGTTTCATGCGTTCCTGCCTCGTAAAACAGCCGCCGGTCAGATGCTCCTTTTAAATAAATCATAGGAGGCAGAAGCTCATTTCCAGATACCTCGTCCTTCAAAAAACATCTTTAAGGCAAACTCTTTTCAGCAAGAGTTGATTCCTCGGCGGGTTAATCTTGATCTTTGGGGTAGCGGAGCGGAGCTCAGGGAAGTGCTGCTGATCGGTCTAACACTCAGACCGCCATCTTGCCTCCATTTTCCGAATTCTATAAAAATCAGTATGTGTATCAATGTATGTATTCTCAAGAAACAATAGGTGAGGGGGTGACATTTTAAGTATTTCACTTTAAAAACAAATAAACTCATAGGAAGATTATAGTACAGGTAAATAAAATTTGCCTAAATAGTTGCATTGTGAAATTAACCATAGTCATGTTTTACTTCCTGAATACTTGCTAAATGCTAAATTTCAGAAGGAAAAGTACATTAGGCACTATTTAGACAGTACTGATACAAAGCTAGGAACCGTTTGCAGTGACGGCTTACAGAGGGTTTGCTGTGGGAGGGTGGGGTGGCGCAGCGGAGGGGCAGGGTGGGGGGTAGTGGGCTCTGACATACGACGGAACGGAGTAAAGGAAGTACATAAATAACTAAAACTATTTATCTTGCGCCTGCTGCATTACGAGCTCGGCAATGCAGCGAGCGCAATGTAAATAGTTGTATTTATTTATTTACTTCCTTTACTCCGTTCCATCGTATGTCCGAGTCCACTACCCCCACCCTGCCCCCCCCTTCCCCATCGCCCCGGAGCACTCCCTCTGCGAGCCGCCACTGACCATTTGCTCATCAACACCAGGCCCAACTATCTTCCTCTTAAATGTATTTGTACAACGGACAAAATAATGCGTATTCATTTATGTCTCCATTGTCGTGACATCTGTTGCATGCCTAAGGTGCTTCGGTACATGTGTGCTACAAAATCAAGGAGGGGGTAGCTAGAAGGAGCTGTGATCCTTTCAGCTTCCTTTGAGTCATTCAAAATCAATGAGAATGGATCACTTGTACCTGTAACCAGGGTTCAATGTGTTCTATACGTCAGTACTCTACGGAGTACTTAAAAAACCCTCATTCACGTAGGCAGGTCGTGTGGCGGTTTATCTAGATTCTCCGCCTTTGGTATTTACGTGACAGCATCATCATTGGGTCTCTTTCTGTATGCTTCCTCCACCTGGAGGGAACCACTGGTTTATACAGTAGTGATCAGAAATCGGTGGTAAGTGAAAGGTGCTCAAGCGAGGTGAAATGTTAAAAAAGCCTTCCACATACTGCCATAAATAATTTATTCTGTTTGGTGTATGGGAGGAAAATAAAAACGGGGGTGTGGTTTGTGCAGTGAGGCATGATTATGAATCCACCACACTATCTAACTGTGTCCAATACGTTGGTCAACATGTTTCAGCCCAGGTCTGTGTCCCTGAGGGGGGGTCTGCAGGCTTTTCGCAAGACCTAAAATGTGAGAAAAGGATGCTTCCCAATTCTGTATGGTTTGCATCAGAGTAAATACTCCGAAGATAAGGTAAATGGTACCTTGTGAAGTCCCCAGTTGGGCTTCTACAGGACTGCTGGCCGCTTAATCCCTTGTGTGCAGGGTGCACGACTTGTGCTGACGCTGCTCTCAGGGTCCCGGGTAGCCTCATGTGTGCTGTCACATTTTGCTGTCACGTTAGCACTGGTGGCGAATTTTCAGCATTAGTGTTAGGGCCTCACATTTACGTGAAAAGTGGTCAATTATCCATCATATCATGGAAGGCTTGAAAGGCTAAGCCAATGCCATGCATAATATCCATTTCTCATCATTCTTACCCTCTATATAGTCAGTCCTCAAAGGAATTGCAAATACGACCTTCTGAATTTCTGGTAGATTATGTATCCCATTTTGAAGATGTAACCAAGTTGAAAAGTCTTAGGGCCTGATTTGGCAGATGGTTACTCTGTCATAATCGTGACAAACATCTTGCCCGCCCTATTGTAAATGTCATGAGATATAATGTTTGCAATAAGGCTGACGAGCTAGCTGTCATGTTTGTGATGGAGTGCTAATAGCTGTGAACGTTATTATCTGCTCCCACAAATACGGGCAGTACCGACAGGAGAGAGCCTCTAAAGGAGTAGCAGAACTGATGTTATCCAAAGTTGAAGGTTTTAGGAATATTAGCCCCTGGCAGTTTCCTTTTTGTCCTCAAGTATGCCACGGTGGCTCACAGACCAAAACTTCAACCAATGCCCTGCTCTGCTCAACACTTTACTGCAGAATTATAAGTGCCACCATGGCTACTTGTACCCACTCATAGGTAACAGAATAAGAAAAGCCCAAGGAAAAATAATGAGAAGGATGGTGTGTCTGTGTACAACACCCGTGTTTGTGTCAAAGGAGTTAAGGCCCTTCTACAGCAAAAAGGATCTAGCACTCACTGAATGTTTCCTGAGCGAGCATGTACCGCCTGTTTTGCTAGCCACTCTCATTGGCTCTGAGGATCTGACACTTTTACAGTACATCTTAAATCTCTTTTATCATGTATTTCATAAATTATAATCAGGTAATAATTTCCTTTGCCAAGCTTTAATAGATCACCAAACATGTCAAGATCTCTCTGACCCTGAGCACTTACCTTGATTCTATGTGTTTAGGGTCATGGTGAGGAATCAAAGCAGTCCTGACGTAAATGCTCAAACCAGCCCTTTGGCTACTTGTACAGTTCCTCTCTTTCAATCCATCAATTCTCTCTTTCTCTCTTCTCTCTATTCTCCTCTCTGATCGGTTTCTACCTTCCAACTCCAACACTCTCTTTCCCTCTTATTCTTCTATCTTTTTTCTGGTAATTACCGCAACCTACATTTTGGAAGCTCCCATAGCATTTATTTACCTTTGCTGCTCAAGAGGGTGCATGATAGGTTTCGCCTGCACAGCGCTTGCGCTGTGCTGTGAAATATTTTGTATTTAATATAAATCTTAAAACTGGCTTACATCTTGCCCCCATGCTTTCCTTGCTTTACATTGGTTCCTGTGCTTGCCACTTGCTTTTCCTCCATTTCTATTTGCTGTGTCATACTGCTTCCTGTTGTTTGTTGTGTGCTTATCGTATCAATTTACCGCCGCTCAAGTACTGGTTCCATCTGCTTTTGTGGACCTATTTTTTAAAGTTTTTTCCTGCACTGAGCTTGTTTTCCCTAGTCACTGTGTGTTTTATAATGCATTTGTTAGAATCAGGTAACGCTGCTTGGCCTCAGTACCCCATTACCACTGGCTATAATAATTGCAGAGGGTGTGCGAGATTCTACGCACTCTGAGTTGAGCTTTTCGCACTCTATCGGGGGTCACGCGGAATACACAGGGACAAGATCTCACCGGGTGCTGCAGGGTGGGTGCTCAATTGCTTTTGGTTTCCCGAGCGATAGAGAATATGTGGGTAAAGATCACGACTAAACTGGCAGTAATATATACATATTTTAAATTGTTAATCATGCTTTTATGAAAGTTTGTCAAGCCTGGCCATGACTGGTATTTTTCTTTTGGCAATCCCATGGGTCTCCATCCTCTTTAGCCTTTCTTTCCCTAGCTCAATTTTGCGACGTGTCTCATACTCACTCATCAACTTAAAGCCTTTCCTCATGGCTGATGGTGGAGACGTTTTCACAGTGCTTGTTGGCTAAACTACCAATGCGGCTGACCAGCATATCTACCCACCAGGAAGGAAACGGCCGTCGTTTCCGGGCTCCAAGCTCCCCATTACCATTGATGTGCACTTATAATACCAGTGCATAATTCCGGAAGCATGCAGCATATTTCTTTCATAAGAAACTGTGTCGCTTCCTGGCAATATCAGTAGCCTATTAACTTACTCTCCAAATACTTTCGGGCAGATTTACAATAACTGGCGCATCCCCAGGGATGCGCTGGTTATTGTGCGCCGCTGCTCCGCCACCCATGGTACGCCGCATTTACAATGCAGCGCACCATGGGGCAAAAACGTCACAGATGCGTGACGCATCTGTGCCGTAAAGGCGGCGCATTGCTGGAGTTGCGTCGCAAGCGCGACACAGCTCCAGCAAGGATCGGGGGTGCCCTATCTGTTCAATGCTGCGTGAAGCCTTACGCCTGCTTCAAGCAGGCGCAGGGTTTTGACGCAGCATTGGCCTAAAAGTGACTGAGTGAAATCTTGTAGATTTCACTCAGCCACTTTTAAGAGGCGTTCCTGCGCAGGAACGCCCCCCCCCCTGCGCGAGAACGCCTCCTAATGGCGCAGGGCTTTACAACGCGACGCATTTCCCAGATGCGTCACGTTGTAAATACCCCGCACCATGGCGCATATTTTGAGCCGCCGCTGCGTCACAAAAGTGACGCAACGGCGGCGTAAAAGAGGCACAAGGGGCTTGTAAATCTGCCCCTTTATTCGGGCTTTTAAAACCAAGACCTTAAAAACAATATTAAAGCTGTTCTTGAGTGTTGGGTGTCCAGTTGTGGCCATCGGGCGGAAGTCGATGCTAACTTTTGAGAAACCGCAAATACGATATATGAATATGTTGTGAATTAACACTGTGAGCATTTACACAGGTATTGATTCTGCTGCAAAATCTGGGGAGCTTATGCCCCTGGAGGCTCAGGGAAAAACAGGAAAGAAAACCCTAAAGTATACTTACATGATTCCAGTTCGAACTCTGCCCATATGACACAATGTGGCAAGATAAATTGGTGAGCACCGACTGCCGAGATTCACTTTTATGAACATCTTTCTAGCTGCATGTTGGTAAGTGCTATACAAATGCTCTTGCTAATGTTAGAAGCTGACATTGAACAAGTGTTTCTTCCAAATAAGACATTTGTTCTAGTCTGTCACTTTAGAGTTATGAAATAGGTGTGATTATTGCACAAATTGTAATCTTAAAATATACAAATGTATTGCCTGGAAAAATAGATAACTTCTAAACACATAAAGTCAGGCCCCAAATAAATTTAATAAACTCATGTGCTATCTTCAGCCCCACTAGCTTATAAAGAGCCAGATCCCTACACTCAGGCACACTCTGTACTTAAACACTGCTCAGTTCAGCAATCTGTCCAGATGTGTTAAACTGTCAGTAAATGTTCCTCTCAGTCAAAAATTCTTGTACGTAATAGAAACCAAACCATTGGTTAATATAAATTATAGAGATGCTAAGAAGTAACCATCCACCTCATTTTACGCTAACACAAACTTTCACTAGGGCCAGGCCAGTGTTTTTTATTATTACATCAGTACGATTTTATTTTTCTTCTCTAGCGCCAAGAGACCTACCCAGTGATCGTGCACTCTATAAATAGCCAATAACGTAACATTTAGTGGAGTGGTGTGGCTCACTGGTTAGAGGCGGCAGACCCAGAAGCAGAGAACGGCCCGGGACCAATTCCTGACGCGGCAGGGTCATGGACCAGAGCCAGCGGACTCGACAACTTTCGCCTCGGTGCCTACTCTAACCAGGGATCACACTCGGCAACTCTGGGCATTAAGCTTGCCTCATCTCTACAACAGCCCCCCACAGACGCCGGGGATGCCTGGTTTCACTTTGGAGATACCCAGAAGGGACCATCTCACAGGGAAAGCCAGGACGGGTTCCCCAGCGGTCTCCAGCGCCGGGACGCTTACGGGCAGCTGTGCGCTTTACAAGTCCAACACATTTACATTTATCAAAATGTGTATTTTGGAGTCTGAGTGCAAGTGTTGAATCACACCAAAGTTGTGGACGGTTTTATGAACTGGGAATACTGTCTCATATGGGCTCTACACAGATCTGAACAGCAGTCACTTACCCAAAAGATCCATCTTGCTACTTAGATGCATGTAGTTCACTTTTTGGCAGTGTTGTTTCTATTGCAATACACTGTATCCCCATTTTACAGCGTTGTGTATTTGTCGGATGCACTGTTTATAAATATGTTGCTCCCCTACTAGCTGTTTAATTAAAAAGCATGTCACAAATTGATAACACATGAACCTATACTATATCAGCAAATGAATCTGAAGCATATCAAGAATTATTTCAACATGTCACATATATTTCTGATCATCTATTGCAATTTGGAAATGCTCATTGAAATCATCAATTGATTGCTCCCTCTAACCCTCTTGTGCAATATTGCTAATGTTCCTAACACACATTACCTCTTTGGTTGCTGCTTACCAAATTTCCAATTCCTCCATGCCCCATGATTCTGCTTAGACTATCAATTTCTTATAGAAGAGATGTTCAGTGAAGGCCATAGAGGCAGCTCCCTGGCTGTCTTGGTTTGTGGAAACAATACTTGCATACAACAAGTGACCCTGGATGAAACAGTCACTAGATATGGGATACCTGGCAACATGCCACAGCAGCTGTGATCATTCAACATGAGGTAACTAACTTCCATTAGAAAGTAGTCCAAAAGTTGGAATAATGACTGCAGCTGGTGAGCCTTGCAGGTGACAGGTGACAGGATAAGTTTGTAGTGGAACCATTGCAGGCCCCGTGTAAATTAATACCCTGACAAAGGAGAGAACCGCTTAGTGCATTTTCACAGTTAGAACCGCTAAGAAACACTTCACGCCCCCCACTCCAACATTTGTGTGTGTATGGTAAATACCAGGATGTCTTGATGTATTCTTTACCCAACCTTTCATATTTGCCTGCTGGTATATGTTTTAGGCAAATCTGTAAATGGAAAATTGTAACAGGCAGAGTAATTTTACCATGTATGATCCACTCTATAGCTGTTTTTTCTGCCACTGTGAATGGTAATGTTTCCAGTTTTTCAATGCTCAGAACCGTATAGCCTGCTCCCCTTTGTGCCAGTTTGATCTGTTTATCAGTGAGATTGAATTCTGAAAACAGTGACGTAGTGTTGATTAAATGCCAAGGCACAAAGCCTGCACGCAAGTTTTGTAGCGTTCAGCCTACTAGCATGATAGAACGTAATTGAGACTGACCATTTTGCAACATGACCAAGTCTTGTTCCATGATGTCTATGGCAGAAGATACAATGCTGTCCAATGAATATATCCTGGACGACAGAGTCGTTAACCCATTGTCTACTACAGAGAGAGATTTCTCTAAATGAATACGATCAATTTCTCGTATTCGTTCTGCAGTCTCTGCTTAGGTAATCTTTCATATTTCATTATGAGCAGCATAGATACCGGCATATATGAAACGTTTTTGACACGATTTTCTTGGTCCTAGCAAAAATTCCTTACGGTCTGCGCCATCTTTAAGTAAAGATAAGTGTTGTTTTACATCCTCAAGTGTAGATTTCTGTAGCCAATCAAGGCATAGTGTCCCTACACTGTATGTTGTTACTTCCCCAGGATGCTGTCTTTGAACATATCTTGGGTCTGGCCTATTGATAGTGAAACCCTGTGTTTTGTTCAGGAATGGATCTTGACAGTTGTTTGTGTCTGTGGGCCAGAGCAACCATTTTTTCCATTCTGGATCTGATCTGATGTTATGCAAAATATTATGTACGTCGACCTCCCCGCGTGTAGTGCCATTACTTGTAGGTATAGGTATGGTCAGTGTGTTCATGTCTTTGATCTTGGCAAACCCAAGGCAAGATGTTTGTTGGACAGTGTCATTTAAAAACTTAATTTGCTCAGGGATGATGCAGGCTCTAAACAAAGCTTCTACCCCCTGCACTTGCCAATCTTTTGTACCCCAGACAGTTTTTGTCTCCCTGTTGTCTTTCCAAAAGTCGAAACCCTGTCTAGACAGTTGGGCAATAAAGGCTGCAGAATAAATCTGTTTTGTATTGGTAAACATATTTTTCGTTCCTGTCTTGTTCACATTTTTAAAATAAAATGATTCAGCCTTGGATAAATTGAACCCTGAAAAATATGGAAGTTTCATTGCAAACGTTTTTGAGCTACCTTTTGGAGGTGTAGGACAATGTTCCCATTGGTTATACATATATACTTTTCTAGGTATTGCAGATGTGTGCAAGAAATCATGACCATAATGGTTATAACAATACATTTGTTCATAGTCTGATGAACCCTCTAAATAGTCATGATTTGTGAACACTGCAGACATTTCTAGATCAGACATCATGTTATTAACAGTCTTGAAGTCCCAATCATCAGAAAAGGTACTAAAGGTAATAAAGTCACTTAATGAAATCTTGAATAAGTGTGGAATCTTCTAAAGCTCCGACAGTCCAAAAATGTCATATTCAGTTCTGTCCCAAACTATACCATCCGGTGTAGGAACGGCTGTGATGTTCTCTGCTGACAAGTCTCTTTGTTCACAATGGGATAATTTGTGTGGCTGGAAAAGTAAGTTCACTCTTTTATTTGCTGTGTCCATTTGAATATATCTTCTATTTATCAGCATACCGAGAGTTATTACCAGAGCTAATTAAAGTAGAAAGAAGAAGAATCCCAAAACAATCCATAGTTCAATCCATGGTGAAACCAGATAAGTATTTTCCAGGTGATGAAAAAGGTCTGTTGATTGTTCTTTGAAAGTTCTTTGTGCTGGCGTCGTTTCAGGTTCGCTTGGATCCGCAGAAAACGTATCAAAGTTATGAAATAGCCAGAAGCAGTTCTGTCAATGGTTGGAACTGCATCCGGATTCGTTGAAATCGCTGGAACTACTTGATCACTTGTTACTTCGTTGTAAACAGGTGTATCAGGACGAACTGTTATTTGGGTTTCAGGAGAAACGAGTTTCATAGCATTATTGCATAGTCCTTCTTTTCTCACTGTAGAATCTTCAAAGGTGATGAGTCTCTCAGTTTGAACCTCTTGGATTGTAGCTAGGGGCGTGCGTCTGCTAAATTGTCGGAGTCCACTTGGCCTACTGCTTAGTATCGGTGACATAGTGTGGTTTGATCAGGTCGATGGACACAAATCTTTTCTCCTTTTTACCAGCAAGGGGCGGCAGTAAAACTGTTCTTGATCCGTGGATTGCTAGGACAGGTACTGGTTGTCTGCAAGAAAGCCCAAATTCCTTCTTGTCCGCAAACTTTTCTCTGACTAGATCACCAAGCTTTGGGATCCAGACAGGCCTTGTTGGGACGGTTGGTTTTCCCCAGTGGTGGTTGGCTTCAGGAACACTTTGCTTTGTTTGATCTTAGTTCATTTAAGTCCTGTAAAACAGCCAAACTATCTTTGATATCAAATTTCTTGTTTTCAACCACTGTTCCATGACAATCAAGATCCTGAACCAACATTCTTGTCCCAAATAGGACCTCATATGGAGTGACACCCCCTAGAGAACTTCTTGGGAAATTGTTTAGACTACGTTTGACCCCATAAAGATGTTTGACCCAACAAACCCCGGACCTAGTACCCTCGCTGTTATAGACTGCTTTATGTCCTGGTTTTTTCTTTCCACAACAAAATTTCCCTCAGGATGGAATGGAGAAAAGTACAGCAATTCAACCCCCAACTGGCCATGGCTTCTTTGTAAGCTCGAGAGCTAAACTCAGGGCCGTGGTCAGAGTGTAGTGTGCCTATTGCGTATGTGCCGATAAAGACTCCCAAATCTTTTATAACTGTTCAAGCATCAGCCGAGCGCTGAGGCCACATCCATAGGAACCTTGAGCACGAATCCACTGCGACCATGATATATTTATAGTTACCATCCCTTTGTAAGGGACCTCAGTGGTCCAGATAAACACACGCTAATGGTTTATCTGAGATTAACAGGGGCGTCTGCGCAGGATGTTTCACAGTAGAGACTTTCATCTTCTGGCATATTTTACAGTTCAAATATAATTTCTGGTCTGTTTCCTAATTCCTGGCCACCAGCATCTCTGTTTTAATAACGATACTGTGGAGGAAACACCTGCATGAGCAGAGGCGATCCCTTCATGTGCTGCTAGGATGAGTCCTTATGTATGTTCCATGTTTGTTATTACCCTACCCCCCACTCCTGGGATTCGAGCAATTGGAACATTGTTTGCATCAATTGTATATGAGTATTTGAGTGGAAACTTTTTAGGTAACGCTGCACCACTGCCTTTGCTTGAAGCATTGGCAGCCAGTATTATTTCACTGTCTATTTTCGTTTTTGAACACGTGGTTGCAGCTACAGAAGCCCTCTTCGCGGCTTCATCAGCCAATGAATTTCCTTCAACGTGAACGTCATCACGTTGATGACTCAGGGTGTGTATCACGTGAGTGTTTTGTAGTCCATTTTGCAACTGAACTACTTGTTCCCAAAGTGTTTTGTGCTTGATTGTGCCACCTTTCACATCTTTGAAACCATTTTGAAGCCAATTCTGTAAGATTAAACACAGTAAAAAGAATTGCACACTATGAGTGTGGGAAATTCACAATCAGTATTTTCAAGTGCCATTTTGAATGCTTGTAGTTCGGCCCGCTGAGCTGTACAATCTCCTAGAGATTGCGTTTTTGTGACCATAGGTCTAAATTTGCCATCGCGCATACAACCTTTAACGATCGCGCATGCAGCACTATAAGCTTGTTTACCCCTCGTAGTGGGTTGTGCTGATCTGTCAGTATAAATTATACATTCATACGGGTCTAGAGGTAGAATTTCAGTAGGCAGACGACATTTGCGTTCAGATTGCAGGAATGCTTGTGTTTTCAACTAAGGATCAAAAACATATTCAACATCAGTTGCAGCAAGAAAATTAACCCATTGTATCCATCTTGGATGTAAAGCTTCTGCATTCAGAATGCTAGCTTTTGTAACTGCCTCTAAGGCTGGTACAGGAGTTTCGACCATAATGCGTTTTCCCTGTGCTAGGGCTCTTTCTTTTGCTACAGCGGTTCAGAATTTTTAAGTTAAGTAGGTGAATTAGCATTGACCCGGAATGATTCGGATCACTAAGTTGCGTATGTTTATGCGTGTTTGTAAATGTTTTGTTGCTAACATGTCTGTAGCGAACACAAAATTTCTGTGTCTTCTTTTGTCCAATGTGTGATTTTAAAATCAGGTTTAATTAATTCGTAGAGAGGCTTAATCCTTTCTGCGTAGTTTAGAATGTAAGTACGTCCAAAATTCAGGAAAACTAGAATCGACTGTAAGTTTTTCTGCATTTTTGGAGGTTGGAGCAGCGCACACTTTTCAAAAAGTTGCCTGCCAGGGTTTTGCCTACACTTGGAAGTTCATATCCTACAAAAAGGACATTGAGAGGGCAATTCTTGATTTTTTTTAATTGTATTTATAACCCTCAGAGGCGAAGCCCAGTATAATGGTGTTCACCCTGTTCAAGTTCCTGTTCAGGTCATCGACATATGACAATGCCTCGTCATCATAAGTTTGTAGCAACTCTGTTACTCTCGCTGAGAATATGAAATGAAAATAAATGAATTCGTACTTGTATAGCGCACTTATACCCTGAGGTGTCTTGGCGCTGTATGCATACCGCTGTGGAACCCTTCCTGGCTTTTCCCTATGAAATGCCCACTCCTGGGTACCCCCAAGGTGAAGCCAGGCATCCCAGCGCTGTTGGGGCCGTTGTGGAGATTAAGCAAGCTATTGCCCAGAGTTGCAGAGTAGGACCCATGATTAGAATAGGCACCGAGGCAAGAATTATCAGGTCCGAGGAAATTCAGCCCAAGACCCGCCAAGGCGGGAATTGAACCCTGGTCCCGGGCCAGACCTTTGCATCAGGGTCTGCCGCTCTAACTATTGAGCCACACTCCACTGAGAATAACCCCGGACTATTCTTGAATCCTTGAGGGAGACGACAAAATTGACCCTGGGTCCCCATTATTGAGAAAGTGGTCAAATACCTACTTTCAGGTGGAATATTTTGACAAAAGAAACCATTTGAAATGTGTAATGTGGTTTTACATTTTTTACACAGAATGTTATTCATTAATGGTGTACTGTTTGCATTTTGCACTGCAAATGTTTTACAACAAGAGTTTAGGTGTCTGTAATCCAAAACTAGACCATATGTATTGTCTGGTTTGGAATCAGGAAACAAAAGATTGTTCATTGATGAGGTGCAAGTTTCAATCACCCCTTGATATTCAAGTTGATCTAAGATCTCCCTGACTTGTTTTTAAGCTTCTTGCTTAATTGGATAGTGCCTTTGTGCACTTGGTTGATTTTTTAACTGGATTGTGTGGTGAGGTGAGTACTCATCCCATCCTACATGATTCTCATATAATGCTGGGGCTTGGGCAACTGGCCATTTACTGGCATAAGTATATTTTAAATGTACTGGAACATGGTTGGAGAAGGCTGGCATAATGATGTCTTTGCCATGTGGGCACTCCCTGACAAATTCTGGTGGCCAGTCCCGTTCTGCTAGAAGTATATCATAACCCTTTGAAAGTCGCTCCCAAAAGAGTGCTTTCACTTTTCTTGGTATGTCTCCCTCCATCCGACGTGCTATTTCATATAACCTATGTGGAGAACTAACCCTGGTGTCTGCAGTCTCAACTTGAATGTCTTCATTCAGGTCCAGTGTCTCCAGAAGTCCCTTCAGGTTCTGGAGAGCTATTGATACTTCTGCTGGGCTGTCCAGCAGTGTCTGAGCCCATTCTCCGTTCTTGAGCTGTGTCCTCAGAATCCTCAGCATGTCTGATTTTTACACCTGCTACTTTCTTCTTGGAGAATTGAGGTTTTGTTTTGTTTTTCTGAACGTGTTGATCGTCTTTGGACTTCACGCATTCTTCTTTTTGATCTGACCATCCTCTTCTTTTGGATGTCTGTGATGATATCTAAAAGGTACAAGAGGAACGTGTATCAGTATCTTGATACCTGTCAGGCTCCTTTTGAGGAAACCTACCTCGGGGTTGAGAATCTTTCTCTTTTGAATGTTTGTTATTTTCCCATTTCTTTTTAGAAGAGGTAGGAGTGTTTTTAGAAAAGGCCTTTTCAGGACTTTCAGATAGTTGTGGTTTAACTGTATAATTCTATCAATCTTTGGATTTTACTAAGTAATTCATTGTCTGACATTGCTTCAATGTCAGGGTCAGGTGTATAGCAGGCTAAAACCGGCCATGTTGCTCCAGGTCTACCTAGTGGACCAAGCCTGGTAATGTGATTTAAATGTTTTAGGGCGCCTTTAAACCAGAGCTGATGCTCCTGGTATGTGAGTGGAATTTCAACATCCTCGAAAGGAATATATATTCCTCTGGTGGTTCATCTTCTTTGTAGAAGTGAAACATTTTAGATACTGGATTTGATTCAGGGAATACTATCTATGAGTAGGATACTTCTGTCCGGTGACATTCATGTGCCTCTATCACAAAAACTGCTCTACCACCTCTTGGTGTTAGGCCATGTTTTATAAGTTTTAGAGTGATGGCTTTCCTTAAATTTGGAGGAATGAGTATATCATTCTCATCGGTTTCATTAAAACCTGTATAATCAAAAGCTACCGCAACACTGTCGAGTAGAGCTTCGTTGTTAACGGCTTTGTCGGCCATTGTTTAATGAAAGTTGCAGAGCAAGTTTCAAGGGAACAAAGATAAGGTGCACAATATTTTAGAACATTGTATCCTTCAACGTTGAACAAACCAAAAAGCTAATACATAGGACTTTTGTCCTACTCAGCTATGGCAGATATTATCCCTACCCACTCCAGACGTCTTATGGAGTTTTAGGGGTCTCTGAGAAAAGCACGACTGAGTTACTTCAGTATCTAGCATTAAATTAGTGCCTTACCAAACCGTTGGGCGCCATGTAGTGTAGTTCCTATATCCCTGATAGGCTCTGCGCATTGGAATAATATACACTATAGTTTTGACATAGGACTGAGGTCAGTATGTCTCTATCGAGTACATTAAACTTAATTACTTGTGTGTGCCAGCTAACTCAGAGGTCATCGGAAACTTCTTGAATGAAGAAGAAGGGATTCGTTTCTGACAACCGCATGAACATGACAACTTTGTTTCCCTTAGAATTGGAACAATCTCAGAATCTTGGAAACAATAACCGTTTCACTCAGTCAATCGTGCATGCTTTGTTTCTACAGAGTTGCACAGAAATAGATAGACGGGCATTTCAATAAAAAGGGTTTATTGAACAGTCTTATTTCTCAGGCAAGAGATATGAAGTGCTACAATCGTAAGACAGAATACGAAGTATAATACGTACAGCGTTAGCAGTAGGATCAAATAATACTGCAATAGGATGGTCTGTAGCTATGACATATATTCATACAAATACATACATAAATAACTCAGTCTAAAATACTCATCTGGTGCTTCTAAAATAATCCTACCCCAGTGTACCTAACCTAAGTATAGTACGAGGGAAGAAGTAGGTGCTGTTAAGCTATACTTTAGATTAGCTATATTTTAGTTTAACTATAGTTGCCAAGAGTCCCTCTAGGTTCTAGTCTGCCCCATACCTTAGAATGAGAGAGGTTGGAATCTCTTTCCCAGGTCTCGATCTCTTACACCCCGCAAGGGGAGTCAGAAACACTAGAGCTGGATTCTCTGCGAGGAGGATAGCAGCGTCTGGTCAGTGTGTCAGTTGGGGACTGGACTTTCTTCCGAACTTGCCGCGGTGAGCCGCGTCGTGCAAGTAGGCAGTTGAACCGTGGACCGAACCGTGGTTTGCCATGGCAAGTGAAGGTATATTTATACCTAGAAGGTGTTTAGGAATGCCAGTATTGGCATAAAAGTCGGACATAAGAACGTCATGAATGAACCCCTAAGGAATAAATGTTCATGCATAATAAATGAGTTCTTGGAGAAATCAATATCCAAGCAAGGGAAAGTCCTAAAGGCTTAAGAGTCTGGTTTTCCAAGAACTCATTGTGACGTAGATGAACGGATGCAGGTGGCCATGCCTGTATTTGGTTAGCATGAGCAATGCCTAACTAAGGGCTGGATTTCTATTCCTAAATAAGGGCTATGTGAATTGTACCTATATAAGGGCATACATCGGGAAATTCATACGGAATCTAAATCGACACACAACAGTGTGGAGTACACATACTAGTAGGGCAATGTAGAATGGAGTAAAGTGTCATAGAGTGAAGTGGCATGTCGTAGACTATAGTGGTGTGAAATGTAGTAGAGGGGGGTGGCGTGGCAAACTGTTGAGTTCAGTGTCAAAAACTGGAGTACCATGCCGTACAGTAAAATATAAGGGTGTGTTGTACAGTATTGGAAAGTGATGTAGACTACAGTATAGTAGAGTACCATTCCGTTTAGTTACTTTTTGTAGACTGGAGTGTTGTACATGTGCCAAAGTGGGTTTCTGTTGCAGTACCCCCAATGTTTGCCTGGCTTTTGATGAAAATTTGACTGTAGTGTACTGGGTCCCTGCTGTCAAGGATCCCAGTACCAGTGTTCTTTCCCTAAAGCTGCACCATGATTGGCACAACTTCAGATCCCCCCCTGTAAGTCCCTAGTAAATGGGAACTCTGGGAACTATGGCATTGGCACTGAAGACGGTCCCAGGGACTCCTCACCAAGGTCATGCTAACTGCCACTGCAGCATGCATGACTTGGTGCAGAAAAAAAAGACAAAGTTGACTTGGCACAGTGCGTGTGTGCCATGTCAAAGCAGCACGGCCTAAGGTATGAGTAAGTGCCTGTGTGCCTTGTCAAAGCAGCACGATCTAAGGTATCGGTAAGTCACCCTCTGGCAGGCATTACAAGCCCTAAGGCAGGGTGCACAATATCTCAAGTGTGGGAATTACCACATGAGCAGGTATGCCCCTACAATATCTAAGTCTTCTTAAATACTGTAAGTGCCAGTGATGCCATTGAGAGTACATGAGCTGGAAACTTGACAGCTCGAGTTCCACAGCACCATGATGGCGTCATTGAACCCAGGAGAGTTTGGTACCAAACATCTCCTCTCAATAAACCCACACTGATGCCAGTGTTGGATTTATTGAAACATGTACTCAGAGAGCAACTCAGAGGTGACCCCTGAAAAACTAGCAACCCTGGTGTGGTCTCTGATTGGGTTTAGGCAGCCTGCCACCACCAAACATGTTCTGAACCCCTGGGTCGAGAGCGCCTGCTCTCTAAGACCAGAAACAAAACACATCCTGGGCATCAGTGTCACACCTCTTCCCCCAGGATGTGCACAGTGCCCAAGATGGAAGCTTCAGAGGCCTCGCCAACTTAGTAATGCAACCCCAGCTTCTGCTGCTAGAAACAGTTTGCAGCCCCCGGTTCAAACCCCCCTTTTAGTGGGAGAACCGCCAGAAAAACTGTATTTTAATTATATTCTAACTATATTATTAGAATAGGAGGTGTGCCCCCCTTCGCCAACTCTGTCCCTCGGGTGCTGGAGGCAAAGTTTAGCACATTTATTAGTGCCCACCATCTTGAAGATGGTGGGACTTATCCAATCAGAGCTAGGACAACGCCCCTCTCCCACAGGAGGGTGGCATAAAGATGGGTGTAGACACCCCAGTTAATAGACCCATTTGTCTCTACCTGTTACTCCCCTGTAACACTGTTAAATCTGGTATTTAGATGGCAACCCCAGACCCTGGAATCAGATTGTGATGACCTACAAAGAGGATAAAGAAGAGCCATGCAGCAACGAATACTGAAGACTCTAACTGACTTGGCCCCAGCCCTACCAGCCTGTCTGCACCCCTCAAAGACCCTGCTGAAGAAGAGTGACTCATCCTGCAGGGCCTGCAACCTCCAGAACCCTGGGAGGACAGCCTGCCTTCCAAAAAGACTCCTAATCTCCTGTGGACTGCAGACCTGTCCAGAAGAATCCAACTGTAAAGCTCAAGAACTCTGTCCTGAGGAACTGCGAAACCGCCGCCGGATCCACCTCTGCACCCTATGCTCACAGCCCAAGCCCAAGTGGCTAAGCGGTCCTGTAAAGGTTCCCAAGCAACTCTGAACCAGAGACCACCATACATTGACCCCTGCCTTACTCCCTCTTGACACCTGCAGCTTCAATCCAAAGACTCCCCCTGACCGCGACCTGGCCAATAAGTAAGCTGATGCCTAAGGACACCACAGAACCTGATGCCACTGGGCCTTGTGGACCTCAACCAATGGTTTCCCTATGTCCCTTAGCATTTCTGCTTACCTGGGCAGCCATGGTATTTCTTTGTCCAGCCTCCTGGCCTGAGCTTTCATCCTTTCTTCGAAATCGATCTTCCCCATTGAATTACACTGGGTGCCCGACGCTGTGTTAACACGCTGCACCAGGTCGCCCCTGTGCCACTGAGGGTGTACGTTTGATGCTGCTTTGTGGCCCCCTCCTTGTACTTACCTTAACCTCAGACAATCGACCCCGACATGCTTCACTCACCTGTGAGCAGCATATGTTCAAGCACTCCTAGTGACCCGAATTTCCCCTCCGCAGCCGGCCACACCTGTGTTGATGGTGCTGTAGTGTTGGTTCCAATCTGAACCTTGCCTGGTGTTGACCTGAAACTCTGAATACTGGAACTGTAAGTTGTGTACTTACCTGCAAATTGCATGCTTGTTTTCCTCCCATAGGATAACATTGCTAAACTGAAACATTCGCCTGTATCAACTTACCTTAGAACATATATTGTGGTCTTAAAATAAAACTGAAAAGAAGCATGTTTTTATCACAATTGGTGTGGATCTCCCTTTTGAGTTGTGTGTCCTTTATTCTTACACTCCTCTATGTTAGGCCTTACGAAGCTCGCCCACACTACCACAAATATAGCACTTTGGGTTTACATTGAGCCCTGTATGCTTCTGGGGGAATCTCTGGACTCTGTGCACAATATAACCACTTAATGGTATACCATATACAGAGCCAGCTTCCTACAGTACACTACAGTGTTGTAGAGTATGGTAGAGTGGATTGGCATACAGTGATATAGAATTCAATTGCATAGCGTGGAGTGGCGTACAGTGGAGTAGTGGAGAAAAGTGAAGTACTGTCAGAGTAGAGTGGATTAAAGTGGGGTGCAGTAGCATACAAAGAGGTGGTTACAGTATTGTATAGTGAACTTGATCATTGCAGAGTGGAGCAGCGTGTTGGACAGTGTCATGCTTTACAGTACAGTGCTTTACAGTGTAGTGAAGGGGTATAGACAGGAGTAAAGTTTAGAGTAGCATATAGTGTAGTCGAGGTTTGCAGAATGGAGTTGCATTAATTACAGAAGGTTGTGATATAGTGGATTTGCATAGAGTGATTGGTGGTATAGTGGAGTAGCATGAGTTAATGTGTTGTAGAGTAGAGTCGAGTCGAGTGGTGTAACATTGTGTGGAGTAACGTGCAATAAAATTTATTGGTCTGTCGTAGAGCAAAGTGGCATGTAGTGGAGTGTACTGGCATAGATTAGGTAGTAAACTGTTATAAATTGGAGTGAGGTCTCGTACAGTAGAGTGGAATGCTTTGTTGTGTAGAAAAGTGTCATACAGCGGACCAGAGCATTGTACATTGTAGTGTATGCGCATAGCATAGAATGGAGTATAGAGTTGGACAGTGGAGTGTATGTGGATAGAGTGGAGTAGAATGTCGTAAATTGTCATGAAGTGTGGTATACTTGTATAGAGTGGGCTTTTATATAGAGTGGAGGAGAGTGTTATACAATGGAGCAACGTAGAGTGAAGTAGCGTACACTGTAGTGGCGTAGAGTGGAGTAGCATGCAGTGGAGTAGCATGCAGTGCAACAGCGTACAGTGTAATACTTTACAGTGGAGTGGCATAGAGTGGAATTGCGAAAAGTAGAGTGGTGTACAGTAGAGTGGTATAGAGTGGAGCAGGGTACAATGGATTAGCGTAGAGTGGGATGGCATACATTGAAGTGGTGCAGTGTAGAGTTGAGGAACTGGTATAAATTGGAGTGGCATCTCATACAGTAGAGGGGATTGATGTTGTACAGTGTTGGAAACTGTCGTAGAGTGAAGTAGAATGCTGTACAATAGAGGGTACAGGCATAGTTGAGAGCAAAGTTGGACTGGGAGTGTATAGGGTTAGAGTGGAGTAGAGTCTAAAAGAGTGGCATAGAGTGCACTAGAGTGTTGTAGAGTGGAGAGGTGGAGAGTACACTGTAGTGGTGTAGAGTGTAGTAGCATACAGTAGAGTGGCAAAAAGTGGAATAGTCTAGAGTGGAGTAGCATAGACTGGAGTGGTGTATCACAGATTAGTATACAGTGGAGTGGCATTCAGTGAAGTGGTGTAGACTAGAGTGTGTATTGTGGGGTGGGAATGGAGTGTAATAGCATACAGGGGATTGGTGTACACTGGAGTAGGTATGGTGGAGTAGCCTACAGTAGAGGGGCAAAGATTGAAGTTGAGTACAGTGTAATGGCATAGACTGAAGTGGCGGACAGTGGAATAGCATAGAATGGAGTACAGTGTTGTAGCATATCGTGGAATAGCATAGAGGGGATAGCGTAGAAGTGAATGGGGCAGAGCAGAGTGGCATAGACTTTGGTGGGGTAGAGTAAAATAGCATATAGTGAAGTGGCGTCCAATGGACTTAGGTAGAATGGAATGGCATAGACTGGAGTGGTGCACACTGGAGTGGTGAAGAGTGGAGAAGCGTGTAGTGGAGTGGCATACAATGGAATAGCATAGACTGGAGTGGGGTAGAGGGGTGTGCCATACACAGGAATTACATGTTGTGGGGTAACAGTGGAGTGACATACAGTGAAATATCATAGAATTGAGTGGCATACAGGGAAATGGCATAAGGCGGAATATCATATACTGGCATATATTGGAGTAGGTTATAGCGAAGTGGCATAGAGTGTAGTGGCTTACACTGAAGAGGCATAGAGTGGAGTTGCATGCAGTATAATAGAATAGGGTGGAGTTGCGTACAGTGTAATAACATAGAGTGAAGTGGTGTAAAGCGGAGTCTAGTACAGCGGAGTGGCGTAGAGTGTAATAGTGGAGTAGCATGCAGTGAAGCGGCATGTAATGGAGTGATGTAGACTGGAGTGGCGTAGAATGGCATGAGGTAGAGTGTAATAGCATACGGTGGAGTTGCATACAATGGATTGGTCTCCAATCAAATAGCTTATAAAGAAGTGTCGTAGACTGCTGTGCCATACTGTAAAGTGGCGTAGGATGGAGTAGCAAACAGTAGAGTGGCGTATAGTGGAATAGTGTACAGTGGAGTGTTGTGGAGTGGAGTGGCATACAGTGGAGTGACGTCCAGTAGGGTGGCATCCAGTGGAGCAGCATCTAGTGGAGTGACGGACAGTGGAGGGACTCAGACTTGGGTGGTGTAGAGTAGAGGTACATATAGTGTAAGAGCATAGTGTGGAGAAGCGTACAGTGGCATAGCTTACAGTGTAATAGCATGGAGAGGAGTGGCTACAGTGGTGTGGCACGCAGATGTATGTGAAACTTAGCAGCAAAGTAGATTATGGTGTGCAGAGTAACGCAAAACTGCGAATTGCGGTGCCTTGCATTTCTCCAGCTTTACCAATCAACGTAGAGCCACACATGGTTGCCTTATGTTGCTTTGTAAGTCTGACTTAAGTATTGTGTTTCCAATGAGACACCAAACGTGACGCAAGGGTACAGCAATCCAGTAATACAGCCTTAGATATTTTTTGGGCCATGGTATACCATGATAACTTTCCAGTATACCTTGTTACATGGTGATGACAAGCCAGTATATAACTGAGTAATGGCTGTTTGTATGTGTGCTAATATACGTATATATTTGTACATAGCATTAATAGTTTGTGAAAATGACTTAATTTACATTATAATAATGGTATATAGCATAAATAAAATTATGACAGTGTGAAGCTATATGTTTTTTTCAATAATTTTGTACTCGCCAGTATAAGGATGGGAAATCAATTATTTTGTAAATGATATTTCGGTTACACTATATTGTTGGTTTCTGTATTATGTCAGTAGTTCAAAAAAAACAACTCAGAACTGGAGCAATACGTCTGACATGCAGTAGTTGAGTAACTGAATTTGTAGGGCCCTTGCTGAAGAGTTAATGGCACTGTCTGCCCTTCCAGATGGAGGAGCTCCAGGGGTTCCGTGTCCCACCAACAAAACCACTTCCCCATGAGAATGTAAATGTTAGCTCACCTGGCTTTCTGACTTTTAGCCCAATCAATACATTTTCTGTAATAAGAAATGTATCATTGGGCGGCCCTTTGTACGCAAGGCAATAATGTCCTGGTTGCATCGCCACACTTTTTATGCCAGTGAATTTAGATTTCTGAAATACTAAATATATCCCCAATGATAAAAAGTGTAAATACACCCCATTTTCTGTGTTGTACTATTTATGTACCAGTTCCTCTACAATAAATGCAACTTACACTCTTAACAAAACATGTCTGATTCTTGTTTTTTAGTGGTGTCAGGTTTGGCAGAAAATTATTTCAAAATAAGTATTCTCAGACATACACACATACACCATTTCAATACAAAGGAATTGCCTAGCCCAGTGTTGAAAATATTAAAACCATTGTGCGTATTCATTCATATATATCTACGAGGAATAATGTACCACAAACGTTGTTAAAAAACTAAAAATGCTTTTCAAATATAGGTGTAGAGGGGAGGAGCGAAGGAGAGGGGCATGAGTAAGGGAATGTAAGGTTGTAAAAAAGGTCAGCAGTAACAGGCAGAAAAAAAGGTGTGGTTAGCCTTGTAAGTATGTAAACATCAACATACTTGTAAGTTTGAGAGCATTCGCAAACCCTTATCTAACCCTTTCCCATAGTGAAAATGATCAGAGATTTAATCGCGTAAAGGTTTGGAGTACATTGTGTTACAGGAGAGACAGTGGGGCATACTCTCAAGCCATCACCGCCACCACAACGTCACTTTCTGTGCCGTTGTTGTGTCAATAGGGGCTTAGCCCTATTCACAAGGCAGCGTTAAGCCACGTTAAGTGGCTCAACGCAGCTTAATGCCTTCTTGTGAATAGGGCCACCTTTCCGCTGTTTTTAGCGTGAAAGGGGCGCGCAGTGGGTTTTGCTGTGGGTGTTCCAGCGCAACACCCATTGAGTTTGACGCTACCTCCTATTCACAAGGGCAGCGTAAATAGGACATATCGCCAAACTTAAGACCAGGAAAGATCTGGTCTTAAGGTGGCCAAATGAGGAGAAATGCTTTATTTCTCCACATTTTTGCTTTTTCATGTGTGTTGCCTTGTGCAGTACACATGGAAAAAGCAAAATGCCATGGTTTGTTTATGTACAGGAAGGTGTCCATTCCTGTACATAAACAAACCTTTTTTTAAATGCCGTTTTGTAACTTACATGTGTGCTGCATGAAGCAGCACACATGTAAGTTACAAACTGGCATTTAAGGTTTGTTTATGTGCAGGAAGGGACACCTTCCTGTACATGAACAAACCTCCCTGCTTGCAGACACCCTTGCACTGTGGTGCAAGGGTGCCTGCGTTGGCGCTAAGTTGTGAAACTCAGCGCCATCGCAGGCGGAAACACGAGGCTGCACCCTATCCTTGAGAATATGGTGCAGCCTCGCGCTTCCGAAGTGGCGGAGAGAGGCGTTAAGCCAAGAAGGCTAACGCCTCTCTCCGCCACTTCCTTGAGAATATGGCCCATAGTGCTTCCAAACTTTGGAGAATAAGTAGGGGTAGTGAAATCTCAATGAGGAAATGTTTGTAGAATTGTTTTTTTAATAAACTAAAGGAACCTTTGGACTTTATGCTTCATTTGCTTACTGCATACGTCTGTGCTATGTAGAATTACACATTTTGGAAATTTGAGCTCAACCAATATGTCACAGGACATTCCCAGTATTATATCTGAAAATTTGTGTCAGGAACATATTCCCTAGTGAATAACTTGGAAGGTTCTAGCTGACTTCTGTGCTTCGTACACTGAGTTGGTAAGTTTCCTGCATTGAGCATGCTGACTCCATGTCCATTTTCCATCCCTTCGCCACTTACCTGAATTTATTGTTGTGCCTTACTTCCTGCAATATATATTTATATTTTCTTTAATTTGGGGAACAGTGTTTTTTGGGGGCGAAGGGTTGGGGTTGACCAGTATTTTCCAAAGGGTTCATGCGAGTGGTGTTGCTGCCCTGCATTGCGTGAATGGAAGAAAGCAGAACAGCACCATATTTTCAAAGAAATCGTGCGCTTCTGCTCTCTCTATGGGCTACCACACTTATGTTCGTCTAGCGCCGATACAGGCACCCTTCTACCATAATGCATGGGTGTTTGTGTTAACAGGGGCGGTTCTAGGCTCATGGCGGCCCTGGGCAGGGAGCATAGGTAGGGGGCCCCGGAAGAGGGAGACCGGGCGGGGCGGAGCGCGGAGGCCAGTGAAGAGGGGGGGTCAGGGTGCTTGGAAGTGGAACAGAGCCGGAGGCCACCAAATCCCTGCCTGGGGACGCTACGCAAATATGTATCCATCCTCAGAGGATTATTATATTAAGGATATTTATTGGCGTGGTGGCCCCTGGGGTTTGGTGGCCCTGTGCAGGTGCACAGCTTGCACATGCCTAAGGCCGCCCCTGGTGTTAAGGTCAGGATCGTTTTCCCTCAGGAAGAGGTTCCTTCCTGCACAAAAGCTGTCCTTTGCGGCAGGGCCGGACTGGCTACCGGGCAGTTGTGTGTGCTGCCGAGCTGGGGGCTGATTTCGTTGATAGGGACCTGCGTGTGAAAAACGAAATTCGTTTTGCTTTTATTATTTCAATGCGCACTCAGGTCTCCATCAACGAAATAAGCCCCCAACACAGAGAAATTAGCCCTCAGCACTTTTTGGGTGAATTACCCACCATCTGTCCAGTCTGCCTGAACAACGTAAATGCGGTTATAGTTTTTTTCCTTAGTCTGACTACAGTTTCCAGATTCCCTTATTTTTTAATAATTTACACATTTTGTATAGTTTATTCGTGGATAGCGACCAGAAGCCTGTCCTACAATAACATGGGCGCGATTATGATTCTGTGTGGTAAAATACGAGTATGAAGACATTTAAGCTTAATTCGTTTACATAACAATTAGATATATTTGTATGTGGACACATGCATTAACTGCAACTCATACACACAGTACTTCATAATGGTGGCGTGATATTCACTCGGTCGATCATTCTTCGGCTATTTTGAGTGTTTTTCACGGTGCAGAGCGTGTTCAAGCTGATGCATCTTGACATGCGTTTTTAATAAGAGACTAAAGGCCCGGTGCTTTCAAGGCAAGAAACCAAGTGATAGGATAAGTGCCGGGTTGAAGGTTGCAGGGTACAGTAGATTTGTCCCCTGAGAAGTGTGCCAGGGGGAGATTTATTGTGTGAGGCTTTTAGCTTCAAGCCTAATTTCTAAATGCATGTATTTCCCGGGAAACAGAATAGTTCTGTTGAAAAGTCAGAGGTGCCCGACTGCCTGCTTAGAAGATTACCTCAGGTTTCATGTAATAACAAATCATTTATTGTAAGAGTCGGAGCGTAATGGGGCCTAATTTTTGCCGTGTGGTCACCAGAGGCCGAAAAAGCACTTAATGAGAATTTGGGACACTGTTTGTGAAATATCTCGTGTCACTTTGGGCAGGTGTTCCTCTCATTTTGTATTATGTATTCAGGAGATTCGTTAAAGTCAAATTATAAGCCTGAGGCGCAACCTAACACTCCACTATTGTGCTCTAGATAGTCTGTCTTCACATGATCGTTTTGTGCTGTTTAAGGGCGGGTTTCTTATATTTAGTGAGTGGTGTGCTAATGTTGTGTGAGCCTGTGAATACTGGGCACATCCTCTTGAGATGATTTACCCACGCAATCTAGGACAAACACATTCACATTTGTTTGATTAGTTACGTTCTCCCCAAAACTAACTACACAGTCTACTAAACTTGTATTTCTGTTTCAGTGAACACTGGGCAAGTTGTATTTCTCGACTCACGTACATTTTAGATAATGAATGCTAGTTGTGCATTGAAGTTAACCTTTTTGTCACATTTATCAAAACGTTATTAGTGGAAACCATCTCCCAACCTAAGCTTCCCAAGGTTGTTTGGCAGATAATGACTTATTCTCAATACATAATTCAGCTATATATTGGCTAGTATAAGGCAACTGAACATTTGAAAACCACATCTCAAACATCAGTGTGAAACTGTGGAGTATAGGTATAAGAAAGTGGCAGAGTGAGGGTTAGCTGTAAAATTGCTAACGCAGCGCTCTGTCACTTTAGAAACGCA
The DNA here is from genome assembly GCF_964261635.1 of Lissotriton helveticus. Taxonomy (NCBI): domain Eukaryota; kingdom Metazoa; phylum Chordata; class Amphibia; order Caudata; family Salamandridae; genus Lissotriton; species Lissotriton helveticus. The sequence goes on from NC_136068.1 coordinate 271,526,361, forward strand.
CGGATGCGCCATATCTACAATAATAAAGTGCACCCCAGTGTTTCTCCCTGCCTGGCTCTAAATTCAGCTGCCAAGCTCCAACACAGGCACCCTTGCACCATAGTACAATGGTGTCTTTGTTGAGGGAATGGTAGTTTATGTGCAGGAAGGTGTCTAAAATGCCTCGCCACTTGGAAGGATATATAGTTTTTTGTAATGGCCCGCATATGTTCTAATATACGGACTTTAACCGTTTCGAAGAAACAGGTATTCATCAGTTCCTAACACTGATTTGTCATACCACATTCTAATCAGAGAGTGATAATGCTTGACAAATATGAAAACGCTGGTTTGTGACTAAATTTATAACCTGCCACACAGCATACTCAGTCTATTGTCTAATATGTGCTTGTGGGTTAAAATACATTGGCAGTCCATTCACCCTGTTAAAATCCGTATATTAGAACATATGTGGGCCATTATAAAAAACAACATATCCTACTCAGTGGTGAGGCATTTTGCTAGCAAACATCAAAGTAACAGGGACCTGTTACAGTATTTTGGCCTAGACCACGTTCCCAATAATATAAGAGGACAGGATAGGATTTTGAAATTACGAAGATTAGATTCACGTTATATCATTGATTTACAAACCAGATACCCAAAAGGATTAAATAGTAGAGAGGAGCTGGCAGTACCTTTAGGCAAATAAAAGTATATGATAGCCGATACACGGCGCTATGAGGTATATTTCCCAATATCAAATCAAATCACAGATGCTTTATTCGAGTTTTTGTCATAAAAGCACATACAATCACAGATATAAAAACATCCACAGATATAAAAACATTTGTTAAGAAAGCACCTCAGTTGTAAATGTCAATAAAACATTAATTCACAGATAAAAGTTACAGATAAAATATTCAAGTGAGATAAAATACAGACAAACCCTGAATACAATAAAACAGTCAGCTGCCTAAAGCCCTCTGCCTGATAGTCCATGCCCATCCAAGATATTTGGCTGTTGCTATAACTAGAGGCAATGAAGTGCTGGTGCAAATAATTCTGAAGGCTACAGCGCTACTGGTGGTACCTAGGGTTTTGCACACTGGGGTTAACCAGATGCGCCTGGGTTCTACATAGATCGTACAAGCAAATAAAAAGTGACCAGTTGTTTCCTTATGTCCACACCAGGCTGGACAATTGCTATTAGATGACCCCCCCCACCTGCCTGTTAGGGACCTAAGGGGAAGGGAGCCTGCTCTAATTTGAAAAAGGAGCTTCCTGTCCCTAGGCGTGGTTATAGCATCCCAATAGAGTTCTAAACTGGGATACAATTTAGCTTCTAAAAAACCACCAGCCATAGAACCAGCCTTGGTATCTCTCCAGTTCCGAGTAGCCACATTTTCCCAATAGATTTCCTTTAGAACTTTTTTGCTTGGGAATGAGGCTCCTGTCGGATTATCCCAGAGCAGTTGGAGTCCAAGATCACCCAGCATGGTTCTAAGAACATTCAGCCAGCCTATTTTATGGAACACATCCGCTTTGATTATGGCAAAAAAAACCTCAGCGTAATGATAAAGCTCGGGTGTGGTCCAGAGCCTCCTCCAATATAGAATAGGGCGGAGCTCGCCAGATCTACCACAGCCTTCCTGCCCAACTCGTACCTCAGTGGGAGCAATGGAGTACTTTTAGGAAGACCTGTGATTGCCCTGAAAAACGTATTTTCTGATGTTTGTAATGCCTGGAGCTTCTCAAAGCCCCACAGCTTGGCACCATATAGTGCAGAGCCGCGGGCCTAGGCCTCGTAGACCTGCAATGCTGGCTTAATTGGTTTAGTCCTAGATTTTCTATGCTCTGAACCAAGAGCACCAGCCAATTGTCTATGCCTTAGAACTGCAATATATATATGCTGGGACCATCTAAGATCGTTTGTTACATGGATACCCAAATACATGAAGGCTTTAACTATCTCTAGAGGGCGATCATTCATGAACATCTTGGATCTAAAACTTCGGTGGGGATTAAAAGCCATTAGCTTAGTTTTAACCACATTGACTTCTAAGCCATGCTCCCCACGGAAATTATCGAAAATAAGTAATGCTCACTGTAGGCCGCTCGGAGTCTTTGATAAAATCAGGGTATCGTCTGCAAACATTAAAATCGGTATCTTCGTACCTGCCAAAGAAGGAGCATCCACATTAGCAGATTGCATGCGAGCCACAACTCCGTTAATAAACAGGGAAAAGAGCGTAGGGGCCATCGAACATCCTTGCCGAACTCCCCGCTCCACCGGGAAGTCTACGGACCTTAGCAAAGTTCGCTTCGTGCAGCCGCATTAACATTGAGAGTAGTTCTTCTGGTAGACCCAGGTTCCTCAGCACCGACCACAGCTTAGACCTCGGAACCAGGTCGAAGGCAGCCCGCAAATCGACAAAAGCCGCCTACAGGCTGCCCTCTCCCAGTAGCACAGTTCGCCACTGCAGTAAGGTGAATCGGAATACCTCGTCCACCGTACTGGTGGACTTCCGAAACCCAGCTTGGAATGGAGACAGGGCATTGTTCTCCTCAACCCAGTCCAAAAGCTTGTTGACAACCATCCTCCCCACCACCTTTTGGATGGTGTCAATTAAGCTAATAGGTCTATAGTTCCCAGGTTTAGATCGATCTCCCTTCTTGTATACAAGTATTATGATTGCACCTTGCCAGGATGTCGGTACAGGTGCTCCCTGTGTCACTGCATTAACAAGGAGAAAGATGTACTTACACCAGCGCTCTTTATCGTTAATGAAGAGATCCGCCGGGACCCCGTCTGAGCCTGGGGCTCTACCACTAGTCACTGAGCTGAGGGCCATCATTACCTCATTATTACTAAAAGAGTTATCTTTATAGTAAACAGGCCTAAACCCAACCATCTAACTACCTAGTTGCTTTTCGGCATACTGAGGCTTAAAATAGTTAACCCAATCCTCCTCTGATACATTATTATCGGGAGGGTCGGGTACTCCACCCCTGCCCCATTTTACAATGTTCCAAAAGAGCCTGGAGTCTTTTTTCCCACTTGCGTCCTTTAGCTCATTCCAGTGGAGCTCATCCCACATTTTCTTAGCTGTGGTTATACTATCCTTGTACTCCTTTCTGGCGGTACGAATAGCCGTCAGTTCTCTCCTCTTGATTGCGGAACCTAAAGCTAAGCGGGCGTTCCTACACTGAATATTGTACCACTTTGCTGGCTTGGTAGTTTCCCTATTGGTCTTCTTTATCGGGTTCAGGAAATGGTTCTTGATAGCAGAAAAGAGATTATCATGGATTTCTGTTGCTTTGTTCGGGCCTGATATGGTTATATTGACCTGCTCCATGGCCATTATTGCTTTATCCGCCTCAGCATTAATAATATCAATGGACTGTTGGTTGGACAAAACATATGGCCATTTTAACCTGCGCATGTCGTTTGTAGGGACAATCAAAGGAACACTATCCCTCCCTGGAATCGGGGTCTCGTTGTCGAGAGACCACCATTTGTGCTCTACACACAATGGATTGTGATCGCTTTCAATCCTCCATTTAACTTCCATATCGCAGACTAGTTTCCAGAGTTTCAAGCTACACAAAACGTAGTCTATTCTGCTCCTATGTCGCCCATTGTCGAAGGTGCATGCCCCCGCCTTGTCACTCTTGGTGCTCCCATTAAGTGCCTTTATACCCCTTTCGAGACAAATTGCATTTAAACAGATAATATCTTCGGACCATCGAGTGACAGGATTCAGTTCTAGTTTGGGCACCCCCCATTGCCTATCCTCCTCCTCCCCAGCAAAATCATCACAGATGGCCAAGGGTTCAAAGGTACAATTCAGGTCACCGGCTATAACAATATTACTGTCCAAAGAATGGGTTTCAAGGAGGGAGGCCAAAGCCGATAAAACCTCTGACCTCCCACCCTTGTTGCCCCTGGCATAGACATTATAAATGTCAAGCCGACCTAGAGGGCCCATGTCCACTTTAATATATTGGATATCTTTACTTCCAACATCTACCGCCTTAACAGTTAGCGATATACTTTGCCGGACCCGAATAGTCAAGCCACGCATAGGTCGGCCCTTAGGACCTTTGGTTGCTGGGACCGATTAATTCAAATACCCCTGGGCAAAGGAGGGTTCACACAGCCACGTCTCCTGGAAAATGCACACGTCAAAAATATTAACAACATTTAGCCAATCCTGAGTTTCCTGTTTAGGGCGCATGCCAGCTATGTTCCATGAAACTAGCTTTCCACACCATCCCTATCGCTATGGAAAAATCCTGGGGGGATACCTACTGGGGGAGTGGTGGGAGCAATAGTGTTGCAGATAACTGCAACAGAGTCGGTCTTTCCATTCATCATGTCACCTCGGCATAAAGGATAAACCGGAAGGGGGTTAGGGTCTTCCTGCGAGTAGCAGCTAGCTCGTTTACTACCCAGTCAGTCGCAGTCATTGAGGCCCGAAAGAATGTTAAATCTATTTGTGACCTCAACTTCTGTGATATCTCCTTGGTCTCTTCTGGGCTAAGCTCTATTTAATTTCATAGGTATTGAGTTCCCCCCTCCTGTTCCCATTGGAAAGTGAGTGTTATTGGCGGGCATCCTGTTCATAGGATTCCAGTGACTAAATGTGCCCTGATTACCTGGTCTGTAAAAAAACCCTAGAGGCAATATTTCAATGCCCAGTCCCTTCAACATTATACTTCGCTCTAGTTCCCTAAAGATCCTAGCTACAGGAATCGGGCTATTAAAATTTGTGACTATACAGTCACCCTCTCTAGTCTTCCTAGAGCGTCCCAACCATGCAGTGGGTAACCTTATTCTGTAGTTGGAAGTAGTCCTCTCTTTCTCCTTGGCGAAGAGGAGGGACATTGGCCAAAACCATCACTAAAGGAGCGCTTTGGGGGGTAAATCTAGGGTGAATCGGTTGCCTATATCTTGGACCGCCTTATTAGGATGGATAGGGTCAGTGGACGGTTTAGATGGCTGGACACCGACCTCCTGATATAACTGCTGACCCCCTGTGAGGCACTGGCTTGCCTCAATACCCAGAACTCTACCCCCTGGGGCAGTTGGTATAATATCACTATTAATCACAGGCCCTTTTACTATTTGTGGTGCAGGTTTGCATGGGACTATTAATTGGGAATCATTATTAACTACCTGTTTGCTTACTTGTGTAGTGTCAGCTCCCACCTTCTTATTGGCATTTAGAGAGTGTAACATTTTAGAATTGTTAGTAGTAGCTTGGTCCAGCTTGCCTAAACTAACAGTGATTATTTTCAATCTCTCTATTAGGGGGAGTATTAGGGATCTAATTGTGTGTTCAATCTGCCCTAACAGAACCCCGTCTCCTTGTAGTGCAGCTATAGATTTAAACATTGGGTGAGGTTGTGGCCAAATATCAGGCTGTATATGGTTCAACACGCCCAGAGATTTAGCCCCTTTGTTCACTAACTTTGGCATTTTTGCTCTTTTGCCTTTCTGCCCACCTCCCCCTCGCTTTCTTTTGCCTGTCAGTAAATTACATGAAGATGACAAATCAGCTGTATGGCAAGCAGGAGTACTCGGGGGGGGGGGGGGGGGTCGTACATGGGGCGGTTACCACCTGAATAGCACTACCTGTCTGTGAGTTCTGTGAGCTATTCCCCAAGGAGATATTACTGAGTGAATCTAACTCTATGCTAGACTCTGGCAATCCCAGGTCGCTTAACCGTTGGCTTATGCGATTCTCTGGAGTGGTACAGTGCTGAATTAATCCCAAGGAGAACCGTTTGGTGAATATTTCGGTCGACAATCTTTTTTCAACATCGACTATCTCTTGGTCCAGGGCAGCTGAAACCCGAGTAATATAATTGTCTAATGTTCCCATAAGACTTCCACTGATGGATTTAAGTCCAGACTTTCCCCCTTTGACCGACTGTGCGGCCATGTTATAAGAACAGAACTCCATTGGATAAATTGATAAAATACAAAATAGCATACACAAAACAAATTAGCCCTTAATGGATATCAGACCGACCAGTACGCCTAAGGGTAGAGAGAGTATATTATACAGGACCTTGGGGGGGTGGCCCAGCCCAGCCTCGTCAGGCCCCGGATGGCCACAGACGGTCCTGCCCTTGTCCCGAGCTTCTCCAGGGACGCTCCCGCGCGCTCCCGCGCAGCGATTGCCCCGGATCCTAAGTATAGGTCACACGTCGTCCTGTGGGCGGGGCTGGCAAGGGAGGCGTGACCAGGTGTGATCGGTCTGGCAGGGACTCCTGGGAGAGTGAGTCCCTGCTTACGCCTACCAGATCCCGCTCGATGGTGCAAAGTTCCCCACAGGTCGGGTCTCCTATAATCCAGGTAAAGTAATGCCCCCGCAGTCTCCAGACGACGAAGCGGCACCCGCGACGCGGGTGCTGCGAGTGGTTGCTTCAATCCGCTATAAAGGCTCCTAGCCCAGCAAGGCAAACAAGTCAGTGGCCCGTTGGCAGGGGGAAAACAGGCTGTTTAAATGTCACACGGCGTCCTGTGGGCGGGGCTGGCAAGGGAGGCGTGACCAGGTGTGATCGGTCTGGCAGGGACTCCTGGGAGAGTGAGTCCCTGCTTACGCCTACCAGAGCCCGCTCGATGGTGCAAAGTTCCCCGCATGGCAGGTCTCCTTTAATATTGGTAAAGTAATGCCCCCGCAGTCTCCAGAGGACGAAGCGGCACCCGCGAAGCGGGTGCGGCGAGTGGTTGCTTCAATCCGCTATAAAGGCTCCTAGCCCAGCAAGGCAAACCAGTCAGTGACCCGTTGGCAGGGGGAAAACAGGCTGTTTAAATGTCACATGGCGCCCTGTGGGCGGGGCTGGCAAGGGAGGCATGACCAGGTGTGATCGGTCTGGCAGGGACTCCTGGGAGAGTGAGTCCCTGCTTACGCCTACCAGAGTCTGTTCGATGGTGCAAAGTTCCCCACAGGTCGGGTCTCCTATAATCCAGGTAAAGTAATGCCCCCGCAGTCTCCAGACGACGAAGCGGCACCCGCGAAGCGGGTGCGACGAGTGGTTGCTTCAATCCGCTATAAAGGCTCCTAGCCCAGCAAGGCAAACAAGTCAGTGGCCCCCCAATATGTGTTTTTTTGTTTCAATGTCTCAAAATATTTGGTATAATTTTGACAGGGACATAGGACTCAGCCGATACCATGCATGATATAGTGGATCAAAATCAATTTCATAAAGCTAACCCCACAGCCGATATATGGTTGAAAGCGATATATATTTGACAAAAATGGGGATGCAATCAAATTTACTGTTGTAGAAACAATGACACTCTCAATATGAAATGGACGGCGATATGCCACGAGTAGCGATGTTCTTAACTTTTGATAATAGGTTGAAGTATAATTCATGTAAAAATGATGAATTGCAACAATGAAAATATATGGTTGGTTTATATGATTTGCCATGATGGTGCGTTTGAGAATCATGTATTTTCCTGAAATAGTGAATCATGAAAAGATGGTGCTTGATTTGCAAAATTAAAATTGGTCTGTTTTTACTGTCGATGCATACTGATAACGTTTTAAAAATGACTGCATCAGGTGTGTCAGTGTGTCAGTCTTTTTGCAATCACCCCCGAGAGTGCTGATTTTATTCCGGGATTTGCAGTAAAGGAGCTTGGATTGATTTTGCGGGTACACCGCCACGACAATAGCACCCGTTCATGAGTGCTCCACATTTGGTGTACATGGAGCAGGAATATATATATATATATTGCCAGTAGGTATATATCGTTAGGATTGTTTTCCATAGGGAAATCACAACATTCTATTGGGAATAACTTTGGTGCCAGTTGAGGAATCTTCCTGACATTTTCCTTAACTTTGCCTCGCAGCGCTCCGCTCCTTCCCTGAAAGTTTGGGGGGGATTCGCCAAGCGGGGGCCGAGATAAAAGGGGGTCCCAAAACGTGTTTTCCTCATGTTAATTTCCATAGGGCGGTTGGACTCACTTTTAGCCCGAACGGCTGAATGGTTTTCCACCAAACTTGGCAAAATTGTAGGGACTGGTAGCCCGATGTGCCTTTGCTATGTCTCAAGATATGTGCTCCAGTGGTTTTTACGAAAATTAACTTTGAAAAAATATATATTGGGCTACATTGGGCTATATATATGTTAGAGCCCAAATGTAGCCCAATGTAGCCCAATGTAGCCCAAAGATGGCCACCAGAGACAAAAAAAAAACAAATGTAGCCCAAATATCAGCCAGATGTAGCCCAACTATAGCCCAATGACAGAATGTCCCAGAGTCTTCTAAAGAACAACTAGAGCGCTAACAGTCTTACTTATGACAAAAGTATTGCACACCTGAAGTCATCTTGATTTTAAAAAAAACATAGGTTTCAGGCCTTATATAGTTAGGAATTAGCATTTAAAAAACCTTTGAAATTCACTGAAAATACCATAGGTTTCAGGCCTTATATAGTTAGGAATTAGCATTTAAAAAACCCTAGAAATTCACTGAAAAAACCATAGGTTTCAGGCCTTATATAGTTAGGAATCAGCATTTAAAAAACCTTTGAAATTCACTGAAAAAACCATAGGTTTCAGGCCTTATATAGTTAGGAATTAGCATTTAAGAAAATCTTTGAAATTCACTGAAAAAACTATAAGTTTTAGTGGTGTTATAGTTAGCTGGACATTTTACTCATACAAAACCAATGAAATTGCTCCTATATAGTTAGTTGTACTAACTATATTTCGCGCACCCGCAATCCACTGCTGATCATGTCACATATTACATCATTCATGACATGGTCAGTGACATCACTGATGACATCTCAAATGACATCACTGATGACATCACTGATGACATCATCCACGTGACAATCACATACACCTTTTCATACACTATTACAATTTTTCATCACTGTTTGTAAAATACAGAGTATCATATTTAAATCCATTGTCACAGCATTACAAGTATCTAAAAATCCCCTCAGTGATTCATAGATGTATACACACATCTAATCACTTACCTATGGATTCACTCATACATGCTGTCAATGAACAATAGAACACTATCAAAAATACTTATACATCTATATCGACATTAAACAACAGCACACATCCTATTCACATATGAAGTCATCCTACTCACTTATGCAAACAATGGATCATACTTACATATTTACTTAGCAAAACACTTATACAAACACCACTTCTTCTATTCATTTAGATACTAAGTCATACTTAGTGAATTATAAAATCATTATTACAAGTATACAGTTATCCATACAGTCACTCACACAATCATTGTGTCTTATGTATACTTATTTATATACAACAACTGACACATACACTGCCTTTTATTTTTCTACTTTGTTGGACCTGTACCTTTGAGAAATATAATTGCTCATCACCACACCCAGAAAGAGATTCCCTCACCCAAACTGTTAGAACATGTAGTTTTAACTTCATATATCTACTGAATCAACTATTCACACATCTTTGGACAGTCACACACCCCCCACCGAACCACACACACTTTCACACTCCCATACAAATACTCAGTTAACTAATCAATAACTAATATAGACTTTCACATAGCTAGTAACCAACTGTAGAATCAGTTTACACAACAACTGACAAAGTGATACAGATATTCACACAGTTTAGTCACTATCCACTATATTTAGTGAGACATTATAAATTGGTCAAGTAAACAGTCAATTACACTGCTACTAAATCCTCCATCCAAATATTTATTTATATATATCCACTCATTCTTCAATGTAAATTGCTATATATATAATGCATATTTAAATAACGAAGCAAACCACATTCACTGGATGATGTCATCAGTGATGTCATCAGTGATGTCATCAGTGATGTCATCAGTGATGTCATTTGAGATGTCATCAGTGATGTCACTGACCATGTCATGAATGATCTAATATGTGACATCATCAGCAGTGGATTGCGGGTGCGCAAAATATAGTTAGTACAACTAACTATATAGGAGCAATTTCATTGGTTTGTATGAGTAAAATGTCCAGCTAACTATAACACCACTAAAACTTATAGTTTTTTGAGTGAATTTCAAAGGTTTTTTAAAAACTAATTCCTAACTATATAACTCCTGAAACCTATGGTTTTTTCAGTGAATATATATATATATATATATATATATATATATATATATATATATTCACTGAAAAAACCATAGGTTATAGACCATATATAGTTAGGAATTAGCATTTACAAAACCTTGAAAATTCACTGAAAAAACCATAGGTTATAGACCATATATAGTTAGGAATTAGCATTTAAAAAACCTTATTTTACTCACACAAAACCATTGAAATTCCATATATAGTTAGTTGCACTAACTATATATTGCGCACCCGCAATCCACTGCTGATGATGTCACATATTACATCATTCATGACATGGTCAGTGACATCACTGATGACAACATCCAGTGACTATGTTTCTGTAAAGTTAAAATATGTCTTACATATTGAAGAATGAGTGGATGTATAAGTGTCTGGACGAAGGATTTAGTAGGTGCATGACTGAATGTATGAGTGAGTGATTAAATGTGTCTCACTGAGTGCATGGGTTAGTGACTAAACTGTCTTAATTTGTGCATCATTATGTCTGTTGTTCTGTAAACTGCTGCATGTGTTGATCAGTAGCTATATGAGTAACTATATGGGTTATTGATTGATTGCCCAAGTATTTGCATGGGAGACTGAGTGTGTGTGTGGCTGGATGGGAGGTGTGTGACTCTGTACAGATCAATGTGTACTTGTATCAATGATTGTATAAGAGAGTAAGTATGTGTTAGTATATGGTTGAAAACGTAAGGTGCTCTATGTTTAACTGTATAGAGTAGAAAATGGAAGTGTGATTGATTCTTTACAGGACTGACTAGGTGTGTGAGTAACTCCATGGATGAGTGGCAGAGTGTGAGTGTCTGTATAGGTGTATGAGTGCATATGATTGTGTTGTAAACATGAGTGATTGTATGTATGAATGATTGTATGGGTGAATGAGTGAATGTGTGTGTAGACGTAGGAATCAGTGAGTACGTATGTAGTAACTAGTATTGGTGTGTCAATGGTTTCAAAAATTATACTCTGTTTTTAACACTGGGTGAAACAGAGGTTATATTAAAATGTGAGGAGATGCATTGTATTGTCACATGAATGATATCATCAGTGATGTGGTCATTGATGTCAAATGAGATGTCATCAGTGATGTCATTTGAGATGTCATCAGTGATGTCATCAGTGATGTCACTGACCATGTCATGAATGATGTAATATGTGACATCATCAGCAGTGGATTGCGGGTGCGCAATATATAGTTAGTGCAACTAACTATATATGGAATTTCAATGGTTTTGTGTGAGTAAAATAAGGTTTTTTAAATGCTAATTCCTAACTATATATGGTCTATAACCTATGGTTTTTTCAGTGAATTTTCAAGGTTTTGTAAATGCTAATTCCTAACTATATATGGTCTATAACCTATGGTTTTTTCAGTGAATTTCAATGGTTTTTTAATAGCAAATATCATAAGCTGTCGAATGTCAAGTACGTGGTAAGAATTTTTTTTTTCGTGTTTATGCACACTGATCTGCTTTGATTGCTGCCCCCCACCCCTCATTTCTATTAGGAGTACTCTCTCTTTGCAGATAGTGAAGGGTAGTTAACGCAGCCCTTTCCCCCTTTGTAATCCGTCGTGCCTGCTTCTCTCTCCATTTGATTGATTGTTCTCTTTGGTTCATTCTCTATTTACAAACAAGCACAGAGTCGCAATACTCTGTTTAGTCTTTGCAGATAGCGAAAAATCGTGTAAAAAAACAAAAGGAATCGAGCAAAATCAGTAGGCCACTAATGGGATCTCTTTTTGACCTCGCTAAAATAGAAACATTAGGAACAACCTGTTGAAAATAGCAATGCGTATGTACATAAGCGGCGTTCATTTGTGTTCACAGTACCCCTTGTTGATTGTTTCAATCGAGCATTGAATTGTTCGATGTTAATTCTCTTAAGGATCTTCTCTACCTGCAAACGAGGAAGAATAGGAATATTCTCTCTCCCTTTGCAGATAGTGAAGGGTAGGTAACGCAAGCCTTTAACACGTCGTACCTATTTCATTCCTCATTGATTGATTGATTGTCCGAACATTGACTGTTTGGGAATTAGTTCTTTTTGGAGGTATTCCCTGTTTGCAAATAAACGTAGGAAAATCTTTGCAAGTAGTGAAAGGGTACGTAATGCGGACCTTTCTCCCCCGTTGTAATCTATCATGCCTATCCCCACTGATTGATGCACCTGTTTCACCCGGACCATTTACTAGACATACGTCATCTGGCCCGACCAGAGAGCACCCCTAGTGAAAAGGACATATGCAATAATAACGAAGTGATCACTGTATCCTGTTAACAGAAACTTTAGCATGAAACAACCTGGAAAGAAAAGAATAGGAAAACGAAAATCAGTAGGCCACTGATGAACATGAACTTTTATTAAACAACGAACAAAGAAACGATAACATAACGTAATGATAAAACCTATTAATGTCCTAGAAACAAGAAAACGTTAAAATATGCCAGTGGTGAGAGACCAGAAAAACAGTAAGAGAAACCAAATCACCCCTCGCTGTCCCACCGCCTGCCACGCCAAAAAAATCGATAGACTAGGGAAAATGCAAGTCAGTAGAACATCCGCCCCCACTCTGGAAACTTCCAAGGTGGGGCAGGGTTCCGGCTACGCCCAGCCGGGAGCAGCCCATATAAGGCAGGTCCTGCTGCCACGCCTCGGCCAGGAGATCCTAACGTAGGGTGTAGCCGGAGGAGAGGCCGAGACCAACGGGACCCGGCCAGGGGATTGCCTTTACAACGCTGAACAGTTGCAGGGGGGGGGGAATGTCTCCTCGACCCTCCCCTCTCTCTCCCAGTCCGGCCGCGGTGGCCCTTGAGAGTTGCAGGTAGTCCCGCCACATGCTCTTCCGGTCCGGCCACCAACGGTCGGGGGGCCGAGGCCGACGGAATCCGGCTGCAGCCGATAAACCAAGAAACACGTTCATGGGGCCAGAGCCAGGGGCGTCCGGCCGACATCCACCGGAAGCCCGGCCCGAAGACGGACGGGACACTTCTTTCTTTTATAATGGCTGCGACAACACTGGGGGGGGATGTCTTGCACATGCCTCCGACCCCCCCCTCGTCCTCATCGCCTGGTCCGGCCATAACAAATCTCAAGCGAGACGCCGTGGGGTGCACTGGGAGGGAGAGACGGTGCGAACAGGCCTCTCCCGCCTCCCCAGTGTAGGCTTCCCAGCTGCACCCTCAGCGGTCCAGGCGCCCGGAAAAGAGTTCTTCCACTGTGGCCATGCTGCAACGTCTCGCCCGGCAGGGTGGAGCCCGTCCGTTCATTTGACCCCGCGATCGCCAGTAGCTACCGAACTCTCAAAATGGCGGTCGACCTGGCAAGAGCGGGCCCAGCATAAAGAAATGGCCCGGTCACTGGTTGACTCCACCACCGTAGTCCTCCACGACCTTGAAGATTCTAGAGGAGCCGCGGGAGTCTCCCACCCCCGATGGGGAATGACTGCCATGATCACCCGTGGAGTGACGAAACTGTATCCGCGGGACGTCGGCGCCAGCCTCACTTTGAATTACTAGAATCCTGCAGACCTCACTTCCGGTGAAAGCACAGTGTGACCCGGTAGGAAAAATTGTTGCACCCCCTCCCCTTTTTGACTGATAGTTCAAACCACCGATCCTTTCCTTTGCCCTTTTAACGGAACTTTGGACTGCCTCCCCCTCTTTTACATTTTCTAGAGAAAACAAAACATTAACCACTACATTAGCATAGCAGTTGACACCAGAACTGTTTTCAAATTGAAAACCAACAACATCTTCAACAGAATCCTTTTTGTTTCTGCTGTGACCCTGCTCCAGCACAGGCATTGTCCCCAGCAGTAATTCTGCAATGCCGGTAAGAATAGCTGTGGTGCCTACTGGACTCACTCACCCCCGCGGCGCCCCACGCCGTTATTTGCTGGGCGGCAACTTGCTAGACATCACCTTCGTGACATCCAGATTTCAGCGCGTTCTGCTGCCTTGGAACTATTCGCACAACAGACCGCTACTGACAAGAATATTTCATTATTGGTGCTGTCAATTTCAATAAATCTATTGGATAATTCAAAATAAATTGCCACGGTCTCTTCGTTGTTTAAATGTTTTTACTGTTTTTGTTTTGTTGTATATATTTATATGTTATTAAAGTTTTATATTCCTACTACTTTGTTGGAGTGCTATATATTTTTTATGTGACACATAATTGTAAAAACTTTGATGTACAAAGAGTCATTCCTGGAATCTTCCGCTTCAGGCTCGGTCCCCTCCCCAATCACAATACAGGATAGTTTTCAGATAGTAGGAACACGTGTGGTGTGACGGATCTCATCGGGTGTGGGCCTTGATCTACTATAACTCCTTTGAAGAGGGGTGATTCTTTACAGCTGGGGCCATAAACTACATCTGCAGGGCTAGCTGATAGCCTGGACAATCGGACACAGAGGAAGAGGAGTGTCACAGGGTGCGGTAGTGAATAGGGCGAAAGGGAGGTGTCGGGCGGGCACAGTGTGATTCTCAGGGAAGAGCAGCGCAGATGGGGGGAGGTTTATTGCCCATGCATAAGACAGAGAGCGGGGGTGACCAGTGCCTGGGGAAGATGCTTGCGAGGGTGAGGAGCCATGCTACGAATCGACAGCGTGCAGAGAGTGGGTCTGGTCAAGACATCTAAAATTGCTGCCGTGCACGACAAAAGTGTGGCATTTCAAAAAAGGCAAGATGGCGCAGACAATGTTTTTCAACACTTCCTCATTTCCTTCGAATCGAACGTTAACAGACGTTGGGGCATATTACCAAAGTTAAGCGATATTTATCGCTAACGATGCTTACCAACCAATTTTTTACCACTAAGCATCGTCAGAAATTATCGAAGATAAACCTTACTATTATCAAGGTTTATCGCAAATGCGATAATAAACGGCCGCAATGCATGAATATCGCTAAAAACTCAGCGATATTCATGCATTACCGAGCTAATACTCTTAGCCATGTTATCCACCTCCCATTGGATAACATGGCTAAGAACTGCTCAGGGCAGGTGTTACTTTTTGGAGATATTCGCGCTTAGCGCGAATATCTCCAAAAGTTGGTAATAGGAGATAGATATCTTGCATGTTGTAATGCAAGTTATTGTGGTATATGGAACTCATACCATAATCTCTCAGGAAAGCAGAAACTGATCCTTTTGGGACCGCCTAAAAAGGCCTAGGGGGTGAGGAGTACTCTACTTTGCCCCCTTTTCACGTTCCGAACTATTTTATTTTACTCTCTTCTGTAATTACACAAAATACCAGCGATAAGATGCATCGGAGACACACAGTGAGAGAAAGGAGGCCGGAGATGAAGAAGACATGTCAAATACACATTGGAGATAATATAGTGGCAGAAGGGAAGTAAATATGAGTAAACTTACCATGTAACATAAAAATGTTGCACTCTATACTATAAGTCTCATTTTATACTACAATCACTTCGCTACAACCTCATAAATTAAAAATAAAAATAAATAATGTCTCAAACAATTTTTGATTTCTAAATATAAATTTATTCTTCAAAATTTTCTAAATTTGAAACAACTAGTAACATGTCCTCATCAGTAATTTCCTCTTCAATCATCTCATCTGGAATCTCCTCATTAAAAGTCTGCAATGATGATTCTTGTAACTCTATGGTCTCCAAACACTCGATAAATTCGCCATCAAGAGATTGATCAAAAAAATCATTCAAGTCATCTCCTCCTTCTGACAATATTTCATTATTGGTGCTGTCCATTTCAATCAATGTAGTGGAATCATTCAAGTCATCTCCTCGTGACAATATTTCATTATTGGTGCTCTCAATTTCAATCAATGTAGTGGAATCATTCAAGTCATCTCCTCCTTGTGACAATATTTCATTATTGGTCCTGTCCATTTCAATCAATCTAATGGAATCATACAAGCCATCTCCTCCTTGTGACAATATTTCATTATTGGTGCTCTCAATTTCAATCAATGTAGTGGAATCATTCAAGTCATCTCCTTGTGACAATATTTCATTCTTGGTGCTGTCCATTTCAATCAATCTAATGGAATCATACAAGTCATGTCCTCCTTGTGACAATATTTCATTATTGGTGCTCTCAATTTCAATCA
Source organism: Lissotriton helveticus (assembly GCF_964261635.1). Taxonomy (NCBI): domain Eukaryota; kingdom Metazoa; phylum Chordata; class Amphibia; order Caudata; family Salamandridae; genus Lissotriton; species Lissotriton helveticus. Next base: position 271,542,609 of record NC_136068.1, read on the forward strand.
ATGTAGTGGACAATTCAAAAGAAATTGCCACGGTCTCTTCATTGTGAGCCATTTTATTTTGAAATTGCTTGCTGTAAATTGCAGAAAAAAATAATCACTTTCATTTATCGTTTTTAGTAATACATAATATAAAACTAACTTCATCAAGTATTTAGTATAACAGAAGGACTGCAAATAAATAACAGAAAACATTTTTCAAATTATCTTCAAGTGTACAACATAGTTCCCCTTACAAATTAACAACTCACCTTTTTAAAAGTAGCAGAAGTGTTAGTACTGTGTAAATCAAACACCAGAAATTCACCACCAAAAATTCCTCACAAATGTACCTCAGACAGTAGTATCACAAAATGGCTGTGGTTTCCTCTCATTTGACATATATACATAACCAATTAACTTTCATCACACACAAATACAAAACCAAAGTAACATTTTAATTGGTTCTAAATTTCAACACTTTCAAATGTGTTTTCCCCATGCAATTTTCCATAGGACATTTACATACGTCTACAGCCTGAATGGCTGAACGGAATTACACCAAACTTGGCAAAATGGTACATCAAACCTAAGAGGTCAGGAAGGATCTACTATGCCCCCTTATGGTCATTTCCCCCTTCGCTTTGGCCTCCTCTTGTCTCTCAATCCTACCGAGAGACAAGATGGCGGCCGCTACGGACTGTTTGGAATGTTGACAGACGCCGGAGAACCAATCAGCTTCGCAAAGCTCCGTAACGCGAAAAGTACGCGAAGCGGAGCGCTGTTACAGATATATATCTTTTTTTGAACGTTAATTTCTCAAAATCCACTGGAGCACATATATTGAGACCTAGCAAAGGCACATCGGGCTACCAGTCCCTAATATTTTGCCAAGTTTCGTGCAAATCCATTCAGGTGTTCGATTATTATTATTATTATTTTTTTTTGCCCCGCGGGGCCCTTTTAAAACCTCCACATCAAACCTAGGGGGTCAGCGAGGATCTACTATTCCCCCTTATGGTCATTTGCCCCTTCGCTTTGGCCTCCTCTTGTCTCTCGATCCTACCGAGAGACAAGATGGCGGCCGCTACGGACTGTTTGGAATGTTGACAGACGCCGGAGAACCAATCAGCTTCGCTTCACAAAGTTCCGTTGCGCGAAAAGTACGCGTCCTAGGACGCTGCCCGGTCCGCTGTTACAGATATATATCTTTTTTTAAACGTTAATTTCTCAAAATCCACTGGAGCACATATATTGAGACCTACAAAAGGCACATCGGGCTACCAGTCCCTACAATTTTGCCAAGTTTCGTGCAAATCCATTCAGCCGTTCGGGCTAAAAGTGAGGCCAACCGCCCTATGGAAAACTCAATGTTAAAAACACGTTTTGGGACCCCCCTTTTTTCTCGGCCCCCCCTTGACGAACCCCCCCCAAATTTTCAAGGGCTGCTCAGAAACAAAATGTGCCATTTTCCTGAAAATTTCAGCCAATTCCGTCCACAAACGCCAAAGTTATTAGACATAGAATTTTCAAAAAACCCATAGAGAAAAAATCCTAACTATATATACCTACTGGCGACCGCCAGTAGGTAATATATATATATATTTATATATATATATATTCACTGAAAAAACCATAGGTTATAGACCATATATAGTTAGGAATTAGCATTTACAAAACCTTGAAAATTCACTGAAAAAACCATAGGTTATAGACCATATATAGTTAGGAATTAGCATTTAAAAAACCTTATTTTACTCACACAAAACCATTGAAACTCCATATATAGTTAGTTGCACTAACTATATATCGCGCACCCGCAATCCACTGCTGATCATGTCACATATTACATCATTCATGACATGGTCAGTGACATCACTGATGACATCACTGATGACATCTCAAATGACATCACTGATGACATCACTGATGACATCTCATTTGACATTACTGATCACATCACTGATGACATCATTCATGTGATAATACGATAAACCTCTTCAGACTCTAATATAACCTTAGATACACTCAGTGTAAACAGACACTCATAGACTGTCACTCATCCATGGAGTTACTCAGACACTTAGTCAGTCATGCAAAGAATCAATCACACCTCCATTTCCTCAACTATACAGTTATACACACCTTACTTATTCAAACATATACTAAAACATATTTACTCACTTATACAATCCTGGATACAAGTTCACAATGATCCATACAGCCACTCACACATTCACTGGCTCTTATGCACAGTTATTTATATATGGTAACTCTCACATGTACTGTGTTTTACATATGTACTTACTTTGACATGTAGCACTGAGATATCCATTCACTCACCAATACACTCATGCACACAGTCAACCGCCCATACAGCTGTTTCCACATGCACTTTTGAACCCATACATCCAGTCAATCAACTGCTCACACATCTATGCAGAGAGTCATACACCTCCCAGCCACCCACACACACACTCAGTCTCCCATACAAATGCTTGGGCAACCAATCAATAACCCATACAGTTAATCATATAGCTAATGATCAACACATGCAGCAGTTTACAGAACAACAGACATAATGATGCACAAATTAAGACAGTTTAGTCACTAACCTATGCACTCAGTGAGACACATTTAATCAGTCACTCATACAGTCAGCCATGCCCCTACTAAATCCTTCATCAAGACACTTATACATCCATTCATTCTTCAATATGTAAGACATATTTTAACTTTACAGAATTATACAGTCACTGGATGACGTCATCAGTGATGTCATCAGTGATGTCATTTGAGATGTCATCAGTGATGTCATCAGTGATGTCACTGACCATGTCATGAATGATGTAATATGTGACATGATCAGCAGTGGATTGCGGGTGCGCGATATATAGTTAGTGCAACTAACTATATATGGAATTTCAATGGTTTTGTGTGAGTAAAATAAGGTTTTTTAAATGCTAATTCCTAACTATATATGGTCTATAACCTATGGTTTTTTCAGTGAATTTTCAAGGTTTTGTAAATGCTAATTCCTAACTATATATGGTCTATAACCTATGGTTTTTTCAGTGAATTTTCAAGGTTTTGTAAATGCTAATTCCTAACTATATATGGTCCATAACCTATGGTTTTTTCTGTGAATTTCATTGGTTTTTTAACAGCTAATATCTGTAGCTGTAAAATGTATTCTTCTTTAAATCCAAAAATATATTTTATATGTTTATGAATAATTTTTTTTTTAAATATTTTTTTTTCTTCGTTCCCGCTTCGCAAATCGGGAAGCTTCCCGTTAGCTGACCTTGATGCCGCGAAATAGACCGCGAGCCGGTAAACATTTCTTTACCGCAAGTGCCGCGTTACAAAACAACATCGTGACGCCTCCCGTCCGCATGACGTTTCACGTTGTCGCGTGATACGTCATATGACGTACTACGTTAGCGAACTGGTACGCGAAGCGAGTCGCAAAGCGCAGGTTTCTGGAAGCAAACCGGGAGGCCCTGCAAAGCGCTTAACGTAAACACAGCAAGTCATGTGACTTGGTAATAACACTTTTCATTGGTTCATTTCACTTTTGGTTTCCTAATGATGTAAGACTAGGTCATATAATCTAAAATGAACACTTTTGATTGGTTGAGAACTCTTGTTTTTCCCAAATGATGAAAATCCCTCCTTCTTTCCTCACTCTGACTTTCATCATTGTGAGAGAAAGACCCTTTGTGATCACTGAGCAATGGCTTCTTTAGTAGCTTCAGCTGGTGCTTCCCCACCACCTCCACCACATCCAAGGAAGAGTGGACCACCTGCTCAAGTTATAATTCAACAAGAAGAAGAAGAAGAGGAACAGGAGGACGAGCACGAAGAGAGGCAGTTTTTGCCTGAGCAGCCCAGGACGTCTCACCGGAAAGAAAACTTCATTTGGCAATTTTTTAAAATTCCCAAAGGTCAGAAAAAAGTAAATGCAAGATACGTAACTTGCCTTATATGTCAAGATAGACTGTCCAGAGGGACCGACAAGAAATACAGTTTCGGAAACTACACAATGCATCGCCATATGACTAGGTGGCATCCTAACAACTACAGTGCTGCACAGTTTCGGAACGACCTAGATAATCTCCCTATTATGGCCAGAAGATCTGTTGTACCGGAAGTAACGGGACCAGAGGGCAGGGAGATGGTGCCAAATATACAAATGAGATTTGGTGATGTAAAACACATCTGCGTATTTTGCGATGGATTCATTTCCTACGGAGAAAAAAGCATCACTCTGATCAACAGAGCTATTGACAATCATGCTCATGTTTGTCCGAAACGCCCAAAATAATAAATACTTCTTTTTTTTGTTTTGTTGCTCCTGTTGAGCCCTTTACAATGAATCGTTTTCATTGCCCCCTCCAAGAAAAACCCAAAAAAATATAAAACTGTTCCGAAAAATTCAAAAACAGTAAAAAAATGTTCAGAAAAATAAAAAAAAAAGTTCTTTTCAGAACTACCTCCCCGTTATTAAAAAATTGGTACAATATTTGGAACTGTGCCAACCTCTATTTCTCTTAGTTCGCTTCCCAGTTCGCTCGCCGGTACGCGAACCGGAAGTGAACCAAAAACAGTAAGTATAAGGGAAGGAAACAGACACTTATGTTAAAAGAAAGACAGCTATAGGGGAGTAAACTAGAGATACTATTACCCGTAATCCACTGCTGATGATGTCACATATTACATCATTCATGACATGCTCAGTGACATCATCAGCAGAGGATTGCGGGTTTTTTGGCAACATGCCTTATCCACGGTTTAATAACGCTGCCTTTTGCTTTATATAAGTTTTCAAATTGTATGAAATATATACCAATAGGTCGTTATGAACCTTTAGGTAGTGCTTTTCTTCATGAGGTCTGGTCGCTTCCATACACATACAGATGTTTCAAAGATGATCAAGAAGTTTATCTGAATGGAGAGGAATGCACTGAGACGCCAGATCATTCACTAATGTGTAGGCACATACAGTTACACGGTTCATGCAACAAACACCGACCAAATATGGCTTGCGTGTTGTAAGGCACGCCAGTTCCTGCTATCATCCCCACGTCAAGTTGTTGGAAAATGGTAGTTATTTGATGCTCAATAATGAAGATTGTTCTGAGTTAATTAAAAGTATTCCTTTTATCGTAACAGTAAGTGAACGGGTTATTTGCTGCAGAAATGTTCTATTTCCTCCCACACATGAACATAGGGAGTTTTCAATCTGGCCACAAATACCAACCTTGGGACACGTTTCAACGGCATGGCAAGAATAAGAGCTCTTTTGTCTCAGAGAGAGGTGGCCTTGAGTTCGGCCCGTGAAACTTTCGTACTTCACATAGCGAACACCCGTACAGAGGTGCACACCCTTTTCAATTAAGATTTGCCTTTCAATTTCAGCAACATGTTTCCGACTATCTTTAACGCATCCTCCACAAAGTCCCTGGCGCACTTTTTTAAAGTTGTTACCAGTGGTCTCGTGACTTCATTTGAGAAAATCTTTGGAGTCATCCCTGCTTCCTTTCATTCCATTTTCTCCACTCTGGTTCGTGGATTGGCATTTTTACTTGCATTACCAGCGGACGCTCTTGTGCTTTTTTACATTTTTAAATATGGATGTCCCTCCTATGCAACCTCACACCCTGCAGCTGCTGACACTGTTCCGCAATCGCATGCTAGAATATTATGGCACAATGCCGTTGGCGATATTAAGCACGGCATATGGATTATCTTTTCGATTCTCCTACTTCACCTGTGTCCAGCCTGTATTTCACTGCCTGACCTGTGATTTCGATTGGGCCATTGATTTGTGTCTCTGCGGACCGGTTTCTCCTGACGTCGACTTTAATCAGCTGATGACTCCTATCATTACTCACGAGTTGGTTTGTCCTGGCGAAAGGATTATGGCTGTGGCATTGATGCATGGACTACTTGGTCCCTGGAATTTACTGGCGGCAGCACAGTCTTTCTTGGAACAGAGCTTTCTTGAAAACCCACCGAGCTGTCCTCTGATGGTGATAGAGGATCCGGTGCTGGGAGAGCACGTATGTTCTTTTCCGCTTTTAAATTGGATGGCTGAACTGTTTTCGGATGAAGACGGTGACTTCCTATTGGAGGCAGTTGCAGCTTATTTTGCATACACAGTTATGTCATAGACCTTTTTCATGTTTGATATGCTGAGTACTAGCATTTCATTGACAATTCATTGACTTATTTGTCAAGTTTTTATTATTTACCTTGCCTATTGGCTTAAGACTCGATAAAGTACTTGGCTGTTTTATTTTTCTTTAGCATTAAATTTTCCTAGTTTTTAATGCTTTACCTTGCGGACCGTCCACATATAAACTTGCAATCTGCTCTCATGAGATGGCACTTCTATTATCTTATTCAGTTCGTTTCCGGATCATGGGGAGGTGTCATCTAGGTCCTGGATATCTTTACACTGTGTTAAGTTAGCATGGGCTCATTACCGGTTTAAACGCCATTTTTCCTTTTTTGCAACTTCTGCACAAGACACTTAGTTGTTGCTTTAGCTTTCCACCTAGTAGTTCATCGTGGTTTACATGAGAATAATATGTTATTGGTCTACTATCTGCTTTACTTGTTAAACTATATCTGTACAGCGAGTGCTAAAGTTTCAAGAACAACACGATACAGAATTGTTATGAGGTCTGATCTCCACGACTTCATACTCATAACATAAGTGCAACTTCTGCCAATTCTGGGCATGAGGCGGGTTTTATATTGCTTTGCCGAACACACATACACAACAGTTGATGCGGTTCACATGAAGAGAGAGCTGGTGTATGCTGATGTGATTCCTTCAAATCTAAGACACTAAAGTATGGGCACGCCCTAAACCAACACAAAGAGACCTTCTTAGCAAATAATATAATATGTGTATTAGGGAGGGTGAGATATAAGCAGCCGCGGGCCGTGGAGGGAGTTACGATGGGGCAGGGAGGCGGGGAGGGGGAGAAGCAGGGTGGAGCCCTCTCTACCTTGCCCCTCCCCCTCCCCGCCTCCCTGCCCCACCGTAACTCCCTCCACGGCCCGCGGCTGCTTATAAGTGTTGCTAACTCTTATTCATTTACAGCATGTTAACATACTGTCACCATTCGCTTTTTATGTACTAGTAACTATGCTGGTAATTTTGCTACTGATAATATGTGTACTTGTATTCTCCACCCTGCTTCTCCCCCTCCCCGCCTCCCTGCCTCACCGTAACTCCCTCCACGGCCCGCGGCTGCTTATAAGTGTTGCTAACTCTTATTCATTTACAGCATGTTAACATACTATCACCATTCACTTTTTATGTACTAGTAACTATGCTGGTAATTTTGCTACTGATAATATGTGTACTTTTATTATCTAAGGTACTACGCCTGAGAAGACGGCATTAGTAAATAAACATTTCAAATACACATCTGTTCTTCTTAACTCCATGTTCTGGTTTCTAAGAAATCTATAACGACCGACTGTTCATGAGTTCCACGTATCCTGAGGTACTATAAGTTCATATTCTGGATTGTCTAAACATTGAGAGTTTGTTATATCCAATGTGACACTGTACCTAGCTTGCTAAGGAGTTTTTGATTACTAACGTGAGTTTTGGGACACCCTAATTCGCAGAGGTTCCAATCCTCTGTCCACAGTTCTGTGTGAGAACAGAAACCCTGCGACAGGGGCACCCCCGACCCTTGCTGGAGCTTCATCACACTTGCGATACAACTCCAGCAATGCGCCACCTTTACGGCACAGATACATCACGCATCTGTGCTGTTTTTGCCCCATGATGCGCCGCATTGTAAATGCAGCACACCATAGGTGACGGAACAGCGGCACAGAATGACTAACACATCCCTGGTGATGCGCCAGTCATCATAAATGTATCCCTATGCTTCTTATCTTGTTAGAGATGAACCGCCATATGTATCATCAAAGTTTTTTGCATTTCCTAAATAGCGAACTTTAAGGAATAAATAGCGATTCTTTACCATTCCTAGTTTGCGATGAGCTATTTGCTAATTAGCCGAATGTAGCCCAATGAAGCCCAATGTAGCCCAATGTAGCCCAAAGATGGCCGCCAGACACACAAAAAAACAAATGTAGCCCAAATATCAGCCAGATGTAGCCCAACTATAGCCCAGTGACAGAATGACCAATCAGCTTCGCAAACCTCCGTTACGCGAAGCGGAGCGCTGTTACAGATATATATCTTTTTTTGAACGTTAATTTCTCAAAATCCACTGGAGCACATATATTGAGACCTAGCAAAGGCACATCGGGCTACCAGTCCCTAATATTTTGCCAAGTTTCGTGCAAATCCATTCAGCCGTTCGATTATTATTATTATTATTTTTTTTTGCCCCGCGGGGCCCTTTTAAAACCTCCACATCAAACCTAGGGGGTCAGCGAGGATCTACTATGCCCCCTTATAGTTATTTCCCCCTTTGTTTTGACCTCCTCTTGTCTCTCGATCCTACCGAGAGACAAGATGGCGGCCGCTACGGACTGTTTGGAATGTTGACAGACGCCGGAGAACCAATCAGCTTCGCTTCACAAAGCTCCGTTGCGCGAAAAGTCCGCGTCCTGGGCCGCTGCCCAGTCCGCTGTTACAGATATATATCTTTTTTTAAACGTTAATTTCTCAAAATCCACTGCAGCACATATATTGAGACCTACAAAAGGCACATCGGGCTACCAGTCCCTACAATTTTGCCAAGTTTCGTGCAAATCCATTCAGCCGTTCGGGCTAAAAGTGAGGCCAACCGCCCTATGGAAATTAACATGGGAAAAACGTGTTTTGGGACCCCCCTTTTTTCTCGGCCCCCCCTTGACGAACCCCCCCAAAATTTTCAGGGGCTGCTCAGAAACAAAATGTGCCATTTTCCTGAAATATATATATATTGATACCAAATCGCCTTAAGCATTGAGAAGGCACACGTCACCTCCCGCCTTCCAGGCTGATGTGCTACTTGCATCCATCTTCCCCGGCATTATATTTTCTTTCGCGGACGCGTTTCGGGGCCAAGCCCCTTCATCTTGGGCGTGAACAAAAACGAGCTTACACCCTGCATTTGTTGTTGCGTTTTTATTTCACCTCAACCCCGCCTCCATTGTCACATGTTTAGTTGATTGTGCGGGGTGTTGTGGGGCATGTAGTCTACCATGCAGGAAATAAGTTCGTGATATTAAGTTCCATTAAAAGGTTGCCATTATTTCTCTAAGTGAGTTCCAGGTAGGATTGGTGCAAGCCCATTGTGCACCTAGGGACGTGACGCTGGTAACAGTTCGGATAAGTTCCAAGCTTCAGCTCCGTGCAGTCGATGGAGGGCGTTTCCTTCTGCTGCCGGCGGTGCCCTTCTCCACGGCCAGGCCGCCGTGCGTTAATGTTGATACCAAATCGCCTTAAGCATTGAGAAGGCACACGTCACCTCCCGCCTTCCAGGCTGATGTGCTACTTGCATCCATCTTCCCCGGCATTATATTTTCTTTCGCCGACGCGTTTCGGGGCCAAGCCTGAAACACACTGGTATTCCCATGAGAAGCACACGAGTGACACACTGAGGTTACCAGCCTGGTCTAAGATATGGACAGAGTTCAAATGGCAGGTACAAATTTCACAGCCTTGTGTTAGCCTGACGCGTTTTGAAGTAACACTGGTAACCTCAGTGTGTCCCTCGTGTGCTTCTCATGGGAATACCAGTGTGTTTGGCGATTAAAGAGCGGCTTCCCGGCCGCGAGGATGCACCACCCCAGATAAAGTGAAAGGGGGCCGCGAGAACTGGATACCCCTACCTCGATACGGAGGGGCACAACAGGAATGAGGACAGAACTGACTGGCGGGGGCCCAGCTTGGGTCCTATTCTAACACAGTAATGAGTGCGCTGAAATTTTGATGGAATAAAGGCACTACGACTCCCATAATGCAAGTATCCACTGTCTCATTGGAGCGGCCCTATTTAGGGCGTGGCACTATGTTAATTATGCATGGAAGTCGGTGCGGCACGTTCCTGGTGTAAAGCCTTTGAAAAAGATTTACTTTGAAACGCGTCAGGCTAACACAAGGCTTTGAAATTTGTACCTGCCATTTGAACTCTGTCCATATCCTAGACCAGGCTGGTAACCTCAGTGTGTCCCTCGTGTGCTTCTCATGGGAATACCAGTGTGTTTGACGATTAAAGAGCGGCTTCCCGGCCGCGAGGAGGCACCACCCCGGATAAAGTGAAAGGGGGCCGCGAGAACTGGATACCCCTACCTCGATACGGAGGGGCACAACAGGAATGAGGACAGAACTGACTGGCGGGGGCCCAGCTTGGGTCCTATTCTAACACAGTAATGAGTGCGCTGAAATTTTGATGGAATAAAGGCACTACGACTCCCATAATGCAAGTATCCACTGTCTCATTGGAGCGGCCCTATTTAGGGCGTGGCACTATGTTAATTATGCATGGAAGTCGGTGCGGCACGTTCCTGGTGTAAAGCCTTTGAAAAAGATTTACTTCGAAACGCGTCAGGCTAACACAAGGCTGTGAAATTTGTACCTGCCATTTGAACTCTGTCCATATCCTAGACCAGGCTGGTAACCTCAGTGTGTCCCTCGTGTGCTTCTCATGGGAATACCAGTGTGTTTGACGATTAAAGAGCGGCTTCCCGGCCGCGAGGATGCACCACCCCGGATAAAGTGAAAGGGGGCCGCGAGAACTGGATACCCCTACCTCGATACGGAGGGGCACAACAGGAATGAGGACAGAACTGACTGGCGGGGGCCCAGCTTGGGTCCTATTCTAACACAGTAATGAGTGCGCTGAAATTTTGATGGAATAAAGGCACTACGACTCCCATAATGCAAGTATCCACTGTCTCATTGGAGCGGCCCTATTTAGGGCGTGGCACTATGTTAATTATGCATGGAAGTCGGTGCGGCACGTTCCTGGTGTAAAGCCTTTGAAAAAGATTTACTTTGAAACGCGTCAGGCTAACACAAGGCTTTGAAATTTGTACCTGCCATTTGAACTCTGTCCATATCCTAGACCAGGCTGGTAACCTCAGTGTGTCCCTCGTGTGCTTCTCATGGGAATACCAGTGTGTTTGACGATTAAAGAGCGGCTTCCCGGCCGCGAGGAGGCACCACCCCGGATAAAGTGAAAGGGGGCCGCGAGAACTGGATACCCCTACCTCGATACGGAGGGGCACAACAGGAATGAGGACAGAACTGACTGGCGGGGGCCCAGCTTGGGTCCTATTCTAACACAGTAATGAGTGCGCTGAAATTTTGATGGAATAAAGGCACTACGACTCCCATAATGCAAGTATCCACTGTCTCATTGGAGCGGCCCTATTTAGGGCGTGGCACTATGTTAATTATGCATGGAAGTCGGTGCGGCACGTTCCTGGTGTAAAGCCTTTGAAAAAGATTTACTTCGAAACGCGTCAGGCTAACACAAGGCTGTGAAATTTGTACCTGCCATTTGAACTCTGTCCATATCCTAGACCAGGCTGGTAACCTCAGTGTGTCCCTCGTGTGCTTCTCATGGGAATACCAGTGTGTTTGACGATTAAAGAGCGGCTTCCCGGCCGCGAGGATGCACCACCCCGGATAAAGTGAAAGGGGGCCGCGAGAACTGGATACCCCTACCTCGATACGGAGGGGCACAACAGGAATGAGGACAGAACTGACTGGCGGGGGCCCAGCTTGGGTCCTATTCTAACACAGTAATGAGTGCGCTGAAATTTTGATGGAATAAAGGCACTACGACTCCCATAATGCAAGTATCCACTGTCTCATTGGAGCGGCCCTATTTAGGGCGTGGCACTATGTTAATTATGCATGGAAGTCGGTGCGGCACGTTCCTGGTGTAAAGCCTTTGAAAAAGATTTACTTCGAAACGCGTCAGGCTAACACAAGGCTGTGAAATTTGTACCTGCCATTTGAACTCTGTCCATATCCTAGACCAGGCTGGTAACCTCAGTGTGTCCCTCGTGTGCTTCTCATGGGAATACCAGTGTGTTTGACGATTAAAGAGCGGCTTCCCGGCCGCGAGGATGCACCACCCCGGATAAAGTGAAAGGGGGCCGCGAGAACTGGATACCCCTACCTCGATACGGAGGGGCACAACAGGAATGAGGACAGAACTGACTGGCGGGGGCCCAGCTTGGGTCCTATTCTAACACAGTAATGAGTGCGCTGAAATTTTGATGGAATAAAGCCACTACGACTCCCATAATGCAAGTATCCACTGTCTCATTGGAGCGGCCCTATTTAGGGCGTGGCACTATGTTAATTATGCATGGAAGTCGGTGTGGCACGTTCCTGGTGTAAAGCCTTTGAAAAAGATTTACTTCGAAACGCGTCAGGCTAACACAAGGCTGTGAAATTTGTACCTGCCATTTGAACTCTGTCCATATCCTAGACCAGGCTGGTAACCTCAGTGTGTCCCTCGTGTGCTTCTCATGGGAATACCAGTGTGTTTGACGATTAAAGAGCGGCTTCCCGGCCGCGAGGATGCACCACCCCGGATAAAGTGAAAGGGGGCCGCGAGAACTGGATACCCCTACCTCGATACGGAGGGGCACAACAGGAATGAGGACAGAACTGACTGGCGGGGGCCCAGCTTGGGTCCTATTCTAACACAGTAATGAGTGCGCTGAAATTTTGATGGAATAAAGCCACTACGACTCCCATAATGCAAGTATCCACTGTCTCATTGGAGCGGCCCTATTTAGGGCGTGGCACTATGTTAATTATGCATGGAAGTCGGTGTGGCACGTTCCTGGTGTAAAGCCTTTGAAAAAGATTTACTTCGAAACGCGTCAGGCTAACACAAGGCTGTGAAATTTGTACCTGCCATTTGAACTCTGTCCATATCCTAGACCAGGCTGGTAACCTCAGTGTGTCCCTCGTGTGCTTCTCATGGGAATACCAGTGTGTTTGACGATTAAAGAGCGGCTTCCCGGCCGCGAGGATGCACCACCCCGGATAAAGTGAAAGGGGCCCGCGAGAACTGGATACCCCTACCTCGATACGGAGGGGCACAACAGGAATGAGGACAGAACTGACTGGCGGGGGCCCAGCTTGGGTCCTATTCTAACACAGTAATGAGTGCGCTGAAATTTTGATGGAATAAAGGCACTACGACTCCCATAATGCAAGTATCCACTGTCTCATTGGAGCGGCCCTATTTAGGGCGTGGCACTATGTTAATTATGCATGGAAGTCGGTACGGCACGTTCCTGGTGTAAAGCCTTTGAAAAAGATTTACTTCGAAACGCGTCAGGCTAACACAAGGCTGTGAAATTTGTACCTGCCATTTGAACTCTGTCCATATCCTAGACCAGGCTGGTAACCTCAGTGTGTCCCTCGTGTGCTTCTCATGGGAATACCAGTGTGTTTGACGATTAAAGAGCGGCTTCCCGGCCGCGAGGATGCACCACCCCGGATAAAGTGAAAGGGGGCCGCGAGAACTGGATACCCCTACCTCGATACGGAGGGGCACAACAGGAATGAGGACAGAACTGACTGGCGGGGGCCCAGCTTGGGTCCTATTCTAACACAGTAATGAGTGCGCTGAAATTTTGATGGAATAAAGGCACTACGACTCCCATAATGCAAGTATCCACTGTCTCATTGGAGCGGCCCTATTTAGGGCGTGGCACTATGTTAATTATGCATGGAAGTCGGTGCGGCACGTTCCTGGTGTAAAGCCTTTGAAAAAGATTTACTTCGAAACGCGTCAGGCTAACACAAGGCTGTGAAATTTGTACCTGCCATTTGAACTCTGTCCATATCCTAGACCAGGCTGGTAACCTCAGTGTGTCCCTCGTGTGCTTCTCATGGGAATACCAGTGTGTTTGACGATATATATACATATATATATATATATATATATATTACCTACTGGCGGTCGCCAGTAGGTATATATAGTTAGGATTTTTTTCCTATGGGATTTTTGAAAATTCTATGTTGAATAACTTTGGCGTTTGAGGACGGAATTGGCTGAAATTTTCAGGGAATTGGAACATTTTGTTTCCGAGCAGCCCCTAAAAATTTGGGGGGGTTTCGTCAAGGGGGGGCCGAGAAAAAAGGGGGGTCCCAAAACACGTTTTTCCCATGCAATTTTCCATAGGGCGGTTGGACTCACTTTTAGCTCGAACGGCTGAATGTATTTCCACGAAACTTGGCAAAATTGTAGATATTGTTTGCCCGATGTGCCTTTGCTAGGTCTCAATATATGTGCTCCAGTAGATTTTGATAAATTAACGTTCAAAAAAATATATATATCTGTAACAGCGCTCCGGTTAGCGCCCCGGTTCGCGTACCTGACGCGTAACGGAACTTCGTGAAGCGAAGCTGATTGGCTCTCCGGTGTCTGTCAACATTCTAAACAGTCCGGAGCGGCCGCCATCTTGTCTCTCGGTAGGATCGAGAGACAAGATGTGGTGAAAAACGAAATGGGAAATGAAGGAAAGGGGGCAAGGTAGACCCCTCCTGACCCCCTAGGATTGATGAGGGGGATATTAAAGTGCCCCGCGGGGCAAAAAATAAAAAAAACATTTTTTTGCGATTTTTCGCCGTAGAGGCTCGTCCCGGTACGCGAACCGGGCAGCTCACCGGGCAGCTAACCGGCAGCGTAACGGGAGTCTGAGGAGAAGCTGATTGGCTGTCAACATTGTAAACAGTCCGGAGCGGCCGCCATCTTGTCTCTCGGTAGGTTCGAGAGACAAGATGTGGGGAAAAACGAAGGGGGAAATGACCTGACCCCCTAGGATTGATGAGGGGGATATTAAAGACACTCGCGGGGCAAAAAAAAAAACAATTTTCGCGGTAGAGGCGTTCCCGGTACGCGAACCGGGCCGCTAACCGGTAGCGTAACGGGAGTCCGCCATCTTGTGTTTTTGGAGCATCCGGTTCGCGTACCGGGTAGCGTCCCGGTAAGCGTAACAAGGGGAAAACCAAGAGAAACAGTAAAAAAAAAATTAAGGCAATAGATTTCCAGCAAACGTGGCAAAATTGTAGGGACTGTTTGTTTGATGTGCCTTTGCAAGGCCTCAAGATATGTGCACGTGTGGATTTTGTCTAATTAAGGTTAAAAAAAAATATATATCTGTAAGCGTGCTCCGGCGCGCTTACGTTACGGGTTTTGTTTGCGCTGCAGAGCCGATACGTCACGGTTATGCGACGCGTCATGAGGCGTCTCGCGTGGCTACGTGATACGTCACGTAATAAAGAATATCTTTTACAGCTATAGATATTAGCTTTTAAAAAGCCAATGAAATTCACTGAAAAAACCATAGGTTATAGACCATATATAGTTAGGAATTTGCATTTACAAAACCTTGAAAATTCACTGAAAAAACCATAGGTTAGAGACCATATATAGTTAGCTGGACATTTTATTGACATAAAACCAATGAAATTCCATATATAGTTAGTTGCACTAACTATATATCGCGCACCCGCAATCCACTGCTGATGATGTCACATATTACATCATTCATGACATGGTCAGTGACATCACTGATGACATCACTGATGACATCTCAAATGACATCACTGATGACATCATCCAGTGACTGTGTGTTTCTGTAAAGTTTAAATATATTTTACATATTAAAGAATGAGTGGATGTCTAAGTGTCTGAATGAAGGTTTTAGTAGGTGCGTGATTGACTGTATGAGTGAGTGATTAAATGCGTCTTACTGAATGCATGGGTTAGTGACTCAACTGTTTGAAAGTGTGCATCAGTATGTCTGTTGTTGTGCAAGCTGCTGCATGTGTTGATCAGTAGCTATATGAGTGGCTATATGGGTTATTGATTGGTTGCCCAAGTATTTGTATGGGAGACTGAGTGTGTGTGTGGCTGGCTGGGAGGTGTGTGACTCTGTGCAGATCAATGTGTACTTGTATCAGTGATTGTATAAGAGAGTAAGTATGTGTTAGTATATGTTTGAAAATGTAAGGTGTTGTGTGTATAACTGTATAGATGAGAAAATGGAAGTGTGATTGATTCTTTACAGGACTGACTAGGTGTGTGAGTAACTCCATGGATGAGTGGCAGACTGTGAGTGTCTGTATAGGTGTATGAGTGCATGTAATAGTGTTGTAAAAATGAGTGATTGTATGTATGAATGATTGTATGGGTGAATGAGTGAATGTGTGTGTAGACATAGGAATCAGTGAGTGCATATGTAGTAACTAGTATTGGTGTGTCAATAGTTTCAAAAATTATACTCTGTATTTAACACTGGGTGTAACAGAGGTTATATTAGAGTGTGAGGAGATGCATTGTATTATCACATGAATGATATCATCAGTGATGTGATCATTGATGTCAAATGAGATGTCATCAGTGATGTCATCAGTGATGTCATTTGAGATGTCATCAGTGATGTCATCAGTGATGTCACTGACCATGTCATGAATGATGTAATATGTGACATCATCAGCAGTGGATTGCGGGTGCGCGATATATAGTTAGTGCAACTAACTATATATGGAATTTCATTGGTTTTATGTCAATAAAATGTCCAGCTAACTATATATGGTCTCTAACCTATGGTTTTTTCAGTGAATTTTCAAGGTTTTGTAAATGCAAATTCCTAACTATATATGGTCTATAACCTATGGTTTTTTCAGTGAATATATATATATATATATATATATATATATATTACCTACTGGCGGTCGCCAGTAGGTATATATAGTTAGGATTTTTTCTCTATGGGATTTTTGAAAATTCTATGTCTAATAACTTTGGCGTTTGTGGACGGAATTGGCTGAAATTTTCAGGAAAATGGAACATTTTGTTTCTGAGCAGCCATTGAAAATTTGGGGGGTGTTTGTCAAGGGGGGGCTGAGAAAAGAGGGGGGTCCCAAAACGTGTTTTTCCCATGTTAATTTCCATAGGGCGGTTGGCCTCACTTTTAGCCCGAACGGCTGAATGGATTTGCACGAAACTTGGCAAAATTGTAGGGACTGTTAGCCCGATGTGCCTTTGCTAGGTCTCAATATATGTGCTCCAGTGGATTTTGAGAAATTAACGTTCAAAAAAAGATATATATCTGTAAGCGCGCTCCGGGCAGCGCCCCGGTTCGCGTACTTGACGCGTAACGGAACTTCGCGAAGCGAAGCTGATTGGCTCTCCGGTGTCTGTCAACATTCTAAACAGTCCGGAGCGGCCGCCATCTTGTCTCTCGGTAGGATCGAGAGACAAGAGGAGGCCAAAACAAAGGGGGAAATGACCATAAGGGGGCATAGTTGATCCTCCCTGACCCCCTAGGTTTGATGTGGAGGCTTTAAAAGGGCCCCGTGGGGCACAAAAAAAAAAATAGTTTTTTTTGCGTGGGGAGCGCCCGGTTCGCGAACCGGGAAGCGGTCCGGGGAGCGTACTATAAGGAAAAAAGAATGATAGATTTTTCAAATAATGTATGTTAATTGATTGTTTGTTTTGTTGATTTTTTTTATTTCTTTATTTTTTAAGCAATTATTTATTATTGTGATTGTGTTTCAAAATTTAATAAAATGTCTAACATTTCACTGTCTGAAATGTCGTTATTTTCATTGAACATAGCTTGTAATGTTTGAGTGTGTAAAATGTCCTCATTTTCAAGGAGGACATCTACTGATTGCACACATTGCAGTAGTTCTTGGTCCCAAGTTTCATCCATAAATTCAATGTCATTTGGATCAATGATTTCTTGGTTGGTCTCTGCAAGGACAATTTCAAATGAAACTTTCTGTTCGCCTTCCATTTTGCCTGAAATTTGCATTAAAAAAATATATATTAGTAGAGATAGGGCACTGTTGGGATTAATTTTAGATAGGCAGTTTTTAACAGTGAATTTATCTTTGGGCAGTGTATAGTATCAGAGTGGAAGTAGGAATATAAAAAAGTGTATGTGATTTAACGTAAGTAAATTCATAATTATACAAGAGAAGCCTAACTCCATCCATAACTATAACAGAGAAGTCTATCTAAATCTATAACTACTACAGAGGGATAGTATATAACTATCAGAAAAAGTTTACCATATTAACTTAAAGTGCACAATATACTTCAGTTTTTAAAATAACAACTTACCTTTAAAAAGAAGTTGAAGTTATTAGTGAAAATCCTATTGAAATGTACACCAGGAAGTAGTAGTCAAAATGGCTATGTTTCCTTCTCTTCCTTTATATATATTCAGGTACATAACCAATCAAATGTCAGGTAAAAAAAAAATAGAAAATGTAAGTAACATTTTAATTGGTTGTCAATTCCAACACTTCAGATGTGTTTTGTGAAGTAATTTACCTCAGGGTATTTAGAGAGGTCTACAGGCTAAATGGCTAAATGGAATTCCAACCAAATTTGTGAAAATGGTAGGGATTGGTATGTAGTATGAGCAAATCTATATTTGGTGAAAGTGTCTCTAGGGTTTCTTCTGTAAATTACTTTCCCACCTTTTTTAATGGAGCGCTTCCCGGGGAGCGCCCCGGTACGCGAACCTGCAGCGTTACGGGAGTCCACCATTTTGTGTTTCGGTCGAATTAAGATACAAGATGGAGGGCAAATAATGTTCAGAATGGGTAGAAGGGGACACGGTAGACGTATTTTGACCCCCTAGGTTTTCTGAGGATGGCTGAGGAGGCACATATGTGCGAAAAAAAAAACATTTTTTTAAAAAATTTCGCGCGGTTAGCTTCCGGTTCGCGTACCGGGTAGCACTCCGGGGAAAGTACTTTGTTGAAAATTAGTGAAAAAAGTTAGAGTAAAATAATATTTGTGAGTGATCAGATGTGGGGTAGCTCTGAGAAGAGCTTTTGGGTTTATGGTACATTTAGGTACTTATAAGTAGGTACCAATGCATAGTCTTAAATTCAGGATGAAAACTCTGTTCCCTTCATCAGAGAAGTGAACTCCATCTCCTCTGTAGATATCTTGCATGTAGTAACGCAAGTTATTGTTGTAGATGCAGCCCATTCCATGGTCTCTCATGTAAGCTGAAACAGATTTGTTTACATGCTTCCTCGATTTCTCAATTTGTGGACAAAATTGGTTCGACCACCTCCATTTCTGTCTTTGGCATATATTTGAATATACCAAGGCAGTTTGAGGAAAAAGTGCCATCAATTGCTCAAAGGTGTCCTTTAAAAGCATTTCCAGACCTACACCAGTCAAAGTGCCCAAGTCATTACCTCCACAGTGCAAAATTAACAGGTCAGGTTTAGGCAAATGCATAAAGGTTTTCACCAATGGTATCAATTGGTGACATTTTAATCCTCTGTGGCCAAACCACTTAATTTCCACATCTTGTAAATTGAAGTTAGGTAAATTTCTGTTATCAGCATACCTCTGAGCCCAGTAGATGTAACTATGTCCAACAATCCAGACAGAAAACATGGTGAGAGGAGGTTCTGCTGCAGTCAGATGAAGTGTGGCAATGAAATGGGAGTTGAAAAAATAAGAGTTTAAAATGAAAAAAACTGTGGAGTTTCTGTGTTAATGAAGCAGTAGCAGTGATTGGTGGATTTTGATTGCTGAAAACAGAAAGTTAGGGTGCATGGATGAGTTCTTTGAAAGATGTAATTTGAATGGTCAAAAAAAATCATTTTATGAAAGATTGCACTGGATATGCAGGTGTACTGAGAGTTCAGAGTTCAATTGAAACATTGTTGTGTGAACTTGCAAACATGAGAGGTCTTTCAGGAGGTGGTTGCTATGCAAAAAAGGCAGAGAGGGCAGAGGGGGGAAGGGTGTTGATTTGAAAAAAGTGAGGGAAGAGTTTTGATTGGGTGACATGAGAGATATGTGTGATGAATTACAGCATTTCTGTGCTTTTGATAGCTGCAGACTCTGGAGTGCATACCTTTTGCTCTGCTGAAGACAAATTGGTGTGTTTCTGAGACTGTTTTGAAACTCATAAAGTATTTGCTAAGGTGAGAAAAGATTAATTTAATTTAGATAGACAATAGTATGCTTTAGGGAGAAAATTATAAAGAAAGTTCTGTATTTAAAATGTTGCTTTGTGTCAAGTGTTTTACAAATAGATTTTGTTTCTTTGAGTTACATAGCCATGTTAAAAGTGACCCTTAAAAAAACGCTTTCATGTGTCTTAGGGCATTGTAAGTCATTTCCCGATGAATGTAGGTATATAAATGATTTATATGATGTGTTTAAAATCGTTTTTTGAAAAATATTAGGTTTCTTGATATGTACTGCTAGAGCTTCATAGGTTGCTTGGGGCATATTTATAAGGCATTTGAGTCTCTCTGATGTTATTTTTCCGATTTTAATTTAAGACCTTTCCTCGTGGAGCAAGGTCCTTGTAAATATGCCCCCATCTGTGCTTGGCAAATTTAGATTTAAATTCTTTGACTAACATAGCCATGTTAAAAGCGACCCAGAAATGGTGCAAGGGCCTTAAAAAAACGCTTTCATGTGTCTTAGGCCATTTTAAGTCATTTCCCCTTGAATGTAGGTATATAATTGATTTAGATGATGTGTTTAAAAACGATTTTTGAAATCAATAAGTTTACTTGATATGTAGTGCTAGAGTTTCATAGGTTGCTTGGGGTATATTTAAAAGGCATTTGAGTCTCTCTGATGTTATTTTTCCCATTTTAATTTAAGACCTTTCCTCGTGGAGCAAGGTCCTTGTAAATACGCCCCCATCTGTGCTTGGCAAATTTAGATTTTAATTCTTTGACTAACATAGCCATGTTAAAAGTGACCCAAAAATGGTGCAAGGACCTTAAAAAAACGCTTTCATGTGTCTTAGGCCATTTTAAGTCATTTCCCCTTGAATGTATTTGAATAACTGCTTTACTTGATGTGTTTAAAAACGTTTATTGAAGTCATTTAAGTTTCTTGATATGTACTGCTAGAGTTTCATAGGTTGCTTGGGGTACATTTAAAAGGCATTTGAGTCCCTTTGATGTTATTTCTCCCATTTTAATTTAAGACCTTTCCTCGTGGAGCAAGGTCCTTGTAAATACGCCCCCATCTGTGCTTGGCAAATTTAGATTTTAATTCTTTGACTAACATAGCCATGTTAAAAGTGACCCAAAAATGGTGCAAGGACCTTAAAAAAACGCTTTCATGTGTCTTAGGCCATTTTAAGTCATTTCCCCTTGAATGTATTTGAATAACTGCTTTACTTGATGTGTTTAAAAACGTTTATTGAAGTCATTTAAGTTTCTTGATATGTACTGCTAGAGTTTCATAGGTTGCTTGGGGTACATTTAAAAGGCATTTGAGTCCCTTTGATGTTATTTCTCCCATTTTAATTAAAGACATTTCCTCGTGGTGGAAGGTCCTTGTAAATACACACCCATGTGTGCTTGGCAAATTTAGATTTTGATTATTTAACTTACATAGCCATGTATGCCTCTTTTGCATCACTGTGCGTCACTTTTGTGACGCAGTGGCGGTGCAAAAGATTTGCTATGTGGCGACAGATTTACAACTTGATGCATCTAGGCAGATGTGTCATGCTGTAAAGTCCCGTGCCACATGAAACCGATGCAGCAGTGATGTAAAACATGCACCATGTTGCAAGACAGGCCTCATTTCATCTCCAACAAGATAAGAAGCTCAATCTTCTGTAAATGTCAAAATTGTTGTATACACTGCTGAACTTCTGTGTACTCTTTGATATGCTAGAGTCCATCTGCACTATGAGATACCTAAGCAAAGGAAACACAGGTGATGTGATTGTGAAATGAGGAAAAGAAACTCCACATTTTTCAATTACATCACCTGTGTTTCCTAAGTTTACGAATGACATTGTGCAGATGAGGTTTAGGTCTGTCCACGGACACAGAAGAGGTCTGGCCTTTGTTCAAGAGTGAAGTGGACATGACTTACTTCATTGGTAGGTCTTCACATGTATTATCTCCTCTATACTCTTCAACAAGCGTAAATTTAATCTGCAACTCTGAGTAGGCCTCACCTTAAAGAAACCTCTGGATAGCCCACACCTTAATGTCATCCTGAATCAATCATTTAACATGTTAGGGACAGATTTATGATAGGTGTATGACAATTTTGCGCCACTGTGCGTCACTTTTGTGACGCAGCGGCGGTGCAAAAGATTTGCTATGTGGCGACATATTTACAACTTGATGCATCTAGGTAGATGTGTCATGCTGTAAAGTCCCGTGCCTCATGAAACCGATGCAGCAGTGATGTAAAACATGCACCATGTTGCAAGACAGGCCTCATTTCATCTACAACAAGATAAGAAGCTGAATCTTCTGTAAATGTAAAAATTGTTGTATACACTGCTCAACTTATGTGTACTGTTTGATATGCTAGAGTCCATCTGCACTATGAGATACCTAAGCAAAGGAAACACAGGTGATGTGATTGTGAAATGAGGAAAAGAAACTCCACATTTTTCAATTACATCACCTGTGTTTCCTAAGTTTACCAATGACATTGTGCAGATGAGGTTTAGGTCTGTCCACGGACACAGAAGAGGTCTGGCCTTTGTTCAAGAGTGAAGTGGACATGACTTACTTCATTGGTAGGTCTTCACATGTATTATCTCCTCTCTACTCTTCAGCAAGCGTAAATTTAATCTGCAACCCTGAGTAGGCCTTACCTTAAAGAAACCTCTGGATAGGCCACACCTTAATGTCATCCTGAATCAATCATTTAACATGTTAGGGACAGATTTTCGATAGATGTATGTCTCTTTTGCGTCACTGTGCGTCACTTTTGTGACGCAGCGGTGGTGCAAAAGATTTGCTATGTGGCGACATATTTACAACTTGATGCATCTAGGCAGATGTGTCATGCTGTAAAGTCCTGTGCCACATGAAACCTGCGTCAGTTTTCATATAGGTGTTTTGTTACAAGGTATGCATTAATTTGCATGAAAGCCCTGTAAAACTAACACAGTGAAATTTAGAAGATTTCACTGAGTCAGCTTTATAGCATTGCTGAATCAAATCCTTACGCCTGTTTGAAACAGGCATAAGAAGTGATGCACCATGCAATGTGAGGGTTCCTCCTGTGCATTGCAGTAGACATGTCGCGCTTATGACGTGATTCCTGCAATGTGCTGCTTTTGCGGCACAGATGCGTGACGCATCTGTGCTGTTTTTGCTCAATGGTGCTCCACATTGTAAATGCGGCACACTATGGGTGGCAGAGCAGCGGTGCACATTAACTGGTGCATCCGTTGGGATGCGCCACTTAGCATAAATCTGCCCCTGTACATTTAAGTATGAGCAGGGGACACAGAGTTGGTGAGGCTTATCCAAGGTTAAGAAGAGATGAGTCCTGTTCACTGAAAACTTGGACATAGGCCTCACCTCCTCAGCATTGCTGGACATGGCTAAATAATAGCTGCAAAATGTTACTCTTGTTAAACAATTTTACTATTATAATCTCTGAGATTTGTCTCTTACTCTGCAACATCTCATTGTTGTTATCTTTCTTTAAAGATAACGACAACATCAACATGAGCGACAATCAGCAATCAGTTGATCTTGACCTCATCATTGAACTCGTAATTGAAACGTCAGTGGAAGTAGATCCCTTGGATGATTTAAATCCTGAGGATGAAGAAGAACATGATGAGGATGCAGATTTGTCAGAATTGTATGACATAGGGTGGGAAGCTGACCTGCTTGAGCCTATGGAACTATAAACATTTTTTTTTTAAATTTACAATAAATGAAAAGTAAAAATGTAAACTGTTTAATTTTAAATTAAACACACCTTCAAAAACAGGTTATGTGTAGTGTCTTCAATAAAATATTAAAATATGCTCATAAAATTAGATCAGATTCACATATAAAACAGGACAGGTAAATGAAGAAGAATTTAATTTCTTTTCTGCTATTTCTGTATTCTAAATTTGCCAAAGCACTAAAAAATATTCTATGTAAAAATGTCAAGTAGTGTGTTAAGTTTTTGATGACTGTTATTGATTTACTGTTTGGTAATAGTGGTTAATAACATTTTTTATTATATTTTACCACAGATTCAACTGCAGATCATTTCAAGATTTGAGAATGCCAACCAAGGATAGACTTAGAAAGGCTGCAAAACGTCAAAGGCAGCAGGTCCATGAAATAATGCAGCAGTCCTCTACAAAAAAAACTTGTCAAGTCACCAAGAAAGCACCGGGTAAGAGCACGAAAACATTCATAAGAAACATTTGTAGAAAAAAAAGTAGTACTACAGAAAATGTTTTAGTCCAGAAAAAGAGAAGCAATTTAAACGGAAAGGAAAGGCCAATCAAAAATGTCACTGCTAGAGCAAGAGATAACTCTGTGCATGATAGTAGAAGGAAACAACAGTTTAGGGACATTCGTAGACGAATGTTCCGCAACAGGATAATTGGCAATTTGTTAAAAAATATTAAGAAAGGTCAACAGAAAGTAGTTTTTTATAAGAGAAAAAGAAAATTGAGAAAGTTATTGATCAGGCATTTGAAATAAAGCGAAGGTTATTTATTTTGATAATCAATAGAATTAGGAAGCTAAACAAGGCAATTTATGATTTCAAAAGAAATAGTAGATGGAAGAGAATAGTTAATCGTAGTAATTTTTGTGAAGTTTTTTCCGGAGAATGGATGCATAGTTCAAGTTGTGAGGCATTTTTCAATGAGGTGAGTTATTTCCAGGATAAGGATTTGGTGCATGCAGTTGACACCAGTGGTCGAGCTTATGAGGTGAAAGATGGTTGTCCAGTTGAAAAAGAAAAACTTGTGACAACAGAGGCAGAAGAGGTGTTAGGTAATGAGGTTTTAGGAAGACGTCCTAAGGGACCTGTGTACACCTGGAAGTGTAGTAGTATTTGCAGTGTGCGACAGGATTCCATCAATTTGCTTTGTGATTTTGTACGGACATTTAATAAGAAAAGTTTGAAGCAGAAAATGAGTTGTTGCAAGAATTAGATCCTTGCAGAGTGAGAGAACTGACAGGTTTGCATGGTCATTCACTGGCTTGTCTTTCCAGGAGAGTATGCCAGAGTGTTTTTCATCATTTCAGGATGCTAGCAGTGCATCATAATAAAGTGAGGAAATTAGTTAGAATGTTGTATTATGCTAAGAGTCCAGCAGTTATGCTTAAACAATTATGCGCTGCTCTTTTGCATGGTTCTGAAATAGATGTGAAGAATATGTGTGAAGAAATTGAGTTTTGTTACTTTGGAAGTAAAGAGGAGAATGTTGAAATTGACCCAGAAGAAGAGGGTAATGTGTACAGGTTTCCAGTACAGATAATTTTCAGAAGGAAATTGCCACGTTTTAGGTTAAATCAAGTGAGAGGCCTAATTTCACTTGTGTGTGTTGTCGACGCACTTATTATAAGAATCAGACTAAGTTAGTGGATTTATATGCAAAAAGTGAAAGGGAAAATAATAGTGAATGGAAGGATTTCACAACATACTTGATGGTAGAAAATTGTTTTGATTTGGGATCGGATCAACGTGTGTGTACTTATTGTTGTAACAAATTAAATCAAAACCAGATGCCTGCTAGAGCGGTTCATAATAATCTGGAATTGGTTGAGATTCCTTCTGAATTGAAGGATTTAAATACTTATGAATCTATTTTGATTCAAAGTATCCATCCCTTTCAGGCTATTGTAAGAATGGAGCCAAAGACAGGGAAATTGCCTCCATCAGATTTACAGAGAGGATTAAAGGGAAGAGTTGTTTATTTGCCTCTAAATTTGAAGAAAAACATTAACACAATTGGAGTAGAAAAAGTGGAAGAGGAACCTCTGGTTATCTTAGTTAATGGGGTTCCGACAAAGAATAAAAAAATATGGCAAGATTTAGTGGATGTTAGGAAAGTCAAAAAGGCAACATTGTATTTGAAAAAAAATAATAAGTACTATAAGAATGTATATGTTGCAGAAGAGGAAGTAAGTGAGGAAGAGGATAGCGATTTGTGTGCTGGTCAAATTGAGAAAGTAGAACCCTCTAAAAGTGAAGAAATATATGAATATTATAGTGTTCATCCTTTGCATTCCAAGGAAGTCATGGGGAATGCTATTGAGTTGTTTCAAATGAAACAAGCCAAAGGGAGTCCCATTAGTGTTTGGGAGGAAAGTTTGGAAGCTCGGTGTTTCCCACAGCTATTTCCAACAGGTCAGGGAGGAAGATATGATGAGCGACCTCATCAAATTCCTGCTTCTGAATACCGGACTTTACGATTGTATGCAGGAGATGCTAGGTTTCGACAATGCATTCCCTATTTGTTTCATCTCCTGTTTGAAAGCGATTTGTCTGGACTGTCATATGCAGTGAACCACATCTTGAAAAGTGGTATACACATGCAAAACATCTCGGCAAGTGACTTTATGGATAAAGTCAATGTCCAAGACAGTATTTTGGATTGTCACCTGATTAATCTCATGGCGTGTCAGCGTGGTACTAATGAGTACTGGTACCGTCGTCATGGTGATTTAAAATGTATGCTGAGGAACTTAGGAACTCCCACATGGTTCCTCACTCTGAGCTGTGCCGAGTATGGCTGGGAAGACTTACTTGAATTTCTACGAGAGGCAAATGGAAACATTGAAAACATCGAATTCAAGACACCCGGAGAACTGTGCTCTTTGGATCCAGTCAATGTATGCAGGTACTTCAATCATAGATTTGAAGCTATAATGTCTTTCATCATGAATAAGAAGAATCCACCTCTTGGAGAGGTGTTTGATTTCTTCTGGAGAAAGGAGTACCAAGCAAGAGGTGCTCCTCATATACATATGCTGCTGTGGATCAAGGATGCACCTAAATTTGGAACGGATCCAGAAGACTCAGTGATGAGTTTTATACAACAGTATTCTACGTGTTCTGTTCCAAACGCAAAGGAGAAGAAAAACCCAAGAGAACAAGTTCTACGTTTCCAAAGCCATCGTTGTGGAAAGTACTGTCGTCGTAAATTCCGAAACAAGGACAAGTTCTACACCAAATGTCGTTTCGGCTTTCCACGACCGGTGATTTCTAAAGGAAGAGTAAACAGTTTGATGTCTTCGCTGCGACATAATGTGATGAAGAAATCACCTAAAAACACATACAATTTGAAGAGGAACGAAGAGTCCAAGTACATCAACGACTACAACCCAGTGATTTTGTCCATGTGGAATGCTAACATGGATATACAGTTTGTGGCTGATAACTGTATGGCTGTGGCTCGGTATGTGACATCTTACATCACCAAAAAAGAAAAGACAGAATTGAAGGATATGTGGGAGGACATTTCCCATGAAAAGAGCCTCAGCAAGAAGTTGTACAGTTTCAGTCTGAAGATGTTGTCACATCGAGAAATCGGAGCTTACGAATGTTCTGACCGGTTGTCTTCAGCAAGTCTCTATGCCAAATCCAGGAGTATCGTTTGGACGAGTCTTGGTCTTGCTGCAAAGCGTAATCGAGTTCTGAAACCTGTGCGGGAAATTGAGTATTTGGCGGAAAAGGAGCCAAACAGTACCGATATTTTGAAGACCAACATGTTGGATACATATTATCCAAATCGAAGCAGTCACCTCGAGAATGTTTGTCTGTATGAGGTTCTACAAAATTACATATTCAAGAGGAACATCAAAGAAGATATTGATAAAGGAGTGTATGCTGTAATTGGAAGTGAGGGATGTCTGGTCAAGCAAAGAAAATGCCACTTGGTAAACCATCGAAAATTGAGTGGCGAATCTCCTGAAAAAAAGGAGTTTTTCTATTTAGCACTTTTGCAACTTTTCAAGCCTTGGCGTGCAGAAGAGGAACTGCTTGGAGATTTCCTCTGTTACAAAGACTCTTTCACTGCCGCCAAGGAGACCATAGAATGTCCTGCTTTTCCCAAATATGTAGAAATGTTGAATGCGGAAATCGAGCAGGAAGCAACGATTGCAGCCGAGATTGCCAGAGACAGTTCTCAGGACAGTCAGAGTTCTGTTTCATTGAGTCAGGATCCACTAGGAGGACCTGTTATCGAAAATGAAGCTGCCACTGCCATGAATGAAGTGGAAAGAGCCATGGCACATGCTCAGGAGGATGCGGTTAACTTAGTAGACTTGGAAAGACAACTCAACGTTGAGCAGAGGAAAATATATGACGAAGTTACCAACCAAATTGATCATAGATTAAGTCATGAGAAGAAAGAGTGCTCATGTACGTCGTGGAAGCCTGTCCGACTGTACGTGAGTGGAGAAGCGGGAACTGGAAAAAGTTTCCTCATTAAAGCAATTTCATGTTATTTGAAGGAAAGGACTGAGTCATCGCTGTCTTGTGTTGTCACCGCTCCAACTGGACTGGCAGCACATAACATTAAAGGTATTACTTTGCATCGTCTACTGATGCTGCCAGTGGAGCATGACAACAAATTACAATACCACAAGTTATCTGGAGATGCTTGTTGTGAAGTTTCAAGAGTCTTGAGGAAAATGAAACTTCTTATCATTGACGAAGTAAGCATGGTTTCCAATGTCATGCTTGCCTTTGTGCATTTGAGAATGCAAGAAGTTCTCAAAACATAGTATGATGTGTTATTTGGTGGCAAACACATCATTGTTTTCGGAGATCTTCTGCAGCTGACACCAGTGAAAGGACAACCTGTGTTCAAAATGCTCACGCATGAAGATACCAGGAAGTGCCTAGGGAGCATTGGCAACGTCAATATATGGTTAAACTTCAATTATGCTGAACTGCATGAAAATATGCGTCAGGCGAAAGATGAAGTTTACAAGAATATTCTACAAGATGTTAGAATTGGAAAAGTGACCGAGCATGGGAAAGAAGCTTTACATGCACGATTACTGTCAAATTTATATCCAGAACAAGACGTTGTGCCTGAGAATATTTTTCAGAAAATTACTGAGAAGAAATGTGGAATATGTTTGATGCCAACTCTTGCAGAATGTGCCATCTTCAACAACAAAATGTTGAATTTAGAAAACCAAGAGATTGTGAAACTGGAAGCTATTGACAGAGTAGAGCATATGGGAGCAACAATTATTTTGTCTGAGAATTTGAAATCTAAATTGGATTCATTAGAGAAGACTATATCTAAAACTACTGGTTTTGAAAAGACTTTGAATGTGTGCTTAAATTGCCGTATAATTTTAAGAAGGAATTTACATGTTGAAAGAGGTCTGGTAAATGGATCAATGGGTAATGTTGATTTTGTGAAATACAGAAATAGAGATGGAATTGAATTTTTTTAAATTAAATTTGATGGCATTGAGGAAGTACAGCTAATTGGTCGTTGTTCTGCTAGATTTTTGCTTGTGAAAGACTTATATGTTCGCCGTAAGCAGTTTTCTGTTTGCTTGGCATACGCGGTGACAATCGATAAATCGCAAGGTTTAAGTGTAGACAGTGCATTGGTGAATATTGGCAGTTCTGTGTTAAAGAAGGGTATGGCATATGTGGCATTGTCACGAGTTAGAACTTTATCGGGATTGTACTTGATTGAGTGTGATGTCACAAACATTTGTGCGGATCTAGATTGTGTTAAGGAATACAATAGGTTAAGAAGAGAGTATGCGCCACATTTGCCTCAATATCCTTTGTTTGAAAAACGTGTGGTAGGCCGGAAACGAAGAAATGTGACCAATACTAGGGAGGTTGTAGCAAAAAGACGAAAAGTCGATGAACCTGAAATTATAAGCAGAAACAAAAAGGATTCTGTTGAAGATGTTGTTGGTTTTCAATTTGAAAACAGTTCTGGTGTCAACTGCTATGCTAATGTAGTGGTTAATGTTTTGTTTTCTCTAGAAAATGTAAAAGAAGAGATTGTGGTCAATTCGGATCAAAGATTTTGCAGTTTGTTAAATTCTGTGTTAGAGAAATGTAGCACTGATAGAACAAAAATAGAAAGTGTGTCTGAAATTCAAAATCTGTTAGACAGATGTTCAGGTCAAACACAATTCTCTCAAAATATTCAGCAAGACTGTCAGGAGTTTTTAATGTATATGCTTGATGTATTGCATGCTGAAGGCGTAGATGTAGATCACCTGTTTGGGCTTTCTTATCAATGGCAGCATGACTGCGAGAACTGTAGGGTATCAAGTACTACTAGTGTAGACTCAGAAAGATTTATATATTTAACTTTGCCAGACAGTAAATCAGTGTCCTTTAATAAGCTAGTAAAAGCAGCTGATCACAACATGGAGTGTAGCCAATGTAAATCTGAAATGATGTCAACATTATTTATACGAACATATGGCCAGTATGTCATTTTAATGTTCCAACGATGTAGGCCTGATGGAACAAAATTGACAACTTTAATTAAAAATTTTGTGGCTTCGCAGTTGTCAATATCAGGAAGGACTTTTGTAACTGCAGCAATTATATATCATGACGGTCCTTCAATAACATCAGGACATTACACAGCTTATTTAAAGTCTAGAAATGGCTGGTCATTCTGCAACGATTCTGTTTTAATTTTCAAAAAAAAATTGCCGTATGACCTTAAAAATTCTTACCTGGTGTTTTTAAAACGAAAATTTTAGGGAAAGAATCTCGGGATGTGCTCTGAGGAATTTCAAGAGGTTCTAATGGCTCCTACACGATTTGGCCTTGAGGATAAGTGTAGTACAGAGACATAAGTTCTTACCATAACACTTGACGTCATGGAAAATAACTGCACTTTGAATGAGTTCAGAAAAACTTTTTCTTTTTATAAGCTAATTCAAGCAGTCAATCAAAACATGGAGTACAGGGAATGTAAGTCTGCAATGCTGTCTACTGTTTTATATTGCTTTGTGATTAAAAGTGATGTAGAGAATTAAATAATTGTAGTAGTCATAGAGGTAGTGTAAGTCTGCTTCATAGTAAGCAGTATCAGTGTCATAGGAAATGTAGAACATGAGTGAGCAAGAAGGGTAAGATATTACTAGTCCAGGATTGTGAAAGTGATCTTGAACGTTTTCTTTCTGAAAGTTGCGGAAATACAAAATGACGGGATTTGCTTACAAGAATTCCCAGAGTTATAAATGGCTCTTACATGATTTTGCCTTGTGGAAACGTGTGGTAGAGTGCGAGAAGTCATTTATTGTATGTAACATATTTGTCAAAACGATGGAGGTTTTCTTTCAGAAAGTGGCGGGCAGAAAATAATAGCAGCACAACAGAGTGTAAGCTGTTCATAGGACATCATTCGACGCCATGGAAAGTAAGTTAATTTTAAGGAGTTCTGATTTCTGATTTGTCATGTTGTATGGGTTTTTTAAACACAATCATTTTGATTGTGTTTTTTTTTCCCGCTGTTATATGATGAATACCTTCAAGTCACTATTTTTAGTGAAATTTGATACATTCTGAGAACAGCAAAAATAAACCATTTAACATGTATAATTAATGCTGTACTGTTTGTATTTATGATGTACATTTAGAACTGTGTAGGAGGCATGGAAAAGGCGAGGCTTCTGCAAGTGTCAAAGTTGTTGCATACAGTGCTCACATTCTACGTAGTCTTTCATATGATAGACTACATTTCCACAATGAGATACCTAAGCAAAGGAAACACAGGTGATGTGATTGTGGAATGAGCAAAAAAAATTGCACGTTTTCCTAATATATTACCTGTGTTTCCTAACATTACACATCACATTGTGTAGATGAGGTTTAGGCCTGTTCCAGGAGACAGAGGAGGTCTGACATTTGTTAAAGAGTGCAGTGGGCATGACTCACTTCGTTAGTAGGCCTGCACATGTATTATCTCCTCTATACTCTACAACAAGCCTAAATTTAATCTGCAACCCTGAGTAGGACTTACCTGAAAGAAATATGTGGATAGGTTACACCTTATCAGCATCTAGAAACAATCACTTAAAATGTTAAGGGCAGTTTTATGAAGGCTATGTGCCTCTTTTACGCCGCTGTTCCGTCACTTTTGTGTAAAAGATGCACCATGTTGCAAGATAGGCCTCAGTTCATTTCCAGCAAGATACCGTCAGTTTAAAATGTATATAATTAGGACTGTGTAGGGGGTATGGAGAAGCTGAGGCTTCAGTAAGTGTCAAAGTTGTTGCATGCAGTGCGTACTCTTTCATATGCTGGACTACATCTGCACAATGAGATACCTAACCAAAGGAAACACAAGTGATGTGATTGTGAAATGAGCAAAAGAAATTGCACGTTTTTCAAATACATTTCCTGTGTTTCCTAACATTACGAATCACATTGTGCAGATGAAGTTTAGGCCTGTCCAGGGAAACAGAGGAAGTCTGAACTTTACTGGTTGGCCTGCACATGTATTATCTCCTCTGTACTCTTCAACAAGGCTAAATTTGATCTGCAACTCCGAGTAGGCCTCACCTAAAACAAACGTCTGGATAGGACACACCTTATTGCCATCATGAAACAATCATTTAAAATGTTAGGAACAGTTTTATGATGATTGTGCACCTCTTTTGCGCTGCCATTGCGTCACTTTTGTGAGACAACAGCAGTGCAAAAGTGATATCATTTGAGATGTCATCAGTGATGTCATCAGTGATGTCATTTGAGATGTCATCAGTGATGTCATCAGTGATGTCACTGACCATGTCATGAATGATGTAATATGTGACATGATCAGCAGTGGATTGCGGGTGCGCAATATATAGTTAGTACTACTAACTATATATGGAATTTCAATGGTTTTGTGTGAGTAAAAAAAGGTTTTTAAAATGCTAATTCCTAACTATATATGGTCTATAACCTATGGTTTTTTCAGTGAATTTTCAAGGTTTTGTAAATGCTAATTCCTAACTATATATGGTCTATAACCTATGGTTTTTTCAGTGAATATATATATATATATGTTTTATTATGTAAAATATTTATTTATTTATTTTTAAGTTTTATATAGCGCGAACTAGACCAGAGACATCAGGTATCGAATTTGCGCGAGTTATAGTTATAGTTAGCTCAACTAACTCTAAAGGCAGAATTTCTATGGTTTTGTATGAGTGAAATGTCCAACTAACTATAACGTCCCTGAAACCTATGT
This sequence comes from Lissotriton helveticus, assembly GCF_964261635.1. NCBI lineage: Eukaryota > Metazoa > Chordata > Amphibia > Caudata > Salamandridae > Lissotriton > Lissotriton helveticus. The sequence continues at coordinate 271,575,543 of NC_136068.1, forward strand.
TTTTTTCAGTGAATTTCAAAGGTTTGTTAAATGCTAATTTGTAACCATAACGTCCCTGAAACCTATGGTTTTTTCAAAGGTCTTTTAAATGGTAATTTCTAATTATTTTCTTCTTTAAACCTATAATTTTGTAAGTGATTTTAAATTATCACTTCATTGTTAACCTAGTGAAAACAGCCAACATCCCGTTTTCCAGCAATAGCTTCCACAAATTTTTTTTGTCACAAATGAGAAAAACAACTAATGGTAATACACGCTGAGCGCCAAAGGTACTACTAACTCAGTGCACCGTAAGTCATCGCCATGTAGCGTTATTGAGGCAGAATTCAATAGACAAAAAGACATTTATCTGAGTGCGGCTCCCCCGCACCACGCATCATCTCAGGGTACATACACACTGAGCGCCAAAGGTACTACTAACTCAGTGCACCATAAGTCATTGCAAGGAAAAGTGAAGAGTTTTATGTCAGCAGTGAGGCGTACTATCACTTGGAAATCACCCAAAAATCCTTATAATATAAAAAGAACAGAAGAATCGAAGTACATTAATGATTACAATCTGGTGGTTTTGAAGATGTGGACATACAATATGTTGCAGTTAACTCAATTGCTGCTGCTCGCTATGTCACATCATATATTACCAAGTCTGAGAAAATAGAATTGAAAAAAACGTGGGAGGAAATTTCACAGGAGAAGACACTTAGCAAAAAACTGTACAGCATCAGCTTTCACATGGAGAAATTGTATCCTACGAACGACCTTAAAACCTACATATTTAGACATTGTATTCCATAAATTCCATCTTTTGTTCCTTACACCTACACTGGGGGTCAGAAGAGCTCACAATTTAAATTGAGACATGTTTTATTTTTTACAGATACAATTGTACTCCATGTCCTCGAACTTTGTCAAGAGGAAGTGACTAAAAACATTCCTCGATGTCTGTGCTGACTACTGCACCAAGAGGTGGAGAACGTTACAATGCCAGATGTGATGTGGCAGAGATCGTACTTGCACCATTCTTTATAGCTGGGTGAAGTTACCAATAAATTATCACTGAAATTACAAATACGTCGGTGGAGTGGTCACTACAACCCTTTATGATAAAATATTTTGTGTATAATTTCACATCTGCTGTCCTACCTCAGTGTACCACAAGTCATGAACCCTTTACAATAGAATCTTTTCTGTATTATTTCATATCTGGTGCCCGTATCTTAGTGCAGCACAAATCATTGACCCTTTATGATTGAATCTCTGTGTCTTATCCAATGATTACTGTTGTACTTGTTGCCAGCATCAACCGTTCCCAGAGGGTTGGCTCACAATCACCCCACACGCATCCACCCCAGATGTCACTGGACATGTGACCCTGGTAATAAAAAGGAGTTGAGCGCACGTGCCCGTACCCAGTTCTACTATCTATCTGTGTCCGTGTGTTCATAATGTATGCAACATGCTGCCCCTGGGACCTACCACATTACATAGCGCTCTGGACAGCGTATGCACCCATCTTACCTTTGACACTGGGGGAAAACTTTAGTTATGAAACTTTGTCTCGGTCATTGTACAAGTACGTACGTAGAGACTGTCTAATTAGAGTACTGCAAGCAGAGTGTATAGTGAATTTATAAATGCGTGAGGATCATCATAGTGATTGTATAAGTACATATGTTGGCGCAGCCTAACTCCGACAATGAGGTTGTCTCTAATTGACTGCCCTACATGGGCTAAAAACTGAAACTTCAACTTTCCATGGCCCTGTATTGCTACAGCTGCAACACTCCACTGAATGTGCAATATACATTCATATCCACAAAGACGTCTCATGTCCACTATCTTTCTTGTATAAAACTATGAATGAATATAGGGTCAGTGATTCCCCGTACCTTACATGATGGCCATAGTTTTGGACTTGGCTCACAGAGTGACACTTTGACTTGCAACCCGGGTGATGATAGTACTCCAACACGGACACCCGCATCCAGTGTTGTCAGATTTTTTAAGCTTACTGTAGCCCAAAGTCAATCAAAAAGTAGCCCAAACTAGCCCAATATTGCTACTTTAGGGAAGGAGGGGCAGGGACAGCGTCAAGCAGGCAGTGACTGCATTGGAATTGATATTGCAGCAGGCTGCCAAGTAAATATTTGGCCAATAAAGTGCTTTAACATACTACTTTGCTGGAGATCTGTATATATATTTATAATCTGGAAACTAGCACAAACCAAAATGTTACCACACAACCGGAAAAATATAGCCCAATTGTGTGTGATCTAGCCCACTCTGGCAACACTGATGCCACAGCCACTCCCTCACGGCTAGTATACACCCACACAACACCCATCCAGCACAGGCGTAACAAAACACCGGGTGCACGTGCTCTACGCCATTTTAGAGTGTGTGGCCTCACTTCTCACTGAGTTAGTAGCACCGCAAGCAGTGAGTGGGTGTAAACCCTGCGATGATGATAGGTGCTCTCTGCCATGGCGATATCAAGACTCAGTACCAAATGTGAGACCTGTTAGCTTGCAGAACGGAGCTTCATGATGTGGAGGGTGACATGACCTCGAAAAGGTGAGCAGTGAGGCCTTGGTGCGCAGCGTTGGCAGATCCCTCTGGGATGCGGGAGTGGATGGGATACAGCAGCCTGAATGCAGAAAGACGGCAGAGCGATTTAGGCGTACGCACTTGTATATACTCTGCCTCAGCGTCGGCTTGGTAACATGGGCACTGGTGCAATGCCCGAGAGGCCAGTGCCCAGCTCCAACTGTGGGCTGCTTTTGTCTGAGGGGCAGATTTGGGCGGTGTCACTGTTGTTCGGATACAGCCTGCGGCCCAGTGAGTGTCTAAATGGCCTTTCTGGTGGCAGATGGGCACCATTACCTCATGTTTAGCAACAGGCAGAGGTGTCACTTTCTTTCGCTTGCAGGGCCGGTCCATTAATGTAGGCATACCTAGCAGGGCAGGGGGCCTAAGCAGAAGTGGCCTCACTTGTTTTTAAGTCATCAGTGTAAGCAAATTCGTGCATTTTTTTGTATTTCCCCAACCCCCCCTTTTTTAAATAAAATCTTGCCGAAGCAGTGTTTTGAGGAAAGGCAATAACCAAATCTGGGCCACTCACTGATCTACAGAGAGCTGCTTACTTGTTTTCCTGCCTGAGTCCGTCGCACTCTAACTCGTTTGTCTCCCGAAGCCTCCCCTTGACGAGGACTCGCTGGTGTGAGCAAGCCCTGCATTCGGCAGGGCTGGTGGCACGCTCCCAGCTAGAGACCTACGGGTTGAGGCTCGGCTCATCATCTTCCAGCGTTCCGGGGGACTGCGAGGACCAGCAACCTTCAGGCTGCTCAGCTGGTTCCTCTTCCCCCGGCGCTCCGCCCACGGACACGCCCTCCAACCACCGGAATTACTTTCGTGACACCCGCTTCGCGGGTGCCACTCACTGATCTACAGAGAGCTGCTTACTTGTTTTCCTGCCTGAGTCCGTCGCACTCTAACTCGTTTGTCTCCCGAAGCCTCCCCTTGACGAGGACTCGCTGGTGTGAGCAAGCCCTGCATTCGGCAGGGCTGGTGGCACGCTCCCAGCTAGAGACCTACGGGTTGAGGCTCGGCTCATCATCTTCCAGCGTTCCGGGGGACTGTGAGGACCAGCAACCTTCAGGCTGCTCAGCTGGTTCCTCTTCCCCCGGCGCTCCGCCCACGGACACGCCCTCCAACCACCGGAATAACTTTCGTGACACCCGCTTCGCGGGTGCCACTCACTGATCTACAGAGAGCTGCTTACTTGTTTTCTTGCCTGAGTCCGTCGCACTCTAACTCGTTTGTCTCCCGAAGCCTCCCCTTGACGAGGACTCACTGGTGTGAGCAAGCCCTGCATTCGGCAGGGCTGGTGGCACGCTCCCAGCTAGAGACCTACGGGTTGAGGCTCGGCTCATCATCTTCCAGCGTTCCGGTGGACTGCAAGGACCAGCAACCTTCAGGCTGCTCAGCTGGTTCCTCTTCCCCAGGCGCTCCGCCCACGGACACGCCCTCCAACCACCGGAATAACTTTCGTGACACCCGCTTCGCGGGTGCCACTCACTGATCTACAGAGAGCTGCTTACTTGTTTTCCTGCCTGAGTCCGTCGCACTCTAACTCGTTTGTCTCCCGAAGCCTCCCCTTGACGAGGACTCGCTGGTGTGAGCAAGCCCTGCATTCGGCAGGGCTGGTGGCATGCTCCCAGCTAGAGACCTACGGGTTGAGGCCCGGCTCATCACCTTCCAGCGTTCCGGGGGACTGCGAGGACCAGCAACCTTCAGGCTGCTCAGCTGGTTCCTCTTCCCCCGGCGCTCCGCCCACGGACACGCCCACCAACCATTAGTACATATTGACATCATCACTCCCGCGTCGCGGGACGCCGGGCGAAGCCCGGGCAAAGGGCGGGCCGTCTGTGGCCGTCCGGGGATGGCTGAGGACGGGACGGGCCTCCCCACTTACTTCTGTTACACAAACCCCAAAATCATAGAGGCACTACTAAAGCATGGTTCTCACCAGAAAATAAATAAATGATCTCATAAACCGGCCTAATTATAGCTATCGCTACTAACGCAAAGCGAAGTGTGATAGAGGAACATTAGGAATCTACTACTAAACAATAGAAAATTATACCTGGTGAAATTTGACATTAAGAAACCATAATAATCAAAAATAAGTTCTGAAATGGGTTTAAAAAAACTGCGATCTCGCACAATATTTATGAAAAGAATGGGTACTGAGAACGCAGTACGGAAATCTACTGATAAAGCTATCAAACAAGGACGACTAACTCACACCCCGGCAATTAGCACATACTTCTCTGCCCTTACAACCAAAGAGGAACCTAAAAAACATACTTCGGAAAAAGAAATTACCCTCAATCTATCAGGAATCACTGGGGCAGTTGAAAATAACTTAATGGAACCTCAATCACCATTAAAATCGCCCCTTTCAGATTCGGTGTTCAGTAAAAACCTAGTCTGTACCCCAAAAGACCTTCAACCCCGGGATCATGAGGCAACTCATCTAAAAACCTCTACCCCTATAAAAAGCTGCAGGAGCTTTTCGCTACTTGAGGAATTATGCACTAATAAATCAAACCCAATGACTCGAAAGTCTGAGCCTAGGTCAAACAACAGTCTTCCGAAAAAAACGTCTCTACAAGCTCTTTCACTCGATACCTCATTGGACCGTTTTTATTTCAAAAACGATAATATCATCAATACAGTTACACCAATGTCGAAGGCCCTGTTTTCGCTCCAAGAAATTTTGGAATCTGTTTTATCTTTTCTGGGAAATATCTTAGAAAATTCTGATCAAACCTTGGACGTTCAAATAGGAAAAAAGAGGAAAAAAGGAGGAAAAAAGAAATATCTGAAACAGAGAAAAATAACTCGAAACCAAAAAACAAACATGTGCAACAGATTACTTTAAATAAAAACACCAATGATAAGGAGGAAACAAAACGTGATATTGGTACTCAGACGATGGAAATCCAAATGCCACAAAAAGTAAAATTGGATAATCAAGACGATTCAGCATTATATTCTATAAAAAATGTGTTCAAAGAAAAACCTCAACAAAAAAATCAATATCTAATCTTCACAAAAAATGGTATAATGGTTAAACAAAAAAATGACTCTGTATTAAACGATCAGAACATATGTACTAATAATACCCCAAGCAATGAAAAGGGTGAAATAATTGCTAATAAAAAATCGGAAAATGACCAAAAAGGGGGGAAAAGAAAGAGGATGAAACCGACAAGAAGGATTCAAAAAAAGAAAATACACAAACTAAAATTCCAAAAACTTACTACCATCTATAAATGTCAAGAGGAGCAATCTGACGATAACACAAAGCCTCTAACTATCGAAAAACAGGAAACTAAAAACAGGAATCTAGAAGTAAAGAAGCAAGTATTGGATCCAAGAGCAGAAGAGTACGCTCCACTCAGACCAACAGTACAAACAGGCCAAAGAAACATCAAATCAAGCGAAGAAACTATTAGGTACAGTCAAAAGGGTGAAGAGTCATACTCCAAAACTCTACAATTTGAGGAACTTTTTCCTACAGACTCAGCTCCACTTAACAGAGGAAGGATTATTGACCTTCTACATCACATAAGATCTTTACGATCATTGACCAGTAATGAATTTGACTTGGTGATCTTTCCCAAAAAAGATAACATTAAATTAGTGATGGTAACATTCTGGTCACCAGTCATACCAGGGATTATTCTTAACGAAAAGGAGATACTACACAAACATGGATATGACGTAGTTGAAAGAGAGGACCCAATGGTAATGAAAAATCCAACACGGTACAACGATCAAATACGATCTATCTCCAACTCACACGTCAAAAAATTCCACAGAAATGGAAATGTTATAGAAGATCTAGTATCACTGCATTCAGGAACAACCTGTATAGGGAAAGATACCCTAAAAATTCAGGTGGATAATGGAGGAAGGGTAGTAAGGTGCTATGACTCTAAAGAAAATGAATACAATAACAGCATAAAATCTTGGTCCTGGGTCTCGGAGACCTTGAATAGCAACAAAGTTACAACCACTCCACGACAACCTGTTTAGCACTGGATTAAAAATCATATCCTGGAATATCGCTGGTAGAACTACGAATAAAATGTCTGAAGTCTCGTCCAACCAGCCTGATATCCTGATTTTACAAGAAACTTGGGTGACAGACCCCTTTTTCGAAAAAGGTTTCTATGTCTATGACACTCCAGCAATACCCACCAAACGTGGTCACGCAAAAGGTGGTTTGGCCATTCTACTGAGGGAAGAATACTCATGGAATCAGGAAATAGTAGATACAAAATTAGATAATCTACAGTGCATTAAAATCTCCCTCAAAATACACAGTTCAGTCGCCGAAAAGGCAATCTTGCTTTTTAATGTATATGCCCCCCCAGGAAAAAAATTAGATACTATATTCCTAAACATCATGGAAAACATTATGAAGACAATAGAAGATCAACACTACTTGTCCTACTTAATTGTGGGAGATTTCAATGGTAAAATCTCCAACTCTGAAATCAACAAGTGGGCAAAATTATATATAGAAGAATCAATGAATTTTTCGGTTCCAAATTTTCCAAAAGGAATATTATCTGACAAAAGGGGCAAATTGCTACTATCATCACTGTCAAATTTAAATGGGGTAATAATAAATGGCAACACAGAAGGAGACATCCCGGCAAATTACACCAGACGAGGCAAAGGAACTCTCTCCATTATTGACTATATCATTAGCAGCATGGATTTACTGGAAACAGTTACAAATCTGAATACCCAGTTTACTTTTGAGAGCGATCATGCATTAATGCACCTAATTACAGACTGGATTCCTAAATCTACATCAGCCCGGCATATCATTCATCATAAAAGTACTACAATGATAAAAAGCGAACAGAGACGTATATTCTGGAATTCTTCAATGCTGGATAAAATCTCTGCACTGATTGACCACTCTCAATTTCTAACAAAAACATACGCGGATAATCTGATAGAAAACTTTGATCATATCATCGAGGATATTAAAAATGTTATCTTAAATGTGCTACACCGGGGATATAAAGGAAAAAATGAGAGGAAAAATAAAAACAAAGGCAGTACTCAGAGCTCTGTAATAAAGAAAAATCTTAACAAACTTATTCGTACTCAATACTTAAATCCCTCAGTATCTACAAAGAAGGAAATAAATAAACTAAAAAATCAATTGAGACGAGTGAACCAAAGACACAAAAAAGCAATACAGGATCGCAATTGGGTTGACATGCAAATAGCAGCTAAAAATTACAATCAAAGCAAATATTGGTCCTTAATTGCAAAAATAACAGGAACAAAAAAGATAATTCAATCCATACCGGTCCCACCGAGTGATTGGGAAACTTACTTGTTAGATCTTTATAAAGTGAATCTATCAAACCTAGATGAAAATAATGAGGATTACATTATGGAAAAAGATAACCGATTAATAATTAAAACCACCTCAATATCCGTGGAAACTAACATCCGAAAAGCAAGAAGCACAGGTGCCTCCGGCCCTGACCAGATTCCGATTAAGGTTCTGCAAGCAGACCCAAAGGAGTGGAGTCAGTTGCTATGCCCCCTATTTAACCATATTTTTAATATCGGTCAAGTTCCTAAATCATGGCAGGGGAGTATAATTATCCCCATACATAAAAAAGGGAGCAGGATCCTAGCAGGAAACTACAGACAAATAGCTCTTATGGATGCCGCTGGAAAAATATTCACAGCAGAAGTTTTAGACCGCTTGAGGGACTGGGCTTTTTCGTTGGGCCTGATACCAATGTTTCAAGCAGGCTTCAGACCAAAACATTCTGTTACAGATAATATCGCGATTATTCAGGCCATTCTAGATAAATATGTAACTCGAAAAATCCAGGTTGTATACGCAGCATTCATAGATTATTCCACGGCGTTCGACCGTGTTGATCGCCCAACACTGTGGAAAAAACTAAGGAGGTTTGGAATTCAAGAACAACTGCTCCAAACTATAGTAAACCTCCATACTAATACTTGGTATCAAGTCCAAATGGGGGGAGATAAAGGCCTAACAAAAATAATTAAAACTGATAACGGACTAAAACAAGGGTGCCTTTTAGCCCCGATTCTATTCTCCCTATATCTAAGTGACCTGCCACAACAACTGCAACAGGGCATGAGCTTGCCTCCAAAAATCGCTAAACAAAGCATACATGCACTGCTTTACGCGGATGACATAGTGTTGTTAGATTTAACACCTTTCGGACTGCAAAGATCCCTGGATATTTTGCACAAATATTCCAAAGAAAACTTCTTAATCCCAAATAAAAAGAAAACAAAAGTTGTAGCTTTTTCGGGAAGGAAACAAAGCGCTAAATATCGTTGGACTCTTGGAGGAGAAAAGATCGAAGAGGTCAACAAATATCTCTACCTTGGCAGGATTTTTTCGAAGAACCTCAGAAACACAATCCAGATAAAAAATCTCCAAAGGAAAGCTGAACTACATGCCGCAGCCCTATCAAGACTCTACAGTGCCACTGGGAATAGGCATTTTTCCTCAATGCTAAAAATGTACAGAGTAAAAATACCGCCTGTACTATCTTATGCGACAGAGTATATACCAATAAAGCAATGGGGCTTTATGGATCGAAATGAAGGAAAAATCCTAAGAAGGATGATGAAGGTCTCAGTCTCTGTACCCGTTCAAGCACTGAGATTAGAACTATCCATCACAAGCGCTTATGCTACAGCTGTGGCCAATATAATCAGGTGGGCCTACAATCTACAACACGCTAAAGAGAATACTCTAAGATCACTGCTCAAAGAAGAGACTTTTGGGTTAGAAGCAAAAAAACAAACTTTTCAAGAGAATATGATTGTTGCTTTCCAACTGGCAAAAATTAGTCCAGATATTCTACTTACTTGGTCAGCAGCGCAACTGAAACTCTTTTTAAAATGTTTCACTCCAAAGCTGAGTTATGAATTAGACATTGAACATTGTAACAAACTTTCTACATATAAACTCTATGCAGACTCACTGGAATACAAACAAATCCAGCCGTATACTGGGTATACTTAACGCATGGTGCGAGGAGGGCGATCACTATGTTTAGACTGGGCATCCTACCGGTATTGGCATTTATATCAAGATGGCTACCTGAAAGATCGCCCAAATGTACATTATGTGAAGGGGGCGTTCAGAATGTTGAGCATTTATTATTCATATGTCCTAACCTTGACGTCACCATAGCTCGTGCAAGATATCTAGTCCCTATCTATCGTACTTGTAGAATCACAACGGTGACGGAACTTATGACACTGTGTAAGCAGCCTCCGAATGAATTTGTATGCTACAATTTCTACAAATTTTTAAAGCTATTTCTACCTTTATATTGAATAATAATGAATTTTTTTAAAATTTGAAAATTTCTTTTAGATTGTGTAAAATGCATAATTTGTGGTCCTCTGTTGAGTACCAACACAAATAAACTTCTTTTGACTAAATCTGGGCCACTTTTTTTTTTTGCGTGTCTTGTACGATTTTGAAACCTAATCCAACCCTGCTCTGCCATTACTAATTTTGTACTATCTTTCAGCTGTGGGAGCTTGAGAGTACCACTAGGTCGCGGCCAATACTAAAATAGTACACATATAATTTAAAACAAATAAAATACTTAAAAAAATATATAACACATACATATAAAATACATAATAAAATACATAACAACATACATAACAACAAACAAATATCGATATTAGTAACACTCGAAATGACTAACTTCGATTTTACTTACATCGATGTAAAAAATCGATATTACTTACCTTAGGGTCGATATTCTGTCCAACGATATTCTTGACCTCGATATTCTTCACCTTCGATATTTTAAACTCGATATTAATGTAAATCGATAATTAGGAATCGATATTTTGACTGTGCATCGCACCATCTTATCTTTCTTTTTGTCTTGCAGGCTGTGAATCAGAAATGGACCAGCGATGCCATGCCACGGCTGTACATAGTTTATTTGTTGTTGTTTTGTTTAAATAAAATATTTTGTATGTAAATCTATAGATTCTTACTTGTCCAACCGCACAGGGTAACTTCCGGGCCCAAGAAGGTTGTTGGGGGTATGCTGGTGATGTGGGAAGAGGCTAATGTGGGGAGACGCAGTGTGAAAGGGGTATCTATTGCAGAAAGAACTCCAGTATGTTTTCAGAAATGCCTCAGACAGATGCCAGCTGATGGACTGAATCACAAAATGGCTTTTCAATGATCATGAAGTGTGACTTATGAACAGTTCGCACCCAGGCTCGCAGAGGGACAACTGCGGCCCGTCCACTCGACTCAGAGAGGCAGAACTATGAGCAGTTCGCTCCTAAAGGAACAGCAGCATAGTAGCTCTCAGAGGTACAGGCACAGCAGCATACTAGCTCGCAAAGGTATAGACCTGCGAGCCGACGGACTGGCTTATGACAGCATAGCTGCGAAGTGGTGATGTTTGGCACAAGAAGCGTGAAAGGGTTATCTTCCAACTGGTGACCTGGAGTGGAAGTCATGCTGCCTGGCGCTCACCGGTTTCTCCTTTATTGTTAATACATTTTAAACCTTCACTGCGTCCAAATCATCATTACACAGAGCTCCGCTATATTAAATTGCCCCTGGAACCTTTCTTTCATATTTTCACTCGATGCGAGGCACAGGATGGCTGCTAACACTTCCTGGTTAGAAGTGTTAGCAGCCAATCAGAGGCAAGCTTGTGCTCAGCAGTTAGGCACCGACCAGATATATATATTTCTTTTCCTTTAATATCTCAAAACACTACTGAACGGATTTGCATCATTTCTACAAAAGCGCGCTTTCTGCACCAAGACCTTTCCCCCTGCCAAATTTGGGTAAATCTGTTCAGCAGTTTCACCTGTAGCCTTGTCAAACGTTTCGTATGGAAAATGCATTGAGAAAACACGTTTTAGGACTCCCTCTTTTTTATTCAACCCCCCCCCCTTGACCAATCACCCCTAAACTTTCAAAGTAGGAGCTGATCAAAAAGGAGAAACGTTTTGGAAAATTTGGAAACATTCGTCAAATGACGCCAAAGTTGAAAGCACATGGAGAGCTCCAGGAGAGGGGCCGCCCAACACCCCTCCCAACATGAGTAAAGCCCCGGGACTGCAGGAACCCCAGCAAGCCCTGGAACTGCGGGGACCCCAGCGGGCCCCACAGCTCCAGCGAGCCCCCACTATTTTTTTGAAAAATATTCCCTCGAGACCTAGCCCATCTCATTAAAATATAACACGGGAACCCGCGACCTACGTGCAAACTGCGCTGCTTTTTTTTAATTTCGTAAGTATTTTTTGGGGTCCTGGGGGTCCTTCTGGGACCCCCTGAGCAGGCCTAGGGGGTCAGGGTGTTTTTACCCTGCCCACTTCTCTTGTTTTCTACCTTTGTTTCTCCGTTTTCTAGCGACTCGCTTCTACCGAGCCACAAGATGGCTGTCAACACTTCCTGGTTTGGAGTGTTCGAAGCCAATCACAGTGAAGCTCGTGCACGGGACTTAGGCTCCGCCCAGATATCAAAACTTGTATTTTTCTAATTTCTCAGCAACTACTGAACGGATTTACACCATTTAAAAAAAAGGTCGCTTTCTGAGCCACGCACTACTTTTGTGCCAAATTTGGGTAATTCTGTTCAGAAGTTCGGGCTGTAGCTCGTCGCAACATTTCCTATGGAAATTAACATGGGGAAAATGCGTTTTGGGACCCCCATTTTAGTAGGTGATATATACATATATTTTTCTAAAATTTTGATACAAATTGATTATTTATTGATCAATCAAATAATTTTTTACTGCATTATTATATATAAGTAATTTTACTATTTGAAGGATTTTAAATGGTTGCTTATATATTTTATCATCATTTTTTGCACATTTGCGGTTTGCACAGGTTTCTTCCATCTACTTAATATTTTATATATCTTTGCTAGCTACGGGTTGGTTTTTGATATTTGAGAAGTCAGCAGTGTCATAAATGTTGTTCATTAATGTGCTAAGCAAGCTTTTACTTAGTCTTATTGTATTTTACAATAATTTTTCAGGCGCAATGACAAAAGGTATGCTATATATATAAATAGTTAGTCAGTGTTGCAATAGATTTACTGCTATTTTAGCACTAATTTCACTGACTTTTACCTGTTTTGTTTTTGCACTATTTATGTGTTCATATATGTCATTGCACAAAAAACAGTTTTAATAGTAACATTGTTTATGCTATGAATTTATGGCGAGCTGCTAGACATTAATCATTCTTTTATGTTTATGATGACGCTATCAAAACGTAACTGCATTGTCACTTTAAATACTTGAACTGCACTCCAAAACGCGTCATGTGATCAAGGGCCAAGGAGGCCCGAAACGCGTCATGGCTGAGGTGTGGGGTTTCATGCACGAATAAAATTGCACCTTCGAAAATTTGGCTCCGCTGTCATATTTCTGGAAACATTTCCGAATCGACTTGTCAACCTCTACATTACCGAGTGGCTTTCTCGGGTTAAGCGGAACCCCTCCTTCGTATCAGGGCGGAACAAACAACGAGCCAGGCTTCCAGGTCGTGACCTCGGAAGCATTCACAGCTTTCCTACACGGGATTCCTACCTTGTTCCAGCCCCCGGGCAAATTGCATTGCATCGTTCCTGGAGTGGAAGCTTACACCAGAGTCGGACGACCCTTGTGGAGCAGACCAGCTGGGACTAGGTGGTGTGTTCAAACAGCCCAGTGAAGGAGTGTGCGGGTTAGACAACGAGGACAGCTGTCCTTGATTATTTAATGATCAATCAAATCATTTTTTACTGCATTATTATATATAAGTAATTTTACTATTTGAAGGATTTTAAATGGTTGCTTATATATTTTATCATCATTTTTTGCACATTTGCGGTTTGCACAGGTTTCTTCAATCTATTTAATAATTTTATATATCTTTGCTAGCTAAGGGTTGGTTTTTGATATTTGAGAAGTCAGCAGTGTCATAAATGTTGTTCATTAATGTACTAAGCAAGCTTTTACTTAGTCTTATTGTATTTTACAATCATTTTTCAGGCGCAATGACAAAAGGTATGCTATATATATAGTTAGTCAGTGTTGCAATAGATTTACTGCTATTTTAGCACTAATTTCACTCACTTTTACCTGTTTTGTTTTTGCACTATTTATGTGTTCATATATGTCATTGCACGAAAAACAGTTTTAATAGTAACATTGTTTATGCTATGAATTTATGGCGAGCTGCTAGACATTATTCATTCTTTTATGTCTAAGATGACGCTATCAAAACGTAACTGCATTGTCACTTTAAATACTTGAATTGCACTCCAAAACGCGTCATGTGATCAAGGGCCAAGGAGGCCCGAAACGCATCATGGATGAGGTGTGGGGTTTCATGCACGAATAAAATTGCACCTTCGAAAATTTGGGTCCGCTGTCATATTTCTGGAAATATTTCCGAATCGACTTGTCAACCTCTACATTACCGAGTGGCTTTCTCGGGTTAAGCGGAACCCCTCCTTCGTATCAGGGCGGAACAAACAACGAGCCAGGCTTCCAGGTCGTGACCTCGGAAGCATTCACAGCTTTCCTACACGGGATTCCTACCTTGTTCCAGCCCCCGGGAAAACTGCATTGCATCGTTCCTGGAGTGGAAGCTTGCACCGGAGTCGGACAATCCTTGTGGAGCAGACCAGCCGGGACCAGGTGGTGTGTTCAAACAGCCCAGTGAAGGAGTGTGCGGGTAAGACAACGAGGACAGCTGTCCTTGATTATTTAATGATCAATCAAATCATTTTTTACTGCATTATTATATATAAGTAATTTTACTATTTGAAGGATTTTAAATGGTTGCTTATATATTTTATCATCATTTTTTGCACATTTGCGGTTTGCACAGGTTTCTTCAATCTATTTAATAATTTTATATATCTTTGCTAGCTACGGGTTGTTTTTTGATATTTGAGAAGTCAGCAGTGTCATAAATGTTGTTCATTAATGTACTAAGCAAGCTTTTACTTAGTCTTATTGTATTTTACAATAATTTTTCAGGCGCAATGACAAAAGGTATGCAATATATATAGTTAGTCAGTGTTGCAATAGATTTACTGCTATTTTAGCACTAATTTCACTCACTTTTACCTGTTTTGTTTTTGCACTATTTATGTGTTCATATATGTCATTGCACAAAAAACAGTTTTAATAGTAACATTGTTTATGCTATGAATTTATGGCGAGCTGCTAGACATTAATCATTCTTTTATGTCTAAGATGACGCTATCAAAACGTAACTGCATTGTCACTTTAAATACTTGAATTGCACTCCAAAACGCGTCATGTGATCAAGGGCCAAGGAGGCCCGAAACGCGTCATGGCTGAGGTGTGGGGTTTCATGCACGAATAAATTTGCACCTTCGAAAATTTGGGTCCGCTGTCATATTTCTGGAAACATTTCCGAATCGACTTGTCAACCTATATATATATATATATATATAATATATATATATATATATATATATATATATATATATATATATATATATATATATATATATATATATATATTCACTGAAAAAACCATAGGTTATAGACCATATATAGTTAGGGATTAGCATTTACAAAACCTTATTTTACTCGCACAAAACCATTGAAATTCCATATATAGTTAGTTGCGCTAACTATATAGCGCGCACCCGCAATCCACTGCTGATGATGTCACATATTACATCATTCATGACATGGTCAGTGACATCACTGATGACATCACTGATGACATCTCAAATGACATCACTGATGACATCACTGATGACATCACTGATGACATCATCCAGTGACTGTGTGTTTCTGTAAAGTTTAAATATGTTTGATATATTGCAGAATGAGTGGATGTATAAGTGTCTGGATGAAGGATTTAGTAGGTGCGTGACTGACTGTATGAGTGAGTGAATAAATGTGTCGTACTAAATGCATGGGTTAGTGACTAAACTGTCTGAATGTGTGCATCAGTATGTCTGTTGTGATGTAAACTGCTGCATGTGTTGATCATTAGCTATACGAGAGGCTATATGTGTTATTGATTGGTTGCCCAAGTATTTGTATGGGAGATTGAGTTTGTGTGGGGGTGGCTGGGAGGTGTGTGACTCTGTGCATAGATGTGTGAGCAGTTGATTCACTAGGTGTATGAGTTCAAGAGTGCATGGGGAAACAGCTACATGGGCGGTTGACTGTGTGCATGAGTGTATTGATGAGTGAATGGATATCTCAATGCTACATGTCATAGTAAGTACATATGTAAAACACAGTACATGTGAGAGTTGGCATATATAAATAACTGTGCATGAGAGCCACTGAATGTGTGAGTGGCTGTATGGATCATTGTGAACTTGTATCAGGGATTGTATAAGAGAGTAAATATGTGTTAGTATATGTTTGAATAAGTAAGGTGTGTATAACTGTATAGTTGAGGAAATGGAGGTGAGATTGTTTCTTTGCATGACTGACTAGGTGTGTGAGTAACTCCATGGATGAGTGACAGTGTGTGAGTGTCTGTATACACTGAGTGTATCTAAGGTTATATTAGAGTCTGAAGAGGTTCATCGTATTAGCACAAGAATGATGTCAAATGAGATGTCATCAGTGATGTCATTTGAGATGTCATCAGTGATGTCATCAGTGATGTCACTGACCATGTCATGAATGATGTAATATGTGACATCATCAGCAGTGGATTGCGGGTGCGCGATATATAGTTAGCGCAACTAACTATATATGGAATTTCAATGGTTTTGTGCGAGTAAAATAAGGTTTTGTAAATGCTAATCCCTAACTATATATGGTCTATAACCTATGGTTTTTTCAGTGAATTTTCAAGGTTTTGTAAATGCTAATTCCTAACTATATATGGTCTCTAACCTATGGTTTTTTCAGTGAATTTCAATGGTTTTTTAATAGCAAATATCATAAGCTGTCGAATGTCAAGTACGTGGTAAGTAAAAACATTTTCGTGTTTATGCACACTGATCTGCTTTGGATGCTGCCCCCCCCCCCTCATTTCTATTAGGAGTACTCTCTCTTTGCAGATAGTGAAGGGTAGTTAACGCAGGCCTTTGCCCCCGTTGTAATCCGTCGTGCCTGCTTCTCTCTCCATTTGATTGATTGTTATCCAAGCATTTACTGTTTTAGAATTGGTTCTCTTTGGTTCATTCTCTATTTACAAACAAGCACAGAGTCGCAATACTCTGTTTAGTCTTTGCAGATAGTGAAAAATCGTGTAAAAAAACAAAAGGAATCGAGCAAAATCAGTAGGCCACTAATGGGATCTCTTTTTGACCTCGCTAAAATAGAAACATTAGGAACAACCCCTCATGAGAAATACGAATCTAGTGAGATGAACTGAGCTCCACACCATGATGGCTGCAAGACAGCTCGGCTCCGCCAACCACCCCGCCCAAAATAACGATAAACTCTATGCAAATATTACAAATATATACAACACACCAGCAAAGTAACAGGGTAAAACATTTTATTAAATAACTATTTACATAACTATTTTATACTTTTTGTTGCCCGATCCGGCTAGCTCAATCGATCGAGCATGAAACTCATGCACTCTGATAGTTCAAAGTTTTGAGGAGTGCTTGTTAGACTGTCTGAAGCTTATTTGCACCTGCTACAGCTTCACTATTCTCAATGTAAGTGGGGGCTGTTTGAGAACGTGACTGCATTTGAAAACAATGTGATGCGGTGCCTCCCTGAACCGCTTGACGGAGGCCCCCGAGGGACGGTGTGATGGCGCGGACTCGGAGGGGGCGCTTGGCTCCGGCCCCCTCCCCAAGTCGTGTTGCCCTGGTGTGGCCTGAGATCGCCCCGACATAGGTGGCCGGCTCCCGGGGTCAAGCGGAACTTTTTGCCTTTTGGTGACTCTTCCATTCTTGACCTTGTCCCACAATCCGTTTGACCTAAAGACACGCTGTAGTGGGGCGCCCCTTTACCGTTTCAGTTGCCATTCCGCCCGCTTTTGCTACACTGTGCCTCTTCCGCTATTCAGCTGTTTACCGCCCACTCTTGCGACTACAGCGTCTCGCTCACCATGTAGTTGAGTTGCTCCCGCTCTTGCGGTGCAGCGATAGGGGGCTGCCACAGGACTCTCAAAATGGCGGCCGGCTCTTCAGATTTGGGCGTGGTCCACTAAAATGGCCCTGCGACACCTTGGAACTCAGACGCTTGTCTGCTAGGGCTTGGGCTCCATTCTCGAAAGCGTCCCCTCAGCCTTGAAGATTCTACAAAAGTCTTGGGGGCCCCCGACTCCCGCAGGCTTCTGGTGGGGAGCGGCTGCCATGATTGCTCGTGGATTGGCCACGACGGAGCTACGAGATGGTGGTGCTCTCATGCTGACGCCAGCTTCAGTCTGAAACATCCAGAAACACTGTAGACTACCAATTCGATCAGTTCCGGTAGCGCCCCAACGTGACCCGGTAGAGAAGAACTTGCCCTCCCCTCTTTGACTGAGGGTTCTTGTTGCCTGTCCCTTCTGTTGTCATTTAACAGAACTATTTAGCCTGCTGAAAGGGGTTGTGTTCCGACCGCTGGTTGGTGGAGACATTTTGACTATATTCTGGACCTGCGTTGTCGCGTAATGCGTCATATGACGCGCCGCGTTAGCGCATCCGGAAGTGCTCCGGTGCGCGAAGCACAGCTTCCCGGAAGCGATCCGGGGCGCGGCGCGCAGCGCGTAACGTAAGTATAACAGGTCATGTGACTTGTTAATAAAACTTTTCATTGGTTCATTTTACTTTTCTTATTCTAATGATGAAAGGCTTGGTCATATGACCTAAAAAATACACTTTTTATTACTTTCGAACATTATTTTTTCTTAAACATATATGTTATAATGTTCCAGGCTAATGTACTTTCCCGGAAAATTTACAACTGTCCTGCAAGTAAAATATATTCCTTTTTCGAGAAAAAGGGCGTTTCTTCGTCCCACGACGGAGCCGTTGAGCAAAAGAGGCTCGGCCTGCTGTCTTAGTCGCCGATACGCCTGAATATCAGATTCTTATCGATCACTTTATGTTGCAGGAGTAGAAAACACAACAGCCCTTGACCATTTATCTTTACTGTGTTCCTGCGTATTATACCTTTTACCCTTCATGTAATTGGACTGCTTTATTTCACTTGCCTTTTACTGATTCGAAAACAGTGACTATTATTAAAAACTTTACCAATGTAAATACTACTACCATGTTTTCTTTTAAAAACCTTTATTGTGAAAATGTCAGTATACAAATACGGGCCTACAACCACGTGAGCCGGCCACGGAGCAAACTGTAATCGTATATGATGAGGAGACATTTACACTGTAGAGGAACGTAACGGGCGGGCCATTAGGTTGCAATAACTAAGGTGTCTAACAGTTGCGGAATCGGTGGACGTACATTTTATAATTAAAATACGACAGGGCCAGTTACAATAACATTATCTAGATATACATTTGCGGGCAAGTACCATGGGTGACGTTAATTCGAACTTTCAATAGTACAGTAATCAATAACACATCAGAACTTAATATCAATAGGGATGTCGAAATATTCAATCAATTCTCGCCCCCGCCCGCCATGTGCTTCAAAACTGCATACGTATCTCGTGATATCAAGGTTGTGCAACCAGTACACAACAAGGAGTTACGAATTCCATTTATTCCGGCGCCATTTTGGGCGAGGACGGGCAGGTCCAGGATATAGTCAAAATGTCTCCACCAACCATCGACTATGATGATGTTCATATGCTGTATTTATTAGTAACACTCATCTGTCCACATGAAATTAATTTGCCACAATCTAAACATGTCATTTTAATCTTTCCAAAGTTCTTCTGAATATTTGGGACCGTTTCCCTTGCCTCTGATGCTGTCAGTGCCACTTCTTTGGTGAATGTACTGGCAGGTCGGGGGTTGTCCTCCAAATCTCTCTTTTGTGCAGCACTATAATTAATCGGTGCCACCTCTCCATATGACGATGCATGGTATAATTACCATAACTATATTTTTTTCGGTTCCTCTGGAGAGTACATCGTGGCAGATGAGGCAGGTAACGTACCGGGCATTTACCTTTTTTGCATGGAGTTGAAAGGAAAAAAAATTCGAGCGTCGGAGTTCTAAGGTGTCCCAGGGCCATTTTAGTGGACCAGGCCCAAATCCAAAGAACAGGCCGCCATTTTGAGAGTCCTGTTGCAGCCGCCTGTCGCTGTAGCAGCAAGAGCGGGCGAAACTCACGAACCGGTAAACGTCCCGTTAGTGCAAGTACCACGTTAGAAAGCCACATCGTGACGTGTCGCGTAATCACAACGTATCGCGTTACTGCGTAATGCGCCTTATGACACCCTTCGTTAGCGCAACCGGAAGCGCTCTGGAACGCGAACCAAGGCGCGAAACGCAGAGCCCCGGAAACGGTCCGAGGCGCGGCGCGGAGCGCGTAACGTAAGCATAACAGGTCATGTGACTAGTTCATAAAACTTTTCATTGGTTCATTTTACTTTTAGTTTCCTAATGATGGAACGTTTGATCATATGACGTAAAATATTCACTTTTCATTGGTTTACAAAAAAATGTTTTCCCAAATGATGAAAGTCCCACTTTTTTCTTCACTCCGACTTTCATTTTTATGAGAGAAAGATCTTTTTTTGCGTGCTTACTCATGGCATCTGTAGTAGCTGCAGCTGGTGGCTCCCCACCACCTCCACCACCACAAAAGAAGAGAGGTCCAACTGGCCTGTTCATCTTCCAACAAGAGGAGGAAGAAGAGGAAGACGAGGAACAGGAGCAAGGGACAAGGGGGTTTTTGAAAGAAATGCCAAGGACGTCCCATGTTAAAGTCAATTTTATTTGGCAATTTTTTTCTTTGCCTCCACATGAAAAGAAAGTAAATGCCAGATACGTTACCTGCCTGATCTGCCACGAACAACTCTCCAGAGGGACCGAAAAAAAATATAGTTATGGTAATTATACCATGCATCGACACATGGAGAGGTGGCACCCGCTTAATTATAGTGCTGCACAAATGAGAGATTTGGTGGACAACCCCCGACCTGCCAGTACATCCACCAATGAAGTGGCACTGACAGCATCAGAGGCAAGGGAAACGGTCCCAAATATTCAGAAGAACTTTGGAAAAATTAAAATGACATGTTTAGATTGTGGCAAATTAATTTCATGTGGACAGATGAGTGTTACTCTAATAAATACAGCATATGAACATCATCAATGTTCAAAACGTCCCCGAAACGAAATTTTCTTTTTTTTTGTTTGCTCCTGTTGAGCCCTTTGTACTGAATCATTTTTGTTTCCCCCCCCCTCCAAAAAAACACAAAAAAAATATAAAACAACAAAAAATAAATAAAAAAAGTTATTTTCAGAACTACCTCCCCTTTATAAAAAAATTGCTAGAATGTTTAGCACTCTGGCAACCTCTATTTCTTTTGGTTCGCTTCCCCGTTCGCTCCCCGGTACGTGAACCGGGAGCGAACCAATTTTTTTATTTTTTTTAAAAAGAAGAGTAAGTATAAGGGAAGTAAACAGAGAGTAATGTTAAAAGAAAGACAGCTATAGGGAGTAAACCAGAGATACTGTTTAATAGATTTATTTACCGATACGTCTAAAGTACCCCAATCTACCCTTTCTGAACATTATTTACCCTCCATCTTGTATCTCAATTCTACCGAAACACAAAATGGAGGACTCCCGTAACGCTGCAAGTTCGTGTACCGGGAAACGCACTGACAAGCACTCGCTGAAAAAAGGTGGGAAAGTAATTTACAAAAAACCACTGGACACACTTTCACCAATTAAACATTAGCTCATACTACATACCAATCCCTACCATTCTCACAAATTTCGTTGGAATACCATTTAGCCATTTAGCATGTAGAACTCTCTAAAATCCCTGAGGTAAATTACTTTAAAAAACATATCGGAAGTGTTGGAATTGACCACCAATTAAAATATTACTTTCAATTTCTCCTATTATATCATGACATTTCATTGGTTATGTACCTGAATATATATAAACAAAGAGAGTGAAACACACCCATTTTGACTACTACTTCGTGAAGTACATAACAACTAAAAATCAACTGATAACTTCAAGTTATATTTAAAAGGTAAGATATTATTTTTAAAACTGAAGTATGTTGTGTACTGAAAGCTAATTAGAAAAACATTTTCTAACAGTTATATTCTATCACTCTGTAATACTTATAGAATAAAATAGACTTCTCTGTTTTAGTTATGGCAGGGCCAGTCCTTGGATTTCCGAGGCCCTGGGCTAAAAGGGAACGTGCGCGAGGCCCCCTTCAATTTACATAAGTGGCCCCTTGCAAAGAGAACATTCACAGACACTGTGGGGGGCCCATTGTCCAGCATTTTGACGCCCCCACAGTTTTAACTTTTACTCCACACGCATTTCTCACACCTTCATAGGTGTGAGAATTGTTTGTGGTCTAAAAGTTAAAACTGTGGGTGCGCCAAAATGCTGGACAATGGGCCCCCCACAGTGTCTGTGAATGGTCTCCTTGCAATTGAGGGAGCGTCTCCTTCTCCCTTCCCTATACCTCCTGACACCATCCATGAGAGGCCCAAGGACAGGGCCCCCTCCAATGGACCTTAATTGCAGGCAACACCTTTCTTTGTGATAGATCTCCAGGAAAACAAAAGGACACATCACCAGTGCGTGGCCCTATGCTGGTGGGCTGAGTGCGAGGTCCTGTACGGCAGGAGTTTATTTGATAATTTTCTTCATATTTCTACTTCCAATTTAATACCATACACTGCCCAAAGAAAAAAACACTGTTTAAATAACCAAACTACCTGTCTGTACTGAAACCCACTCAGCAGAAAAAAAAAAAAAGAAGAAAAAAAAAGTCTATAAACATACAATAAGTTAAAAGTCAATCATTCTTGTTTCCTTGTAGTATGCTCCCCAGTCCGCTTTCAGTTACGCGTACCGGGCGCACCCCACGAAAAAAAAAGATTTTATTTTTTTGCCCCGTGGGGTCCTTTTAAAGCCTCCACATCAAACCTAGGGGGTCAGGGAGGATCTACTATGCCCCCTTATGGTCATTTCCCCCTTTGTTTTGGCCTCTTCTTGTCTCTCGATCCTACCGAGAGACAAGATGGCGGCCGCTCTGGACTGTTTAGAATGTTGACAGACACCGGAGAGCCAATCAGCTTCGCTTCGCGAAGTTCCGTTACGCGTCAAGTACGCGAACCGGAGCGCTACCCGGAGCGCTGTTACAGATATATATCTTTTTTTGAACGTTAATTTCTCAAAATCCACTGGAGCACATATATTGAGACCTAGCAAAGGCACATCGGGCTAACAGTCCCTACAATTTTGCCAAGTTTCGTGCAAATCCATTCAGCCGTTCGGCCTAAAAGTGAGGCCAACCGCCCTATGGAAATTAACATGGGAAAAACGCGTTTTGGGACCCCCCTTTTTTCTCGGCCCCCCCTTGACGAACCCCCCCCCAAATTTTCAGTGGCTGCTCAGAAACAAAATGTTCCATTTTCCTGAAAATTTCAGCCAATTCCGTCCACAAACGCCAAAGTTATTAGACATAGAATTTTCAAAAATCCCATAGAGAAAAAATCCTAACTATATATACCTACTGGCGACCGCCAGTAGATAATATATATATATAATATATACACATATATATATTTTTCCACAGGCAATCTTCATTAATAGAATCAGACTCAGGAGGCACAGCGGGATTCATGACACCAGCATTCTTTATTTTTAACATCAGGGCATGACGCGTTTCGGAGGGTTTCCTTCATCAGACGCCCTCGATGTTCAGATTGCCACTGTTACATCAGTCCTCTCTCAGTGTCTAAAGTAATGTGGGATACCCTAAAAACGTGGCACGGAGTCACCATGTCTCCTCAAATGGACTACATCCCCCAGCATGCAGTGTTTCCAACTTGCTGTTGGTGGCTCCGTTAATCGGCTGTTCATCATTATCCCTGTTGGGAAGCCGATAAGCCGTGGATTTAGGTAAGGGCTGGTGTACCTGTTCTGGGCTTTTCTCATCGGTGTTCTTGTCCCGCATTTCCCAACCTTACAGTTCCTTTGGCCGCAGAGACGGGGAAGCCGGTAAAGTAGCGACTTCTCTCCATAAAAGTATGGACTGTCCATCTGTCAGCGTGACTCTGTTGCCTCCGTATTGCGAGGTGATCAGGGAGTCTCCGTGCAAACCAACGACTCCCAACAGATGCTTCAGGGAGTGCCATCCAAACGTGCCCCAGCAAAGCCGCAACAAGCTAACTTTTTCCACAGGCAATCTTCATCAATAGAATCAGACTCAGGAGGCACAGCGGGATTCATGACACCAGCATTCTTTATTTTTAACTTCAGGGCATGACGCGTTTCGGAGGGTTTCCTTCATCAGACGCCCTCGATGTTCAGATTGCCACTGTTACATCAGTCCTTTCTCAGTGTCTTTATTATTCTCCATATATATATATATATATATATATATTCACTGAAAAAACCATAGGTTTCACACCAGTTATAGTTAGCTGGAAATTTTACTCGCATAAAACCATTGAAATTCCCACGTTATAGTTAGTTGGACTCACTATAACTTGCGCTTGCAATGCACTGCTGATGACGTCACATATTACATCACTCATGACATGGTCAGTGACATCACTCATGACATCACTGATGACACCATCCTTGTGACAGAGTGACAGACCTCCTTTCACTGTAATGTAACCCTTGAAACACATAATTAATAATAGACACTAACATTTTCAAAAAAATGGAGATACCCATACCAGTTACAACAACCAATTCAATAAATCCACCATCTATATACACATCCACTCATTCACCAACAGTTCTATATAGTCACTCATACATATACTCACTCATCATATGTAGTGATACACCTATACATCCTGTTACACACCGACAGTCATCTAAAAGATACTCTGACACATACTCACACATGCAAATAAACTATTAACCACTACAGCGCTACCGCGTTTTCCCGCTGTGCGCTGGAGAAGTAGAAAAAGGCTTGTACATGACAAAGCCAGCTCGTCATGAGCGCAGCATAGGTAACGCCCATGACGAGCTGGCTTTGTCATTAGCGTGGAAGTGGTTACATCCATTTATTTGCATATACAGCTATACACACACTAGCAATTTACTTCTAAAGAAACTTACACATAATTACTCTCTTAAACAATCACTTATAGAAACACATACTAATTTAAACAGGAACTCCTACAATCTCTTACTCTCACATATACTCACTTATATACATCAATATTCACATATACTAGATTAAAACATATGTAGTTACTCATAAAGACACTAGTGAGACAGTCATTCACTCACTAACACACACCTATGGTTTTTTCAGTGAATTTAATAGGTTTTTTAAATGCTAATTCCTAACTATAACTGGTGTGAAACCTATGGTTTTTTCAGTGAATTTTATAGGTTTTTTAATAGCAAATCTCTATAGGTATGAAATGTAATAGTTTTTTATGATGAATTTTATATTGTATAATTATGTAAAAATTTCAAAAAAAATGTTTATGTTTATTTTGTTATTTTTTATTTTTTGCCCGGAGCGCTCCCGGGGCGCGTACCGATGCGCTCACCAGTGAGCGCAGTGTTACGGCGCGCCCCGGTGCGCGTACCGGTGAGCGTCCCGTTAGTGCTATTGCCGCGAACGAAAACATCATCGTGATGTATCGCGTAGCCGCGTGATGCGTCTTATGACGCACGGCGTACACGCACCCGGAAGCGCCCGAACGTATATGATCGCGCAACATAAGCGCCGCCGGGCGCGTCCCGACGCGCTTACGCTACGCGCCCCCGGGCGCGCACCGGGGCGCGTAGCGTAAGCACGTCGTGTCATGTGACCTGAAAATAACACTTATTATTGGTTCAGATCAGTTTTGGTTTCCAAATGATGAAGGCCACAGTCATGTGAACTGAAAGTAACACTTTTCATTGGTTCAGGACAGTTTTGTTTTCCAAATGATGAAAGCCCCCACCATTTTTCTCATTGTCACTTTGTACTTTGAGTGAGGAAGACCTGTGGAAAGTCCTCTCTGTACCTATTTGTCTGAAAAATGGCTACAGTAGCAGCAGCTGCAGGAGCATCTGCACCACCACCACCACCACCACCACAAGGACCACCACAACACCACAGTGGTGGAGAACAAGAAGAGGAGGAGGAGGAGGAGGACGAGGGGAGTTTCCTACCAGAAGATACTACCCCATATAAGCCAAAGGAGCACTTTATCTGGCAGTTTTTTCCATCCCAAAGGACAGGAAAAAAGTTAATGCACCAAAGGCGACTTGTTCAATCTGTGGCTTTCAACTTTCAAGGGGGAACCCTAACAAAAAATACTCTTTTGGCAACAACACCATGATTCGGCACATGCAACACCGGCACCCTAATAACTATGCTAGGGCAGAGGTCAGGGAACTGGCCAAAAACCCTGCCCAATCTTCTGCCAGCACCTCCCAAAGTAATCAACCCACCCCATCGGGTCCAGAGGCAAGGGAGATGATCCCTTGCATTCAATCCAAATTCTCCAATTTTAAAATCGTTTGCATATTTTGTGGAGTGACAATATGCTATGGTGGTAAATAAATAAATAATTACCGGTACTATTTTTCTATGCATTAACTGAAAAGGATAGCTCAATAAATAAGAGGCAGAATCCGTGGTATCTGAGTCATACGGGCTTTAATTAAGTGGCTCGAGCCAATGGACCATCGGGTTCCATTACCTGCTAAGGTTCAGGAAGGGACAGACACAGGAAAAGAGGGGACAGCGGGACAGCTAATATCTCATTAACATCATACAGTGTATATATAGTAAAACAGTACAATTGCATTGAATACAGTAGGCGTAACAAGAGACAAACGGAAGATAAGAACATATGGGCGTAGAAAGAAGGCGTGCACAGGGCGTGCACGGAGGTGTGTGATGTAAACGTCACAGAAGTGTCATAAGTGGGTGGATACATGGAGGGGGCTTCATGGGCAGCTGGAACCTTTAACCTACTGGTGCGCGCAAACGGGTCATGACGTGTAACTGGGGAGAGCTGGGGGCTCTGACTCCTAGCACTAGAAGAGGAGACTAAAGTCTGGGATGTCAGAACGACCTGTACCTATAGCATATCTGATATCTTGTGTTTGGAGTACATGTTGCTTGAATCTAAAAGTCATCAGGGCAAAGGCTACTTGTCACTAAGGCTAGTGCATGCATATATCTCCTCATGTATTGCGTGTGCTATGGATCTTCTATGGATACTAATTCAGTAATTCTCTTGCCTGGAGACAGGAAGACTAGACTATAGATGAAGATGTTTATGCGGTTCGTTAGCTAGGAATGTGAAGCCGGGGAGCTGAACTGATAACTATCGGCATAACATATTCTTGGCAGGCAGGCAGACTAGGCCAGGCCGGGCACCGCACTGCTTGGCAGGGAGTAAGTGAAGGGTCAGGGATGCGGGCGGGGCTGCATCTCTCCTCGGAGTGGTTCAGGAGACTGGAAGCTTGAATCTGGTGTCCGGGCCCTGTGAGGCCTAGAAACGGGTGCAACTCGATCATTTATCGTGCACAATGTAAAGACGTTGGCAACATAGGCCTAGAAGCCTAATTCACGTTGCTTTAAGAAGGACTGGATAACTGGCATACTAACGTTGGACACAACTATAAATGCGTCTTTATTCGGTCAAGGGGGAAATATGCATATTAATCATGCACATATAACATATGATGGGGAACACGTAGGGACACATGACAGGGCAAAATTCGATTTTCCTCATTCCCTCCTTGTTCCCTACGTTTCCTTCAGGAAACATCAATATTCATGATACCATCTATCTGTTCATACAGCATCATTTGCTCGTCTTTTATCTTTTGGGAATAGGATTTTGGACGTGGAATACAAGATGTAGCGCACAAGCCGCAAATCGCAGGGCCACATTGTAAACAGAGACAACAACTGAATATGATCATTACTACTATTCCTAGGAATGACAGTACTTTCCATCCCCAGGCAGATATTATACTCCAGAGCCAACCGGACCATGTCCAGGTGCCTGGATTCTGGTGTAGCCGATGGGCTATTTTATGAAGTCTTGTTATTGCTGAATATACAGACGGTGCGTTATTAGGAATGAAAACGCAACAACTAGATCCGATGACTCTACAAGCTCCGCCCCTATCGGCCAGTATGACGTCAAGAACAAGGCGGTTCTGAAGAACAACAAATCTCATAGCAGACTGCTCTTCTGTTAAGTTCCCTAGGGCGGAAGTAGTCTCATTCACTACTGCTTCAAGGGTTCTGGTTAACCTGCGTATTAATTTACTATTCTGGATAGGACCTATGAAGAAAAAGAAACCTTTATTGAAATCCGTATATTGTTCTAATGCAGTTTCAGTTTGATCGACAATTGGGGACTCGATCTCCCTTCTATGTCTGACGTGTACTAGATGTGTATTTCTGTGATAATCGGATGGGGCCAGGAAAACTGGTGGCAGTAGGAAGGCAATGTAACATGTTCCATCCCAATCTAGGGGTAAACGTACATATGCGGTCTGACCACATATAAAATATGAATGACGTGAGGCTTTGAAAGTAGATTTCCCACTGTCACTATACTCGACCACAGTAGTACATTCACTGTGTCCTAGATGTACTGAACCATTCTTTCTGACACATAATTCGCCTTTCACTGGTAGAACTGTTATAGAAGGCAAATCTGGAGTAGTCTCGGACTGAACATTCAAAACCATGAAGTTGGAGGAGAAATTACCTAGATCATATACTTCATTTTCTAGATCTAACCCTGTCCTATGGGAAAGACCTTCCTTGTCTGGGAAACATGTTCTATTCAGAAGGGACTTGTCGTCTAAGGATGATGTTAATGTAAACCATGCTCCACACGAACCATTGTGTGAAAATGGATAGGGAAAAAGTAGCAGAACTCCCTTCGGTGTCTGGTAAGGGGGGAGTCGACCACACACCCAGCAATTAGTGGCATTTCTGGTCTGGTGTGAATAGTGTAACATACGAATAAAAGTATTGTTGCGCATTGCAAGTCGGTAGGATAACTCGTGAGGGGGTAGTTCACTGAAAGTGTGCTCTACTGTATCATTAGAGGAAAGATGTACATGCGAACCAAGAGGAGGAAAAAATACATGTAGCATATAACTTATGCATGTGATCGTAAGACTCAGAAATAACATAAACAATAACGTAACAACACATCTGCTTCGCAGACTCTTACAGTATCTTATTTTCTTGGAGTTACGTCTATCTCTCTCACTATGTGGGTCTATCTTATACATGTCAGGAACCTGTCTAACCGCTTCACCCGAGAGGGACTTAAACAATTAAACGCTGTCTGACTTGCTAGACCTTAACTTGAGTTTATACTCCTGCTGCGGAGTTTTCTCTAACAGGGGAAGTTTAGAGTCAGTATCGGGGCAGTCCTTGAAAAAAGTCTTTAGACGCAGTCCATGGAAACGCTTGATGTGGCTGGAGTGAAGCCAACCCTTGCGTCCTTCCAGCTTCACCGCGGTCCTTGTGGTCATCAGAACAAGTTTCGGCTCCTTCCAGCGGGGCTCCAGAGGGCTTGAACGATCAAAATTTCGGATGAGAACGAGATCGCTTGGAACGACCTCGTGCGGTTTCACCTGGGTGTTGTCTGGAAAGGCAGCCGCGACCTGTGAACGACAAGAGAGTAGTGCAGACATCAAGGAAGCTAGGTAATCTGTCAGCATATTACTGTCAACATCGGTGATTTTACGTGGCATAGGTGTACCCCACATGTTTGGGGGACGACCAAACACTACTTCAAAAGGTGACAGACCAGATCGGGAGTGAGCGACCATTCTCATGTAGAAGAGGGCAACCGGCAGGGCTACCATCCAATCTACACCTTTCTCTGCACAGACCTTCGCTATTCGTATTTTCAGAGTTTGATTGTGTCTCTCGACGAGGCCAGCTGCCTCGGGATGTCGCACACAGTGGAACTTCCACTGGTACCCTAACAAAAGTGATACGTGTTTCATGAGTTCGGATGAGAATGGCTGTCCGTTGTCTGAATACACGACCCTGGGCAAACCATAGCGTGGGAAGAACTCACGAACCAACTGCCTGGCAGTGGTCGCGGCAGTGTAATCTGGGACTGGGTATGCTTCTGTCCATCTGGACAAAGCGCATACAACTACGAGGACATACTTGAAACCTCGGCATCGATCCATCTGAATATAATCCATCTGGAGAACTTCAAAATGGTGGTCAGGAGGATGGAATCCACCTTGTTCCACCGGAACACCTTTACCTGGATTGAACTGACAACAGATCATGCAGGTACGCACTTTCTGCTTCGCTGCTGCTCGTAAATGCTTGTTAAACCAGAGGTTCTGGATACTGTCTAACATGGCTTTTTCTCCTAAATGTGCTGGACTATGTGCTGTATTAATGATGACTTGAACCATAGAGTCGGGGAGAAACCATGTGGCTTTTCTCTTCGTCAACCATCCCTGATCTGTCTGGACCCCTCCTTGTTCAGACCATTTCTTGATTTCATCTGGGGTAGCATGTGTCTGTATGTCTAGTACATCTTGTGTAGGGTCCTTAACTGTCATACAAGTCGTCTGATCTGGAACATCTGTCTTTGTCGTGTTAACTGGAATGTCTGGAGTCTGAGCTGTAAGCTTGGCTGTTCGATCTGCTAGATCGTTACCCTGGGAAATAGTGTCAGTGGCTTTCGTATGTGCTTTGCACTTCATAATGGCAATGGCTGTCGGCAAATGTATTGCCTCTAACAGAACTTGAATGAGGGGGCCATGCTGAATCTTGGCTCCATGAGAGGTCATGAAACCTCTTTCTTGCCAGAGGACTCCAAAGTCGTGAACGACTCCGAATGCATAAAGTGAATCTGTATATATGTTTACTTTCGGGTTCTTGGCTCGTATGCAGGCTTGGGTCAGAGCGATGAGCTCTGCTGCTTGAGCAGACAGGGTGTCAATACGATGTGTTTCTATAACTTCAGTTTCAGTAGTCACTGCATATGCAGCTACTAACTCTCCTGTACTTGTTCTCATACATGAACCATCCACGTAAAGTGTCAGGTCCGGGTCAGGTAATGCAATGTCCGTCAAGTCTTGTCTTGGCTTTGTCATGGTGTTAATAACTTCCACACAGTCATGTGTGGCAGGGTTTGATGTAATCGAGGGTAACAGGGTAGCAGGATTTAATATGTTGCAGCGTCTGATTTCTATGTGTGGCTGAAACAGTGTCAGTTCATATCCTGTTAATCGTGCAATGGTCAAATGCTGAGTCTGTGTTCGGTTTAAAAGAACTTCCACGGAGTGTGGAACTTGTACTGTCAGGGAGTGTCCTAACACTATGGAATCACTTTGTCTGATAGCTAGAGCTGTGGCTGCAACTGATTTGAGGCACGCAGGCAAAGCCTGGGCTACTGGATCTAATGTGCTAGAAAAATAAGCACAAGGCTTGTGTTGTCCTGCTTGATCTTGTGTGAGAACAGATAATGCTGTACCATCACGTTCAGTGACAAAAAGTGTAAAAGACTTACTGTAGTTTGGTGTCGCTAAAACAGGTGCATTACATAAAGCTTTCTTTAATTCATTAAAAACAAGTGTATGTTCCTGGGTCCAAGGGAGGACAGTCGATGTGGCTGCCTCCTGTGTTGTCAACTGTATCAGTGGCTTGGCTAGATATGCATACTGAGGAATCCATTGTCTGCAGTAAGAAGTGAGGCCGATAAAAGCTCGTACCTCCTTCTGTGTCTTGGGCTGTGGAAGATGTGCAATTAACTGGATATGGTCAGGTGTCAACTGTCTACCCCTCTTGGACAGCAAGTGTCCAAGGTATACCACTTGCTTGGACACAGAATTGCAGTTTGGAAGGGGACACCTTGTGCCCCATTTCTGCCAGAAAATACAAGACTGTCAATGACGCACGTTCGCAGTCACGTTCTGTACGGGCTGTGATCAATAGATCATCGACATACTGGAGAAGGGCAGTGTCAGTTGGCATGTGAATACTGTCTAGTTGTCGTTTAAGTGCTTGACTGTAA
The DNA here is from genome assembly GCF_964261635.1 of Lissotriton helveticus. Taxonomy (NCBI): domain Eukaryota; kingdom Metazoa; phylum Chordata; class Amphibia; order Caudata; family Salamandridae; genus Lissotriton; species Lissotriton helveticus. The sequence continues at coordinate 271,607,271 of NC_136068.1, forward strand.
ATACTAGGACTTTCTGTGAAACCTTGAGGTGCACGTGTGAATTTATAGCTTCTTCCATTTAAACAGAATCCGAAAAGGAACTGGCTGTCTGGATGAATGGGGACACTAAAGAATGCGTTCTTGAGATCAATAACAGTAAAGAACGTAGCTTCGGAATCAATGGCAGTCAATAGGAAAGAGATATCTGGAACCACTGGGTACTGGGGTATGATACATTTATTAAGTTCTCGAAGGTCAATCACTAATCGATAAACTGGAGGTGCATTTGGGTCAGTACGTTTAAGAATCGGAATGATAGGAGAATTACATACATTGGAGTCAGTTCCTACAACTACTCCTTGAGCAATGAGCTCGTCAATGATTTTCGATAAGGCTGCTACAGCCTCAGGTGGCAATTTGTACTGTCGGATTCGTGGTAACACAACTCCTTGTTTCAGAGTGACACGATATGGTGTAATGTGCATACAACCTACATCAGTTGGACCTTGCGCCCATAAATGCTGTGGTACATTCAGTAATCTTGGATCAAAATCTCGTAACACATAATGTCCTTTAAAATCACGTAAAAACAATCTCACTCCTTCCGGAGAACAGCATATTACAGCACCTAATTCTTTCAATTTTTTAATACCAAGTAAGTTTTCAGGACATGATTTCGTAAGTAACAAGTCTGTAGTTCGGGACAATGGACCAACTTCTAGGGAAACTGGTTTCGATATTTCATTAACAATAGGCTTTCCTGAAAATCCCAGGGAAACATTTCTTGAGCCTGAGAGTGGAGCCCCTGGAACCTCGTCATGACTGATGGTAGTCCTACTTGCCCCTGTATCAATCAGAAACTTTCTGTCTTTCCCTAATACCTGACTGTGTACATAGGGACCCTCTTGATCTACAGGAACCTCGATGAGAGGCAAGCCAACCTCCCTCTCTAGGCTGTTTCATGAATACTGCTGATATTCTGGATAATCTGACTGTGCGTACTGGTACATCTGTTGTGTAACGTGTTGTGTGGCAGCTATAGGCTGCGGTACTGTAACTGTCTGTTGTGCGTTCTGTGGTGGTTGCGTGTTTTGCGGAACATTATCCTGTCTAGGAGGACGCGGTCTCTCTTTCGTCTTACCAGTAGCTATGTTGTGTTTCAGAACTGCACATTCGTTTATATAATGACCTGGCTGTTTACAGTAATTGCATGTCCCTTTAACGGGAGCTGCAGAATGATTAGCCTGATTCGTACCCCTCTTCTGACCATCTGCTGGAACAGACTGTGCAACTAGTACTTTCATTTTCGTGTCTTTCATACGTCTCCTTTCGTGTTCTTGTTCTTCTCTGATTCGGTTCTGGTGGTACTGTAACATCTGTAGCATTTGGGACGGGGTATTAGCTTGCCAGGTACTCTCGACTTTTAGTACTCGATTTTTAACTTGTGGTAAAGAATTCTCAACTAGTTTGGTAACAAAGAGATGTGGATACGACTCACTACTTGTTTTCAAACAGCTATTAATAATGAAACATTTCTCAAATCTGGAATAAAAATCACTAGTGTCTTCGTCTTGTTTCTGTTTACAGGCTGAGATGGCATCCCAGTCTTCCTTTTTCGTGGCTAGTAATCTTGGCAAGACTTGTATTAACAGTTCGGGCAATTCTTTGGCCTTTTCCCCGAGACCAGTACCAGGAACTCGTGTGTTATCTTCGTTCTCTAACGCTGTCCAGTCAATCTTTTTCTCTCCCACCTCCCATTCCTTTTCTTTGAGTTTTTCATATATGCCCGCAGGCAACAGGACCTTTAACATTTTGATGATATCGGGATACGTGTATTCTCCCATACGGAGCATGTCTTTTAATTCACGGTGGAATCCTGCCGGATCTTTATCGTGACAGGGCACTAACTTTTTCATTTCTAGTAGTTCTATTTTCGTTAAAGGGGTGTAAACAAATACTCGTTCGAGCTCACCCCCCGTTCCCTTAACAGGATGCACTTCTCGCAAGGGATTCTGTCTGTCTATGTAGAATGGGGGTGGAACAGGAACAAAATGTGGAGTCAGGAACGTTCTGTATTTGTGGCGCTGTTCTAAAATGACACTAATCAAATCGGTACCTAGACCTTTCCATCTGTTTAGGAGTAACTCGTTCAATACATTATATAAAGGACCTGGATCAGAATGCTGACTCTCATACAGTGTAATGAGATGCTGGATCATGTACATACCCACCAGTCGCTGTTCGTCTGGGGGAAGCTTCAGAAACATTTGGGCCACTATTTCGTCTGAAAACGTGGTAGAATCACTAGTCCATCGAACTGCTGATCGGGCTAGTTCCTGTTCATGCATGGTACTAAGCTCACTGTAACCTATTCGTAGTTTCAGAACTTTATCGGTAGCCTGGAATAATTGTTCAAGAGAACACTGTTCTGGTACGGGAGGAGGAAAAGCTTTCTTGTAGTCTGAGCGTGTGTGTCTGTCAAAAGGTCTCGTCCTACCTACATACGCTATTCTGGTGGGATTCTCGTTGTCTACATCTTCGTCTGAAGAGTCATTCTCTTTCTCGGCTACTCTCATTGCTTTCTCCCTTTCGTGTATGCTTATAATTTCTTTACAAATCTTTCTGTACATGGTTTCTATACAATTTTGCGTCTTGTGTTTTCCTTCTGCTATATTGTCACTCCATCTTGTCAGGACCTTCATCTCGTCTTTGTCTTTATCAGGATGATCCTGTTCTCTTATTAAACAATTTATTAAAAATTGCAGAATCATGCTTTGAATCTCGACTTTCCTGTGTGTCATAGCTTCGTGAATACTTTCTGGTTTCTCCCCTGTTCGGATGAAGTGATATATTCTGTCTAAATGTTCTTTCATATCTGATATGGTAATCAAAAAGTTTGCAACTCGTCGTAAACGTACGGAATATAATATCATGTGATCTTCGCCTGGCACTGGGTCATATCTACAATCAGTAAGGTACTTTTTGAGGGCTTCGTACGTAGCCACTTTTGGCGTGCGCTGTAATGCTGCGTCTCTCAGCGTCAGTCGTTTTGTTTGAGGCGGGGTGATAGGAATACCTCCCCCTGCTCCTCCTGAACTAGAATCGTCAATTAATACTGAATGTGCGGCTGCTGGTAATGTGACTGGTAAAGTAGGCGTACGTAATGTGGGTTGGTCCAGGGGTACTGGCACATTAACAGGATTCCCGGGACCAACGGCTGGAGGCACAGTAATTACGTTATTAACAGGGTGCTGAAGTTGAACAGACGGGGTAGGATTCGGATTGGCATATTCTGGGACAGTATCGTCTAAATAGGAAGAAAGGAAAATTTCAGCTGCGGTCGGTTTATGACGTAGCTTAGTCGGGACCAATGGTGGCGGTAAATTACAGGGTGTTTCCGGGGTCGCCTTAGGCAAACCCTCGGCGAGAAGGGGATACATACCTTTAATAAGGGCATTTCTTTGTCTGTCTGACTGTTCTGCTCTTACTCGTTCACCTTCTTCTAGTAGTTCCCTTTCTTGGGCTTTTTCTGAGGATTCCCTACTTAATTCTGTTTTTCTGTATTCTTTTTCTGTTCTTTTATGCGATTCTTTACGTCACAATTCTATGGCATCTTTCTGGGATTGTCTGGCTTTCTTTTTCCATAATGCTTCCTCTACTCTCATGATGCACTCGGCATCCCATGTTCCTGAAACAGGCCATCTATATTTCTCTTCGAGATCTTTGGTATAATCCACCCATAAATCTAGATACAGTATGGCATCTAAGCCATGTTTATGATACATGAAATGTCCAGGACTGTCCCTAGGAGGGACAGGAACTGATTCTTCGAGTAACGCTTTTCTGGTTTTTATCTGACGTAACTTAGAGAACAGAGGCATATTTGAACCGTACTTGAACTTGAACACAATACACAATGAACACAGTAATGCAATAGCAAAACAAATCACTCATCAAAATCACATTTAAAAACAGTTCTAACAGATACTACCTAGTACATTGAAAATACAATACTTCGAAAACATAATACTGGAACTTCTCGAGAAGCTATACCAGAGAACAGACTTACTAGAATTACTGGATGCACTGCTAAAACAGTACAGACCATACCGGTCTCCTAAAGAGACACGTCATACCGTATCCACCTAGGTGAACACGTCGGACCGGATCTGTGTACCCAAACCCGTCGGACCGGGCACAAATTAATGAACCCGTCTAGATACGTTCCCAGCAACGGTACTCACCGGGAAGCAAAACTGAAGGCCTCGGACTGGACTGGACTGCTACGACGTCTGGTTACTACGCACTACGCATGCGCCTCGGGCTTCGGAAACAGGTGGGCCTCCGGATACCTCGGACCTTGCTCTCTCGGCTTGGGCTCTGGTCGGGACGATCCGCCTTCCTCACCGCCTCGTCTGGATGCCGGACCGCAGTCTCCGTCTCCTCCGTGGGCCTGAGGGAGACTTGAAGCAGAAATATCTGCAGGTGCACAGTAGGGGTCCGTCACGGCTGTAGAAGGGTCAGGGGGCCTGCGTTACATCGCCGGCGCGTGGGGAAGGGGCTCGTACCTATTCGGGCGCCATTTATGTGGTAAATAAATAAATAATTACCGGTACTATTTTTCTATGCATTAACTGAAAAGGATAGCTCAATAAATAAGAGGCAGAATCCGTGGTATCTGAGTCATACGGGCTTTAATTAAGTGGCTCGAGCCAATGGACCATCGGGTTCCATTACCTGCTAAGGTTCAGGAAGGGACAGACACAGGAAAAGAGGGGACAGCGGGACAGCTAATATCTCATTAACATCATACAGTATATATAGTAAAACAGTACAATTGCATTGAATACAGTAGGCGTAACAAGTGACAAACGGAAGATAAGAACATATGGGCGTAGAAAGAAGGCGTGCAAAGGGCGTGCACGGAGGTGTGTGATGTAAACGTCACAGAAGTGTCATAAGTGGGTGTACATGGAGGGGGCTTCATGGGCAGCTGGAACCTTTAACCTACTGGTGCGCGCAAACGGGTCATGACGTGTAACTGGGGAGAGCTGGGGGCTGTGACTCCTAGCACTAGAAGAGGAGACTAAAGTCTGGGATGTCAGAACGACCTGTACCTATAGCATATCTGATATCTTGTGTTTGGAGTACATGTTGCTTGAATCTAAAAGTCATCAGGGCAAAGGCTACTTGTCACTAAGGCTGGTGCATGCATATATCTCCTCATGTATTGCGTGTGCTATGGATCTTCTATGGATACTAATTCAGTAATTCTCTTGCCTGGAGACAGGAAGACTAGACTATAGATGAAGATGTTTATGCGGTTCGTTAGCTAGGAATGTGAAGCCGGGGAGCTGAACTGATAACTATAGGCATAACATATTCTTGGCAGGCAGGCAGACTAGGCCAGGCCGGGCACCGCACTGCTTGGCAGGGTGTAAGTGAAGGGTCAGGGATGCGGGCGGGGCTGCATCTCTCCTCGGAGAGGTTCAGGAGACTGGAAGCTTGAATCTGGTGTCCAGGCCCTGTGAGGCCTAGAAACGGGTGCAACTCGATGATTTATCGTGCACAATGTAAAGACGTTGGCAACATAGGCCTAGAAGCCTAATTCACGTTGCTTTAAGAAGGACTGGATAACTGGCATACTAACGTTGGACACAACTATAAATGCGTCTTTATTCGGTCAAGGGGGAAATATGCATATTAATCATGCACATATAACATATGATGGGGAACACGTAGGGACACATGACAGGGCAAAATTCGATTTTCCTCAGGAGGAGTACGAGGGGAGTTTCCTACCAGAAGATACTACCCCATATAAGCCAAAGGAGCACTTTATCTGGCAGTTTTTTCCATCCCAAAGGACAGGAAAAAAGTTAATGCACCAAAGGCGACTTGTTCAATCTGTGGCTTTCAACTTTCAAGGGGGAACCCTAACAAAAAATACTCTTTTGGCAACAACACCATGATTCGGCACATGCAACACCGGCACCCTAATAACTATGCTAGGGCAGAGGTCAGGGAACTGGCCAAAAACCCTGCCCAATCTTCTGCCAGCACCTCCCAAAGTAATCAACCCACCCCATCGGGTCCAGAGGCAAGGGAGATGATCCCTTGCATTCAATCCAAATTCTCCAATTTTAAAATCGTTTGCATATTTTGTGGAGTGACAATATGCTATGGTGAGCAAAGCATTACACTTATCACCCGTGCTTGGGATCACCACAAGTGCCCGAAGAAACATTAATTTTTTCCTGGTTTTTTTTTGCTCCAGTTGAGCCATTTACAATTCCCTGTTTTTTGTTTCTCCCCATAAAAAATACAAAAAAAATATAAAACTGTTCAGAAAAGCCAAAAAAAGTAAAAAATGTTCAAAAAAACAATTAAAAAAATATAAAACAACAAAAAGAATAAAAAAAACAGTTCTTTTTAGAACTACCTCTAATTTATAAAAAAATGCTAAATTTTTTGGAAACTCTGTCATTCTTTTTTCTCCATGGTTTGCTCCCCGGTACGCTCCCCGGTGCGCGTACCGGGCGCTCTCCCGCGAAAATCGAAAAAAAAAAAAACTCGCGAAGCACTTTTATGGCCCCCTCATCAAACCTATGGGGTCAGGGGGGCGTCTACCCTGCCCCCTTTTAGTCATTTCCCTCTTTGTTTTTGCCACCTCTTGTGTCTCGATCCTACCGACACACAAGATGGCGGCCGCTCCGGACTGTTTAGAATGTTGACAAACACCCGAGAGCCAATCAGCTTTCCGCTTGCGTACTCGCGTAGCGCGCCGGGTGCGTTCCCCGGTGCGCGTACCGGGGCGCGCTTATAGATATATATATTTTTTTTAACCTAAATTACTCAAAATCCTCTAGAGCACATATCTTGAGACATAGCAAAGACACATCGGGCTACCAGTCCCTACAATTTTGCCAAGTTTGGTGGGAATCCATTCAGCCGTTCGGACTAAAAGTGAGTCCAACCGCCCGCCCTATGGAAATTAACATAGAGAAAACACGTTTTGGGACCCCCCTTTTATCTCGGCCCCCGTTTCACGAATCCCCCCCAAAGTTTCAGGGAAGAAGCGGAGCGGAGCTGGCCACCTAATTTGAGAAATTCGCGAAAATTCGTCCACCAGCGCCAAAGTTATTCCCAATAGAATGTTGCGGATTTCCTATGGAAACTAGGTCCTAACTATAACTACCTACTGGCGACCGCCAGTAGGTAATATATATATATATATATATATCCAATATATATATGTCCAAGCTCCTTTTTCACCCAGACTGCCGAACTCCTTGACGGGTGCTTTTTTCCGCCAGCGTGAGGGTGAAATCACGTTAAAAAACGAATATCGAAAGTGTGTTCGGCTGGTTCTCTTTTTTATATCAATTTAACCCTAAATATTGCCATTGCGCAGGCTTCATTATTAAAAATAAGCTCCTATTAGTCCAGAGGAGCCATTGTTCATTTGTTAAACACTTCAATCACCCTAGGCTCCATGTGAGTAGGGTTCCTTGTTTCTTTTTCTCAGTCTTCTCTGTATTCAGCCAGTTGTGGGGTAGCCCACAGAAGCTGCCAAAATAAGAGGGGTTTGAGGGTGACCATCTGCAATTAGTCTAACCCCAAGGTCCAGATGAAGCGTTGTAAGGGGGAGCTGGGGGGAGCTAGGGGGAAGGAAAATAGCTGCCTGGCAAAGGTGTTCTCAGTTTTTACTATATTGCCAGATGGACGATGGCCCCAGATTACAGCCCCATATAGGGCATAGCCCTAGCTTGTACTTTATATATTTCGACCACCAGGCCAACGGATTTATGTATGCAATTCCTAAATACCTTTGTCAGGCCCCCCCGTTGTCTGGGCCAACTGCAGGCTGGCTTTCTTGATTTGAGCACCCCAGTCCATTTTTTTCTATAAGCCTAATTCAAAGGTACTCAAATATGGACACCCTCTCAAGGGGTCTGCGTTCTAAGTAAGGATTTGTCTTAGTGCTATTACCTGCATTAAACACCATATATTTGTTTTTTTGTAAATTAATCTCAAGCCCCCTAGGTGTGGCGCCGCGGCCAGGGCGACTGACGCTGGAATCTGGGGACCACGGTTCGATCCCCGGCTCCGGCGGCAGGTTAGCCCAGCACCATGTGACTATGGGCAATAGCTCGCTTAATCTTCCCGACGGCCCCCAGCGCCTAGAGACCCTTACGGGTGATTGTGCGCTTTACAAATGTGGACTTTACTTTACTTTACTTTACTTTACTTTACATAAAACGTAAAAGTTGTCAAGTGCCCTCTTTATGCCCATAGGTGTTTTTGAAAGCAAGAGAGTGTCATCAGCGAACATCATAGCCTGTACTTTGCTGCTCGCCAGCTTAGGGGCATTTACGTCCTTCCCTGCAATCAAAGCCTCAAAAGGCAAGCCCGTCTGCGCGCGTCCGCGCCAGGACGACGCAGAGGCCAGAACCCCTGGTCGTGTCAATACAGATCTTAAGACCACAGGTAAAATTGAGAGATACACCAGACAGGGATTACTGGATCTTAGGAAAAGCAACACCCCGTGTAGCCAATTCTACCTCCCATCAGTTTTGCAAGGCCCCTTCTCGTGCAGATGCTGTCAATAGCAAAGTAATGTTGCCAATCTAAAGCAAACCTGGGTTACTGCAGACCATTGCCTATTACACAAGGTTCCCCTCCATACATTGTACGCCCCACTGTTAGGTGGGATACACCCCACAACTAGGATTGAGAGGGAATGGAAAAACATACTCTGTAATGTTCGCTCATTACCTAAGCATTCTACAGAAATCTGGGATTAACTCTCTTCAACACAGCCAGAACTGGGGTTTCCAACAGAAACCTGGCTCAAGCCCCATTCCACGCCTTCCATCGCTTTGGCTATACGAGATGGTTATAAGTGTGTCAGAATGGATAGACTAGCCAAGACCCGGGGAGGGATTGCTATTATCCATAAGGATAGTATCAACATTTCCATTCTAGATGAACACTGTGACTCAAAGATGGAAGTTCTCATTTTTCGAATTGACCTGTCAGCACAAACTAGCTGGAAGGGGGCTTTGGTCTACTGCCCCCCTGGCCCCTTGGCAGATCTCTCAACTACATTGATTGAACTTTTAGCCCCCCATGTACTTGCCAGCTCCAATTTTCTACTATTAGGTGACTTTAACATCCACAGTAAATGTTCCAACAATGTGGAGGCATCTGCCTTTTTGAACGATCTTGCACTTTTGGGCATAAAAAAACGGAATGAAGGCCCTAGCCACATGGCTGGCCGTGCTCTAGACATCATGCTATCCAATTCCCCTAACATACACCACAGCAACTCACATGGTCAGATCATGCTTTAATTAAGACAATGGCAGAAGATCACCCCAGAGAATTTCCAAGCCTCCTTGAAAGTCCATTGGAACAATCCTCCTGATAGTCTAGAAGAAGCGCTTATAAGCCATAACTTAGCATTAACTCACACTATAGACCATCTTGCTCCAGCGAAATGTTCTCCCACTCACCCAAAATGCCAGCAAGCAATCTGGTACACTCCCCATTTACTCTCTTTGAAAATACTTTGTAGAAAACATGAGAGGAGATGGCGTATCTCCCACAAGGAAAGTGGCAACACCCAGTTTGTAGCGTCTATGTCAAACTATCATAACAGTATCAAGTGTACACGAAGGAATCACATTTCCACCCAACTCTCTATGGCTGGTAATGCGCCAAAGGTTCTATATACATTCTCAAGCAATTTATTAATCCTAAGGCTTGTGAAAACGCAAGAAGCCCCCACACAACTTCTTTGCAACCAAATTGCACTACATTTTTTACAAACAATTGAATCAATTTACGACAGTATCGTTTTCTCGAGCAACCCGTCTCAACCACCTGTGTCCCGGCGGATGTACTAGGACAGATTACCTCTACGCCACTCGAACATTTTCCTCCACTTGCCATCACAGATGTAGAGTTCTTAATGCACCAAGCGAATTCTGCTTCTCCTAGTGACATAATCCCTGCCAGAATTGCTAACACTCTTATCCCTCAACTTGCACCATTGTTTAAACATCTTCTGAACCTATCATTAAAGGAAGGTCATGTTCCATCGGAGTGGAAAGCAGCACAGATAATGCCCATTCGAAAGAATACGAAGGCACCTCTGACCGACTTGACTAATCTTCGCCCGATCTCACTTCTGCCCTTTCTGAGTAAAGTATTACCGAGACATGTCAACAAATACCTCTCTAGCTTTGTCGAATCTTAAGGCAGCCTAGAACCTTCCTAGTCAGGCTTTAGGCCCAAATATAGCACCAAATCTGCCCTGCTAGAGGTCACAGATAACATCAGAATGACCCTAGACAAGGGTCATTCTATAATTCTGGTGCTATTGGACCTATCCGCCGCATTCAACACTGTTTCCCACCAAATACTGCTCGGTAGGTTGAAGGAAGTGTGATTAAGGGACTCTGCCTCCCGCTGGTTGGCAAGTTTCCTTTCTGGCCGGACTCAGTCGGTTACTTTAGGTGCATATCGTTCTGCACCCATGGGACTTACCAATGGAGTTCCACAGGGCTCCTGTTTTAGCCCAACTTTATTCAACATCTATGTGGCTCCCTTGGCTAATGTTCTAAGAAAATATGGGTTTATTCCAATATCGTATGCAGACGACACGCAGCTGCTCTTCCCCTTCGATGTACTCACTTCGACTATCCAGGAGACCTTCTCTCGGGGCATGAATGCCATTTCACAATGGATGAGGAGCAATTTCCTCCAATGTAACGTCGGTAAAAGTGAGCCCCAGTACTATGGTCTCCAAATTGGTGGCCAAATAATCTTGGAAAGCCCCCTATTCACAAAATCTCTGCTAAAAACGTAGGAGTTTGGTTAGACCAAGCTCTTTCTTTTAAAGAGCATGTTGGTCAGACAGCTGGTGTTTGCTTTTACACCCTAGGCCTACTCCGACGAGTCTTTCCTTTACTTCCAGACTCTGTTCAAAAGACTCTGACCCAGGCACTTATATTGAGCCGCCTAGACTATTGCAATGGTCTGCTAATCTCTGCTAATGAAGCATCAATTAACAGATTATAAGTGGTGCAAAACACGGCGGCTCGTCTTAAATATGCCGCCCAGATCTGCCTCCCGCCCTCTTCTCCTAAAACTGCAATGGCTCCCAATACGCCAACGAATAAAGTTCAAGATATGTTGCACCATTTACAAGGCACTACACAATCTTGGCCCCAGCTATCTATCCGAAAGGTTTATTCCTTACCATCCATTGAGAGCCTTGCACTCCAGCACCACATTTCTGCTAACAGTTCCTAGAACCAGGAGAGCAAGATTGTGGGGTAAATCCTTCTCATACCTTGGATCCAAGCATTGGAATTACCTCCCTCTTCCATTAAGAGAATGCTCGAACCATCTTGCTTTTAGAAAAATACTTAAAACCACTCTCTTCTGTCCCTAAATGACCAACAGTCCCCCCTTGAATAATACGCACCCACATAAGCGCAGAGATACTCCTCTGAGTCGATTCTGGCACTATACAAATCCAATAATAATAATAACAATAAAAAGGCAGAAAAGGGTCGGAGCAAGGACACAGCATTGACATATACCTCTGTCAACGGGTATGGGGGGAGTAAGTTCTCCCTGTTTACCAAACCTGATTTGGGCAATATTGCCTTCATGAAGTCGTTTCAGCAGGTGGCAAAGATAAGCTGGAGCCCCAAGGTCCATTAAAATAGCCCACAAATGTCCCTCTGCACTAGATCAAACGCGGATTTTAGGTCCACAAATACTAAATACGGACTGCCATACTCTATGCACACAGTTTTCCAGGGTAAAAGTTGGAGGCAAAAAATGTGACCTGTTTTGGACATCTTCTCTCTAAATCCAGCTTGAAATAGGCTAAGGACATTGTGCTCCTCTGTCCAGCTCTGGAGTCGTCCCAGCAGCACGCAGGCAAATATTGTTTGACACACATCAATGAGTCTTATAGGCCTATAATTTAAAGGAATGAGTGGTGATCCTTTTTTATGAATAGGTAAAATTTCTGCACCTGCCCAGGTAGTGGGAATTGCCAATCCTTGTAGGATGGCGTTAAATAATGTCCACAAATATGGGGCTCTGATTATAGGTTCACTGCGAAAGAGGTCCCCAGGGATCTTTAGATGGTACTACTTTACTCAGGGCAACAGTTATCTCCTTCAGGGTTATCACAGGGTCCTCAGTGTAATTTATCTGTCATGGGGAGAACTCATTGCCAATTACACTATCCTCATCCTCAACCCTTGAATAGAGGGACTCAAAATGAGCCTAAGTTACCACATTCCAAAAGGTCCTTATATTGTGGGTACATAGGGCGCTTCTCAGGGTACCCCACTTGTCACAATTCCATCTTTTTTTTGCCTTGTCCATGGTGCTTTTGTAGGCCACCCTTTTATCTCTGATTATCTACCTATCCTTGCCCTTGATAGCAGAGATAAGAGCTGACTTGGCCATGCAGCAACTATCCCTGTACCAGGGGTGTCGGGTTGTTTGAGTTCTCTTGTTCCTTTATTGGGGTAAAAAGTATTTAGCCATAGTGGTTGTTAATACTTTATGGTTCTCAGCAACTTTTGAAAGCGAGATAGAAATGCCATTAGCCAAAAAAGATTGATTTATGGCCATAAGGAATGGAATGATGGTATGATATAGAGAGGACATCTTTTCCTGAGATTGGCAAAATCCACCCAATGAACTCTCTTCCTGCAATTAGTTAGTGTTAGCCTAGTATCTGGTGGGGATTTTGAATCAGATGCACTCTTGTCACATGGCGAGACTACCTCTAAAATCAGAGCATTATGGTCACTGTCATGACGGGGCACAATCTTAAAATCTATCACCCTATGCCAAGATTTTTTGTCTACCAGGATGTAATCTAGGATGGAAGCATGTCCTATTCTATTAAAGGTGTAATTCCCCGGTGAGTCAGATTTTGTTCGACCGTTACATGCCCTTAGTGAATGATTCAATATGAGGGTGTTCATCTGTAGCACCAATGGAGTCCAAGCTCTGGGTCCGAAATGGTGGGCTCTGGGATGGCCCAGTGTAAATCCTCTTCTCTGCGATTACCTCAGTTCAAGCCATCCAAGGGCTTGAACTGGCAATTAAAATCGCCACCAAGAATCACCAAAAAGTTATCAGGGATGGTGGATAAAAAGGTGGTCCACTTATCAATAGTCGTTGAGTCTTGTCTATAGCCAACCGGTCGGGAATAAACATTAACCAGGGCAATTCTGGCCCTTAAAGGAAAAATCTGAAAAATACATAGGATATCAATTGAGTATGTCTCCATCTGTTTAACTGCACAACCTAAGTGCGCACCAACCCAGATACAAAGCCCCTCGGAAGGCCTTCCCTTTCCCCTGAAGGTGGCGGCTGCAGTAAATGACGCATAACCTAATCTATGCAGGTCTACCCTAGCCCAGGTTTCCTGAAACATGCAGACCTCATGTTTATCTATAAATACCCCCACTCAAGGTTATCCAGTTTGGTGGTGAGACCAGCAACGTTCCAAGATAATACCCACAGCCTGGGTAGGCCTGAACAGTTATCTGAATTTAAGGGCTGGCCAGCTGTCGTTAGTGAACCAGATTGCTGTTGGGAAGGACTGGTCCTCTTCACCCCCATTGACCTTGAACCAATACAAACAACATTTGAGTGGGGATTCTGGATCCATCCTTGTGGATGGATTAAGGACCTGAATAGTCTCATGGTGTGGTTTAGGCGAGGGTCCACTTATTGTAGCCTTGGGCCAATAGTCCACATCACCTCCTTTCAATTCATCAACTACACCTTCCCATGGTCCACAACCCGCCTCTGAGGCACACTCAATTGATTCATAATGCTCCCCTCGGACTCCTTCTGACGGTGGAATTTCTCAATCAGGTGCCATGCAGGATCGAGTCAGTAAACTGACCATAGGGCCCAAACTCTGCTTGCTAGTCGTAGGTTAAAAAATTACGGTGTGGGTTGATCCTGGCCCAAACTAATAGGTTGATTGTTCTGGTTCCACAGGCCTACATCGTGTCCATTCTGCTTTCTGGTTTACGTGACTCGCCCTAGAGGACAAAAATAGCCCAGCAGAAGAGATCTTATACTCCCAACCTGCCTGTGATGGTTCATATCTAGGAGAGCTTGGGCAACCAATGGGTTTCTAAATTTTATCACAATGCAGTCCCCTTTCACATCTTTCGGTCTTCGACCCACCCAACTGACCCTGGGTGTCAAGAGAATCTCACCTGCTTCTTTATAAGAAAATTGCCTCAGCTTGGCCAGCCAAAACATGCATTTATTTTTCAATTCATGATGTGATTCCCTTTGCCCCCTTTTGAGCTCTGGTACTCCTGTTACAACAATGACATACGTGGTTGAGGCAGGTAGAAGATTAACACATGGCAGGGCTGGCCTCTCTTCGCTAGCTTTTGCGCATGGGACAAGTCCCTCCCCATGACTGGGCCCCTGACATTGTATGTTGTCATGTGTAATCAGCATTGTTGGATTGGCCCTCCTTTTGTTTGTGGCCCCCTGATTAACCTGACTTGGGGCTGTAAAGGAAATCAGTTTATTTGAGGGTGGGGTGTCCAGCCTAAAACTCGGTGGAGCAGCTTGCAATACCTGGCAATTAGCAGACCCAGGGCCCGATGTAGGTAGGCATTTACCGGTCGGTAACTGCCGAATTCAGCCGTTACCTACCGGTAAATGCCTTTTCCAATGTAGGGGGCATATATTTACAGATTCTGTATTTTTACCAAATCTGTATTTACCGAATCGGTAAAATTACAGAATTGGTAAATACAGACTCGGTAAAAATACCGAATCTGTAAATGAGATGTAGGTGGCGCTTTAAACAGTGCCACAGGCCCCTAAGAATTTGTTATTTACCATGTAATACTATTTCATGGTAAATAACAAATTCAGGTGTACATGCACATCTGTGCATGACCACCTGTGCCATGTGACACACAGACATGCCCTTAGGGCATGTATGTGTGCCACATGGCACACAAACCTGACATTGGGGTGCTACAGGGTGCCAAAGTGACACCCCGTTCCCCCTGGCAGGATTCGGTATTTACCGATTCGGTAATTACCGAATCAGTATTTGCCATTGATTCCTATGGGCTTCAAGGCCCATAGGAATCAATGGCAAATACTGATTCGGTATTTACCGAATCGGTAAATACCGAATCTTACAGATTCGGTAATTGAAAAAGAAAAATTACCTACATCTGCCTACTTCCAATTTATCTACTCTTAAATACTGAATCGGTATGATTCGGTATTTAAGAGTAGGTAAATCGAGATTACCTACATCGGGCCCTCAGTCCCCCTTATTGATGTTTTTGAATTGCCTACCCAGGCCTCAACTAAGGTTGCCAGCTTGTCCACCTGTGCTATCAGAGAACTGAGCTAATCCTTGACAAAAGCTCTAACTTGGACCTGTAAATCTACCACCAGATTTGTCACCCATGCTGAGTGCTTTATTGTTATAGGAGAACAACCATCTGTCCCCCCTTCCCATTGTCACCAGTGGCCAGTGCCTCTTCTAGGCACCTCTTGCGTTTTACCCCAGATCTCACAGCAGGTTTAGATTTCCCTTTTTTGATGGGGCCTGGGGGAGCAACCCCCGGATGCAGGTCAGTACTAGATGTTTCACGAGCCATTGCACGACTCCTTGGCTGCGACTTTGAAGAGTTAGTGGCTGAAGCTGGTGAGGTACATGTGGCATCAAGATCTATCAAGGGAAAGTCTATATCTGGTGTTAACAATAGCCGCCTTTTGGTCAGTTTAATATCAGTAGCCACCTCACTTATGGCCCTTTAAAGCATTTTGGGATAGATCAAATCTCCTTTGCATCTGGTGCTCTTGTTTTACACTTCCACTCACTGCAAGTATAAATAGCAGTCCAGTGCAGAGGAGAGAATATCAGCAGGAGGCAAGAGTAAGCAGGACTTGAATAGGCCATGAAGGGAAACAAAATTATAGATGCTGGCGTAGGCACAGCAGCAGTATGAGCACTCTGAGGGAAAAGAAGCACTAAACTTGGGTCCAGCGATGACTAGAAGACAAGTCCAAGAGTCCCCAGTTGCAGGACTCAGAGAGGTGGGCCAGCCCAGCCCAGCCTCCTCCGGGCTCTGGCGAGAGAGTGCCGCCGGTGAAGAGGCTTCGGGAGGTTGACGTCACCTCACGCGCTACTGCAAGGCTTGCTGGGGGACCGAGTCCCACTCCAGCGATGAAGTGCGGTGTCAGGGGCCTGGAGCAGCCCTTCAGTGCTCCCTCGGAGCCTGGTGCCTTCGAATTCTGTATTTTACTCTCTATCACATCTGCAGCTTTCCACTCTGCTTTCACCAGGAGCGGCAGGTGCCTCTTTTCCCACAGTCTCTACTTGTCCCCACCGCCTTCCTTACTGTTACTTGAGCAAGGAAAGAGCTACGGTGTTGTTCTCCCCATGCTGCTACAAAAACATCCTGTCACTGTGCCAGCTCCACCACTTCTACTGCACAGTTCACTGTAACTTGGCCCATGCCACCTTGTCTAGGCAACTGTGAGCAGAACAGAATGGAATGATCCGCCTAAGCCTTTCAAATGTGGCATGTTTTGGAAAAAAATAGAAGGCACCAAATTCTTGTGAGGCTGGGTCTGGATGTTTATCTGTCGTCAGCGGATCCACTATCACCTCTAAATGTGTAAATGTGTTAAATAAGTTTATCTAGGGTAACTCCTGTACTGTTGCCATCTCCAGCACATACATTGTTAACAAATATTAGTGCTTCTTCACAGTTCAAGCAGCTTGTGCTTGGTGGTACAAGGGGCGTCCAACTTGTAAGTCTGTTGGCTTTCAGGTCTGCCAGTCGGGTGTGATACAGAGGAGAGTTACATCATGTCTCATCACATGACCCTGACATGAACCCAAGCCTGCAGGTCATTACATTCCTGGAGGTAGGCAGCCATGGGTTGGCATGTTTCCAACTGTCATTAAGACTTTGGGCACGCCACACGCTGTAGGCTGGCAGGTACGACACCACTGGTTGAGGGAAGTCTAGAGCTAGCATTCCCACATCCTCTCATTTATAGTGTAGTCTTGATGGGAACTCATGCCTGGCACACATGACTTCATTTTGAAGGTAGAGGCAAGGATTGCAAGCTCACATCAATATTCAAATAGGAGACCTGATGGAATTCCAAATCTGGCTGTTGTGAAGCTGCTGTGGGTGGGGAGCCAGCATGCCTCCATCACTCATTCTGATTAGTGATCATTTGGTCCCTCATGCTAGATAGGCATGTAAACCTGGGATGGGGAGCCAAAGGATTGCTTGCTTCCACTCCACCCCTGATTCAAGTTGTATGCCTGCCAGGACTCCCACTCCAGCAAGCTTGACACACTTCATAGTGGGGACCTGACAGTCAGCATACCCAACCCCTTTTCAAATTGTATTCCTGCTGTGACCACAAGCTCAGCCCATAGCACACTGGGGTTGAAATCTGATAAGTAGCATTCCCCTACACCATAGCACTTTTAGGCCTGCCTGGACCCCAAAATCAAAAGGCTTGCATACCTAGGTGTGCAGAGTACATAGTCAACATGCCTTATCCGGAAACTATGACACTTCATACCATGGGGAACCAATGGCCAACATGACACCACACACGCCTACTCAACATGAACTGCCAGAGTGGGCAAATGATAGGACAGGAACCACAGCCAAGCTACAGAAAAGACTACAACGCATCCAGAACGCCTCCGCCCGACTCATCGTGGACATCCCTCGACGCAGCCACATCTCCGGCCACCTGAGGAACCTGCACTGGCTCCCCGTCAACAAGAGGATCACGTTCAGGCTCCTCACCCACGCACACAAGTCTCTCCACAACCTGGGCCCCAAGTACCTCAACGACCGCCTGACCTTCCACACGCCCGCCCGCCAGCTACGGTCAGCCAGCCTCGTCCTCGCCGCCGTTCCACGCATCCGAAAAGCCACCGCCGGAGGCAGATCCTTCTCCTACCTGGCGGCCAAGACATGGAACTCCCTCCCCATCCACCTTCGGCTGACCCAGGACCACCTCGCCTTCAGGAGACAACTCAAGACCTGGCTGTTCGAGCAGTAGCGACCCCCTTCCCTCAAGCGCCTTGAGACCCTTCCGGGTGAGTAGCGCGCTATACAAGTGTTATGATTGATTGATTGATTGACCGACCACAACGTTGATGATGTAGCAGCAACATTCAAGACTTGTGGCCCACCCTCTAGCCTGTTTTGTCAAGGCTGCCACTCTGAAAAAGAGTAATAGTCAGTACCAAACGAGGGGCAGGGTTGCTAAGTCTCTTTCAGTGGTTACTGCTCATCTGGCCTGTTACCTTGCGGCCCAGTCTCTAATGCCATCTAGTGCTGATTTTATTGTCAGGTGGGATTTACTCTTGGTAACCAGTTGCAACAGAATACTGGAAACCATACCCTAGTTCCACAAATTAGATGACTATGGCATGAGTGACTGTTGTTGATTATCAATTTTTATGACCGTTTTGATTGACTTCACCAAATGTAATTGATAGTGGTGACCTATAACCAAAACATTGATGTAATAAAGAAAGTTGTGTTCTTTGCTTAATGAGAAGGTGAATGATTTGGTATTTTGCATCATTTTGGAACACAGACTAGCTTCTTGGTGAACACCCTCTCAACTCTTAGCAATGCTAGTGTTAATGTCATGACTGATTAGAAGGTATTTCAATTTGCTTTATTTCAGATTTGGCCAGCAGTCTTCCAATGGTACATTTAATATATGCAACATTTGATGTAGGTGGTTGATCATTATTGATTTTTATACATGTATGCATGCCATCCATATATTGGTCATAGAAACAGCTCAGACATTTTAAAAGGTCTGCTAGTGGTTCCAAGCACAGGTTAAATAAAATGGGACCTAGGACCGAACCTTGTGCAACACCAAAAGGAGTTGATATTGGGTATGAGAAGGACCTGCATCACTGTAAAGCTGCCCTACCATTGCTGAATCAAGTATATAGCACTAAGAAGTATATCATGGTCTAACATATCAAAACATGCCTAAGGATTTTTTGGTACTTGACTGTAACAGGTTGTGGACACAGAAAAATAATTAATAATGGCTTTTAGAGATGAGAAGCATCTAAAGTGGATTTATGAGGTGAACATGGTCCACGATTGAAAGAAGATGAACGGGTAAAATACATAAAGACACAGAGGTCAACAAAAAAGGATAAAACTGCCTTTTCATTGTCTGTGACAAAGAGAACCATTCGGAAGCCCTTCATCAAGCTCAGCACAAGCATGAGCACATGTACAAAGCGTGTCTGGGAATGACTGAGGATCCTTACCATAGTTTTATGGATTAGGCATATGAACCCATAGCAATACATAGATACTCTGCGATCCTGGTAACTATTGAATAACAGAAAATATAGACATGGCAGACTCAAATCATCAGGCTCCTGGTTGGTAAGAAAATCTGACTTTGAATGAAAAATGTCAACACTTTTCAAGTTAGGTGCTATTCAAGCTATACATTTTAAATGATTATACACTAGTAATGATTAGTTACATTTATTTGAAGCTGCTTAAGGATTGTACTAATTTCTAGAAAACATGGTGATGTTATTAACATTCTGTTAATATCTAGGGGAGTTATATATGAACTGCTGACATTTAACAGGATATTATTATATTTATGAACAGTGTGCTTCTATCAATTCTTTGTATTCCAAATTAGCCAGCAGAACTGTGACAGATGGTCAATCCTACCTCCACAGGTTCTTGAATCCAAATTTCTTAGAGAAAATAAGATGGTTAGATTGCTGCAATAGATCATTGGCATTCCGTCCAAGTATAATTTTTTAAGGTAATGCTTGGAGAAGAGCACACTTCAGCAGTTTAATAAAATTATGTTTTTGATTGGAATTAAAAAAAAACAAGTACATCTGAAAAGGGCATTCATATAGTATATAATTTCTCCAATCTCTTCTGTGCATTGATTGTGTTGCCTTGTAGGCCAAGGGTCTCCAACATAAGCCCAGGAAAGCCAAATCCATTACTATTATTTAGGCTTATCAACAAATATGGAAATACCTTTTATGTTTATTGTCCCCAAATGTATCCTACATGGAAACTGGTGTTTGCTTTGACCTTCCTGGATCTATGATGGACACTCCTGTTTATATTTCAGTCAATTTCTTAAAAAGAAAGATGGTTCACAGAGATACATTGTGATAACCATGGAATTCAAGGTCATCAAGTCTCTGATGTAAAAAGCACATTTGTTCTGCTTCTTCTGAAGAGGTTCAAAGGTCTCTGCACAAAGTTTTCAATTGCGTGGGTTAGAACTTCATTATATGTTTTTTGCATTTACACAGGGCACTGCGCTTCCTTGCTTGGTTTCTACTAGTGAAAGGAATTTCACTAGCTTTCCATTTAGTTGCTGGCCCTTGGAGTCAACACACGCAAACAAGCCTGTCTCCGGTCTTGAATCCCTCATTCGCTGAAATGTGCTTTCAGTAATCCTGCCCTTTCCTCATTTATTTGGTGCAGGAGCAGATTAGATGTTCCATGTCTTCGATGCCGCTCCCACATAGTCTGCATGTGTTTCCATATTTTCCACTATGCCAGGGTGGAAGGTGCAGAATGGCTGGCAGGATTCCTAGCCTGTATTTTAGGAAATGTTCTTTGGTCTTCCTGGGGTACCCAATATTGAAGTATCCCTGTGACCCAAGTAATTTGTAGCCGCTCAGAGTCATCCAGGTGTGGCTCCTGCAGGCAAAGACAGCTTTGGCTTTGACAAGGGAGATTTTTTTGATTGATTTTTGTACTATTTGCTTAAAGAGCGAATGGGAACTTTGAGTTTCCCATAGATCCACTAACCCAGTAGTAGCAAGTGAGTCCTCCAAGTACTTCCTGGTCGGCGAGTTAGCTACTTTGGAAAGTTCTTGCCAATGCTGATGGTTCAGTGTATTCCAGGGAGAGTTCTTAATTTTGTGTCAGCACATTAAATAGGAACCTTGCCTTGCCAAGAGTTGTTTGGTTAGGCCGAACTCCAACCAAATCTGTGCGGGTGAGGCGTAAGTTAACAATTAAGCATAACTCTAGAGGCCCTGGTGGTGTCCAGCAGGTTTGCATCCCTACCCCTCAGAGCCTCATTGCCATAGGTGATGGAGGATAGGATTATAGCTTGGGCTACCCTGAGGAGAGGTGAAAGGATAGGCCCTGTGAGCTTTGTTTTTAACTGCGTTAGTGTTGTTGCTATGCCATCCCCTTCCTTCTGTTGGCCTCGAGTTGGTTGGCAAATTGACCGCCCTCGTCAATGGTTACCCCTAAGTATTTGTAGGCAGGGGTGTTCACAATTGTTTTTTTTCCAAGTACCAGGAGTGGGTCCGTCGTTTGCATTTATTGTGAAAGTTTTTGTTTTGTTGATGTTTACTTCTATATGCTTTACCACTGCGTACTCCTGCATTTTGTTCAGTAAGCGTTGCAAGCCGACTTGAATATGGCTTACTAGGATGACATCATCCGCATACGAGATACTGGAGTTGATTTTGCCCCGAGCCGTGGAGCATGCACATCACAGGTGGGAAGGACTGTTGTCATATCTGCTGTGTACAAGTTGAACAGTGTTGGAGCAAGTACACAGCCCTGTTTAAGCCCTTTGGTAGTTGGTATATGCCTCAAAAGATGGGAGCAATTAGCTAGTTTTACCTGTATCCATGTATTGGAGAGGAGGTGTATTAAGAGGTTCAAAAGAGATGACAGAATTCCCCAGGAAGCCAGTTTGCTCCACACTCTCACTCGGTTTACATTGTCGAAGGCTGCCTTGACGTCGATGAGGCAAAAGTGAAGCCCCTGTTTGGAGGATTTAGCCTTGTCAATAAGAAATGACATGGTTAGTATGTTGGTTGATGTTCCTGTGTCTTTGCAAAACCATGTTTGATGAGGGGGGATTTTTTCCTTTCCTTTTCTTTCGCCAAGTCCTCGAGCTCTGTCAGTAAGGTACAGGGGAAGTATTTTGCCTTTATGTTTAGTAATGCAATCAGACAATAGTTGTTTGGTGAGGTTTTGTCGCCGGCCTTGTAGATCGGTGAAATTATGGAGCCCTTCCATGAAGCAGGTAGGAGCCAGGACTGTCTGACGGTATGGAAGAGGAGGGACAATGTTTCTGACCAGTACTCAGGGTCCTGTTTAAAGAGAGCTGGTGGAATCCCAGTTGGCCCCGGGGCCCCTTCCATCCTTCCTTTTGAAATTTTGTTCTTAGTTGTTGTCACTTAGTTTCCTTTCACCTCTTTTTCCAAGTTCCTTTTAGCTTGAGCGGAATGGGTCAGTTGGTTGTCCAGAATTACTTGTAGTCCAGATCTTTGCTGGTTGAATTGGGATTCTAGAAAAGTTGTCCATGAGTTCTCTGTGATGTATGACATTACACCTCCATGTGCCGGTTGTAGAATTTCAATAACGGTAGCCCAGAAGTGCGCACTGTCAGTTGCCTGGGAGTCATGGTAGAGTTTTGCCCAAAATGCAGTGAGGCAGTACACTATGATGAGATATGGAACTTTGTGATGGGGAAGATCCACACAACAGTGAGGATGTGTCGGTTCTGCTCAGGGTTGCACCACGCAGCAGAGAAGATGCATTGGTTCTGCTGAACCCACAGAGTCAGGCAGAATACCTTAGGCAAACTTCCAAAGGTCCAGGACCAGGGTGGCACCACTTGTCAGGGTAGGCTCACAGATAGCCAAGTCCAGGGGCTGGGGTCAATGTTGTGGGAGCCTTCTTTCTCTGAGGCTCAAGTCAAGAGTACAGCCAACTAACCCTCTGAGTCACTCGTTCTCACCCAGGCAAGAGGGCAACAGGTCAACACAGCAGCAGACCTTCAGAGTAGGATTCTAGCAGAATTGCAGTCCTTTCAGCAGCACAGCACTACTGGAAGAGTATCCACAGGTCCAGAAGTATACTAAAGAGTTGGGGCCTGAGGTCCAATATTTATACCCAGTTGTGCCTTGTGGGGGAAACTTGTAGAGGCTTGTCTTTAAAGCACACAGTTGTCCTGCCTTCCTCTGAGCCGTCTCCAGACTAAGTACAGGAGATATGTAGTCCTTTGTGTGGAGGCAGGACACAGCCTATTCAAGTGTACGTTTGCTGAACCTAGCTCTTCCCTCTTATCCTGCCAGTGATGGCCCGTCCAGGCTCATCTAAATTCCCAACTATGTGTGGCTGTCTAGGAGGAATACACAGAGTGCAAATATCACCTACACCCAGTCAAGTGACCCAGAGAAAGGCTGCAGGCACCAAATAGCTAAGGGAGGTAAATACAACTTAAAAAAAGAATTGCAGTTTATATTCCAACTGCACAATTAGGGGCCGATTATGATTGCGGTTTTTCCGCATCCTCCGGGCCGGCGGAAGTGTCCGCTGGCCCGGAGGATGTGGAAAAACCGCTGCGGAGCCTTCAAAGATCCCTGCCAGATTAGGATGGCTGGGGGGTCAGGAAGTCCGTCCGCAGCTCTAACATGTCTGGCGGTGTCTATCAGATACCGCCAGGCATATTAGGATGTCTGCATTTCTATGCCTTTCCACGGCGGCATTTCCGCCGTGGAAAGTCATACGGACTTTTGTTTGGGGGCCCGTTGTGGACCCCCAGGGGTGAAGGGGGGGGGGGGGTGGTGGGGGGTGCACATGGGGGTACCTATGGTACCCCCCTGCCTTTGCGTGCACGAAGCGGCAGGCACCGCGCTGTGCCTGCCGCTTTGTGCATGCAAATGCACTGCTTTCATTTTTAACATTGCGGCGGGTGCTGCTCCAAGCAGCACCCGCCGCAATGTTAAAAATATAGGATGTGACCGCCAGGGTGGCGGTCACATCCTAATTTGCAGGCGGACGGTCCTTCCTACTCTGGGGTGGCGGACGGACGCAGGTCCGTCCGCCATCCTAATCGGCCTCTAAGTTAGGATCTTTCATTATAATTCCAAAAACACGAAACATAACCTGATACCTGTTGCCAACTGAAAGTTACAGCTTGCTAAATGCAATAAGGTAACTTTAATGTTGTCCTATGGGAGAGGTAGGCCTTGCAGTAGTGAAAAACGAATTTAAATGTTTTTCACTACCAGGACATGTAAGGCTTAAGAGTACATGTCCTACATTTAAAATATGATGCACCCTGCCCTGTGGGCTGTCCTGGTCCTACTCTAGGGGTGGCTTACAGGAATAAAAAATAAAGGTCTGGGCCTGGCTGGTTGAAATGACAGTATAAAACTACACACCCAGGATCTACAATAGTAGGGCTGAGACATATTAAAAGTGCTACTTAAGTGGGCGAAACAAACTTTGCAAAAGGGTGATTTCACCTAGTTGAGTGATTTAAACCTACACTCCATGGACAGTAGATGTGAAAGCAAAAGGAATTTAATACAGGATCTGTCTGCTATTCACTTACAAAACTGGTAATGGGTCATACACACATACACAATCATAAAAATTGCATCTCGTTGACCCTACTTTTACTAACATTCTTAATATGAGGTAAAATGCCCCTATTCCAGTATGCTGGTCAGATCAATACATCGTTCCATACATCATTCCATTCTTCCTTGACGGGAAAGGAAGGAAAAATTCACCTGTACAACGGTGAAGATTAGGTCGCTGCTGGTCAAAATTGACAATGGCAAGTTGGGAAACCGCCTTCTTAAACTATGTACCTTAAATAAATGGTGAAATATCGGAACTTATCTTAGAGTTTGGGGAGTGGATAAATGACTTGCTTGATGGTGCCGCTGCGCTGTGGGGGCTAAGCACGGACTCTGCTGCTGTGTTGACCTGTGGGGGTCGTGTCATCGATCCAAGAGATGAACCTTGCTGGGGGCTTGAAGTAAGGAAGGACGCAACCTCGCCCGCGCCCCCCCCTGTAAGCTGTGTGGGACCGAAGGACTACGAGTCCTATCAGCCCTGGGCACGCCACAGTGCCGGGAGCACCTGAGGCTCGTCAGCCTCACTGTATTTAGCAACTTGCCGCACCCGCTGGCTACTAGATTTGAATGTTTTATTTTTGTTTAACAAAGGTCCTAGGTTTTTGAGTAATACTTAGGGAAAAAATTTGCACAGGCTCGAGATAAAGGCTGTGTTTTTCTTCTTCAATGTCCAGCCGGACCGAGAAGCATTTATTTTGAAAGCAATTTTTAGTATAGGCAGAATAAGGCGAGACAAGTCGCACATTGGTAACTGGGCACAAGCCTGTACCTAGTCAGAAGAAAACAATACAAGGGAAAAAGAAAAGGAGTTTACAGGCAAACAAGGAGAGCAGGGTGGCTTATAATACAATGCAAACAAATTTTTAAATAAGCACAAACCCACAGTAACTGCCGTGAAAAATATGAATCATAAAACAAGCAGTACTGCAAAACAGTCGACGAACGTTTCGATCCCTATCTCCTAAAGTATAGTGGGATCATCTTCAGGACTATAATTGACTTTGCCTGATTGGTCGAGTGAGCCACAAACGAGGCAAGGTTGGCCGGGAGTGGCTGGAGACACTTCAAATGAGCAATAGGCTTCCGATATAGCTGATGCCGTGTCCGCTTCGTAGTTGAGCGGCGTCAGAGAATGTGCGGATATAAACCCAGTTGGGTCGGTTCAATTCAGACCCTTGAAGCCTAGCATCTAGCGTGGGCTCGACGGGGAACTTCAAATGGAAGTTTAACCGTAATATGCGGTTTGTAATCTCCGCATGGTGCTCAATAGCGTGGGCCTTATCAGCCTCCAGATGGAAACCCATTGCGGCCCCACTACGAGCACATCACGGCTCGCACGGATAAGGCCCACGCTATTGAGCGCCATGCGGAGATTACAAACCGCATATTACGGTTAAACTTCCATTTGAAGTTCCCCGTCGAGCCCACGCTAGATGCTAGGCTTCAAGGGTCTGAATTGAACCGACCCAACTGGGTTTATATCCGCACATTCTCTGACGCCGCTCAACTACGAAGCGGACACGGCATCAGCTATATCGGAAGCCTATTGCTCATTTGAAGTGTCTCCAGCCACTCCCGGCCAACCTTGCCTCGTTTGTGGCTCACTCGACCAATCAGGCAAAGTCAATTATAGTCCTGAAGATGATCCCACTATACTTTAGGAGATAGGGATCGAAACGTTCGTCGACTGTTTTGCAGTACTGCTTGTTTTATGATTCATATTTTTCACGGCAGTTACTGTGGGTTTGTGCTTATTTAAAAATTTGTTTGCATTGTATTATAAGCCACCCTGCTCTCCTTGTTTGCCTGTAAACTCCTTTTCTTTTTCCCTTGTATTGTTTTCTTCTGACTAGGTACAGGCTTGTGCCCAGTTACCAATGTGCGACTTGTCTCGCCTTATTCTGCCTATACTAAAAATTGCTTTCAAAATAAATGCTTCTCGGTCCGGCTGGACATTGAAGAAGAAAAACACAGCCTTTATCTCGAGCCTGTGCAAATTATTTCTCTAAGTATTACTCAAAAACCTAGGACCTTTGTTAAACAAAAATAATTAGTTCCACCCGTGGTCCTTGGCCAATTTTACGGGTTCCCTTGTATACTGATACCTACTACTAGATTTGAATGAGCTGATCAAAAGAGTTCAATCAAACACTACAATCAACCCACCAAGCTGCACATGTTATTCAATCATCGATAAATTAACCACCTTACCAGAAGTAATGAGCGAGCTCCTAACAGACATAAAGTCTGTAAACAACTCCCAAAGAGCAGCATGGGCTGCAGTAAGTGATGAGAGAAAAAAAACAGACTATGATGCGAAGGAAAAAATCGAGGTTGCGATTACTTCCAAGGCTATCATGGATTTAAATAACTTAAATAACCACCCCAAGGAATCGAACGAACAGCGATTACAACAAACAGGATACCCACCCACGCCCCGGCAAGCAGAACAGCAGCAGGACAAGACCAGAGAGCCGCCAGTTATCGTCGAAAACGGAGAACAATCGTGTAACAGACAACAGACAGCAAAACAAAGAAGGGAAAATTGAGAAATAAGATAGGCTCTATAAAAACTTACCTCCTACAAGCAAAGAAATCGGTGTCAGAACCAGAGAAGGATCAAGGAAGCACGAAGGACGAACCCAGCCCAAGGGCTAGGGAGAGTCCCCCACCCGCACCTGCACTTAAGGGTCTAGAGCCAACTTCTTCTAAGAATAAACATACAGAAGCTCAACTCATAAAGGGATTTGAAGAAGAAGGTCGAAAACTAGATGACTCGGGGGCAACAAACAACAGTGCAAAAAAACCCTTATGCTCCCAGACAGTGGGGCTACAATCTGCGGACAGTTTAGTCTCTCATTCAACTGTAGGCATTAAGCCTTGGGATCCTGCCATCCGTATGTCTTTACCAGCAAGAACAAAAGAACCCAATGTAATGTTTGATAAGGAATCATTGATCCGGAGAGAAAGAGTCCCTGGATCACCCCAAAGCACAGTCATCGAATCAAACCATGGACAAACTCAGGAGAACAACAAGTACGAACCCCGCGACCCAATTGCCAACTCGGCTCCACCGACACAGAGAGAGCAAGGTCTACAAGCCTACAGCATATGCCAAAGCACGGAATGGGCAGCAAACCCTTAACAACGGCAGGAGGCTGCCATCCATGATGAGCACAAAACAATACTCTTCATACCTGACTATAGATCTAAAGGCCGCGAGGACATTTTAAATCGAAGCAACATCTTACGAGTCTTGAACTCGATTACATCCCTAGGTACGCTAACCTCCCAAGATTTGGAGACTGTCGAATTTACCACGATCAAACATCTATCGGAGCAGGAAATAACAAAAAACAATCTGGAACTCAGGAGAATTGGCGAAAAAAATCCTAAGAGAAGAAAATCAACTACTTTAACATGTTCCTTTCGAAGTCGTCAGAAAAGAATTATCCAATGGAAGATCATTTGCATGCAAGGGGGATCCCCCCACTGGAAGTGTGTCCATGGTGCTAACCAACGAATCTATCAAAAAGCCTAATAGAAGACTTAACAAACCTGGGCCTGATTTTGATAAATGGGCGACCCCAAGCAGCAACTTTTCACAACTCTATCTCCAGCTCGGCGATCGACTACACCTTTTTATCTTTTTCACTGTTTACAAGACTTTAAAATTGGCATATCTGACTGCAGCGACCACCTCTCGCAAGAATTTATACTGAGGGCACAAGGGACAGCTCTAACATTCCCAACCAATGGCCCAAAGCTATCTATCCCAACAAAATTCAAAAGAATCAAGTGCAATATTAGTGACCCTGAACGACTGGCGAAAGAAGCGAGGACGTGCTGGGAAAGTGTTGCAGCACTGAACGACAACAAAATAATCGCCTGGGAGTCCTTTCTGAAAATCTTTGGCCTAATGAATAACAAGTCCAACTTCGCTAAAGAAACCGACGCACGGACAAGCCAAAAAATATTTGCTCGGCCGATTAGTAATTAGTAATCCAAAAAAATATTCTCAGACTCCTCTAACCTCCAATTTAAGGGCAATAAAAACGGCTATTAACAGAACACTTTGTGAGCTGCGGAAAAATGGGAGCGACAACAACTTAGTGACCAAATTGCGATCACTAAAGTGCAATAAGAACAAAATCTTCTGGCGAATCAAGCAGGAATCCACCGAAAAAACTTGGGCGAAACTACTCTACGATTCAAAAAACAATAACAGTGCTAGATTTTGGAAAACTGTTAATAAAATAGAGAATCCAAACGCCCCCGTAGTGAACTCCCACATCACTGAGGTCACCTGGGTCAATCATCTGATGAAACACTTTAACGATGAAGTGACAGGCAAGGATCATCGAAGGCCAGAACTTCTCCAGGCAAACCCAATGGCCCTAAAGCCTCCAGTCAAGGAGTCCAACTTCCCAGGCTCGATCGTGCAGTTGAAGGGACGAATTGCGAAAGGACGGAAGGAAGGAGCCCCAGGCCCAAATGGAATCCCTCCCACCCTCTACAAACAAGATCCTACTAACTGGGCCGAACAACTGCTCCCGCTCTTTGTAGAAACCTGGAAGGCCGAACAATTCCAGTCCTCCTGGAAGGGTTCAATAATTGCACCTATCTACAAAAAAGGCAACAAGAGCGAGGCTAAGAACTACAGGCTCATATCCCTTATAGATATAGATGCCAAATATTTTTCGGGGCTTCTCTTAGAAGAACTAACTGTCTGGGCGTCAAACAGAAAAGTAATCCCTATCAATCAGACTGGATTTCAAAAAAACTTAGGGACCACGACAAACATTCTAGCCCTCTCCCTGCTGATAGATGATACAATCAAACGTAAAAAAAACATTATATGTGTGCTACATCGATTTCTCAGCCGCATTTGACAGCATTGATAGAGGAAAACTGTGGGCAAAGCTGTCAAAGTGGGAGGTTGACCCCAAATTACTGAATTTATTGATTTTACTGCATACAGATACTTGAATCCAAATAAAATTGGGAGCCGGCAACTGTCTGTCAAAAGAAATATCGACTACAAAAGGAGTGAAACAGGGGTGCGTCCTCGCACCGACCCTGTTCAACCTTTTCATGTCTGACCTTTCCAAAGATCTGGATAACTGCAACCATCACGCCCCAAAGTTAGGGGGTTTTACGCTGTCCAACTTATTATATGCGGACGATTTGATATTAATTATCCAAACTCCAGCAGGCCTGCAACACCTTATCAATACAACAAGTAAATTCTCCGAAAAGAACGGGCTAAGCATAAATACAGAAAAATCAAAGGTGATGGTATTAAATCAAAAATAAAAAAAACAAGTATTTCAATGGTCTCTTCATGACCATAAAGTGGAAACAGTCAAAGAATACAAATATCTGGGGATAATTTTTGATTCAAAAGGCTCATTCCAGCGGCAAGAAACATCAATAAAGAACAGAGGTATTTCACTGGCCATAGCATTAAAAAGTATTAAAAACAAAATAGCGGGCCCAAACTTAATCCCCTTGCTGGACATACTTTGTGCAAAATTGCTGCCGTCGATACCATACGGCAGTGAATGCATGAGAGGGAGAGATGAGGTCACCTTAGATAACGTGGTAAGCAAAACACTGCGAATGCTTTTCACGCTCCCTCCGTACACCTCTCCAGCACAGTTAAGGCTGGAGTTCGGCTTACAGAAGCAGCAAATTGCACATAAGGGCGCATACGCAAAATGCTGGCACAAAGTAAGGAACGCTGAAATAGACTCTCTGAATGCCCATCTTTGGAAAGAGCTGGAAACAAACAAGTACTGCCCCGCAATGGTCTACCTCCGAGCAGCTATAAACTCCCTTGCGTTAAAAGAGCTTTGGGTCTCGAGTTGTTCACACAAATGCTTTAAGCGCCTTGTCAACAAATCTGTGAAAATAATCTCCTTGGAAGAAGACAAAGCAGCACTAACCAGGAGGTCCCACGGGTGGTTCGTGATTCAAGGCTACACTAGCGCCTTACCACAGTCATACCTCAGCACCGGCTTCTCAAGGAAGGTGAAGTAAGATTTTCTGCGGCTGAGGATGGGGGTAATCCCATCAAAAGAACATCTTCCCCCGTGGAAACGCCTAGAGTCCAACCTTAAGTGCAGGCTCTGTGCTAACCCAAAGGAGGACGTTCTGCACTTGCTATGTAGCTGTAGGGCTTTAGATAGAGCAAGAAGGAGCCAATTAACACAGCTCTGGAACCAAAGTTGTGTGCGGACTCGTCGACAAGCTCTGCTGATTAGCTTCAAGGGAGAAGACATTCAATTAGCCTGTAGACTTGTGCGCTTCATAAAAATAGTTAACACGACCCTAAACCCAGTGGCCAGTGATTGAATCTGATTCATCGAGATCTGCTTTGGTACTTTGGCTCTCTCTTGATAATTAAAGACACAGCAATTTGTGAAAGGCTTTTCATACAAAAGCATTGTACTGTATTAGTTTGCATGGTTATTACTTATTTTTTAAACTTGTTTATTGCTTTTATCTGCTTTGAAAAACTTTTTGATTATGCATCTTCCTCTCTTCTGTTTAAAAGAGTCTTTACAAAGATTTTTATTAATCATGAAATATAGATTATTATTATTATTATTATTACTCATAAACAAAACTAAAACTTATACTATGACCTGTGGGGATGGTCGAAGGAGACCCCATACTTATTTTATTGATGGGCACAAGGTTCACCAAGTTGACAAATTTTGTTACTTGGGAATTATATTTGCAAAGGACTGTACATGGGCACACAAAATCACCAATGTGCGGGCTAAGATGGCAAAAAGTTCCCATGGTGTTTTCAAATTTGCCACCAAAATAGGGGATAGACGCATCAGGGACATGCTACAGATTAATCAATCGCGATGCGTGTCTATCGCCCTTTATGGGGCTGGGGCATGGGGACACGTCTCCAACAGTAGCCTGCAAGTTGAGGAAAATCTTTTTCTCAAAAAACTCCTGTGTCTACCCAAATCTGCTTCAAATGACCTAACCCACAGAGAGCTAGGGATCAACTATCTGTCAGATTTGATATCTTTAAGGCCGCTAATGTTATAGCGTTCGATCTGGCAGAAGGATGAGACATCCCTGAATCGAGCAGTTATCAATGATTGTCTCTCTGTTGATAATCACCTTAAGATCCGTGGTTAAAATATATTATTTGTAGTTTGCAGGAAATTTTTGGTATTAACATTGTCGTTGATCGCTATGCTGCAACAGCATTATCAAAATAGGAAATGAAGAGTACTTTTATGAATTATAGGGTAGAGGGGCGGAAGAGAAGGACTGGCCAACTATCCACCTGTATGTTTTATAATAAATTCAGGGGTAACAAAGGCTTCCAAGTTTATCTAAGCCAAGTGACCAGAGCCTCCCATCGGTTTATCTTAACCAGGTTGAGGCTCAGGATTGTACATCAGTTGGTGGACTTTCTGTCTCCTAAAAAACATCCAGTTGGCCCTTGCCCGTGTGATGGCATTTCAGTACAATGCACACTGCACTTTCTTCTGATATGCAATTTGTACAGAAATTTACGCATAGCTTATCTAAAACCAATCTTTGTAAAATATGGAGTTCGCACTGTGAATGATTCTATGACGCTGCTTTTTAACATGCATCACCCCGATGTCTGCTTTTTTACTGCTACCTACCTATATAAATCAATTCATGTCAGGAAAAGTATGGTGTTTTAACTGTTTTTAATATATGTTTGAATGTAATAATCACCCCTGTAACTTTGCTATTTGTAACTATTTGTATGTTATTATTATGTGCTTTTATGGTCATTGTTTGATATGCACAGAATAAAGCTTTATGAAATGAATGACTTGCTTGATAAACTAATTCCTTTGAGAATGCACAAGATAGGCTGATCACAGGGGCGGGACCCCTGGTTGTTCAATATGCAATTAGTAGAACTAAAAGAAAATTCAAAGGAATGGAAAGGAAGTGGAGAAAAAAAAAGATGTAATCAGTAAATTAAACTGCAAGCAATCACAGAAAACAAGCACTGTGCTATAAGAGAAGTTAGAGCATCCATCTAGGTTGGAGAATTGACAATGCTTCAAACTCAGCAAAAGAACTGTTTGAAATAGGTTTTGTTTTTTTATAAAACCTGTCAAGGAGCACCATGTTATCTCCCCATCTGAATCTCAATGTAATATGTTGGCTAACTACTTTCATGAAAAAGTTAATAATATCTATGCCAATTGGTAGGGAAAGCATAATGAAGTTGTTAATGGTTCCACCAGGACGTCATGGTCAATGTTAATGGTTTCCCTCAGGATCTTATGGTCAAGAAGGAACTATCAGCCTTCACTGACATTAGGAAGGAAGATATTGATGGTCTTATGTGAACAGCAACATTTGTATCCCTGCTGGAACCGGCCCCTCTTGCCATACTGATGAAAAGGGAAAATCCAATTTACCTGATTCTAATTGACATTTTTAATTGGTCACTTAAGAGCGGTCACCTTCCCGGAAACATGCGGTTGTAAGATCCATGTTAAAAAAAAACTTTGTTAGCTCCTGCATTAACAGAAAATTACAGACAATATCCCTACTTCCAGGTGCCCGTAAAATACTGGAAAGTGTTTTTAATATACACCTTTCATAATTTTTAGAAAATTATAGCATATTACATCCTACCCACACAGGGTTATGTCCTGGATGCAGTATGTAAACTGCTCTGTTAGCTGTTATGAAAGAGCTGAAAAAATCCTTTATCAAGCGGGATCTGCCGCAGTTATAATACTGGATCCTAGCTCATCATTTGATACTGTGTCGCATCCCATTCTACTACAAAGACTAGAAAAGGTTGGAACAACAACCTTTGCACTTGAATGGCTTGCCTCTTCTTTGAATCACAGAAGCTTCTAAGTTTATGAGGAACCTTCCTACTCAAAATCATACCCTTTAAAGTGTGGGGTGCCACACGGATCCTTACTAAGCCCAACCCTATTCAAATTGTGTGTTCGCCCGCTAGCAGACATTATATCTACACATGGGATTTCAATAGTGTCATATGCAATTGACACGCAGTTTGTCATTTTGCTTACTCTTGACCCAGTGGCAGTCACAAATAAGCTAAATGTGTGCTTAAAATTAGTAGCAGAATGGACATCAGCCAGCTGCTTAAAATCAAATGTTGATAAAAAATTAAGTGCTAGTACTTTGCAACCACCCCACTAGCTTGTTTGAATTATTCTGGCCGGAATCTCTAGGGGAACAGCCAATCACTAAATCAGTGGAAAAAAGTTTGGGGATTTATATTGATCGTAAGCTCTCATTTGAGGTTCAGGCCAATAACTCAGCCACAAGATGCTTTGGTCTATTAAGGACACTTAGAAAATTGATGGATATGCTACCTAGCTCAACACTAAAAGTAATGGTGCAAGGATTAGTGTATCACGATTTACTACAGTAACTCGCCCTACCTCGGTAGTCCTCAATTTCCTATCAAAAGACTGCAAGTGATACAAAATGCAGCTGCATGGACAGTGCTGAAATTACCTATATACCATTCTGTTTCCAGTGGACTGTATTCTTCACATTGGCTGCCTGCTTCCAAAAGGATACAGTTCAAGGCTCTGTGTATAGCCCATTGGGCTGTGCATGAGAAAGGCCTCAGCTTCTGGAGCATTTGGTGTGTCCTTACATTCCAAGAAGATCGTTACATTTTGCCACTAGAGTGCTACTAAAAGTTCCTAAGTTCAAGAAAACAAGGAGCGTGAAACAATCTTTTGCCTATATTTAGCTCCTAAATTATTAATGCTCTATCTGTAGCATTAAGAATGAACATGGATGAATTAAACTTCAGGAAACATTTGAAGACTGTGTTATTCGCCTATGGGCTGAGGATTCTGAGTCCGGGAGGCCTATTGGGTAGCCATGTGCTTTAGAAGTGCGAAGAAAAGAATTGAATATGTAGTGCCGCTTTACTAGGGACTTACAAGTAAATTAAATATCCAAATTGGGTATAAGCCAATTCTACTTTTTTAAAAGTAGAGAGCACAAGCACTGTAGCACTGGTTAGCAGTGGTAAAGTGCACAGAGTCGTAAAGCCAGCAAAAACTGAGTCAGCAAACAGGGGTAAAACCACGCCAAGAAATTCAGACACTTATGCTTAGATGTCTGCATGTTTGAAGCAATCATAATCTCTCATTGAACGAGAATGCATATAAGTAACTAAGGTAATGGCATGAAAATGAAAACTAATGAAAACTAATTTTAGCCACTTGGCCCAATACTTTCCATATAAAAGTAACAGGTTTTTGGGAGCTCTATGAACTGGGGTCGTCTCCATCTTTTAATCAATCTAATGAGTGCATGTCTTATCTTATCAGGGCTTAGAAGATGTTCAAATTGCTTCTTAGGTGGTATTTGTGAAATCAGATTGCTGCCTGCTTGTTGGTTCTTGCAGGCGAACTGTTTCAACCTTGAGTGCAAACTGTGCACCAAAAAAAGAAAACATATTCCTAAGGTAAAGTTCAGAAAAGAGAACGCATGGGTATTGAATACCATCAGAGCATACAACACTCTCTGTGTAAACAATCAATGATGTGCTTTCCAGTGTAATGCAGGTTCTACATTGAACAAACTGCAGTAGGAGTTTGCTATTCATTAGCTACTGACATTGTTCAATGCATTTCTAAAGCGCTTTCACCAACACATGTCCTTCAAATCTTTGTGTGAATACGCAATAGACAAGGAACTCTCGGCCAGCTCACCCTGAAACCTCTCAGAAAACTTAATGCACTTTTCGTCTGTCATAGTTTTACCATAAATTCGATAATGGGCCCTGAACTAAGTTCACAATCATCATAATCAAGTGTTCCCGAAAGCCTGCAGAAATTAATGTACCACAAACAATCCGCAGAAAAAACACTCATCATCTGAAACATTAATTCAGACAAATAGATGAAGTCACTGGAGGCTCGACTGTTTGTTTGACTGTGCTTCCAAATGATAGAATGGAGCTCTGGATTAATTGATCATTAAAATCTGCAGTGATGGACTCTGCCGTTTAATGGCAAGTTTTAAAATTAACATTTCTGGGACTAAAGGACATGACTGACATCAATGCAAAACATAAAGTATAAATAAATGTTTTATATAGCGCTTAATACCATTGTTTATAATGTTTCTGAGCACTATAAATGACAGGTGTTATTATGACGTAGCCGTGCTTAAAATATGCCACAGATTTGACTCAATCTTCTTGTAATAAATGCAAATTATGCACCATTCTGCTGCACATTTTGCATGGACGCATTACTTTGCTATTTTGTCAATTTTGCACAATTTGACACAAAATGGTTCCAAATGCCATGTACAATTCAAAAAAGAGTGTTAAAAAAGATAACTGTGCACATTCACTTTCTTGGAAAAAGAATTTCCCTTATCATGGAAAATAGACGTGCAACCCAGCCATGAGCTACCCACTTGCAAGGGAATCCGGTACACTGACCCAGCATTCATGAAATTCTTCAGGCACACTAAGACTAATGACTGAAATTGACTCTAAGGCATAGAGCCTGGCAACTCTGAGGTCAGACACAGAGCACCAGAATCGCATCACTTCAGGGACACCAAACTATTGTCCGTGTGCCTGGGAAACATACACCGAGAGATGATGGCAGCATCCTATTTTTAAATCCTTAGTACTTACACTTGCCTTTTTGCCTGTTCCGAAACAGAGAAAGTATATTTAATATACATTTTAACCAGTATAAAAAATAAGCTTAGGTAAAAAAATTAAACACACATACATAATAATTTATATATATATATATATATATATATATATATATATATATATATATATACAAACAACCATTCCCGGCTGTTCCTCGTCTCTTACCACGGCGAGCCTGTGTGGGTGCCGGACACCCTTAATTTACACGAACAAAGTTTCTCCCGATATGAAGAAATGCACAGGCTGCTTTCTGATGCTTTAAAGTGAATTTATTTGAGGCACGAAATCAGCAGCTCCCTACCGACGCGTTTCGCCACTAAGGCTTGGTCACGGTAAATGTGATCAATGCAAAGTGCTATTTACATATCTAAACAATATACATAGAAAGAGGACTCTTATGGATCACTCCCGACCTGTTTTTGGCCGCCATCTTGGAGTGGTGCAAAATAATAAACACACGTAATGCCACAATATACATGTTGAAACAATTTCAAACAAAATAAATCTTGCCCCAATAGGCTGATACTGTACATATGTCCATGAATTAAACTTATTCATGTATTATATTGGTCTCGCCCAAGTGGGCTAAAGAATTGTGACAGTAAGTACTCCAAGATGGCGGCCAAAAACAGGTCGGGAGTGATAAATAAGAGTCCTCTTTCTATGTATATTGTTTAGATATGTAAATAGCACTTTGCATTGATCACATTTACCGTGACCAAGCCTTAGTGGCGAAACGCGTCGGTAGGGAGCCGCTGATTTCGTGCCTCAAATAAATTCACTTTAAAGCATCAGAAAGCAGCCTGTGCATTTCTTCATATCGGGAGAAACTTTGTTCGTGTATATATACGCCGACTCCTCCAAACTGAGATCCATCTTGTCCAAACACTGGCACATTCTGAAATCTGATCAGATTGTAGGGTCGGATATTCCCAACAAACCTTTAATTACTTTTAGGAAGGCCAGATCTCTGCGAGATCAAATAGTTCATAGCTATTTGCAGCCCATAAAGAAACCATTGGGCACTTTGAAGGATGCAAAAGGCTTTTTCCCTTGTGGAACATGCAAAGCTTGTGTATCAAGCATGAGGACATTGACATACCACGTCCCAGGTATGAAGAATGGGAGGAGGATAACTAAATTTATGTCATGTCACACAGATTTTGCAGTTTATTGTCTAATGTGTCCTTGCATGTTACGGTACGTTGGGAGTACCATCAATCCTGTCAAATTGAGGATTTTAGAACACATGCAGGCCATTGCAAATAAAGATTTTACATACCCGGTGGCCCGACATTTCTCTTTAAAACACAATAGCGACAGGAGTCTTCTCAGATACTTTTGTTTGGACCAAGTAGCAGATAATCCAAAGAGGGGGCAATAGATTGCTCACACTCAGGAGACTAGAGTCTCGTTATATCATAGACCTGGAGACCAAAGCACCTGGAGGCCTAAACATGGGAGAAGAACTGGCCTCACATTTGGGTTAATAATGTGTACTTCTGTGTTATGAAATTTATTTGAGCCGAATATTGAGTTTCCTACATTGAATGAAATGCTTATGACATGTCCTTAGTAATGTTCCGAGTGTTTTTGTTTTTGTCTTTTGTTCTTATTGATGAATGACGCTACTATTAGCAACATTCAGCTAGATGAATTGCTTCAGTTTTTTAATTGCACCGAAGTTGTGGCAGTCCTAGTGGGACGCAATTGCCGATCCACGGCAAGATTCTGTCCGACTTTATCACATTATAGTTTTGTGTTCTGTTCGGGAGTTGAGTTTTTCTCAACAGTGCATAGTTATTCCAGCCATGAAATGTACTAAGATTTTGTATAATATTTTGGTTTGGTTTATGAGACTTTGCTTTTGCCGATACACGGCAGTATTTTGGTGTTATGAAACTGGTAGCAACGCATGTGAAATTGTGATGAAAACATACACTATAAGATGGCGCCCAATGCTGCGTAAATTAATTAGTCCTTTGTTTGTCTCCATTTATGTTGTGCAAACATTGAAAATGACGCCGCGCACTGAATTTCAGATGTGAACATTGAGAAAGGGAGGGCTCTCCCGAAACGCGTCTGTTGCCTTTGAAATAAATCGCCCTGCTGAGAGATTTTGCCGTGCTCGAGAGTGCTTATTTGTCCTATGACCCGGCTGGGTATTTTGTAGGTTTTGGAGCTGTTTTATATATATATATATATATATATATATATATATATATATATATATATATATATATATATATATATATATATATATACATATATATTTACTTTAAAACAATTAATAAACTATTAATTGTAATTGATTTTATCATTTTAAAATTATATAAAAATGTACATATACATATTTACACACACACACACACACACACACACACACATATATATATATATATATATATATATATATATATATATATATATATATATATATATATATATATATATATATATATATATATACAAATAACATAAAATCTAATAAAAAAAGTTCTATCAGGGGAGGAGCTTCGCGCACAACCGAGATAGTCGCGTGAGCACAGGGCTCCCGGACCTTCGCCACCTCCGGCATTTATCCTGACTATAATCCTGGTTATGACTACGGATCATCGAAGATGAAACCCAACTGATATGATAGTTGCGGTGTGTGACGTGGAACACGCTGTCCTTTGGTTGAGCATCTGTGGGTGATTGCGACGTAGCCATTTTCACCAGATCTCGGGGTCCCCTCGGGGCGAAGCTTCCAAAATGGCTGGCAAGCCCGAGGTTGAAAAGCAGAAGACCAAGACTGTTCACCGTGGGGGCTCCATACAATCTAATGTCATGGACCGATACACTCATCCTAAGGGATCCCCCGGCGGACGAAGACCCGACTCAGCACGATATTATGGGCGCCATTGCGAGTATGCAGGCCTCAATCGGTGCGCAGTATGAAACCCTGGCGCACAAACTGGATACAGTGGCGATCGATGTCACCTTGATCAGGGCAGATTTGGCTAAAACGAATGAGAAAGTTAAATCCCTGGAGTTGAAGACCTCTAGCCTCACGATGGATGTCTCCGATCTACAAACGGAGGTCCGTGATCTACTGTCCTCTAATGACTCCTTCTCCCGTCGTTTGGAAGACTTTGAAAGTCGTTCTAGGCGGAACAACGTCCGTATTGTGGGTGTCCCTGAGAATTCAGACAACTTAAATGTCGACCTCATCGTGGAGGACCTCATCGTCAATCATCTTGCACCCAAAGGCCTGAGTAAATTCTTTGCTGTGGAGCGGGCGCACAGAGTGCCGGGTGGTAAACCTAAGCTGGGTGCTGCCCCGCGGCCCATAATCGCCAGGATATTTCATTTCTGTGATCGGGATGCTATCCTGCAGGCATCGCGTTTGGGTGGCCCCACGAACTTTGAGAATACGACGGTGAGTTTCTATCCCGACTTCACTCAGTCGGTGCAGAAGCGAAGAATAGGGTTTCAGGGAGTAAAGAGACGATTGAGGGACAGGGACATGAAATACGCAATGCTATTTCCAGCCCGGCTACGTGTGGAGTATGGAGATCGGACGTTCTTCTTCGATCGCCCTGAGGCCGCAAGTGACTGGCTCGACACACTGCCCAGGCAGCGGGAACACCCTGAACATTCTGGTGGAGCTGAGGGTGGACTGATGGACCAGGAATAGTAATGTGACCTGGGTTCGCTGGACTGCCTATAGATCTCTCGGCATGGTTTGCAGATCTTTTAACTTGCTTTAATTAAGGTGGTCCTCCAGGGGTGGCGGAGGAAGTGAGTCTCTTCCTCCTCTGGGGTTTCTTTCGTAGATTCGTTATTTGCTAGGGCGACAGGCACACTGCAAGTTGGGGGGGCCTTTGAGTCTAACGCAGGGGTGCAGGGAGGGGGTCTTGTTTCAGGGGTTGGTTTGGGCGAGGAGGGGGGGAAGTTGTTCTTGTTTGGTTCCCTTCAAGGCACTATATTGATGGACTTTTGGACTTGGCTGTTGCGACTAATGTGGGGTGGATGCTGCGACTACGTTTGGGATGAGTGGTAGGGGGCTAAAATTGCTGTGTTGGAATGTTAACGGGTCGGGGACAGGATAAAACGTGGCGTGGTGTTACAACTCTTGAGACGTCTTTCCCCTGATGTTGTGCTGTTGCAAGAAACACATTTGATGGGCAATACATGCCAGGCTCTGAATCGTAGCGGCTACCGTCTCCTGGCACACTCCGGCTTCACCACTGGCTCTAGGGGGGTGGATATCTTGGTCATAGTCTCCCTCCCCCTTGAGATAGATGCTGTCTTCCTTGACGACAGGGGGCGATATGCTGCCATTACTGGACGGTGGAAGGGGAAGGTCGTCACTTTGCTCTCCGTTTATGTCCCGCCTGGCCTTCAGACAACGACCTTTGCTGACCTGGGGAGGGTGATACTGGGGCTCCCGGAAGGCATCCTTGTGGTGGGTGGCGACTTTAACTCTGTGGTCTCCGGAAATGTCGATCGCTACCTGC
Organism: Lissotriton helveticus; assembly: GCF_964261635.1. Lineage (NCBI taxonomy): Eukaryota > Metazoa > Chordata > Amphibia > Caudata > Salamandridae > Lissotriton > Lissotriton helveticus. Next base: position 271,647,988 of record NC_136068.1, read on the forward strand.
CCAGGGACCTTGGGAGGTCCCAGTCCTGGCTGGGTGGCTTCCTTGACACTCTGGGACTAATTGATTGCTGGAGGCTGCTACACCCCGGACAATTACAATACACCTTCCACTCTGGTGCTCACAGTAGTCTTTCGAGGCTTGATTATATCCTGGTGCCCGCAATGCAGACCCCACTTGTTAAGGAGATCAGACATCTGGCTAGGGGTATCTAAGATCACTCCCCCTTATGGCTCGTACTGGAAACGGGACCGGGAACTGAGGGCCGGGTAGCCCCGATCAACCCTTGGTATCTCCGTGACCCCAAGATCCGTACGGAACTGATCAAATCACTTGACCATTATTTTGTGGAGAATGTGGGGTCTGTGTCATCGTCTGTCTCGCTATGGGAAGCCTATAAGGCGGTCATCCACGGCCACGCCTTATCGTTAATTAATAACGCTAAGAAACGTAAGTGCGAGGCAGTGGTCCGACTTGAAACTGAGATATCATACATAGAAAGAGAGCTGGAATCTGATGTTACCCAGGACAGGTTGCACCTTCTCAGCCTCAAACAAACAGAATATAGAGCGTTGGTCACTGATGCCGCCAAGGTGATGAGTAGAGAGCAGCAGGGTCGTTTGTATGATGTGGGTGATAAGGCCGGAAAGTTGATAGCTTGGTTGGACAAGAAGGAGAGGGCTAGTCACGTGGTTCCTTTGATTGAGAGGGCGGATGGAGTGAGAGTGACTGACCCGGTTGAGATTGTGGAGTGCTTTTCTGAGTATTTTCAAACCATATACTCCCCAGTGTCAGACAGACCGGAACAGGATTCGCATCTGCTTCTGAAGAGACATTGCTTTGCCCTGCCTGTCGGATCTGGATAGGGAATTGAAGGACGCGACACTCTCTGTCGAGGAGGTCGCGACCGCAATCCGCTCTGTGAGATCGGGAAAGGCTACGGGTCCGAATGGTCTTCCCATCGAACTCTATAAGCTGCGCCCAGACAAAATAGCACCACATCTTTGCTCGATGTTTTTTAGAATCGCTAGATGTGGGTACCCTTCCATCCGATCAAAGGCTTGCGTCTGTCGTCGTGATTCACAAGGAGGGGATTGCTGCGCGTCGTACAGGCCCATCTCGCTCTTAAACGCTGAGCCTAAAATCCTCGCAAAAGTGCTTGCGAATCGTTTAATCTCTGTTATCTGCGACCTGATCCATCCGGATCAGTCCGGGTTTATTCCGCACCGGAACAGGGCGCTGAACCTTCGGCGTCTACATGGCGCCCTTGCGAGAGCGTCCTCGCTGCGTGAATCGGCCATTTTGGCTTCTTTGGACGCCACAATGGCGTTTGATACGCTGGAATGGCCATACCTTTGGGCTGTCCTCGCCAAATTTGGTTTTGGCCCAGTTTTCATCAGTTGGGTGAAACTACTATATCAAGACCCCTTGGACCAGGTAGTTGTTAATGGTCGTGTTTCTGGCTCATTTTCTTTCGGAAGGGGTACTCGCCAGGGGTGCCCGTTGTCTCCGCTTCTTTTTGCTCTTGCTTTGGAACCTTTGGCGGCTTGGCTGCGCTGGGAGCCGTCAATGAAGGGCATACGCTGGACCCCCGATTTCGAGGACCGGATATCGCTTTATGCTGACGACATCCTGTTATACCTCACGTCGCCTCGGAAGTTGCTGGTAGTACTATTCGATGTCTTGACTTCCTTCGGTAAAAATTCTGGCCTTGTGATCAATTGGTCCAAGTCCTGCGTCTACGTTCTCTCGGGAGACTCTCCTCTCTTGCCGCGTGGGTGCCCAATACAGGTGGTACACGCGGGTTTCAAATACTTGGGGGTGTTTATCACCTTGGATCCTGTGGTTCGCTATGAACGTAACCTGCTGCCCCCGCTTCAGCGTTTGCGATCCGATGTTGTGGCATGGCGTAAACTTCCGCTGTCCCCGCTTGGACGTGCGGCTCTATTTAAGATGATGTCACTGCCCCGATTTTTGTATGCCCTACAGAATACTTGCGATACCATCCCGGCCAGCTACTTTCGGGAGATTGAAAGCATGCAGCGACACCTGATATGGGGTGGACGGTCTTGCATAGCACTTGCCAAGTTAACACTTCCTTGGTACGACGGTGGAATCGTTCTCCCATATATCAGGCGCTACTACTGGGCCTCCCAATTGGGGGCGATTAATCACGGCATGTACGATCCCACGTCGAACCCCGCGTTCGAAATGGATAGATGGTTGCTGCCTGGTGGTGACTACAACAGGGCGCTTTATACGAAATCCGCAGGGAGGCTGCTCACTGGCCCTACCAAGATAGCGGTGCAAATATGGCATTGTGCGAATGAAGCCATGGGATGGAAGAATAGACTTACACGCGCCACTCCGCTTTATGCTTCCGAGAGGCTGGGCTCCCTATGGCAGACGAAAGGCTTTGATAGATGGGACGGGATTGATATATGCAGGGTGAATGATGTGTGGACTAAGGGTAGAGTTAAAACCTTCGACGAGTTGAGATTGGAGTATGACCTGAGTAACAGGGAGTTTTTTAGATATGCTCAGATCCGACACGCGCTGATGTCGGTTTTCCCTCCGGGTACTATTGTTCCGGAGGCGTCACCGCTTGAGGATCGGGTGCTGCATGGGCACGTTCCAGACAGCACGATTTCGCTTATTTATAAAAAGTTGATAAACGATAGGACCGACCTTTTACAGCGACTCAGGGAAGCTTGGACTGGCGATGGTTTGGAGTTAGATGACGAAGACTGGCAGCAGGCCATATCCTCGCCGAAAGAGGTTGCAATTCCGGCCCGCCTTAGGTTTGTGCAGCGTAAGATTCTCCACAGGATCTATGTTACCGGTCCGCGCTTGGTCAGTATGGGTTATGCTTCGGATGGGCTGTGCAGGCGTGGTTGTGGCCTTCCGGGCACCTTTCTTCACATACTCTGGGACCGCCCGGTGGTTGTTCATTTCTGGAATCGAGTGCATGCAGTAATGGAAGAGGTCACGGGTGTTGTGTTGCTGCCTCAAGCTAGACAATGCTTGTTGAATGTGTGGGAACCGAATGACTATGATTGTCACAGACTCAGTGGGTGACCCTTGGCAATATGATCGCTAAGAGGGATATCGCCCAGTTGTGGGGCTCCCAGAGGCCACCCACAGTTCTGGCATGGAAGGAGAATATGGACTGGTGTATGTTCAAGGAGAAGACGGTGTATGTGGCCCGTGGCAAGCCCCGCAAGTGGGGTAAGATTTGGGGTCCATGGAACTCCTACCGGGGAGATATATGTACACCCCCTTCACACAATTGGTGGCGGATCCTCCCTCCCCTTGACCCGACATTCCTGCTATCATGTTGCTTTGATTGTCTCTGGACTCGCTGTATCCCTCAATCCTCCCATCCTGCAATGTCAATGATTGTAGTATGATCTCATGCTTTCCTCCCTGCAGGACGCTTCGCCATTCGATTGCTCGTACTGCCTTGATTATTTCTTTTTGCTTATGTTGTTAAAAGTTTCAATAAAAAGAAATACAAAAAAAATAAAAAAATAAAAAGTTCTATCATAAATGAAAACATGTTAAAACATTAAACAATTTAAAAATCTTACAACTTAATGTTACCACTCCAGTCATTGCAACTGTAGAGAAAGTGCTGGATAACAGAGGGATAAAATTTACTATTTCCACTCCAGTGAGTGCAACAGTAGGAAAAGTGTTAGATTGCGGAGGGATAAAATGTATTATTCCTACTCCAGTCAGTGCAAAAGTAGGGAAAGTGTTAGATAGCGGAGGGGTAAAAATTACTATTCCCCCTTATAAACCAAGAGGGGTCATCATTCTCTTCTTGAAACTTACCGACCTATTGACAGAGCTTTCTGAAGCTAAGGCAAAACGGCAAGTTACATGGTTGAGTCAATGAATTTTCTTGTCTCAAGATGTCTGCAATACTACTGCAGCCAGAAGAATGGAATTCCTTAATCTTTGAGCTCCTCTCGGTTCTTTGGCTGCCAGATATGTTCTTTTCCACCATTGCCTCTTTAAAGTGACCTTCCAGAATAATACTACTACTTTTGAGGTCCCAGCTGAGCTTAAAAAGTTTATTCAATCACATGCTTTGGTTAACATTGATACAGCTGTTCCTTCTAAGGGTTGATTTTCTTTTACTTTTTTGCTGGAATTGTTTATATAATTCATATTGATTGTCCTGTATTGATTGTATAGCCTTTCAGTCCTCAATGGATATGATTTAATATGATACTTATTTGTTGTCTCTCCTTACAGACCCATCTTATGTGTTTCCATTGTGCGGCTCTTCCTTATGAGAGTTCATGGCACGGGTGTGTGGTGGATACCTTCCCTTTTAGGGTGTGTCATCGTTCATGTGTCATCGCCACCAGTATTTCTTTTTCCTTCTTTTGTGACGTATTCATGTATGTTTTTGCAATCATCCTTTTTTGGATACGTAGTGTCTCTTCTATTTGTCTCTCATCTTTCTTTTCCCCTTTCCCCCTTTGTTTTCCTGGTTTCCTTTATTCTTCGCTGGGTGTTTTTCTTTATTCTTTCTCTATATATCTCTACTTCTCTCTTGTTGGTCTTCATATGGCCTTTTCTTATTTACCTCAATGTTTATCTCAACTTTTATCTCAACCGTATCAAGACATGTAACTCTGATTTCTCCTATATAATTGCAGGTAATATCTTGGAATATTAAAAAATATATTAATCCGGTGAAACAACAGAGAATTTTATCCCAACTTGGTAAATATCGTCCAGTTATCATTCTTCTTCAGGAAACCTATCTATCTGAATTGGAAGCTTTTAAGTTCAAGAGAACTTGTGTAGGGAATGTGTTTGTATCTCCTTCACTGAACAAAATGAACGGGTTTGTTATACAGTCTAACAAATCGTTATAAGTGTCTTTATCCTCGCAAGAAATTGATGATATGGATAGATGGATTTTAGTTAACCTTTTTATTGATAATGTACCACTTACAGTGTTAAATGTATATACTCCTATGCTCCCTGACCATAACAGTTGGTCCCTCATAGCCAGGAAATGTATACAATATAAAAATTCACATTTTATTTTGGGTGGAGATTGTAATCAAATTCTGGATCCTTTTTTAGATAGGTGTTCTTCTGTCAGCTTTTTGTTCCAGAGAATGCATAAACAATTCCTTTCCACAGTTAATAATAGTGTCCTTGTGGACTCATGGTGACTTTCCAACCATACATCACAGGATTATACTTACTATTCAGCCTCTTAAGGTACTCTTTTACGATTGGACCATATTTCTCTTCCCAAATCTCCCTCCCAACACCTTTTACAATCCCAGGTTTCTCCTGTTATAATTTCTGATCATTCTATGGTTATGACTGACTTGGATTTGGTCCTTTCCTGTTCCTCTTCTCACAGATGGAGGTTTAATAAGTATATCTTCACTTTTCTAGCTAGCTCTTTTATCTCCTTCCCTTCTGTTTTTTTTTACTTTTAATGATAATCCTACTATTTCTCCTTCTTTACTTTGGGATACTTTTAAAGCATCGGCAAGATATTTTATTTTAAATATGTCTCCCAGTTGAAAAAGAGATGTGCTAAGGAGCACACTGCTTTGCTTTCTTCCATTAAATTTTTAGAGCATCAATATTTTTCTTCTAAATTGCCTTCTGACCTTCACAATTTAGTGTAAGCAAAACTAAGATTGAACTCTATCTCTCCTAATGAAGCTACGTCTATTCTTCTTCGAAAAAGTGTGAGGTATTACGGGGAAAGATTTAAAGCAGGTAAGTTATTGGCAAATTATCTCAAAATTTGAAAAGAGTGGCGAGTTATTGAGTCTGTATTGAATGCCAAGGTAGTCCCCTTACTAATCACAAGGATATTTTAGAGGAATTTGTTAATTTCAATAAATCTTTGTATACACCTTATTTGTCAGCTCCCTCTTCTATTATTTCCCAGATTATCTATGCCAAATTTTCCAGCATATTCCCCCTGGGCATTCTTTCCTTAGAACTGGATCTTTCATTAGATGAAGTTTCTGAAACTTTGCGTGGATTAAAATTGAGGAAAACACTGGGACCTGAAGGTTTTACTGTGGAATTGTATCTCCACTTTTCTTCTGTCCTTCTTTATTAATTATTTTGCTTATTTAATCATTTTATTCATTCCTCATCTACAGTTGGTAACTTCCTGGTGGCTATAATATGTCTTATTCATAAAGATGGCAAAGTCACCCATGACTGCAAAAACTATAGGCCTATTTCTATGTTAAATATGGACTATAACATTTTTATTAAGCTCCTTGCTCTCTGTGTAGAGTTCCTCCTTCCTTATCTTATAGGGAAAGAACAATCAGGATTCATTAAGGGTAGGCTTATATCAGAAAATTCTCGATTATTAGTTAATGTTCTTAGTAGAGCCCCACTATTAAAACCCTCTCTTGCGACTATCACAATAGATGCAGAAAAAGCATTTGATGGGATTAGTTGGGATTTTATGTTTCAGTCATTCTATTGGAAAAGTTTTGGTCCTAAGTTTATAACTTTGATTTCTCTCTTGTGTCAGTTTCCGCGAGTGGTGGTATTGGAAAATGGTAAAGTTTCTGCCTACTTTTCTCTATATAGAGGTGTGAGGCAAGGATGTCTGCTGTCTCCTTTACTGTTTGTTTTGGTGCATGAGCCCTTTTTCCCCGGATTCATCTTAATCCTTCTATTTCGGGTTTTCTTTCAGGAGAGCATCATATAAAATGTGCTGCATATGTGATGATATTCTTTTGTTTATTTCTTCTCTGTAGAGCTCTTTACCTGCTATTTTACAAGAACTTTCTTTGCTTTCAGAGGTCTCTGGTTATAAAGTTAATAAAAGTAAAACTGTAACCCTTCCTCTTACTAAATACACCTTTAGTCAGACTTACCTCAATAGGGGTTTTCAATATTTAGCTATCTGGGTTAGGAACTCCATTTCAGAAACTATATGTATTAATTTTAAAGAATTAACAACAAAAGGTAATAATATTTTATCCTCTTGGCATCTTCTTTTTTTATTCTTTTGGGGTTGTGTTAATGCTATTAAAATTATGATATCTCCTCTCTATTGATTTCTTCTTTCCATGTTGCCAATCCATGTGCTCAAATTCCTTTTTAAACAGTTTAACTCATTACTCCAAGAATGTATGTGGAACAATAGTAAGTCACGAATTCCTCTGACCACTTTGCAACGTCCTAAATTGGCTGAGGGAGTTCATTTTCCTAATTTCTTTTCCTATGAAAGGGCTTTTATTTTACGCCAAGCAGGTTGTTGGATCTCAGAAGTGACTTTACCTTTTTCTCCATTATGGTTTCCCAAGGATACATTGTTAGACACTCCTTTGGCTCTTGCGTTTCAGCAAATTACTTTTGAATTAGAAATTATCAGAGAAATTATTATTCAAAGTGTGGTGAGATTCTGTATGTTTACACCATAAAATGTATACTTCATACATGAGGCAATGATTTCCCTCTCATAATGTCCCCAAATTGTGGTTCCCACTTACTATTTTTCTTAATCAAATTAGTGGTACTGTATCACATACTATCTCCATGTTCTCTATGAATTTCTATCCCCCGTAATTGTTTTAATATCTGTCTTTTATCGCATTCTATTGAATTTAATTGTGCTTTTATATTTATTGAAGCTAATTGTTTTATAGTTTTCTCCTTTAGTGTAAAGTAGATGATGATGTATTAATACCATGTTGATATATTTATTTTATATTTTATATCTTGGAATCGTACTTCCCTTCTCCTCTCTCTTTCCCATTCCCCCTCTTAAAAATTATAAAGACTTTGATGTTTTATTGGTCTATGCATTTATCAATACTGATTTCTTCTTATCTTTGTAACTTTGCATGTGTTAATATATACTGTTGAGCTAAATAAAGTCTTTTGAACACCAAAATAAGTTCTATCTCATCTTTTTATCTGGGGATTGCACATTCGTCCTTTTTGAGAACTGCCATTTGTGTAAGGAAAGGGGAATGTAATTGAGTCACCAGATTTTAGTTATTAAATGGATTCGAGAATTTAGGCAAGGCCACGGCCTTTTTTCTCTCCTTTAGTGGCCCATCCAAGAAGCCTGATGGCAGCCAAGTGTAGAGCTTCATACTCATTGTGTTCATGTTAAGGATACTCCTGCTTGGAGCCTGTATGATCACCGCCTGATGAAACAGCATAATAAATTGCCATCACTACCTCAATGATATTATTTGACATGTCATCAGTGATGTCATCAATGATGTAATTTAACATGTCTTGAGTGAATGGTGGGAGCATAACTCATATTTAGCTCAGTAAACTATAACTGGTGAATTTCAATTTATTTTTTATTTTAAACCAATCGCTTTGATATTATTACAAGACCTAACTTCTCTTTTAACTTTGAATTTTTCAGTGAATAAATGTTTGTGTGTTTATATGCATCCCCTTATGTCTCATTTTATCTTGCAACTAGTAAGATTACCTAATTTAAAAAATAGAAAATGGATGCTACTGAGATTTTGGTGGTATCCGTTTTTGACTGCTTCTGAGGGACAAGTTAAGTCTTGTGCGTGTTTTTTTGCCAGAGCTTCACATCACAATGGTGACTTTTTTTGTCAACAAATACAACTTTTTTAGTGGAAGGTGCCAGTGAGAGGCACCTGTAGTTCTCTTAGAACCTCTTTAGATGTTTGAATGTACTGCAGGACACAGGTTGTTGAGGAACACCAAGCCTCTCTTCCACCAGTTACTACGATCTATGTTACCACCCACCATGGCAGAGACGGATTACATTGTGTCATCTCTCTCCCTGAGACACACCTCTTTGGCGATAAAATACCCCCCCACCCAGTAAGGATGATAATTTCTTTAATATGGCCAATGGATGTACAGAACATTAAATTAGAAATATCACTATCACAGTGATTGAAATGGTACTTTTGTGCAACTTCCGGCTTTATAGTGATTTCATTATGATCCAGCAATGGTTATGGAATTTTAGATAACCTCAATCGCCTTAAAAAACGGAATTTGCGTATTCTAAAAAAACTGCTGCCAATCTATATGTAAGCTCTATACCTAAATGTTCCATCCATCTAGATGCAGTGCGATTGCTTCTGGCCTTGGGTTTCAATACATTAAAGAGGCATCAAAAGGCTCCAGCCATACCTATTTTTTCATAAATATAATATTTTCTCGATTCAGGTACATTTAATTGTAAAAAGAAAATTTGTACCCATAAACAACCGTAGTTCTGCTCATCTTTAAATTAGATGGCAGCACCACCATGTGGCACACTGTTTTAAGTGTGGTGTTGACAATTAAGTGCTGAGCACTGGAAACAAATTAAATGCTGGTGATGAGCACAGAAAACCACCGGCTCAAATTAAGCACTGCATTAGGTAGGAATCAGGCAACATGATCTCGGCTGGCATTGAACCTGATTCTAAACTTTATCACTATGTGAGATGGCTCAATAAACTTTGAAATATTTATTTCCACTGATGTCTCCTGTCCTTCTTTGTACTCCTTATGTCATTTGTAGTGCCTCTCAGGGCCTAAGACTGCAAAAGTCCAATCCAATACATTCTATGCAGCACACCTAGAAAGAGGAAAAAACGTAGATAAATAAAAATGTTTCTCCTCATTATGCCTGCTCTGGGGAGGCGTACGTTTTTGCGCTGCCCCAGGTTGATATGATTAAGTAAATCTGGGGCAGTGTCAAAATCCATTGGTGTTGTGTGGGAAAAATCCCTGCAAATCCCTGCACGGCGCATTCCTGCCCTTTCCCTATCACACGGTACAAAGGGGGGTGGTGATGGACGGAGCATCTGAACCAATCAAACACTCACACCCAGTCAAAAGATCTGGGTTTGATCCATCACCGTTCTTTAGCCCACTCTGCCACCCCAGTTCAGACATGGCTATATGCAAATCAGTATGACCCTGTGCCTCATGGGAACAGTCCAGCTCGAACTGCCAAGCCATGCCTTCCCTGGACCGGAAACAAGCTTCCGAGGACCGGTTTCTGGCATTACAGCCGTCTTCAGCCCGGCTTGCTTGAATCCAGTATCAAAGTGAGCAAGGGACTCACGTCTGAGCATACCCTGCCACACTTATGGCGGCCAAAGCGGTGCAAAAGGGGGTGGTGATGGACGGAGCATCTGAACCAATCAAACACTCACACCCAGTCAAAAGATCTGGGTTTGATCCATCACCGTTCTTTAGCCCACTCTGCCACCCCAGTTCAGACATGGCTATATTCAAATCAGTCTGACCCTGTGCCTCATGGGAACAGTCCAGCCCGAACTGCCAAGCCAAGCCTTCCCTGGACCGGAAACTAGCTTCCGAGGACTGGTTTCTGGCATTCCAGCCGTCTTCAGCCAGGCTTGCTTGAATCCAGTGGCAAAGTGAGCAAGGGACTCACGTCTGAGCATACCCTGCCACACTCATGGCTGCCAAAGGGGTACAAAAGGGGGTGGTGATGGAGGAGCATCTGAACCAATCAAACACTCACACCCAGTCAAAAGATCTGGGTTTGATCCATCACCGTTCTTTAGCCCACTCTGCCACCCCATTTCAGACATGGCTATATGCAAATCAGTCTGCCCCTGTGCCTCATGGGAACAGTCCAGCCCGAACTGCCAAGCCATGCCTTCCCTGGACCGGACACAAGCTTCCGAGGACCGGTTTCTGGCATTACAGCCGTCTTCAGACCGGCTTGCTTGAATCCAGTGGCAAAGTGAGCAAGGGACTCACGTCTGAGCATACCCTGCCACACTTATGGCGGCCAAAGCGGTACGAAAGGGGGTGGTGATGGACGGAGCATCTGAACCAATCAAACACTCACACCCAGTCAAAAGATCTGGGTTTGATCCATCACCGTTCTTTAGCCCACTCTGCCACCCCAGTTCAGACATGGCTATATTCAAATCAGTCTGACCCTGTGCCTCATGGGAACAGTCCAGCCCGAACTGCCAAGCCATGCCTTCCCTGGACCGGAAACAAGCTTCCGAGGACCGGTTTCTGGCATTACAGCCGTCTTCAGCCCGGCTTGCTTGAATCCAGTGGGAAAGTGAGCAAGGGACTCACGTCTGAGCATACCCTGCCACACTTATGGCGGCCAAAGCGGTACAAAAGGGGGTGGTGATGGACGGAGCATCAGAACCAATCAAACACTCACACCAAGTCAAAAGATCTGGGTTTGATCTATCAGCGTTCTTTAGCCCACTCTGCCACCCCAGTTCAGACATGGCTATATGCAAATCAGTCTGACCCTGTGCCTCATGGGAACAGTCCAGCCCGAACTGCCAAGCGATGCCTTCCCTGGACCGGAAACAAGCTTCCGAGGACCAGTTTCTGGCATTCCAGCCGTCTTCAGCCCGGCTTGCTTGAATCCAGTGGCAAAGTGAGCAAGGGACTCACGTCTGAGCATACCCTGCCACACTTATGGCGGCCAAAGCGGTACAAAAGGGGGTGGTGATGGACGGAGCATATGAACCAATCAAACACTCACACCCAGTCAAAAGATCTGGGTTTGATCCATCACTGTTCTTTAGCCCACTCTGCCACCCCAGTTCAGACATGGCTATATGCAAATCAGTCTGACCCTGTGCCTCATGGGAACAGTCCAGCTCGAACTGCCAAGCCATGCCTTCCCTGGACCGGAAACTAGCTTCCGAGGACCGGTTTCTGGCATCCCAGCCGTCTTCAGCCAGGCTTGCTTGAATCCAGTGGCAAAGTGAGCAATGGACTCACGTCTGAGCATACCCTGCCACACTTATGGCTGCCAAAGGGGTACAAAAGGGGTGGTGATGGACGGAGCATCTGAACCAATCAAACACTCACACCCAATCAAAAGATCTGGGTTTGATTCATCACCGTTCTTTAGCCCACTCTGCCACCGCAGTTCAGACCTAGCTATATGCAAATCAGTCTGACCCTGTGCCTCATGGGAACAGTCCAGCCCGAACTGCCAAGCCATGCCTTCCCTGGCCCGGAAACAAGCTTCCGAGGACCGGTTTCTGGCATTCCAGCTGTCTTCAGCCCGGCTTGCTGGACTGGTGCAGGGTGTCTACTTACATAAGTGTACATCATATACCATGCCAGACTCTCACAATAACAGTACAATTGGTGTTCCTCAGTTACCATTCTAGGTTCAGTATGGGTCACCATTAATAACACAATTAAAATAATATATGCTAGCAGACTCAATGATGGGCATCGCCGTACTACCGTATTCAAAGCAGACAGGACTGAGTGGTCCATTTTGTAGACCCTGTTTAGAAACTTCAACATGTCTATATCCTGTAAGGCTTGGTGTTATGTCCCCTACACAAAAAGCTCTCTAAAAAATAGGTATTTTTTTGTGCGGAGATTTCGTGATCGCAAAGATAGTACTCGTGAATTCCTTTGTAAATAGCAAACAATTGTTACACAACATTGTAAGTTTACATTTGTGAATCACGCCATCAGTAACTATTGTAGGATGTATACCCTCCTATATGTTGAAGTGAAATGTTATGCACCAACGCTTCTGAAAGGCTTGCAGGAATGGTCAGATAAGAACCACCTAATTCCTCCCCTAAAGACTGGTTTCTGGCCATTTTGTTGACCTTTGAACAATATTGGAACCCAAATATGAGTATTCATATGTGCACACATTGCAAATGAATGTCAATGCAAGAATGTTTTATTGATCATGAATCTGCATTTGATAATGTCTGATCTTCCCTGGACTAAGTTGAACAACTGAGGCATCCAACCCGCATTTCGATTATCTTTCTGTATGAGAATATCTGGGCTCAGGTTAGCTTGGGGTCCAGACACTTTATCACTTTAGGTTTCTAATAATCATTTGCTAAAACAATGATGTATCCTTGCCCCCTTGTTGTTTAGTCCATATGCTGCTGATCTTACCAGGCACCATTAATTGCTAAATATATTTTCTCCAAAAAATGCCTAATACTACATTCCCTTTTATGCAATATGCAGACAATATTGTTTTATTCCGTTGGATGTAGCACCACCTCTGAGGTGGGCGTGTGCGTTCAGCATTGTAGGACGTTTGAAGAGTGAGAATAGCGTTCTATCATGTAGAAAATGTGTGGCATCTAAGTACGCCGTCGGATGACGTACACACGCTGAACGTTGGCGCCTCAATCAGCGGATGCAGAGGCACATGAGCATCGCTGGGGCGCATTATCACATTGAACGGAGACATTTGGAACACGCACAGCATCGCGGTGCCGCATTTGTGCACTGTGAGACCAAGGGACTTGACAGCAGGCACACACGCTGAACGTTGGCGCCGTAATCAGCGGATGCAGAGGCACATATCGCTGGGGCGCTTTCTGAGAGTGTCTGGACACCTTTGGAGCACGCACACACGGTAAACATTCACAATGTGATCAGCGGCTGCAGAGGCGCATGCAGCCGCATGCTGATCAGGTGATACAGAGGCAAATGCAAGCCCATGCACGGAGCATCGTTAGGGTGAATTCATTCATTGTGAGGACCCATCCATAAGAAAGGGCGGAGGTGCGGGCAGAGACTTAGTGCACTGCCACAAAGGGGAAGCAGGGACGACTGAGTCACGGGACTGTGAGGTGCGCAGGAGCACCAAAGGGAAAATGTTCCCAGATGAGCCACTAACGGCCACAAGTTCAGCTGCAAGGAACACCCAGCAGTAGCGTGTCTGCACGGATCTAAAACACAGGTAACACACAATTTCTAAAATTGCGACAAATAGCGTGTTATTCTTGAGAACAACTACATGCTTTAGGACCTACTTACCCTACAGCCTTAACGAATGTGGTATACCATGAGGTTTTGAAATCCATACTAATATTATAAAGAGAGAGCCCAAACCTTTGAGGCGGGTAATCTCAGTAACCACAGCACCAATCACAACACCCAATACAGCGTTGGAAAGGGCAGTTGCAGCAGAAGGACATAGGCTATGCAGACGGCCACCATATATATATTTTTTTTTTGCAGAGTTTTATATAACGCTAACTTGACCCGAACTGAATGAGGTATCAGAGCGATTTACATAGCACCAGTTACGTTACATGAGGACACACATTCATTTTTGTAAGGCACGGAGAGATTAACAGCCTGATTCATGTACGGGCCGTTTTGCGTGTCCCTAATAGCGATTAATAGCGACTCGCTATTGAGGAAACACAAAACGGCATTCATGTACTTTTCGGGGAAAAAATAGCGACTCGCACGCGGGCGCTAAATCCGTTATCGACCAACTAAAAACGCAGAAAAATCGCTATTCCCGGCTACCTGCGTCGGGATTGCGACTCGCAATCCCGTGCGATCGGGAATGCGACTCGCAATCCCGTGCGATCGGGAATGCGACTCGCATTCTCGCGCGATCGGGAAAACGGGAAGTCGCTTTCCGAGCACAGTGATGACATCACAACCAGGAAGCAGGCAGTTCCCACCCCCAAACACCACAGTGAGGCAAACCTCCGAGGGAGCAAGTCGGAAAGCAGACGCTAAACCAGCGATAGCGACTTCACAACCGCCTGTAATAGCGACATATCTGCTGCCATGTCTGAGGAACCTGTCCCTGGCCCCAGCAACAGCGCAGGACGAAAGCGAAAGCTGAAGTTCTCAGAGCAGGAGCTCGAGAACCTAATTGAAGGGGTGGTGGCCAACCATGACAGGCTCTTCGGGATCAACTCCAGAAAGGTCCCAGAGCAAGACAAGCGGAGGATCTGGCTGGGAATAGCCTCCAGCGTGAACTCGGTGGGTGTGGCCGATAGGTCATTGGAGGAGCTTAAGAAGCGCTGGTATGACCTCCGAGGTCGTGCCAAGGAGAGGGTGGCGGAGCGCCTTGGAGAGGCATCGGGCACTGGAGGTGGCGGACCGACAGTCCCACCCAACACACCCTTGGAGGACCAGGTCGAGAACACCCTTGAGAGGGAGGCGTGCGTTGGCGTCACCCCTCTGGACTCCTCCCGCCCCACCCAAGACACCCAAGGTAAGTGGCATGCGACTGCGACCCTGTCCCCTATGACCGTCCCTGACCAAATAGGCTCACTAATTGGCCCTTAGTCATGCCTTTGTTGCGCATCAGGGAATGCCCTGAAGCATTGTGGGAGATGTAGTATGTCCACAATGTAGTAGTACCCCAATGCAGCCAGACAGGTCCCAAAGTACGCAAATCCACAGCCATCCAGGGAATGTCACCCAGCATGCATGTAACATCAGCACGTCTGCCAGTCACATGCAACTAATGAGTATCCACTTACCCTCACAGGTGGCGCAGAAAGCAGTGACAGCGAGAGGCTGCAGATAGATGAGGAGGCCCAGGAGGAGGATTCACAACCAGAAACCCAGGCATCAGCCCCTGCCGCTGCAACAACACCAGCAGCCAGGCCCCCCACCGTTGTGGCCCCTGCATCTGCCATCCCACCCGCAGCCAAGGCCAGGCCCCCCACCGTTGTGGCCTCTGCTCCTGCCATCCCACCCGCAGCCAAGGCCAGGCCCCCCAGCGTTGCTGCATCTGGATCTGCCGTCCCACCCGCAGCCAAGGCCAGGCCCCCCACCGTTGCTGCATCTGGATCTGCCGTCCCACCCGCAGCCAGAGCCAGGCACCCCACTAATGTGCCCCCAGTCCCTGCCGCACCAGCAACGCCTGCTGCAACACCACCTGCAGCTGGTGCTACGAGATCTGGGCCTGCGACAGCGGCAACACAGCGGCCAATCAGCAGGAGGGGCAATGGACATCGCTATGCCTGTATGAGCGTAGAGAGACGCATGCTCCGGATCCACCAGCGCCAGTCACAGCAGCAAGGTGCCATCCAGCTCCAGCTGCACAAAATTGGGCGCAATGTGGCGGGAGTTGGAGACCGCATGGACCGCATGACGGCGGCCATGGGCCGCATGACTGCAGCCATGGAGGAGAACACTGCTGCGCTGATCAAGCACCGCAGTGTAGCGAGCCGGCGCCACCACCAGCTGATGAGCCGGCTGTCCGCCTATAGCAGGTCGAATTATGTGGCAGCAAATGCCACCACCCAGTTGTCGCGGCGCTCTCTCACACAGCAGCACCAACTAGTGCAGTGCTGTGAGGACATCACCAGGGTCCTGGAGCACCTAACCACCGCGGTAACGGCACTACACACACCTGCGCTACCGGCCACTGTAGGGGGCGACGATGCCAGTGAGGGTGCCTCCAGCGTGAGCAGCCAATCGGCCACACTGGTCCCGCCACCTAGGCGCAGCACCAGGGCAACGCCTGGTACAGGTGCCCAGGAAGAGGAAGAGCCTCAGAGGCGCTTGGGCATTACGCGCAGGAGGCGCCATTGACACTGTCTGCATAACACTGGCACAGGCTGACGCTAAGCCTGCCATGTACATGCACACTGCAGTATGAAGGAATACTGTTATTTGTAAATAGTTGGACTGATTACCTTTTTCTTGTGAATGAAACAAATATATTTATTTTGCTGCACACATTAGCCTTGTGTAATCATTACATTTTGCATGCAATTGTGATATGTGGGGTGGGGGAAGAGGGTGGGCTAGAAATTGTTCACTGTGATGTGGTTGCGACGTCTGTGGCCTTCAGCTGGGTTCTCCCCGCGTGCATGGTGCACATGTGCTGGTGGCCGGTCGTCCCCTTCAGATTCACTGCCTGAGATGTCAACAGGTATCCGGCGCTTGGTTGCAATGTTATGGAGCATTGCACAGACAGCCACAATGCGGCAGCACGCAGCAGGACTGTAATACATGGCCCCACCTGTCTTGTGCAGTATACAGAACCTGCTCTTGAGCAGGCCAAATGTCCTTTCTATACAGTTCCTTGTCCGGATGTGCGCAACATTGTAGCGCCGTTGCTGAGGTGTGGCAGGGTTGAGGTAAGGGGTCAGGAGGTATTCCCGTAGGGCGTAGCCACTGTCACCTGAATGAGAGGAGCAGATGTTGATTGCCTGTGCAGCGCAGTGACTTCATTGCAATGTGACATTGTCGACAAAGTGTACTTACCAAGTAGGTGTCCTTCCCCAAACTCTCCTATGAGCAGTCGTGTGTGGAGTCCACTGTGCCTGAAGATAAAGGAATCATGGGTACTCCCTGGGTACTGTGCGACAATGTCAGTGATGATGGTCTTGGCATTGCAGACCATCTGTATGTTGAGGGAGTGGTAGGACTTCCGGTTGCGGTACATATACTCCGTGGCAGCTGGTGGGCAGATGGCGACGTGGGTACAGTCGATGCAGCCGAGGACATGGGGAAAATGGGCTACATTGTAAAATTGTAGTTTTGTCAGGTCCAATTCCTGTTGGCTCGTGGGAAATGTGATGTGGCGGTGTAGCTGGGTGAGCATGGCGTCAACGAAAGTGTGGAGGCAGCGTGACATGGTGGGCTGGGATATCCCCCCAGCAGCCGCTACTATGCCCTGGAAACTGCCGGAGGCCAGGAGGTGCAGGCTGCACAATACCTGCACATGTGTAGGCACAGAATTGTTTCGCCTTGTTGGGTGCTGCATGAGGGGGTCAAGTTCTTGTATCAGCCAGGTGATCATTTCCCCATTCAGCCTGTATTTGGCATAAATCTGTTCTCTGGTTTGGCCCAGCAAGGTGACCCACTGCCGGTAAATCCTTTCCTGCCTCATGCATCTCCTCCGTGCTGCTCGCTGTAGCCTTCGCCGCCTCACCACCATGTACATTCCTGGCATTGTGGAACGCCTAATGCTGCTGCTGAATGTCCTTATGTGTGATTGGTCAGGCCTGGACCTGTTGGTGATTGGCCAACTGTTTTTCAAATTTTACTTAATCATGGCTTTTATGGTTACCACCTGCTTTGAGTTGTCCTTAATTTGCGCCGCGCAAAATTGCGATTTTGGGGTTTTCCGCTATTGTATATTTTTCATGAATGCCGATTGAGAATAAATTGCGTTTCGCTATTCATTTCGCAGATTCCGTGGTTGGTCGCTATTTCCGTATCGCTAATGCGCGACTACCGGGACTCTGCGACTATTATAGCGTAATCACTATTTTAATCGCTATTCTGTGTTTGCGAATTCGCTATTTTGTACTTGAATGCCGATTCCGTGTTTTGCACCCGCAATTGCATTTTCGCAGCCATTGCGGGCGCAATTTCGCTTCATGAATCAGGCTGTATGTGATTTGCCCAGAATCACAGGATGTTTGGCGTCGTTACCAAGACTCGAACGCAGATCCCCAGGCCCGAGGTCGAGCGCCTTAGCCGTTAGGCCAACTCCTCTATACATTTAAAAGGTAAAAGAACAGTGCCAGCAAAGTAGTCCCTCGTGGGCGTGTCTGCGTTGTGCTGTGGGCGTGGGCTGGGGGCGTGACTAACGCTGGGGGCGTGTGGTACGGCCATCATATCGTGGGCTGTGGGCGTGTGCTCGGGGCGTGACAAATGCTGGGGGCGTGACAAAAGCTGGGGGCGTGTCCGCCCTTCATGCCATGTGAGTCGTACATACAAGCGCCAATTACGTTGCTGTGCAGCATCAAGGGCACGGTGGGGGCGTGAGAAACGCTGGGGGCGTGTGTCTGGCCTTCATGCCATGTGAACGAAATTGCGCTGCATGAAGGGGCACGCTGGGGGCGTGAGAAACGCTGGGGGTGTGTGCTATGTTCCGCCCTTCATGCCATGTGGGTCGTACATTAATCAGAAGATCGTCTGCTGTGGCCGTGTGCTGGGGGCGTGACAAACGCGTTCACCTGGAGGCCTGGTAAGTAACGTTATTGCAGCCTCTCCTGCGCGCTGTTACTGAACTCTCTCATTCAACGAAATTACACGCGCCTGCTACCATCAACCAGGGCTCTAGCCGGGCTCAGGCGGCGGATCAGTACACTAATTACACGCGCCTGATAACATCAACCAGGGCTGCAGCTGGGCCTCAAGCGGGGGAACACGCAAATGAGCGTGTCTGCGGGGACAATTACTGCAGCCTCTCCTACTCTCTGTCACTCAACTCTCTCATTAAACGGATTTACCCGCGGCTGATAACTCTCTCATTCAACAACATTACACACGCCTGCTAACTGTAGCCGGGCTCAGGCGGCGGATCACTACACCAATTACACGCGCCTGCTAACATCAACCAGGGCTGCATCTAGGCCTTCTCCGTCCCTATTCTAATGAAACAAAAAATGTTGTCTACCGTGAGATTTTAAAATGAAATGCCCTTGCCAAATACACACATTACACACATTCTATTTCAGACCTGGACAACGTCGGGACGGGCTGCTAGTAAAATATACATACCTATTCTAAACATTGCAGACATTTTTGTCATACCCGGACATCATCGGGACAGGCCGCTAGTTGTTTATATGATGAGAAATGGAATAAGTGCTAAATGCATAAGTAGCATTTCACTTTTATCATCTCCCTACACTATGAGAATGTGCAGTATTAAGCAAGGCGTGATTTGGAATTTTGTTTAACCAGTGTACCATGAATCAAATTAGTAAACAAAGAAATAGCCCTCTATTTGATTAGAGAAAGAGACAGTACAAGTTCAGTATCTGCTCCAGTTCTATTTGAAAGGATACCGTTTTTAGGTATCGCCTGCACATCGCTTGTACTGTGCTTGTGAAATCTATTGTATTAATTACAAATCTTAAAAGGGGCTTACATTAAGCCCTTACTTTTCATTTGTTTGTGTCCTTGTCACTTACATTTCCTCTGTTTCTATTGGTTGTAGCATACTATTTCCTGTTGTCCCTAATGTGTTTATCTTATCAGTGTCCCATGGCCCAAAAACTCCTTTTCATTTGATTTGTGGAACTTCTTTATTAGGTTTCACCTGTACAGCGCTGGCACTGTGCTTGTTTGCCTTCCGCCCTTTACATATTCTCCCCTAGCTGCATGCATTTCAAGCGTCCTTTTTGGCATAATGTTTTTTTGTTTGTCCGATGCCTTTTATTTAAATATACCCATGTCAGCACGCATTTCAAGTGCACTTGTGAGTTCCATGATTTTGTTTCTACTATGCTGTTTACCTAATCTCCATGTGTCAGCACGCATTTCAAGCTTGCTTGCTGTAGTCGTGCTTTTTCAGTCCCTGAGTTTCACCCAAACTCCTACTCCCTGATGGCTTCCAACCTATGTGACACCTCCCACTAAATGTTATGACAGGCTGTCCTACGGCCTTCACTGACCAGGCATAGAAGTGTAGTGACGGAGCCACCCGGCCCGTTCACACACGCCGTTCACGCACCCCGAGGGTGGGCTGACTGGGCTCGCCCGAGGGCATAAATAAAGGGGTGCAAGACCATTCGGGGTCCTTAGCCCAGTGCATACAAACTGTGTGTGTGTGTCCCATTAATTACTGCAGCCCAAACCTGCGGCCTAGCTACTACCCACGATATCCCCTAGACCGGGATACCACAAAGCACAGTCAGCCTGCACTCACTTCAAGATCCTTCCCGGTTAGCAAACACCCCTCCCTTCGGGCCCCACTGCCTCCTACAACGACATACACAGAGCATCAGCTGGTACATTCAAATATACATGCCAGATGCACCACCCCTGATACAACTTTTGGAAGAAACACAACGGGATAAGTCAACGTCCACACACACACCACAAGTAGTGAAGCCGTGCAATTCTCCATTGTTTTAGCAAGGTAGGGGGAGGGGATTAATTGACATTACAGAGGCATATGTCATAGAACGCTAGATAGGGCAGCTACATTTAACAATGTTCTAATCATTTGTGACACACCTGATTAATAACTAGATCTGGGTGAGCCTTCAGAATTAGCAGAACTTCCTCTATTGTGTGTAAATAGCCACCTCAGGGCAGCATAAAATGCACGCACTACAAAGGCTGGAAGAAAACCTTTTTTTCAGTTCCATAGTAGGCAGAAAGCAAAGATAATTTGTAAGAAAACTGTGGACCAACATTTCATCACACGTTCATCACACAGTTCCCCACACTTCCTCCACCTTTTTAGCTCACACCTCAACACACTTAACAGACTACCTGTGATTCAAACACATGCTCTGTCGCTTACAGACATCTGTGCAGCGGCCGGATTACCCCACTGTGTTATCTTACTGGGACTAGAATGTATAACTGGAGAATACAACCACATCAACTACGTTAGTGCAATGTGTGATTTATCTTTGACATTTGGTTTGCTGAGAAGTCCCCTTAATGGACATATGAAGATGAAGCGATGGAATGTCAGTTAGCCAGGAGTTGGGTACATTAAGGGTAGTATGTGTCAAGGTGTTTTCAACATGATGTTTGTCTTGATTCCCCAGCGGCATAGTCAATGCTCCTTGTGGCCTGAGCTAGCACCCCCTCTGTGGTTAGTTCAAGCCTCCCAAGAGCGACTCAACCCATAGTATTAAAACCTCAAGTTGACAGCATGTGGGATGGACTGCCAGACAGAGGGAACCCCTTATCATTTCAATATTACAGGCTCTCATAATATTGTGGAAGGCATAGAGCAAGAGAGAAACCAACAGCACAGACTCAACCATAATTGGGAGTCGAGTAGAGATAATGAGAGCATTATAAACCTTTTATGGTGCCTGATACATAGTCCAATAGCTGGATTATGGTGACAGTCAAATATTGGTCAAGATCTGATGATTTCTACAATAGAACTCGAGAGGCAATAACATGAAATGACAATTGTGCAAAGCTAGTTTGTGCATGTTTTCTTTTTTCTGAGTTTTATATAGCGTGAACTTGACACGAAGGAATCGGGTATCAGAGCGCTTTACAAGTGCACCAGTTGCGCTACACATGGACACATTCATTTTTGTTTGGCACGGAAAGATTAAGGGCCAGATGCATCAGGCATTTTTCTCCTTGCAAACGGGCCGATTCGCAGAATAAATGCTTTTGCGATGCATCAAACCCAATTTTGTGATTTGGTAACCTGTTATCGAATCGCAAATGGGTTTGCGATTCCCTATGTGGAAGGGGCTTGTTTAGGGCATCCCTTTCAAATAGTGAATCCTAACAGTATGCATGAATGTTTTGTGACCGTGAATGCGGTCGAAAAAGATTTGCATATTAGCACCTACTTCAAGTAGGTGGTAAGACATTCGCAAATGGGAAGGTGTCCCTTGGGGACCCCTTCCCCACTGTGAATGTTTGTAAAAGCATTTTTAAGAGCAGGAAGTGGTCCCACGGACCAATGCTTACTCTTAAAAAATTAAAAGAAAACTTTTAATTTTTCTTTTTGTAAAGCATTCCGTTTTCCTTTAAGGAAAACGGGCTGCTTTACAAAAAAAAATGATTGCTTTATTTAAAAGCAGTCACAGACATGGTGGTCTGCTGATCTCAGCAGGCCAACATCCCTATGATTTTTGCAATTCCAAGGGGGTCTCAAATTGTGACCTACCTCATTAATATTCATGAGGTAGGTCATTTGCAACCCCTTAGGAACTGCAGAAAGTGTAGTGCAGACTTTCATGCATGTCGTTTTGCGAATCCCTAATTGCGAATCGCAAAGATTTGCAATTAGGGAATCGCAAAGCATTTTTTTTATGCATCTGGCCCTAAGTGATTTGCCCGGAATTACCGGATGTTGAGCGTCGTAGCAGAGACTCAAACACGGTTCCCCAGATTTGAGGTCAACTGCCCTAGCTGTCAGGCCACATCCTCGCCCCATGTTGAAGCAAATATATTGTAAATGCTGTGGAAGATATGGTTTACAGCATTTGCTGCTCCATGGTGTGTTATAGGGGATCAGAGATATCGAACGGCTATGAGCTGTTCTCTCTGAATTTCTCTTCTGGCTCTATGAGAAAGAATAAAAAGATAACAGTCACAAAAGGTCACATAAGGACTAGTTAACACGTCCATTAACAATGCAATTGAATAAAACTAACAGATGGACAGCACGTTATCTGTAAAATGAGTACAGCTCTGTTTGTTTGTGTGAATGAAGACAACAGTTCTTCCATCTCTGTAATCTTGCAAAACAGCCAATTTCCTTGCAAATTAATGTGTTCGAGGTTTATCTGTTCACCTGTACACACCACTGTTCTTATTTTCACCTTCCCTATCCCAACTTCCACTTCCGTAATGCATGCTCTGCACAACTATATATTTTTTTAGTTGAATAATAATTGTTGAAGTTTCATTTCAGTTCAGGAGCATTTGATTTAATAGTTCTACATTTGTCCCTCAAAGATGTGCCAGCGACCTGTCTTCGCAGGAGGTCACGGCAACAATTCTTTGGTCCATAAATTATGGTGGCAAATACTGTGAAAAATGCTTTTGAGACACTTCTGTCTGTGAGGCTTCAGGACAAAGTTGTGAGAATTATTGTCTGTAATAAAGAAGAATATTTGTCGTCACATTCATTCTTATTTGAAAGCAATTGACTCAGAGGTGCTCATTAATTCTGGATTTTATTATAGCAACTGCTTTTAGTTGGGGATGAGTAGAATATTGGAGTATTTCTTCACCTGGCACCAGAAGTGAGAATCAGAGTGGTTGTCACTTTGGGGACCACATACCTGAAATAATATGTTTTTGCGAAACACAGTTTATTTCCTGGCTTAAGTGAAGTGGTAGAGAGTTACACAGCTTGGATACCAGAAAGCTGGTCAGGAGAAACCTTCGTTGGCTCAAAGTAGAGAGGTGTATTGAATTTAATTAAGCCACAAACCTGCACAGGCACAGCATGCCCTACATGCTGTCAGTCTGAAGAAACTTTAGCACTTTTGTTTTGTCCTGATTATGTGTGACCCAGGAAAGCCAGGGTTATTCCACTGTGCAAGCAACTTGGAAGTAAACATGTTGTGGCCGCTTAGCGAATTTTATGTACAGAAACATCCGAGGTGACGGTTTGTGCAGAATCGAAATATCTTTTCTGGGCATGGTGTATCAGTTCTAAACTAGAGATGGAGTTTTATTCTGTTTTTATTCTTAATTATTTATTTCATGTTTTATGTACTTTGTGTATTTGTTTGTGCTTTTATGGTTCAAAAACCTAATAAAATATTTGGATGATGGTGATCATAATGAATTTAATTGGGTACACATATTTCATAAATGTGCCCCCCCTATTTATTAATGGGGAGGTTATACCCCCCTCAGTGGATGACAACATTTAGACCTACCTAGCATGAGGCTTTCAACCGGGACAAACCACATATCCATGCATGGAGTGGGAGTAAAAGACACCTCTTTATAATGCCTTATTAGATGAAATGAGACATGAGATTTCAAGTAATTTTCTTTCAGTACATTGTTATATAACCTGCATAAATGTTCTGTGATATTCAACAATCCTTCCATTTCCTGGGGACTTACTACGTAAAGTGAACTTTATGAATGTATCTAACACATCCATGACCATCCTTGTTCTGTAATGTACAGTGGTGCTATTTATATAATGCTTTCCTACCCTTTTTGAAGCCCAATCCTCATTATCTGACTGAAAGGTAGGACTGATACTCCTTCTCTACACGACCAGAGCTGGGAAACCAGGTTTGAATCTCTGTGTCTGCTCAACATCCTGTGATTCTGGCCCTATCCTTTTATCTCCTTGTGCCTAGAAAATATGAATGTGTCCTTGTATAATGTAACTGGTTTTCATGTAAAGCGCAATAATAACTTTAGGGTGAGTATGCACTATACAAAACTGCAACAATTATATATATATATATATTTCTTACACCTCTCCCAGCTGGAAAAGAAAGAGCCACACACATCGCGGTGTCAGATTTTATTTACGTGAACTCCGAACATCCTGATGCATTTCGGCCAACCTTAGGCCTTTTTCAAAGGAGGAGTTTCAGACATCATTAGAGGCCGTGCCTACAGGAACCAGGTGATTGCTTTCTTATGTATCCCAGTGATTTCTCCCTCTAGTGGGTGCCGTGATGACATACGGTGTGAAGCATTATGGTGCCTGTAGTCAGTCTCTTTCTTATTACCCTCCGGTGGGTGATGTCTGTTATTTTAGTCCAATGTGATTCTCCGGGATCCCCCGCATTCCATTTTCAAGCATGCTGGGGGCTTAACCAGTGGTCGGTCCCCGGTGGCAGCCACTACCCTGTTGCCTTCACCAATTCCTCTGTGGTTCTTTTTCGGGTAGTAGTGGCGCGCTTCTCAAGTGGTGCGTTGCTCCGCGGCTGAACCTCGCCGTCTATATATTACTTACACCTCTCCTAGCTGGAAAAGAAAGAGCCGCACACATCGCGGTGTCAGATTTTATTTACATGAACTCCGAACATCCTGATGCATTTCGGCCAACCTTTGGCCTTTTTCAAAGGAGGAGTTTCAGACATCATTAGAGGCTGTGCCTACAGGAACCAGGTGATTGCTTTCTTATGTATCCCAGTGATTTCTCCCTCTAGTGGGTGCCGCTATGACATACGGTGTGAAGCATTATGGTGCCTGTAGTCAGTCTCTTTCTTATTACCCTCCGGTGGGTGATGTCTGTTATTTTAGTCCAATGTGATTCTCCGCGCCCCCCTGCATTCCATTTTCAAGTATGCTGAGGGCTTAACCGGTGGTCGGTCCCCGGTGGCAGCCACTACCCTGTTGCCTTAGCCAATTCCTCTATATATATATCATATATATTTATATATAAATAGGTATATATATATGTATATATATATATATATATATATATATATTCACTGAAAAAAACATAGGTTTCACACCAGTTATAGTTAGCTGGAAATTTTACTCGCGTAAAACCATTGAAATTCCCACGTTATAGTTAGTTGGAATCACTATAACTTGCGCGTGCAATGCACTGCTGATGACGTCACATATTACACCACTCATGACATGGTCAGTGACATCACTCATGACATCACTGATGACACCATCCAGTGAATGTGTGTCTTTTTAAAAAATAAATATGTGTTATATATGTATATGTAAAAGTTGATGGAAGAATAAATGTTTAAATAAGTGTTTACATGGATGTTTTAAAAAAAATAAATTGATTGGTTAACTGGTTTATTAAGTGTATCTTAGTGAATACATATATTAGAGAGTAATGTTTAAATATTTAAATATGTGTATTAGTGTTTCACTTTGTGTATAAGTGGCTGCATGGGTTGGTGAGTAGCTACATGTGTATGTATATGGGTTATTAGATGTTTTTCTTAGTATCAGTATGAGTGTTTGTATGGTTTGGTGGGGGTATTACTTAGCACATAGATGCATGAATAACTGACTCTCTCTTTGTATGTGTTTTGAAGACAGCATATGTGCAGGACTGTATGGGTGGATGAGTGTGTATATGTGTGTGTTAGTGAGTGAATGACTGTCTCACTAGTGTCTTTATCAGTAACTACATATGTTTTAATCTAGTATATGTGAATATTGATGTATATAAGTGAGTATATGTAAGAGTGAGGAATTGTAAGAGTTCCTGTTTAAATTAGTATGTGTTTCTATAAGTGATTGTTTAAGAGAGTAAGTATGTGTAAGTTTCCTTAGAAGTAAAGTGGTAGTGTGTGTATAGCTGTATATGCAAATAAATGGATGTTCAATAGTTTATTTGCATGTGTGAGTATGTGTGAGAGTATCTTTTGGATGACTGTCGGTGTGTAAGAGGATGTATAGGTGTATCACTACATATGATGAGTAAGTATATGTATGAGTGACTATATAGAACTGTTGGTGAATGAGTGGATGTGTATATAGATGGTGGAATTATTGAATTGGTTGTTGTAACTGGTATGGGTATCTCCATTTTTTTGAAAATTTTAGTTTCTATTTTTGAATATGTGTTTCAAGGGTTACATTACAGTGAAAGGAGGTCTGTCACTCTGTCACAAGGATGGTGTCATCAGTGATGTCATGAGTGATGTCACTGACCATGTCATGAGTGATGTTATATGTGACGTCATCAGCAGTGCATTGCACGCGCAAGTTATAGTGAGTCCAACTAACTATAACATGGGAATTTCAATGGTTTTATGCGAGTAAAATTTCTAGCTAACTATAACTGGTGTGAAACCTATGGTTTTTCAGTGAATTTAATAGGTTTTTTAAATGCTAATTCCTAACTATAACTGGTGTGAAACCTATGTTTTTTTCAGTGAATTTCATAGGTTTTTTAATAGCTAATTTCTATTTTATAATGAATCCTATATTGTATATGTATGTAATACTATTTTTTATATATATATATTTTTTTGCCCTGGAGCGCTCCCGGTGCGCGTACCGGAGCGCTCACCGGTAAGCGCAGTCTTACGGCGTGCCCTGGTGCGCGTACCGGTAAGCGTCCCGTTAGAGCTATTGCCGTGAACGAAAACATCATCGTGACGTATCGCGTAGCCGCGAGATGCGTCTTATGACGCACAGCATAAGCGCACCCGGAAGCACCTTCGTACGCGCCGCGTGAGCGCCCCCGGAAGCGCCTACGTTCGTGCCACGTAAGCGCCCCCGGAAGCGCTCCGGTGTGCGTAGCGTAAGCGCGTCAAGTCATGTGACCTTAAAATAATTCTTTTCATTGGTTCCTAACAGTTTTTTTTTACAAAGAATGGAATCCCCACACATTTCCTTCACTTCTTCTTTCACTTTTTTGACTGCAAGACCTCTCTTTTTGCTCTCGGATCTTTGTTGAATTACTATCTTGGATTACCATGGCTGCCAGAGCATCCAGCAGTGAAGATGACACAGAGGGATTTCTTGATGAAGAAGTTCCTCAGCCGAAAATAAAAGAACACTTCATATGGAAGTTTTTTCCATTCCAACTGATCAGAAAAAAGTAAATGCTCCAAAGGTGGAGTGCAGGATCTGTCACACTGTCCTGTCACGGGGTGACCCCACAAAGAAATATTCATTTGGAAACTCCACAATGATTCGACATGTCGAGAGGAGGCACCCCAAGAATTTTGCCCAGGAAAGTGTCAGGGCTCTGGCACAAGAGGTTCGCAGTGATGGGGCCTCTACTTCAACCGGAGGACAAACTGCATCAGGGAGGGAGCAATCACAAGAGCAGATTCCCAACATCCAGCCTGCTTTTAATAAAGGCGTTATTAAATGCAGATATTGTGATAAGTTACTTTGCTATGGGGAACAAAGTGTTCTGCTCATGGTTCGAGCATTGGATAACCATCGCTGCCGTTCCCAGCCCTAATTTTGTTTTGTTTTTTTGCTCCTGTTGAGCAGTTTCCCATTCCCTGTTTTTGTTTTTGTTCTAAAAAAAGAAAAAAATAAGAAAAAAAAGTTCTTTTCAGAACTACCTCCAATTCTCATCAAAGAGCTGTGTTCTTAAAAAAATGAAAAAGAGTAAGTGAAGTGGAGTGCATTGATAAACGAGAAGAAAATGAGTGAGAAAGCACAGAAAGGGACAAGAGGAGAAGGGAAGTGAAGTAGGGGGACTGAAAGAAGGTGAGTGTCTCACCTCACCTCATCTGCACCCTGTTACCATCAATTATACCCAATACATTGAGGCCTGTCCAGGGGGCACAGAGGAGGTGAGTCTTGTCCAACGGTCACAGGAGGTGAGTCCTCTCCACTGCACTCATGGACACAGGCCTCACCTTCTTTGCACCCCTGGACATACCTCACCTCATCTGCACAATCTACTTCCTAATCTGAGGAAACACAGGTGACATGATTGTAAAAGGTTCAAATATATTTATTTAATCTTGCAGACACTATTTATTCCTTCTCAAAAATGTAAAAGCCATTCATTTGCCCCAAAATCGTTTTTTAAATAACATTTAATAAACAGTGTTCAGATCCTATGTACAAGCATTCAATTACAAAATACAATTCCTCTATCTTACAAATGTTGATACCAAGCTTTATCAAAAAACATGACACAAACCAACAAGAAAGAAGCTCAATCTGATTCCTAATCTGAGGAAACACAGGTGACATGATTGTAAAAGGTTCAAATATATTTATTTAATCTTGCAGACACTATTTATTCCTACTCAAAAATGTAAAAGCCATTCATTTGCCCCAAAATCATTTTTTAAATAACATTTTAGAAGCAGACCGCAGGTCCTATGTACAAGGATTCAATTTCACTACTGAAACCGTACTATTTCACAAAATACAATTCCTCTATCTTGCAAATGTTGATACCAAGCATTATCAAAAAACATGACACAAACCAATAAGAAAGAAGCTCAATCTGCTTCCTAATCTGAGGTAACACAGGTGACATGATTGTGAAAGATTCAAATATATTTATTTAATCATGCAGACCCATGGTACGCTCCCCGGTAAGCCCCACGGTGCGCGTACCGGGCGCTCCCCCCGCAAAAATCAAAATAAAATAAAATATATTTTTTCCCGGCAGGGCCCTTTTATAACCCCCACATCAAACCTAGGGGGTCAGGGGGGTCTACCCTGCCCCCTTATGGTCATTTCCCCCTTTGTTTTTGCCACCTCTTGTGTCTCGATCCTACCGAGACACAAGATGGCGGCCGCTCCGGACTGTTTGGAATGTTGACAGACACCCGAGAGCCAATCAGCTTTCCGCTCGCGTACTCGCGTAGCGCGCCGGGTGCGCGCCCCGGTGCGCGTACTGGGGCGCGCCTATAGATATATATATTTTTTTAACCTAAATTACTCAAAATCCTCTGGAGCATATATCTTGAGACATAGCAAAGGCACATCGGGCTACCAGTCCCTACAATTTTGCCAAGTTTGGTGGGAATCCGTTCAGCCGTTCGGGCTGAAAGTGAGTCCAACCGCCCTATGGAAATTAACATGGAGAAAACACGTTTTGGGACCCCCTTTTATCTTGGCCCCCGCTTGACGAATCCCCCCCAAACTTTCAGGGAAGGAGCGGGCCATCTAATTTGAGAAATTTGCGATAATTTGTCCACCGGCGCCAAAGTTATTCCCAATAGAATGTTGCGGATTTCCTATGGAAACTAGGTCCTAACTATAACTACCTACTGGCGACCGCCAGTAGGTGATATATATATATATATATATATATATATATATATATATATATATATATATATATATATATATATATATATATATATATATATATATATATATATATATATATATATATATAACTTATAGTCACTTTGTGTAGTAAAATATTTGTACGTGTCAACCTGACCCATCACCCCAGGATATCAATTACTATATGAAACATACCAATTGTTTTTGCAAATCAGGTGGGTGCTGCTGGTTAATGTCGAACAGATTGGTATGACTCCTAAAATTCTGAGATCACCTAGATTCATAGAAAGGCAAGAGGAAAGTAATTTTGCTCCATTTACCAACACTGTCTTAGGACAGCATCTATGGGACTTTGGGATGCAGCAGCGCAGCAAGTCACCTTTCAGCGCGCCTTACGCCAAAGTGAAAGGGCAGAAATGCAATACGGTGTAATCCTGTCCTTTCTCCCTGTGCTGGTCCCGTTTCGGCAGCCTAGCGCTAACATAGGCACCATTGCACCCTAGTGCAAGGGTGCCTCTGTTGCATTCAGGGTTGTTTTTTTGCAGGAATGGGCACCTATCTGCACAGAAACAATCTTAAGAGAATGTTTCTTCTTTCTATGGGAGCTGCAAAATGCAGCACAAGTAGAAAGAGGAAAAAACGCTAAAAATTAAAAATATTTCTCTTTATACAACCCACCTCAAGAGGCATACGGATTTTGGGCCTCCCCAGGTTTACATGATTTTCTAAATCTGGGGCAGCATCAAAATCCATGGGTGTTGTGTGGAAACACTCACCGCAATACACATGGAACGCCTTCCGAGCGCGGAGTAAGGAGACACAGCGATTTGCTCTGCGTTGCATTACTCAAGATTTATGAGGCCACTCAAAGCCATGCAGGGTGGCTTTGTATGGCTTCATAAATCTGATTCAGAGTCGTGTCATGCATGTACTACTTTAAGTGGTGCAAAAGTGACTCAAGGCTCTCAAACATAACCCCCTTAGAGTATAGTCAGGAGTTGCCCAAATACATTGACAGGAGAGCAGCTGTGTGAAAATATTGTTCCATTAAATTGTAACAAAATATTATCTGACATAAATATTGTGTCTGAAGTTTAATTTAGAATAGTATGGCACATTGATGTTAGCAACAAAAACCAGGGCAAAGGAAAGCATGCTCTTGAAAAACAGCAATAGACAAAGCTAAAGATATGGATTCAGAAAGAAGAGGAAGCTGCGGGAAACCAAAAAGAAAGTGGACCAATGGGAAACAAAATATTTAGCAGCAGTAGCATATATTTTGAATCCTCTTAAAGATTAACAGTCTTAAACATCTGAAGATACTGACGTTCATAACCACTTCAGTTGCCGTATGGACTTGGCATGAATGACAGCTTTTGTGGTAGGACCAGAACAATGACCAAGATCAGGGATCCCTTTGGGCAGGCAAAGTTAATGATGTCATAAGACCCTGTAACTACCTCTATACCAAAGCAAGGATGGAATTGGCACCCCTTTGAACTGCATGCCGATTGTGTACCCTATGTAAGTGAGGCTGCAAGTTCTATGCTTCTCCTGTATCCTAGATAAACATAATTTGAGATATTGCAGATCTGTTGCAGTAATCTTAGTAGCTCTTGGGATTTCTTTTAAAAACTTGGTAGAAGAAATTGAAGGTTGTTTCCCTATGCATTCCACCAATGAAATAAGAGAGGGGATGCCCATATTTTATAACCCAAAAATTACCTTACCTTCCTATCCACATTTGAGGTCTATTCTTTACACCATCATGTCCAGGGAAAGGTAGTTTTTCCAGGTATGACTACAGACAGCATTAGCAGGTTGAATGGCTTCATGCTTTCATTTCTTAAAAAAAAGAATATATTGAAATAAAGAGAGAGAGCCTTAGCCTTTCAACCATTGGCTTTCGTATGATTTTCATGGCTTCCTTTGTTTGGATACTTTGTCCACTGCAGGCATTTCATTTTGAGGATTATTTAATTGTCCCATTTGTATTTCACTAGGTTCTGGTGAAGGTTGTAATTCAAGACCCAGAGTGTGTTCTTTGATGTATTTAATTTTCCTGAAACAACATTTTAATTGTTGATTTATGTAATTTTGTTTTTTAGGAAGTGTGTGCCTTTGGATTACCTACTCCATCATAAAGACACAGTGCTATTCACTAATCCTTGTTGAGCAATCATTTCAATTTGCTTTGATTGTATGTTGTTGGGCTGATGGCTTTTTACTCCCAAAGTAAAAGTGTGTGCACATTCAGGATTTTCTAAAATCCCACAAAGATAATGGCCCTTTGGTCTGTCTAGGAAATATTTTACAGAGGATGCCTATTAAGTTCATCACTTACAATTGGGGAAGCTGGGATTTACATCTAGATTTTCTTACCCATTTCATGAATCCCAAACCAGGTCGACTGGACCTTTTTCCCTGTTCTAGAAGCATAAAGGAAAGATTTTGCCACGTTAACTTTGATCAGCTTTACAATCAAATCCAAATTAAACTCAAAGGATCACTGACTACGAATTGAAATTTCAAAGATTTATTACAAAGCCAAAAATAGTTGGACATACAAACATCTCAGCAAGAGGTTCAGAAAATAGACTGGCACTAATACAAACATAATTCTATGCAGGATTCTTAGACGACTCAAAATAAAAAGCAAAGTCATTTCGAGTAACATCAGGCAACCGAGAACAGTCCCTGCTTGAAGTTTAGACTGCATTTACAAAAGAAAAGAAAATGGTTAGTCTGTGCCTTCACTATTCTAGAGTGGCATCCCTACTTAACATTCCCTTCAGGCCAGAGTAAAGGTGTCAGCAGTGAAGACTTCCAAAGATGTACATTCACTTTCTTTAGGCAGCTAATCTTACTATCGAGCTCGTTCTAAGATGATTCTTCTTACACCCCACTCTGCTCTAAGTTCCTCAAACTCTCTCTGCAGCTACCTACATCCTGCTCTGTCAATCTCCTAACAAAATCTGCTCTCCACCCTCGGGTGCTGTCCCTAATACAAAATCCCGAAAACAGACGACACGCCAAGAGGTACGTCCCTCTGGCAGGTACAGATCTTCAGACTTTTCCAGCATGGCACCTTTCCATCAAAAGGTGCGTTGGTGTGTCCTTGGGTCCCAGGCTCCTTCCTCGCTAAATGTTCCACTCCCAAATTCTTCAGCTTCTCTGAACTCGCGCCTACTATCCTAACTCCTAAACAATGGATTCTTCTACCTAACAAGTCTTGTGGCCTTGCACCTGCAAGCTGAAACACACGGGAACATCTCTGTGAACATTTGAAGTTACAATTTAATATATGATGAGGACAGCTTCTTTCCCGATGAGAGAAATCATTCCTTCTCGACTAAAGCTAACAAAAGAAAATACAGTTAGGCCTCTACCGGCTTCCACATGTCTCAGGCCTTTGCACGTTTAAAGTACATTTCCAACATCTCTTACACATTAAATCTATGTTGATCCACTCATTAATAGGCACATGTATTAATTCATTAAGGCACATCATTACTAATACGACATTTCACCTATGGTTACATTTCTACGTTATGCAAACATTACATTTCCGATTAAGGCACGACATTAGTCTAGGATAAATAAACACATCACTTCATATTGCACTGATCCCCAGCCTACTGTTACATCTCTAATTTCATTAGTAAGATCCTCTAAATATGTGGGTGCTGACTACTCGGGATTATGGTGCACCCTCCAATTTTCAAAAATAACATGGCGCTCTCTCACAATGACAATTCAGCTTCTGTTTCCGTCAATTTGCGTAACATTAGTTTTGAGGGTACAGATTAACTCTACTAATGTGATTTGATGAGCAAAAATGACCTACTCCAGTTTCTATAATATATTAGCCCAAAATGTTGCTTCATTATGGAATTTTCTTTTGCAGACACCTGACCACAACACTTTAAAGAAGCACAACTATTACCCAACAGCCTAAAAAGACAGCCCAATTACCTTTGCCAGTGCTTGTTTCAAAGAAGCTTCCTTTTGTTATATGAATTCTGTTTGAAGGACTCATCTCTAGTCTGTAAAACTGTCTCTCAGCAGGCAGATTGGTGAAAGCACTGATGGTCAGAGTTTCAAACCCGTGGTCAAAGGCTCTTGCACACAGCAGCAAGGGCGGTGAAGAAGGGCGCTGATGTGTAAGCAAATATGAACTACCCCACGGGGCCTGTGTCACCTGGGTGATTTCAAAGGTTTGACCTAATCAAAGGAGGGTCCATCTGATAAAGCCATTAACAACCTGCTTTTCCTGCCCGTCCTCCCTGGGTGATTTATTTGAAAAAGTGTACTCTGTGACTTCTGATTGGCAACCATATGCCACACGCCTATGCCAAGGAAGCTGACAAGATGATTTAGTGATTTTAGTGCTTGTAGGGAGGATATGCAGTGATCTGGAGAGCCATGTGCCCATTCTATAAAGGCAAATTCAGTTGTAACCTTACATTTTACAGGTTTAGATTACTCCACCTTGTATGTGGATAAGTACTTACTCCAAAGTCCTACTCAAGGGGTGAGAAGAGGGCTTCCCAAAGTGTTGTCTACCATGGTACATTAGCAATGCCACACACATGTGTTTTGAGTATTCCCAAACTGTAATCTGCCCCTGGAAATAAATATTTACTTTAACAAATGCTGGGGTAACTCCCTCTCAAGGGTGGCTCAAAGGAAGAATCACAACCTCATTTGGTGGGTGTGTGTGGGAAATGGCTTTCTCCAATGGAAAAAAGGGTATTCCACTTGGAGGAAAAAGCAAGGAAGTAAAACTGAATATTTGCACAAGGGGCTCAATGCACTTTGCTATGGAGAACGCCTTACAAGATGGGAATACGAACACTAGAGAATACCACATGACTTTCTCAGAGTTATACTGTGAAACCTCCACCTAGAACAGTTTTCCAGGCGAACCTCCTGAATGTTTGTGAATTCCAAAATGTAGTAAACAGCAAATGCATGTAGACATAAATCTGCAGGTGCAGAGTTACAAGTTTTTTCATGTGTCTGCCACATGACTTTAAATCCCAGCAAAGCAAACTCAGCCTCTCATGCATTATACTGGCCAGTAGGTGCATTTGTTATTTAACCCCTTCGGCGCTAATGACAAAGCCAGCTCGTCATGGGTGTTACCTGCGCTACGCGGATGATGAGCTGGCTTTGTCATAAACAAGCTATTTTTGAAATTCCCGCGCACAGCGGGAAAAAGCGGTAGCGCGGTAGGGGTTAAAGTACTTGACAGTGGCAAAAGTGTTTCATGACGCACCACGCACTGCTCACTTGCATTTAGCTGAAGACCACCCGTAGGCATCTATCATTTTAGCATTCAGAGAGCCATGGCAGCACACACAAAGGGGCATATTTACTAAAACTCACTCCACGCAGCACAGCAACAAATGTTACTGCGTTGCATGTAAGGGAGAGAGCAGGAAAGCAGCACAAATACTTATATATGGCAATGTCCTCTCTCTCTCTAGCGCCGGTGCACAATTAGACAGCCTAGTGTCATGCACCCACCATTTCACCATATTACAAGTGTGTATGATTTGATTGCTAGAATAGGATTTGTACTGGAAAGGCACTCTTCCAGAACTAAATGCTATGCCCAGACCAACTAAAAAACTGTTCCCACTTTGTATATGTGCTGTAATGTGTTCATGCAACAGTTTGGAGGAATTAAAGCAAGGCTACTCTCAAAATATTTGGCACAAAACCCTGTCTGCTATTGTCAGTAGATAGCACTTTGCCTCAAAACCCATGTGTGGTTGTATGAAAATCCCAGTGTTCCACACATGGAACACCCCCCTCAATGCAAAGTAATTAAAGCAGCTCAAAGCGCTGCTTTCTATAAAAGTACATTTATAATAAACATTTTGCACTAGCTAGCATTACTTTTTTAAAGCAAACCCAGCGCAAAATATTAAATATGTCTCAAAGGGGTAGCTTTAAAAACATTTTGCGCTGGGTTAGCGTCACAAAAGTGACACTAACCAATGCAAAATGTATTTTTTTGCTATTTACTTTCCAGCACAAAATTTGTTTTGTGATGGAAAGCACCCGCAAAGCAGTATAAAGCAGCGCGAGGCACTGCCTTGTGTTACTTAGGGCAGAGGGGGCATTACATGGATAGAACGTGGGCATTCCCATGCAACAACCCATGCCTTTTGATGCAAAACCATATTCGCAAAGATTTGTAGACATGGTTTTGCGCCAAAAGGTAATGTCCCTTCAAAAGAGGTGCTAACATGAGGAATGTTTTCAGTTCTCCCTGCTTTTCTGACTTTGCTTGCGTGCTGCACTGTGCAGCACACATAAAAAGTGGCAAAAGCTTTTTGCCATGTCTAGGCACAGAATTTTGTACAAGAAGGGTACCCTTCCTGTACAAAACATATGCTAGACTCATGCACACGGGAAACATCCTTTACAACGCAACTTTTACCACGCAGTGCCTTTACGACGCAACTTTTACAACGCAAACCATTACAACGCATTGCGCTGGGGGGCGCTCTAGGATAGAGAATAAGTTTAATTTACTATCCAACACCTTCCCTAGTGTTCACGGGGACTGGAGTTGGAATAGTAAATTAAACTATTCACTATCCAGCACCCCAAAGCGCTATGCGTTGTAAAGGTTTGCGTTGTAAAAGCCGCGTTGTAAAGGCATGCGTGGTAAAAGCATGCATTGTAATGTCATACATCCCATGCACACACCCTAGCGTAATGGCGCTAAGGTGTGTGCATGGCGCACGGACGCTGAAATCAGCACCGGCGCAAGGGAAAGGGGAGGAGAAAGCCATATCTCTGAAGATACAGTGCTCTCCTGCTCCCTCCATGTCGCGCAACGCAGCAGAGCCTCATTGCGCTGCGTGACTTTTTTGTAAGCCTCTCCCTCAGAGTGTTGCATTGGTCACAAAGAGAAGCGGCAGCCTCCTCATACCAACAAACCAGACACCTCTCCCATCACTCAAATGATCCTATTAACAATCCATTCGCGCATCAGCTCAGTAAAATGGAAGCCAGAACCCAATGGTGGCATGCAATCTACTATAATGAAAAAAGTCTGTTGTAGCCCTTAATGATTGACAGCAGACGGCAGCTGCCAATCAGTCATTATACCCACAAGCAGATCAAGACCGGTACCCTACAGCTCTGTCTCTTGTCATTACCTCCTCCCCAGGTCTTTTTGCTTTGAAACACATCCACCAAGGGCAACATTTTAGCAGCGCACTAATGGCCACGTAATTTGTACGTAGTCTAATTTTGCAGAGCGTGTTTTGCATTTGAAAGACCCCGTACAGTTGGTGAATCACTGTTTCCAGCTCAGGCTTTCTGAAATTAGCATATTATGCATTGTGTGCCCACATGTCTCCGCCCACTCCTTCGCATTACCATTTGACGAATAGATGTTTTGCTATCGCCTTGATGTTGTTTAGGAATTTCTTCAGCTTGGTGTACACATCTTCCCCAGGCTGGATTATGATATTTCCGAGAAGGTGTATCATTATAGTGTGGTTTAGACTACGAATGTGTTAAGCTTAAATGGCATATAATAACAACTGTGCAGCGCCGAGAGCGAGCCACGCACGAAGAGCGCAATTTAATACACATTCAAAATGTACAGGTAAGGCTCTATCCTCCATGCAGTGAGCCATCATCCCACGCTAATAGCTACATATTTTTAAATAGCAGTGCACTTTGAGAAGAAATATAGCTTCTATGTGAATCCATTGTTTTCAACTTAAAAGATTAACTTTAGCAATAGGATTTAAAATCACTTAGATTTCAGGATGTCGACTTGCATTAGTATGAATTATCCGCTATATGTATCAAGCTATTTAGCATTCGCAAAGGCCGAAATTCTGCGAATTTCGGCCTTTGCGAATGCTAAATAGACAAATGGAATGTATCAAACAAGTTTGATGCAAAATAAGGAATAGCAAAATTCGCTAATCCTTATTTTGCGATTGCACTTAAGGAATTGCAAATTTTGCGATTCCTTAAATGCAATGTATCAAACAAATAGTATGGAAAAAATGCCATTAAGGATTAGCAAATTACCACCAACTTCTAGTTGGTGGTAATTTGCGAATTCTTATAAAAAAGCTTTTTTGAAAAAAACCAAAGGTGCCATATGACGCCCATACATGCCCTTAGGGCATGTATGTGCGCCATATGCCCCCAAATGTCTTTTTCAGGGGTGCAGCAGGGTGTTCTTGAGACACCCCTGCACCCTTGGAAAAATCCCTAATTTGCGATCAGCAAATTGCTAATTGCAAATTGCACTTTCATTCCTATGGGCCTCCTGGCCCATGGAAATGAAGGGGTAATTTGCGATTGACAATTTGCTAATCTCAAATTAGGAATGCTAAGGAATCGCTATTGAAAAGCGATTTTGTACATACATACCGTTTTGCATTTCCTAAATAGCGATTCCTTAAAATTCGTTATTTAGGAAATGCAAAATGGTTTGTTGATACATATAGCGGTATGTTCCTTAAGAATATCTGAATGGTGTATCACTGGCTCCCTGGAACCAATCAAGCGGAGCATATCTAAGTATCATCAGCTATATGAAGAGCAAATATTTTTCCTTTTCACTCTTTGCAGTCCTGAATCCAGTGGCGTAGGTAGGGGGTGGGCGGGGGCAGTTCGGCCCAGGCATCACTCTTTTTGTGGGCGGCAGAGGTGAGTTAGTTGTGTCTGTCAACTAGCACCATCCCCCGCTCTCTGCGAACAAGTCGTCTGCCATCCCTTCCCTCTAAACAAATGCTACGTCTGCCGGCAAGCCCCGCTCTTACCTCTGCACCGGGCAGCAAACTTAGGGGCTGCCCCGGGATGCAGTAGGTCTAGCTATGCCACTGCATAAAATCATTAGGCAGATCTGACAGTTAATCAAAAACAAGCAGAAAAAATGTGACTCCAACAATACTTGGGAATGGCCGCCATACTGTGCTTTGAAAATTATAATTCAGAATGCCACCATACCTAGAGATTCATCAAGCATCTATTTTGCAATTCCTTATTAGCGAAAAATAAGGATTCGCTAATAAGGAATAGCAAAAGGCTATGCATGAAGAACTCGCTAACAAAATAGCGATTTCTTAAAATTCCTTAATTGCGACCCACAAATTGTGAGTCGCAATTAAGAAATACCTCCCCATTCATTCCTATGGGCCTTGATGCATCTATGCCTTCGTGCTTAATTTGAGCCTGTGGTTGCCGGTGATGGCTACCTACACTTATGATTGGGGACTGGCAATAACTATTCTGCATCAGATATTTGCTGAATTCAAGAAAGTAAAAGCACACAGATCGGAAAGACTGCACAACCATCAAATAAGGTGAAAGCAGGCTCCTTCAGGCGAGAGGAAAAGCCTCTGGGAGTGTCTGGTAGTAGATTAAAGAGGCATGAGGTGGAATAAAGACTATCCAGTCGACATTTAGCACGCTGATGTTTAATAGCACTGCTCTCTGGCTTCTGACCAAAGCTTTGGCCCCGGCATTCTTTCCAGTGCTTAATTTGTAATAAAATACATGCCAGGGCTCTCGTCAGGAGGCTGCTTCAGCTTGTACCTCCCATTGCCACTGCCAATGACAATACCAACACAGCTACTAATCATCACACTCCTACAAGGATGACAGTTCAGACTAGTCCAGGCCCTGAAAGCTATAAGAATGACTTGGGTGTCAGGTAATCATCATTCCCAATGTATATTGAATTAGCAAACAACTGTAGTTGTGTCTTATCTCTGAATTAGTCATACAGTGCCACCATGTGTCAAAAGTGCTGGTGTTTATAATTAAGTGCCAGTGCCCAGTACTGGAAACCTCAAGCTCAAATTAAGCACTGTTTCTTCCAGAAATTAAGCTTTGGGCATCACTGTAGAACGGCCTAAAAAACCCACTTCTGGTTGATTGAAACAACTTATCCCTGATTGCAAGCGTTGGGCTAAATTTTGATCCCTGGACAAATACATGTTTGTATAAGGATCACAAAAGGCACATAGATGATGGAGGGAATGTAGAGCAAATCAAACATTCACCTCCAGTCAAGAGATCAGGGTTAAATCCATCGTTCTTTTGCTCACCATTCCACCCCAGTTTAGACCCAGTCATATGCAAATCAGTCTTCGCCTTGTGCCTCATGGGAACAGTCCAGCCCGAATTGCCAAGCCAGGTCTGTCCTGGACTGGAAACAAGCATCCTGGGACCAGTTGCGGGGCATCACCCTTCATCAGCCAGGCTAGCTTGGATCCAGTGAGGCATATAAAGGCCTATCGTGTGCAGAGCACCACACGGATTCCTTTATTATATTTTAAACTCAGGGTGCTCAGAAGAGCTTTTTGTCTTTAGTATAATGGCAATCATGCACAGGGCATGCTGAAGTCATTACACTAAAGTGAAAGGAAAACATGCTTGTTTTTCTTTCACTGAATCAGTGCATGTGGGGCAAATCTCAGCCCACCAAGCACTGATTGGGGTGGGAGAGGAATCGTTGGAGTGGGGAGAATCTCCCCTTTCCAATGATATCTCTGTGCAGTGGATCCCTACTTGGGGATCACCTCAAGAAGGAATCCAACCATTAGACACCAGGGATGGGGGGAGTGGCTTCTTATGTACAGGCTTGTGCTACCCAAGCACATTTTATGATTAAAGTCTTTATGCCCCCCTGGGGGAAGGAAGGGGGTAATTAGCCCTAATCTGCCCCCCTCCCCAGGGTGCAAAAAGCCCACTAAAAAGAAGGGCTTAATTGAAATAAAGTACAAAAGTGAAGGCTGTTCATTATGTGCATGACAATGCCCCATCCCTCAACAAAAAATACTTGCAGTCTTTATGCTCTCCTGGGGGCAGATGGGGGTGATTATCCCCAGTCTGGCCAGCCTGGGAAGGCAGAAAGTCCACAAAATACCAGGTGCATATAAAATAATATAGGGGTGGGGTCTGCCCATCATGTGCTTGCCCATGTCCCCAATCCACCAAAAAACTATGCTTGTAGTCTTTTTGCCCCCTTAGGGGGCAGTACAGGTGATTACCTCCAATCTACCCCCTTGGATGTGGACAGGAGCCCAGTAGACACCATGGAAATTAAAAAAAGATAGGAGTGCAAGCAGCTTCATTCTTATGGGCGTTGTTTTTACATATGGGCCGGGAGAGTGTGGGAAACTCCCAATATCGTCCCACTTGCAATAGTGAATGACTTCGGTTTTTGTGCTTCGGTAAGCTGACACCTAGGAAAATGTACCAGACCCAGACAGTTGTGAAAACTAGATACCTGGGGGAGCCCAGCGAGGTGTGCTTCACGGTGACCCTACAGCATTTTTTTATGACAGTGCCCTGTGTTGCAGGACTGCTTTTTAACATGTAAATTATCCCCAAACTCGACTTTGGTGTTTGTGGCACTTAAAAATCAATAAACAACACTATTTTTGCATATCAGGTACCCCATGGTATCCCAGTGGTGGGCGGTCAGGTACTTATTAGAAAAACCCTTATTACATAGAATTTATATGCCTTGGCTTTAGTGAAATCGCACATTTCACTTCCCACATTGTAGTAAAGTGCTAGAAGCACTGTAGTGTGAGGATTTGCAATATATGTACATATTCAGAAACCCTAAAGTTGCCCTAGGTGATCCAGGGATGTGGCTCCTGTACCTAGAGGCAGGGTGTTTTGTAAAGATATTTTGTAAACCCTGGTGTTGCAGAAATTGCCCAGTTCATTTCCCCCATTGCAGATCCCTAACCACATAGGTTAACATGGCAATAAGTTAATAATTAATAACTCCCATCAGGAATCACCAAAAAAGAATGGTATTGATAAATCTATCAATATGCTATTGTGGAATTTATCCTAAAGTGTACAGACAAGAAGTTATAAGACTTATTTGTCTGTAAACCAAAATTCAGCCTTTTCAATAATCTGCCCTGATTGGTCAGAGTTAAGTGGATTAGCCAGTTTGCTTTTATGAGGTGATAAGTAGCACCTGGGGTGAAATAGCCATTCTAGGAGTAGAGGGTACTGCTGCATAGGAATGCCAGAGCAAGGGGAAGGGGTTGTAAATAAGCATGGGCGTAAAATCCGCTCCGCTCGCGGATTTTTCGGATTTTCGGCAAATTCGCAATCCGCGAACGCTCGCGAATTTGTCGAAAATCCGTGAATCCGCTCGCGGCGGATTTTTTGCTTGGTTGCGGCGCGCGGCGTGGTGCACGGCGTTCACTTTCCGTCATTTTAGCGTTTGCCGAGTTGTTTTTCTTTGCGAGTGACGCGCCATTTTAGATCTTGCTGCGTGTTCCCGCGGGAGTTTGTCGCCCGCGAATACGTACTCGCGGCTTGCCACCTTGCACAGCACACCTCGCGAGAGTTCGCAATTGCGAACACGTAGTTGCGGCGGAAAGGAACAATCTCGCACTTGCGAAATAGATATTTTGCAATTTCGCACAAGAAAATCACCAGCAAACAGGATAAACCTTCAGAAAATTATGATTTTTATCAGAATCACTCCTCAGGTTGACATTTGCATGGCCTTTTTTTTTGCAAGGAGTCCATTTTGGGGGGGGAGGAAGGAAGTGCCCCACAGTCTCCAACTTCCTGTTCCTGTCCAGCAGGCTCCTCCCAGTGCTTTGTCCATCTCCTGGTCACTTTCATTTGGATCTGGAGCTGGAAGGATTACTTTTTGTGGGTGCTGCTGGATATTTGGATTTGAGGCCTTTTTGACTGTCTTTGGATCACTTTTGGATTAGAAATCAACTTTCACAAGTAAGTTTGTTTGGGGCATTACAGTTGCTGCAAGTACAATTTTGGAACTTTTTCAGAAAATTAAATAAATTATATTGTGGGTAGCCACAGTATCCAGTAGGACCAGGGTTGGTTATGGGTGCATGATACAACTGTTTTGTTGAATTTAAACACCATTGAGGCCATGGATGGGCTGGGATTGTGCAGATTTTATTGTTTTTTGTCGTTTTTTTGGGCCTGCTGGTGTGGCCCTTTGCCCAGGGGTGGTGAGTGTTGCATGGGCCTAGTCTTTCTGTGGGGTGTCTTCTTGAATTTAAACATAATTGAGGCCATGGATGGGCTGGGATTGTGCAGATTTTATTGTTTTTTGTCGTTTTTGGGGGGCTGCTGGTGTGGCCTTTTGCTTGCCCAGGGGTGGTGGTGGTGCATGGACTGAGTGTGCCTGTGGTGTGGTCTCACTCTCTTTGATGTAAACATCATGGATGGCATTGGATTGCGGTGATTTCTGGCTGTTTTTCTGTTTTTTGGGGGTGTACTGTTGATGTGGACTGGCCATGTGGGTGGTGGTGGTGGCCATCTTGAGTGCTGGCTGGTACAGGCAACATGTGCTTGGGGTGTAAGGGGGCCATTTTGAGGAGAGGCAGTGTCTGAGGCCTGCACTTATTTTGCCTACTTTTCATCCCTTATGCCCAGGGGTAGTGAGTGTTGCATGGGCCTAGTGTTTCTGAGGGGTGTCTTCTTGAATTTAAACACCATTGAGGCCATGGATGGGCTGGGATTGTGCAGATTTTATTGTTTTTTGTCGTTTTTTTGGGCCTGCTGGTGTGGCCCTTTGCCCAGGGGTGGTGAGTGTTGCATGGGCCTAGTCTTTCTGTGGGGTGTCTTCTTGAATTTAAACACCATTGAGGCCATGGATGGGCTGGGATTGTGCAGATTTTATTGTTTTTTGTCGTTTTTGGGGGGCTGCTGGTGTGGCCTTTTGCTTGCCCAGGGGTGGTGGTGCATGGACTGAGTGTGCCTGTGGTGTGGTCTCACTCTCTTTGATGTAAACATCATGGATGGCATTGGATTGTGGTGATTTCTGGCTGTTTTTCTGTTTTTTGGAGGTGTACTGTTGATGTGGACTGGCCATGTGGGTGGTGGTGGTGGCCATCTTGAGTGCTGGCTGGTACAGGCAACATGTGCTTGGGGTGTAAGGGGGCCATTTTGAGGAGAGGCAGTGTCTGAGGCCTGCACTGATTTTGCCTACTTTTCATCCCTTATGCCCAGGGGTAGTGAGTGTTGCATGGGCCTAGTGTTTCTGAGGGGTGTCTTCTTGAATTTAAACACCATTGAGGCCATGGATGGGCTGGGATTGTGCAGATTTTATTGTTTTTTGTCGTTTTTTTGGGCCTGCTGGTGTGGCCCTTTGCCCAGGGGTGGTGAGTGTTGCATGGGCCTAGTCTTTCTGTGGGGTGTCTTCTTGAATTTAAACACCATTGAGGCCATGGATGGGCTGGGATTGTGCAGATTTTATTGTTTTTTGTCGTTTTTGGGGGGCTGCTGGTGTGGCCTTTTGCTTGCCCAGGGGTGGTGGTGGTGCATGGACTGAGTGT
This sequence comes from Lissotriton helveticus, assembly GCF_964261635.1. Lineage (NCBI taxonomy): Eukaryota > Metazoa > Chordata > Amphibia > Caudata > Salamandridae > Lissotriton > Lissotriton helveticus. The sequence continues at coordinate 271,692,207 of NC_136068.1, forward strand.
GCCTGTGGTGTGGTCTCACTCTCTTTGATGTAAACATCATGGATGGCATTGGATTGTGGTGATTTCTGGCTGTTTTTCTGTTTTTTGGGGGTGTACTGTTGATGTGGACTGGCCATGTGGGTGGTGGTGGTGGCCATCTTGAGTGCTGGCTGGTACAGGCAACATGTGCTTGGGGTGTAAGGGGGCCATTTTGAGGAGAGGCAGTGTCTGAGGCCTGCACTGATTTTGCCTACTTTTCATCCCTTATGCCCAGGGGTAGTGAGTGTTGCATGGGCCTAGTGTTTCTGAGGGGTGTCTTCTTGAATTTAAACACCATTGAGGCCATGGATGGGCTGGGATTGTGCAGATTTTATTGTTTTTTGTCGTTTTTTTGGGCCTGCTGGTGTGGCCCTTTGCCCAGGGGTGGTGAGTGTTGCATGGGCCTAGTCTTTCTGTGGGGTGTCTTCTTGAATTTAAACACCATTGAGGCCATGGATGGGCTGGGATTGTGCAGATTTTATTGTTTTTTGTCGTTTTTGGGGGGCTGCTGGTGTGGCCTTTTGCTTGCCCAGGGGTGGTGGTGGTGCATGGACTGAGTGTGCCTGTGGTGTGGTCTCACTCTCTTTGATGTAAACATCATGGATGGCATTGGATTGTGGTGATTTCTGGCTGTTTTTCTGTTTTTTGGGGGTGTACTGTTGATGTGGACTGGCCATGTGGGTGGTGGTGGTGGCCATCTTGAGTGCGGGCTGGTACAGGCAACATGTGCTTGGGGTGTAAGGGGGCCATTTTGAGGAGAGGCAGTGTCTGAGGCCTGCACTGATTTTGCCTACTTTTCATCCCTTATGCCCAGGGGTAGTGAGTGTTGCATGGGCCTAGTGTTTCTGAGGGGTGTCTTCTTGAATTTAAACACCATTGAGGCCATGGATGGGCTGGGATTGTGCAGATTTTATTGTTTTTTGTCGTTTTTTTGGGCCTGCTGGTGTGGCCCTTTGCCCAGGGGTGGTGAGTGTTGCATGGGCCTAGTCTTTCTGTGGGGTGTCTTCTTGAATTTAAACACCATTGAGGCCATGGATGGGCTGGGATTGTGCAGATTTTATTGTTTTTTGTCGTTTTTGGGGGCTGCTGGTGTGGCCTTTTGCTTGCCCAGGGGTGGTGGTGGTGCATGGACTGAGTGTGCCTGTGGTGTGGTCTCACTCTCTTTGATGTAAACATCATGGATGGCATTGGATTGTGGTGATTTCTGGCTGTTTTTCTGTTTTTTGGGGGTGTACTGTTGATGTGGACTGGCCATGTGGGTGGTGGTGGTGGTCATCTTGAGTGCTGGCTGGTACAGGCAACATGTGCTTGGGGTGTAAGGGGGCCATTTTGAGGAGAGGCAGTGTCTGAGGCCTGCACTGATTTTGCCTACTTTTCATCCCTTATGCCCAGGGGTAGTGAGTGTTGCATACTTGCATGTCCCTAGTCTTTCTGTGGGGTGTCTTCAATGTAAACATCATGGATGGCATGGGATTGTGCTCATTTTTCTGTGTTTTGTCGATTTTTTGGGGTGTATAACTGAACTGATGTTCCTCTGTCTTCCATTTCTTTTAGGTGCACAAGAAGACTCAATAGAACCACCAGTGCCAGGAAGAAGTCCTGCAGCGGTGTGTGCAGCATAACGTCACGCGACGTCACGTCTGGACACAGAACCCTCTGCAACTCGTGCAACTGCTGCCTGCTGACCTGCTCTGAAGAAGATGGGCCCAAAAAAAGTAACCCGTAGCTCCTCTAGCAAGAAAGGTGCCAGTAAGGAGCAGAAGAAGCAAGTTACCAAGGACACTGGTGTGCCGCCCGCCCCTTTTTTTGGGAGTAAAAAAAAAATTATGCCTGCAGCAGCAGCGGGATCTGCTGGGGACCAAGCTGGCAGCAGCACCCCCGCTCCATTGGGCTCAGTGCCACCACCACCACCACGCCAACTTAAGTCCAAGCCCTTGAGTGCTGCAGAGGCAGCCAGTATACTTCTTCAATCACCATCGACCAGTGATGTTGGCTCATCGCAAGAAAGCAGCAGCAATGTCCCTCAATCAACACAGGTTGTTGTAGCTCATCTGACGAGTGTTGAACAACCACAGCCGCAACAACAATCACATGTGCAAGTACAAGCCCAAGTACATGTGGAAGGAGAGGCAGCGCAAGGAGATGCGCAAGCAGAGGTGCATGGAGGGTCACAACAAGTGCCCACAATAGTTGTTCCTCCCGAAGTAGGGGCACATCAGGAAATCGACAATCAAGGCGAGGTATCATTTGAGGAAGCCACTCCTCCTGATGATCCTTCATTGTCTTCCACACCCCTAGCAAGGAAGAGATCAAGGGTGGTGTCTACATCCTCTTCAAGCACACCTCCTTCTGATGATACGGATCAAACTTGGGAACAAACAAAGGTAGTTAAGCGTAAAAGGAAGCTCGTCCAAAGTCTCAGAGTTATGGAGTGTGATGAGTCTCAACAAGAAGTGGCGGATACTGCTGCTGATGAAGACTCTGCCAACGACGACCCAGTCATCATAAAGGTCACTGCAGCCCCAGCGGGCATGCAGCAAACAGACATTTTGACCCTAGCCCGAAGAGCTGCTGAGCGTGATGATGATGTTGTCGATGAGGAGGCAGTGGAAACACCACAATCATTGGAGTTAAGTAGTACACCAACTCGTCCCGCTTCCATATTTCTTTCTGGCAAGAAGAGACCTCCGTCAACCTCGACCTTAATTAGTGGCGGTGAAAGTGCAAAACGTACAAAAGTTGGGCAATCCACATCCTCCACTTCATCTGGCATTAGCTTCATGACCACCACCACCAGTATCGCCGCCTCCTCCATGTCCCACAGACACTTCAAGTCCCCAGTTTGGGACTTCTTTACTGTTTGTCCAAAAAATCCAAAGTTTGCCATTTGTACCATTTGTAAGCAAGCAGTTAGTCGTGGTAAGCCAGGTACCAACTATGGTACCGGAGGCCAGAGAGGTCATCTTAGGAGACAGCACACTGTCAAATGGTTTGCGCACCTAGATGCGATCAAGAAAGGCCAAATTCAAGGAAACGTTGATGTTTCATCTGATGATGACGAGCAGGAAGAAGACGTGTCAAACACTTCCCTTACACCCAGTACCCCTGTCAGCAGCACACCCAATGTGAGGCACACTAAGAGTGTTGGAGCGAGTGAGACACCAACGCACAAAAGTTCACCAGCGAGCAAAATTGGGTCAACGAAGTCATTATCAGCCCGTAAATGCTTGGTCCAGGGCAACATTAGAACAATGCTTACTTCAGACGTGCCATATGAACGCAACCACCCACTGACGCGTCTGTATAACACTAAGCTGGCTAAAATGCTAGCTGTGGACCTTCTACCTTTTTCTTTTGTAGAAGCGGTAGGTTTTCTTGAATTAGTGGCAACGCTCTGCCCTAAATGGAAAGTTCCGAGCCGGTTCTATTTTGCCAGAGTTGCGGTTCCAGCACTACATGAAGATGTGCTGCAGGCGATTGGGGCAGCTTTGCAGAAGAGTGCTGTTCACACAATACATCTGACAACAGACATGTGGACCAGTGGCCCAGGCCATGATTACATGTGCATCACTGCACACTGGGTCTCTTTTTCAGGTGTTAAAGCAAAGCTAAACGCAGGTGTTGACCCGGACAAAGTTTTCAAAGCTGCTCGGAAACATGCAACACTAGCCATGTTTGGCTTGGAGAAAAGTCACACAGCAGAAAACCTTTTGCAAGAGTTTAACAAAAAGGTCTTGACAATGCTATCCCCCCTAAAACGCAAGATTGGTTATGTTTCCACGGATAATGGCTCCAATGTAGTTAAGGCCATGTCGGAGGGTGGCTATTTCAGAGTGCCATGTTTGGCGCACTGTATCAACCTGGTAGTTCAAAAATTCTTGAGTGATAGAGACAGTGCAGCGTTCGCGGTAATGGCCACCTGCCGCAAAATGTCCAACCATTTCAGCCATTCTTTTAAGGCCCGGAAGCATCTGCGGAGACTGCTACTTCAACGTAGAATGCCAGTGAAAGCACTCATCCAGGAGGTGGCAACACGTTGGAACTCAACCTTCTACATGCTTGAGCGTCTGTATGAGCAGTATACGGTACTCGATCACTATTTCTTCACAGAGGGTAAATCTCAGAAGGAGGACCTGCGGATGACTGCGGCGCAATGGGACATAGTTAAAAGCCTGACAGACATGCTTCGTCCTTTTGAGTTCTTCATGCGTGCAGTCAGCCAGGAGGACTGTAATTTGGGAAAAGCTATCCCATTGTTGTGCATGCTGGAGCACCAACTGATGGCGGTGTCTTCTGAGTTTGAAAAAGAAGATGAAGAAAAAAAAAAACATTTCATTTTGTCAGAGAAATTATTAGAGCGCCTACGTGGTGATGAACGTCTTCAAAAGATCAAGTCCGATCAGCATTACATTTGTGCTACTATTCTGGATCCACGCTACAAAAAGGCGCTGGCCGACGAAGCATTCTTTCCTTTTGATGATGCAGATGTTCAAAACTACAAACATTGGTTAGCCTGGTCAGCCAAGAGGTTTGAAAAAGAACGGCAGGTTATTGAAGGAGAAGCCAGTACATCAGCATCAGCATCAGCAGGCCATCCCCAGTCACAAGAATCCACTTCTGCACCTGTGGCTGGGGCACAAGTGACCTCTCAGCCGTTAAAGACACCGGCAACTGGATCATCTGCACCACACACAATGACAACACTAACAGTGGCTGCGGAGGAGGATTGGCTAAGTTTGATGGGGTATGGTTCTCGAAAAAATGTCACAGCCACAGCAAAAAGTAAGCAAAGTGGAGGAACCGTTGATGACCTTGAGTCGATGGTGCAGGACTATATGAATGACTCAACAGTGGTCTTTCTTAATGAGGAGCCATTGCAGTATTGGCATGGCAAAAAACAATTGTGGCCACAGCTCTACAACCTGGCTATAAACTATTTGTCTTGCCCACTCGCAAGTGTGTCTTCTGAACGTGTTTTCAGTGCTGCTGGTGGCATTGTAACTCCCAAACGGAGCCGCCTCTCGCCCAAAAATGTGGAGCGGCTGACAATGATCAAGATGAATCAGCACCTCATACCACCTGATTACAAAGTACGAGAAAGCACGCCGCATGAAGACGAGGAGGACGGCAACGTAGATGAGGGGATTTTTTCTCTGTTCGGTGGCACTGACCTCATCCAGCCTGAATTCGCAGAGTATGATGACGAAATCTTGTTCTTATTCCCTGACACCGAGCACTGAAAATGAGACAATCAATCAAGAACTTTCTTTTTCGTCCTTATTCCCTTTTATTCCTGTGTGCTTTGTGTCTCTCTTTCTTTGTTTTGCACAGTTAATTTAATTCAAACTTTAATCACCTAATCCCAAAAACAAGACCATCATCAGAACTGTCTTCACTTGTTTGCTTATTGCTTTGAAGGTGCCGCAGTCTACATTCCTCAGGTTCACAAGTTCCGAAGAACATGCTCCTCTATCCTCCTCCTCCAGACTGCGATTTCCCTCCAAGCAGAGTGCTGGATTACGCCCAATGAAGAAAGACTCAGCACTTGTGGGGGTGTTGTACTTCTTTGCGGGTGAGTTGACGGATTTGGGCCCATTGCTGTGAAGCTCTAATAATGGACAAAAGTGTTTTGGACCAAATATGAGGTGGAAATTTCTTGCCGTTTTTGCTGACTTGCTTGCCTTTGAGGTGCTCTTTGGCGGGGTTCCGGGGGTTTGTGGGTAATTTTTGGTGTCTGTCGAAGCACTGCTGCGACAGTCTAATCTTGATTGCATTTGCTTTTCAGGAAATCCGTGGTGGAAAACAGGAGTTATGATGATTGATGATGATGATGACCTAGCTGAACAGCGCCGCATTTGGACCGAAGGCCGAGAGATATTGTAAGTATGAGATTTAGCTTTTTCGCTGTTTGGGGGTGTTGTCGGGTGTTTTTTTGCGGGTGGGTTGGCGGGTCTTGCCTGGGGCATTCCTGGGAAGGTCTAATACCGGATAGAAGTGTTTTTGACAAAATCCATAAGGAACAGCCTTTTTTTTGCTATTTCTTCTGACATCTTGCTCAATGTAGCGTTTTGGGGGGCTTCCTGCTGTTTGTGGGTGGGTTGCGGCCGGGGTCTCTGTCGAAGCACTGCTGCGACAGTCTAATCTTGATTGCATTTGCTTTTCAGGAAATCCGTGGTGGAAAACAGGAGTTATGATGATTGATGATGATGATGACCTAGCTGAACAGCGCCGCATTTGGACCGAAGGCCGAGAGATATTGTAAGTATGAGATTTAGCTTTTTCGCTGTTTGGGGGTGTTGTCGGGTGTTTTTTTGCGGGTGGGTTGGCGGGTCTTGCCTGGGGCATTCCTGGGAAGGTCTAATACCGGATAGAAGTGTTTTGGACAAAATCCATAAGGAACAGCCTTGTTTTTGCTATTTCTTCTGACATCTTGCTCCATGTAGCGTTTTGGGGGGCTTCCTGCTGTTCGTGGGTGGGTTGCGGCCGGGGTCTCTGTCGAAGCACTGCTGCGACAGTCTAATCTTGATTGCATTTGCTTTTCAGGAAATCCGTGGTGGAAAACAGGAGTTATGATGATTGATGATGATGATGACCTAGCTGAACAGCGCCGCATTTGGACCGAAGGCCGAGAGATATTGTAAGTATGAGATTTAGCTTTTTCGCTGTTTGGGGGTGTTGTCGGGTGGTTTTTTGCGGGTGGGTTGGCGGGTCTTGCCTGGGGCATTCCTGGGAAGGTCTAATACCGGATAGAAGTGTTTTGGACAAAATCCATAAGGAACAGCCTTGTTTTTGCTATTTCTTCTGACATCTTGCTCAATGTAGCGTTTTGGGGGGCTTCCTGCTGTTCGTGGGTGGGTTGCGTCCGGGGTCTCTGTCGAAGCACTGCTGCGACAGTCTAATCTTGATTGCATTTGCTTTTCAGGAAATCCGTGGTGGAAAACAGGAGTTATGATGATTGATGATGATGATGACCTAGCTGAACAGCGCCGCATTTGGACCGAAGGCCGAGAGATATTGTAAGTATGAGATTTAGCTTTTTCGCTATTTGGGGGTGTTGTCGGGTGGTTTTTTGCGGGTGGGGTGGCGCCGGCGGGTCTTGCCTGGGGCATTCCTGGGAAGGTCTAATACCGGATAGAAGTGTTTTGGACAAAATCCATAAGGAACAGCCTTTTTTTCAAGGTCAAATTTTGTTCTAAAACACAGTAGTACACCTACCTTGAGGGGAAAGATCCGCTATAATATTTTGGCCATACTTATTGATCCTTAAAAAGGTGACTCAGACAGAGCACGCAATTTCTAAAATATTGTACTGTCTATTAGGGAAATCAAAGTGTGACTTTTTGCACCACACAGCGTACATACCTTTTATTTATTTATCAGTGGTATTGTAATAGCACTTCCTGTTTTCCGTTCAATAATTACAGGCCGGGTTTCAGTCAACATCCGCCAGGCAGGCAGTGGACAGGGTGTCTTCTGTCAGTGGTCACCACATTGATGGACGAAGCGTCAGCTGGAATGGAGGAGTGCCGCCAATAAGAGGAATTGTTTGCTGCATGCTTATTACTTACCAAATTCAACAGGACAACTCCAACAACATACGCAATACAGATACAGTATCCATTGTTGTCTTTTATTCTATGAGTGTGACTGCATGTGCTTACCTTTAGTTTGTAACCAAAGATTGTCTGTATCTTCAATTATTGTTTGTCCATGCTCTGCTTTTTTTTTCTTCTCTCAACAAAACCTACCCAAAAAGAAACCCCCATTCCCATCCATTTTACAAACCCTAACCCTCTTCCCCCGGACTGTGTTGTTTTGCTTGATGTCTGACTAAAATGACATCAATAATTCCACACACTTGCTGGGGAGGATAAGGTCATAGCAGCAACAGGCTGGTGAAGGAATACGAGGATATCTTCTAGACTTACTCAGCTTCAGTACTATATCTTCTAGTAGTAGTAGCCAATGTCAAATAAATTCAACGCAAGTACTAGTTATACTTGCAAGCAAATACTTTACCATTTGTTAGGCTACATTATGGCACTGTTCTAGTGTACTGTCACCTGCTATTTTCTCGATCGTACCGTAACCGTTGTAATGCTACAGTAAGGAGGACAAACAAGGTTTCGTTTTCTTTTTTTCCATAGGCATGCAACTGCCACTGTGTCACACCACTAGTACCACCGCAATGAGGAAATGTCACCCGCCCAGGATTGACAACGTTAATCCCCATTTCACCTGGAGCCAGCCCTGGGCCTAGCCCTAATTTCTAACACAAATTACAGGTAAGATAAGCGTTTGGTGGGAGGTAGTATAATGGAGTATTATTTCGGAGTAGACAAGAGATTGACGGTTGTACTACTAAAGTCCTACGACTGTTCAGGAAAACAAAGTTACTGTTACACCCCCGCCCCCCACCCACCAGACTGAAAAGCAGTAAAAAACAGGTATGGTCAGATAAAGTTGAAAAATATATTTATTTAGCCCTAACAAAATAATCTCCCTCACCCACCCTAACCCCAACGATTGTCTCTGAAACGTCCCAAAACGATCCCAACTCCCAAATCCCACCCCCCAAAAGTCTATAAAAAAAGGGCAAGGGACACTCCACTACTGGAGGGTGCTGGTGCTGGTGCATGATGCGGCATGGGCATCATACTCCTTGCGGAGGGTGGCAAGCTCGGAGCGGAGGCCCTTAACCAAGTTCTTATACCTCAGGACCTCCTGCTCCAGGTTGGACATGCGGACTCGTAGGCGGCGTTGGCGTTCCTTGCAGCTCCTGTGGGGGGCAGCTGGTATTTCGGTTGCTTGGCGGTGGCGGTCGGCTTTCTTAGCCCGGCTCGGTCCCGCTGGCTTAGTCACGGAGGAGGATGCAGTGGTCACAGTCGAGGATGTTGCCCCGCTCGACTGCGTGTCCTCCTCCTCCTCCAGGGCCACCAGCCGCCGATATTCGGCGACTGTGGCCTCCAGCCTCCGTTGCCGGGCCAATCTAGCCTGCTCCCTCCTTGTTGTTGATTTGGAAGGAGCAACTATATGAAGAAAGAAAGACATAGTCTGTAACCAATGCTCCTTATTAATAACACAAAGTGATTGAGCCGAAAGTTGGGTCACAGAGTACAAGTAGCAAATTGAAAGCACAGTACATAACTATTGAGGACAGTATCTATGTAACCTCCCACTTCTGCATCCTTGCTCTAACAGTAGTGGTAGTTTAATGAACTAATTCTACGACCACTATGGACTTCCATTACAGTCGACTATGACAGTACACCAGTCTTATTCTTCTTCTTCTCTCTTGTTTAGGGAAATGGGTACGTTATCTTATGCAAGCCGGCAGAATGACATGGACACAGCACAGTGAACTTGCACCCGAGAAAAAAAGTTGCACACCATGATGAGTGAGACAGACTTGCGTTACTGTACCGGTCCAGTACATGCAGGTGGTGAAGCTATTACTTTTCTATTACGGGTGGCACTGAGAATACTCTGTTACAAGGGCTACTGCTTAATTAATTTACCTTTCACCCTACAGTGCAAATGAGTACTAGAAAAGGAAACTGAAGAAGCTAACTAATTTGATTATCTATCACTTCACATGGGACGTATTTAATGACAGATGAGATGACTTTAGGTGCTTTGCTTAATATTGAGTGAACAGTGATACACCCACACATGAATGACGTACTACAAGTAAACTAAAGTTATTAGGAGAGGTACGGAGTGTCCACCGTAATAACCAGATATATGCTGTGAATGCAAACGCAATACAAAGTACTGCTACTATTCATGGTAGTATTGGACACATTTACAATTTCTTTTCCTTGCCTTCCCTGCACTGGAACGGACGTGCGGGTGCGGTGGTACATGCTCTTCAAGGTAACACTTACTTCACCTGGCGACCATCTACTCTCTCTAGATACACATGTGCTATCTAAGAGTCAGAGAATACCATGCTCCAGGCATCCATTCAGTCAAAGTATACGCACACATACAGTTTCTGTTTCACCCACCCAGGCTGCTGTCCTTCCACCCATCCTTGCTTCATCATTGACCCAGCCATGCACCATACCATATTCTTTCCTTCCCAGCCACCTCGGGGGCCAAGCAAACACATATCGTTCTTCTTTGCCAGCCATCATACAAGTTCGCGTCCCACTTACTTACACCCTTCTTTCGCTTTTCGTTCATCCCATCCATCACGTTCGTGTAAGAACTTATTGGGATTCTTCTCACCAAAAACTTCACAGCTAAGTCGAAGTACATTTCGAGGAGGCTACTACCTGGTTGATTTGTAATTGTAATACACCCGTGCAGAAAGCACACTATGCAGTCTTCAATCTCAATAAGTAAGGAATATATAGCTTACCTGTTTCCGCCACCACCGTTTGATCCCCCACAGGAACGTCCGCCAGCTCTTCTACCGCCGCCTCCTCCCCAGAGGCCTCCGAGTCCTGGTCCAACACAGCCACCTCCGCGCTGGCCCCGTCACCAGATGTTACACCTACAAAGTACATTTAAGAATGTTAGAATACACCACTCACTACTATATAATATTTGGTCTAGGAGAAATGTTAAAAAAACAGAATACAATGTAATAATTTGTGACTGTCTACTCCATAGTAAAAATGTCCCATTTTCCAGGGAAGGCTGTTGTCTTGCTGCACTTTTATGCACAACTGATGAATGCTTGCTTTTGATTTTTAACACGCACCACTTTTTCTCCTAACAGACAGAAGCTTGACTCCTGAGTCCTAAGAACACGACCAGGATCAAGTTCAAACCAGGTGAGAGTTCGGCTCGACCACAAGAAATGTGTCCAATTAATCGTCAGCACTAACCACTTTTCCGTTTACAGTTAAATAGTTTTATGACAAAGTAGATTTTAATAAATGTGTTTACTTTTAATAAAGCTTTTAAACTTAAATAGACTCTGTGGTTTTTGTTCCTCTAGACTAGAGTAGATGAGCTAAAGGTTTTGGAATTTTTGCAAGCATGAGTGCCTCTGACACTTCTTGACTGTGCTGTGACTCCGTACTACTCTCTTGTCCTGCGTACGATAATCTAGAGATCATTGGGGATCTATAATCGGTGACTTCGGGAGCTGAATGACTCTGCCACACTATCTAGTCAGTAAGGAGATAGTGCATAGAGGTATTGCTGAATATAATGGGAGTCCAATGGAATTGCCAAATGTCCAATCTTAGTTAGCTACACAGACAGACTAATAAGAATAGTCTAGTAATACCACAGGGAGTCATATTCGAGGCAGGATAAGAATTTATATCCAGTCTACAAGAAGATCAAAGACGATTTAGAAAAAATCGAATGAGGATGGGAACGCTAGGAAAAAATAGGTACTGTTTATTAAAATGTAAACTTACTGGGGCCAGCAAAGGAGCCCTCGCCTGCCCGATCCTGGCCTGCATCCTCAGCACCCTCCTCCTGTGTCCTCTTGCCCTTGGGGGGAGCTGATGTACAACATGAAAGAAAGAAAAACCAGAAAACATGGATGAGATTTTTCAACCAAATCAAACATTTCAAAAGAACAATAACAACATATTTTGGAAAAATAGCAAATAGATAGACAACTATTCCACGGGATCTATCTCATGTGGTATACTACGTTATTCGTATTGCCTGATTTGCGGAACGTTGACTTAGAAAGTTCCTGTAACTCAATAAACAGACTACTAAAGAGGTTTGCCTAGGCCTGGCACTGCAGGCAGCAGTGCGCAACACGTGACAGACAAAGTCCATCCTGCTTGCAGATCAGTGAATACTCAAACTATCAATCCACCCGCCACCACCGCCACTATTTCTTCTTATAGCCATGTGTCTAAAGGAAGGACTGGACTTCAGTCTGTTGGGGCTGATTTAGAAGTCCCTTGCGGAAGTTGCGGCTCATTTTCCTCCATTGTTGCGTGCCTTTTCTGACGCAGCGGCAGAACAAAAGACTCGCCATGGTGTTGGTGCGGCGTATATATTAAAAAAAAAACACATATGGGCATATGGGCGATGCATCACGTTGTAAAGCCCTGCGCCATCAGGGGGCGTTCCGGCGCAAGGGAGGGCGTACCTGCGCAGGAACGAATCCTAAAAGTGGCTGAGGGAAATCTACAAGATGTCAATCAGTCACTTTTAGGACAATGATGCATGACTCAAACCCTGCGCGCTTGAAGCCGACGTACGGCTTGATGCAGCATTGGGGAGATAGGGTACCCCAGAGCATTGCTGGAGCTGCGCCATCGTTGGCACGCAACTCCAGCAATGCGCTGCCTTTACGGCACAGATGCGTAAGGCTTCTGTGACGTTTTGGGCCAATGGGTGGTGGTGGCATGGCACACAATTACTGCCGCATCCCTGCTACTTTGCAGGGATGCGCCGGTAATTGAAAATATGACCCTTACTGTCTAGCATTACGCAGTTCTTTTCTTTACAGTACACTCATACATAATTTCTCAGGCCAATGAAATGCTTCTGAACACAACATACAAAACAAAGAAGCATAGTAGCAAGCAAGGCTACTGAGAAGGAGAGCAGTGCACCTGAAATGCATAGAAGATTTTGAAATATAATTTACCTCAATGTAATCGGCAGCATTATTGCTCTTGGTAAAGAACAAAGATTTGCAAACAACAGAGCAGGATAAAACAGAGTAGTAAATGTACTACTACTACTACTCACCAAGCCCGGGGACCTCTACGCCGAGCGCGTCCAGCAAGTCCCGCTCCCGGTCCATGACATCGGTCCAGCAGTGGGTGGCCTGGTTATGTGTGCGCCGGACCCCAGAGATCTTGTACATGGCCCGGCACACCTTCTCCCACCGCTTGCGACGCTCCCGGATGCCATAGCCGGTCGCGATCTTGCCGCCTCCCAGGATCGTCTTGGGGAGGCGGCGCTGGACGTGGAAGATCAGTGCCGCCACTTCCTCCGCGCTGAAGATCTCCCTCGGGACCACTTGCTCCCCCCTTAAACGCCCGCACGGGAGCCGGGCACGGGGTGCGGGACCCTTCCCCTTCTCAGGGTGCTTCCCGGCTCCCTTCACCATGGTCTGGGCAGAAATAAACTTAAATGATAAAGAAGAAATAGAATAGTGAAGAAGAAAAGAAAAGAGTTTAAAAAAGTAGTTTAAGAGTAACTAAAAGCTGCAGAAAACACAAAAATATAGAGGTAGAAAAATAGAGGGATAGATAATAAGTAAAATTAGATCAAAAAAACTTCAAACAAGCAAAGGATGGCAGAGATTGAGAGAGGATAGAGTAAGCATGCCCAGAACCATAGCAATGAATGAGAAACAAGATGGCCGCGCCCGTTCACGACCGCGTGGGTAAGTTCGCGCGAGATTTTCCTTGCGAGTACGCGCGAAATTGTACTAGCGAGCAGCACACTTTGCGAGATTACACATAGCGGGCGGAAACGGAATTACGTCACGCCAACAAGATGGCCGCGCCCGTGTACGACCGATAGGGTAACTTGGCAAACGTATAGCTAGAAGCGCCTCGCGAACACGCGCAAGATCACGCGAACATACACGTCGCAAAAAAAACACTTTTGTATTCGCACGTATTCGCGGCTTCCGAAATCGATCTCGCACGGATTCGCGCCCCAAAAAACGCGCGAAATTGCAGAAAAAACGATTTTAGCTAAACTGAAAGCAATGAGCAGGTGCAAAAGTTCAAACTTAACATTAGTAACTTTCAAGGTAGTGCTTCCTGATGGGCCCCTCCAGAGTTTGCAACTATTCTATGACCCTGCTATGACCCAAACAGCAGGCTCATAGAATAGCTACAAGTAGACCATAAAGGTCCTGTAAAAAAAAAAATTCACTGCAACAAAAAGCAAATTACAGATAAGGAAGGAAGCAGGTGCCAGCCAGACTGGAACTTTCAAAATTACTGACACATTAATGAAACACAAATTAATTGATGGCAGTTGAAGAAGGGCAGGTGTGCTTGCTTTTTTCAACCACCATAATCTACAGTGATAAATAAACCTAATAGGTGCCAGTGAGGATGTACCAGAGGGTGGCATGGGTGTCCCAGAGGGTGGCAGTGGTGAAACAGAGGGTGCTGTGAACCTGTGATGATAAACCAGACGTAGAAACAACATAGTCGCGGCCGTTGCGAGCCGAAAAGTAAGTTCGCAATTGCGAACTTGTCCCAAAATCGGCGCGAACACGCGCCAACACAAAAAACGGAAAAATCCGCAAATCCGCTAGAGTTCGCGGATCTTCGCGGATTGCGAATCCGTAAATCCGCAAGTTCGCGTACGCGAGATCCGCTAGATCCGCCCATGCTTAGTTGTAAACCATGATCTTCAAAAGGAGGAGATAGGCAGAAGAAAGCAGTTTCATTAACACCCCTACCCTCTAGATCCAGCCAGATGGCAGGCTTAAAGGAGTAAGGAGCAGATGCCAGGGGAGGGAGTCTATGGAGATGAGCCATCCTGGAGGTTGATTTAGCCAGCTCCAGCCTCTCTGCTGAGACTTCAGCCATATTGAATTTTGGAGAAATAGTGCTTTCTGGGAGACCATTGTGCTACACTTTGGAGTAAATGGCCATGCTCTGGGGTATTGCCCTGCACCTCATCGGACAGGAGTGCGCTCCTCTTTGACCCCTGAGAACACTGAATAGGTATCTGAAGGGGTGGTACCTCTCAGATCTGCTACTTGAACTAAAGGAAGACGGAGGGTCCATGCTGGAAATGTGATTTGCAAGAAGCAGGCCCTGCACTCTGACTGACTGCACCTGCTGCACAATTGGGAGCTACAGCCCTGTGGATCAAACCTGCTTCGAAAGGACTCCCTGCAAGCTACAGTTGAACAGAGCTCACCTGGACCATCACCACCAAGAATCCCCAGTCTGGAGGCCTAACATTGAATTTGTAAGGGTTTTGTCCAAGTGGGTTGTAGGAATTGAAGTCCCAAACTTTCACGGACCAACCTGGAGCTTCCAGACCCTTGGAGTAAGTTTTGGACACTTTGGGACCATCGAATGAACTTAAGGAAGAAGTTCCATAACTTTCGAGAACTTTGGAACAACTTTGAACAAAAGCTCCATAAGTGGACAGACTCGACCTGGCCAGTCAGGCTGGCGTCCCTCAACTGTGAGCTGGCCTGCCCGCTAGGTTTGTCATGCTAAAAAGCTCTAGAGGTCTATCTTGCAGAGTTTGACCAGGAACTGGTCAAAACCCAAGTTGGCAAACCCTCACTGAATCCAGTCTGGTGAAGCTCATCGAGGGACCCACGTGAGGAGAAAAATCTCTGTCAAAGTTTCTAAGTCCGAACATAGAAAAGATGACCATGTCACCCACGAGAGTCAAGCCCCCCTCCTTCAACAACGAGCTTGCCTGGATCTCTGGTTCGTCCTGCTCGATAGCTCCGGAGGCCTGACTTCCATAGGTTTGACTGTGAGCTCTTTTCGAGGCAAGCTGGCGAACCCTCACCTAATCTGAATTTTCTAAGAGGTTTGAGAGACCCGGGAAGGAAAGATCCAAAAACGTTTCTAAGTCAGAAGAAAAAAAACTTTGACCGAGAACTACTGAAAGGGGTAGCCGCGCAGGGCTTCATCCAGTCAGCCTGAAACTTTGACTTTGTCCTGGTCCAGCACAACCAGAGGTCCAAATAGGTGCTAAAGGTTTCTATGTGCTATTTAGATTAAATCTTTAAAAATTCATATTTCTGGTTCCCTACTTTGGAGTTTTTTCGTTTTGGTGTCATTTTAAAGATAACAATATTTCTTACTATTATAAATCAGTGTTGGATTTTTGTTGTGTGTAGTGTCTTAATTATTTAGTGAATTTGTGTTTTTAAATGCTTTCCATACCTGTCTTTGAAGTTAAGCCTACCTGCTCGCAGCCAAGCTACCAAGAGCTGAGCATGGGAATACGTTTCTGAGCCCTATTCTGAGCCCTATATTGTGTTAATGGCCTTATTGCCAGTGGTAGATGGACATTTACCACTACCAATAATTCACTTTTCAACACTGAGATACACAAGTTATTATTCCTGAGACTCCGCGACAATGAGGGAGATCAAGGAATAGTTGCCACCAAGAGAAGTCTCAGTGACGGAGTCTGGTTTCCGTATCTCGATGAAAGGATTGAAAAAGAATGAAAGACGTCATATATGCAACTGTTTCCATCTCAAGTCATTCAGCACCCTTTGAGCATGTTAGATTTGTCACAACATGCTTCAAAGAAAGTTGCTATTGATTTCTTTTGTCCTCTTAAAATCATCTTCCAGTCAATGTTGATGAATATTCCTGTTTTCCATTGATGGAAGACCTTTCATCCACTACACATTAAAAGGTCATTCAAAAACTAGATGGCATCTTTGATACATGAGGTGTTCTTGGAGAATTAAAGTCTGACAATGGCCCACCTTTCAATAGTCAAGAATTAAAAGAATCACCTCAATATAAAGCTTCAAAAAAGCACTGCTCTTTGGCCCTAGGCCAATGGCCTGGTAGAACAGTTCATGAGTATTCTAAAGAAAGCTGTCCAGCGTGCTGCATTGGAGAAGCTTGACCTCAAAGCTGTTTTAAACACTACTCTTCAAGCTTACCATTCAACCCCTCACTTAATGACAGCGGAAATCCTTGCAACTCTCAAGTTTGGAAGAGCTATGACGACCAAGATGCCCCATTGGACCAACCTCAGATCTAAGAATGAGGAAAAAATTCCTAGTACGGATTTTGGTCACAAATTGAAGATAAAAATATATACTGACTGACTACGTCATGCAAAGGACATAACTTCTACAAGTGGAGATTGCGTGCTTGTTAAACAATACAGAAAAAGGAAATCTGATGCTCCTTTTGAGGTTGAACCCTTTATTACCACTATCACCAAAGAACAAATGTGACTGCCCAGGCTCCTGGGAAGTCCCTTATGAGAGATTCTTCTCATTGTCAACATGTGGCCCATCACTCACCAAACATCTATGTCAATGTAGAGACTGGGTCTAGACAGATTATTGATTCTTTTTTGCTGATAAGTCCACCATACCTGTGCAGACCACTGACACTTCAACTGCCAATTCCCAGTATCCAGTGAACAGATCAATATGTGTGATTCCTACTGATTTATTTATTTATTTATCTATTTTTTAAAAGTTGTAACTTTTTATTTAACAAAGTGGAACTCGTAGTGTCTCGTAACAAAAGAACGCTGGAACTCCTTTTGTTACCAATGTACACCATAGGCCTGTTACGTAAGCATCAGAGGGATGAGCTGAAGATAGGCTTAAAATGTTGAGTTCTGACTAACATGCAGCCGAATAAAGATGTGTACAACTAGTACTACTCTCCGAATGTGGCGTTGTTATTGGCGGGTGCCTAGGCTGGCAGGACGCTACAGCTCCCATGGTTTGATCCATTCCTCTTAATGCAGTGGCCCCAGTCATTCAAGTGGTAAAGCATTTTTATCAGTACAAGTGGGGTAACACTGGGTGGTAGGAATTTCGTAGATTCCTGCAGATTCTGAACATTTTCATCATAGAAATGTAGAAAAATGCATGATTTCAGACAAATGTTAAGGGTTTGCAGTGAGTTGAGGGTAAGAAAAGGATCCACACAAGGCACACCACCATGGAATCCTCTAGTTGCTTAGCTTTAAAAAATGTCTGTGGTTCGTAGTGTTGCTTGGGTGGCAACACAGCACAGCCGGAAATACCACAGCTACCCCACTTGCTTATCTCACTTAGTTTAAAACAATGTACATGTTTGCTGGGTTTCCCATGGTGCTGGCTGAGCTAGGGCCCAAAATCTACAGCTACCCACTTTGCACAAAAAGGGTAATTTTTGAGTGGAAAAATCTGATGTATATGTGTTCTGTTTTGAGCTGTTTCCTGTCATGTTTGGGGAATTCTGGGTGGAAGGAAGTCTGTGGCTCTCTGCAGATTCCAGAATTTTCCATCACAAAAATGTGAGGAAAATGTGTTTTTTTGTCAAAGTTTGAGGGTTGCAAGGAATGTTGGGTAAAAATCCTGTTGAAAGCCACACAAGTCACCTCAAGATGGATTCCCCTAGGTGTTAAGTTTTCAGAAATGTGCAACTTTGTTAGTTTTTCCCAGATGCCAGCAGAGCTAGGGCCCAAAATCCACAGCTACCCACTTTGCAACAAAAGCGTCAGTTTTGAGTTGAAAAATGTGATGTATCCATGTTGCGTTTTGGGATATTTCCTGTGAAGGGCACTAGGTCTACCCACACTAGTGAGGTTCTATTTTTTATTGAGAGTCTTAGGGGAATGCTGGGTGAAAGGAAGTTTGTGGCTCCCCACAGAATCCACTGCTTTCCATCGCAGAAATGTGAGAGAAATTTGATTTTTAGCCAAAGTTTGAGGTTTGTAAGGAATTCTAGGTAAAGAAAACTGGTGAGAGCCACACAAGTCACCTCAACGTGGATTCCTCTAGGTGTCTAGCTTTCAAAAATGTGCAAGTTTGCTAGTTTTCCCTAGGTACAGGCAGAGCTAGTGGCCAATATCAACAGCTACCTACTTTGCAATAAAAGGGCACATTTTGAAGAGGAAAAATGTGATGTATCCATGTTGCGTTTTGTGCCATTTCCTATTGTGGGTACTAGGCCTACCAACACAAGTGAGGTGCTATTTTTATTGGGAGACTTGGGGGAGGTGGAAGGAAGTTTGTGGCTTCCCACAGATTCCAGGACTTTCCATCACAGAAATGTGAGAGAAATGTGTTTTTTGCAAACGTTTGAGGTTTGCAAAGGATTCTGGGGGAAAAATATGTTGAGAGCCACTCAAGTCACCCCAAACCAGATTCTCCCAAGTGTCAACAATGTGCAAGTTTGCTAGGTTTCCCTAGGTGCCAGCTGAACTAGGGCCCAAAATCCACAGTTACCACATTGCAAAACATGGGCCAGTTTTCTGTGGAAAAATGTGATGTGTCCATGTTGCGTTTTGGGCCCTTTCTTTCCACAGGCACTAGGCCTACCCACATAAGTGAGGTACCATTTTTATCAGAAGATATGTGGGAGCACAGAATAGTAGAAAATGTGTTATTAAAAATTGAATTCCGTTACATTTGTGTGCATGCCCAAAAATTCAGAGATGTATAAATAACCATTGCTCCTAAACTCTACATCTTGTGGCCATTTCAGAAATACATAGGGTTACTTGAACCCATTTTTCACTCTACATATTACACCATATGAATTGGTCTACACAATGGTCTACACAATGAAAAACCATTCAACAGTTGAGCTCAGTTGTTGGCTCTGGGTACCTTGGGTTCTTGGAGAACTTACAAATCCTACATATGATCATAAAACGAAGGGCCTGGTAGAAGTAATGGCACATTGCTTTTGTAAATCAGCCATTGTGACAAAAAGATACAGATGAAAACGTTGTCATAAATGACAGTTTTGGCCTTCTCATTTTCAATATTTCTTCAGTTCAAAAGTTAGCTTTTTTGAGAGTATCTTGAGAGATCTGCACATATGACCACTTGCTGAATTAGAAATGATGTCTACTTTCAGAAATCTATAACTTTTCTTGATCACCTATGGGTTTCACACTGGAAGCAGGTTGAGAGCACAAAAAATAGCAAATATGGGGCACTTCTTTCAAAAATGACAAAGCTAAGTTTTTTTTATGCAGCTCTTTATGTTCCTGAATACTGGGAAAATGGTGACTTTAAAACAAGAAACTTCTTGTTGATGCCATTTTTATTTTTAGGGAAAAAACTTTTCTATTTTTTTGAAAATACTAACATTTTTGCAATATTTTGCCGATTTTCTCAGTCCCCTCTAGGGGAATCTACAAAACCAGAGTAACTTTAGAATCCTCAGGAAGTTGGAAAAAAGGATGCACATTTGGCGTGGATACCTTAAGCGAGAAAAAAGTTATGGCTTCCTAAGCGGAACTTCCCCAAATAGCCAAATAAGGGCTCCGCGCTGGACGCGGGGGTTAAGTAACACAGAAGGCTTCTTCCTAGTCTATGTATACAGCAAGCTGAAAAGATCGAGTGAAAAGAGTCATTACCACCTTTACCACACATGGCTTCTAGGTTTTGATCTTCATGAGATTTCATTGTCTAATCCGTTAGATATTTTTCCCTTGTGAGAGGCTTCTGAACTTACTTTTCTAATATCTGATGCACAGCCTTTACAAAATATTGGTATTATAGGGGCAATTAAAGAAGGCTGTTTCCAGTTCAAGTGGGAGTGCAAGGGGCAATTTAATACTTGTGTTGTGCTTGACTGAACACTATCAATTCTTAGAGTTGTATGGGCCCACTTTTCAGGGTCAGATTCTGGCATCCACATTCATGGGCTGACTAAAGGATCCTTTAGTCAAAGAATTGCCTATCCCTCCTATCAGATTCCCTCAGTGTCACTCAGAAGATTCTCTCTCTCTTGAGGGGCTGCCTCATGGGACTCCTAAAATTCTATCATTCCCAACTTTAAAAGGTTGACATGTGGGCAATCTTGCTCTTGATGGTGTACTTTGACATGAACTTGGGGTTATGTCAAGTGGATACGTTGCTCATGCTTGGTTGGATTGATAAAACATTGAAAGGGGACTTAATGCTAGGGAAATAGTGCCTAAAACTTTACTCCCTAACATAATTTATGGCACAGACTGCATCAAGGATCTAGCTACTGGTAATTCGACATTTAATAGCTCTGGCAGCAGGCATCTAAGCAGAACTTGGGGCACCAACACTTTTCCTTTAACAATGTAAGCACTGCTTGGCTCCACAACATACTTCTACCTTTTCCTCATGACTATTTTATTAATTTCACTTAACTGTAAAACAATTTTTAAGCTTGGGAGGTGAATTGGCTTGAGAGCAGATTTCTTAGGTAAATGCTGACCAGTGGAAGTTGTATTTAAAAATGAAAGGGACAGATTCACAAATGCATTTATGAGAAAGAGAAGTAGTATTTCCTTAGAGTTGCTTCACATACTCATAAACAAATGAATGGATTAGTTACTTGTAGCACACACTGTCACTCCAAAAGGAGCTTCCTGCCTCTACGTGCAGAAATTATTCAATCCAGCAACAGTAGAATCAAGGAGAGATACTAGATCAAAGAATAACTGCGTAACAGAGTGCGTTGGGGGCTGAAAAGAGCCAGGTCTTCAGCTGCTTTTTAAACATTGCTTCAGATTCGATGAATCTTAAGTGACCGGGGAGTTGGTTTTATGCCTTGAGGCCCAAATGCATTTTTCGAATCAGCACTGTAGAAATGTAAGTATAAGTAGGGAAAAATGATGATCAGAAAGCAGGCAAAATGTGGGCATCTGAAACTATGAGTGAAGAGTTGTGGAACCCCAGGCCTTACCTTCGGGTCATATGTCACTGTCCTAGCCAACCTCCTTCATGCCACCTGAACTCCTTCTGGACATCCTTGGCTCAATTCAGATCTACTTAGTCTCCCAGTCTCAATGATAATAAGCAACGTTTAATTGGTCACTCAAAATGTGAAGGTAACTGTGACTCTTCCTCAGGGCTTCCATCAGGCAAGGGTAATTTTATTAATTTATGCAACGGACAGGGTTCTTATCGTGGGGACTAATTGCGCTCTGCAGTATTTTCTGAAAATGCCTGTAAGGCTCGATCAATTATGGTAGTGGTGCTACAGGAAAAGGGGGACCCTGACCCCTTTGGGGATGTTGTTTGTACAACACCTGGAATATGAGACACAATCCTATGCACACACTAAAGTTACATATACAGATACATAATTGGTTAAATCATGCAACAATGCTGAAAAAAACTCAGATCCAATCTTCTTGCTTATGAAGTTATTTTTCTTTTTTAATGTTCAAGTACACTGCGCCAGCCGACACGTGTTTCATCAAAGCAAATATTGCTTTGACTCTTCAGGGCTGCCTTCTATTCAAGGCTAGTGAAGTCTTTCCGCTTAACTGGTGATAATTCCAACCCGGTAAGGGTATCTGTATAAATTCCAATTCGGACGGGGCTCGGTATCATTAATTCCTGAACATTAAATTGCCAGAATTTGGCCGTACTATAATTGTAGATCAGAGCAGGGATCCCGATCACTGACAAGTTAAATACACTCCGATTTTTATCACTAGCATTTACATCAATGTTCCGTATCCTAGATAATAATATATGACTGTCTTTTGTGGTACTCTTTGATTTAAGTTAATATTTCACCATCCATAACCGTTCATCTAGAGTATGACCATATTTCGTAGGAACCTGCTCTGTCGTCTTGCCGCGAATTCGGCGTTCTCTCTCTCACAATGGCTGCTACTGAGATGAACGGTTATGGATGGTGAAATATTAACTTAAATCAAAGAGTTCCACAAAAGACAGTCATATATTATTATCTAGGATACGGAACATTGATGTAAACGCAGACTGATGCAGACTGTCAGTCACTTGCAAGCGCACCCACCAAGCCCTAATACACTAAATCCTGTCTGGGAGGTGGTCACACCTCCCTGTGACATGTTGCCTATTGTTCTGCCTTCCCCTGCCCGAGCTTGGCTCAGCAGCAGGAGGGCAGAAATGTGTCTCTGGTCGGCAGCAACAATTTTGTGCTGTCTGGGAATAGAAGGCTGGTACTGGGAACACCAGGGACCCCACAAAGCTCACCTCTGAGGGGTGTAATCATACCTCTCACACCAGTTACCTGTGTGGGGGTATGATTCCAACATGTTTGACACCAAACACAATAGGGTTTGTTTCAGCTGGGTTAGAGTTGGTCATCACACGGTCGTGTAATGCCCCTCTATAAATGGTATAAGGCTGCTTCACCGACAACCCGGGACAATTGACTCTGTAGGCTGCAGGGGTATCCTGGTCATGCAGTGGCACCCTCTCACTTAGAACTAAGCACCCCACCCTCAGGATTGTAAAGTCCTGATATAGGGGTGACTTATAGGTTCTAAGTGGAGTGCCCCTTAGATTTATTAAACCTATGTCTTACGTAAGTGGTGCATGCACCAACCTACACAGGCCGCCACAGCAGGCCTGTAGTTCCATTTTGCATGGCCTCTCATGGGTGGCATAATACATGCTTCAGCCCATGGGAGGTCTCTGGGGTACCTATGCCCTGGGTACATGTGTACATATACTAGGGACTGACAAGGGTACCCCAGTATCCAATCTGGAACGTACCTAAGTACATAACACAACGGTTTAGGGAGAAAGCAGATAGACTGGGGTCCTGATTAGCAGGACAAAAAGTGGGGGTACACATGCAGAAGGATCCTACCTTCCTACAAACATGCAGTACATTTGAGGTATTGTAAAGTACATGTTTCAAGGTGAAAGAAATGAAGCTAAATAAAAGAAAGTATGCCTTCAATATCACTTTCCCCAAAAACTTTTACATTGGACAGTGGAATAAGTAAACACTGCAGAGATATGAGTAAAGAAAGACTGAGAAATTATCACCTGGCTTTAGAACTGTGACCTATAAATTGCATAAATATCCTTTCTTCCGGTCATTAGACTAGAATAAACCTCTTTGACATGTTTAAAAGCCTTCCACAAACATTAACTGAGTCAACAATGAAAGGTGTATTTGAGTACTCAAGACTAAGGTACATAAATGTAGAGGTGGGAAATGTTAAGGAGGTAACTCACAATAAATCCGCAGTAACACAATTCTAAAATACTACTTTATCACATGCTTAAACTAGACTCGCTGTTTTCAAGGGCATATGTTAAGCATACAATTCCTAAATGAATTTCTCTAGAGTACTAGAAATTCCACTAGCAAGGTATTTTGTTCAGTATTCATTAGAGAAGTTAACTCTTTAGTAGAAATGTCACCAATATTCTTTTTAGAGCAATTGTTCATCTCTGATTGCCCTTTTGGTAGCTGCATTAACTGGTTCTGTCAGGTTTTTGACTTCTAGAGTGGTTCTAATTAGGTTCCCTCTGTCTAGTATTGAGAGTCAATTTATGTCTATGGCCATTATCAGGGTCTATCTGGAAGACAATCAGCCTCTCAGGGAAGCAACTAGCGGGAGGATTCCTCTCAGAATAACATGGGAAGTTATATCCTGAAACATTAATGTACACCTATCTTTGGAATCTGAGGGGAGAGTAAGTGCTAACAAATGACCACACAAGGATCAGTCAAGAACCCAGGAGATTTACTTGTTTATGTGGAAGCAGAGACACAGTATGAACCTGCCTTTAATCTTGGTCTTGGTAACGGCTTTAGTAGCTGAAATATCTACCTGCCACATTGGGAAACTCTAAGTATTGAGCTCTTTGAGTTCGCTTTAGCAAGTGAGAAGAACTGTTGAAAAATAAGGATGATCTGGGTAGCCTTCTCAATCACTGCTGCAATACTACAAGACCTTGGGGAGCTCACCACTTGGAACCCGAAGCAATAGTGGTCATGTAAGAGACCAGCAAAAGATGTGTATTGCCTCGTGTCCCTAGAAGAGGATTGAGGCCATAGATCCTACCCTTCCTTGGGCACGTGATAGAGGACCTTTGCCCGACCAGGAAAGCTGGTCCTAAATAGCCTTCATTGAAATTAAGAACAAGTAAGATTCTTGTTAGAAGGAACTAGCAAGCCAAGTCGCACTGTAGCTCTAAAAAATATCTTGTGTAGTCAATCTTCTCCACCCTTGGCCTGGTCTCTGTGACTTGAATCTCCAGGAAGAACTCCTGGTGGTTTAACAGCGTTTGAAGCATCCAGGAAGAATTTAGCCTACTATAGATGAGATTGGACCTTAATATGTTATAACCTCCAGAGATCGATGACAAGGTGCCATGGCTGCCTGAAAAAGTTACCCTCATTGCTGGCAATATTCCTGCTCAGAGCTTTTTCCAGCACAGTTTGAGTCTCCTTTAGGGACTTTGGCTATTATTTATTTAACCTCATGAAACCCTGCTCATTTCCAGCTCCAATTATTGTCTCCTGCAAGATTTGGAGCTCCAAAAATTATTTAGTCTAAACATGGAGAGTAATCTAATTCATTTATTGGGGCAACATTTTACCAGCTTTCTCCACCTTAGTAGTGAAACCTTTCTTTGCAGGCCACAGAGAAGAGTGGGTGCACTGTTTTACCACAACTATTTAAAACATTCTCCCACCAAGACTAGCTCTTAGAAATTTCAATACTTTCAGTAAACAGGTCTTCTCTAACTACAGAGTCTGACTAGGAGAATAGAATGAAAACCTTTTAGTCAGAGGACTTTATATACAAGACATAGATTTAAATTTAGAAAGTCTGACAAACTAGCAGCCAGAAATGTTTACTTAGATCCCCTGATAGAAAATTACAATACAATATTTAAAATCAGTCTAGCCACCGCGATCTGGACAAATCACAATTGTTTGGCAGATTTAGCTGGTAAATCTAAAGATACAAAATTAGATAGGCCAATCTTGAGGAGACAAAAGCATTGAAAATATAATTTTTTTATTGGGTGGGGAATAGGTAAATTATCCGTTTCAGGATCCGAAGTTGGAAAACAAAAAAAGTAAGTCTTGACAATAAAATTAATTTGGTCTACCATTGATTGAGGCGAGTCAGAGATGATCCCTAGATTTTTAACACATTAAACTGTTCAAGAGAAGGAGGCCAGAAACTGGAGATCCCATACTGAGGTTTGACAGGGAAAATACCTTTATTTTACCTATCGTTCAATTTTATGCTGCTTTGTGACACCCAACATTATACCTTGGCTATGCAATTCTCTAAATCTGCTGCCTTAACAGCAGGATCACCATCCGCACTGCATAAAGCCAGGCAGTAGTCCCACAGGCCTAAATCAGCTGAGTCTATAGTACCATGTTCAGGTCAAGGGTGAAAGCAACTTTGTATCTTACTAATATGGCCTTAGTTCATCTTGTATCAAACAGTTCTCCAGAAAACAGACTGCTAGAAAGAAATCTGCAATCTGAAT
Organism: Lissotriton helveticus; assembly: GCF_964261635.1. Lineage (NCBI taxonomy): Eukaryota > Metazoa > Chordata > Amphibia > Caudata > Salamandridae > Lissotriton > Lissotriton helveticus. The sequence goes on from NC_136068.1 coordinate 271,718,101, forward strand.
CTAGCAGGAAGAGGACTTTTGTAGCATCAGTTTCTGAATGTGTCCAGTGTAGATCTTTTAGGCACCAAAATTCAATTATCCAGCAGACCTTGACCTGGATGTATCTGATCTCAAAGATCCCTTGGAGGCCACAGCTTCTGTCCTTGCACAGGGGAGTGATTTTTATCTCCATAGAAATGACAATGGGAATGATTTAAAGTTAGGCAGACAGGTTACTCGTTCACTAATGTAAGAGATCTCCTGAGTGCCACACAATATAATCCACTTCTAATAAGATGGATGGGCCATCCATCATGTTTGGTATGAAGAAATGAGTCCTCCAAATTATAAAGCAAGCCCTAAATCACAAAGTAAAACTGGTGACCAGAGTAAGCAGTTGGGCTTTACAAGGGCCTCATTCCATTTTAATTGGCCTTAAAGTGTGCCTATAGCCCAGTCATCCCTACCTGATAGACTCAAATTGAATTCAACCTTCTCAATTGTTTTCCATGGGCATATCTCTTTTTCCTTAAACATGTGTAACATCTGATACTCTTAACCTAATGTATTATTTTGGTCTTCTTCTAATAATCTTTTTTCCTCTTAACTAAATTGGTTCAGGAATGCTATGTGTTTAATTTCTTGGGATTAACATTGTTAGGTGCAGCTAAAATAATTTACACATAATGTCTCTGTAAGAAACCTGTCATTTTGGGACACAGCTCCCAGTGGTAAGCTCAGGATTCCTCACTGAAAGCTACTTTTTAACTTCTTAAGTACAAAGTTGCTTAACCCTGAGGGCGCTCCTACTTAGCTCTGCTCCTTAATTCAAATTTCAACTTCAAAATTCTATCAAGCTACTGATCTGCAGGCTACATGTAAGCAACCACAGCACATGCTTTAAACCACTGATCTAACTTTAAGTAAATCAAACCCCTGAAATGCAGATTACACACAGATCTCTGGAATGTGTTACTTTGCTACATTATCATTATACACACAAGGGATCATCCGGGATCAAAGGAAGCCATGGGGTACTAATCCCTATGAATGACTAAATATCACACATAGTATGGCCGGCCGTATGTGAAGAAAAGGAATTAAAAAATAGAAGTCATGTAATGTCAGAAGAACTGTGAAGAAAGGGAGGAGAATTTCCCTTCAGGACGAGAACCCTCGCTCACCGTTGGTTGACATGCTTCATCATATGGGTTACCTCCTCACATCGAGGTGTGGGCTACAACTCCCTAAGGGAGGAGCTGAGGTTTTTTCCCAAGATGAGCGTTTGGAAAGAGGTAAATGAGGGGCAGAGTGCAAAAAAGAGTAGTGATTTAAAATTGTCTCTGTAGGTCCACTAAATCTTTATTGGGTGGCCTCAAGGACTCGGTTAAAAAAGAGAGGACTAGGGATCAAACCAAAATATCCCTAGATGTAGGTCAACATGTTTCAGCCATAAATTGGTCCCCTAAAGTGATCCAGTGGCATTCATCAGGACCTTTGTTTAGTAGTCACTCTGCATATGTGCAAAAAATATAAATAAACTGGCCACCACAGGAACTGGGCGGTCAGGTGATCAACGACCCAAGTAACTTCAAAGGGGTTCGTCTTTTCTCTAAAATGATGTACCAAACCAACTCTGCAAGCTCTAGGTATGCCTCATTGTCCCCCATTCATTCGTATGGTACACAAACTGTATGGACGTCACGGCGAGAGTTTCTCGTCCTGAAGGGAAATTCTACTCCCTTTCTTTCTTAACAGTTCTTCTGACATTGCAGGACTTCTAGTTTTCTCTTCCTTTTTACACATACAGCCGGTGTACTCTGTGATATTTATTACTTTGCTACTTTATCATCAAAAAGGGTAAGTGACATTAATATGAGTTGTGTAGTGCCCACCCTCCTTGTCTTACAGATGCGCACCCGGTTATGCAATGAGGAGATTTGCCTTTGACAGCCAGTACAGCTGGGGAAGTGTGGGTCAAATTCCTAAAGTGAATTTGGAACTATAACAACATGTCAGTATAAAAAAGACACTCAGTCTCAACTGCGATGACATTAGAGGTACAATGAGTGAAGTTCTGATGATTTGAATACATGTCAGTACCTTGGAAGGGCTTGGACGTTTAAGCAATGTGTGTGTAGCAGTCTCATACATTCTCTGTAGACCAGTTCAAATCTCAATGAACTCTCCCTGTTTAAATTTACTGACCAGAGGTGCACTTTACTCAGCAATTTGTAAGGCTGGGTTACCCTGGTCAAATTCAAACCTGAGACTTGCACTTTTTGTGATGACCTCAGCAGCACTAGCATTAATCCACAGACCTACTGCCTTGTCTGTCTGTTGATCATTTTCTCACACATCTCGTACCCCATTCTCTTCCTTTTACTTTAACAATCATAACTTTTCTTTCTATCCCTGCAGTCTTTTGTCCAATTCCAACTTTGGGGCTTACATGCAAGCTCCTATTGCCATGGGAACATCACTTTTTAGGACATTCCTGTGGCGACGGGACTTCGCCTTATTTACAAGGCAGCCTTGTAAATAAGGTCCCCTTTCACACTATGCTTAGCGTGAAAGGGGAGGGCGTTCCACCGCAACACTCATTGATTCTGATGCTTCCTCCTATTTACAAGTGTAGCATAAATAGAAGGCCGCACCAGAATTAAGACCAGAGAAATTTGGTCTACCCCTAGCACAAGGAGAAATGTTAAATTTCTCCTCATTTTTGCTGATTTTATGTGTGCTGCGTTGTGCAGCACTCATGAAAACAGCAAAAGGCCAATGATTGTTTATGAACAGGAAAGTTCCCCATCCTGCACATAAACAATCATTTAAAATAATGCTGTTTTGCAACTTCTGTGTGTGCTGCATTAAGCAGCACACATAAAAGTTACAAAGCAGCATATAAAGATTGTTTATGTGCAGGAAGGGGGACCTTCCATCACATAATAAATCTTCCCCTGGACGCAGACACCCTTGCACTCCGGTGCAAGGGTGCCTGCATTGGTGCTAGGCTGCTAAACTTAGTGCAAGCGCATGCGTAATAGCAGGGCTCCACCATATTCATGTAAATATGGTGCAGCCCTGCTTTTCAGAAGTGGCAGAAAGTGTGTTCAGCCAAGGAGGCTAACGACACGCTTCGCCACTTCTTTGAACATATGCCTCTTTGGTTTTTTTAAACCTTCATTTTTAATTTAAACTTTCAAGCAAATCATTTCAAATCATCCAGGGAGATTTGCATATGATTTTGTATCAGATTTGTCTATCACTTCTAATCATTGTGAACTAGGTGTAATTGTACATGAAGACAACTTTGCACTCGTGACCTTAACTGCTTAACACCATGTTACTCTTTGTGCCAAAAAATATTATAAGCTGTATGCCTGCATTAGTCAAATTCCCTTTCGCATATTGCTTAATTTGTAAATAGATAATTGCAGTGGCCCAAACATTTAACTAGGAACCTACAGATGGCGCTACTGAACATCAGGATTGCCCAACACCAAAAATGTCTAACCTTGACAATTTCGCCTTTCTTTCACCACTCCATAAATTATATACTTTTAAGTCGCTCTTGCAGTTGTCTTCTTATTACTGCTTTCTCCTTTTGATTTCCTGTCTTTCAATTCCTCTTCCTCTTTAGTTTGAGCCTAGGCAGCCATTGTCCTCTGTAAACTGTGGCTGTTCATTGGTCAATGGGCTTAGTAGTCCCTCCTTACTACCGTCTTGTCTTATTTTGTAACCTCCCATGGCGACAACCCCTGTTACATGTGTTGTTACTCAGTTGGCTTTAATTACAGCCTCCGAGCACTATGCCCTCAAAGAGCTTTTTCATGCCTGCTGTTGCAGGCAGGATATGCTCTCTCCTAACACTTTTTTAAATTTTTATGTCACAAACGCATTTGCAATGCAATAACGCTCACATTTGCTAGAGTTTAATGTATTGGAATTGTAAATGACAAAACCTTTTATTTATCTGTTTTGAAAGCAACGCATGAATGAGAGAGCATTGTCATTTATAATGCCAATAGCTCGAACTCTCGAAATTGCGAGACCTATTGCATTGCAAATTCTTGTTATCCTTTTCTGGGTTTCTTTCTCTCGGTCAAAGTCTGATGGCAAAAATAATTGAAAATGTCCACAACCTACAACCACAGCACAATCTAAGTACTCCATTGGAACTTGGTCCACGCTGAACAAAATCAAAAAATAAATAAAAAATTAAGGCCTGATTTATATGTAGGCAGAGACGGAACTCCCTCCCCACCAACATTATTGTGCGACCGCCGGAGTTAGCTTTGGACAGACCTTAGATTTGATGATGCTCATGGCTTGGTCTGAACTGGGGTGGCGAAGTTAGCTAAAGAACGATGATGGATTTACCCAGATCTAATAGTGACTGAGGGTGAGTGTCCATCATCTCCTTGTGATTACTATATTTACTAACATTTCACACAGCACAGCACAAGAAGTGAAATTGCGTTGCCCGAAAGAGAGAGAGCAGAACAGCAGCATATTTTCAAAGATCTGGTGCAGTTCTCCTATCTCCTAGTGCTGGTGTACTTGCAGCTGCCTAGTGACAAAGCTGAAACGCTTTCACCATGATGAAAAGTGCCTGAATTGTGGTCAGGATAGGGTTTGTGCAGGAAGGGAATCCTCCCGGCACAAAACTATCCTTTGATGCTTCTTCCATGTTGTCAATATGCTGCAGAAAGCAGCACACATGTAAAAAGAAATTAACAGGGAGAAATAAAATATTTCTCCTTGTTACACTAGCCTATAGTAAGCGCGCCATTTTGGTGCACCCCCATGTTAACAAGTCTTTGTAAAAAGAAATTTGAATCTAAAATACATGGGTGGATCCATCTGAATGTCTACAAGATGCAAGGTAACATTAGGCAGAGCTATGTGCATATTTTTGTGCTACTGTATTTTTTTTTTTTACAAAGTCACACAACTCGGTATTTGCGTGGCTTTGTAAATCCCAGAATAGATTTTGCGTCGGTGCTATGCCAAAAAAGTGATGCAACCCAAACACAAAATCTCTGTAAACTGGGCCAGAATGTCCATAGAGGTAACTTTTTGCACTCTATACCAAAATCTGGATATTTTACGGCTATATTTGTCGATGGATTTTTACCCCTCTCATAGAGCTTTTCAGAAAAATTACTACGCAGACGTTCCCAAACTCGTCAATAACACCAACCAATTGTTTTTGGCTGCTCAACCCTGTGTATGGACAAAACACAATTTCGAATAATGAAGCTGATGTATTGTAAAACTAGAGACAGGCCATCAATCTGATTTTTTCTCATTTCCACATTTTGCCAACAAAGTGCAAGATGCCTTCCTGAACACTTCAGATTTTGAAGAGTGCTAGACAACCAGCCATTCTTTTCAACATTATTATTGATAACTTTGTTGTTTGAATCAATAGTAAAAAAAAAGTCAGTTAACCTTTTTTGTGACATGGTGAAAGTGCTTTCAAATGACTGTTTTCTATTTTCATTGTGATATTGTAATACGGTCTGTTTCTGCATGACTAGCTGTAAAGAATGACAGCCAGGTGTTAATGGACAGCTGAAACGGACTTATACTTAAGTTATCCTCAGTATTTTGTACTTTTTAAAGGCTTATAAGGTTGTGTTTATAGCACAAGTTCCGCACTTGCAAGCAAACCTTGACAGGCATTCAGAGTTATGTGAAAATCCCCCATGGCCTGCCGTGTTATGGTTTACACAATAAGTTGTAAAGAGGAGTAAACATCGGATACTTATTTGGAAGGAACCAATTGAGGTCACTTTTAGGGGTGTGTGAAATGTGCACTTCTTTTTCCGAAATATGAATAATCTTTGCGAAATTATGCAAAGTAAGTGAAATACAAGTTTGCCATTATCTCGAGTATTTTTTACACAATGGAGTCATACCTCAGACAAAAACGTTATGTCAGCAACAGGCAGGAGACTGGTCAAGAAGAAAATGTCTCTTAGCATGACATTTCCTACTTGAACTATTCTCATGCAGGCATTGAGACACAACGTTTTACATTATGTGAAATATTGAATATTTTGCACATTTGCACTTTGTAAAGTACTTCTTTTCATTATATTTAGAAGGTGGCGCTTCAACTAACTGGGAAACTGTTTCCTGCAGTTTCACAGCAACTATTGAGTGCTTCTCAAGGTTTAGCAACAATTGATGAACTGAATTGGTCCAGGTCGCAAATATTCAGAAGCAAAACTGTTATACAATTTTCCTGCATCTATAGTTCTTGAGTGCTTTGAAGTGGCTTAAAACTTTAGAACTGATAACATAAACTTCTTTATCATGTACATGGGCTAACATACAAAGTATAGTTGAAAGGGTGGGCCATGCATCAATTGTTTCACTTGCCAATAAATCAATGTTTACAAAAACTACCACAATCCAATATTACTAACCATATTCTGTGAATCCCAACTGCCATTTATTTCTGAAATTCATATGTGTTGTTAAACACTTCAAAAATTGGCACCATGTGCTCTAGGACTCTGGGCACTTTACCACTGCTAATCAGTGTTCGAGTGCATATGCTCTCTGTGTATTTGGTAATTGTGATTGGTCATTCACGATTGGCTTATTTGATTTACTGGTAAGTCCCCAGTAAAGTGCACTGTGTGGGCCCAGGGCCTGCACATCGAATGCTACTAGTTGGCCTGCATAACTGATTGTGCCACACACATGAGTAGCCATGTGAACATGTCTCAGACCTGTCACTGTAGTGTTAATCTACCCTGGATTTAGTCTGGAAGGGAGTTGTGTTGGACCTGGTCCTTTTTGCAGGGTTTTCCCCAAACATTTTGCTTTCTTCCTCCTATTTTTTTGGACCTGTCTATGTTGGCTCTAGGACAATGGGCACTTTACCACTGCTAATCAGTTCTAAGGGGGATTATGTTCGCTGTGTAAATGGTAATTGTGATTGTTGTCTATTATTGACTTATTTGATTGACTGGTAAATCCCTAGTAAAGTGCCCTGTGTGTGACTAGGGACTGCTAATCAAATGCTACTAGTAGGCCTGCAGCATTGATTGTGCCAAATACATGAGTAAACATGTCTCAGACCTGCCACTGTGGTGTCTGTGAGTGCAGTTTTAAACTGCCTTTTTGACCTGGCAAATACACCACACCCACTTGCCAGCCCAAACCTTTGCTTTTACCCCATGTAAGGCACCCCTAAGGTAGGTGAAAGGTACCCCTAAGGGAAGGATGCAGTGTATGTGAAAGGTAGGACATGTACTGGTATGTTCTACATGTCCTGATAGTGAAATACTGCCCATTTTGTTTGTCCCTATTGTAAGGACTAGCTATCCTATAAGTTATCAATGGAGCTGCCTTGTAACATTTTATAAGTGAAACTTTCAATTAGGATGAGCTAGAGATTTAGGGCCAGATGTAGGTAAATGTCATTTACTGATTCTTAAATACCGAATTTTACCGATTCGGTATTCAAGAATCGGTAAATGAGATGTAGGGGAAAAATCGGTATTATTTACCGAATCGGTAAAATTCGGTATCGAATCGGTATTTACCGATTTGGTATTTACCGAATCAGTATTTCCCATAGGAATGAATGGGAAATACCGATTTGGTGAATACTGAATCGGTAAATACTGAATCGGTAAATTTCGAATCGGAAAGCAAGCAAAAGTGAAACTTAAGAAAACAGCCAATCAGGTGCTTCCACCCTCCCCCTCCATACCAGCAAGTGGCTACCCAGGCAGCTGCAACTAATTAGAAGGTTCTGGAGAGGCAGTCAGAGCTGAGCAGAGATACAGAGCAGCAGGGAGAGTTTTGTTGGAAGTTTACCAAAAATAAAGATTGCAAGCAGCAGTGAAAGTCAGAAGGTAGAAAGAAAGAGAAACATAAAGTTCAGCAGCATGGAGCTGCAGGTACTTGTGGAGGAGGTTGTGAGAGTGCACAACAAACTATTTAGCAGGCACTCCCTCACTGTTCCTGAGTCTGCCAAACGTAAAATCTGGCTGGCAATTGCAGAAAAAGTAAATGCAGTGGGAGTCACACCCAGGAATATTGAGGATCTGAAAAAAAGATTTTATGACATCAGGAGCCTCACCAAGAAGAAGATGTCTGAAATACACAAGCAGGCTGGTGTCACCGGTGGAGGCAGGAACCCAGCGCCCCCCCTGACTGACCTGGAGGGGTTGGTGGCCTCAACCATTGAGGCAGACAGCGTCTTGGGACATGGACATGTGGACAGCTCAGAACTCAGCTCAGCAACAAAAAAAGGTAAGACGCATGCGCAGCATGACACCCCATACCAACCTGCTTCCCTTTACCCTTTGTGGACAAGCCAACCCCAGTCCAGTACTGCTAGCACTATACAGGAGCAATGCATTATGGGAAATGTAGTCAGCTAATGTAAGACCATGTGTACCTGCGCAAACATCAGCAAGTCACTGAAAGTAATGCAGATAAATGAAAGTTAAATGTGTAAAGCATTTATTGTAGTGACTGTGACACAGTAGCACTCAGTTGAGATACTCTTATTTATACCTAGGGGCAACATCAGGCAGTGGACCCACAGACACAGAAGGGACTGCACCAGCGAGGGAGGAGAGTGAGGCAGCAGGGCCAAGCCAAGTACAAGACTCGCAGGAGGAAGATGACACGACTGGCATCTCCCATGAAGATGAGACAGTACAGACCCCAGAGTTGCCGCACTCCCCACAGCTCTCACAATCCCCTCCCTTGGTTTTCTCACCAGAAACCTTCCCATCACTGTTCCTGTCCACTCCTGCAACCCCACCAGCCAGTAGGCGTGTCGTGGCCCCACTACCAGAAATGGAGGCAGCAGAGGGTGAGGGTGAGGCTTAAGTCACTGTAGATGTGAGTACTGCAACCATGCAGTCCACAAATGAGTTAGTCACAGCGCGCAGAGGACAACGCAGACCCAGCAGTGCAGTGCAGGTGGACGTGGAGATGGCACTGTGTTCCGTGGGCTGGAGGGGAGCATGGTGCGCATACAAAGTATGCAGGGCAAATCCATCCAAGCCTGCCATCGCCAATTCCGAGTCCTGAATGAGAAAATAGGAGACATGGGGAAGGGCATGAGAGGCATTGTTGAGTCAAATAAGGAGGTTGCAAAAACAAATGCGGACATTGCAGCAGGGATGCAGCAGATGAGCAACTCCATCACACAATTCTGCTCCAAACTAGACAGTCTGTCCCACACAAGGTGCAGGGAGGCCCGTGTCCACAATACGGCCATAAATCGTCTGGCCACTGCAACATCCCTGTTATGCCGTAGGGGCATAAACATGCAGGAGGCCTTGACACAAAACACGGCTGAGGTCACCAGGGGCATGGCCAGAATCACAAGTGCACTAGAGGCTATGCTTATTTCACACACTGCACAGAATCCTGCCCTGGACGTGGCAGAGGCTGAAGACAGTAGTAGCCGGAGCAGCATGGCGAGCGCTGTTGTGGAGCCACAGAGGAATAGCAGGCGCCCAGCGGAGGCTGCAGGGCATGCCGAACACAGTGACCCACATCCTAGTGGCTCTGGGAAGCGTGGGCGCAAGTGACATTGCCGATCATGGGTGAAGTACCCCGGGACATACAGTCCCCATGTTTATAATGTTTATTTTGTTGCACTTCAGTGCTTCAACGTTGTGGCAACATTAAATTACGTTGTTCTCATACACAACCTGTCTGTGTCTCATTACTTATCCAGAAATAGTTGCGTGTAATCTCCTCACGTCTGTATCTGCCATCACTTGGTGTTGACACTCCAGCAGGTTGTGTTTCTGGCACAGCAATGTCATCGTCATGAGCCTCATAGTCTGACAACTCCACCTCAGTACCCTTCTTCACAGCAAGGTTGTGCAACATAGCGCACGCAGCAATGATCTTACAGCAGGTGATGGGGGTATACTGCCTTGCACTTCCACTCTTGTGCAAGCATCTGAACCTGCTTTTCCAGATACGAAAGGTCCGCTCCACGACATTCCTTGTGCTCTTGTGGGCCCGGTTATATCTTCTTTGGCTGGGTGTTGAGGGGTTGAGGTAGGGGGTGAGTATGAAGGAGCGTAGGGCATATGCACTGTCTCCTAAAAGTAAATGGGAATACATTACTCACATGCATACATGTACTTCTTACTGAAATAGTACACTGTGTCTTACCTAGGAGGTTTCCTTCACCAAATTCCCCTGCAGTCAGCCATGCATAGATGCCGCTGTTTTGAAATATATAGGAGTCGTGGGTACTCCCAGGGAATTTTGCCACAAGGTCAGTGAAGGCGCACTTTGCATTGCAAATCACCTGCACATTGATGGTGTGGGTGGACTTCCTTTTCCTGTTTATATATCCGGTGGCAGCAGGGGGACAAATGGGAATGTGCGTGCCATCTATGCAGCCAATTATATTGGGGAATCGAGCCATCTGGTAAAAGTCAGATTTTGTTTGGACCAGTTCAGCATGGGTTGCAAGAAAAGATATGTAATGGTCCATCCTCTGTAACATGGCGTCAAGGAATTTGTGGAAAAATCTTGACAGGCTGCTCTGGGTCACCCCACCTACCGCAGCAACCACGCTCTGGTAGCTCCCAGACGCAAGCAGGTGTAGGCTGCACAGCACCTGCACGTGGGGTGGAATAGCGTATGCCCTTGGGGTAGTGTGCTCCAATAGTGGTCGGAGGTCCCTGATGAGGTCCAAGATGGTGTCTGGGGCCAACCTGTACCTCTGGAGTATCTCTGCCTCTGTGAGCATGAACAAGGTGACCCTCTGTCTATACACCTGCTCCTCTCTCTGCCATTCCCTCTCTCCTTCCTCCTGTAGCCGTATCCCTCTTGCAATGACATAAAATGCCGCCATTGTGCAAGAAGAATTGCATTTAGGGTCCTTTTTTATAGGCTGCACCTGGTTACCACCTGATTTCAATCCATGGTAAATACTGACTCTTAAATACCGAATTTCAAGCAAATTCGGTATTTAAGAGCTCCCCTACATCTCAATATTCATTTTTACCACTTCTTATTTACCGAATCGGTATTTTACCGATTCGGTAACTTTACTGATTTGGTAAATGTACAGATTCGGTAAATTTTCCGATTTGGTATTTTACCGATTCGGTAACTTTACCGATTCGGTAACTTTACCGATTCGGTAACTTTACCGATTCTGTAAATTTACCGATTCTGACGATTTTCGCTTTCCTACATCCCAATTGCTCAATACCGGTCGGTAATGGCCGAAAATACCGATTTTTGGCCGTTACCGAGCGGTAAAGGGCTACCTACATCTGTCCCTTAAAGTTTCAGCTTTATGAACTCAGAATTTAAAAAGATATCTTCTAGTGAAGGTGGTTTTTAAAATGTGTGTTTGGAAATGCCACTTTTAGAAAGTAGGCCTTTTCTTGTTTTTCAATCCTGGGCCTCTGCCTGCCTGTGGAATCAACGTTTGGTTTAGACTAACAGTCGGGTTATTTGGGCCTTCAATATAGACAGTCACACAAAGGGAGCTGAAGTATTCCCTGCATACCCTAATTGCCCATCACCAGGCTGATGGGCTTTCCTGAGCTAAAGGAGTGGGAGAAGTTGTCACTGACACCTGAATAGGGGTGTACCAGACCACTCAAAATGCTGTCTATGCCCACCTCACCCCCATAGTGTGTCTGGAGCCAAGGCAAGGCAGGATCATGTGGACAACAAAGACTTTCTTTTGCAGTATGCCAACTTCAACAGCCAAAAGGGGTGTAAGTATTGTACCTGGAATCAGACATTTTTAGAATACTTTTGGATCAAGAGGAGGCTCTGCCAAGGAGACGAGATGTAAGCTGGAGTACTGCCGCTTTGCTGGGTGTTTCTGTTTCTTTGTTGGGTTGGCCTGCAGTTGCTGCTTCTGCTATGGAGAGGAAAAGGACGCTTTGGAGGGAAGACGCCGGCCTGCAGTGCCCTGTAGCCACCATTAACTTACTCCCACTTGCGGGGGTTACTCTGCTGGAGCGGTGTGGAGCCTCTCCTCCCTGAAGTCTTGCTGGCCTGCCCCGGGATCAGAGGAGCGCCAGGAGCCGGGACAGGAACCCGGAAGCAACAGTGGGACTACACTCCCCAGAATCCTTAGCACAGAGGGAATACGCTAAAGGGAAGAAGCCGGCCCGTGGCATGGGACATGCGCGGGGCGGGCATGGGCCATAGTCGGGCAAAGCCCGGGCCCGTCAATGCCCCTCGGCTGGGCCACCCGCTGAAATCTGAACATCTACATCCAGGTACTGGGTACTGCTATTGGTCTTTCCAGTTAGTGTGTCCTAGTCCAGATCCTACCTTAGGATGAGTAAGCGAAAGGGCCTGAACGATCGTCTGGGTGATGTAATCGTGGGAACCCTTGACTCTTTTCTAACTAGGACTACTTAGCACATGAAATCAAACTGACAGGGTGCCACTTGTCTTTGGAGCCCATCACGCAGACAAGAGTCGCTCTGGGGGACGAGACATCTTTCACCGCTCATAAGGAACCCCCCTCAGTCCAGGTAGCAAAAATACAAAACACTAATGGGAATCACACCCGAGCAGCCAGCATTTATTTCCTCTATGAAAAGATCATCAACCCGGGCTGCAGGTGCGAACAAGCTGTTGGCAGCTAACACAGAACAATCAGGCAAGAGAAAATGGGGAGGTGGTCCACAGAGCCAAAAACCAGCAAAGGCAACTAGATCAGTAAAAGCAAGGGGAAATGGTGATGAATTAGTAGAGGGCATGGTGTGCTAGGTGGAGAAAATACTCCGGAAATTCCTCCATCAATTACGAGTCCCACGCTAAACGAGGACATGTGGCAAAGATTTGAAACCCTGGTTGCCACCATGCTAAATCCTATTTCACTAAAGCTAACTAGGATCGAAGAGAAACTGGCGGGCTTGGAGGACCAGGCCCCACAAAATGCCCATATATTGGAATCATTGCCTGCTAGGTCTGAGTCAAGATCTGCTCAAGAGACCCAAACTCAAGTACAGCAGCACAGAAGGGCCCCGACCACGAACTGTCCAAAGACAGCATTTGCATTTATTGATGAAGCAAATTTGTTTCACCCCAACTCTGACAATTCAAACGCCCATATGAGTATTACCTCTGACATAACTGCCCATAGACTGGCTTTGCCGTAGCAATTGATGGGAGCAGAGGATGCAGTAAACCATCAGAGTCATCAGCCCAATATAGCATCCACATGCCAGGGTGGGATGTGGAATGAGTTGGGGGGCCGCATTGGTCATTTCGAGCACCAAAGGCCCGGAAAATCGAGCATTGGACTAACAGTGACTGGAACACATATCTTACTCCTCCCACCAGCAGCTGCACATCTGGTATTGGTGCTAGGGAATGTACCATGGCTGAGGGAGGAATAACTAGAATCCACAGCCCAACTGATGTTTAAAATCCTACACTGGCTGACGCAAAAAGGTGCTCAAGATAGCCTTGTGGAACATGGCCAGTATCGCCCCAAAATTGAGCGTTAGTAATTGGCTATAAACTTGGCAGGACCACAACATTCGATGTCTCCAGGAAAACATGATCGACGGAGCCAATATTTATAAATGGCTACCGTTCTTTTCAAACCCTAGCCAAACCATCTGTCTCAGGGAGGGCAAAGGAGGGCATCCTGACCCTGATTCCAAATAATTTAATAATTTCCCTGGAAAGGTAATAAAGTTTGACTCCTCTAACCTAAATTTCCATATCCTCATACTTGAAGAAAAACAGGAAGGCACGTGGGTTTTGATTAATACGTATAATTATGAGTTTGGCCCAAATATGTACTCTATTGTTGGAGAGATTGATAAGGCCCTGGAACGTGCTATAGGCAAAATCGGGAATGAGGCACCTACCATCATTTGGTTGGGGGACTTTAACATTCACCCCTGCAAGCATAATGCAACCTAGAGGATTTTGGGGGTAATCGTATATATAATTTTACCCACAATGAATATGGTAACTCCCTAAATACAATACTATCATCTCGAAATATGGTAATGACCTATGATCCAGAATCCCCAACAGGCAACCCGATGGGAACCTTTCAGAGAAATGGGTCAGAGTCGACCATTGATTATACATTACTTACCACACTAATCAGTTTAAGGGCCGCTAGGTTGGGAAATCGATTCACAATTTTTAGTGATCACACTATTTTATCCCTCCAGATAAAGGCATCTATAGAGGTTCCCCCTGCACCCAGTGTGATGTATTTACTATGGGTACTGTATCGATCCCCCTATTTCTGACCCTTGTCTGGTTAATAATTAACTAGCAGCCATTCAACTGCACAAAAACCCGTTATCTGATTAGCCATACAACGGCACAGAAGCCCGTTATCTGATTAGGTCATAGCGCATGCCATCTCATTAGGCAAACACTATTTCTCCAGCCCCCTAATAGGCATACGGAGTTCTCAAAACAAATCAAACCTACAGCGACCTGGGAAATCCCCGCAGCCATTGTTTTGATTTAGCCAAGAACTTCAGTAAAGAATGTGCGAACGACCAGTTCTTATGACATCCTTATTGACGTATTTATGTCCATCCTTACGTCAATCTCGGCACCTTTCAGGTATAAATAATACCGACATTGCCTTAAGCAAACACACGAGGTGGTGACAAGACTGGAGCAGCGAGACTTGCCGAGGAGCCCAGCTGACAGCGAAGCCCACAGACGCTGCCCCTCCTTTCTGACGCGCTGAGAAAGAGACGCTGCCTTTTCTCCTGCCGAGAAATCCAGCTCCGGCGCTTCCAGCCGCCCTTGCAGGCAGCTGGGATATCAAGCCCTGAGATAGAGATACCAGCCCTCCAGCCTTCTAAATCCCAGGTACTGAACTGAATAACCCCTTGCAGAGAATTCTTGAAGCAGACACTTGCCAAAGCAAACTTAACTTAAACTGCTACTTATCTACTCCCGCCCACGTATTAGGCTTAGGTCAGGTACATTGGGGTAGGCGTAGCTAGAAGCACCAGTTGAGTACGATTAGTCAATGTATATATGTATGTATCTATTTTATCCATTTTAAGTATCATATGGCTAAGAAACCATATCAATGCTTTTACAGTATTATTTTATAATTCTGTTTTTACTGTATGCACTTTACTTAACAATAAGTATTGCAATAATAGCGATTCATTTCTCTTGTATGAGAAAAGAGACTGATCAATAAATAACATCTTTTATTGAACACGCCCGTCTCTTCCTTTTCTCTACAATCTGGTGAAACTAAGAATGCACTGAACTGACTGAGTAAAATAAGTTGTCTTTTGTTTTCACACGACTCTAGAGATACACTCTTGATTAGGGGAGAGCAAAGTTGTCATGTTCTATGGTTGTCAGAAACTAAATCCCTTCTTGTCCATCCAGGGAGGTTAAATTCCTCCTTGTCTATTCGAGAAAGTTCCTAGTGAACTCTGAGCTAGCTGGCAAACACTAAACTTTAAGTCTAATATCGTCAGTAGAAGACCTAGTTAACCTCTGTCCTACGTCTATACTATTGAAGATATTATTCCAATGCGCAGAGCCTATTGGGATAATAGGAACTACACTACATGGAGCCCAACGGTTTGGATAGGCGATAAATCTAACGTAAGACATTAGAGTAACTCAGTCGTGCTTTTTCACACAGACCGCTTTTTCCCCATAATACTCCAAAGACGTCTGGAGTGGGTGAAAGGTTATATCCGCCAAACTTCGTAATAGGAGACTCCTATGTATGGTTCTTGGTTTATTCAACGTTGAAGGATACACTGTTCCAAAATATTGTGCATCTAATCTTTGTTTCCATAGAAACCTGATCTGCAAATAAACAAAATAACCTTCTTGACAGTAGAATGTCAGAAACTGAAGAAGAAAGGGAGACAGCTAGAATAGCAGCTCAACTCCTAGCGGATGACAATAGTCTCCTACACCAAGACCCGGATACAATACTCATCCCGGTCAACATAAGAAAATCTATAACTTTAAAACTTATAGAAAATGGGCTGACACCGAGAGGTGGTACAGTCATATTCGTAATTGAGGCACACGAATATCGGCAGACAGAGGTATTCTATTCATGGATAAACTTTCCAGCAGCAAACGCTGTAACAAAGGACTTCCACTATTATAAAATAGAGGAACCTCCAAATGAGTACACTCCTTTCGAGGAAGTGGAAATACCACTCAAATACCAAGAGCACATGCTCTGGTTTAATGACGCCCTAAAACATAATATTCACATCACCAGGCTCGGTCCACTAGGTAGACCAGGAGCAACGTGGCCGGTCCGAGCCGGATACACGCCACATCCAGACATTGAAGAAATGCCTGCCCCAGATCTTTTAGCACAGCTAAAACAATTAATTAAAATACATAGACCATTAGTCCAATATGTAATGCGGACTTCAACAGTCCAACCATCGATTAAAATTCCACAGCTGATCCCTCATCAGGGGAACACAAATAAAATGACACCACAGAACATACAGTCCTGTCTAGGTAAAGCCGCAAAACGGGAACAAATTCCATTCTGGTTAGCACAAAAAATCACTCAAATAGAGGCAGTGTTCCCTGATACCACCTCTGTTGAGCAACACAGGATTCTGACTATCTGTCTTCCAATGGGAATCGCACCACATGTGGAGGACTGTGACACTTGGGTTACAGTCTTTGCTTCCATTTGCACAAAAACACATGGTGTTCCATCCATGTCAGTAATACCAGATGTGCTAAAACAAATTCAAGATGAATACGGTCCAGGACCTGCTTTAACTCTTGGTATGAAACTACTAAAAGACTTCAAGCAGGTCTCGGCAATATTATTAGCCAATATAAAGGGAGAAGCAGCAAATGTGGCGATCCGCCAGAGGTTGAAAGAGACAAATATAGCAGATCAACCATTTAAAATTGCCAGAATCATAGAAAAATCCTATGAAGAACTAGGAAGAGATAGTTTGGGTGGAATACCTGTAAAACCCCAACTTATTGAAAGTCCTGAAAAGGTGTTTATTAAAAATAATCTAAACAATCAAAAGAAGAGCTGGGATGGAAAAAAACAATCCACTCCCAAAGAAAAAAGATTCCAGTCCAGAGGAAGGTCTCCTCGGCGGAGAGAAAGATCTCCGGACCAAGGACACAAGTCTCCCCAAAGGGTGCCCTCTGTGAAAAACATACAACCTTAGAAATAGGGATAATATAAAAAAACCTGATAGATATCAAGATATTGATACACGTCCCTCTCAATCTTTTCAGACTTCCTCGCAGAAATCGGAAAGAAGAGGACGATCAGAACACAGGGAAGAGCACGTCAAGTCCAAAGACAAGGAACCTGCTCATCAAAATAAAAAATTACAGTTTCCAAAAAAGAAGGTAGCCAGTATTAAAGTAATCAACCATGCCGAGAATACTGAGGACACAGCTGAAAAATGGAGAATGGGCTCAGACAATGCTAGACAGCGCAGCAGAAGTGAGCATAGCTCGCAAGATCCTTTTGAATCATCTGGAGACAGTGGGCACGAATGAATACATTCAGGTGGAAACTGCAGATACCAGAGTTAGCAAACCTCATAAAATATATGAAATAACATTGCGTATAGAGGGGGATAAGACTAGGAAAATAAGGGGTCTCTTTTGGGATAATCTCTCCAAGGGCTATGACATCCTTCTAGCTGAAAGAGACTGGCCACCAGAGTTTGTCAGGGAGTGCCCTCATGGCGAAGAAATAATTATGCATGCCTTCTCAAATCATATTCCAATTCATAAAAAATATACACTTGCAAGAAAGTGGGCAGTAGCCCAAGCTCCTGCATTATATAAAAACCATGTGGGATGGGTTGAGGACTCTCCTCCTCACAAAATCCAGTTAAAATCACAACCTACTGCACAGAGGCAGTACCCAATTAAGCAAGAAGCTAAAAAACGGGTAAAAGAGATCCTAGATCAACTTGAATACCAGGGGGTGATTGAAACTTGCACCTCACAAATGAATAATCCTTTGTTTCCTGTCTCCAAACCAGATAATTCATATTGTCTTGTTTTGGACTACAGACACCTTAACTCATGTTGCAAAACCTTTGCAGTACAAAACTCGCTGCACTAATGAATAACATAGTGCGCAAAAAATACAAAACAACATTAGACATCTCTAATGGATTCTTCTGTCAAAATATAGCAGCAGATAGCAGATATTTGACCGCGTTCTCAATAAATGGCGCGCAAAAAAAATTCTGTTGTTTGCCCCAGGGGTTCAAGAACAGCCCAGGATTATTCTCAGCAAGAGTAACAGAGTTACTACAAATATATGATGATGAGGCATTATCTTATGTCGATGACATCTATCTAACAGATGATGACTTGGATACTCACTTGAAGAGAGTGAACACCATAATACTTGGGTTCGCAGCAGAGGGTTACAAATTCAACTTTAAAAAGTCAAGAATTGCTCATCTAACTGTCCTGTTTTTAGGATATGAACTATCAAGTGAAGGCAAAAGCCTGGCTGATAATTTCCTAGAGAAATGTGCTGTAATCCAAGCACCTAGAACACTAAAAAACTTACAATCAATTCTAGGTTTCCTAAATTTCGGAAGAACTTACATTGTTAATTATGCAGAGAGAGTTAAACCTCTCTATGATCTTATAAAACCAGATTTTAAAAGAATCAATTGGACTCAAAAACACACAGAAATGTTGAGATCTTTACAAACAGATATGTTAGTTAAAACAAAATTACAAACACGTGACAACACACGCAATCTTGTGATTCGAGTCATCCCAGGAAGATGCGGATTCACATACCTGACCTCTAATGAGGGAGAGAAGGTACCAATTGCATACAAATCACATTTGTACACAGAAGCTGAAAAAAGGTTCAGCATTAAGGAAAACATTGTTCATGCGGTTCAAACAGCTGTAGCAAAAGAAAAATACCAAGCCGACGGTAGACAGGTTACAGTCAGAACAGCAGAATCAGCTTTTGAGGCATTAACAACACCATGTAATTTACCGACAACGGCACTGAATCCAGAATGGATACAATGGGTAAATTCTGTTGCTACAGACAAAGTAAAATACTATTTTGAACCGGAAATGAAAGAATTAAAATATCTAGAATAAGAGAGAGAATACCCTCTGCCAATCGACATTCTGCCTTTACGACAGTACGCCTGTGTAATATATACAGACGGTCATGCTCAACCCTCAGTTTGGGGAGAGCTGGCGTACAACGCCACATGCGAAATTGTAAAAGACGTGTGGCGCGGAGGTAAATTGAGACCTCTATTTACAAAAACACACTCAGTGGAAAATAATTCAGAACAACAAACTGAAATATTAGCGTTAAAAATGGCGCTAGATAATGCAGATTGCGAATTCCCGACACTTATAGTGTGCGATTCGTATTACTGCGTCAAATCATACAATAACGATTTACAGAAATGGATTCAAAACGGTTACAAAGATGACACAGGTGCAACAATAAAGCAAAAAGTGCTTTGGGAACAAGTAGTTCTTTTACAGAAAGAACTACCAAAAACTCACGTGATACATTCACTGAGTCATCAGCGTGATGGCGTTCACTTTGCAGGGAATTCATTGGCTGAGACAGCCACAGCGGTAGCAACTAAATCAGCTTCCGTAGCTACAAAGAAGTGTGCAGTAAAATACATTGACGGTGAAGCTGTGCTGGCAGTAAAAACGTAATCAAAAGGCGACTGCTCAGCGCTACGGCTCAATTACCCACTCAGTTATACATACATAATCGATGCAAACTCAGTCCCTTTTGCTCGAATCCCTGGAGTGGGGGATAGAGTAATTCCAAACACGGACAAGAGAGTCTTGTTAATAGTAGACGCACGTATTGGCGAGGGTCTAAGACATCGCACAATTAAAGATTCTCTAGCAGAATTACAAACAACATACTGGTGGCCAGGAATGAGTCTGGACCAACACCTATTCGCGAGGAACTGTCCAAACTACAACAGAGATCGCAGTGGTGAACGAAACGGTATATTCCCACGGCTTTTCGCTCAATAAGGAATAGGCTACCAACAAAAACACACCCAGTATGAATAATGCGTCATATTAACATGTAGAGACTATTTTCACTTATAATGTAGACCCCAACTTTCGGCTGACGTCGGAACTGTTATACAAAGATTTGCGAGTCTATAATGGCATATACGCTAGAAGCATGTTACGTTCTGTCCAAAATCTTTCCTTTAGCTCTAAAAAGGCTTATGGGGGGTGCCTGGCCAGAATGAACATTGCATTGCGGGACTCTTCTCACTTCCTTCCTGAGGGAAACGGGATGGTGTAAAGAAAAAACCAAGGCATAAAGCAATCTATAACAGCAAAGGTATTAGGTTCAGGAGCTGGGTGGGTCAAACATTTAATAAGTGTCCAACGTAGTCTTAATAACCTGCCAAGAAATTCTCTGAAAGGACTCAGTCCGTACGAACTATTGTTCGGGACTAGAATGTTGATCCAGGACCTTGATAGTCAGACTTCAGTGGTTAAAGATAAATGCTTTGATATCAAAGATCGTTTGGCTATTTTACAGGACTTAAATGAAACAAGAAAAGACCTGAGCAACATAAAGTTGAAACAGCAGCCAACAACCACTGAAGAAAAACCACCTGTCCCAGCAAGGCCTGTCTGGATTCCAAAAGTCGGGGATCTGGTCAGAGAGAAGATCGCGGTAAAGAAGGAATTTGGGCCTTCTTACAGAAAAGCAGTTCCTGTCTTGTCTATCAACGGGACAAGATCAGTAGTACTACCGCCCCTAGCTGGTAAAAAGGAGAACCGAGTCATATCCATCGACCTGGTTAAACCACAATCATGTGGCCGATAACAAATAGTAGGCCAAGTGGACTCCCAGGAAGTAGCAGAACACCAAAGTTTGCTACATCCACAGAGGTTCAGACTGAAAGACTGATCACATTTGAAAAATCTACAGTGAAACAACAAGGACTATGCAATAAAGCAATGGAACTTAAATCTCTTAAACCCCAAATCAAAGCTTTTCATCAAGAAACACCGACCTACGATGATGTAACTATAGACTGTTCTAATGAAACAAAGCAAAATCCAAACGCAAAAAGTAATCCAGAAGCAATTGGAACAATTGACAGAACGGCATCCGGCTACTTCATCAACTTCGATGATTTTTCTGAAGATCCAAGTGAACCAGAAGTACAGCCATCAACAAAAACTTTTAAAGACAAAGCAAAGGAACTTTTTCATCAACTAAAGGTAATCTATCTGACTTCTCCATGGATTGAAATTTGGGTGACATTAGGTGCATTTGTCCTCATACTTTGGCTCATCATGGTACTATGCTTGGGACATTTCATTGAGGGAAAATATGCTAAAATGGACACATCAAGCCAGAAAATCAACTTGGTCCTTAAACCACACACATCTTCACACGTCGAGAAAAGAGAACTTTCTTCAGTGAACTTCACAGCCAATCCTATACCAGGCGGTGTAGCATGGGACAATACTGATTATGAAATCTATGGCCCGGTTGAAATCCTGAAGTATCCACATCAATTTAAGATCTCGTTAAGTGACTTTGTAAAACCAAGCACATTTGCTGATGATTGGGACTTTGAAAGTATTAATGATATGATGTCTGACCTAGTAATGTCTGCTAAATTTACAGAACATGATTATTTGCAGGGTTCGTCTAATTATGATCAAATGTTCTGCTACAACCACTATGGTAACCATTATCTCCATAAATCTGCACAACCTAGAAATGTTTTAAATTATAACCAATGGGAACATTGTGCTACTCCTCCGAAAGGTAGTTCTAAAAGATTTTATGATAAATATTCATATTTTTCAGGGTTTAACACAAGTAATGCAGAAACATTTTATTTCAAAATGTCGAATAAGACAGGTATGAAGACCATGCTTACAAACACGAAATTGATATATTCAGATTCATTTTTTGAGCAAATGAATACATTTGGTTTTGATTTCTGAAACAATAACATTGAAGCAAAAACTGTTTGGGGTACAAAAGATTGGCAAGTACAAGGTATAGAATCATTGTTCAGAGCCTGCATGATCCCAGAACAAATTATATTTTTGAATGACACTATTCAACAAACTACCTGTCTTGGCTTAGCCAAAATCAAAGACTTAAACAAACCGTCTATTCCAAAGCCAACAACGAACAGTAATAGCTCTATAGATGTTGAGATAGACGTGAACCATATTTTAAACCAAAACAGAACACATCCTGATTGGAAACAATGGTTGATCTGGCCCACAGACACAAATAACTGTCAAGACAGATTCCTGAACAAACTACAGGGGTTCAAATTGACCAGGCCAGACCCTAGATATTCCCAAAGACAACATCCAGGGATAGTAACTACTTACAGTGTGGGCAAGCTCTGCCTTCAATGGCTACAAACATCCACACTGACAGAAATTAAGCAACACCTAAGTTTACTTCAAGAGGGTGCTGACTTGCGTGATTTCATTATGGGACCACGCAAACAGCGTCAAAAACGTTTCATAGCGGCCTCTATATATGCAGCTTACAATGAAGCTTGGAAAGAAACTCAAATTGAGACAGCAGAAAAACTACGTAAAATTGACCGTATTAATTTGGAAAAATCACTTTCTGTTGTGGACAATGGGTTAATGACTCTGTCCTCCAGAATATATTCACTGGACAGTATTATGTCTTCAGCAATCGATATAATATCGCAAGACTTACTGATGTTACAACACGGTCAGTCCCAATTGCATTCTATTGTACAACTTGGCTGGACGTTACAAAATCTGCGTACAGGCTATGTGCCTTGGCGTTTAATCAACACAACGTCACTATTTAATATCTTTAACCTTACTGATAAACAAATCAGTTTGGCACAGAAGGGTGCTGTCTATACAATTCTGAGCATTGAAAAACTTGAGAGATTACCATTGACAATGTCAGAACGACCTATCATTGAATGGATAATACATGGGATAATTAATATCCCGATAACAACTTTCCAGTTTCAATACTGCCAAAAATATATACTGGCAGGCCAGTATGAAAGGTTGGGTAAAGGGTACATTAAGTCAACATGGAACTTGCCCTATACACACACATGTGTTAGTAATAAAGGCCAGAATGTGTTTCTTAGTGGCAATAATTTTGCAAGGTCACTAAGCGGTACACTTCTGTGTCAGGGTATTAGTTTGCATGGAGCATGTGAAGGGACTACAAATAACCTTTCATGTCACCAGCTAGGCACACCTGCAACACAAATAGAACCATTCTTTAGGAGACTCTCGAACGGGAGTTACATTCTAATTGTAGATCGCAGATGTTGCAGTCTGCTGCCTGGAAAACCTTATCTCATAACCGTGACTACGAAGGTCATGTGCTGTGAACGAGTATTGTTCCCAAACGATGCTCGAGACAGGGAGGCAAGGTTATGGCCCAGTTTGAAAATTTCTTCTCTTAGAATTGATACTTTCAGCAGAATGAAGACTGTGCTCCTACAGACGCCAACCTGGTTAACGTCATCAAAAGAAACGTATGATCTCCAAGTTGCAAGGACAACTGCAGCGATTCATTCACTGTTATCAACCAATTCCCCCATACATTTCGCAGAAATACTGAGCGAAATCTTAAATATTTCTGATACAAGTGGAATCTCGAGTGTATTTAAGACAGTGTTTTCGGGAGCTTTAACCCCATTCAAAGCCATCCTGGGTATTTTTCCTGATTTTGTCCATTCCATCTTTGGCGGACTTCCTCTCCTTTTGGGACTAGTGGCAGGCATCCTATTTTTGATTCTGTTACTTCGCTATGGCAAACCACGTCACAGACAAGACACCAGCGACAATGGAAGAAACGATCCTAGCCATACGCTACAGGGACCGCATAACTAAAGTCCTTGGAATAGCCCGGCTTAGAGACCTGAACATGACTTGGTTTCTTTCATTTAGACCGATGTGGCAACGTTGTGTTATGTCTGTATTAAGGTGCTTGCTATGCGGCGAAGAATGCGTGTTGGACACCTGTCTGACACTACAATCGGATGTGCCAATGGACGCAGAGACTTTGTTGGGTCCGGTAACGGCTCATGCATTGTACTGTCCCCAGCGGCTACCAATCCTGATGACGGCATTCGTGGAGACTTCACCACTACGATTGAAGAGTAGTGAAGTACAAGATGAAAGCAGCATCGATCAGGTACGACCTTCTGTCAGCTATGCTGATCGAAACATCAATGAAGGCAATCATGCTCATGAATGCATGTTAATAAATTTTTTCGAGTTAGTGGAACTTTCGCAAGAAGCAATTGACAGTTTTTTCAAAAGTCTCAACAATATGATGATTTCACCAGAGCAGAAAGAATGACTTTGAGCAAACTAGCACACGGCGTTCCCTACACCCTGAATTTGGCCTTCAACTTTGAAAATAAAGCAATAAGGAATTTTCTCACCAGTTTTTACGGAGAGCGGAACATTTTTTTTTTTTCATTTCCAAAAATATTTACGATTTTTTGGGACACTTATCTTCTGCTTAAGGTAAAACTAGTCTTAGAGAACAAAATTTCTATTTTTAGCTACTCTAGAGACATTAGCTACCCTGTAGCATGTTCACAAGTATTTTATGATTTTGTGATGAGATGGTCTCGAATTTTTTTCTTCTGTATTAAGAGCCATTTCATGTGTAATTTCCGCATTTCGTTCATGCTGATTTCAAAATATGCGTATTAGATTTTGCATTATTCTACTGCTTGAAGTGCATATAGTAACTATACTCATCTTTTCGTGTATTTCGCATTTCCAATTTTCAAAATGCATTTGATTGTATTTTGGGGTGGTTCGGTATACACATGCACTACTAGTTTTGTTTACTATGCCTAGATTTGTAAATATGGACATAGATTACGTGGAGTGGGTGTGATGTATTTACTATGGGTACTGTATCGATCCCCCTATTTCTGACCCTTGTCTGGTTAATAATTAACTAGCAGCCATTCAACTGCACAAAAACCCGTTATCTGATTAGCCATACAACGGCACAGAAGCCCGTTATCTGATTAGGTCATAGCGCATGCCATCTCATTAGGCAAACACTATTTCTCCAGCCCCCTAATAGGCATACGGAGTTCTCAAAACAAATCAAACCTACAGCGACCTGGGAAATCCCCGCAGCCATTGTTTTGATTTAGCCGAGAACTTCAGTAAAGAATGTGCGAACGACCAGTTCTTACGACATCCTTATTGACGTATTTATGTCCATCCTTACGACATTGCCTTAAGCAAACACACGAGGTGGTGACAAGACTGGAGCAGCGAGACTTGCCGAGGAGCCCAGCTGACAGCGAAGCCCACAGACGCTGCCCCACCTTTCTGACGCGCTGAGAAAGAGACGCTGCCTTTTCTCCTGCCGAGAAATCCAGCTCCGGCGCTTCCAGCCGCCCTTGCGGGCAGCTGGGATATCAAGCCCTGAGATAGAGATACCAGCCCTCCAGCCTTCTAAATCCCAGGTACTGAACTGAATAACCCCTTGCAGAGAATTCTTGAAGCAGACCCTTGGCAAAGCAAACTTAACTTAAACTGCTACTTATCTACTCCCTCCCACGTATTAGGCTTAGGTCAGGTACATTGGGGTAGGCGTAGCTAGAAGCACCAGCTGAGTACGATTAGTCAATGTATATATGTATGTATCTATTTTATCCATTTTAAGTATCATATGGCTAAGAAACCATATCAATGCTTTTACAGTATTATTTTATAATTCTGTTTTTACTGTATGCACTTTACTTAACAATAAGTATTGCAATAATAGCGATTCATTTCTCTTGTATTAGAAAAGAGACTGATCAATAAATACCATCTTTTATTGAACACGCCCGTCTCTTCCTTTTCTCTACAATCTGGTGAAACTAAGAATGCACTGAACTGACTGAGTAAAATAAGTTGTCTTTTGTTTTCACACGACTCTAGAGATACACTCTTGATTAGGGGAGAGCAAAGTTGTCATGTTCTATGGTTGTCAGAAACTAAATCCCTTCTTGTCTATCCAGGGAGGTTAAATTCCTCCTTGTCTATTCGAGAAAGTTTCTAGTGAACTCTGAGCTAGCTGGCAAACACTAAACTTTAAGTCTAATATCGTCAGTAGAAGACCTAGTTAACCTCTGTCCTACGTCTATACTATTGAAGATATTATTCCAATGCGCAGAGCCTATTGGGATAATAGGAACTACACTACACCAGAATGTCGGCACTCTGATTGTGGCAAGAAGAAACAGAATACAATTAAAGTGGTCTCATATTGATAAACATAAGATGACCCCTGAAATTGTATTTAGTACGAGTATGTAACATATTATTATGTTTAGAACCGGATACTGACGCTGGGGAAATGGTGACGGCCTTCTGTGGCCTTCTAGAGAAGGTAAAATTGGCATTCACATGCTCAAAAGTGGCAAAATCAGAAGCCTGTAGGGGGTGGTTTGACTCTCCGTGCACCAAAGCAAGGAAGGCTTTGATGCACATCCTGAAATAGAGACCTAAAAACTCAGACAAAATAAAGTCAGCACGGGCTGCGTACAAGCTAGCTCATCGAGAGAGAGAAAAGGCCTTGAAGGAAGAGATCTGGGTAGATCTTGACCAGGCAACCAGAATGGGCAATAGTAGCGTGTTTTGGAGGATAGTGAATGCAACACATTTCAAAAATACTAAAGACCCTACATTAGATAATAACGTAGATGAGGAAGCATGGGTAACTTATTTTGAAAACATCTTTGCCCCTAGTACGATCCCATGAACACCTTCTTTGGTCACAGTATCAAGCCCCATACTCCCCTCTCTTTCTCACTTGCTGAAGTGAAGAAAGGTCTGATCGTGTGTAGTTCCGGGAAGGCCTCAGGTCCGGATGGTGTACCCATTGATTTTTTTCAAGAAATACCGGACCTATGGCCTCCCCTACTAGCGAATGTCCTGAACAGCATACCCCCACCCCCACCCCCCATCATGGTTTGCGGACGTCATCGACCCAATTTACAAAAAAGGGGACAGGGCAAACCCCAAAAAATATACACCCATTTCTCTGCTGGATACTGCATAAAAACTCCTGGGCCGGCTGCTCCTCTCTAAGTTATAGGGGTGGGCCAAGGAAAATAACATCTTAATCCAGGCCCAGTATGGGTTCCGACAGGGAAGGGGCATCTCGGACCCGTGCTTGAATTTAGATCTGATCAAAGAAAAATAAATCGGAATGAAGGAAGAAAAGATCTACATTGCTTTCATGGACCTGTCGGCAGCATTTGATTGCGTGGTCCATGGAAAGCTATGGAAGATACTGGAGGAGATGAGGGTTGCAAACCTATGGTATTTAGACTCCAAAGCAATCAACAATTTACGGAGAAATGGTTCTCCATTTTAAACAAATGCCTTTTGGATCTAAAACTTTTATTAATTGAGGAATTGTCTAAAACCATCCGTCACTTAGAAGAAGAAATTCACACTGTTAAAAGTGACTTATCCACAATAATGGAGGAAGAACCATGGTTGAAATTCCTGGAGGAACTAAACCCAAAACTTGACAAATATGGAAAAGAACTGCAAGAGACTCAATTGAGAAAATTTAAAAGAGACACTATTGACTATAAGCTCAAGTGAAGCCCACACATGGACCGAGGTGTACGCGCAAAAAAGAATCACTAAGAGGAACATACAAATGTCCTTTGAAGAAAGCGTCTTTTCTGACCGTTATACTGATACTCATTCAGAGTACCACTTAAAACCACACAAGCAGACAAAGAAACAGCACAAAAGCGGACAGAGGAGAGCACTGCAACCAGTTCATCTAGTGTGTCTTTTTTAGAGGAAGGCAGGGATGCTGGCCGTCCTCCGTAACAAAAACAAGACAAACAAATCAGCATCCAATCAAAACAAAGAGAGGACAAAGAAAAAGAAAAAGGCAAGAAAGGCCTTGGGAGTCAAATCAAGGTCTTGCAATTAATATCTCTAGTGTTCATCTCACAAAATTACCAGAAGAGGAACTTAATAAAGGTACATCATTTGTCACCACATACAACACTACAGAACTTGAAACTGAAGTGGCATTCAACAAATTCATGAGGAGACTTAGATTACAAAACTATTTTACTAATATCTGTCCAGTGTAATCCACAAGGGATAAACCAACACCCATATTCAAGCCGAAAAGTACGTTTTATGGCCCCAATGTCACATAAAACTCTCGATACCTTTGAACTACTGGTCAAGAAAGATCTTCAAAAAATCCAATACACAAAAAAACATAGGAACTTAAGTCAAGCAGAACACAGTACTCTGTCAACACTGACTAACAATCCTCATATAATCTTCCAGAAGGTGGATAAGGGGGGTGGCCTGGTGACGATGGATCTAGATTATTCTGAAAGTAAAGTACTTGAACACGTCACTAATGAACAAGTCTACGTGAGTTTAGACCAAGATCCAACCATTGGAAATGGCGGAAATCCTGCGAGGAATACTGAATAAAGCAGAAGAACTACATTGGATCGATACATCGACAAAGAGGTACTTGACCAACCAATTCCTGAGGAGACCTAAAATGTATCTTCTACCCAAAATACACAAAAGCTTGGATGAACCCCCGTTCAGGCCCATCGTGTCCGGGTGCGAATCTTTGTTTGAGAGCCCTGGTCGATACATTGATGCTCACCTCCAACCATTTGTGCAAGGCTGGGGAACATACGTAGAAGATACCACAGATTTTCTACGAAGCCTTTGCTCTATAAGCGAGGAAGTATCAGAAGAATGGATGCTATGCACCATTGACGTGGTAGCTTTGTACACCTCTATACCCCACTCATGCGGACTAGAGGCTGTTGAATGGGCACTCCTTAGGCAAGAGAATCTTGAAGCACCTAAAAGCTTCACACTGCAACTACTTGAATTTTGTCTTCAAAACAGTTATTTTTCATAGAATGACAAGTTTTTCGTCCAGCTAAATGAAACTTCCATGGAATTTCCTGGAGCACCTGCTTAAGCTAATACCTATATGGCGAAATTTGAACATGACTACATTCTGACTGACACAACTTGGCAAGAAGGCCTCGCGTTTTTCTGAAGATACTAAGCATTGGCTGAAAATTCGTTCCGCTCGCGAAATTTGTGGATTTTTGGCAATTTCGCGTTCCGCCAATCGTGTGAAGTTGCCAAACAATACGCAATTCGCAAGTTCGCGAATTTTTTTTGCTTGTTCGCGCTTCAAAAATACAATCTTGGGCGCGCTGCGTTGACTTACCTTGATTCTGAGTTTGCCGAGTTGTTTTCCTCCTGCGAACAAGATGGTCGTGCCCAAAAATGACCGCATGGGTAAGTTTGTGGTAGCCGTGCTGAAAAAAAACCTCGCATGTTCGCACAAATTCACATATTTTCGCGGACTGCAAATTCACTTTCCCGTGAATTCGCGGATCGCGAATTTGCAAATTTCACCCATACTTAGAAGATACATAGACAACATTTGGAACAAATCGGAGTCATCACTAATAAACAATATACGAATATTAAATTTGGAAGATCACAGGATACAATTCACGCATACCATCCAAAGAAAAGCATTAGCCTTTCTGGAAGTCTGGATTGAATTAGAACCAGGACATATAAGCACACGTTTATTAAAAAAAATGACAGACAAAAACAAGGCTTTACTATTCAGTAGTTTTCATCCACCATCCCTCATCAAGAACTTACCTGTTTCTCAGTTTCTGAGAACTCGCCAGATTTCGTCTGATGACAGGGCATGTGAAGAAACTTTGAAAAACCAAAAGACTAGCTACATCAGAAGAGGATACCCTGAAGAGCTACTCAGCCAACAACTTATGACAGCCCTGTCTACACCCAGATAAAAATTACTACAAAAAGACCCCAAGAAAACAACCAATAGGGTAGTGTTTGTGTCTAATTTTTCCACTGTTTCCACGGAGATCAACACTATCAACAAACGCTGGGATCAGCTTGAGACAGAGACAGACTTCAAAGATCTTTTTTGTGATAAACCATTATTCGCTTATACAAGAGCCCGGAATTTGATAGAATTACTTTCCAGAAAGAAGACACAAAAACTAACGACAGGTACAAGCAGTACAAAAAAATGCTGGAACTGTATACATTTTGGACTACATACAAATTCCAAGAGACAGATCCCTCTTTTTGAAGATGAGATATGGTATACTCCCCCTTAAAAAGTTCATAGAGGGGTGGAAAGGAGTGAGGGACCATGATCTCACTTGCCCTGACTGCCCATGTAAGAAAGAATCCCTGCCACATTTCCTGTTTGCTTGTAAGGCTTACAAGCTTCCTAGAGCAAGATGGTTGAAACCTGTGTGCAGGGAAATGGGTGTCAGAGATTTTAGGGTTGTGCTGCGTATTTTTTTATCTGATACTACATCACTGAATATTGTTTGTGGGATTGCAAAGTACTTGGCCAGTGCTTGGCTCATTCGGTCTAAATTGTTATGCAATATTCACAACTAAATGCCTACCCCTTGAGACGATTGAAATTTATAGTAATGCACCTTCTCTGTAGCCATGTTTTTTAATTGTAAATAGTTTTTTAAAGTTTTTAAGAGATGACGATTGTGATACTTGTAAATTGGTTTTATGTATAGCTATGTTCGTACTTTTATGATATGAAATATATCTAATAAAGTATTACAACTCTCAACTCCTGTATACATTGTAACAATTTCATCCCTGGAGAAACTTTGTTACCCCCAAGACCGAAGCAAAAATCAAATGAGTAGGAAGCACAGATTGCAACTCTGAAAATTTTGTATACTCAATCAAATGTCCATGTGGACTATTATATATTGGAAAAACTGAGAGAAAAATGAAAACACGGCTGACTGAGCATAAAAACAAAATCAGAACAAGAAACACTACTTCCAGCCTGGCGGTTCATTGGGAAGAACATGGACATAATATTGTGCAATTTCCAATCATTGAACAGGTTCCCAGAACTCAAGGCATGGACAATTTGAAATGACTATTACAGAGAACAGCCTTTTGGATTAATAAGCTACATACAATGATGCCCCATGGGCTTAATGACAAATTTGAGAATGCCTGTTTCCTATAGAACAGACGGGGTTGAACCATACAATTGACTCTTACATCCAATTACTTGGATCGGTAAGGTATGCTACCTTCAACAAAGAGCTGGACGCTTTAGTTATGCACACATTTGCTACATTCTCATAGATATATTCAAACACTACACTCACAACATCAGGACAAAACCTAATACACTAGAATGCATGTGTACACATTGACACATTTCATAATCAATACAATGAGTCATTAAATATTGTTTTGTTTCTCGTTGA
The DNA here is from genome assembly GCF_964261635.1 of Lissotriton helveticus. Taxonomy (NCBI): domain Eukaryota; kingdom Metazoa; phylum Chordata; class Amphibia; order Caudata; family Salamandridae; genus Lissotriton; species Lissotriton helveticus. The sequence continues at coordinate 271,749,453 of NC_136068.1, forward strand.
TTAAGAATTGATGATTTTATGTCGATATATGTGTATATGTTACTTCTTCTGATCATGCTTACATCAAGTGAAAATACCTTTTTTGAGCAATTTAAATGTGCAGTCATGGACGCCCTGCACACCTCTGCTGAATGAGCAGCTGTCTTTTGACAGTGACAATTTTATCCTACTGATTGGGATGCCTTTTTTATATGTGACTGATAACCGCGATTACTGCGTTCTTATGATTGGTGACGGCGCCCCTACTGCCCCACTTGAATTTATGATATTGTTTGTTTATCACTTTGGATCACATAGTTCAGACGTGACCAACACCGCTAGTCTGATTTTTATTTTTACTGTGACGCAGACGCGCGATCACATGATCTTTTGAGCAACCAGGTAGTAAGTTCATATAGAACGCGATCATCAGGATAAGACTATGGCTCTAGAGAAAGGTGAACGTGGAGGAACAATGACAATGGCTCCGTGTTGAAAATGCCGGGTTCATTTTTAAACTGGTGAGCAGCATTTTGGTCGCTTGGAATTACGACGGATAATAGAACAGTTGAGTAACCTTTTGGCACTTTGTCTGTGTTGCAGCTCTCGCGTCCAATTTAGGGCGTTCTCACGCCACAGTTCTCGTGTCCAGCCTTACACTCTACCTTTTGTTTTCTATATGAATAAGATGCTGCTCGTGAACTCCTGTTTTTTGGTGAGACACTTCGCAAGTCGTTTTTTAGGGTCAGTTGACTTGCTTGCAGAATTTGATTTAGCATCATAGTGCTGAGGAAAATGATATTTTGCCTGACCAAAAAATGTCCACTACATACACCCTATGTTACATTCATGTGCATGTCACCCATGCATATTTCTCGTAGTGGCCTGAATCACTAGGCCTCTGCAAACATGTCCTGCAAGTCAAGTCATCAAAGTCTCCCAGACGTTAAGCTAAAATAAAGGCCCATGTATTTTACATTTTGCATTGTGCACTTTAAATAAATATCGTACTGAGCCCTTTATTTTTTTGTGGTTGAACCACTTTCTGAACTTCTGCCAAGACAGTGTTATGAATAACAGTTATCTGTTTTGCTGTACAGAGTGGCATCCCTGCCCGGTGAGGAAATGTAAACAGAACCCGTTCGCGACAGATAAGGCCTAGCTCTCTGTCTCAGCCCCTATGCAATGAACGGAGAAATATATGCTTTTCTGATTCTTAGTGGTGAACAACCTTTTGCTTCAGACATTACATCCCCTATCATATCAGATTGTACAAGATGTGCTTTTCGCCCTGACACAAGAGATGTCTCTGCTAGGCCGAAAGTCAGCTCTCCTCCCAGTTACACGTCAATTGCACGCCATGCTCTAGTTGCACAATTAGGGCAGAGTTCCAGCTGGTCATGCAAACTCCTCCCCTAAGTACCCACCCACCTATGACATCTACCTATCATCTACCTATGACTCATCAAGTGTACGCCCACATGTTCTTATCTCTTTCTTTCTTACTCTGCCTGGAGCGCTCCTCCCTATGTACAAGGAGTAAAATGTATATATGCTGTTCATTGTTATTAAATGTTAGATTACTCTTCCTGAACCTCAGTGGTGATGGAACATATTCTCCCTTTGACTCGAGTTATTGGAATAAAGCCCATTTTAACTTGGACACCACGGATCCTGTCTCTCACTTGATGCATGATACTTTGTTAATGCCTAGAAATTCTGTCAGGGTAATATTTTATTTACCACATTAATTGGCGCCCTTGAACAGGGACATGTCCCTTTTCCCACTCGCCGGAGTTTGTAGGTCTAGTCTTTGCCCCTTCCACAGCCGTGACGGACTTTAAAGTGTACACGCCATTGGGATTACCCTCTACTCCCTCAGGCCCAGGAGGAGGACGGACTGCGACCAGGCATCCATGTGAGGCGGTGAGGAAAGCGGATCGTCTCAACCCAGAGCCCAGCCCATGAGAGAGCAAGGTCCGAGGTCTCCAGAGGTCCACCTGTTCCAAGGCGCATGCGTAGAAGTCCGAGGCCTTCAAGTTTCAAGATTCTGCTTCCCGGTGAGTACCACTATGGGGAATGCATCAAGATTAAAGACGTGTCCATGGTAAACGTGGGTGCGGTAAAGACGTGTCTCATTCACGTGAGACCGGTAAAGTACGGGCCCACGGTTAAACGTGGGAACGGTCAAGACGTGTCTCATTTCTGAGACCGGTATGGTTGTACTGTATTTCAGTGCATAAAGTTTTTCAAGTACATGTTTAGCTCTCTGTATCAGTTTAGGTTGTAACTGTTTTAGTGTTTAATATTTGTTTGTGTGTGAATGATTGTTGATTGTTTCAGTCTATTTTTGTGAATATTGGTTTCAAACATGCCACTGTTTTCAAAGTTACGTCAGATAGGGACCAGAAAAGGTATACTAGAAGAACCAGTTAACATCCCGCCTAGAGACACACCTGGTCATTATATGTATAATAAGCATGGATTAGACGCCATTTTGTTTTTAGATTTATGGGTAGACTACACCAAGGACCTGGAGGAAAAGTATAGATGGCCAATCTCGGGTACATGGGATCCTGAAGGTATTATGAGGGTGGAGGAAGCGCTATGGAAAAAGAAGTCAAGACCCTCTCAGAAAGATGCCATCGAATTGTGGCGCAAAGAGTCACATAGGAGAACAGAGAAGGAATTGAATAAAGCAGATAGAACTAGACAAGCTGGGTAAAAAGCCAGAGAAAAGGAACTGCGGGAGGAGGGGGAACGTGTCAAAACAGAACAGACTGATAGGGAAAGAAACGCCTTTGTTAATGGTATTTATCACGTTCTGTCAGAAGAACTAGCTAAAGTGACCACCTCAGAAAGATCCAGTAGGTCTCGAACGCCACCACCTGTACCATATAGAGTACATAGAATAAAGCCGACAGCATCTGAAGCATTCATTTCCTCGTATCTAGACGATTCCCTCCCGGACTACGTTAATGCAGGTTTTCCTCCACCCCCAGCAGCAGATCAGCTCCAGCAACTTCAGCAGCAGCTAGCAAAAGATGACGTAGGTCCCGGGGCAGTGGGAGGGGTGCCTACTGTAGATGCAGCCATTCCATTTTGTGTATATGATACAGAACCAGGAAAGGGTTCAATGGTCGTGATTTCACGTAGACTAAGACAAGCTGTTGCATATCTAGAGACATTACCAGACATGAAAGATCACCTAGATAGCATGTATCGTTTTATTAGAACGGGGGAGGGACCAGATAGTATAGCACAAGCCATGGCACAGAGAAAAGTAGGGGTTAAGAACCATGTCTTACGTTTTATTATTAACTGCCTGATCAGGGAACAGGACGAAGGGGACGGAGATGTAAAAGCAGGATTGATAGAATGGAGTGATCACATAGATGCCGGTAGACATGAGATACAGGGACAGATAGATGCCATGTACAAGAAAATACGAAAGGAAATAATATAAAGGCACAGAAAAGAGTCTGAGGAAAATGGTGAGTTATCAACAGAAGAAGTAGATGAGCCAAAAGACAAAATGAATTATGTAGGAAAAGCGCGACAGTTTGACAGACCCAAGTGCCTTGATTACCGTAAACAGGGGCCAGCTATAAAAGAAAGGTATTCCCTTGAAGCTCTATTCCAAGCTACTGAGAAAGCACTGAAACAATGGATAGGGAGTGAGAGACCTCCCACACAACACGAAATAGAGTTGGCCCGGTCAGCCACCCAGTGGGTGTCCAATGCCAATATATATAGCAGTGATATAGTGGCTCAGACTTTCTTAAGCCTTCCACCGAACGAACAGCGTTTGGCTGGTATTTACATGGTTCAACCCTTGATAACGTTGTATAAAAGTCAGCATTCTGATCCTGGTCACTTGCATAAAATACTTGACGACATTTTACTAGATAGATGGACAGGTTTAGGTACTGAATTAATTAATGTAATCCTGGATCAACGACATAAGTACATAGATTCTCTGACTACATACATGCCTCCAGTCTTACACCATGACAGACATAACGTACACATAGACAGACTGAACCCCCTACGAGAGGTTCATCCCGTTAAGAATGTGGCCAATGAGTTACAACGAGTGTATGTTTACACCCCCTTAACGAAATTAGAGATTCTTGAAATGAAAAAGATGTTGCCTTGTCATGATAAAGACCCAGGGGGATTTCACCGTGAATTAAAAGACATCCTCCGCATAGGAGATTATACATACGCTGACATTCTGAAGCTATTAAAAGTACTGTTACCTGCAGGGATTTATGAAAAGCTTAAGGAAAAAGACTGGGAAGTGGGTGAGAAAAAGTTAAGTTGGGATGCATTGGAAACAGAAGAGAAGGGCAGGCTCCCAGGAGTTGGTCTTGGAGATAGAGCTAGAGAACTACCTGAATTCCTGATACAAGTTTTGCCAAGATTATTGATTACTAAAAAGGAAGATTGGGATGCTATTTCAGCATGTAAACAAAAGCAAGACGAGGACACTAGTGATTTCTATTCTAGATTTGAGAAATGTTTTACTATTAATAGTGGCCTTAAGCCTGGTAGCGAGTCATTTCCACATCTTTTTGTGAGCAAATTAGTAGAGAATTCCTTACCCCAGATCAAGAATAGAGTACTGAAGGTTGAGAGTACTTGGCAAGCAAACAGCCCTTCACAAATGTTACAGATGCTACAGTATCATCAGAATAGGATTAGAGAAGAGCAGGATCATGAAAAGAGACGCATGAAAGAGACAGAAATGAAGGTGCTGGTTGCCCAGACGGTACCAGCGACTTCAAACAAACATAACACGACACCTGTCAAAGGGAACTGTAACTATTGCAAACAACCAGGTCACTTTGTAAAGGACTGCACTGTTCTGAAACACAACATTGCTACAGGCAAGACAAAAGAGCGACAGTACACTCCTAGACAGAATAACACGCAACAGAACACGCAACAGACAGTAGCAAATTATCCTCCACCACCGCCTGTTCATGCCACACCACAAATGTATCAGCACACACAGTCTGACTATCCAGAATATCAACAGTTCTCATGAAACAGCCTCGAGAGGGAAGTAGGCTTGCCCCTTATTGAGGTTCCTGTGGATCAAGAGGGTCCGTATGTACATAGTCGTGTTCTAGGTCAGGATCGAAAGTTTCTGATTGACACAGGGGCGAGCAGAACTACCATCAGTCATGACGAGGTTCCAGGGGCACCTCTCTCAGGCTCACAGAATGTTTCCCTGGGATTTTCAGGAAAGCCTATTGTTAATGAGGTATCAAAACCAGTCTCCCTAGGGGTTGGTCCACTGTCACGTACCACTGACCTGTTACTTACTAAGTCATGTCCAGAAAATTTACTTGGTATGAAGACATTAAAAGATCTAGGAGCAGTTATCTGCTGCTCTCCAGAAGGAGTACGCCTGTTCTTACGTGATTTTAAGGGGCATTATGTACTGACTGATTTTGACCACAGACTCAAGAACGTGCCACAGATCCTGTGGGCACAAGGACCGACTGACGTAGGTTACATGGACAATACGCCTCACCATGTCACACTCAAAGCAGGAGTAGTACTTCCACGTATTAGACAATACAAGTTACCACCAGACGCCGAAACAGCATTACTGAAAATAGTTGACAAATTTATTGCACGGGGGGTAGTGGTAGAGACAGTCTCAAATATATGTAACTCGCCTGTCATTCCTATCCTTAAAAGATCTGATCCTAGTGTACTGCCAGTGTAACGATTGATTATTGACCTGCGAGAATTGAACAAATGTGTAGTACCACAATATCCAGTGGTGCCAGACATTTCTTCATTGTTGACTGCTATTGATTCAGAGGCTACTTACTTTACTGTTATCGACTTGAAGAACGCTTTCTTTAGTGTTCCCATTCACCCAGACAGCCAGTACCTGTTTGGATTTTCATTAAGAGGTCGTAGCTTTGTCTTTACAAGGGCTCCTCAAGGTTTTACAGAAAGCCCTAGTATTTACAGTCAGGCATTAAAAAGACAGCTAGACAGCATTCACATGCCTTCCAACACTGCGTTACTACAGTATGTGGACGATATCCTGATTACAGCACGTTCAGAAAAAGAATGTGAAAATGCATCACTGACAGTCTTACATTTTCTGGCTGACAAGGGGCACAAGGTGTCCCCTTCGAAGTTGCAATTCTGTGAAAAGCAAGTAGTGTACCTAGGCCACTTGCTTTCCAAAGAGGGGAGACAGCTAACACAAGCACGTATACAGCTCATTGCTAACCTTTCACAGCCCAAGACACAAAAGGAAGTACGTGCCTTTATTGGCCTCACTTCATACTGTAGGCAATGGATTCCCCAGTATGCCTTTCTAGCCAAACCACTCATACAGTTAACTACACAGGAGGGAGGGGGGACTGTCCTCCCTTGGACACAAGAACACACCCTGGCATTCGAGGAATTAAAAAGAGCTTTATGTCAAGCGCCAGTGTTAGCGACTCCATGTTACAGCAAACCTTTCATGCTTTTTGTAACTGAAAGAGAAGGAACAGCGTTATCTGTTCTCACACAAGATCAAGCAGGAAAACACAAGCCTTGTGCTTATTTTTCTAGCACGCTAGACCCAGTGGCCCAGGCTCTGCCTGCATGCCTGAAATCAGTTGCAGCAACAGCCCTAGCCATAAGACAAAGTGACTCCATAGTGCTGGGTCACCCTCTGACAGTACAGGTTCCACATGCAGTGGAGGTTCTCTTAAACAGAACACAAACACAACACTTGACTGTAGCAAGACTGACAGGATATGAACTGACATTATTTCAACCACACATAGAGATCAGACGGTGTAATATTCTGAACCCTGCAACACTTTTGCCCTCAAGTACAGTACAGTAAATGCACCATCACATGACTGTGTGGAACTAATGAATATAGTGACGAAACCAAGACAAGACCTGACAGATATTGCACTTTCAGACCCAGACTTAACGCTCTATGTAGATGGATCATGCATGAGAACGAGTGCAGGAGAGTTAGTAGCGGCCTATGCTGTGACCACTGATAAAGAAGTCATAGAGACACAGAAAATAGACACATTGTCAGCACAAGCAGCAGAGCTCATCGCTCTGACACAAGCCTGCATAAGAGCTAAGCACTTGAAAGTAAACATTTATACTGATTCGCAATATGCCTTTGGCGTTGTTCATGATTTCGGGGTACTATGGAGGGAGAGAGGTTTCCTGACCTCCCATGGGACCAAGATTCAGCATGGCCAGCTTATTCAAGCCCTGTTAGAAGCCATACATTTACCTACAGCCATTTCTATCCTGAAGTGCAAAGCTCACACCAAAGTTACAGACACCATTTACCAGGGTAATGACCTGGCAGATCGAACAGCTAGACTTACAGCCCAGACACCAACAGACACGACAAGGACAGAGGTACCATTACTGACAACATGTATGACAGTCAGGGATCCCACTCAAGACGTGCTCGACATACAGACACATGCCACTGCAGATGAGATAAAGAAATGGACTGAACAAGGAGGGGTCCAGACTGACCAAGGTTGGATGACTAAGGGAAAAGGCACATGGTTTCTCCCAGATTCCATGGTACAAGTAATCATTAACACAGCCCATAGTCCAGCACACTTAGGAGAAAAAGCAATGTTAGACAGTTTACAGAACATCTGGTTTAACAAGCACATGCGTGCTGCAGCGAAGCAGAAAGTACGAACATGTATGATCTGTTGTCAGTTCAATCCAGGTAAAGGCATCCCGGTGGAACAAGGCGGATTTCATCCTCCTGACCACCCTTTTGAGGTTCTCCAGATGGATTATATCCAAATGGACAGAGGTAGAGGTTACAAGTATGTCTTGGTGGTAGTGTGTGCACTATCTAGATGGACAGAAGCTTATCCAGTTCCAGATTATACTGCTGTAACAACAGCCAGACAGTTAGTGCGCGAGTATTTCCCCAGGTATGGATTACCTCGGGTGATCTATTCAGATAACGGCCAGCCATTCTCCTCTGAATTAATGAAACAAGTGTCCCTTCTGTTAGGTTACACATGGAAGTTCCATTGTGTCAGACACCCAGAAGCAGCTGGCCTTGTAGAAAGACATAATCAGACCCTCAAGACAAAATTAGCAGAGGTCTGTGCAGAGAAAGGCGTGGATTGGATGGTAGCCTTGCCGGTTGCCCTCTTTTACATGCGTATGGTAGCACATTCCAGAACAGGCCTATCTCCGTATGAAGTGGTTTTCGGTAGACCGCCAAATATGTGGGGTACGCCTATGCCCAGAAAGATAACTGATGTTGACAGTAACATGCTGACAGATTACCTGGCTTCCTTGATGTCTGCACTACTCTCTTGTCGTTCACAGGTTGCTGCCGCCTTCCCTGACAACACACAGGTCAAGGAACACGCCATAGTCCCAGGGGACTTTGTGTGCATCCGGAATTTTGATCGTTCCAGCCCCCTCGAGCCGCGCTGGAAGACCCCGAAGTTGGTGCTTCTTACCACGAGGACCGCACTGAAAGTGGAGGAGGGACGCAAGGGCTGGATCCATGCCCATCACGTTAAGCGCTATTTTGGACAATGTGGAACATTCGAAAAGAACATTGACTTTAATGACACAACAGACTTTGTGCTGCCTTTGCTTGAAAAGACCCCTCAGCAAGAGTATAGGTCTAAACTTAGATCTAGTAAGTCAGACGTAGTTTAATTGTTTAAGCCCACTCGGTGGTGAATCGGTTAGACCAGTTTCTGACATGTATAAGATCACATATGAGAATAGCAAGATGAGAGATAAAAAGGAATAATACTGCAAGACATTACGCAGCAGATGGATTGTTACCTTGATCATTATTTTATTCTGTGCATTGTTATAATCGGTGTTAGTTTATTGCTACATGTTTTCTTTTTCATTTCCTCACATATACATTCATCCAGTATGCATACGTGACCAGCCAGACCAGCAATGCAACTGAGTGCTTGGTATGTGGCCAACTACCCCCTTATCAGAAAACAAAGGGAGTTCTGCCGAAATAGATTTAGGAAAACACGCCCATTGGATAACATGGCAAATCGCACCTCCGCACAAAGCATGCTTTTTTCTCCACTTCCACAGCTCAGATCCTTTTCAAATTTGGCATCAGAGTGGTCCAAGCGATGCCCTACATCCTCACCAAAAAGCAACCAAATCCCTCCACTGGAACGGGTACGAATTTCCGCTCAAAGACACGCCCCCCGCAAACAAATCTAGCTCTCTCCTGCCTAACGTAATGTCAACATACTCTGCACAAACCATGACCACATGGCGCTATTCACAAGCCATATTTACAAGAAACTCAGCAAGTTATAATAATGACATGCTCTTCATAAACCATATTTACAAGGAGCTATTTACAAGGAACTTCACTCTCAGAAGGACATTCTTCTTCTTCTTCTTTCTTCTTTCAAAACGTCACGCCATACCTATTTCATTTGCGGTCAGACAGCTTATGTACATCTGCCCTTAGACTGGGGTGGAACTTGTTATATAGCAGACAGAAACAGCGTGGGAGCAATATAGGGATTTCAACAAAGGTTTCTTTTTCTTTGTTGGCCCCGTCCAAAATAGTAAACTGATACGCAAATTAACAAGAACCCTTGAAGCAGTAGTGAATGTGACTGCATCTGCCCTGGCGACTTGATCCAGGAGCAGTTTGCCATGATACTATCTCTGTCTGCAGTGTGGCCTGGCGATTTGCAGCCTTTGTGCCACTGCTTGCGTTCCCCATCCATATGTACAAAGGATAAAGATGAAGAAATGATTCTGTATGATCAGCTATACGGTCTCATGAATATAGATGTATCCTGAAGGGTTATGTAGGTGACAAGAAGGGAATGAGGAAAATGATATTTTGCCTGACCAAAAAATGTCCACTACATACACCCTATGTTACATTCATGTGCATGTCACCCATGCATATTTCTCGTAGTGGCCTGAATCACTAGGCCTCTGCAAACATGTCCTGCAAGTCAAGTCATCAAAGTCTCCCAGACGTTAAGCTAAAATAAAGGCCCATGTATTTTACATTTTGCATTGTGCACTTTAAATAAATATCGTACTGAGCCCTTTATTTTTTTGTGGTTGAACCACTTTCTGAACTTCTGCCAAGACAGTGTTATGAATAACAGTTATCTGTTTTGCTGTACAGAGTGGCATCCCTGCCCGGTGAGGAAATGTAAACAGAACCCGTTCGCGACAGATAAGGCCTAGCTCTCTGTCTCAGCCCCCATGCAATGAACGGAGAAATATATACTTTTCTGATTCTTAGTGGTGAACAACCTTTTGCTTCAGACATTACATCCCCTATCATATCAGATTGTACAAGATGTGCTTTTCGCCCTGACACAAGAGATGTCTCTGCTAGGCCGAAAGTCAGCTCTCCTCCCAGTTACACGTCAATTGCACGCCATGCTCTAGTTGCACAATTAGGGCAGAGTTCCAGCTGGTCATGCAAACTCCTCCCCTAAGTACCCACCCACCTATGACATCTACCTATCATCTACCTATGACTCATCAAGTGTACGCCCACATGTTCTTATCTCTTTCTTTCTTGCTCTGCCTGGAGCGCTCCTCCCTATGTACAAGGAGTAAAATGTATATATGCTGTTCATTGTTATTAAATGTTAGATTACTCTTCCTGAACCTCAGTGGTGATGGAACATATTCTACCTTTGACTTGAGTTATTGGAATAAAGCCCATTTTAACTTGGACACCACGGATCCTGTCTCTCACTTGATGCATGATACTTTGTTAATGCCTAGAAATTCTGTCAGGGTAATATTTTATTTACCACAGTGCGAGTAACTTTCTAAGTAGCGACTTTTTAATGGATTCATCTACTTAGGTGTATTCCACATTTAACAGTTGTGGGCTTCACATTACTATTTGGAATTGTTCTTGCAGTTTCACCACAGCTGTATTGCATCCTTACTTCCTTCCCATTTATTGGTGACGCCCAGGTAACACCGTGAATATGGTGAGATTTTGAATTCGTCACACAAACACATTTGTTGTTTGATCATCACATGCAGAGTTGTGAAAATATTATGTTTCATTTTAGGTGCTTGACACCACGAGGCTACAGTAAACCATTCCAGTGAATATGCAACTTGGAACTTAGTTAATCTAGGTATGTGGAACTACTGGTCTGATTATGAATAAAATATTGGCCACTAGTCCTTGTTTTATATTAAATACGTTTATTTTGCTTGTGCAGATTTCACTCTTAGCGTTGTTCTAGCAAAAACAGTAAGTGCCCAGATGTTTTTTGGCATCACACTGTGTCACTGATTCTATCACGATAAGGTGTAGGGTCCATGATCACTCATATGATTGAAAGACGCCTCTCAATAATTTTTGACAAATTTTGATGATGATCCATGTGTGCATCTTTTGAAATGTTTTCATTCCTTCCTTACAGATTACCCCTGAGGAAGGGACCTGGAGTCCCGAAATACATTGGGCTCTGTTATTTTCTTTTGTTTGAACAAAGTTTGTACTGTTTATATTTTGTAAATGTATACTCGGTCCATGTAAGCATCATATATACTAGAAAATACATGAAGCCTTAATGTTGTGATGTGAAAATTATCACAGTGTAATCTTTGATTAAAAATATGTTTTCATATTGAGTATCACACACTAATTTGTAGTGCACGTTAGAGTCCTAGTCGCCTTTGGGGACTAGGCCACTTTCTAGTTTTTACATATATGCTTAGCAGGCATAGTTTTCTAACATAGCACACATACCGATTCATCCGCAGTTGAGTTTTCTTAGAATTGAAGTGTGCGCTATCCACCAACACTGTCTATCTCATCTGCATAGTTATAGCACAAGAGGTGAAATTGATTGATCAGTACCGGTAATGATTTCATGTAGATGTTGAAAATCATGGGCGAGTTGATAGAGCCTTGAGGGATCCCTGCTTTTGTGGAGTTTGGTTTGGATGAGAAAGGTGGAGTATGGATGCCATTAGTTCTGTTTCGATGGTAGGACGCGATCCAGTATAGAGCAGGCTTTATATTGTCTTTGTTTCAGAGCATCATGGTCAACTGGTCAAAGGCAGCCGAGAGATCCAAGATCATCCCAGACAGCAAGGAGGGCAGAGTCTGTGCCTCTTCCCAGACAGAAACCTTTTTGGAAGTCAGAAAGTGTGTCATTCTCTTCAATGAATTGTGACATCTGGGCGAACGCTGCTCTTTCTATCAGTTTGCCCAGAAAAGGTCTATTTGTAATGGGTCTATAGGTGTCAGGGTTCAGCGGGTCCAAGTTTGTTTTCTTCATTAAAGGGTGTATGCATGACTTTTTGAGTTTGTCTGGAAATATTCTGGTAGTTAAGGTATCGTTGATGATTCTTCTTACTGGAGTGGCAGCAGAGGTTGTTAAAAGAATTGTATTGAAACTTTGTGGTGGACACGGGTCAGCAGGGCTGCCAGCAGACCTGCTTGCTTTGACCAGGTCCATAAATTCATAGTGTAAGATGTGGTGGAAGGAACTGAGAGAGTGCGTTAGAGTACTCTTGCATTGTTGTTTTGTCAAAGGGGTAGTGCTGGTGATTTGTCTCGGTTTGTAGTATAAGGCCAATGCTTCTGCTTTGTCAGTGTAATGATTTGCCATTTTGTCTGTGAAATCTTGAGTAACAGGATGAGTTCCTTCTAGGCAATTTGGTTAGCGAAATTCATTGAGTATTTTATAGAATTTTTTATTTGCACATTTAGCATTTTGAATTCTGTCTGAATAATACCTTTTCTGAGCATTTTTGGTAGCTGACTTGTATAATCTGTTAATTTTCTGTAGGTGAAGTTTGTCTTGTTTGGCGTTTGTTTTGAGCCAGGTACGTTGCAGCTTTCTAATTGTTTTTTAATGTCTTTAATCTCTATGTTTCTCCAAGTGATGGAATCCCTTGTGCTACAGAGCCTACAATATAGAAGCTCACATCTCTAATGCCTAAAGTTAACATAATCCTTCTCAAAGAAGCCTTGTAGATATAAAGCTGGCCATAGACTCAAGAAAGCTTAATTGTTTCTTACCAATTCTAATAACACTGAAATTGCTCCCCATTGGGGCTAGAATTATCTGTAACCTAGCCTGTAATATGTATAGGGATCTGAAAGCCTGATCTGAACAATTTTATCCAGAAATTATCCATTCCAATTAGCCAGGGCCAACTTCAGAGCTTAAATATACTATTTTCTTTAAATCTGATTGTTAAAAAAGTCACAGACAATAAAGCAATTATTTTCTAGGAGGAGCTACAAGGTCTGAAACACTGCCCATCCTGCTATCAGGACATGCTATTATTATGATACAGTTAAAAAATGAATATACTGCATGATGTCACAGTGTCACCACACAATACGAGGAGATAATGTTGGAGCCAAGAGCTATCAGTTCAGCAATTTTGATAATTCTTGCTGTATTTTCTCTTTGACATGTTGGGCTCATTCTTGTAATCTGAAACTTGTAACTTGGTTTTATGTGAAATACACTGACACTGAAGCTGGTCTCCACTAGCTAAAGCTGCTAGTGGTAAACAACCTTTACAATGCAACTTTTACCACGCAGTGCCTTTACAACGCAACTTTTACAACGCAAACCATTACAACGCATTGCGCTGGGGGGGCGTTCTAGGATAGGGAATATGTTTAATGTACTATCCAACACCTTCCCTACTATCCACGGGGACTGGAGTTGGAATAGTAAATTAAACAATTCACTATCCAGCGCCTAAAAGCACTATGCATTGTAATGGTATGTTTTGTAAAAAACGCTTTGTAAAAGCATGCGATGTAAAAGCATGCGTTGTAATGTCATACATCCGCTGCTAGTAAATTCAATACAATAAATAAATACAATAAATAACATTGTAAGGCCTTTAGTTTGTGAAACGACAAGAGTTCATGGATCAATTGAAAAAAAATCGGAAATCACTCCACCCCCTTTTCAATATATCTCTTAAAAAGATTGGTCAGTTAGGAATAAAACGATGCTTGAAACACAAGGCTCAACAATAAATCTCTGCCATCAATCAATCCATGAAAATAACAGCAAAGTCTTATCAAGGTATTTCTACCCATTTAACACACCATGTTGAGGTGGATCATCGTTTTAAATCACCAAACTGGTGATTTCTTGCAAAGATTATAAGTTTGGTGAATTAAGTACCGCTGTATAATAATTTCAATAAGATAATGTAGAAACTGCATGGCTTGCCTTCTTCCCTGTTCTCTTGTAGATCAGCATGATTGTTTCACCAGTGATACACATATTTTCAAATCTGCTGTTAAGCGTTGGGCCACTGCACCTTCTTTCATACTGAGATAAAAAGTGGCTTTGGTCAAAGTTGTGCATTTGAACGGTGCAAATAAGTAAAATCAAACTAATAAAAAGATTACAAGTTTGATGTGCATTACAAAACATTGTGCCATAGCTTTGGTTACTGGCTATAAAGCCTTTGAGATGCTCCTTTTGTAATCAGCATGGGATGTAAAGAGAAATTATTGGACGACAACCTGGTTAGGACCCTTGTAATCTGGGATTGAGCAAATGTATGCATTTGCTCAATGATACAAATTGGCTCCGGACAAGTATCACCTAAAGATTGGCTTTTTATACCAAACGTGTTACTGTGATTTCAAAGTAAACAATAGGGCGTAACACAGAACCCTATTGGAAATAATGTTAAAATAAATTAATTTACTTTGCATTGTAAAAATATATATGCATCTAATTAATTTCTAAATATGTTTAATAAAAATAAAAAGTGTTATAAAATATCTTATTGGCCTTTTTTAAAAAGTAAAAATAAATGGATTTTTATTTTTAAGATAGTAATTAAGCTAATTTAAATGATTTCACCTCATATCCTAAATTCTTCTGTACATAACAAATAAATATAAACATTTTACTTAATGTGAGAATTTGTACTTAAATAACTCTTTAAAATAATTTAAAATCAATTTAATGCATTTAATTTAATGAAATATTTCAATCAAAATTAAGAAAATTAAGATAATAATAATACTGTGGCATTTATTTTATTTTGTTGTAAAATTAAAATACATATATCAAACTACCTTACATTAAAATGTATCATAAAAGTATTTTTACTCCTTTTTTTAAAGTTCACTAACCTCTTTTACATTCCTCTATAATTTATCATAGGGTGATATCAGCCTGGTGAGGTAGAACTATGCTGCCTATGTTCGAAAAGCTATTTGAAATAAATTTTGCTCCAGCCACTGAATTGAGGGACTAGAGCTATGTAAGTCTACACTTTGTAGCAACACTCAGAAATGGTTATAACACAAAAGTAATAAAGTTACTATACAATGTAATGTAAATGTTCATGTATTTATATGTAATATTTTGTTGCTTTGTTTGTTTTGCTAAGTGCACACATCCGAATGTCTGGTTTCCATACATAACAGTTGTACACAATCACGCATACTGTAGAAAAGTATGACCCTAAAATGAAGAGAAAGGGTAATAAAGAGTAAAAGTCCTCACAGCCAAGATGAAGAGGACACAACTGGTCTTAGTCCCTCACTGGGCAGGGCTAGGAATTTAAAAAGTTAGGATTATCGTGGGGATGGTAAACCAAATGTCCATGTGAAGAGGTGAGTCTTTTAGGATTGTCCTGACTTAGTACTCATTGTCCAGTGTTCATTGTATTTTTAGGTGATTCCATCGGAAGGAGCTCTGTGCGTGAAATAACCAACCACCATATTTCTTTATTTCGAACAAGTACAGTTGTCAATAGGCCATTACAAGCAGGTCTCAGGGCCTGTAGAAATATGTAGGAGAATGAGGAGGAGCAACGCAAGACAAAGATGTGTCCCATTAAAGTGAACTTTGGATCTTTATGGAAGACAAAAGTGTAAAAATTCTTTGAGAAGTTTCTTTATGAGGGTGATGTTTTAACCAGATTTCAGTAAACACACAAAACAATCTCGGACTTGAAATATTCAAAATTTTCATAAGAATATGAGCAGCCCAAGTCTCACTATCTTTGACTAACTTAAATATTGTGGCACTTATATCACAAGATGTAGGTTATAAACCTGGTATATTGAGAGGAAGGTATAATTGGGTACTGTCAAATAATGTCATGGGTAGGTAGAGGGGTGGCAGCAGTGAGATGGAATTGTTTGGTCATGTCAATAATAATAAGGTAATTTTGTAGGAAATCTCAAGACAACAGTGATGATTAAACTTCCTATGCTGTCTGAGTCCATTTTTTGAAGGTGATCAATAACACCTTCGATCCCAGAGAGAGGACAAATTTTGCAATTCTGGTGCTTTGTCTTGCAAATTACAATATTGCATTGTTTGGAGAAGACGGAGATTCTGGAGTTTGCAACTGTTGTAATCTTGACTCAAGGGCCCCGATTAGGATGGCGGGCGGACTTGGCCCGCCCACCATCCTCCCGGTACAAGGGACCGCCCGCCATAAGGGCGGGGGTCCCGTGGGGGGAATTAGGATGCGCCTGCCACAGTGGCGGGAGCATCCTTTATTTTTACCAATGCGGCGGGAGGTGCTGAAAGCACTGCCCGCCGCAATGGTAAAAATACATGTTGTGCATTTCAAAGCACAACGTGACATGCACCGTGCGGTGCCTGCCACGTTGTACTTTGAAATGCAGGGGGTACCATAGGTACCCCACATGTGACCCCCCACCCTCCTTGGTCCCTGGGGCCCCCAGAGCAGACTCTGCATGCCTTTCCGTGGTGGCATTGCCATGGACGATCCTAATGGGCCCCCAGGTGTCTCTCCAACATTTTGTTGGCTTTCCAGACAAGAGTTTATGATTTTTAGGTTGATAAATTTGGTTTGGACTTGTGGTAATTGTTAGACCTGGTATCATTGACGTGAGTCTCCCTTCCATTTTTTACTGATTGCCTCCTCTGTTTTTGATCTGTTTTGCTGGTTTAGATGCTTTGGGCACTGTGCCACTGCTATTCAGTGCCACAGTGCAAGGGCTCCCTATGTTAAAGTGTTGTATTGATTAGTGACTCCATGATTGGGTTATCTGATTTACTTGTCAGACCCTAGTACAGAGCACCATGTGTGCCCAGTGCTTGTAAATTAAATACTGCTGGTGGGCTTGCAGCACTGGTTGTGCCACCCACAGAAGCAGCTTGTAAAGTGTGTCTCAGGTCTGCCATTGCAGAGCCTGTGTGCTGTCTAGTACTGCCATGTTGACTTGGTAAGCGCACCCACTTGTCAGTACCTAAACCTTCCCTTTTCTTCATATCAGACACCCCTAAGGTAGGCCCAAGGGCAGGGTGCATTGCAAGTATAAGGTAGCGCATTCCTTGGAGTGTGTGGCATGTCCTAATAGTGAATTACAGCCATTTTCATTTTTCACTATTGCAAGGCTACCAGCCCCCAAAGGCCAGAATGGGCAGTTTGATTATAACATCTTATAATCCTAACTGACCCAGCGAACATGGTAGTAATTCGAATTTAGAATGCCTGAACTCAAAATGATAAAATACATCTTTTAGTGAAGTTGGTTTTAACATTCTGTGTTTGAAAATACCACTTTTAGAAAGTAGGTATTTACTTGCCTAACCATCCAGCCTGCCTCTGCTAGCTTGTGTATTGTGTTTCTGGTTTTGTGAGTGACAGGGACTGGGGGATTCACGAGACAGGATGAGTCAGCACAAGTCTGAATAGACCTATCTGCATGTAGATGGGTGGGAGGAGTAGCACCTGGGTCTGAATAGGGCTGTGTCTGCCTTCCACAATGCTGGCTCCACCTCTTGTGGTATGTCTGATGACCCTGGCCCACCCTGCCAAAGCAAAGAAGGAGTCCTGTAAACAAGGTGCTCCAGGTCTGCACAGAACCAGGTTGGAATAGGTACAGACCCCTCTGCCTTCAGAGGACAAATGATTTTGCAGTATAAATACGGGGACCCAGACCCCAAGACTGTAGATCACTTCTGGAATAACAAGACAAACCTCTGCCAAGGATAGGAACCAAGGAAGCTGTAGGAGTTGGACTGCCCCCCTGCCAGTGTGCTGTGTTGCTGGGTTGGCCTACAGTGGTGTCTTCAGTGCCATGGAGAGGAGAAGGAACTTTTAAAGAACTGTCATAATTTTGCAGAATATTACTCCAAGGGCTTGAACTTGTGCTTGCCTCCTGCTGAAGTCTCAGTGACAAAAGACTTCACCACCAGCTCCCCTCTGATTTTCCTTGCTGGGGATTCTGTCTGCAGAAGCCTGCTTGTCACTGGGAGCTGGAAGCGAGACTCAACGAGAAGAAGCGCACCGCTGCCGCAGAGGTCGCCGCCGCATCACTAGAGAAGCATGCCTTCGTCAACCCTGTTACCCGATGCATCACCGGAAAAGCGTGTCGCCGCTGCAGAGGTCGCTGTTGCATCACCGGAGAAGCGGGCCGCAGGGCCTGTCGTGGATCCAAAGTTACAGAGTTTGGCGAACGGCACCAGAAACGCACGCATCGTCTTCACGTCATCGCATCAAGGGCGCCATCTTATCGCATCGCACCGGATTGTCGAATCACATCGAGGCGCCATCTTGCCGCATCATAACCGGGCTGCAGTAAGAGAATCTACGCATAACCTCCTCTCCGGTAAGGACCAAGAAGCATCCCCTACTCTGAGTAAGCATTGAGGCACGGCGCATCATCTCCCCCGAAGCAAGGAACCGACGCATCTCCAACTCTGCGATCCTTTTGTTTGTTTTGCGTTACACATTCAGGTACTTTTGTGAGAACTGTGTCGAATTTATCATCATGAAATAAGTCACTTCAACCATCTTTAAGTCTATTTTAAGTACAGTATTGTGGATTTTTGTCATTTGTGGTCCTGTGTTAAGTCTATATAAAGAAGTCTTGTTTTATAACACCTGAGTTGTGTCCATCTGTAGTGTTTTTACTGTATTACTGTGTGTGTTCACAAATGCTTAACACACTACCTCTGAGATAAGCCTGTCTGCTCATGCCAAGCTACCAAGGGGGTGAGCATGTGTTATCCAGTAGTGTAATCCCCTTTCCCTGACTTAGAAGCAAGGGTCCCTATTTGGCCAAAGGTACTTACTTCTGCCAACTAGAGATACCCAGTTCTAACAGTAATATTTTAATATCATCAAAGGTCATTTTAACATAGATGTCGGATAAAAAAATCAACAGCTGAGAGTTCAATAGTTTGAAAAAAAGAAGACTCCAGACTTGTGAGACACACTGTTCTTAAGTTCGTCAGAACTGTGCTACTCTACCGAATGGAGATATCCTGGGGGTAGTGTACAAGAGAATGGTTAAGTGCTGAGCCAAAACAAGTCCAATCGATGACACTGATGTAATGCTAACTGATTCTGTAAACAGAGGAGAGCAGAGTTGGTATGCAAAGTCACACCTGATTTAATTTTAAATTATAAAAGTTACTATACATTCCATCAATTCCTTAAAAAACATCTGGTAAAATACATCAAATATGCTGGTGAAGGAACAAAAAAAGTTGTTCATTTTTCAAAATTGATCAGCATATGATTGCCTTGGTCTGCTATTGAGAGCAATGAGCTGAGCCACAGTGTGCAATAGTTATCATGCTATAGAGAGTTGTGAGGAGTATAGTATGAAGTGTGATTTGAGAGAAGGTAAGTAAGTAAGTAAGTAAGTAAGTAAAATAGTTTATTGTGATGATTATTTAAAATCTTACAATATTACACATCTCAGTCAAAGACTAAAAAACTACTTTCTCAATTAAAACACTTAAAATGTCATTGCATCGAAATTAAAGATGATTAAATATTTAAAATAGGTATAAGGTCTAATTTCCTTTTGACTATCATTAAAAACTTTACAAAGATAGCATTTAGAATAATGTTGTTCGAGTTCATACAATTAATCAAAGCCTGCCTACGTGTTCTTATGTCTCGTACTTTGAAGGGAAGCTTTAGTAGAGATTTTCTCTCCTGTAGAAGCGTAGGGCAGGTGCAGAGAAGGTGAAGCATATCCTCCTCACCATTATTGCACAGTCTGCATTTCATTTGGGATTCCGGTCTTTCCCATGGGGGAAGGAGGCACAGGCCTGGCATAGTTCCAAATCTGGCTTTAAGGAGGGCCTGTTTTTTTTTTTCTCTCCATGGTGTTACCAAGTATTTTCTTTTGGTGAGGATTGCCTTATCGTTTAAAATGGATAAATGGTTTACAGTTTTATTGATTATTTTCTTGAAGGAGGACTTGATTATATTGGTTTCCCATATTGACGTGATCGCAAAATCCTTTATTTCTTCCCTAAGGTAGGTTCCCGCAGTAGAGTTTGTGTCCTTATTTATTTCTCTCCATAACAGTTGGGATATTTCGTTTTGGTGGTCATTTTTTATTTGATTCCAAACATAAATAAAGTGGCCTTGCCTTGCATATCGCTGATTGGTCAATCCAAACTCCAACCTTACTTGGGCTGGGGATGCGTTTACCGGTAGACGGAATATGGCTCGATAGACTCTTGTTATGCTCTTGTTCAGAGTCTCACTATCCTTGCCCATTACCACTTCACTACCATACGTAATAGTCGGTACGAGTTTTGCACCGATTACATTCAGAAGTGGACCATAAGTTAGGCTAGGAAATGACTTTTGCACAATTCTGAATGCTGCAGTTAATGAGTTCGCATTTCTTTGTGTCTCACTTTTTTGGAGTTGATAGCTTCCATTCGCATCAAAAAGAACACCCAAGTATTTGTATACTTCTACTTGCTCCAACTCATTAGCATCCATAAACCATTTACTTTTATATTTTCTCTTTTTTGTTTGGTCACTACCATAATCTTAGTTTTAGACTCGTTTATGACCGTCCCATTCTCCTTCGAGTATATGTGTGTCCGCCTAATAAGACGCTGTAGTCCCACTTTGGTATGGCTCAATAGTATGACATCATCCGCATACATCAGATTTGTGAGACTCTTATCAGCTAGTTTCGGGGGGTGCACATTCTCTTCATCCAGTATTCCCGTTAGGTCCGCGAGAAACAAATTAAAAAGTAGAGGGGCTAGAACACAGCCTTATTTCAGGCCATGCTTTGCTGCAATCTCCTTTGATAGCGTTTGACCATCCCCCATCCTCACACTTACCCATGTCTCTGTATATAGAAGGCGAATCAACTTTAGGAGGGGGAGTGGAATATTAATTTTTTCAAGATTTGAGAGAAGGTGAAGATGTGCATAACGTGCTCTGTGATATTGGTGTATAATGTAAACAGTTTTGTGGCGGTAGCATATGAATTTGTCAGCTGTATCTATCAGACAGATCACATAAGAGATGTTTCTAGTGCCATATGTAGACTGAAAAAAGTTGCTTACAGCATTTCATTTTGGCAACGGTAAATTGCGAAGTGATGATGTTAGTAACTTATTTCACCACAAGTCAGTAGTGTTCCCCTAAACTAATTCCATAAATAGCTTTTTGGACCACAACTTAACATACTACCCACATCTGTTACCACCAACACATCTACTCTTTACATTATATGGCTAATACCTTGAAGAAATGAAACATAAGCAGCATAAAACTGCTCGCGTGGTCCAGCTAATACACCAGAGGAATTCAAACACCATTAACGCAAAAAGGTATATCTCATTCAGTCACTACGTCTGAAATAAAAGTTCTTAATTGAGGCAGCACTAGCTTTTCACTCATGTTAGAAATTGGGTTTTAGTTTGACTGTGGTATGAGCCCCAGTCAATCAGCAACCACAATCCTAGTCAGCGAAAGAAACAGGCAAACCCTAAAATAACCTGTGCTCACCCTCTGGTAGCTTGGCACATAGCAGTCAGGCTTAACTTAAAGGCCATGTGTAAAGTATTTGTGCAATACTTCAAACAGTAAAACATTGAAAACACCACAAAAAATATTGCATATCAGGCTAGAATAATAGAATATAAGACAAAAATACAATAAGTACTTGAGATAATAATTTTTAAAGAAGAAATTGTAAAATGTATAATATTTCCTAGAAGCAATAAGCGCTTACTCCGCATACTCTGAAAAACATTGAGATGGATCCCCTCCGAATCCAGAAAAATGGTCATGCATACCCTCTTCGCTAGCAGACTGGACTACGGCAATGCACTCTATGCCGGACTCAACAAAAAACTCCTTTGCAAGCTCTAGACCATCCAGATCGCCACAGCCAGACTGATCTTAGATATCCCTCTTCACAACCACTTCACTCAACACCTCAGACAACTCCATTGGCTCCCCATCGAATGAAGAATAAACTTCAAGCTCCTCATGCACACACACAAGGCCCTCCACAACATCAGACCAGCATACCTAAACCACCGGCTCTCCTTCTGCGCACCCAAGAAAACCTCTGACCAGCCGACCTCTTTCTGGCCAACATCCCACACATCTACAAGACCAGAATGTGTAGAAAGTCCTTCTCCTACCTTGCAGCCAAGACCTGGAACAACCTCCCCCTTCACCTCCAGTGCAGCCCTACACTGTTCCAGTTAAGGAAGGACCTCAAGACCTGCCACTTCGCATGACCCCAGCAACCAATGGAGCCCCCCCCGCCCCCCAGCGCTTTGAGACCCTCACGGGTGAGTAGCTGTGATTAACAACCACTTGACTGATTGCTTGATTGACTTGGGATATCTGGTTGTACTGGACCAGACAGAATCAAAGGTTCAGGCCCACCGTAATGTAACACAGAGCGGATGCAGTCCCCCGGAGAGGCCCACTAAATAGAACTGCCTTAATCCTGGCTGCGTAGACATCAAAGATGCAAAGTGCAGCCGAAGTGATGCGTCGGTGTCGATCCACGCAGTGGCAGCGATGCGCCAGTCCTGATCTGTGCAGCAGCAGCGATGGGTCATCTCCGATGAGCAAAGAGCTGCGATGCGAACAAACAGCATCTTCTTCAAGGAGGGATAATTGATTTGGTCCCCAACTTCTAGTGTAAGAAGTGTGTCTCTCGCCAGTGTAGGCATATGTTTCCAAGGACCACCTTCCAGTGGTCCTCAGGAACCTTGTGAACCTTCAGTGCAACTTCATAGGCAGAAAACTATTTGTCAATGTCATCTCCCACCACATAACTGGGCACCAAATCCTTGGGTATGCAAATCCTTTACTCTCCTTCAAGTACTGCAAGTTTGCTGCCACCATCACTGCTGGAATCTGCCTGTCCGGCCTTGCGATCCAGCTTTTGTATGCTTCTCTCATGAGCCAACAACAACTTCTTCTCTTCCAAGGTTTGTTCAGCCTTCTTCTCCTGCATGGCCAACTTTCTTCTCTCCATTTTTAATTTGACCAGTTGCAGTTTGAATTCTCTCCCCTCCTTCCTCTCAGCCAGCTCCTCTGGAATAGACCATGGGAAGAGACACTGCTCCCTGCCTTGAGAGGGAGCTCAAATTGAGGGTTTTCACTGTCAGCCACTTCAGGAGGCACCTGAAAAGAGTCATTCACAGGCACTCACAATCCATCATCCTCCTCGGAGCAGGCTTCTGCCCAGGTGCTCAGTCCCTTTTGTAACTCCACCTTCTTGGTGGCACTCCTGGCAGGGAGCCCAATCTCTTTGCAAAAGTTTTTGTGCTGGGTCACTGTATAGGTTGTCAGGTTGGCCAGCGCAAATTCTATAGTTACAGTTGTAGAACCAGTAGCCCACACATGATTTTCATGAAAAATAAAAAATGGCAGTTAGGGAGAATTTAAAATTCAAATCGATCTTATATGTGGATGGGTAGTGTAACCAAGTTTCTGTATGACTCTGCACAAACACAAGAAATTGGGTTCTAGGTTGACTGGAGTATCATCCCTAGTCAAGCAGCAACCACAATCCTGCTCAGGATAGAAGCAGGCAAGCCCCAAATTAACCTGTGATCACACTCTGGTAGTTTGGCACAAAGCGGTCAAATTATTTAGAGGCAATGTGTAAAGTATTTGTTGAACATTTCGAGCAATAAAACAGTGAAAACACCACACAAAAAGTGTCCACACCAGGTTAGAAAAACAAAACTTGATTTAGTAAATAAAATAAGACAAAAATCCAATACATAGAACTCGAGATATGAATTTTCAAATAATAAACTGTAAAATAGTGATGAAACAGTGAAATAAGTGCTTACTTGGGATATTTGGTCACTCTGGATCGGGAAAACGTAAATAGTTAAGGGCCGACAGAGGAAGCGCGGGCTGGATACAGGGACCCAGGGAGTCCCACTGAATAAAAGTACCATAATCCTGTCTGCATTGACGTCGAATATGCGAGATGCAGCCAAAGTGATGTGTAGGGGTCGGTCCACCCAATAGTGGTGATGCGCCGGTCCTGATTCGTGCAGCAGCAGCGATGCGTCAGCTCCGATGAGCGAAGAGCTGCTATGTGGAAATTCTTCAACGTCATCGAGATGGCTGTCTTTGAGGACGTAAAGACCTTATGCCAGAAAGAGCATTGCGCAGTGATGGTTATGAAGGCGCTGTGTTGGGCCTATCCACCTAGCAGAGGTGATGTGCTGGTTCTGGTCCACACAACAGGAGTGCTCAGCCAGTTCTGATCTACGCAACATGAGTGATGCACTGGTACTGATCCACAAAACAGGGGCGATGTACCAGTTGTGATCCATGCAATGGCAGTAGTGCGCCGATTTGACAGGGGATGGGTGGATTTTGCTGGAGCAGGCACCTTAGGCCCACTTCTAGGGATCCACAACTGGGGTAGCACCACTTGGCTGGGCAGAATCACAGATGGCAGAGTCCATGTGCAGAAGCAGGTCAATTGAAAGTCTTTTATGTGCCCGATACTTCAGATCAGAAGACCAGCCAGCTAGCCCTTGGAGTCACTCTGGGTTCAAGTGATGAAGGTTCAGTCCTTCTCACCCAAGCAGGGGATCAGTAGGCAGCAGATCAGCAAGGCAGGAGTGCAGCAAAGCAGCACCCCAGCAGAGTGGCAGTCCTCTAGCAGCACAGCAGTCCTTCTTCTTGGCAGAGTCTTCAAAGGCTGCAGAAGTGTGCTGAAGCCATGGTCTCAGAGGTCGATTACTTATGTCCAGTTGGGCTTTAGAAGAGGAAGAAACTTCAAAGACAGGTCTTTGAAGTGAACAGAGGCCCTCCCTTCCTGCCCTGGCTCCGTACATACTACAGGTAGCCCTTGGTGTGGGGACAGGACACAGCCTATTTAGATGTAAGTGAGGCTGGGTCCAGTTCCTCCCTCCCATCCTCTCAGGATGGCCCATGAAGTCACACCTAAGATCCCAAAACATGCTGTCTAGGGGAATACACAAATCCCAGCTGTCACCCACACCAGACTGATCAGAGACAGGCAGCAGGCACCAGATGGCTAAAAGAAGAAAATGCCAGCTTTTTAAAAGCAGCATTTCCTGAGCTGTAATTTCGAATCCAACTTCACCATAAGTTAAAATCTAAAATTAGGCTTCCAGAGACACAAGATTTAGGGGTCTTATCACTTCCTAATTGGAAATTACACTTGTATATAGGTAATGTAATAAAGTAATCCCATTTTTATTGTGCGGGAGAGATAAGCCTTGCAGTAGTGAAAAATTACTTTGGAGTGTTTCACTACCAGGACATGTAAAACATGTACATTCCCTGCCTTTTAAATACATTGCACCCTGCTATCTGGGTTGTTCAGGGCCTACCTCAGGTGTGACATATATATGGAAGGGGGAGGTTTTGGCCTGACAAAAAGTTTAATTTTTTAGGCTGACATGGCAGTGCTCAACTGTGCACACGGGGTCTGAATTTGCAGGCCTGAGACATGGTTAAAGGGCTATTTCAGTGGGTGGCAAACTCAGTGCTGCAGGCCCACTAGTAGCATTTAATTTACAGGCCCTGCGTACAGGTGGTGCCACTTTACTAGGGACTTATAAGTAATTTAAATATGCCTAGGGGGATGACCCAATGTTACCATGTTTAGGGGAGAGAGCACAAGCACTTTAGCGCTAGTTAGCAGTGATAAAGTATACAGAGTCTTAAAGTCAGCAAAAACGAAGTCAGAAAAGTGGAGGAGGTAAGGCAAAACGTTTGGGGGAAGACAACCACAAGGCTGTCAGGTCTAACAAGTAGGATCCAATAGGTGCATAGCCCAATTATATAAATATTTGCAGTATCACAAAGTAGGGAACTGTTTTGAATAATGAAGGGCACTTTCTTTTCATTCCACTGATCATGGGTGCTCCTTGAGTTATAGACTGATGGTGTAGAGCACTGAGAGAGAACATTTAAATCTCAGTGCAGTTCTTATACAATTCTTAGCGGTTTCCTGGCACTGCAAACTACTGCAATGAACTGGCAATATTCATAATAAGACAACTATAAGTAAATCAGGGCCACCCTGAGCACCAGTTTCACTCTCTCTCCCTCTCTTCTGATTTATGAAAGCAGGGACAACTAACATGAATTTAAAATACATGGCCTGTGGCTAAAGCAAAGATTTGCAGCTGTTCTTTTTCATTCTTTTTTTATTAAAGTAGAGTATTAAGGTCTATCGGAGAAAATTCTTTATTTGCAAATCCAAACATATAATTCAACCTATCTATTTTTAGAGGGGATAACTTTCCCTGCGTTGTATAATCTGGCATTTGTACCACAAGGGAGTCATACAGCATTAGTCACATGTGACAGAAGTACTGCTGCCTTCTATTCCTGGTGGAATAAACACCGAGTTAAACAGAACAAACTATATTTTGTAGGCAGATGGTACATCTGAAATAAGCAGGTTTCATACCAAATCTGACAGAGCTTTCGTGTAACAAGAACAGCCAGGGTTACTCAGGAATCTGTTGTAAGGTTCTAAAATAATTATTCAGAATTTTTTATGAAGTTACACTGTTTATTGCGATTCTGGCAGCCCAATATCTCAGGCTGTGCGACAGGAGGTTGGCACATTTTAAACCAGTGATCCCTTACCTCTCTCCCACTTCTATCCCTCACTTTTAGGACCGGTGAATCTTTTCTAAATGGTCTGTCCTAACACCCGTTATTAGAACACACATTGGTGCTTTACGAAGCAATACATCAGGGTCCGGTGGTCTATGTTCTTTGTCCTAGAGGAAGGATTCTACTTACTTCAAAGTACATAGACCTGTGGAGGCCACGTCTTGACCCTGTTCTGTGCCTGAGCACATTAGCATAATGGAGCTGTGCCTCTGCTCGGTCTACTTCACTTGCACTAACTCAGCAATAGCTCGAGTGCATGCAGGGCCGGACTGGGAACCAAAACCGGCCCTGGCAAAGTGCTCGGCCGGCCCCCCCTCTCCCGGGGGGGGGGGGGCGGTTGGGGGTGCGACCACGCTCTTTGCCAGGGCCGGTTTTCGGCTGTTTTTGTTAC
This sequence comes from Lissotriton helveticus, assembly GCF_964261635.1. Classification (NCBI taxonomy): domain Eukaryota; kingdom Metazoa; phylum Chordata; class Amphibia; order Caudata; family Salamandridae; genus Lissotriton; species Lissotriton helveticus. The sequence continues at coordinate 271,776,778 of NC_136068.1, forward strand.
AGGGCCGTTTTTTGCAAAAAACGGCGCTGTAACAAAAACGGCCCCCTGGGGCCCAAAACCGGCCCCCACCCATGCAGCCGACCGGGGGATTGCCCGGTGCCCGCAACGGCCAGTCCGGGCCTGAGTGCATGAGTTAAGAACCATGAAGTGGAAACCACCCCAGTGTTTCAGATCTGTGCTCTCTGTACTACATCAATATGTGGACATGCACACAGTGGCGTAGCAAGGTCAGGTGGTACCCGGTGTGGAAAATTTCTTGTCACCCCCCCCCAGCTTGACAAAACGGCAAAAATATGTGTTTCAAACACATATTTCTGCCATTTATTCATCCCCCTCAGTCATTACACCCGGGGAGGCCCGCACCCACCTCCCCCCTTTCCTACCCCACTGCATGCATAATTACTGTATGGTGCAATTTCTTAAAACATTGTTCTGAAATGAAATAGTGCTGACTCTTTTTTAATCAAATATGTTCATAGTTCAATACTATTTAATACATTTATTTATCAGTGGTTTCATAAAGCGTGTAAAAGACCCAGGTGTATAAGAACGCTGTACAATGAGCATAAGAAGTTTTCAGTCAAAGGAGATAGTAAAGTAGTTGTCATGTTATTCCTTGTCTAGGTGAGGCAGTCCAGGTCAAAGTCTGTACGTAGAGTATTCGTTATATGGGCATGTGTCGCATGTGCACAGGACCACAGATATTTTTCGATCAGTAGAAATGCAAAACTCTTCTTGATTAACAATCTTCAGGAGTTGTGATGGAAGTGAATGACATGGGGGTCAGAGCAGTCCACCACTTTTATGGAGTCAATAAAAAGGGAACTTTCTATCAAGATCAGAAGGCCGAGCATAGAACATTTCATGTGGGTCAGGCTCACAGAGATTTGAGTTTGGTGGTTGTTGCTAAGAAAGTCTGTAAGTTGAGTTAGCCAAGTGTCTCAGGTGTCATTCCAATGGAGGTTGAAGTCTCCTAGGAAGATGTTGTTAATGGACGAGAGGGATGGTTCAGTGATGATATTCATTAATTGCTTAACAAAGAGTCAGTTGTTACCTGAGAGGTAGTACATGATATGGATATTGGTCAGATTCTCAAACATTAGAAGGTGGAGTGATTCTCAAGGCTGAAGCATCGATTTGTATAGAGTCTCTGTGAATGGCTGCACATCACCACAAGAGCGCTCCTTATAGTTTAAGCACTTGGTGTTGAATTTGGGGGGAACCAGTAGGTCAATTAAGGAGTGCAGGGGACATTCATCTAGTTTTCGGTGAGGAACAGGATGTCAATCTTGTGTGTTATGATCAACTTGGCTATCTCTTTGTAATGTACAGTAGTAGATCTGCAGTTGTGCAACATGCATTTTACGCTGGACATGGTAGCCATCATAGTTCATTCTGAGTAGACATTTTCTCATTCAAGTGTGGCCTATGGTTCGTAGATCCTGGAAATTTGTGGGAGGCTGTTAGTGGATGAGTTGTGCTGGTCGAGTTTTAGATTATAGCAGTGTCTTTTTCTGAGAGATAATATTGGTCTTTCTTAGGACAGTGGTCATTGTTGTCTCTGGCGATGAAGTGGTAAGGGCGGTGAGGAATGCTATTCTCTAGGATTGTGTTGACACAGAGTACATGAGTTTTTTGATTCTCTTAGCTGAATACTTTGTGAATTTCGGTTTGGTTGAAATGGCTTTTTTTCCATGACTATGTTGTCTTTCCTCAATATTGAGAGGGAAGGGGAGTAAATGAGAAGGATCAAAATGAATAGATGGGTAATTCACAGTTCACTGTTCAGGCTGCTGGATGGATAAGTATACTTCATCGAGGCAGTGGGTCACGCATAAGTTCAGAGGTGAGCATTTGTGGTCTAGGGAAGGAAACCGTGCTTTAGAAACTGTGTGGGGGCATAGGGCTGCTAGAAAGAAGAGAAGACTTTGGGCGATAGAGGAGACATTCTCATAGGCTAAGGACAGTTTGGGTGAGACTATCACTTGTGGTTACTGGGAGAATCTAGTCTAAGAGCAGACAGATAGGGTGGCAGAATGCTGGAGGTTCTAATTGGGTTTGGAAAGGAGGTAGTATGGGTGCTCCGATATGAATGGAGAGAAGGCAGTGGGAAGAAGAAGCAGTGTTGTGGTGGTAGGGTATCTAGGTGCATTAAGAAAGTGGGTCGAGATGGTGGGTGAGGTTGGACAGTGAAAATGGGGGTTAGGAGGAGTATGAGTTGCCAGGGTAGTAGAGCTATGGGAATGAGAGGTACAGGGGTATAAGAGAGAGGAAGTAGAGATGGTTGAACGGACGGAATATCCTAGACTGGAGAATAAGCCGGCTGTGGGGAACAGGACATATGCAAAGAGAACAATTGATGGACAGAATGCTGAACATTGTCATGCATTCACCCCAGCACAGAGATCTGGCCTTAAATATATCGGTTTTTTGCTCCCCATGCCCTTCAGTTTTAGACCCAGCCATATGCAAATCAGTCTTGACCCTGTTCCCCATGGGAATAGTCCAGCCCAAACTGCTAAGCCAGGTCTTTCCTGGACTGGAAACAAGCAGCCTAGGACCGGTTTCGGGGTTTCACCCCTCATAAGCCAGGCTGGCTTGACTCCAGTGTCATGGAGAGCACGGGACCCACGTCTGGGCATACCCATCTCACTCGGGGTGACAAAGTCAAAAAGAAAAATTAATGGACAGAATGCTAAACAATTTCATGCATTCACCCCAGTACAGAGATCCGGGCCTAAATACATCGTTTTTTTGCTCCCAGTGCTGTTCAGGTTTAGACCCAGCCATCAAGACAAATAAGTCTTGACCCTGTTTCCCATGGGAATAGTCCAGCCTGAACTGCCTAGCCAGGTCATCCCCGGACTAGAAACAAGCAGCCTAGGACCAGTTTCGGGATTTCACCCCTCATCATCCAGGCTAGCTTGACTCCAGTGGCATGAGGAGCACAGGACCTACATCTGGGGATACCTGTACCACTCAGGGTAAGAAATGCAAAAAGAACAATTAATGGCCAGAATGCTGAAAGTGTCATACATTCACACCAGTACAGAGATTCTCTTGTTTCTTTTGAAAACAGGACATAGAGAATGGGTTTATCTGGAGTGGAGTTTATGTGGTTCAATATAGTAGATCATTTAGTATAAAATATTATGAGGTAGTAGTTCAAGGCTTTGATCAGAATATTGCGTGTCCTGTAAATGGAGATTGAAACCTCAGATTTAAAATTGGAGGTTGATGAGATAGACAGCTTGAAATCATGTGGGATTTCAGTTGTATATATCACACAAAGGTGACTCACAAAAGAGTCTTTCCAAGAGGAAGTGCTGTGCATAATGAAATTTAGATCATTTTGTCAGCCATCCCTTTCTTCAGGCAGAAGTAGAGTTCAAAGATATGTGTTTCTGTGAATTCTTTAAGCAATCTATGTTTGTGATTTTTTTACGCATTTTTTGAGAGCTTCGGTTGGTAGATGATATTAAAGAATTTAGAATCAGTCTGTTCTGATTGGTAGATACCACTAGGGCAGCCAATCTCTACAGAAGGGTAGCCTTCTACCAACATTGAGGTTCTACTTAATATCTGTAAAGAGTCCTACTACAGATACTGAAGACTTATGTTATTCCTCCAAGGGGTGTGTCTTTCTATAATTTCAGCACATAGCATTTCCCAAGACTTACTGCAATGAAAGGGTCATTTAGGTTGTTGTCCCTCTCAAGATTAAGCCATTCAAAGCAGAGTTATCTGCTCAAATGTTAAGTGATACATTAAGGGAGAGTCCTTTCACTGTGGATGGTCTAATGTTTTGTCTTATTCAAGGTTGGGGTCTCTCATTACAAATCACTACCCTTTAATTCCATTAACCATCATTCAAATCTCATAGTATTCAAATAACCAGACCAGAGAGTATTCATTGTCCCTCTTAAAGTGTGGTTGGTTCTCACTTACCATTCAGTGATCTAGTCCTATTTCTATTTCCATGACCATGTGTGTCATTCAATGTAGTCTTTTTCTCTGTTTTCCTATGTAAATTATGGTATATCCATTTAGTCTGGGCAGCTGTTCATGGTAATTATGGAGGTGAGGTCTAATAGAGAGAACGTTTGAGATCCAGGCCTGTTGGTCTATTGAGTCAGAGGGCGTTTGAGATCCAGGCCTGTTGGTCTATTGAGTCAGACCTTAAGGCACTGCGCCTGGCATAGGTGGTTAAAATAAACAGCCCTGCAGAGTACCTTACCTCGACCCAAGTATAGGAAGGGAAAAGATGATATATTGACTAGACATGGGTTGAAGCACAGCAGAGCCAGTCAGGTTAACAGGATTTACCCACACCTTACTAGTGCTTACATGCTGTGCTGGCTCCTGCATTCAATGTACTGAGTTGGCCTTACAGCACCACCGAAAATAGAGTGGAAATTCTAAAGCCCAAGCCATTTATTCACCCACAGAGTCCTTCAAACTGCATGGTCGGGAGAGCTCTCGCTAGTATCACTGGGAATAGATCAGCAACTGTGGGACACAGTCATGTGCCCAGAAAAGGAAGGATGGCCAATCAGACAGCTTAAAAAGAGAGGGATTCTCCAACTCCTACAAAGAGCAACGAATCTGAGAAACTGAACATATGGAGATGTGTGCAAGATTACACATTGCTTTGAACAGATGGCTGAAAAGACATGAACTTCATCACTTTGTTACAACAACATGTGATTTATTGGACAGTGATCAGTTTTGTAGCTAATCGTCTAACTATGTAGGCCAGCAGTAATTTCTTTGAATAACATTTTGGACCCTCATTGTGAGTGGGAGGCGAACAGTACAGGAGTTTCAGTTTGTATACTAGATCTTTAGGAAAACCATGACTCCTGAGTTTTACAGCCAGACATATCACCAACTCGAAACAGGAAAAATGTCTGGGTGAAACATGTCTCACAAATATGAAATAACATGTAGGGATCAGTGCAGAAACATTGATTCCCACAAATGATTTACTGTTTCTCCCTGGGTCAATCTTGTAGTAACTTGGAATTTGCGCAGACCAGAAGTATTAATACAGGTACTTTTGGTATCTGCTAGAGTTCAGAAGGTGAACGAGGAATTAAGATGCCTTTGAATTTTGTGTTCATCTTGTCACATTTCCTGCCCATTTAAAGATAAAGGTCAAATGTCTGGCTGTGTCTTCTGACAAAGTGCTGATTTATTCAGAAACTGGTGTGTACTTTTATTTCTATGACTGTAAAGTGAGAAGATTTTGTAAAACTTGTCTAGTGACAATCCTGCTAGGGTACAAGAGTTGAAAAGAAAAATTGTAGGATGTCAGTTTTTTTTAACAATCAAGAACATTTAAATACCGGTAAATGAACTATAATCATATTTCACATTTTGTCAGCAATTAGGAAAGTACAAATGTAATACATTTTTGGTGATTCTAAAATGTGATGGAAAGAAAGATTTTCATAGGATCAACACAAATCAAGACCCTTTACTTGGTGATGCGCAAATTATAAATATTCATCAAAACCTGATTTCCACAATAAGTTTTTGTGATTTCGAATTTTTACAGTAAAAAGGCATTTCTATGAAAATTTAGTGACCATTTCAAAGGAAAATTTGCTGTCTGTAAATGACAGTGCTCTATCTCACCAATGCTCCAAAATACACCTCCATCTACATACCACACCCTTACCACTCTCCTGCTGAATGGGCATGGGACATTTGCTCCACTTGTTTATTTTAGTTTGATGCTTGGATTTTTCACATTCTCGATGACTTTAGTGTTCTAAAATTAATTGCAGTACAACCACTCTGGTAATTGCTCCAGCACTACTGCTTCCTGAAGCAGTATGCCGCCCCTCTTGTAATAGGAGTATCAGTGGTTGGTTGATCCTCCATTTTTACACAGATTACTGGCTGCAAACACACCATTGATACATCAGGAGTCACATAACATGCACTTTTGATGAGTGTAATTCCATGTACCCTGAAATTTATATCTCTATTGATTGCAAAAATATTATTTACACATCACATAATTAGCACATGCACAAACGAATGCCAAGAGCAGAAATATATAATTTCAGTTGACCATCTGCTCCTCGGTTGTTTGCAGCTGACTACTCATCATTGAAGGGAGAACTTAAAGTGCAGTTGGATACTGGGTGCAGTCTTTAACGGCACTCAGCATCATGGTGCTTTCTTGGCCTCTTGGGGGCCAAGGTGGACAATGCGCCTTCATAAATACTTACCCATGGCCTTTATTTCTCTGTGTGTACCCACAAACAAGGACCAGCAGTTTGCATTTGGAAGGATGCCAACTATAATTCCCAAGGGATGTGCAATCATTGCTAGCACCCCACCATGGAGGTTTGCCATGCGTTTTTTGGAAGCCAGGTGAAGGCCCTTTCCGTGTCAATACTGAAGGTGGAGTAGGCAGGAGGAGCACGCAGGACGAGTAGCATGGAGCAGCGCTTTTGTGTTTGTGCACAAGGCAGGAGCTGCAGGTGAATGCGGGTGAAATACATGGCATGATTGCAGGTGAAACCCGTGGTTGCCATTGTTACCTGCCAGAGCCAGCAGTTTACACCATCTCCGCCCCCAGAGAAGCAAGGGCATTTTGACCGGTGGCTGCAGCAGGTGGGCAGAAGTGGCACCAAAGGCTAGAGCCGCGGCTCAGTCCAAAACTCATGGAGGCAGCCGGTATTAGGCCAGTGCAGCTTGTGTATCGGGAGGCCACTCTCAGTCTACTGCCCCTCCTTCTCGCTCCGTGGTTTGCTCCCCTTGGCCCCCTTGGCCCTGGTCAGAGATTCTACGAGCCCCCAAGATGCCCCGCAGGGTGCCGCTTACACCCTGCCCACTCTTGCTGGCTCCTCACCAACCCCCCCTGAAAAATCCAGGAAGCATAACAGGGAGGACTGAGGCAAAAGTGGGGAGACAGGGCCAGGCTAAGCTGGGATGGACAGGGCGAGCAGGCACCTCAACGGAACACCCTGGAACTAAGGGACTTTAAGGAATTCAAGAACAATCTACTCAGATGGCTTGGCCCGTTTCTACCTACTGTTCCTCTAGCAGCTGATGTCCAAGCAGGAAGCCCGCTCAGACCCTCAGAAAGCCAAACAGCAATTTTTAAAGCAATTCTCAAAGGCAACAGGTTAAAGCACCAGGTAGGCTTAATTGAGTTACAGCAATATAGCTAGCCCTGCCACCTCCCAACAGCTCACCACAAAACATTGAGGCAGGGCAGCCAGGACACCATTCACAACCACTGTAAATGTAATACAATTCTTGTGACGGCTACACCTACCCTCCCACCCTTCTACACAGCGGCAATCAGCTTCCTTGCCTCCGGTTAAAAAAGTCTGTGAGTAACCAGGTGCGGCAAAAATGGTGAGACGCCTAAGAAAACTAGGTCCAAATCAGCCCTAAGTGCAGATCCTTTTTAAACCTCGTTCAAATTCCTACTTCCACTGCGGGATCTGACATAATTGCCCTCAAGTCCCTCTCCCCTTCATATTTAAGATCGGGACAAGGACAACACTAGTAAATCTGTAAAAATAAAGTACCGGCTTGGAAACGGCCAAGCCAAAACAGAGATCTAAATCCTCCTCAGAGAGCCTGCCACAACAACCCGGCTCATCAACTCAAAGACATACAATTTGCGGAATGTTGCACATTGGCAAAACATTCACCCCCAGTCTGAACTGGGGTGGCGTGCTGAGCAAAATAACAATGGATTAAACCAAGATCTGTGACTGGGGGTCAATGTTTTGTCAATGTGCAACATTCCATCCATTATCTTCAGAGTTTTGCTCTTCGTCCTATGTGGAAAGGGTATGCCCAGACGTGGGTCCCGTGCTCACTACGCCACTGGAGTGAAGCTATCCTAGCTGATGACGGCAGATAGCCATAAACCGGTCCTAGAATGCTTGATTACGGTCCAGGAAAGACATGACTTGGCAGTTCGAGCTGGACTCTATCCATGAGGCACAGGGTCAAGACTTATTTGCATATGGCCATGTCTGAACTGGAGTGGCGTGGTGAGTAAAATAACGGTAGATTAAACCCAAATCTGTGGCTGGGGGTGAATGTTTTGCCAATGTGCAACATTGCGTCTATCATCTTGTGTGTTTTTCTTAGAAGAGGTCCCAGACTCTTGAGGGGTTTCACTGCGGAAACCTATTTTCAAAAAAAGGGGCAAACACCAACCGCAGGATCTATTGGATGATTGCCTTGCTGGATATTGAGAGGAAGGCATACACAAGTACCATTCTGCAGGAACTAGCGAACTGGGTGGACTCAGAAGGCCTTCAGCCATTTTACCAGACCAGGTTCAGACCAGAGGCCTCCACTGTTGACAACATCACAGTCCTGTCATATCTAGCACGACAATCGGTTGCTTGTTGTACTCCCCCAGTATTCTCATGCTTCATTGATTACGAAGCGGCTTTTTATAGGATTGACAGAAACATCATTGCAGAAATTAGCAAGCTTGAACATCCGCCCGAGCCTACTGCGTTCTAGTACATCCTTGTACTTGAAAACTTGGGTAAGGATAAAACACTCCATGGAGTCAACTAAAAAAAATGTTGGGGCCCAAACCGGGGGTTAAAGCAGGGCTGTGTCTTGGCACCAATACTATTGAACCTGTACACCACCGACTTAGGCCCGGTACTACAGGGGGACTCCCTCGCTACCCCAAAAATTGGGGGCAAAAAAATCCATCTAATGCAGTATGCTGATGACCTCGTCCTTTTTGACCACACAAGAACAGGCCTCCAAAAAGCTCTCACCGCCCTAGCTGAATACAACACCAAAAGTATGCTAACAGCTAATGCGAGTAAATCCAAAATCGTGATCTTGGGAAGCTATCCAAAGAAAAAGCTCATTACATTGCACCTGGGTACTTTAAACCTGGATTGCATGCAAAGTTACAACTACCTAGGTGCCTGGCTAAATGAGACAGGCTGCCCTTGGATCCATCTACATAAATTGCAGCTGAAAGGAAAGATGGTCGTGCACTCCCTCTGTAAGCTGCATGCAACTCTAGACAGCACAACAACCATGGCCATTTCAAGAGTAATGCGGGCCAAATTGCTACCATCACTTAACTATGCGCAACAGGCATTTCTGGTAATGCTCAGAGAAGACCTGGAGAAGATTCAATGTGCCGCGTACAAGAAAATATATTGTCTGCTTGCATCCGCAAGAAACCCCTTGATCCGTCTCGGGTTGGTTCTCATCCAACAAAAATGAGAACGGGCTACTTTAGCAAAATACCATCATCTGGCAACCATGGCCCCAGCTAATTACATGAAGGCTGTCATAAAAACTATTTTCTCAAAACTAAACATTCCCTGGTCTGATAAACTTTTAGCATCAAAGGAGTTATTGCAGCTAGCCACTGAGAATTTGGACCCGAGTATAATTGACTATGCTGCCATAAAATTAACGATAAAAAGGCAGCTGCGTCTCTGCTCCCACTAACTAGACATAGAATCCCTTGCTGCCAGGGGCTTCCATGAAACTCTGTGCCTTCCACAAATTCTGCAAACAACTAAGCACCATTTTACGCAGGCTGTGGGGAGCCAGCCATTACATCAGATCTTAGCTTCAAGACTACACCTGCTTCCCATAAAAGAACTATCTCCAACCTGGAAAGAGCTTACAGACATCACTATGTGCCGATTATGCAACTATAGAAGGGAGTCCCTGGCACACATACTCCTATGCTGCCCTGCACTGCGGCAAGCCCTCCGAATCCATCTAAGGTCTATACTACTCTCATTGGGCCCACCTACCACAAAGGATGCCATTTGCCAGCTTTACACCTTGGACACAGTGAAGAACATGGTCAGTTCAAATTGAGATTCCTTAAATGCAAATAATTGCAATTTAGCGATTTCTAAAATTGCGATTTTTGCATTTGGGATGATGCATCCCAAATGAAAAAATACCGCTCGCAAAGGGCCAGATTCTGAGAATCTGGCCCTTTGCAAGCGGATTTTTGTTTGATGAATCTGGCCCCCTGTGTTTTCCAGTAAGTCTGTTTTTAGCGCTATGTAAATGACGTTTTGGACTTAATGTTCTTCACGTTCTAGCCCTAAATATTCTTAAAATCAACTCTGTATTGCACAGATTTTTCACCATTTCTATTATATGCATGCATATTTGGGTTTGTTGTACATTCCATAATGTTGCAGTTGCCTCAGATCTTATCCTTTGCTGGGTTGTATACTGTGATGTTTAGATGTGCCTCAACGGGGTGTATATATTACCTTAGCTACTCTCTCTTGAGAGTTCAATTTCTATATTTTATCATTGTACTTGCATGGGTGCAGTATTCCTTAGTAGGGAATGCGTATTTCATTTCACTTATCAATTTGCATGCATTTTAGTGGTATCCCTTTTTTGGGATTACATTGTGTTGTGCTTACTACTGTACTCACTGTTTCAAATGGTCACTCTCTTTAGTTCAATTTCTCAATTTTTTTATGTTTTTTAATGTGTGACCTTTATGCGGTTGGCAAATTTGTTACTGCCTCTCAACATTTCAATGTTTTTCAATGTTTGACCTATTAGGTTGTCGATATGGGGGTTCATCCCTCTCAATTTTTCAATGGTATTTCTATATAACCTTCACTATGTTGTGGGGTTACATTCTTCAATTTTTCAATGTGTGACCTTTTACGAGGTTGTGTCGATATTGGTTGTATCCCTCTCAATTTCTCAATATGTGACCTGCTGCATTGTATTGCTCCATATTCAAGTTGTCTACATTATATTTTTTATTGCCGTGTTACCAGGGTAGTATGAAGGATCTTTTGTTGTCCTTTCCTCTACTTCTCTGTTTACTATTTCTATTTACTCAATACCTGTCTCCTTTCATACCTTTCCTGCTAGTGGGTGTGTCTGAAGCAGTTCCTGTGTTTATCTTTCTATTCTCTGTCTCGTTGTTTAATGGAGAAGGGAAGAAGAGTGCCTATTTTTGTGTTCGTACCTTTCGGTGGTTACCTCCCAGTCTTTCTTCCTTCCTGTTCCTTTCATGCGTTCGTACCTTTAAGTTTTACTCCTCAAGTCTTATTGTTTTACTTTATGCATTTTGCTTTGCCTTGTGTTTACAGAGAGGAAATGTGTCTGATCTTTATTCGTTCATTCCTTTGCTGTATTTTCTACACCTCATGCTGTGCAGTGACTCCTGTCACATCTGTCTGGCCAGTGGGTTTGTCAGCAGGTAATGATCGGTACTGTTTCTCCTTCTTTTCGTTTCTATGCTCCTATGTTCATTGTTCTGTTGTGGAAGAAAAGGAGGTATGTTGTATCTTGCCTATTGCATATTCCTATGCCTTTACCCACTTTATGCCCTTCTAGTGGAATGCCTCTGCACTGTGATGCACTATGGAATGTTGGGTGCTGGTTGAAGATAAGCCACAGTTATGATGGGGCTGAGCTGCCTGCTGGCTGCTCCTGGTGGGGCTTGTCCAGGTTACTTAACAACTTACAATAAATCTTCATGAAATGCCTTAACCAGTCTTTTACTACAACAGTCTTATAGAACAATAAGCTAGCTAAGTATGTAAAGGCACAATAATATTTGTCAAAATCCTACATAAAATTTTAAAATGCGATTTGCTTTAAGAATACAAAAGTTAACAAATATTGTGGTGCATTTAATATACATCTAGGCAATTAATCACTAAGGAAGTAAAGATGACTTCAATATTTCCATGATTGTGCTGCTCTTATTATGCCACAGCAATTCCTGTGCTTCAATTCTGCTTTTTTATGTCTTATGTTTGTGTCTAGGCTCATGTGCGAGTCTGGTTCCAAAATGACAACCTTAATGCATTGTCTCTTTACAAAACAACAGCCTTGCTCCAAGATGGCCACTTCTTGTGAATGGAACAACAGAAAAGGTATTCTCACAAGGCGTTGTGTGGCCATTTTGGAGTCAGATTAAATAAAATAGTCTTCTTATATTGTGGTTAATTCACCGTCCCCCTGACTTTGTTCACTGAGTGGACTCCAAAAGCATGGACCCAAAAAAAGTGCCCAAAGAAACGGGAATCCTGCCACACTTTTAACGTGGCAGCATGTTTAGTTTCTTTTTTTGCAGTTATGTGAGGTTAACGTCTGGACAATTTAAAAAGAGAACACAACGTATCCATATTAGTAAAGATTGTACAGCGAAATTATCTATGTATTTTCAAAATCTTCTATTAGTATAACAATGAATTATGTCAAACAGCCTTAAAAATCATTTTTGTTAAAGAAATTAAGTAAAACCTGTCAGCTATGTATACACATAAGACTATTGTCCCTTTCGCAATGATACCTAAATGAATTAAGACATTTTTAACCATTCACAGATGGGTACTACTTAGTCCATTTTCCATTTTGATTGTTATGGTTTCAATATGACATTCATGCAACGGATAGGGAAATTAAAATGTCGCAGCAGCACCTCTGTTTTTACTTCTTGTAGTGCAAGGTGTGAGTAGTGGTCCTTTCGGTTTAGGGATACAAATTAGTTGAGTCAATTCGCATAAACATTTGGGGGGCTATTAGCAACACATTGCAGTTTGCCTGAAGACTATTACTAGTTTAAGGTAGCTAGCGTCAGTTATGATGTATATGGTAGTTCTCCTTAAATTGAAATCATGCCAATCTTAAAACTCTCATTATTTAGAAAGGAAACTCCTGGTTCTCCTGTCCACCATTTGTTTTTTCATTACCCCCTTATGGGACCTCCTCGCCCCAGTTCTTACATAGGTGAGGGAATCCCACTGGGAAAATCGAATGCCCTGCACACAGATAAGCCTCTATATTGCTAGTCTTTTCATTTATTTTTAATAGCTAAAACCCCACCACCCTATGCCATTCCTATTATTAAAAAAAGACCAGGCATAACAACAGTGGGAGGGAGGGGGAGGGAACAGGACTGGATGAGGAGGACCTTAAGATCTATAGTGATCAGGTTTGTCAAGCCTTAAACTGAAAGAGGAATAGGTCAAAAGATGTTAGAATCAATATCCTACTTGTCAAAATTCTGTGGTCAAAATGAGGCACAATTTTCCAAATTAAAAACCTCCACATTATCACAAAGATTACACCGCTGTAAATGACAACCCTAATCTATGGCCCCAATATGACATCACAGGATGTCATATCATTGGAAATCGGATGAAACAAATGAATTAAAGGGCATATTTACAAGCCCCTATTGCCACAGGAATGTCACTTTTAAAGACGTTCCTGTGGCGATTTGGGCTTTGCCATATTTACAAGGCTTTGTTAAGCCACTTAACATGACTTAACGCTGCCTTGTAAATAAGGCACCCTTTCACGCTAAAAAGGGTGGCTTGGGTAGTGAAAGGGGTAGGCAATGGGTGTTGCAGTGGGCATTCTGCCACAACACCCATTGATTTTGATGCTGCCCCATATTGCCAAGAGTGCCATAAATATGTGACAGTGTCAAAATTAAGACCAGGGAAAACCTGGTCTTAACATGGCAAAACGAGGAGAAATGTTTAATTTCTCCTCGTTTTTGCTGTTTCTATTCACTTATAGAAACAGCAAAATGCCATGAATAATTGTATATGTGCAGGAAGGTGTCCCTTCCTGCACATAAACAATCATTAAAAAATGACTATTTGCAACTTCTAAGTGTGTTGCAGAATGCAGCACACATAAGAGTTTCAAATCACCAATCTGGATTGCTTATGTGCAGGAAGGTACACCTTCCTGCACATGAATAATCATTCCCTCAACACAGGCACCCTTGCACTATGGTACAAGGGTGCCTGCGTTGGCGCTAGGGATCTGAATTTAGCGCAAGCACAGGGAGAGACGCTGAGGTGCACCTTATTATTGTAAATACGGTGCATCCCTGTATATCTAAAGTGACGGAGCGCAGCGTTAGCTATTTTGTGGTAAATATGCTTTTAAATGGTTTCTAACTTAGATGACACAATACAAATTAAAAGCTAAAGATGAGTGACCTTTCAGCACCGTGGATACACTCATCTAGTTGCTTGTTCTAGCAGCACCAGTTTTCAAATGGTCATTGGTAGTTCCCTTCAAGCACAGGAAGTAGATGTTGATCTTTCATCAGATTCAAACTTTAAAAACAGTAGCCCACTAGCTAATATCAGTGTGGCTGAGAAGTACGCAAAACTTTCCCTAAAGATATGCAAGCATTGCCAAAGTCAATAGGTCGACATTCAGTGTGCTATTGAGTGCCAACAGAGGCATTCGCCAAGCATGTGTGCATGTATTAGAGCTTTGAAGCCTGATCTATTGTTTTTGCAATAAATGTTCTATAATGCACCATCAGGGGTCATGTCAGGATCCCGTTCTGTATCTTGCATAGGTGTAGGATGGAATGGGTGTCTGCATTTGGACACATTAAGGTGTGCAGTGCAACTAGTAAATTGATAATTCAACAAATTGGGGGCCAGATTTATCAATCTTTAACACAGCGCAGCAAGTCAACTTGAGGAGTTGTGCTGCGTGAAAGGGAAAGGGCAGGAATGTGCCATCTTTACCAATATATGGCACATTCCTGCTCTGTGCCTGTGCACAATCTGCTTCTTAGCTTCAGCACAGGCCGCTTGCACCATGGTGCAAGGGTGCATGCGATGCAGGCAGAATTTTTTTTATGTAGGAAGGGACAACTTGCTGCACAAAAACAATTCTCTAAGGCTTTTTCTTGTTTCTATGTGTGTTCACAAATGCAGTATAAAAAAAAGAGGAAAAAACTAGGAAATAAAGAGATTTCCCTTCTTTGCACCTCCCCTAGGAAGGCATAGCATTTTTGGAGAACAGTCTCAGGTTCACCAGTCTTGGTAAACCAGGGAATGTGCCACAATCTATCGGTGGATGCAATGAACCAGCCACGCTCCACCCATGGAATTCCTTCCGAGGGCAGAGTAATGTAAGGCAGCGACTTGCTCTGCCTTACGTTACTCCAGATTTGCCAAGCAACGCTGGGCCACGCAAGGTGGCCTTGCATCGCTTTGTAAATCTGACATGAGAATTGTGTTGCCCTTGCGACACCATGTGTGACACAAGGGAAACAGAATACTATGATAAACCTTGGCCGATGATATTTTTTGCATTTACCCGCCAACTACGCAATTCTGAAACACAGAGAAATGGTTTCCCCGCCCTGTTTCCAAGCTACAATGTTCAGAGTTCATGGGCTACCTAACATAGGGGCATATTAGCAAGAACCTCATTAAAATTATCGCCGTTTTAGCGGCAGGAAACTGCCACTAAAACGGCGATAATAGGCATGCTAATATGCGTTATAGAATTCCAATAGAAGCCCAGGTTAGATGTCCTGCACATCTAACCTGGGCTTCTATTGGAATTCTATAATGCATATTAGCATGCCAATTATCGCCGTTTTAGCGGCAGTTTCCTGCCACGAAAACTGCGATAATTTTAACGAGGTACTTGCTAATGTGCCTCATAGTTACTGAGCTTGTGCAAGAGCTTTAAAATGTGTATTTTCCATAAAAAAATCTAAACGCTTACCCTCTCTACCTATAATGCAAGTGGAAAATGATGGAAAAGCACAGAGTTAGTGTAATCGAGTTAATAACAGTACTTGGAAAAGTATTAAGACTAAATAAAGTGAATACTTGCCACTTTTTTCTACGGTAACTTGAGAGAAAGGTTAGCAATTAGAGGATTGCTGTGTTTTATTAAAATTGCAATAATGCTACTAACGCATAAAGGTAAATTAAATCACGTAGCACGCAGGCCTTGAGTTATTTATCTCCAGGCTCCCCAAATCATCAAATACCAAATGTGAACAATAAATGACTTGAGGCAGTATTCATTTAAAATATCTCGATTTTGATTTAGACACATTTTTCTAATTGCTTGCTGCGACCTAAAGATAACTCTCAGAAAGCTAATGTCTAGGGAATTAGATGAAAGTTTCAAAATGTGATAGCAGCATGTTCTATCATTCAGGCATGAGCTGAATTTAAGTCTTTGAAACCCATCCTTGTCTGCTTGTAAATAACTGTAAGATGAAACTTGCAATTAAAAGCCTCTGTGGATAAATCCCGCCACAGCAAAATTGATAGTTGTAAAAACTGTGAGATTTCAAAGATGCCCAGTGGGAATATTGTTTAATTGAACCCTTACTTTAGAACTGCAGGAGATTGTTCCTATTAAAAATTAAATAAGGAAGACAGAGATGAAGATAAAGATTAGAGCTTTTGTGACTGCTTTGACTTCAAAAGAATATCCTATTTAAATCTGTAACGTCTACAAAACACACTGTTCTGGAACACACTAATGCTATACACCAGTATCCAGTCCAGAATAATGTGAAATATCTCTGGAGACACAAGATTCCTTTAGACATTTGAAAGGTACATATTTTGTGTTTAAACATCAATTCTAAACACTGAAATTCATAAACACATCTGTGGTCTGTGCAGGTAATGCGGTGCGGTGGTGGGGCCGTGTAAGGGGGGATTCCGAAGGACATTGCAGAGAGAAAATGAATTATTTATATCAATTTCCCTCGACATCGTCTCTCGGAATCCCCCCTTACACGGCTCCACCGCCCCACCACAGTTACCTGCATGGACCGCTGCTGCATAAACCTGAAACTAAGCATTAGGAAGTTTGGTTAAAGACAATCTTCTATGACACTCTCTATGCCAACGAAGAAACCATATGCAACCTAGGGGTATATTTACAAGGAAGTGGCGGAGCACGGCGTTAGACTCTTTGGCTTAACGCTGTGCTCTGCCACTTCTGAAATGCAGGGCTGCACCCTATGTACAAGAGTACAGTGCAGCCTTGTCTTTCCCCCTGCAATGGTGCTAATTTAGCTGCCTAGTGCCAACGCAGGCACCCTTGCACCATAGTACAAGGGTGCCTGCATTGAGGGGAATGATTGTTTATGAACAGGAAGGTGTCCCTTCCTGCACATAAACAATCTGAAATGGCGGTTTGAAACTTCTGTGTGTGCTGCTTAATGCAGCACACATAGATATTACAAAATGTAATTTTTTTTAATGATTGTTTATGGTGCAGGAAAGGGCACCTTCCTGCACATAAACCATCAATGGCGTTTTGCAGTTTCTATGTGTGCTGCACAACGCAGCACACATGGAAACAGCAAAAACAAAGAGAAATTAAACATTTCTCCTCGTTGCGCCAGGTTAAAACCAAGTTTTCCCTTCATTTTGGCGCTGCCCCAAATTTACGCCACCCTTGTAAATATGGGGCAGCTTCAAAATCAATGGGTGTTGTGGTGGAAGGCTAGAACAAAGGGGTCCATTAGGAGGACGGGCATACTTTGTCCGCCTGTCATCCTACCGGTGTATGGGACCACCCGCCATAAGGGCGGAGGTCCCGTTCTACATATTATGATGCGCCCACCACAGTGGCGGGCGCTTCCTGCATTTGTAGCATTGCGGTGGGCGGTGCTGAAAGCACCGCCCGCCGCAATGCTAAAAATGCACGTTGTGCATTTCAATGCACAACATGACAGGCACCGCAAGGTGCCTGTCATGTTGTGCATTGAAATGCAGGGGGGTACCATAGGTACCCCCCATGTGCACCCCCCACACCCACGGAGTCCCTGGGGGCCCGCAACGGACCCCCGCAGGGGACTCCACATGCCTTTCTGTGGCGGCATTGCCACCACGGAAAGGCATTCACAAATGCCTATCCTAATATGGCTGGCGGTGTCACTGCCACCATATAAACCCTTTTCCTCCCCGGCCGCAAGGCGACCGGGGCGGAAAAGCGGCGGACGGTCTTTCCGTCCGCTGCGGCCAACCATGTCATCATAATATGGCTGGGGTGTTTTGAGTCAGGATGGCGGGCGGATTGCCCCCGCCAGGCCGGCGGTGGCTACCGCCGGCCTGGCGGGAGCAAATCGCCCGCCATCCTAATGGACCCCAAAGTATTCAAAAAGAGGGTCTAAGGGGATAATCTTTAAAGACTACATGGTATCAAACCCCCCATTGACAATATGACACAACAAAAGAAATACCACTGATCTATTGAAAACATGTGAAAAGAGGAAAAAATGTCTGTGGTCAGTCTGGTGACGTTCGCAGGTGAGAATGAAATGAATCCCATCAGCCCACCCAATGGCAGAGCATCATCATCTGGGATTTGAGGAGGAAGGTGGTCCAGATATAAGTGACTCACTAGTTATGAACGTGTGTCACCTTAATCCAAATCCTCCAGTGATGGATCATGCCAAGGACATGTGTGTATAGTGGTGAGTTTCTGGTTTTGCAGTGAAAAACAGTGTGCAAAAAATCAGGAAAAAGTGAATCTAAAATTGGCTACCACAATGTCAAGAGAAACTTTATTGAAGGAACATTGTGGTGCCAATAGTTAAAAGCAGGTGCAAACAGTTTGAATTCATAACTGTTGATAGTTGGACAAAAATATATAGGGGGTCTACATGTTTCAGCCTAAATAGGAGTATTTCAATCCAAAGGCTTTCATCAGGACCACTCAGATACACTACTGCAAAACAATATTAGTGATAAAAAAGGATGCCATCCATCCTACCAACCGCATTTGTCTGGTGTGTAGGAGGTAAGTTTTCAAAAAGAGGGGGATGCTTTCCTGCAAACAAATACAAAAGAAAATACAGACAGTGAACCATAGACATAATATATATTTTTTAATCACATATAGGTCAATCATTGACACCTCTCTGTCATAATAGATCAGAAAAAGTACTTGGTAATAGTTATAACTCACCCAACTCGTCATGGGAGAATGCCTCACCTCGCCTGGCAACAGCTCAGGTGTGGAGGCCCCACTCTGGATCACTGACATAATATAGAATGACAAAATATAGACTTACCAAAATATCGTCACCAAAATATAGAATGCCAAAATATCGAATTCCTATCTACAAACAGGCAAGTATAAAAATATCGAATCCAAAATATAGTCTGTAAAAAATATAGTCAGTCAAAATATCGAATTTTTTTAAATGTCTTAAAAGTAATTTAAAATAATGAAATAATAAATATAATTAACTAAAACATACTTAAAAATATTCAAATAACCTTAAAATTAAGATATAATTAATGTAAGTTATTAATAAAAAATGTACAATATTTTACCGTAGGATAGCAGGAGGGTAACATTTAATATTACCACTCCAGTGAGTGCAACAGTAGGGAAAGCGTTGGATAGTGTAGGGGTAAAAAATACTATTCCCACTCCAGTGAGTGCAACAGTAGGGAAAGCGTTGGATAGCGTAGCGGTAAAAAATACTATTCCCACTCCAGAGAGTGCAACAGTAGGGAAAGCGTTGGATAGCGTAGGGGTAAAAATTACTATTCCCACTCCAGTGAGTGCAACAGTAGGGAAAGTGTTGGATAGCGTAGGGGTAAAAAATACTAATCCCACTCCAGTGAGTGTAACAGTAGAGAAAGCGTTGGATAGCGGGATGGTAAACATTTCTATTCCAACTCCAGAGCGTGCAACAGTAGGGAAAGCGTTGGATAGCGTAGGGGTGAAAATTACTATTCCCACTCCAGAGAGTGCAACAGTAGGGAAAGCGTTGGATATTGGAAGGGTAAAAATTACTATTTCCAATTTCAGAGAGTACAACAGTAGGGACAGCATTGGATAGCGTAGGGGTAAAAATTACTATTCCCACTCCAGAGAGTGCAACAGTAGGGAAAGCGTTGGATAGCGTAGGGGTAAAAAATACTATTCCCACTCCAGAGAGTGCAACAGTAGGGAAAGGGTTGGATAGCAGGAGTGTGAAAGTTACTATTCCCACTCCAGATAGTGCAACAGTAGGGAAAGCTTTGGATAGCGTAGGGGTAAAAATTACTATTCCCACTCCAGAGAGTGGAACAGTAGGAAAAGCATTGGATAGCGTAGGGGTAAAAAATACTATTCCCACTCCAGAGAGTGCAACAGTAGGGAAAGCGTTGGATAGCGGGAGGGTGAACATTACTATTCCCACTCCAGTGAGTTTAACAGTAGGGAAAGTAATGATTTAATATATTATTAAAAATAAATTAAATATCAATACCAATAAAACATTAATTGGAATTAATAACCAATTTGATATTATGTAATAATTAATTAGAAATACAACTACATATTAGTTATTAAAAATTAATAACATATTCATAATTATTTAACAACTAATTAATTTTCAATAACAAAAACGAATTAATAATAAAAATTCATATCAATTAAAAATTAACAGTAAATTAATTATCAATACACAAAAAGTATTTTTAATATGTAATTAATTACAATTACATTACTTCCCACCCTATTCCCCTATAAACCCACATCCCACTACAGAAAATACATTAATACAATCATCATAATGATCAAATATTTAATTAATACAAAATAATTACCAATTATTAAAAATTAATTGCCAATTAATAGAAATTAATTACCAATTAAAAATTAATTAAAAATACATTTAAAATCAATACCAATAAATGAAAAAAATTATTTACTTAATTACAATTAAATTACTTCCCACCCTATTCCCCTATAAACCCACAATCCGCTACAGAAAATAAATTTAGAAAATTAACATAATTAACAATTAATCAATTAATACAAATTAATTGGCAATTAATAAAAATTAATTACCAATTAAAAAATAAGAATAAATTCAAAATGAATACCAATAAATAAATACAAATATTTAATTAATTACAATTAAATTACTTCCCACCCTATTCCCCTATAAACCCACAACCCGCTACAGAACTAAAAAGCAAAATTTAATTAAAAATTAATAATAATTGCTAAAAATTAATATTTAATTTAATATAATTAAATTACTTCCCTCCCTATTCCCCTATAAACCCACAACCCGCTACAGAATTAAATTACGCAAAAATTAAATAACATAAAATTCATTACTTAAAATACATTAAACATACATTACAAAAATTAATATACACTTTTCACACATATACTAACATACAAAACACTTTAAAAAAATTGATATTATTAAAAAATCGATATATTTAATGCCTATATTGTATACTTCGATATTTTGACTTCTATATTTTGAAAATCGATATTACTGACCTTAAATTCGATATTTTTAAACACTATATTGTGTCCATTCGATATTTTGTCCATTCTATATTTTTACTTCGATATTATGTCGATTCTCTATTTTGGAATCGATATTATGACTGTTTACCCCCACTCTATATATGAATACAGAAGATAGAGGACTGTTATAGTCAACCTCTACCGACTTCCATAATGATTTAAACAATGGTACAAATAATGTGCAAATAGAAGGAGGCAGAAAGAACATGGTCTCTCAAAAGGTATATATGCTCTTTAAAATGCCCACTGGAGTGTTAGATCCAAAAGCATAGTATAGCGCTAGTTGTCATTGATCTAATACATAGCGTACCTAAAAGCAAGATGTTATGCAGAAAATATCCTCCAAAGCTGGGTCAGAGTTTTATATTAAGTCTATGATGGGTATCATAGAGTAGCAAAAGGATACTGCTCATGTTATCATTAGTCAGGCAATGAGCTCGGAAAAACAGCAAAATATACAGGCAGAGGTGCTGTACCACGCGCTGGGCCTCACCTCTCCGTCGGTACCTCTGGCAAGTCCTGAGCCAAAGGGGAGGTACCGACGGGGTGCGAGAACAACGTCTATATACAATGTATGGGCCAATGAGAATGGAAATTGTCACCGCCCTAAATGCATACCAGCGGACCATTTAGGAAACCGCTACATTGCAAATACGCATGCGCAAAAAGCCGGAAATGATTGACAAAGCGGAAACAGTTCATTGCGTGTCATATCAGAGGGGGGAGGTGCCGGTTGAGATTGTTATTCGTTCTTCCGTATTGGGAAATAGCCAATCAGGTTTTCTCGATCGTATCCCCGCACAAAGAGGGTTGCCGCGGGCCAGGCAGGGAACCACATTCTTATCAGTGCGCATGTGTGTAACAAAACTCCTCTACCAGGCTTTAACAAAAACCGGAAATGGTTAATTGTATCCGCAAACTCCATCCGGAGTTGCGGACCATAATGGAAGACCCGGTCTGGATCAAAAAAAGAAGAAACTAAGCTTTCGCACTAACTGAGCATGTGCCGTCTCGTGAAAAGACCAGTAGTCACGAGAACGCTTTAATAGTGCGTGTGTGTAAATCATATACTAGCGTCACCATAAAGACACCAATACTAAAAAAAGTCACCCATAGTAGATAAAAGTAACAGAAATAACAAAGGAATGGGAATTGCTGACATCCTTGAAGACGAAAGACGAGAATTGCGCAGTAAGGCCACACGCATCAAGTTGGAAATATATGGAAGTCTATGAAAAAGTGAGAAAAGATCGTCTTCAAACCTAAGGGTGAAATTTGAGATTACATTTTTAAATGATAGAGCTTCGTGATAAATGATGCATACCCAACGTGATGACAAATAAATTAGGAACTGCGCTACGTGAAAGACAGCACTAAACAGAAATTGCATTAGGATGAACTATCCAACCAATTGACAGCTGTAAATCCACAGAGAGACCATCATTCTGAAATCTAGTTAGGATAACCATACAGAGTCCATAAATATTTGTGACGAGCTTTGTTCTGTCAAAAGGTCCTGAGGAAGGTGGTCCAAATCCACCGAAAAGCGTCGACCTAGCGTGACAGCTCAGAAAGATCTGTGACTCCTTAGACACAGAATAAAGAGTATATTTGGATTTTATGAGAGTGTATGTATGATGAATAGATGAGAGTGAGTGTAAAGTGTTCTCTGTATGGTATTTTTTATTGTTCACATATTGACTATTTATGCACTGTTAATTAGATACATGTACTAACGTTTATGAGATATGAATCTAATGAATTCGAAAAAAGTATACAAAAAGGTGGTCCAAATCCACCGAAATGCGTTGACCTAGTGTGACAGCTCAGAAAGATCTGTGACTCTTCAGAAACAGAATAAAGAGTATATTTGGATTGTTTGAGAGTGTATGTATGATGAATAGATGAGAGTGAGTGTAAAGTGTTCTCTGTATGGTATTTTTTATTGTTCACATATTGACTATTTATGCACTGTTAATTAGATACATGTACTAACTTTTATGAGATATGAATCTAATGAATTAAAAAAAAAGTATACAAAAAATAATTTTTGCAAAAAGAAGTATAAAAAGAACAAATAAAGAAGATATATAAATGAAATAAATAAACTTGTCCACTATGTTTTGTAGGACCTTTTTGAAAGGAAAAATGATATGATATTGTTAAAAGAATTTAGGCCACGTGGGAAACATTCTCTGTCATGCGTCGGTCATACCCATGTGACGTGACGTACTCGCAGTTCAGGTGGGAATCCTTTGCACTTGCGCATTAGCAATAAGATGGCTGTTTTATGTTCTCACATGCCGAAGCTTGCACTGCAGCTTTCTCTATACTGTTTATCTGCACTAATCCTAATGCTATAGTTATTATAAAGACATGGGAGTTATATAGGGATTCCTGGTATACAGTGTACGCCTTTATTTCTGTGTTCTGAATTGTTTTCCTTTACTTTTCATGTATCGAATCTTTTGGGCCTGGGAGGTGCTTACTACTCCGTTTGGAAGTCCCTACTGCGCAAGTCACCATGGCAGAGGGAAGGAAACCTTGTAGCAGTGGAACCCAGCCAGCTGGCAGCCACAGCCAAGATGCTCCTGGGAACCGACCTGTAACCCAGCAAGACGAAGCTGAACTGTACTACATTTGAAACAATTGTATATGAATGTTGGATTAACCATTGTTAGGCGAAAAGCACATGTCATGGGAACCCCAAATTCGATGGGAGGTCCCAAAAATGTAAATTGTAGGCTTGAGAAAGTCAAATCCTAGTTGGTGTGATGACCTGTCCTTTCTTTTGACCAATCGAAATTGGGGATTCTTACAATTGCAACATTTGGGGGGTGGTACACTGACCCAAAAACTATATAACTAGCCTAGGTTTAGCTAGAGAAATTGTCCGACTTGTCCGAATAGCTGACCTGTCACTGACCCAGCGCACTCAATAGCTGATCGAGAAACAGAGGTGCTGCGGAGCACTCTGTCCGAAATTTCCAGAGACCCAATCGGGGTTTTGGAAACCTTAAGTGCTAGTGGAGCACTTTGCTGGGGAATTCGATAACCCAATCGGGGTTTTGACTGATAGCTGCAGAGAGGGTGTAGCGCAGGCGTTGCAACTGAACTGCGGGTGTTGGTCTTACCTTGGTGGTCCTGCCCTGTTCCTAATCTGGCTTTCCTGTCCTGGGTGTCCATCCTGCACCTGCTGGCCTACTGGCGACTGTCCTTCCTTGGGGTTCCTACTGTCCTAAACTGACCCGTGGCCAGGGTTGGTCTCCACACTGAACTAGGTAAATATAATTATGGGCGGGGAACGCATTTACATCCTTGCCTCGCGTTTTTTCCTGAAACCTGGCTAAATCGTAATTACATATGTTCCTGTTCTCTACTTTTCCTTAGGACAAAATATTGAAGTCGTTGAAAGTATCCTATAGCATGTTCCCTTTTTTTCCCTACCTTACAGTTGAATAAAATACTGTCTCTGAAAAAATAGATGTTCCTTCTCTTTACCCACCCTCTTTGCTGAATTAAAGTGATTGCTCTGAATCATTTAGCGTGTTCCAATTTTACCCGTCCTTTACTACACGAGAAAATTCAGTTTAGTTCATTTTGTATTATGTTCCTTTCTTGCCCATCCTTTAGGAAACCATAAATTGTGATATTCTAGCATGTTCCTTATTTTTCCCCTCCTTTTGTCACGCCGTATAAAGCCTAAAAATTCCGAAATCCCTTACTAGCATGCTCCCTGTTCTCACCTTCCCGTTAGAATTCTAAATGGTTGACCTAATCTATTACTTGCACAGCTACACGATATGCATGCTCCTGGTTATTGATAGTTTAAATGCTGTAAATCTTTTACTTTCTGATTTCGAAGAAGATTAGATAAAGGCTTTGAAAACTTCCCGTGTCTCTGGTTATTATATGAGTGCAAATATAGTAAATGGTATTTGTATTTTGGTGTCTGCCTTTCTTTTACAGCTAGCTCCCTGATCCATTGGGATCATAGGTACTCGTAACGTGGATTGGTAAGTCGGGTACAGTGGAAATAATAGAAATGAACTGGGTTACTGGTAGTAGAGTGTAGGTTACCCGATTATGTTGTAGTGAATTTTATGGGCCCAAAGTTTGTATATGGTAAGATTATTAGTCGGGTGACCTGCGCGCTCTATCAAGTAAAAAATGGAAAGGCACCAGGACTAGATAAAATCCTGGGTGATTTATATAAGCATGAAATCAACGTCGGGGCGCCTTACATTAATTCTCTACGTAATGCCCTAGCAGCAGGCGTAGATCTTCCGGATAGCTGGAGGGGTGCGGAAATCGTACTCATTTTCAAAAAGGGCAATAGGAATGAGCCAGCAAACTATCCCCCCATTAGTTTAATGGCTATTTTACAAAAAATCAATGCAAGGCACATTTTAACACATGTGAATATATGGATGGAGGAAAGTTCTGTACTCACTAAGTTCCAATCTGGCTTTAGACCCAGAATAAGCACTATAGATCAGGTATTTAGATTTTGCTGCCTATGTTGGAAATATGTCCACATAAGGAAAGGGCATCTTTACGTTGCATTTGTAGATCTTAGGGCTGCCTTTGATCTCGTTTCACGCGAACTCTTATGGGAGTCTTTATATTCTCAAGGGCTTCCGGTTTGTCTTCTGCAACAGATTATAAGGTTGCACGAAAATAACTATGCCAAAGTAAGATGGGGGCCAAATGGCAAACTAACAAATGCTATCCCAATTAAGCGAGGAGTCCGCCAAGGATGTGTGCTGGCTCCCACATTATTCTCAATGTTTGTCAATGACATCCCATCGTAATTAGAGGGCTGGAATAATGACGCACCTAAACTGAATAGAGAAAGGGTTCCAGCCCTTTTATTTCACTATATTGATATCTCAAATGCCCAGAGGTCTACAATCCCTTTTAAATTCATTTCAAATATATTGCAACAGGAAGGCCTTGAGATTAATGCTAACAAGACTAAAAATATGGCCATAAACCCTCACAAAATCTTTAGGGGGAATCCGTTTCTAAATGATCAAAAACTAGAATCCGTACAGAATTTCCCTTACTTGGGAGTTTCACTGGACTCAAAACTTTTGTGGAAAACCCAAGTATAAATATGTAAAATGATACTCACACAGAATACACTGCCAATCATGAAAAAACATGGGGCGAGTCTTAACAAGGCTGTTTCCCCGGCACTTGAAGTTTTTAAGTTCAAGGCTCAGTCCGCTGCATTATATGGGGCAGAAATATGGGGGCCAATGTGTAGGAATGTTTTCGCGAATAAAGAAAACAAATTTTATAGGACCCTTTTGAGGTTGCCAACAAGTACACCATTAATACCCCTAATGCTTGACCTAAACATTAAGCGCATGGATCATTATGCTACTCTGAGTCCATTATCACTATGGGTGAGACTCTGGTGTAAAAATGGACTTCAGGAAATAATGAGACTAGAACTGAATACTTCAAATATTTGGCTAAAACATGTGCGCACATGGTTAAATAGAATTGTGTTGGCACAGTTTTGGGAAGAGCCTTTGAGCTTGACGCAAAACTGGAAAAAATTGCTGAAAACGGCCTTTTGGGCATACATTGATCGTAGCTTGTCAAATGACCAAGCAGGTGGAACCTTGACATGTAATTTCCTTGTTTTTAAAGACAGTCCCTCTTTTGAACAGTTTTTAGATGAGGTTCAACCACCCCTGGCTAAAACATTATATATGAAATTCAGATATGGAACTTTGAAAACTAACAAGACCATAGCCAGGTGGACAAGCACTTGTAAAGAAAAGACTAGTGATCTATGCACTATGTGCCAAAGCAAATCAAAAGAAGACGAGTCTCATATCCTCTTGTTTTGACCAGCTTATGAGGCGGCCAGGCAAAGATGGATTAAGCCTCTTTGTCTCAACTTAGGAGTGCGCTCATATAAAGAAGTGGAAAGGATCATAAAGGCTGATACTAGGCAGATGATAGTTTTTGGTGTTAGCAGGTTTCTATTTGCAATAAGCTTTGTACGTAATAAAGTGGGCCTGAAGCTATAAATGCAATTTCCTTTTTGCATTTGAATATATAATGTTGTTACTATTTGTGTTCACCAAATTGCCTATATATATTCACAAATTTTAAATTTACTAGCATTTGGAAAAATGACGAGATGAATTTAAGCAATGTTCCTATGTGCTTTTTTATAAATGTATGCCTTTTTAATTGATTTATATCAAGATTTTATTGTACTGATTTCCTAACCGTATCCATGTTATCTCCAAAATCTTTAATTCCTCCATATAGATTTTGTACTATGTAATGATTGTTTTTATGTATCTTTTATGGCTCTATTGTGCCGAAATAAAGATTATAAATGAAAATGAATGAGTTACCACTTCTTTGTAGTGTCAACAACATTGTTATGTTCTGCTACCATAACTGCAGTCTCAAACCACTGACACTTCTCATTGCAAATCACAATTAAGAAGTGATACCCCATTATGCCTACTCCAAATTGAAATTCAAAATGAGTGACAAAGGCACTTTTGTGATTCAAAAAGGCTTTTCTGAATTGCAAAAGGGGTTTTGTACATAGAAAAAAGCCAATCAGTTATTGCAAACCTTGTGATTTTGCAAATCACAGGCTTTACGATTGCAAAATTCTTTGGATTTGCGGCCTCATGTCACAAGATGAGGCAGCACAACTGAAAACACTTTACTCCACTTGTAGGCACTACCTCGCCACAACCAGAGATACCTACTACAAATCAACCATTACGAATGACCTAACAATAATAGAGTTCTCTTCAAAGCAGTCTGATACTGCATCAACCCTCTTCCTTATCTGTGTATACCAACCCCCTTGAAAAATGATAGACAATCAACAGTACATTTATAGAAAACTCTGACAAGTCCAACAGCAAATAGTACACATACACCTTCTCTCCCATTCATTTATACAGGTCCACCAAGTGGACCTCCTTCAAATGATTCTCAATCATTGACATCACATGGGTCCTTGCAACTCTCTTTTGAAGTACCTGCAACATTCTGTAGCATAGTTAATGGGTCCCTTACCTAAGTCATCCCACACCCCCAATGCATGAAAAGCAAGATGGATCTTATCTTTCCTAAAAAGAGAAATCTTGAAATCTGATGACCTTCTCAATTGACAAACAATATACTCTTGCCGTTCTCTAGAAAACAGACTTAGAAAACCTTTGTGATAACATCTCCATAACAACTAGCTCCTGCTGTATTGTTAACAATCTTGTTTCAGGTCACATTTTATAAATGAAAAGCTGAAAACAGTCAATTGAAAATAGAGAAAACAAGGTTTCATGTCTTCTCAGTTCATGCACCAATGACATGGACCATTATTACTCAATTAACTAGCCTTTCTCCCTCTCTCCTGAAGTTCATTAAGAAGCTAAAGACCTGCTGCTTTAAGAAGCTTAAAGTAATCCAGAGATATATACTCTTCTCCAATAACACGTAGCTCAAATACAGAGATTCTCCCATTTCTCTATTATTGTTCACACTTATTAATATTTTCTTGCAATTCCCTAAGTACTTTACAGAGTCCCCTTCTTTCTCTGTTGTAAAAGATGGGGCCTGGAAAGATGGGAAATGAGGTTACTCCTTAACCTTCCATTTCAGCTAAGTTTGTGGAACAGAAGTGACCTTCTATGCATAGATGTATTCATACTTGCGTACACACCAGCATGCAAATAGATAAGCAACATCCAGTGTGAGATCGATCAAGGGGAAAAGGAGAGTAGAAATAAAATATATACTAAGCCCTGGTTAAATATAAATTACATTGTGAAATTAATGAAAATCATACTTTTTGTGCAACGAAAAGCTTGCTGAATTTGTCAGAACTTTACATTCCACATTTTCACATAATTTTCACCTATGAGAGACTGGTTCATGCAGAAAATGCCTTTCAAGGGACATTCTCTCCATAATTATGTCTCCAACTTGTATATCACATGAATATTTTTACATGAGATATGCCCTAAGTGAAAAAGTCGCATTAAATACTGGTGAATCAATTTCGATCCCCAAAAGAACAGATGTAAGTGGGCAACATTACAATGGGGTCTTCATCAGGACTAGGAACACGTTGGTGCACAGCTTGAGAGGCTAACTTCACTGGGTTAAGGGAATTTGTAAGTGATCCCTTCTCATAGATTCGCTCCTTCAAGAGCGGTTCAAAACTTGCAATCTGCTTGTTATCGTTAATCTGCCAGTGAATGTTCTTCCTCTTAGAAGGAGAGACTAAATGTACCTTCCGGATACGGGAGCATAGAGTGCTTACCCAGTACTCCTGGCCGCTGAACAATCAGTGTGCTCGGTTTGGAAGAAACACGTCTCTCTCACTTACACCCGTTCTTTTGAGGGTCGAAACGTCAAAGTGATAAGAACAGAAAGCCTACCATACCTTACTAGACAGATATAAGACAGGATGAAATACACATGCCTTCTCTAAGGTCATCAACTATATTTGGACGCTAAACAAAACTTATGTGGATATATCTTAATTGTGTTCATTGTCTTTTATTGTCTGTTGTCATAGCACCTGTATTATTTTGAGGCACATTATTACAATATGTATGTATATGTTACAAAACATTGTTCATAGACTGTATTTGGTCTGAATGTTCCTATGTACTAAGGTCAGAAGATATATGACTTTAAATATATCTGTCATTTCTAACCGTTATAAAAAAAAACTGTGTTGTTGTCTTTTCTAAATGTTTGTCTTAAAGGGTGTCAATCAATGGTCCTTTTGTCTATGTGGATATATCCCACTGATTTAAAAGATTTAAAGCAATTACCTTTGCTTGTCAGAACCTCTGCTTTTATACTGTTGTATTCCCCAGGTTCTGCATGTTACTGGGACAACCCATTATTATTAATGATCTTACAGTGTTTTTCAGCATGTACCGACTATGCATCACTTAATAATGGAAATTCTATGTAATACAAATTAGGGAAGCATAAAAAAATATCTATTTTTTTTATTTTCCACAAGAATCGGAGCTCAGCAGCAGCACGTCATTTAAATAATTCTGAATTATATACTAGTCATAATGTTGGGGAATTCTGAGGAATGTTTATAAAAAGTACTTTTGCAGACATGGGCGTACAATATAAAGCCAAAAAATTTGAGGAATCCAATTGCTAATAGCAAATGCCATACATTCCTTTATTTCCACAGGTCTCTTGTTTACAACAGTATTTCAGAAGTGTGGGTGGAGCAATCGTACAGGACAGGAAAGGCTCCAGATCATGCTTGGAACTAGGTTTATTTTTAGGATCCAAGGAGCAGTAATTTTTAGGTCCAGGGTTGACTGTCACCTAGGGACACTTACCTCCACCAGACATTTCTGAAAAACTACACAGTGCGGTAAGGCCTGGATGGTTGTGTTTGTCTTCATGCCACCACTTTTTTACCCAGAATGCCCTGTAAATGTCTTCAAGAAGCTGAATTATCTCATATTTCTGTGATGAAAATTTGTGTGTTTTGCAGGGCACAGCAAAAGTTCAACGGTCCAGTATTTCCAAGTGACTGGAACAGGCTAAAACTGTGAACTTGTGATGTCGTACTGTCAATGGAGCCTTCAAAGTGTGGGTAATTTGTATGGTGGCACTTTGACTGCTTGCTAAAAGTTCAGGAGTTTTGCAGTACAGAGAAGAAATTGCATTTCTAACCCATATTCTGATATTCCCAGGGCATTCTGGATCATCAAGCCTGCCGAGTCATACAAGACACTACCTTGGCTTCCACTAGATCACTGCTCTTTAAAAATGTCTGTGGTTGGTTTTCATGGCTGTCGGGCCTGCCAAACCTGGACCCTAATACTGCATTATCCCCTACGGATGCTCACCTCTTAATTTGTGATGTGTCCACAGAGTCCTAGGATGTAAAAATAGAATCCAGGAGGAAGCTGTGGTTTTATTCCTTGATGCCCAAATGGCCTTTGACATTGTCGAGTGGCCGTATCTCATTGCTGTGCTTAAATATTTGGTTTTAGACCATGATTCTTGTCCTGGATTCGACTGCTCTACACTGAACCTTTGGCACAGGTGGTGGTAAACAGGAGATTGTTCTGAATCTTCCCGCTCGAATGAGGGACCAGGCAGGGCTGCCCCTTATCAGCACTCATATTTGCTTTATACTCGAAACATTGGCAGCATGGATCCGAGGAGACACGCTGATTCGAGGCCTCCACTGGACGGAGGTCTGGGAAGACAGAATATTGTTGTGTGCTGATGATATCCTTCTCTACGTGGTGGCTCCTCAGTCTTCTATTCCCAGAATTTTGGTGGTATTTGCCCTTCATGGACCGGCGCAGCAATTCTGAAGAATTTTGAGGCGCGGATAGTGACAGAAGGTTTCCGATATCTTGCAATCTTTACTACCACCGGCCCAGACCTCTTTAATGTTAAAAAACTACAAAGCCCACTGACCCGACTTAAAAGCAATGTTCAACACTTGCAGTCAATTTCAAAATGCTTTATTCGGTGTGTATAAATACAACCATATAGCAACATCATGATTAAAAAGGAGCAACATTCATTTGTTTCCCATATACCGTCATTACATAATACAAAAAAAAACCAAATGCAGAGACATTTTTTTTTTCCCTTTTTTTTTCTTCCTTTTTTTTCTATACTGCGCCGTCCGTACAGTCATATAGTTTACAGCACATTAAGCAACAAATTTTTTAGTAGAATCACTTAGTGCAAACTTGTACCAATGTATGTACAATAGTGACGGTGTAAAGTGCAAAGTGTTATATGATCCTTCCTTTACATTTTTTTATACATTGGTTTCTCAAGTCTTGTGATTAAGAAAGTGCATATTTAGTGCTCATGTGAAAACTGGCATTATAAAATGCAAAATATTTATTTCTTTCTTCCCCTGTCGGGGTATACCGTCACCCAGGGGTGCTGGCTGGACATGTGCAAAAATCGCGATATAAAGTGCACGAAGTGATATGGGCCAAAATACACACTTTTTACACAAAAATATAAAATCAATTTGAACAATAATAAAAACCTTCAGTAAAATGCATCATAGGGGAATTTATACAATAATTGATTTCCGATGAAAAATACATTTTGAAATATAATTTGCCACATAGAAACATACATCAGGAGTCTTTAAGTTAAATATCAATTGCATCGCTGATTTTGTATTGCGCATGTTATATTTTAAAAAGATGGGTTTCAGATAAAACTTTCTAAAATGAGTATAAAATTTACAAAATAGTAAAAAATGGCGAACACTCTGTATGGATTGACCATCGCATGGGCAGGGGCATGTCCCGGGTTTCTTGATTATAGGGAATGCCACCAGATGGTGGACAGTTCCCAACCGCAGTCGGGTTAATACATAGCGATGACGATTAATGCTCACAATAGTGAGGTAAGTTTGCAAGCCTTCGCTAATATTATATTCCAGGTAAAAATTCACCGTACTTTGTTTTTCACATCTTTCCAGCCTTACCCCATCTAAGTACTTAAGGAATGACATTTTAAGCTCCCGCTTTGACAACGCTGGCCCTGTTAATAGGTCTGTATATATATTGTGACCATACAGTAATTTATACCAGTACTGTATGTGACTTAGCCAGGGTATATTTGAGTGGCGGTCAAGCTTTAGACAGTCAACGATCACATCCTGAGTGAATTTTGTCTCTTCCTTAGCCCAGATAGAACGCCAAAGGGCTAGGGGGCGCAGAGCAATAAGATCGTCAACATGGTTGATACCAAGCTCTCTATGCACCAATTCCGTTGAGGCTGTAATCGGGACATACAGTAATCGTTTTAAAAACACGTTCTCCTCACGCTTAATCAAGTTGGCACTCTTAGCATTATATCCCCATATCCCGGCCCCATATATGGCAGAGGATATACATCGTGAGTTATATATGGACAGCATCTCACGGATTCTCTGATCCCCTAATTTGGTGGCGAATCTAAAAACACTGTTTATGTTCCTGGTCATTTCAAAATTGACGCTATCTTGTTCACTTGCCCATTTGCCATCCCCTGGAAAGGTGATGCCGAGATAACAAAAGTTCTTGACTGACTCTAATTTCTCTCCATTTAAAAAGAAGGACCTACTTTTTCTTAATTTCTTGCCAAACGACATTGTAAAGGTCTTTCCTTTGTTAATTTTTAATTTCCGGTTCTCAATGAATGTATAAAACCTATCAATTAGTAGTTGCAGTCCATTTTGGGTCCTGGAGATAAGGATCGCGTCATCGGCGTATAAAAGGATTGCGATTCTGTTACCATTAATAATGGGGGTGTCTACATTAGTCTGTCTCAGGATTTCATCTACTTGGTTTATGAAAAGAGAAAACAGTAGTAGGGCAAGTACACACCCCTGTCGAATACCTCTCTTGATATTAAGCAAAGGTGTGCATTCACCATCTCTTCCAAATCTTACCTTGCTGGTCAGGTTAGAGTATAGCCTGGCCAGTAGATGGATAATTTCGGTTGGGGCCCCCATTGACAACAAAATTGGCCAGAGCAGTGTGTGTTCCACCAGATCGAAAGCTGAGCTCAGATCGGCAAAGCACAAGAATAGATTACCATCCTTAGCTTTGGTGTACTTGCCGACTAAGAGCTCCAGGTTCACACACTGCTCCATTGTGCCCATCCCCTTACGGAACCCATATTGCACTGGGGATAGAATATTATTTTCCTCGGCCCAAACTTCCAATCTCACTACTAGAACTCGACTAAGAATCTTGACTGACGAGTCCAAAAGTGAGATTGGTCGATAGTTTTGGGCTTCGGTCCTGGGGCTTTTTTTGTAGAGTGGCACAATAATTGACTGCCCCCATGTAGTTGGTAACCTATCCTCTATGGCCGAATTAAAATAACGTGTCAAAATTGGTGCCCATAGGTTTAATTCATATTTATAAAAGTCCATAGGCACACCGTCCGGCCCAGGGGCCTTGCCACCCTTGCTGTTTCTTATTGCATCTGTAACCTCAAGAAGGGTCACAGATACCTCCAATTTCTGCCATTTGGTACGTGATGCTAAATTGTCCCTTAAAATTAACCCATCTGAGTTAGAATTTGAGTTAAAAATCCCAGTAAAGTGGGCAATCCATGCGCGACAACTAACATGTGAGCTAATTACAGGGAAGTTATCATTTTTAAGAAAAGGGCTGTTTACAGTTTCCCAAAATAGTTTATGGTCTTTAGTTTCGGCAGCCCTATCCAATTTTGACCATGCCTCATTCTGCAAATCTTTCTTTCTAGATGCCAAAGCAGTTTTATAGTTAAGCCGCTCTTCTCTAATCTTAATTATATCTCTTGGCTTGGCATCCAGTACTACCTTTAACTTTCTTAGAGACTGGGCGCACTGTTTATCAAACCACTTGACCTTACCACCCCTTGACTTTCTACTTCTTACTTCCAGGGATTTTTCAATAGAGGTGGTTATTTGTAAAATATTTAGTAGGAGAATAGACGGAGTTACATTAGGTCCTAAGCAGTAGCTTATCTCATGACTGCATTTTTGGAGTAAATTTGCCAAAAAAGCTGTTGGATCTGATAGAGATCGCGGGTCACCCGACCAATATTTTCACCACTTCGGTCTCGGGCCCATATACTTCAATTCACCATCCACATTGATCAGATGACCCTACAATCTACTACCAATAATTGTGAGTCCCTTTCTACTAAATTTTAGTGTACCCGACTTACCATCCACAGATACGGGTACCTATGACCACGATGGGTCAGGGAGCTAGCTGTAAAAGGAAAAGGCAGGAAAAATACAAACCCAACATTTAAACCTTTACTTTCATGAAATGACCACGGACAACTGGGAAGTTTTAAAAGTTTATCTTAGATTTCAGATTCTGCAATCATACAGTTTATAGCAATAAGGCAATCTATAATCAGAATAACGAAGAGCACATAACCATATAGGAAGAGTATACAGGCAACCATCTAACCCTATAATGAGGGAATTCAGAAATAGCGGAAATGAAATTCAAGGGAGTGTACTTAATGCTAGGAATTATTATGCACGTTTTAGGATTTTATCATTGGGACATATTTCGAGAGTAAGACACTAGGGAAAACCTATACATCTAGAGGAAGGGTAGAAAAGTGCAACACGCTATAATTCTAACGTTATTACTTCAATTCAGTATTTAGGAGAAAATTGTAAAACACATTTAATTTATAAACAGTATGGAGAGATTTATACTTTAAAAGGCAGGGGAACATAGGAACATGTTATGAAATTAAAGGCAAATGACTTAAATGAGATGCAATGGTTGCGTGAGAAAAAGCATGGAAAATTATCATATGCAAAGGTATGTCTTTATTGAAGCAAAGACAGAAAAATAGAAAGGTGCAGTTTTAAGAACTTAGAGCGATATTTACCTAGACTGGTGTGAAAACCAACCCTGGCCACGGGTCAGTTAAGGACAGGACAACCCTCAAGGAAGGATAACCCTCAGTGGGACAGCAGGTGCAGAATGGACACCCCAGGACAGGACAGGAAAACCAGATTAGGATCAGGACACGACCACCAGGATACGACCAGCACCCGCAGTTCGGAAGCAACGCCAGCGCTTCACCCTCTCTGCAGCTATCAGTCAGGACCCCGATTGGGTCAGCGAATTCCCCAGGAAAGTGCTCCGCCAGCACTTAAGGTTCAGTAAAACCTTCAGAGTCTATGGTCAAATTTCGGACAGAGGGCTCCGCAGCACCTCTGTATCAAGTCACCTATTGAGTGCGTTGGGTCAGTGACAGGTCAGCTATTCAGACAAGTCGGACAAATTCCCTAGGTGAACCTAGGCTAGATATACTGTTTTGGGACAGTGTACCACCCCCCAGATGTTGCAAAATGTCAGAATCCCCAATTTCGATTGGTCCTAAGGTAGGATTTGGTTAACACACCAATCAGAACAGACTCTTCTAAGCCCCTATTTACATGTTTGGGCACCGCCTAGCAAGATTGGGGTTCCCATGAGAAGTCGCACAGAATACAATGGGATGAATACAAATGTATCATTTCAGGAACATTTTTCTCTCCATCCTCCTAGGTTAGAGGTGGCGTTCTCAGGAGCATCTTGTCTGTAGCTGCCAGCTGGCTGAGTTCCATGGCTCGATGCTACTTCTTCCCTGACTGCATGCTCATGCGCAGAAGGGACTTTCAAGATGGCTCTTGACCCATTCGGACCCCCATTTCCCACGATACATGAAAAGTAAGCGAAAACAAATTAGCACATAGAAATAAACGAAGATATTTCATGTCATAATTTCGTACTTCAGATTTATCATCATAAAATATACTATGCAATTAGATATTAGTGCAATATATAACGACACGAGAGCAACAGCACGAACTTCAGCACGTTATTGCAGCGAGCTGCCATCTTGTGGCTATTACGCATGCGCACCCTTTCCCTACAACTAAATCTACGTAAAGTCACGTGAGTGTGACTAACGCATGCACAGAAGCAAATTTAAGAAATGGCGGCCATATTATAGACAAGGGTTACTCGTATTAGTAGAACACATAGGCAAGCTTCGCTACCACACATGTATACCAAAATAAAAGATATTAGTACAACGTACAGATTATTATGAGGTTACAACAGATTCGAGGTTCATGAATCGAGCAAGTCGCGATGCGAAACCTTGCTCTATCAATCCCCTCTTTGATGATATTTACTATCATCACAAACTAATGGAATCAGATGCCAACTTTCTTTCACACTTTGTACATCTCAATCTCTTCCAACATCCTATTCAGTTTCTCCTTCTCCATTTTGGTAGGGTGAGAATTTTTCACCTTTTTATAAATCTGATTATTCAATTCTTCCAATTCAAGCTCATCCGCACCTCGTTTCACACCTCTCGCATTCACTTGGTACTTTTTTGTGTGTTTTCGACATTTGCAACCGATGAATATGAGAAATATGATGAGCCCTATCACTCCAATTGGCATCAGTACCTTAAACAATAAGCTTTTACCTAAGCTAGCAAACCAATGACCTACATTGGAGAGACCATCAACCAGTCTCTTCCAGGCACTGTCAACCTCGAGTGGTTTAAGTTCCTTTTCCAAATTAGTAATGTTTTTCACATATCTTTTGAGCTGTACACTTTTGTCCGGAATGTAAGTGCAACAATGTTGCGCCTTCAACATCCGGCAGACTCCGCCCTCTTTTGCTAATAAGGTGTCAAGAGCAAGTCTGTTCTGCAAAACCATTGATCTGATCGCAACCATTTCGGTATTGACCAACAGAAATCCATGAGCTGTGTCAG
Source organism: Lissotriton helveticus (assembly GCF_964261635.1). Taxonomy (NCBI): domain Eukaryota; kingdom Metazoa; phylum Chordata; class Amphibia; order Caudata; family Salamandridae; genus Lissotriton; species Lissotriton helveticus. The sequence continues at coordinate 271,814,203 of NC_136068.1, forward strand.
TAGACAGCACATCCACTATAGTGGACAATTTGCAAATTCTGTGAGTGTTCAGAACCACTCCCACTCCAGGTATCAGTGCCCTAAAAATACTACCCATTATTTCACCTACGCTTTCTCTTTTACTACGCACTAAGCCATTAGTATTTTCATTGCTTCCAGCAATTTCATTCACATGGTATATTTTCGGGAAGACAATGCCAAAATAGCAGCTTCCATACCAGTGATCCGGCAATTTGAAATAAGCCTTGTCTCCACATATATAATAAATTCCAGGAAACACAGGCTCGGACCCATTTTTGAATCCCCAACCTCCAATTACCTTGTAATTGTGCTCACATTGACTGGAACCAATGAAAATGTTATTATAATAACTAGTTCTTTCGCGGTGAAGACAGAGTTTCCCTTTCCTTTCGAAATCCAGCAACAAGGCAGGACCCGCCCCACTACTTGAGGTGCTTTCCATGTTCTCAGCCCATTTAGGAGTTTTCTGTCTCTTGTCATTAGCCTTTCTTTGGAAACTCTCCCTCCTTTTCTCTGCCATGTTTAGAAATACTTTCTCTTGTTCATGTAATGAACAGGTCAAGTTGTCTCTTTGTGCTTCATTTAAGTCTATAGTACCTATAGTCAGAAAGTACTCTCCCATATAACGTGTAATGTCACTTTTGGTATGTACAGGATTCAGATTTCCACGTATGGGAAGTTCAGAAAAGATCACGTCATTGTTAGAATAGTAGTACTGTAACGGTCCTCTTTTGTAAAATAAGCTTGCTAAAATGCTACAGGAAATGCCATAGGTCAAAGGTAAGTGATGATAAGTCACGCCTTCAGCTACAGAAGTAGGTAGCTTCATGCAGACATAGCAATCTTCTATTTCCATAGTTTCTACGTAATGCACTAACAAATTTGCGAAAACGTTTAAATTAGTCTTGTTCTTAACTCCATGGTAATGTAGTCCTTCCTCATCTGATGCTTCTAAGTCTCGTTTTGTCTGTCTGAGTGCTTTCTCACGTCTTTCTACACTTTGTGTTGTCAATTCTTCAGTGTCAGTAATCTGAGTAGGGTCAATGTTAGTATTTTTGCTAACCATAAAAGGAATGAAAACTGTTAATCCTATCCAAACTAATATAACTATAACTATACTACATAGACATACTTTGCAGCATGTTTTGCAACAACTGCGACTAGGCCTTCCATTCACTCTTGAATCAGACATTTTTGGCTCAGAAGAAGTTTTGCAACCCCTCTTTCTAACTTTACACAGGTATCTTACTCTGTGAAATTCAGGTGAGCTCTTCTTCTTCGGTAGACAAATCAGCAACCCGATCTTCGTCGCTTTCGTCAGTGATATCAAGATCCTCAAAGTTTTCCAAAATTAAGTAGGTCCATTCAGGATCCTGGTATTTTTCGTTCAGTCTTTTTATTCGATCACTCCTTCTTTTGGAGCTTTCTTCAGGCTGCTCTGCAATTCGTGGACTTCTTCTCTTGTCTGCAAGTTTCTCTTGTACTGTTTTTATTCTTAGTCTCAGTCTCTTAATATATCTGGGCTCAATATGCTTCTTTTTCTTGAGCCTTTTAGCTGGCACTGTTGTTTTGTTTTCTTCTAATACTCTTTTATTTTCATTTGCTTGTGACACTTCTGTTTCTTCCCTTCCTGTCTGACTAGTCCCAGGTCTTGTATCTACTTCTTCTGCCTGGTTACTAAGCTGGCCTGGTTCAGGTGAATTTTGATTTTGGCTTTCAAATGTCTCTGTTTCTGTGTCCTGAACACGTTCTTCTAATTCTATCTGATCCTGCTTGAGCACTTCGATCCCTTGATTTTCTTCTGCTCGAACCTTTACACTAGTACTAATCTGTCCCTTTTCGACTTCAGGAGTTAGTGGAGGTGTGTCAATCACTTGTTCTGTCCCTATCTGCCATTCCTCTTCGTCCTCAGATTTGACGTGTATCTCAATGATCTGAGGGTCTTCGCCTGTGCCTGACTCGACCTCTCTATTCCACTCTCTATCTTCATAAATTCGCTCTCTTGTTCTGATTGGGTCTTCAATGAGATCGATTAATGGTATCCAATCATCTTGGCTGGTACTCGGCTGCTCATCATCAGCTACTTCCGGACCAACGTCTACAGGACCTTCAACTGGACTGGTGCTCGGCTGTACGTCATCAGCTACTTCAGGACCAACATCTGCAGACCCCTCAGCTGGACAACCTTCAGCTCCAGGCTCCTCGTCTGGTATCACCTTCTGGGTATGGCTGGCATGGATCCACTTGGGAACGCCTGCACACTTCACTGCTGTCGTTGTTACCAGGATTACTTGGCGTTTTTGCCCCACCTCGGTTCAAGGCAACTCGAACGAGTGTGTTTCTTTATTTTAACCCAGTCACCAGGAACCAATTTGTGAACTGGAGTTGTCGGGTTGGCGACGGCGTCTGGCCCAATCTGGCGAGAGATAGAACGCACTTGGTCACCCAGTTGCTTGCAGTACTCAAGTACTAAATCATCAGAAATGCTTAACAGTTTGTATCCTGGTACCCATGCTTGTCTCATCACTCTTCCCATCAAGATCTCATGGGGACTCAGGCCTGTTTCTCGATCTGGAATGCTTCTGAGTCCCATCAGAACGAGAGGTAAGGCATTTACCCAGTTTATGCCAGTAGAGTCACACATCTTTGCCAATCTGTTTTTAATGGTGCCATTCACTTGCTCTACCACTCCAGAAGCCTCTGGACGATGGGCACAGTGCAGCTTTTGTGTTATTCCAAATGCTTTGCAGAGTTGAGCCAATATTTCATTCTGAAAATGGCTGCCTCTATCTGATTCAATAGTGACTGGAACCCCGAACCTAGGTACTAACTCTTTTAGCAGTAGTTTGGCTACAGTTATGGCATCATTCTGTGGGGTAGGGTAAGCTTCCACCCATTTGGAAAATAGGCAAACAATGACAAGGACATATCTTTTTCCTTCACAACGGGGCATGGTGATGAAGTCAATCTGTACTCTCACGAAGCGACCCCCTGATTTCCCAATTTTCCCTAGTTCAACTACTGTTCTTTTGCCAGCGTTGAACTGCTGACATGTCAAGCACCTCTGACAAAGGGATTCTGCTACCTTCCTGAACTTCTTGTTGTACCAGGTCTGTTGAAATACCAGAACCATGGCATCCCTACCAATGTGTGATCCTTCATGTATTAATCTGGCCATAGGGGCAAGCAGGTGTCTGGGTAACACAGCCATACCATCTGGGCTCACAATGACACCATCCTCACGTCTTGGTCGACAACCAAGTTCCTTCCACTTCTCCTTCTCTTCCCGGGGAACAGCATGCTGCCATTCTCTCACTTCATCCCAAGTAGGCACTTCTTCAAACACCATAAGTTGGCAGCTGTTTCCAGTCCCTCCCAGTCTGATATTTATTGACATGCGATCCATAGCACATTGTTTTGCCACTCGATCAGCAAAATCATTTCCCAAAGATACATGGTCAAGGCCCTTTTTATGAGCAACACATTTGACCACTGCCAATTCTTTTGGTAATTGGATTGCCTCTAGAAGGTCTTGTACAACTTTTCCATTTCGAATGGGGGTACCTGATGAAGTCAGGAATTCTCTTTGTAGCCATAATTGTCCAAAGTCATGCACAACCCCATAACAGTACTGACTATCAGTATACACTGTTATTTTTTTGTCTTTTCCCAATTTGCAAGCTCTTATCAGAGCAATCAATTCGGCTACTTGTGCAGACTTTACTCCAAATAAACAGGATGCTTCTTCAATTTTGTTTGATGTGACCACAGCATATGCAGCACTTAGGCCTACATGCTCGTGCCTCATGCATGAACCATCCACAAACCATTCCTCATCATGTACGGGCAAAGGGGTTTCTTTAATGTCTGGGCGGGGTTTAGTACTGAATTCTGTCAGGTCAATGCAGTCATGCTCATTCTCTCCCTTATCTTCCATTATCATTGAATCAGGGAGTAGGGTTGCTGGGTTCAAAATATTACACCGGGTGATGACTATATTTGCAGCACCCATGAGAATTCTCTCATATTTAGTCAGCCGACTAGGGGTGAGGTACTGAGTTTTCGTGCGGGTCAATAGAATCACTACCGCATGTGGAACATACACGGTTACAGGATGTCCCATGATAATGGACTCACTTTGTTCTAAACTTGTGCAAGTCGCAGCTACTGCCTTCAGACACCCAGGTAATCCAGCAGCCACTGGATCCAAAGTGGCAGAGAAATATGCCACGGGCCTTCTGTTCAAACCATGCTCCTGAGTCAGGACTGACAATGCACAGTTATCACGAGTGTCACAGAATAGGCCAAATTCCTTGGAATAGTCAGGCATCCCTAGAGCAGGCGCTGTACACAGACAATTTCGCAATTATGTGAAGGCTGTTAGGCACTCATCATCCCATTCTACTGGGTCTTTTGCTCCTTTCTTTGTCATGCTTATCAAAGGCTTTGCCAGCACTGCAAATCCCACAATCCATTGCCTGCAGTAACCTACAACTCCGAGGAACATTCTGATTTCTTTCTGTGTACGGGGTAACTGCATATTTTGAATTATTCTGACTCTCTCTGATGTTACTTTTCTGATGCCTTTTTCTATCTGGTGCCCCAGATATTTTACCGATTTTGAACAGAATTGCAATTTCTCAGGGGCCACTTTATGTCCCTTTTCATTTAGATGATTCAATAGGGCAATGGTGTCAATTACACAATCCCTATGACTTTTGGACGCCACCAACAGGTCGTCAATGTACTGCACCAAAACAGACTTTCCAGGTAAGACTAAAGATTCAAGACATTTTTTCAAGATCTGATTAAAGATAGAGGGGCTTTCTGTGTACCCCTGGGGGACCCTATTCCAAACATACACGTGACTGTTGAAAGCAAATGAGAAAAGAAATTTGCTGTCTGGATGCAATGGGATCGAAAAGAATGCGTGACATAAGTCTATGACAGTGAACCATTCAGCATCCCAGGGAATCTGATACAGGATGACTGCTGGGTTTGGGACAATGGGACAACAAGGAACCACAATTTTGTTTACCTTTCTTAGGTCCTGCACTACTCTGTACTTGCCACTTGGCTTTTTGATGCCCATGATGGGTGAATTACACGGGCTACTCATTACTTCTTGTATGATGTTTGCTTCTAGCAATTTCTGTACTTCAATGGCAACACCTGCTCTCACTTCGGCACTCATTTTGTAAGGCTTAGTGTTGGGATAAACTGCATTTTCTTTCATGGTTATTTGGATGGGGTCTACGTTTTTCATCAATCCTACATCCTTTCCAGTAAAGTCCCACACTTCTTGTTTCACTGTCTGTTGAAGTTCTTCAGGTAAGTCCTGTATAGTCATTCGCTTTATTTCTGAGTCAGGTCTGACTAACATTAACTTGTAGATACCATCTTCATCTGGGGTCTGAATTTCGACGCCTTTTGGTGTGCAAAAGATAGTGCAGTTCATTTTGCACAGCAAATCACGTCCCAGTAAGTTCACTGGACTGGTGTCACAAACGACAAATCTGTGCATTTCTTTAAAGTTTCCTATTGAGATCTCCATGGGCTCAGTAACAGGTGTACTAATCAGTTGATTAGATACACCCACTACTTGGATTGCTTCTCCCGAGAGGGGTAGGTTTGGAACGTCCGCTGTTCTCACAGTAGAACGTGTAGCACCAGTGTCCAACAGAAAGGTGACATTGTTTCCGTCAACCTTTCCTTCAATGTATGGCCCTGACTGGTCTACCGGCAAGGAGGCGCCAAGTACGCACTCCTCGTCCTCCCCTCTCAGGCCCCGTCAGTACTGATCATCACAGAAAAACATGTCATTCAATAGATACTGCGAAGTTGCTGCATTTCTGTTTTCATTGCCTCCCCAGATTTCTACGTCATCACCCTGCGGTGATTTCCCCTTAAAAATAGGTTTTGGTGCTCGGGGCACTTGAATCGTTTTTACCTGCTGCTGGGTCTTTCTTTGTTTTTCATTCTGCGTCTGTGGAATTAAATCAGGTGTTTGGGCATTATCAGCTTGTAAATACGGACACTCGTCTCGCCAATGTCCAATTTCTCCGCACTGGTGGCAGGGAAATTTCTTTTTGGCTTCCTCTCTACTCATTTTAGGTCGGGGCTTTCCTCCATTCCCTCCCCCAGGACCTTGGTTCTGAGTATTTTTGTTTAATTTACTCAGTTGCTTTTCTTGCTGTTCTGCGAGCTTTACTTGTGCCCACATCACTTTTTCCTTTAGGGCCTTTTTCTTCTCTGCCATCTCGTCCTCACAATACTTTGCGTATCGTAGGACCTCATCCATCTTTTTAGTATGCCAACAGATTTTATTATCTTTTATCCACTGACAAATTTCGGGTCTTAAACCGTTTACAAACCTGTAAATGAAGTGGGTCATGTCCTTCATCTCGATGTTATCTATACCACTGTATGTTTTGAACACCTGCAACAGTCTTTCATAAAAAGAGTGCACTGTCTCGTCCCTTTCCTGCGTGGTTCTATCTATCTTGGTCCAATCAGTTTCCTTCGCTGGCACCTTTTGTTTCAGGTGTTGAATTACTTGTTCATATTTTTTCATCACTTCTATAGAGGGTTCTCCTGTTGCTGAGTCCCTCGGGTATTCCTCACTAGGCCAAGCTATGGCTATTTTACACTCGGTTCACAGATCTACCGGGACCAAAATGTCGAAGAACCCATCCAGGTCCTTCCATAAGCATTTCTGTACTTTCACAAATCTCTCCACTTGCCTGTACCAATCCACAGGCTTTTCCCGTAATTTTGGGAAATCATTAGTAAAGGATACAATATCCTGTCTGGACCAGGGAACATGTACATATTTTCCACCTGGCACTTCGCGCATGGGGCATAGTTGTTCTGGCTTTTCAGCTTCTCTTAGAGCGAATTCGGGAGTTACCTGCTTAGACCTGGCCTCATCTCTTTTCTTAGCCCATCTAGCCTTCCATCTATCTACATCCCCCCATTTCTGCAATACTGACAATAGTTCTTTGACCTGTGCCTTTTTCCCTGACACATTCAAGTTTTCTAAATCCTTGTCTGAGAAATCTGCTCTGTATGGTTTCTGCAAAGGTTTCGATTTTGAGATATCTATTCTCATGCTAGCAGCGGTGTCGGTCAATTTTTCATGAAATATTCGGACATTTCGGGTGAGATTTTTGCAGTTGAACAGTAACTATTCTTCAGAGTAGGTATTTAGTCTGTCTAATCCTACATTTCCGGCCAATAGTTCTTCTATCTCTATTCTCAGTTTGCAGAGATCTAAAGGTTTTGACTGAGGAACCTGTTTCTCTAATTCTTGACTCCATTTTTCGATTTCTTCGGGAGTCACCACTGTGACACTCCTGGTACCCGAAGTCGATTCCATCTGAATTTCTTTTGTGTTGAAAGGGTTATGTCTTTTCTGCATTCTTTTCCCTGTATTTCTAATGGGTAGGTCCATTAATGAGACCTCAGACTCACATTCACTGGTCTGGTCATCTACAATTAAGGGCTCTGGTCTGGGCTGGGCTATGACAGGGGTAATGACTGGAGTTTTCGGACTCCCTTGATGGTCCCCATACAACGGAACCACCGGTCCAATAGTTACTGGGATGGTCAAGGCTTCAGGGCCTGTATTTAATTGGGAGATTTTCTGAATTATCTCAGCTCTCTGTTTTGCTAGAGCCTCTCGCTCCCTGGCCTCCAATATCCTTTCCACTGAATTGTCATGTAATATCTGAGGAGTTAAAATTGGAGCATAATTCGGGGCAGTGGGATGTGTCTCTCTCGGTCCTTTACCATAATTAGGTTTTGGAAATAAACTTCCCGTGCCTAGGGATCTTGGTTCTTCCTCATAAAGACGATTTAAAATCGGCATTCTGGAAGTTAGTGGTCTTTCCTCACCTTCATAGGGAAGTCTAGCACAAGACCCCTTTTCTCGTGAGTATCTTGTCTCCTCACTAGTGAGTCTTTTTGGGTAGATCTCTCTGGGCTCTATGGGTCCTAGATTTTCAGTATAGGGAGGTATTTGGTAACCCCCTCCTACACTTGCGGATCTGGCCTCCTCTTGAGGAGGAAGTCTTCGGGAAAGATCTCCTGCACTGGAAGGTCGGTGTCCTTCATTATAAGGAGGCGGACTTCTTATACACATGTCATCTAATAATTCATCATCCGACTCACCCAGGGGCGCCCAATGTTTGCATTTCTCTGTCCTATTCTCCCCCCCTGGAGGACCACCCGCGGGCATCATTGGAAACAATCCCTCAACCATCATATTCTGTCTCCACTGTTTCATCTTTTTATCTCAGGTTTCTTGTCTCAGTTTGGGATAACATTTCGTTAATCCTTTATCCATTCGTGGTTTGTCCCTTTCAAAAGCTTCAATCTCCCATAATTGTAGTGCTTCATACTGTGTTAATCTAGGTCTGGGATGTAAGTCATTCATTCTGGTTCTCAAATTAAATAAAATTCTGCCATTAAATGTACCGTCTACCGGAAAAGCCAATACTCCGTCATCCTTGGTGTACTCCACCCAATTCTCCAACCATACGCAGGTGTGGTACCCTTTGTCAAACAACATAAAAGATGCGGGAGTATTTGGTGGTGGAATGACAACACCTTCTCGAGTCCTAATTGGTTTGTCCTTTTTGAAATAATTCTTGACTTTGTTCACAAGTGACAACTTCCTCTTATTTCCGTACATAATGTCGTTTTTTACACCTTTCCACTGATCGTCCTCAAATCCCATATACCGTGGATCAGGTCGGGTATGTGGTCTATACGAGTGCCACATATGACTCCTACAAGTGACCTCTGTTTACAAAGTCATCTAAATGCGTTTCTTATTTTCGTGCAACCAATGAAATGCACGAATTCAAATAATCTCGACCAATGGGTGCGCGGCCTTTTCGCGAGACAGTTCTCACGCTCCGGCACTCACCCCTCCTTCACAATTCCAGCTCCGCTACCAGCCCGCTGTGTCTACCAATCCCAGCGCGGCACAGAGTGACGTCAGAGCAGCTTCGCGACTGACTCCCTCCTTTACAAGGTAACGGCAACTTTCTTTCTTTCTAAAGTGCTTAGTGCTTGGTTATTTCACAACGAATACACATTCGCCACTGTGCTCAAGTGTCTAGACAGAAAGAATTTCACTGCAAGTAAACTACTTCCATTTACTTTTCACACACTGCGGATAGATCTCTTCCGCCTATCCTTCACTCTAGCATTAGGGAACCTGCTACTTCCTCAGACTCATCCACCTTCTGGGATATTTGCTAAGTCTAAAGTTTCACCCGCGAACCCCTTTGCTTTCAGTCAAGCTTCGGTGAACCCGCTACTCTTCCGATGTGACCCTTACTAGGTTACGCCACAATAGGAATTTTGCCAATGAACCTCGTTGCTAACATTTATTCAATCATACATTCAGAAAAAAACCCTAGTTAGTGCTTCCAGTTCTGCCTAACCTGCACCAACTTTCCTTGAAGCAAGTGACCTCAAAACGAATGGATTCTATTCACCACTCGCTATTCAATTCCCCGGGGATTCCCAACAACATCTCACAAATAACTAACAAGTGTGTTAATACATATATCAGTATAATAATAAGAAAAACAGTTTAAAACATTTCATAATTTTTCAAAGTAAACATTTCCACGTGAGTGATCAATTCCCGTGAAGTGTTTTACCCTTCTAGCAGCATTAACGTTTGACCTAGCAGCATCCAACTTAGCCAGACTAACTAGTCCTACCTAACCTTTAACTATTCCCTAACCATCCTTGATGCTACCAGAAAATTACTGATAGAGATCGCGGGTCACCCGACCAATATTTTCACCACTTCGGTCTCGGGCCCATATACTTCAATTCACCATCCACATTGATCAGATGACCCTACAATCTACTACCAATAATTGTGAGTCCCTTTCTACTAAATTTTAGTGTACCCGACTTACCATCCACAGATACGGGTACCTATGACCACGATGGGTCAGGGAGCTAGCTGTAAAAGGAAAAGGCAGGAAAAATACAAACCCAACATTTAAACCTTTACTTTCATGAAATGACCACGGACAACTGGGAAGTTTTAAAAGTTTATCTTAGATTTCAGATTCTGCAATCATACAGTTTATAGCAATAAGGCAATCTATAATCAGAATAACGAAGAGCACATAACCATATAGGAAGAGTATACAGGCAACCATCTAACCCTATAATGAGGGAATTCAGAAATAGCGGAAATGAAATTCAAGGGAGTGTACTTAATGCTAGGAATTATTATGCACGTTTTAGGATTTTATCATTGGGACATATTTCGAGAGTAAGACACTAGGGAAAACCTATACATCTAGAGGAAGGGTAGAAAAGTGCAACACGCTATAATTCTAACGTTATTACTTCAATTCAGTATTTAGGAGAAAATTGTAAAACACATTTAATTTATAAACAGTATGGAGAGATTTATACTTTAAAAGGCAGGGGAACATAGGAACATGTTATGAAATTAAAGGCAAATGACTTAAATGAGATGCAATGGTTGCGTGAGAAAAAGCATGGAAAATTATCATATGCAAAGGTATGTCTTTATTGAAGCAAAGACAGAAAAATAGAAAGGTGCAGTTTTAAGAACTTAGAGCGATATTTACCTAGACTGGTGTGAAAACCAACCCTGGCCACGGGTCAGTTAAGGACAGGACAACCCTCAAGGAAGGATAACCCTCAGTGGGACAGCAGGTGCAGAATGGACACCCCAGGACAGGACAGGAAAACCAGATTAGGATCAGGACAGGACCACCAGGATACGACCAGCACCCGCAGTTCGGAAGCAACGCCAGCGCTCCACCCTCTCTGCAGCTATCAGTCAGGACCCCGATTGGGTCAGCGAATTCCCCAGGAAAGTGCTCCGCCAGCACTTAAGGTTCAGTAAAACCTTCAGAGTCTATGGTCAAATTTCGGACAGAGGGCTCCGCAGCACCTCTGTATCAAGTCACCTATTGAGTGCGTTGGGTCAGTGACAGGTCAGCTATTCAGACAAGTCGGACAAATTCCCTAGGTGAACCTAGGCTAGATATACTGTTTTGGGACAGTGTACCACCCCCCAGATGTTGCAAAATGTCAGAATCCCCAATTTCGATTGGTCCTAAGGTAGGATTTGGTTAACACTCCAATCAGAACAGACTCTTCTAAGCCCCTATTTACATGTTTGGGCACCGCCTAGCAAGATTGGGGTTCCCATGAGAAGTCGCACAGAATACAATGGGATGAATACAAATGTATCCTTTCAGGAAAAATTTTCTCTCCATCCTCCTAGGTTAGAGGTGGCGTTCTCAGGAGCATCTTGTCTGTAGCAGCCAGCTGGCTGAGTTCCATGGCTCGATGCTACTTCTTCCCCGACTGCATGCTCATGCGCAGAAGGGACTTTCAAGATGGCTCTTGACCCATTCGGACCCCCATTTCCCACGATACATGAAAAGTAAGCGAAAACAAATTAGCACATAGAAATAAACGAAGATATTTCATGTCATAATTTCGTACTTCAGATTTATCATCATAAAATATACTATGCAATTAGATATTAGTGCAATATATAACGACACGAGAGCAACAGCACGAACTTCAGCACGTTATTGCAGCGAGCTGCCATCTTGTGGCTATTACGCATGCGCACCCTTTCCCTCCAACTAAATCTACGTAAAGTCACGTGAGTGTGACTAACGCATGTGCAGAAGCAAATTTAAGAAACGGCGGCCATATTATAGACAAGGGTTACTCGTATTAGTAGAACACATAGGCAAGCTTCGCTACCACACATGTATACCAAAATAAAAGATATTAGTACAACGTACAGATTATTATGAGGTTACAACAGATTCGAGGTTCATGAATCGAGCAAGTCGCGATGCGAAACCTTGCTCTATCAGATCTACTTTAATCCATTTAATTCTCATACCATTAGGCCTCTCAGCCACAATCCCATGGATGGGTCTTTCATACACAATTGTTTTCGGGCCCCAACCCAATAACTCCATCGATATACTATTGTGATCACTCACTTGTTGTTCTGTTACCCAAACATTGGAATAAACCAAATCGTTAGACACAAGGATATGATCAATATTTGAATATGAGTCTCTCCCTCTAAATGTTGGGCACTTCTCATTATTTTTATTCTTCGTGCAGTCAAGTAGCTCCAAGTCTAACTTGGCTACTAAGTTATTCAAAGCACTGCCATAATTATTGTGTGGAAAATGGTTAAGCATGGTACTTCCACCACCAGGATGTTCCTCTCGGTGCTCACAGATACCCTTTTGAGCGTGACTACATGATTTAATATTGAAGTCTCCTGCCCAAAGTATTGCTGGGCTATTCCTTGATAATGCAAGTGTGTCGTCTATTGATTGTTCTATATCAGATACGTTTAATCCCCGATTGGGCCCCACGATGTTATTGTAGAAGTTCACAATAACTAAATCCCTACAGTTACTGTGTGTCAGGCGTAAAATTGATGCATGTTGTCCCACTTCCATGTAACCACCGGCACTGAACTCAGTTAAAGTAGTGGAAACCAGGGTCAGTAATCCCCCTTTCGCTCTACCTACTTTGGATGCTACTGCATTCACACTGTAGGTAGTATATCCTTCAACATGTATTTGTGTTCTGTGCCATGTCTCTTGCAGACATATTATGTCATAACCCTGCGCAACAAATTTATCCCAGAATTGGGTGTTTATTTTGGCGGCAATTCCCGCAATATTCCAAGTAATGGTCTTTAGAAAATCAACAGGGTCGCATTCTGCGACTTCGGGATTAGTCGTTAATGTTAATGTCTCAGGATTTAAATTCAAATTTATGTCTGTCTGGGTGGGTACACTCAGCACGCTTATGTCATTGCTTTTATTTTGTTCAATATAGACCATATTTGGCTCCATTACAAACTGTTCCCTACTTTTACCCCCTTGTCTTTCCTCGGGCGCGGCCGATCCATCTGATGCAACAACTGCATGGGATGAATCAGGGGATAATGCCCTCAGTCAGTCATTCTCATCAAGGGAGTTAAACACCTGGAATCTATTAAGAGTTGGAATCGCAAAATGATCGTATGCATTATACAGGGCGGCTGGTGCATATTGTGTGGTTGGGTGGCTGAGGTGTACAGCTCTAGGGTGGACGAAATTCTGTAATGTGACTTGTCTTCCTGTCTGATCCCTATAAAAATAATCAAGGGGGAACAGAGTGATGTTATATTCGTGTTTCGAGGGCATGGGGGCGTTCAGGATTGAGTCTTTTGCCCACTCAGTCGTCCTATAGTTTATAACTATACAATCCCCATTTATCTCTTTTTTGCTTGGTCCCACCCATCCTACTCTCTGTGTAGAGATGATCTGACTTGCCCCATGTGTAGGAAATCTGCAATTTTTTGCGAGCCAATATAAGGTTTTATTTTTCAGGGTCTCCTGATTTTCATATTAAGTAGGTTTCAATTTAGGGACATTAGCGAGGATGGCTACATACGGTCTGCTTTCTGGGGGTAAATTAATCGTGGCGGGGATGACATAATTATTCTGATGCCTTGGTGCTGGCGGGTTCGTGTTGTTATACATTTGATCACCCATCTCCCTTCGTCCCATGTCAGCAACCTGACCCAGTATTCTGTTTGGTGCAGTGGGGGGGGGGATCTTTGGTCTGCTTTTTATTGTGGCCGATGTAGTTACTGTTTGGGGGATACCAGGCAGTCTAGCTATACTACTTGGCATGTTTTTATTTGGCTTCTCCGTTGGTGCGCTGATTGCGCGCTGCTTCCCTTGGGCGCCAAGCTGTTCTAGAATATCTAAATTTGCTATCCCTAATTTCTCCAGGTTTTCCACTTTTAAATTCAAGGATTCTAGCGTTGCAGTTATAGGAGCGATGTATGATTTTATCATGTTCTCTAAATGTTGAATCAGCCCTGTATCGTTAGTTTGGGAAATTTTTACCTTTGGGTGTTTATCTCTACTATGCTGCGATGTCTCCCCCCCTCTTCCATTATCCAAAGTTGTGTATACCGCCTTCTTCTTTTTACACCTATATGTCTTTCCGAGTCTGTTAGAAACCAACAATTTCCTGTTATATACATGTTTGATTTTTGACCGTATATGCCCATGATCACTCGTACCACTCAGCATACTGGTGTTAGTTGAGTCGGCAATAGGAATAATATCATTATTGGCACCTCCTTCCATCTCTACTATAGCACCAGGTACATCAATCAATATTGGTGGTATACGACTTATCGAAAGGTTGGGGGTTAGTGATAGTCTGCTCTCCCTAGCAGGGGGCACATTAACCTGATTTAACTCATTTCCAGGCAAGCCTGCGTAAGACTGTAATAGTATCGAGTCATGTGATGAAGTTGTTACATTGGTAATATTTACAGGGGAGCTGACTACTTGCGGTGGTTGTGATATGAGGCACATACTCGGTGGTAGAGCTAGCCGTCTCTCGGATTTTTCTATTGCATTCACAACAACCCCAATTGTTTGCTGCAACATTCTGTCAATAGCAGTTAAAGTAGGAAGGGGGGGTTAAGCCAATGTGAGTTTCTTACTTACAGATCGCGTATGTATAGGAGTCTTTTTCGTGGCTTTACTTGAGTTCTTTCCTTTCGCCTCCATTGACGCTATCTATATATGAAAGCCCTAAGAGAGAGGTCCCAGTCCAGTCTCTGTCGGTCTCTCGGAGGGCCTCAGAGGGACCCGCCCTTTGCCCAGGCTTAGCCCCGGGCGCTCCCGCGCGCGACTCGTGGGGCGAGAGGCGTTCCTCTCTTTTGTGGCGCCTCCGGGCGCAGAGGTGGCGTCAGGGACGTGATTCCACCGCCGGGGCACCTGGGAGGTGTAGTTTCAGGGCCCCCGGTGTCTGAGGATGAAGTTTGGCATGGGCGCGACAGCCATTCCCCTCACGGCGTCTCCCTCGCGCTGGTGGGGCAGCAAAAAGCAGCAGCCGTTCCCCTCACGGCAGGTAAGCAAAATTATCGGCATCCCACAGAGCGCACGGCGCTCCTCTCTTTTGTGGCGCCTCCGGGCGCAGAGGTGGCGTCAGGGACGTGATTCCGCCGCCGGGGCACCTGGGAGGTGTAGTTTCAGGGCCCCCGGTGTCTGAGGACGAAGATTGGTGTGGGCGCGACAGCCGTTCCCCTCACGGCGTCTCCCTCGCGCTGGTGGGGCAGCAAAAAGCAGCAGCCGTTCCCCTCACGGCAGGTAAGCAAAATTATCGGCGTCCCACAGAGCGCACGGCACTCCTCTCTTTTGTGGCGCCTCTGGGCACAGAGGTGGCGTCAGGGACGTGATTCCGCCGCCGGGGCACCTGGGAGGTGTAGTTTCAGGGCCCCCGGTGTCTGAGGACGAAGTTCGGCGTGGGCGCGACAGCCGTTCCCCTCACGGCGTCTCCCTCGCGCTGGTGGGGCAGCAAAAAGCAGCAGCCGTTCCCCTCACGGCAGCTCAGCAAAATTATCAGCGTCACTCCTGCTCTCCTAGCTGGGGAGAGTGGTGTGAGAAGTTGGCCTGATATATGATGCTCACTAGTTCTAGTGATCACCTTGTATCAGTCCAAACAACCCTTATGGTGATTGGTTGTAAGTCAACCTTATAGACCAGCTATCCTAATGGTAGCATGGACAAAGCAGTCTTAGGCTAAACTCTTTTGGCATGTGAAGCCAGCAGTTTTACCACAATATAACCCCTTGAATACCAGATGAAAGGACACCACACAGGTTGTTATGAAAATAAACAGTATAATTATTAATTTACAACACCTCTGAACTCTTTATGAGGTCAGAGGGCTAAGCACATGACAATCTCTTACGAAAAATGCTACAAGTTGCACAAAATTACAATGGTGCCCTAGGGGCATGACAAACCATATACTAAGTAAGTGGAATGTGAGAGTCGATAAAAGGAATGGAGCTGTCCAGAGGCTGTTGGATCGATGGGACTACGCTACACTAACTTCAGGTAAGTAATAGGAGGCCCACGGAACGCGTGTGCAGAGTGTGAACTCACACGCGAGATGCGTAACAACGTCTATGGACAGTACAGTTCAAGTTAAAGGTGAGTACGGACAATCCTGACTAGATAGGACAACAACGACTGTGGAACTGGACACTAGGACAGTTAAACTACCCTTGAGCACCGAAATGCACCGAAATGCTCTTGTTACCTCACCCACGGACTGCGGGTGCACAGGTGTCAAAGTGCGTCGGGTTCTCGCGTTGAAGTCTATGGAGTCTGAAAGAAAAAGATGCTGCAGGTGACCAGGAGGAAGATGTCCGGTGCAATCCAAGGGTGGATTGGTGAAGAAGGAGACCTGAAAGCAGAGTGGACAATGTTGACAGTCACTAGCCAGTGACTGGAGTGGAACCAGGAAGGAACCAGATGTCGACGTCGCGATCAGGTGAAGAGTGGACGCTTGACTCTGCAGCCACGTGGCCCAGGAGGTGTCTTCGATGACCAGGATGGAGGCACGGGCTGTCCCACGCAGGCTCTCGCTGTCGGCGGTGTTGGATCCGGAATCGGTGTCAACAGGCCTTGGCAAAGGCAACCCACTCGGTGAGTGAAGAAAGCGTCTGGTGCGGACTAGGAGAGTCCGGGGTGCCCCTCTTTTGGAAGGGAGCAAGGGCCAGTCTGAAGCAACCAGACCAGCAGCAAAGATTCAAAGGTTCGTCGTCTAGGAGGCCACTAGCCAGCCGGCAAATGACCAGACAACGCGTCGAGCAGCAAACAAGCAGAAGGGCCCCACGCAGATATCGTGGAGGCTGGAGGGCTGATCTTCGGTGCAGGGGCTGCTCGGGGTTGGGGCTTCTCAGTCCCCAAAGCACTTGGTCGAGTTTACCTCGGCAGTTGTGCTGGAAGCAAAGTGCAGTTTCTTCCAAGATGGCCGGTCCCACGTGTCTCCTCGCACCCACGGATCTCAGCTTTGCTGTAGATGTGAGTTGAGGTCGGAGGGGTCTGGGAATCTGGGTCTCGTCGGGCTCTGAAGTCTGGATCCTTGAGGGAAGACGACAAAGGGAAGCCGCTGGACGCTTTATGGTGCCTGCTTGTGCACGGTGGACACTCCTTGCCCACAAGGGAGATTCTTCAGTCTTCTGTGGAGCAGAACGTCGAAGGCCAGAGTTTCTTCTTGTTGAATAGTTCAGATTCATCTAATTTGGAATGGGACCAGCTCCTACCTTTATTCTCCTAAAGGTTTGAACCGGTGTATGCACAGGGCACCTTGTGTGCCCCAGGCATGTCTCATTCCTTTCAGGCCTCCCTACCTCAATACACAAAATCCTGTCTGGGGTGGTGCTAGCACCTCCCAAGGCAGGAAACCCGTTGTCCAAGCCATCCTTGCTGGAAGGACTCCCAGCAGCAGGAGGTCAGACTTGTGTCTGTGGCGGCAGCATCCATTTTGTGATGCTGAGGCTCGAGTTAACTTTAACCGGGGTTCACAGTTTCATACATGTCGTGTCCCTCTAGAAGGGTGGAATGCTACCCCCGTCGCCAGAATTGGCGAGGGGGTAGTATTCCAAATCATATGACACCTTACTCGACATGTTTTGATAATGTTATACCAGAGTTGGCATTTAACCGCGAGGTTGATAATGCACTTGAGAGTATATGGTATAGCGTTATCATGGAACAGCTATTAGGACTTGGTTCCGCAAGCTGCAACCGGGCTCAACTCATGCCAGAGCACCATCTCACATAATTCCAAGCACTCTGCCTTCAGGATTGATAAGGCCTTCCATAGGAGTGACTGATAGGAATATATGTGTCCATTTTAGGGTTAGATATAGGTATACTATATCTACAGCAAAGGGTGTTTACACCACCTTGCCCCAGCTGTCATGCAGCCAGTTGTGTCAGATTTAGATGGCCAGCCAGGGGTGGCATAATACATGCTTCAGCCCCTGGTAGGCCCTGGGTACACCTATGCCCTGGGTACAGGGACTGATAAGGTGGCCCAGTACCAATTGGTAAATGCACCTAAAGTACATGGTTGTCAATTTAGAGAGAGAACAGCTAGGCTGTGGGTCTGATTAGCAAGCCCACAGCCAGGGAAAGTCGTAAACCAGTGAAGCAAAAAGCAAAAATCTGGGGTGACCATAGGATTGCAGACCCCACTCTCCTACATAACCCCCCCCCCAAACTTAGGGACATTAAACTAACCTTGAAAAGGTGAGTCTTCCTGTTCTAAGTGGAAATACCTGGAGAGACCATCTGCATTGCCATGGTCAGTCCCTGGTCTGTGCTCCACTGTAAAGTCCATCCCCTGTAGGGAAATGGACCACCTAAGAAGTTTGAGGTTTCCACCCTTCATCTGAGTTAGCCATAAGAGGGGCTTATGGTAGGTCTGAATCTTGAAGTGAGTTCCAAACAAGTATGGCCGCAACTTCTTCAGGGCCCAAACCACAGCAAAGGCCTCCCTCTCAATAGCTGACCAACGTTTCTCTCTAGGGGTCAGCCTTCTGCTTATAAAAGCAATGGGCTGGTCATGACCATCAATATTCAGTTGAGAAAGAACAGCTCCCACACCCAACTCAGATGCATCTTGTCGTAAATAAATTATTTACACTATCATAATTTCTATAAATAAATAAATATCAAAAGGGTCAAGCATAAATGAGGAGCAGAGTCCATGGTATTAGAGTCAATGGGCTTTATTGCATTAACTCGAGTTAAGGGAGAGCTCCAGCGCCAAGCGGCCACAGGAGAGTTCTGAGCTTTATTCACAGAGTACAATATGTATGCATTCTTTGCATACATAGGGAGGAGCCCTCCAAGCAGAAGGAAAGAAAAAGATATGATCATGTAGGCATTCACTGTAATGAGTCATAGGTGGGTGGGTGCATAGAGGGGGCAGCAAGGTCAGCTAAAACTCGAGGTGCCTGTTTGCGTAACGTTATCAGACTTCTCCATGAGGGCTGTTTCCTTTCTGTTGGCCAGGGAGGGCCCTGGGTGTCAGAGTGACTAGCATGTCCGGTCTTATCTCTAGCTCGGGGCAGCATGCAGATTGCTCTCATCTGTAGAAATGTTGCTGCTTCATACTAGCAGTTGGTTTGGCCCTTCCTGTCCACCCCTTGTGTAACTGTCTTGGAGGTTTCCCTTGACATGGGCCCCACTTATCTCTGAGAGCCGACAGCAAAACTGGGCCTTATCTCTGCAGAGGGGCTTCTGCTCGCCTCCTGCTCGGGCCGGAATGCAGCTTTATCAGGTCGACCCTTGTTTGACACTGTTAAGACACCCCGGGCTGGGCCTCTTCTTCGTGACTGCTCAAAAAAAAATCTAATGTGCTGCAGAGAAATGTAACATGTGCCTTTTTCAGGGTCTGGCATGGAGGGGCCTGGTGACAGAGAAATAAGGCCTCTGAATGTGAACTAATGCAGGGGTTTTTATTCAACATGGCAGATGGTGAGAGGGTAGCGCTTGGGGGCACAAATACATATAAATATGTAATTTTCTTCATTCCCTCCTTGTCCCCAAGCGCACCCCTCTAATACACCTCTATTTTCATCAGGCCGTTAATGTGTTCTTGCAACATGATCTTTTCATTTTTCCTGCTCTGCACATGTGGACGGGGAATGCAGGCAGTGGCGCACAGACCGCAGATGGCCGGGCCGCATTGGATGCAGAGGCAACAACTGAAGATGATAAACAGTATTGATCCTACTACAGTCAACACTTTCCATCCCCATGTTGCTACTAATCCCCACAACCAGCTGCTTAAGGACCATTCTCCTTTATCCATGTCTAGCTGACTTGACATCTTGTGTAGCTTGGCAATGGCTTGGTATACCGTAGGTGCGTTATTTGGAATAAACACACAACAACTCGTGGAGATCAATCTGCATACACCACCACGGTCAGCCAGAACGATGTCTAAAACAATGCGATTTTGTAGGGTCATGAGTCTATCCGCGACCACCTCGGCTGTGAGATTAGAGAGGGCACCTGCTGTTGCATCTATCGTGTTTTGCACCACTCGTGTGAGGTGGCGGATGTTCCTGCTGTTTACCATGGGACCCCAAAATGGAATGACTCCGGCAAAGAAGTCTCCCGCCTCCTGCCCTGCTGTATCTTCTGTATCTATGACCCCCCTTCGCCGTCTGTTATAGACAGTCAGAGGCTCAATTTCATGATAGTCCGCAGGGGCAGTGTAGGTGGGGGGAAGGAGAAAAGCAATGTAACAAGTGCCGGACCAGCCCTGTGGGAGCCATGTATAACCTTTATCCCCACATATGAAGTAGGTGCCCTGTGCGGCTATAAGCCGTGTATTGTTTGTTCCATTCAAATTGACTGTGTGATTGCAGATGCTATCACCCATATGTATCTTTCCTTTACTTTGGACACAAAAAGGGGCTTTTGTTGATGCCACAAAAACAGGTGAAACGGATCTTTTTCTCCTGTCCATATACTGATAATATAACTTATTAGATCTGTTACCGTGGTCAGCATAGGCTTCCTGCTCTAGTGGGGTACCACATGCCCTGTTCTTTTCACCTCGCCAACATAAAATGTATAGGTGATATCTGAGCTGAGACTGCTCTTTTGTATCCGTATTGGCCATATAGGAAGCTTTGTTTGTTTCCCACCAACCGGTACAAGAGCCTTCATAAGAAAAAGGGAGAGTGATGAAAGGCATGCATTTGGCAACTGTATGGGGAAGAAGACCGCACACCCAGCAGTTGGATGTGTTTATGGCCAGTTGATGCTGTTGTAAAAGGGTGATGAAAGTATTGTTCTTAAATTCATTTCTTCTGTTCTCTAAGTGTACTGGGAGCTCAACATGTGATGTACTATGGTGGCGTTCTGTGAGACAGCAGGTGGATAGAGAACATGTAAGAACCAGCCAATACTTATTACCACAATGCTCATAAAAAGTACAATAATCAGAGACACTATACATCTGCTGTGTAATAGCTTGCAGTATTTCTTTCTCCTATTAGTCCTTTTTTCTTTACTGTTCACTAGTTTATTCAAGTCAGACATCATGTTCAACCGCTTCACCACCGGGTGGACTTAGACAATCAAACGTCGACTGACCTTCTAGATCTCAGTTTGGAAGTGTACTCTTGCTGGGGAGTCTTTTCCAAAAAGGGGGGCTCAAAGTCTGTACTGTCTTTGTTTTTAGCAAATGTTCCGGTAGTCCCAAAGTATTTTTTACAGTGACTGGCATGCAGCCACCCCTTTCTTCCCTCGACTTTGATGGCCGTCCTCGTCGTCAGCAGGACTAATTTTGGTGCCTTCCACCTGGGGTCCAGAGGGCTCGTCCGGTCGAAATTTCTTATCAGCACCCAGTCCCCTGGGGCTATGGCATGATCCTCGACCTGGGTGTTGTCAGGGAAGGCAGCGGCAACCTGCGAACGGCAAGAGAGTAGTGCAGACATCAAGGAAGCCAGGTAATCTGTGAGCATAGTACTGTCAACATCAGTTATTCTTTTAGGTATTGGTGTACCCCACATATTCGGTGGTCTTCCAAAGACCACCTCATATGGGGATAGGCCGGTTCTAGAATGAGCTACCATGCGCATGTAAAAGAGGGCAACCGGTAAGGCTACCATCCAATCCACGCCCTTTTCTGCACAGACTTTAGCTAATTTTGTTTTGAGGGTCTGGTTATGTCTCTCTACTAGACCTGCTGCTTGGGGATGCCTTACACAATGGAACTTCCAGGTATATCCCAACAGAAGGGACACCTGTTTCATGAGCTCAGAGGAGAAGGGCTGGCCATTGTCTGAGTAAATGACACGTGGCAACCCGTATCTAGGGAAGAACTCCCTCACTAACTGTTTGGCTGTTGTAACTGCAGTATAATCTGGGACTGGGTAAGCTTCTGTCCATCTGGTTAGGGCACACACCACTACCAGGACGTACTTGTGACCTCTACATCTGTCCATTTGAATATAATCCATTTGGAGAACCTCAAAAGGGTGATCAGGGGGATGGAATCCACCCTGTTCCACTGAGATGCCTTTTCCAGGGTTAAATTGGCAACAAATCATGCAAGTCTTCACTTTCTGCTTTGCTGCCGCTCGCAAGTGTTTGTTAAACCAGATATTCTGCAGGCCATCCAACATTCCCTTCTCTCCCAAGTGTGCCGGGCTATGTGCTGTCTCTATTATCACCTGTACCATAGAGTCTGGGAGGAACCATGTCTTTTTGTTTTTAGTCATCCAACCCTGGTCAGTCTGGACCCCTCCTTGTTCAGTCCATTTCTTTATTTCATCTGGAGTGGCATGGGTCTGTATATCTTGTACATCTTTGGAGGGATCCCTGACTGTCATAGTCCTTGTCAGTGGTAATACCTGTGAGTTTGTTATGTCAATTGCAGTCTGAGCTGTCTGTTTAGCAGTTCGGTCTGCCAGGTCATTACCTTGGGAAATGACATCTGTGGCCTTGGTGTGTGCTTTGCATTTCAGGATCGCTACGGCTGTAGGTAGGTGTATTGCTTCTAACAAGGCCTGTATGAGAGGGCCATGCTGTATCTTGGCCCCGTGTGAGGTCAGAAAACCTCTCTCCCTCCATAGTACCCCAAAGTCATGAACTACCCCAAACGCATATTGTGAATCAGTGTAGATGTTAACCCTTAACTGTTTTGCTCGTTTACAGGCTTGCGTCAAAGCAATGAGCTCTGCTGCTTGTGCTGACAGGATATCTATTCTTTGTGTCTCTATGATCTCATGGTCAGTAGTTACGGCGTATGCTGCCACTAATTCTCCTGCCCCTGTTCTCATGCATGATCCATCTACATAAAACGTTATGTCAGGGTCTGGGAGTGCAACATCTGTCAAGTCTTGTCTTGGCTTCGTCACTACATTTATTACTTCCACACAGTCATGGAGTGTGGTGTCATCTGTGCTTGAGGGTAAAAGAGTGGCAGGGTTGAGTATGTTACATCTTCTAATCTCTATGTGGGATTGAAATAGTGTCAGCTCGTATCCTGTCAATCTTGCTACAGTCAGGTGTTGTGTCTGTGTCCTATTCAGGAGAACTTCCACTGCGTGTGGTACTTGTACTGTCAGGGAGTGTCCCAGCACTATCGAGTCACTTTGTCTTATGGCCAAAGCTGTGGCCGCAACAGATTTCAAGCATGCTGGCAGAGCCTGTGCTACAGGGTCCAGTGTACTAGAAAAATAAGCACATGACTTGTGTTTCCCTGCTTGGTCTTGTGTGAGGACAGATAGTGCTGTTCCATCCCGCTCTGTCACGAACAGGGTGAAGTGTTTCTTGTAATCAGGAGTGGCTAAAACTGGCACTTGACATAATGCCCGTTTTAGTTCCTCAAATGCTAAGGTGTGCTCTGATGTCCAAGGGAGGACGTTAGAGGTGGCTGCCTCCAATGTAGTCAATTGTATGAGTGGCTTGACTATGTGGGCATACTGGGGAATCCATTGTCTGCAATAGGAA
This sequence comes from Lissotriton helveticus, assembly GCF_964261635.1. NCBI lineage: Eukaryota > Metazoa > Chordata > Amphibia > Caudata > Salamandridae > Lissotriton > Lissotriton helveticus. The sequence goes on from NC_136068.1 coordinate 271,837,632, forward strand.
GTAAGGCCAATGAATGCACGTACTTCTTTCTGTGTTTTGGGTTGTGAAATGTTGGAAATCAATTTAATTCGTTCTTGCGTCAGCTGCCTACCCTCCTTGGACAGCAAGTGCCCTAAGTAAGCCACTTGCTGTTCACAGAACTGTAACTTCGAAGGGGACACCTTGTGCCCCTTGTCCGCCAGAAAATGAAGGACCGTGAGGGAAGCCTCTTCACAGTCAGTTTCTGATCTTGCTGTGATGAGAATGTCATCCACGTATTGTATTAATGCTGTGTTAGTAGGCATACTAATACTGTCAAGTTGTCTCTTTAATGCCTGACTGTAAACACTTGGGCTTTCTGTAAAGCCTTGGGGAGCTCTTGTAAATTTAAAGCTGCGTCCTTTTAAACTGAATCCAAAAAGATATTGACTGTCAGGATGTATTGGAATGCTGAAGAATGCATTCTTCAGGTCAATGACCGTGAAAAATGTTGCCTCAGAATCAATGGCAGTAAATAATGAGGAAATGTCTGGGACCACTGGGTATTGTGGGACCACACATTTGTTCAGTTCTCGAAGGTCAACTACTAGTCTGTAAACTGGGGGTGCTTGAGGGTCTGTGCGTTTAAGAACAGGGAGGACGGGGGAGTTACACACATTCGAGTCTGTCTCCACCACCACCCCCTGTTCAATGAGTTCTTGAATTATTTTTAATAAGGCTGTTTCAGCCTCAGGTGGAATCCTGTACTGTCGTATTCGGGGTAGGACTACTCCTTCCTTAAGAGTGACCTCGTGTGGTGTTATATCCATGTAACCTATGTCAGTCGAACCTTGTGCCCATAGATACTGTGGGACATCCTGAAGTCTGGGATCAAAATCTCTAACCGTGAAATGCCCTTTGAAATCACGCAAAAACAGTCTTACTCCTTCTGGTGAGCAACAGATAACTGCTCCCAGTTCTTTTAGGGTCTTTATACCTAGTAAATTTTCTGGACATGTCTTAGTGAGTAGTAGGTCTGTGGTGCGTGTCAGTGGACCCACCCCTAAAGAGACTGGTTCTGATACTTTGTTGACAATTGGCTTTCCAGAAAATCCCAGGGATATATTCTGTGAGCCCGAGAGAGGTGCCCCTGGGACCTCGTCATGACTGATGGTAGTCCTGCTTGCCCCTGTGTCAATCAGAAACTTTCTATCTTGCCCCAGCAAACGAGCATGTACATAAGGACCCTCTTGGTCCACAGGAACTGGGATAAGGGGCAAGCGATCTTCCCTCTCGAGGCTGTTTCATGAAAAAGATTGGTATTCTGGGTAGTCTGACTGCGTGTGCTGATACATTTGAGGTGCAGCGGCAGCGGGCGTCTGGACCTGCTGCGGGGTGGGGGCTTGTGTCTGCTGAGTGTTGTACTGTCTAGGTGTATAGGGCCGTTCCTTTGTTTTACCTGTGGCTATATTGTGCTTTAGGACGGGGCATTCCCTTACAAAGTGACCCTGTTGTTTACAATAATTGCAGGTCCCTTTAGTGGGTGCAGTACCATTCTTGTTCGTGTTTGCAGGTACTGTTTGGGCAACTAGCACCTTCATTTTTGTATCCTTCATGCGCTTCTTTTCTTGTTCTTGTTCTTCCCTTATTCTATTTTGGTGGTATTGCAACATCTGTAACATTTGTGAGGGGCTATTTGCTTGCCAAGTACTCTCAACCCTCAGCACCCTATTCCTAATCTGAGGAAGGGCGTTATCTACCAGTTTGGTCACAAAAAGGTGGGGATAGGCCTCACTACTGTGTTTTAAACCACTGTTGACAGCGAAACATTTCTCCAACCTAGTGTAGTAATCGCTTGTGTCTTCCTCTGGTTTCTGTTTACATGCTGAAATTACATCCCAGTCTTCCTTTTTGGTCGTCAATAGTCTTGGTAAAATTTGTATAAGGAGTTCGGGGAGCTCCTTAATTTTTTCACCAAGGCCATCCCCCGGGGCCCTACCTGCATCTTCAGCTTGCAACTCTGCCCATTTCAAAGTTTTATCTCCCACATCCCAGTCTTTCTCTTTAAGTTTCTCGTAAATGCCTGCTGGTAACAAGACCTTTAGTAACCTTAGGATATCAGGGTAAGTATAGTCTCCTATACGGAGTATATCTTTTATTTCTCTGTGAAACCCCCCCGGGTCTTTATCATGGGAAGGTAACAACCTCTTCATTTCCAGTATTTCTAGCTTGGTGAGAGGGGTATAGACATATACCCGCTGGACAGAGCCATCTTGTTTTGTTATGGGGTGGACCTCTCGCAGAGGGTACTGTCCTCTGGGGCGAGGGTCTGGTGTCATTGAGGCGGACAGGAATTGCTCATATTGGAGACGCACGTCTAAAATGGTGTTAATCAGTTCTGGGCCCTGTTCCATCCATCTATCTAGTATTACCTTTTCCAGTATTTTATATAATTTGCCAGGGTGGTGATATTGGCTCTCATACAACGTGATCAAGTGTTGGACCATATAGATGCTGGCCAGGCATTGTTCGAGTGGTGGGAGGCTCAGGAACATCTGGGCCACTATGTCGGCATTATATACATGATGTTGGGACACCCACTGGGTGGCCGACCGAGCCAACTCCCTCTCATGTGGCGTGAGGGGTGACTCGTCGTCCATCCAATGGTCTAGGGCTTTTTCAGTTGTTTGGAACAAATCCTCAGGAGAGATGTTTGTTTACTTGTTAACCCTTGTTTTCTGAGGTCGATGGTGTTTGGCGCCATTACAGTGCCGTGCTATGCCCAGAAAATTCATTTTGTCTGGTGTCTCGTTATTATCCCCTTCCTCTGACACACTATCCCTGCCTTCCTTCTCGGCGTTACGTATTGCTAGTATTTTCTTTTTAATCTTATTCGACATTGCTTCTGTCTGCGCTACCTTATCATGTTTACCGTCATTGATGCTGTCGCTCCACTCTATTAAACTAACCTCCACGTCCCCATCACCCTCATCACGTTCCCTGATCAGACAGTTGACAATAAAACGGAGGATGTTGTTCTTAGCTTTTACTTTTCTATTTTCCATAGCTTGAGCTACGCATTCATGGTTCCGTCCTGTTCTGATGAACTCATACAAGGCATCTAAATGTGTATTCATATCAGGCAGTCCATCTAGCTCTGCGATGGCTTGCCTTACTCGTACTGATATGGCGCGCATTGGACCAGTAATACCTGGCTGTAAATCATATATACATCTAGGGAGTTCAACGTCATCCTTTATTTCCTTATCCCCCCCCCTTCCGCACCCCCGGAAACCTGTTGTTGGTCCTGGACTGGCTGGGGCGCGGCCTCTGGTGGGAGCGGGATAAATGGTGCGTCTATGTAGGCTGGGGGTGGCTCTGCTAGGTAGGCGGAAAGGAACGCCTCTGGTGCCGTTGGTTTAATTTTAAGGGGTACATTTTGGGGAACTTCCTCTGCAATCTCCTCTGAGAGTACAGGGTAGATACCAGCAACAAGAGCATTTCTTTCCCTATCCATTTGTTCCACTCGAACCTGTTCACCCTCTTCTAGTAACTCTTTTTCTTTTGCCTGTTCTGACATTTGCCTGCTTGTCTCGGCTTTGTTAAGTTCTTTCAGGGCCCTCCTATTAGCCTCTTTGCGCCATAATTCAATGGCCTCTTTCTGCGAGGGCCTCGACTTCCTTTTCCATAGTTGTTCCTCTACTCTCATAATACATTCTGAATCCCATATGCCGGTCGCAGGCCATCTATGCACCGTCTCTAGATCCTTTGTGTAATCTACCCAGAGGTCTAAATAGAGAATAGCGCTGATGCCATGTTTGTTATACATAAAATGGCCGGGAGTATCTCTTGGCGGGACATTAACTGCCTCTTCTAATATTCCTTTTTTACGCAATTTTGAAAACAACGGCATGCTGGAACCTAACTAAAACAATTTCAAACTCAAAACATATACAACATATACTTATGTACTGGAATACAGTACAACCATACCGGTCTCGTGAAGGAGACACGTCTTTACCGTGTTCATTAAATGAACCCGTCTTTATGCGTTCTCAGTGGTACTCACCGGGAAGCAGAACTTGAAGACCTGGTCATCGGACGCTTGACGCTTGCGCAGGAATGGCGGACCTCTGAAGACCTCGGACTCGGCTCTCTCACGGGTTGGGCTCTGGGTCAGGACGCTCCACAATCTTCCTCACCGCCTCGTGTGGATGTCTGGTCGCAGTCCGCCTCCTCCGTGGGCCTGAGGGAGTTGGCGGGAAGTCCAGCTGGCGTGTACACTTGAAGTCCGTCTAGGCTGTAGAAGGGGGCAGGGGCCGGACCTACATCGCCGGCGCGTGGGGAAGGGGATGCGTCCCTGTTCGGGGCGCCAGATTATGTCGTAAATAAATTATTTACACTATCATAATTTCTATAAATAAATAAATATCAAAAGGGTCAAGCATAAATGAGGAGCAGAGTCCGTGGGATTAGAGTCAATGGGCTTTATTGCATTAACTCGAGTTAAGGGAGAGCTCCAGCGCCAAGCGAGCACAGGAGAGTTCTGAGCTTTATTCACAGAGTACAATATTTATACATTCTTTGCATACATAGGGAGGAGCGCTCCAAGCAGAAGGAAAGAAAAAGATATGATCATGTAGGCGTTCACTGTAATGAGTCATAGGTGGGTGGGTGCATAGAGGGGGCAGCAAGGTCAGCTAAAACTCGAGGTGCCTGTTTGCGTAACGTTATCAGACTTCTCCATGAGGGCTGTTTCCTTTCTGTTGACCAGGGAGGGCCCTGGGTGTCAGAGTGACTAGCATGTCTGGTCTTATCTCTAGCTCGGGGCAGCATGCAGATTGCTCTCATCTGTAGAAATGTTGCTGCTTCATACTAGCAGTTGGTTTGGCCCTTCCTGTCCACCCCTTGTGTAACTGTCTTGGAGGTTTCCCTTGACATGGGCCCCACTTATCTCTGAGAGCCGACAGCAAAACTGGGCCTTATCTCTGCAGAGGGGCTTCTGCTCGCCTCCGGCTCGGGCCGGAATGCAGCTTTATCAGGTCGACCCTTGTTTGACACTGTTAAGACACCCCGGGCTGGGCCTCTTCTTCGTGACTGCTCAAAAAAATATCTAATGTGCTGCAGAGAAATGTAGCATGTGCCTTTTTCAGGGTCTGGCATGGAGGGGCCTGGTGACAGAGAAATAAGGCCTCTGAATGTGAATTAATGCAGGGGTTTTTATTCAACATGGCAGATGGTGAGAGGGTAGCGCTTGGGGGCACAAATACATATAAATATGTAATTTTCTTCAATCTGTTTGGACAATGAAGGTTTTGGAGTAGTCAGGACTCTTGAGAATAGGTGCAGTACACATGGCCTGCTTTAGGTCTTCAAATGTCTTCTGACAGCTAACTGTCCACTGAACTTTCTTTGGCATTTTCTTGCTTGTCAAGTCATTAAGTGGTGTCACAATGGACCCATAATTTTTGACAAACTTCCTATAGTAACCAGACAGGCCCGAGAAAGCTCTGACCTGTGTCTGGGTGGTTGGAGGAGCCCAGTCCTTTATGGCCTGTATCTTGCTCTCCAATGGTTGAACCTGGCCTCCACCCACAAGGTGGCCAGGTACACAACCTGACTCTGCCCTATCTGGCACTTAGTAGCCTTGATAGTGAGGCCTGCCTTTTGCAGGGCCTCCAAAACTTTCCTCAGGTGGATCAGGTGATCCTCCCAGGTGGAGCTAAAGAAAGCAATATCATCTAGATATGCTGCACAGAAGTCATCCAACCCAGTGAGAACTTGGTTCACCAACCTTTGAAAAGTGGCAGGTGCATTTTTCAAACCAAAGGGCATCACCACAAATTGGTAATGACCTCCTGGGGTAGAAAATGCTGTTTTGGCCTTGGCATCCTCAGCTAACCTGATCTGCCAATAACTAGCTGTTAGGTCAAATGTACTTAAGAAAGTTGCAGACGCCAACTTATCTATCAGTTCATCTGCCCTGGGTATTGGATGGGCATCTGTCTTAGTGACAGCATTGAGACCCCTGTAGTCTACACAAAACCTCACCTCTCTCTTACCATCTTGGGTGTGAGGTTTAGGCACTAGAACTACAGGACTAGCCCAAGGGCTCTCTGAGGGTTCAATGACTCCCAATTCCAACATCTTTTGGACTTCTTTCTTTATGCAGTTCCTGACGTGGTCAGGTTGCCTGTAGATTTTACTCTTGACAGGCAGACTGTCACCAGTGTCCACCTCATGGGTGCACCAGTTTGTCTGACTGGGGGTCAGTGAAAACATTTGCCTGAAGGATTGAAGAACCTGTTTACAATCCTCTTGTTGATGAGCAGAGAGGCTGTCAGAAAAGACTACACCATCTACTGACCCATCATCAGGGTTCTGAGTGAGCAGGTCTGGGAGAGGGTCACTCTCTTCCTCCTGCCCCTCAGCTGTGGCCATGAGCAAGCCCATGTCCTCCCTGTTGACAAATGCTTTGAGCCTGCTTACATGAAGCACCCTGTGGGGGCTCCTGGGAGTTCCCATGTCCACCAAGTAGGTGACTTCTCCCTTTTGCTCAATGATGGTATGGGGTCCAGACCATTTGTCTTGGAGAGCTGCTGGGGCCACTGGCTCCAACACCCACACCTTCTGTCCTGCATGGTACACAGTTAGGACAGCCTTTTGGTCATGCCAAGCTTATTGAAGTTCTTGGCTGGCCTCAAGGTTTTTAAATGCCTTCTCTGTGTACTCTGCCATGTTGGAGCGGAGACCAAGTACATAGTCCACTATGTCAAGCTTAGGCTTTTTGAGAGGTAACTCCCATCCTTCCTTCACAAGACATAGGGGTCCTCTTACAGGATGCCCAAACAGAAGCTCAAAAGGGCTGTAACCAACCCCCTTCTGTGGGACCTCTCTGTAAGCAAACAGGAGGCAGGGTAAAAGGATGTCCCATCTTCGCCTGAGCTTTTCAGGTAACCCTTTTATCATCCCTTTGAGGGTCTTGTTGAATCTCTCAACAAGCCCATTGCATTGTGGGTGATAGGGTGTGATAAATTTGTAATTTACTCCACACTCCTTCCACATAGCAGTCAAGTATCCTGACATGAAGTTTGCACCTCTGTCAGAGACAACCTCCTTAGGAAACCCCACTCTGGAGAAAACTCCAAGCAGGGCCCTGGCCACAACAGGAGCTGTAGTGGTCCTAAGGGGAATAGCTTCTGGATACCTGGTGGCATGATCCACTACCACCAGTATAAATCTGTGCCCAGATGCTGTTGGGGGGTCCATTGGTCTAACAATGTCAATGCCCACTCTTTCAAAGCGAACCCCCACCACAGGTAGTGGTATGAGGGGGGCATTTGTTGTGCCACCTGATTTGCCACTGGCTTGGCAGGTGACACATGAGCGACACAACTCTTTAGTGTCTTCAGACATATGAGGCCAGTGAAAGTGTGGGGCAAGCCTGTCCCAAGTCTTGTTCTGGCCTAAGTGACCTGCAAGGGGAATCTCATGGGCTAAGGTGAGAAGGAAACCTCTAAGAGACAAGGGGATGACTAGCCTCCTGGTAGCAACAGGCTTGGGGTCTCTTGCCTCAGAGTATAGGAGTCCATCTTCCCAATATACCTTATGGGCACCTGTAGCATTCCCTGCAGCCTCAGCAGCAGCCTGCTGTCTGCCGGGTTCAAGAGAGGAACAGTCTAATTGGGCCTGCTTCAAGTCTGCCCTGGAAGGTCCCCCTGTCCCAAGAAACTCAACCTGATCAGGTTCAAGCTCTTCTAGGACAGTTCCTTCTGGGGTCTCTGGGTCAGCCTCCTGAGAGGGCTGATCCTCAACCTGAGGCAGGGGGGAAGGCTCTGCCTTAACCCTACCATTCCTTCTCTTGGGTAAAGTCTGGTCCATTCTTCCAGGATCCAGCACTTGTTCAGCTGGGCATTTCTTGGCCTGTGACCTAGTCACAGAAAGGACATGTGAGGAGAGACCTAGCATTTCTACATGAGTCCTGTACTCCACATCTGACCACAGTGAGGATTCCAAATCAGTGCCCAAAAGACAATCTACTGGGAGGTCTGAACTAACTACAACCCTTTTGAGGCCAGTTACCCCTCCCCAGGAGAAATTAACACTTGCCATACTATGATTTGTAGTGACATTGCTAGCATTGGTCACTAGGTAATCTGAACCTAGCATGATCTGGTCAGGGTCCACAAATGTTGGTGTCACCGTGGTGACACTGGCACATGTGTCCCTGTAGGCGTGAGCCATTTTTCCATTTATTAAAGGCGTTTGTCTGTATTTGCCCAGAGTACTAGGACTTACAGTAGGGGTCATATCCATGTCCGCAGTACAAACGAGAACTGCCTGAGTAGGAATTCTAACTAAGTCAGAACCCACCTCAGTTCCCAGGGTTAACCCAACTATAGCCTTGGGAGGTACACTACCACTACTAACTGTACTAGGGGGTGCAGGTGTCTTAGGGACACTAGTGGTAGGAGTTTGGCCTTTCTTGGTGCACTCACTAAACCAGTGATTCTTACTTTTACAGTATTGGCACCATGGTTTCTTAGGACCATCATTCTTCTTCTTTTGGGAAGTTTGGGACCCACCCTCCTTAGGTTGTTGGGGCCCTGTTGAAGACTTCTGGTCATTTTGCTTATTCTCATTACCCTTCTGGTGTGCTTTCTTCTGGCCACCACCCTGGTTCTGGTTCTGCTGCTTGACCCTTGTCCTGACCCATCTGTCTGCCTTCTTTCCCAATTCTTGGGGAGAGGTCAGATCTGAGTCAATCAAGTGCTGATGCAACAACTGGTTCTGACAATTATTTAAGATTTGCTCTCTCATAATTAGATTATACAATCCTGTGTAATCAGTAACTTTACTTCCCAGTAACCAGCCCTCCAGAGCCTTAGTGGCACAATCAACAAAGTCAGTCCAATCTTGAGCCTGAGTTTTCTGGGTATCCCTGAACATCAACCTGTACTGTTCAGTGGTTAAGCCAAACCCATCAATCAGAGCAGTTTTCAAGATTTGGTAATCATTTGCATCCTCATCTCTAACAGTGAGGAGCTTGTCTCTACCTTTACCTTCAAAGGAGAGCCACAATATAGCTGCCCACTGACTCTGGGGTACCTGCTGTACTTTGCAGGCTCTCTCCAAAGCAGTCAACCACTTGTGAATATCATCCCCTGTCTTATAGGGGGGGCACTATTTTACTCAGGTGTCTATTATCAAAACTCCTGTCTTTATCCTTAGGGATATTGCTGCCACCAGTGGGGACTACCCCACTCAACTGTTGCTCTCTAGCAAAGGCAAGCTTCTCTTTGGCAAGGGCAAGTTCTTCCCTCTGGATCCTCAGATTAGCCTGTCTCATCCTTGCTTCATGCTCTCTCCTCTGAGGGGAAGTCATTCTCCTCTGGGGAGAAGTCATTCTCCTCTGAGCAGAGGCATGAGAGTGCACAGATCTATTGGAGTTCCTAGAATGAGATCTATCTCTCCTGGCTCCAAAGTTAGGCCTGCTTAGGGTCAGTACTGGGGGTCCCCCAGATCCTTCCCTATGTAGGTCTAAGTTGGCCCTGGTTAGTCTGCTGACTACCTCAAGACCTTTGTCTGCCTCATCCCCAGAGGTGTCCTCTTCTTCCTCCTCCTCTTCTACATTCTCTGTTTCAGGGAGGTCTGGATCACCAAGTGTACCTTCTAAGGGGGGCATGCTCCTATCTGGATTAGAGGGGTCTGTGTTGGCAGCCCTTCTGGCATCATATGTCTCTAAGAGACCTAACAGAAAAGGAGTGGTAGGGTTAGAACCCTGTTTCAATTTCCTGGAGGTACACAATTGTCTCATCTCCTGGAAACTGAGAGCTGCATATCTGGAAAGGACCTGTGGAGGGCCACTAACCACTAGGGGAGTCTCTGAAGAATCTCCATGGGTAGACATGCTTTCTAGTGAGGTGTAAGTGGTGCACTTACCTACACTATGGGTTTTCCTACTGATCCCTTGCTAAGAGTTGTAGTCAGGGTGTGCTAGGCCCTTTCTACTACAACAGATGGTTCAGTAGAACTCAGAGTATTTCTAAGCTTGTTATATGTACCTAGGTACCTTATGTGATCTTTCAAATGATATTTCAAGATTATATGTGGTAAAAACAACAGCAAGCTCAAATCCCAACCGCTGCACACCAATGTGAGAAGTTGGCCTGATATATGATGCTCACTAGTTCTAGTGATCACCTTGTATCAGTCCAAACAACCCTTATGGTGATTGGTTGTAAGTCAACCTTATAGACCAGCTATCCTAATGGTAGCATGGACAAAGCAGTCTTAGGCTAAACTCTTTTGGCATGTGAAGCCAGCTGTTTTACCACAATATAACCCCTTGAATACCAGATGAAAGGACACCACACAGGTTGTTATGAAAATAAACAGTATATTTATTAATAACAACACCTCTGAACTCTTTATGAGGTCAGAAGGCTAAGCACATGACAATCTCTTACGAAAAATACTACAAGTTGCACCAAATTACAATGGTGCCCTAGGGGCACGACAAACCATATACTAAGTAAGTGGAATGTGAGAGTCGATAAAAGTAATGGAGCTGTCCAGAGGCTGTTGGATCGATGGGACCACGCTACACTAACTTCAGGTAAGTAATAGGAGGCCCACGGAACGCGTGTGCAGAGAGTGAACTCGCACGCGAGATGCGTAACAACGTCTATGGACAGTACAGTTCAAGTTAAAGGTGAGTATGGACAATCCTGACTAGATAGGACAACAACGACTGTGGAACTGGACACTAGGACAGTTAAATTACCCTTGAGCACCGAAATGCTCTTGTTACCTCACCCATGGACTGCGGGTGCACAGTTGTCAAAGTGCGTCGGGTTCTCGCGTTGAAGTCTATGGAGCCTGAAAGAAAAAGATGCTGCAAGCGACCAGGAGGAAGATGTCCGGTGCAATCCAAGGGTGGATTGGTGAAGAAGGAGACCTGAAGGCAGAGTGGACAATGTTGACAGTCATTAGCCAGTGACTGGAGTGGAACCAGGAAGGAACCAGATGTCGACCTCGCGATCAGGTGAAGAGTGGACGCTTGACTCTGCAGCCACGTGGACCAGGAGGTGTCTTCGATGACCAGGATGGAAGCATGAGCTGTCCCACACAGGCTCTCGCTGTCGGCGGTGTTGGATCTGGAATCCGCATCAACAGGCCTTGGAAAAGGCAACCCACGCGGTGAGTGAAGAAAGCGTCTGGTGCGGACTAGGAGAGTCAGGGGTGCCCATCTTTTGGAAGGGAGCAAGGGCCAGTCTGGAGCAACCAGACCAGCAGCAAAGATTCAAAGGTTCGTCGCCTAGGAGGCCATTAGCCAGCCGGCAAGTGACCAGACAACGCGTCCAGCAGCAAACAAGCAGAAGGGCCCCACGCAGATCTCGTGGAGGCTGGAGGGCTGATCTTCGGTCCAGGGGCTGCTTGGGGTTGGGGCTTCTCAGTCCCCAAAGCACTTGGTCGAGTTTACCTCGGGAGTCGTGCTGGAAGCGAAGTGCAGTTTCTTCCAAGATGGCCGGTCCCACGTGTCTCGTCGCACCCACGGATCTCAGCTTTGCTGTAGATGTGAGTTGAGGTCGGAGAGGTCTGGGAATCTGGGTCTCGTCGGGCTCTGAAGTCTAGATCCTTGAGGGAAGACGACAAAGGGAAGCCGCTGGACGCTTGATGGTGTCTGCTTGTGCAGGATGGACACTTCTTGCCCACAAGGGAGATTCTTCAGTCTTCTGTGGAGCAGAACGTCGAAGGCCAGAGTTTCTTCTTGTTGAATAGTTCAGGTTAATCTAATTTGGAATGGGACCAGCTCCTACCTTTATTCTCCTAAAAGGGGCTGCACTACTGACTAGGTCCCTCCCCTGGGTGGGACCAGGAAGGGGGGTGGTTACACCCCCTATCCTTTGTCCGGTTTCCCGCCAGAGCTGGGGCTGGGATGCCCCAGCAACTGGTTTGAACCGGTGTATGCACAGGGCACCTTGTGTGCCCCAGGCATGTCTCATTCCTTTCAGGCCTCCCTACCTCAATACACAAAATCCTGTCTGGGGTGGTGCTGGCACCTCCCAAGGCAGGAAACCCGTTGTCCAAGCCATCCTTGCTGGAAGGACTCCCAGCAGCAGGAGGTCAGACTTGTGTCTGTGGTGGCAGCATCCATTTTGTGATGCTGAGGCTCGAGTTAACTTTAACCGGGGTTCACAGTTACATACATGTCGTGTCCCTCTAGAAGGGTGGAATGCTACCCCCGTCGCCAGAATTGGCGAGGGGGTAGTATTCCAAATCGTATGACACCTTACTCAACATGTTTTGATAATGTTATACCCGAGTTGGCATTTAACCGCGAGGTTGATAATGCACTTAAGAGTATATGGTATAGCGTTATCATGGAACAGCTATTAAGACTTGGTTCCGCAAGCTGCAACCGGGCTCAGCTCATGCCAGAGCACCATTTCACATAATTCCAAGCACTCTGCCTTCAGGATTGATAAGGCCTTCCATAGGAGTGACTGATAGGAATATATGTGTCCATTTTAGGGTTAGATATAGGTATACTATATCTAACAGCAAAGGGTGTTTACACCACCTTGCCCCAGCTGTCATGCAGCCAGTTGTGTCAGATTTAGATGGCCAGCCAGGGGTGGCATAATACATGCTTCAGCCCCTGGTAGGCCCTGGGTACACCTATGCCCTGGGTACAGGGACTGATAAGGTGGCCCAGTACCAATTGGTAAATGCACCTAAAGTACATGGTTGTCAATTTAGAGAGAGAACAGCTAGGCTGTGGGTCTGATTAGCAGGCCTACAGCCAGGGAAAGTCGTAAACCAGTGAAGCAAAAAGCAAAAATCTGGGGTGACCATAGGATTGCAGACCCCACTCTCCTACAAGTGGCACTATTTAAAATGATGGCGCTAATGGGCTTCCTTTACATATTACAGAACACATCATTCCATATGCCGTATACCTATTTCAAAATCATACAGAATGAGATCAGGACCCTACTATGGGATGGAGGCTCCGCATGAATTGCTCTTAATAAGCTGATGTGCGGTTGGTATGATGTAGGGAAAGCCTTGCCTGATATACAAACCTTCTACAGAGCGGCACAGTTGTCAACTATCAACCAATGGGTTCATCAACCCTTGGCTAAACATGCTTACCGGATCGACGGTCTGGTTCTCCAACCAAAGGGGTATCCCCGAGCACTCTACACTAATTTGCGCCATCTCATCCTGGATGGTCTGCAGGCACTGACAGTTCAAATTTGGCATTCAACACTCACCAAGCTGGGGTGAAGAAACAGAACTACTTATGCAACACCCTTGTGGCACTCCTAGCTTCTGAGTAAAATGGGCATGAGACAGTGCTTTCACAAATGGGACCTGATTGGGTCTCAAGGGTGGGAGACCTATATTCTGGGATAAAGATGGTACCCTTCGTGAACATACAAAAATCCCATGACCTCGCTCCCACCGATGCCTTCCGTTATTTGCAGATTCTTCATGACCTACATGCGGTGCTGCCCAGGGGGGAGGTCCTCCCAGAATCATGGCCACTACAAAATAGACTCCTAGAAGATCATATCACTTGCAGGGTGATATCACTCACATGCCAAAAACTTATTAACAATTCCCCAATTCCCCCGATACTCTTTTACGCCTACAAGAATGCTAGGAAAGAGATATTACAGACTTGCACAAAGACGATTGTCCAGAAGTCTTGGCATCACCTAGGGAGGTGGCCATCGGGAATGAGTGAGAGTATTCCGCAAGCCGGAATCACGCTGTGCCTTCACAGTGCCATCATTAGACTGAATGTGTCTTTAGTGCACATTCGTTCAGCATGCAAGTTGTTATAACAACTTGCCTTAGCGGGGCGCTGGATTTTGGAATAGGTTAATTTAATATTCCAACTCCAGTATGCCCAACAGTAGGTAAGGTGTTGGACTTTAAATCCAACACCATTCCACCAATGTGCAAGTCATAACGACTTGTTTGCTGAACGAATGCGTACTAAAGACGCATTGGTTCTCTTGCCAGCGCTGTATAGGCACAACGGGATTCCGGCTTCGGTCTGAATGACGTTTCCCAGCCATCAGGACACGTTTCCAACTAGTCCAGCTAAAAATAAAATACTACATTGGGACTACATCTCCTGCAACATGGTTGTAAAAATGGGCTCAAGGGTGGATCCTCTCTGCCGCAGATGTTGTGGGCAGGAGGGGATATTCTATCACATTATTTGGGCCTGCCCAAAATTTCAACTCTATTGGGACTCGGTGGTGTTCTGCAAGATGGGGATCTGTGGTGAGAATCTGTCGCTCTCAGCCAAATAGTGTCTACATAATGTTTTGGAGGGCATGGACCTGGCGCGAGCCGATCAAACCTGGGTAACTCTAGGCTTGATGATTGCAAAGTGTAATATAGCTCGCCTTTGGGGGTGGAAACTACACCAACTATCCTGGAATGGATGAGAGATATAGATTGATGTATGGTAGCAGACAAAATGGTCTATGAGAGCTGAAATTCCCCCTGGAAATCGGAAAAGGGGTCGAATAAATGGAATGTATACAGGGGAGCCCATGTGCCGCCCCCACTATTGTGACGGTACAATCCCTGGTCTATGAAGACGACGAACTGACAGGGCCCCTGATAATTGCGGAATTGTCCTTTACTGAAATGGATTATGACCAGGCGCGCAACACCCATTGGGCTCATGGGGCTTCAGACCCCCCCCCCGTCGTGCCTATCAGCCCGGGCTGCAACAGCTTCACGAGCTGGCGAGCATGTAATTGCAGCCGCACCCGAGTACTTAACAGGTCTTTAAAAGACCATTTAGTTGTAAATGAGGCTTTTGTTGTGTGGTCACCCCTTCTCACAGCCACTTTGTCTGTGGTTGGAAGAATTAGCCCCCCCACTGAAATATTTTCAGTCCCCCCCCCCCCCCGAAATTTGGCTCTAGTTGCCCGCCTGATTATGACGGAGAAATGTACTATGTGCTGATGTACTGCTTTCCAGGTATACTGTGCATGAAAGTGGTATGCTGTAATGTTATTAACTGCTTCAAACCAATAAACTGATAAAAAAAAAAAGAAACGTTCAAAAGAGGTACATTTATTTAAACAACCTAACCATATATTTTTTTTTAACTTCGGCACAGAAGTGAGCAAACACTTCAACAGTGAAAGAGTTAAAAGGGAAGATGTTTGAGGGATGATTTGGAGAAGCTGACAGTCTCAAGGACATTAAAACGAGATTCAGTTTTGCTAAAATACTTACATATAAACCCTCAACAGATGCATATCACGTGCGTGAAGTGATGCATTCTTTCTTTGCAGCCTACTGTATCTAACATAATTACTATTGTCAATGAAATCTCTGAAGTGTCTTCCTTCAAACTATTTAAAAAAAACAGAAATGGATATGCTTGGTTATAGTACACACACATATCCTATAATTACACCTTTTTCCGTCGTGTTCTTTCCCCTTGATTTACTTCATCCTCGCTGCAGTTATTCGTCAGGATGAAACATTCCAAAAAATGGTGAGGGGAGGCCTGTAGTTTAACATTGCAGTGATTCCTTAGTCAAGTAATAAAATGGCTCTGAAGAAAGAAGGGTTACTAGTACGTAAAAGTACTATAATATGAATAAGGACTAAACCCAATGTTAACAAAACTGGCCGAGTGGCCAAGCCATGACAAGAAAATAAATATTAGCCAATTCCATAAGCCCACATTTTACATTTATACTCCATGTGATTCTGTAAATGTTTGTATCGTATTTTTCCTGCATGGAAAGGTATTAAGGATGACACCCAGGTCAATTCAATCCTACAGTCACAGTTGTAAAAACATAAATTCGTTTAGTTTGTTATATATTTCACACCACTGCTTCTCTACCACTGCTCGAGTTCCACACATTCCTGTCACATACCATTTTACCTGCCCTAAAGTAATTTCTTTCTCTCTCACACATCCACTTCTCTTATTTTGTAATTAGGCAACATTGCCTCGGACAGGGCCAACATGGTCGATAATTGATGCTTACACTTACATTTAGTTTTGGCACCCATACTCTTGGTCAGTTACGTTTGTCCTTACCTTTACTTACTTCTTCTGTTGACAGACCTTTCTCTCTCTCCAGACATTTGGGGGCTTATTTATGAGACCTAAGTGCCATTGGTGCGTCACGTTACATGACGCACTGGTGGCACAACCTGCTGCATGAAATTTACAAGGACACATAAAGCCACCCTGTGTGGCTTTACGTGTGCTTTAAAATATCGCCCCATTTTACGCAACATGTTGCGTGTTAGGCGCATTATGTGGGTGTCACTGTTGGTGCTCCCACCCAACGCCCATGCCCACTGAGTCATTTCCAGATTTACAAGCTATTGTAAACCTGGAAATGCATCAGAATGCGACGGCACTCCAAGGGGTGACGTAGCGAGGCGCAACGAGGAGCCATGTTTTAATTTTTCCTCGTTTTTCACTCTTTAAATGCGCGCTGCGTTTTACAGCACACATTGGGAGAATAAATCACCTCAAGTGGTTATTTTTGGACAGGAAGGTGCCCCTTCTTGCACAAAAACAATCTCCCCATGACGCAGCCATCCTTGCACCATGCCGCAAGGGTGCCTGCACCGGCGCATGGCAGCAGTTTGCGCACCAGTGCATGGAAAGGCACAGAGATGCGACATGTTGCCGTAAATATGTTGCATCCCTGTGCCTTGAAACTAACCCAGCGTGGCGCAGCACCGCGCTACGTTAGTTTCTCATAAATAAACCCCTTGGTATTTTCTGCACTTTCTTCACAGCCTTGTCTGCACAACTAGCCCTTCACCCAGGTCGTCACTGAGCCATTGTGCCCTAACCCAGATTTTCCATGGTTCCATACTTTTTCTTCTGTCGAAGTCTACAGAAAAAGTATTCTGAGATATATCCGTTTGTGGGCCAGATCGCATAAATTGCACCATAGCTTGGAAGGTTCAGAATGTTGCTAGGCAGTTTTGAACTGGTATCAGGTATTTTAGCACCAATATTTTTTTACTTTTTTTGGGGTGGGGGGGGTCCTTTGAAGGGCGCAGCATACAGTCCGAGAGAAATCGCTTGGCAGTGCACGGTTCTTGAAAAATGAGCTGGGTAAAGAGGTACAAACATTATCTGGCATCTAGGGTTGAACTGACCTTTACTGTGACTGTCTAGTGTCGTTTCTGCTTTGGTCTTTTGGTACAAATAATTGTATGGCCATCGGTGTAAACGTTACCGCAAAATTGCCTGGGACTGGTGCGAAACTTCCTGCAGTCATTGCAAAATGTGTAGGCACTAGTGTGATGTATGTAATATGGCCTAGTTTGCTTATGGCGAGCACACACTGATATTTATACGCAAATTTCAGAACTTCCGGGTAAAGGGGGATTTGTAGCACTGGATTAGCCACAGAAGTGTATTATGTGTTTTATTATTGATTGTGTGAGACCCAATAGATAGTGTGATATATATCGCACTTGATAAAATCCATCACTATTGAGTCAAAATGTATAAGGTGCAGTAACAAAAAAGTTAAATTACAACTTCTTAGTGAATAACATGCATATTTGATGATTTACAGCACCGAAATCTGTGTGTTTTAGTATGCACTAGGGGCTATATTTATCAAGGTTTTGCGTCGCTCTTGTGTCATGTAAAAGGGTGAAGCAAAACCTACGTGAGATTTATCAAGTCACGCAAGGCCACCTTGCTTAGCCCTGCATGGCTTGCTAAATCTGGAGTACGGCAAGGCAGCGCAAATTGCTGCCTTGAGTTACTCTGCGGCAAGGAGGCGTTCCATGGGTGGATTGTGGGTGTTCAAGTGCATCCATCCATGGATTTTGACTCATTCCCAGATTTATCATTAGTGTAGACCTGGGAATGCATCAAAATGCTGTGTCTTTCCCATGCATAACGAGGTAAAATATCTTTATTTATCCATGTTTTTCCACTTTCTATGTGTGCTGCATTCACTTAAAAAGAGGCAAATGCCTCTCAGGATTGTTTTTGTGCATGAAGGTCCCCCATCCCACACAAAAACAATTGTGCCTACAATGCAGGCACCCTTGCAACAGCCCCAGGAAAGGACAGGAATGCACCGTATAATGGTAAATAGGGTGCACTCCTGGGGCCTTATTTATGAAGGCCTTGCGCCGCCGGTGCGTCACTTTTTCCCATGTTAAAAGTGACGCACCGGCGGCGCAAGGCCTTCATAAATAAGACCCCTGCATTTTTCCTTTCACGCAGTGCAGCACAGCGTGATGGTTTCATGTGTTACATAAAAACTTGATAAATATGGGCTTAGATGTTTTTCCCCGAAGATTACCAGCATGTTTTACCTGTGTATTTAAAAAAAAAAACACAATTGCCATAAATTTGATGGACAGATTTATACCCCAATTAAAGGGCCACTTTTAGAGCATCTTAGCGTCTCAACTCAAGAGCTAGTTTTCATTGCCAATGCTTGTTAGAGGAGAGGACCCTAAATTTGCCTGACCTAGAAGGTATGAATATGTGTTTATGGATAATAAAGTTGTAAGATACTTCTTATATCTCCTTTACACGCTCTAAGCATAGCCATCTTTCAAATATTTTGAGGGTATGGGACAGTAAAGTTATTCCTTCCGGAGAGCTACACTATATTTGAGTTTTAGGGCTGTCATGATCTAATGATCGAATACAAAAGCAACTCATCCTGGTCAGTTTCATGTACATCTTGAAACCAAATCTCACTATATGGAATCAGTGGTGTCAGCCTGATGTCATGAGACTTAAGTGCAGTGGAAATTTGCAATATATGTACTCTCCCTTAGAGAGTAAGAAGTTATCCAGCAGATGTTGCCTCAACATATGCCACAGAGTGATAATTTCACAATGAACCATATCCGACTATAGGGTCTCAGGCTTGTGATAATTTTCCCTGTTTATGGTTGGTCTCAGCTGCAGTTTTTTCAACTTAATGATTGAATGGTCTGAACCATCCTTTTTTACAAAGAGAACGAGACACGAATAAAGTTTTGGTCAATGCTCATTATAGTTATTAATGATAATCAAGAAACTGTTGCAGAGTCAAACACTAGCCATAATGGGGAATCTGCATACTGTATTTCTGAGTCCCACTGCCCTTTTCTTAACATTAGTGTGTGATGAAAATGTTTGAAGCAAATCAATAGCTTCCTACAGTCACAATCGTATTTTGTGGCTGGCACAAGTGCGAATATAAATGTACACTATTTTTGTATCCGTTTTTTCATTTGCACGCAACGTAAATTGAGTGATGTTTGTATGTCATCGTGCAGACATTTCTAAGACTCGTTTAAAACTGGTCTTAAAACAAAGATAAAAAGGTGGGAAGAATATGGTAATAATGCTCAAAATGTGATGCAAAAAAGGGTATGCCCTTAATAACCCATTATACTGTGTAATTACAGAACAAATGAAATCTTACTTGCAATGTAAACTTTTTGCAAACGAGATCAGCAGAGATGTAAATAAATGGTGACTCTCTAGAGAAGAAAACGATTGCAGGTTTATTTGTGGAATATTTTGGAATATTTAGAAGGTTCCATTGGTCAGTGAAACATAATAAAAAACAAGAGCAAAATCAAAAAGTATCCGATGATCAGAATTCTTGATAACCACACTGAGCATATCTTTTGACCCTCATTCTGAATAGTCTGTAATAAACCCCTTTTATTGTCCTCTTGTTGAATGACCATTCCCCGTGTGGGTTGATAAAGGGCGATATTTTTGCGATGGGGAAAAACAGGTATCACATGTTTCTGGGCACTAATATACAACAATCATATTTATCATACTGTTTCCATTATGTTTTCTGTGGTAATTCAACTGGAGACTTCGACTGCTAGTAGTGGAAACAAACTGAAGGTGAAATACCGCAGAGCTGTGGTGTTGCAGCAAAATGAGTAATTCTGCTGGAGGTGGCAACTCCTGCTACCAGCCCCAAACCTCACCAGAATAATCGGGCCACTTGTACTAAGGGCCATTATGTCTTAATTTCTCTGGGGTTCATTTATGAGCCCCGGCGTCACTTTTGCGCCACTGGTGCGTCACATTTTGTGATGCACCAGTGGCGTAAAAAATGCAACATGTTGCGCCATATTTACGAAGTGACGCATCTAGGTAGATGAGTCACTTCGTAAACCCCTCTGCTACATTATACCTGCACCAGGTATAATGTATGCAGGTTGGGCGTACCCCGCAATAAAAGGTGGTAGGAGTGGTGCAGCGAAATCTATGATTTCGCTGCGCCACTTTTAGGATGCCAATGCGTCAAAACCTTACGCCTGCCTCATGGCAGGCATAAGGGTGACGCAGGCCCTTTCACATGGGGCTTGCCCGATGCGAAAGGAACATGGCTGGAGTTGCGTCAGGCTTCTGACACAACTCCAGCAATGCAACACTTTTTGCGCTGACAGATACGTCAGTTATACTGACGTATCTTTCCTTCCTTGCGACATGATGCGTCATATTGTAAATATGATGCATATTTGGTGTCGCAAGGAGGGCGCACTGAGAAGTGGCGCATTGCTACTTTTACGCAGCGATGCACCACTTCTCGTAAATGAGGCCCTCTGTTTCCATAAGCCGGTGCGAAATGTCTGCAGGAGGTCTGTGCTGGGAACAGCAAGGAGGGTGTGCGTGAGAGTGAGGGAGCAAAAAGAAAGATGTTGCCTGTCAAGGGGGGTATTAGATGTATACCACGCCATGCTTGGAGTCAGATAGAAACAAGGATAGGGAGACCGAGCTGCACTGCACATTCGTGAAACTGGGTACAGTTTTCCTGCACTTGGAAAATTCAGGTGCAGTAACACTTGACCTCTTCCAATTGTGCAGAAATTCCAGATGGGAATTCCTCTAATCACGACTTTTAATGAGGCCAAAGACTCACCTATGTATTAAGTGTGAAAGAAAATAGTCTTAAAGAAAAATGTGTTATACATGGAATTGAACATTAGCTAAAAAAAAATATAGGGGCATATTCACAAGCCCCTATCGATTCACCACCACAACGTCACTTTCAGTGATGTTGTGGTGGCGATAGGGGCCTCGCCTTACTCACAAGGCAGCGTTAAGCCACTTAACGTGGCTTAATGCTGCCTTGTGAATAGGACCCCTTTCACGCTGTGGTTAGCTTGAAAGGGACTTGCAGTGGGTGTTGTGGGTGGCGTTCCACCGCAACACCCATTGATATTTACGCTGTCCCCTATTCACAAGGGCAGCATAAATAGGAGTTAACGCCAAACTTAAGACAAGGACAACCCTGATCTTAAGTTGGCGATACAAGGAGAAATGCTTTATTTCTTCTCACTTTTGCATTTTCCATGTGTGCTGCCTTGTGAAATGCTAAATGCCATGGTTTGTTTATGTACAGGAAGGTGTCCCTTCCTGTACATAAAGAAACCTCCCTGCTTGCAGACACCTTTGCACTCTGGTGCAAGGGTGCCGGCGTTGGCACTAAATTGTGAAACTTGGCGCCATTGCAGGGGGAAAAGCAAGGCTGCAGCATGTCCTTGTGAATATCATGTAGCCTTGATTTTCTGAAGTGGAAGAGAGAGGCGTTAGGCCAAGAAGGCTAACGCCCCTCTCTGTCACTTCCTTGTGAATATCCCCATAGTCTTTTAGACCTAAGCATGTGTGTGTAAACTTGAAAGAATGCTAATTGCTTCCATTTCAATTTCTTATTAAGAGATGGGTGTATACCTCACTCTTTTTTAGGTCTCGCCTGTCGATGCGCATGCGCATCGAGCTTGCGAGCCTATTGCGGCTTAAACAACCTTTAACTAGCAAGCAAGGAATCGTGGCGATTCCTTGCAGTGCCCGTGACTTTTAAGCTCAATGCGCATATGCATTGAGCTTAAAAGCGCGTGCACAGCCGCCCTTATTCCTCCGACACCTTTGAAGTGAAGCTTAGCTTCACTTCAAAGGCCCGGCTTCTTCACACCCACATGCCGCTCTCGCTCTCCCCGCTCCGCCCCCTCCCCTGCCCGCCGTGTGACCTCGGCCACAATAGCCGTCTTAGCTTGAGATTGCTCTTCCACAGAATTCACTCGCACTTTCACCTGTGCAGATTTCTAAAAAGTCGGCGTAGATTGCAATGAGTGTGCCTGCCATGGTGTTCTTCCTATTACAGAACTAGCGTTGACTGCCTAGGTACACGGAGGCTGCATTCTCAAAAAAAGCCAAGGAAATATCACTGCGACTCTTTGGTACAGCGGGAGAGAAGCTACAATAAAATTCACTGCTTGCTGCAAACTCTCCCCATAATGCTTTGCAGGGCCTCGCCTTTAAAATATATTTTCAACCATATCTCTGCCGAGGCTGTTCTTACAGCGTACCTGTTCTTCTCAGTTAAACATTGCCACAATAGCCGTCTTAGCTTGAGATTGCTCTTCCACAGAATTCACTCGCACTTTCGCCTGTGCAGAGAATTCCTGTGCTTGTGAAGGGTGGCATGATGGGACAGAACCTGCCTCCTCCTTCAAAGGCAGTTTGAAAGGATGCAGCAGTCTGCCAAGTCTTTTCACTCTGTAACTTAGTAGTGCAAATGGTGCTGTGTTTCGGCCCTTCCGTTAGTTTTTGCCCTGCCCCTGCCCCCGCCTCAACCCCCCCCCCCCCACTGGGAGCCCATCACTTCATCTGCATCAGGGTGCACTTCCTGATGTAAGTACTGTTTACCGAGCATGGAGCTTGTAAACCTTTAATTCACGTGCTTTTCCTGGATTGCTCTTTAAGCCTGAAAACAATATGTTTCCCGTGAAGGGCGGAACTAGCTGTCTTTCTGAGCGGAGCTGCATTCAGAAAAGGGAGTGTTATTTTATTTTATTTCATTTTTTTTACGGAGTGCGTAATTGGGCTTATTCCACGCATTTGTGTGATTTACCGCTTTAAAGACTGAAAGACTCTTTTCCTTTGATAATTGATTTTTGCCAACTTCATTCTTGTGTGCTGGAATCTTCTGGCTCTTGCAGCTTGATGCGTCATCAGCCGGCGTTAGTTTTTGCCCTGCCCCTGCCCCCGCCTCAACCCCCCCCTTCCCCCCCCCCCCCCACTGGGAGCCCCTCACTTCATCTGCATCAGGGTGCGCTTCCTGATGTAAGTACTGTTTACCGAGCATGGAGCTTGTAAACCTTTAATTCACGTGCTTTTCCTGGATTGATCTTTAAGCCTGAAAACAATATGTTTCCCGTGAAGGGCGGAACTAGCTGTCTTTATGAGCGGAGCTGCATTCAGAAAAGGGAGTGTTATTTTATTTCATTTTTTTTACGGAGTGCGTAATTGGGCTTATTCCACGCATTTGTGTGATTTACCGCTTTAAAGACTGAAAGACTCTTTTCCTTTGATAATTGATTTTTGCCAACTTCATTCTTGTGTGCTGGAATCTTCTGGCTCTTGCAGCTTGATGTGTCATCAGCCGGGTTGGGTCCTTCCCCACCCAAAACAGAGCCAGCAAATCTGTGCCTCGCCAAGTATGCAACGTCAGCACGAGTGCTGGGATATGGCCCTTTGCTGCCAAACAGCTCTCCGATGAGGCCTGGCCGCAACTTATCCTGCTCTGAAGGCATGGATCTTTTCAGAGCCCAGCACATCAAAGGGCTTCTCCTCCCCTAATTATTCATGGCCGGCCACAGTTTCCCGAAATGGCTTCTCCTCACCTAATTAGGGGAGGAGAAGCCCTTTGATGTGCTTCACACCAATGCGCCTCACAGTCATTCCTAAGTCAGTACTCTGCCTCTGCCCAAGACCTGCCTTCTAACACTTTGAGCCTCGCAGGCAGGCCTGGCCAATTGCTGCTTGTTTGTATTTGCTTCGGCTGCCATTCTCAGACTCCACGATCTGCTCATGTGACATGGTTGCTCCACAAGACGCTTTACACATTACACTCATCTGCCTGAAGTGGGAGAGCATATGTCATAAGTACATATGTCCTCTTCTTTTGCCTCTGAGTTTTAAACAAGCAAAGCTGGTCCTTCTGTACTTGCAGTTTCACTTCTAATGTGTGTTGTTATTTATCATGATGTTTAGCTGAGGTGTATCACGCTCGTTCATGAGTTTGATCTTTTCATACTGTGAAATGTTTTCTACGTTGTTTTTGATTGTCTTACCGCTGGAGGTCGCCCTGTGCTACATTTAGCCACTCACACATGCAACGCCACTCACACATGCAACGCCACTCACACATGCAACGCCACTCACACATGCAACGCCACTCACACATGCAACGCCACTCACACATGCAACGCCACTCACACATGCAACGCCACTCACACATGCAACGCCACTCACACATGCAATGCCACTCACACATGCAACGCCACTCACACATGCAACGCCACTCACACATGCAACGCCACTCAACCACGCAACGCCACTCAACCATGCAACGCCACTCAACCATGCAACGCCACTCACACACGCAACGCCACTCACACACGCAACGCCACTCACACACGCTACGCCACTCACACATGCTACGCCACTCACACATGCAACGCCACTCACACACGCAACGCCACTCACACACGCCACTCATCCACGCAACGCCACTCATCCACGCAACGCCACTCATCCATGCAACGCCACTCATCCATGCAACGCCACTCATCCACGCAACGCCACTCATCCACGCAACGCCACTCTTCCATTTGCAAAAAGAAAAAAGTCTAACTATTCTATTGCGAGACCTATTGCATTTCCAATGCTTGTTTATAATTGAGCAGAAGCATAAGGTAATCCATTAGACCATTATAAAAAAGTTAATTTCCAATCTTTTCTTCAAAAATAAGCATTATCATTTGAAACAATGGGATCAATTGTTACTTCGATGTTATATTCCCTGGTATTTCTTAGACATAGAGTAAAGTGCAACGTGCCGGAACAACATTCAAGAGGCATCTTCTTGAAAAAGATTTAGATCTAGTATTACAACAACGATCCACTGTGCTATTTGAAACCTAAATAAAGTGAATTGTGTCCAAATTCCATCTAAAAAAACTCAGTTATTCATAAGTACTAAGACGCTAATTCCCATTCATCAACAGTGCATTTTTAGACACCAGTAAGTGCATCCTGATGGAGCTAAACTGAAAAGATATTGTGTCGATCTATATGCATACTCACATCCAGAGTTGGTCCTTTCAATGCTTAGAAAAAGTGCAGTATATTAGCTTCCATAAAGTGCAATTGTCCCTGGAATAAGTATGCTGATTTTTTATTTCCAACAGGATTATTCTAGACCTTAATAAAGTACATCAATTCAAATGCCACCCCACCTAACAGCAAATAGCTCTTAATATAAACTGTGATTATGCCTAAACAAATTGTTATTGAATATCCTCATTCCATGGGCACACTTACCACTAGTATAATTTACTCCGTCTTCCACTTTCACACTTTCTACTTGATCCATATATTTCCAAACAGCAGTACATCTTTTAGTCACACCAACCCTTTTTGCGTAAGCCTCTTAAAATGTCTTTGTTTGATTCATTTTATTATGCCATTCTAGGTATGTTGATACTTTTGTGATCCTCCAGTTCAGCAGAATCAAGGATCGTGCCACTAGAGAGGCAATCACAATACACCCCCCCCCCTTTTAGCCTTTGGCAAATTTTGACTCTGCTTTAACAAACCAAAAGCGCTACACCAGCCTCTGGTTCAA
Organism: Lissotriton helveticus; assembly: GCF_964261635.1. Classification (NCBI taxonomy): domain Eukaryota; kingdom Metazoa; phylum Chordata; class Amphibia; order Caudata; family Salamandridae; genus Lissotriton; species Lissotriton helveticus. The sequence continues at coordinate 271,863,302 of NC_136068.1, forward strand.
CTCTTCTCTGTTAGCCAATGCTGAGAGTGGCAAATACTTTCTCCCGGAACTGCACAGGTAGTGGGCCGGTAGAAAGTATGCTGCCAACCTCTTCCTCCCAATTGCTGGCTGTGAAAGCACCTATCTTCTAATTCTATATAGATTCTATGGAGGGTTTTACCAGTATAGTATGCCATCAAAGGTAACAAAAACTGACATTCTTTTAAAATTCGCAGTGCTTAAGGCCTTGTTGCCATATTGTGAAATTGCCTGCCACTCAACCACGGAAAAGGTACATTCCATTGCCTGAGTAATCTAGACAAGCATTTGCAATGCAATAGGTCTCGCATTAGGAAAGTTTGATCTATTGGTATTGTAAATGACACATTTTTTATTAATGTGTTGGTTTTGAAAATAGCTAAATAGCTTTGTCATTTACAATGCCAATAGTTTTAACTTTCGCAAACGTGACACCTATAGCTATTGGCGTTGCATTATTATCAGCAACGCCATTAGCTCAAACCCTAAGGTGCATGGTCGAAAGCAGGGCCATTACTCCTCCTGAAACTAGAAGTGTTTCGTCATTATAATGCTTAGGAAGTGCAGCGAAACTGAGAACGGTGCAAATTTAACACTAAAACGACACCCCTCTTTGCCAAAACAGCAATATGTGGGGGGAAAAGGGAGGCTCACTTAAGATACCAGCAAACAATTCCTGAACCGCTGCTGCTCATTGGTCTTTTCCCCCTGGCTCCTATTCAGCTTGACTACAAAACGCACCATTACATGGTGGGATATGTAGTGCTATATCCCATTATTTACTTAGCAGCATAGTCTAGGGAGAAAGAACATGGCTGAAATAAACGCACCGACTGATTGCTTCAGGGATTTTAATAACAGTTTACTTGTCCTCTTAATTTCAGCAAGAGGGAAAAAATCACGAGTTAAAAAAAAAAGTTTCGCGCAAAGTCGAGTATTATCCGCTTATTTCCTCGGGAGAATCGAGTTGTGATTTTTGAACGGACGACCGCGCGTGCCACAATTTAAATCTAGGTATTCTTTTGTGTTTGTTGTAATCCCAGGACGAGGAGGTTAGCTTTTCACCTCCATTTCCACGCCCTTAATTACGTCGACCACGCCCCTTTGAGAGACCACCAGTTTTTAAAGCACTGTCTATGACAAAAATAAAGAGCTGAAAGAGAGGGGGTCGCCCAGAACCCATCACCTGCCAGGAGCAACCCTCGCTAGCCATCCACCTCCCTCGAGCAGCTGGCTCCGCCGGGCAGTGAGGCACCGGAAGGCCGCTGGGAAGTAGTGCCGACGCCGCTAAAAGACTGAGGCGACTGCCAGTGAAAAGTAGTTCCTGGGAATTCCGGGCAACAAGCAAGATAATCCCCTTCAAATTCAGTTTTTGCTAAGCACGGATTCGGAGGATAATTTCTCAATTTTGATTCCTCGACCGGGGTAGCAGGCGAGCGAGCCAGCCATTTGAGCGCTGCGCAGGGAAACGGGGGCTCTGAGTCCCCTGGTGTCCGTGCGCACGGTCAGCCCTGCAGGAGGGGGAGGCGGAGCCAGAGCGGCGGATCCACCACCAGCGCCATGGAGGAGAACAGGCAGCGGGACCGGGCCCCAACGACAACAACAACCACCACCTGCAGCGTCCTGGAAAGTACGGCGCGCACGCCGCCTACTTCCTTTGGGCGGGACTTCCGTCTTCTGGAATCCAGTGCACGCGCCCACGGAGTGCCTGAGAGCGGGGCTCCCATGCCCGAGGGAGAGCCCCGGCTACAGAAGTTCCGAATGGCGGTAAGTGGGGCTTAGTTGTAGGGGGGAGGGGGGTGCGCTTGTGTGTGTGTATATGTGCGATGGCGGCGGCGGGGGGAGGGGGGTCTCTGTATGTGTGCGTGCGTGTGTGTAGGTGCGCTGGTGTGTGTGTAGGTGCGCTAGTGTGTGTTTGTAGTTGCGGCGGCGAGGGGGGGTTGCGTGTGTGTATGCAGTGTGTGTTTGCCTGTGTATGGCTGTGTATGTGCCCATGCGTGACTGTAACTGTGTGAGTGCAGGAGAGAGGGACGGCGCCGTGCGCGCCCACGAGCTACAATCTCCGGCAGGAGAAGCGCGTGACAGTCTGCTGTCCACATTCCCCCAAAAGTGATAACATAAGTTGTCTCGCAGACAGCAAAAGCTTCGCTTTTGCCTAGGCGAGACCTAAAAACGTTTTACTAGGTGGTGCTCCCCTTAACTCCGTAAATATCAGTACCAATTTCCTACCCCCTCTTAGCTTTGTTCTAAAAAAAAGCAGACATTACTGTTGATGAGCCTGTGCTAGACCCGAGACAGTAGTTTTTTCAGTAGATGTGTAATCTGCAGATACCCAAAAAAGAAAAACGTGCAGCGATCCCCACAACTAGGTTGGAGATCCTGCTTAGTAATATAGCTCCCTCCCACCACAAAATGGCCCAATTCTTTGAAGCCAGTTTCCTTCCAAAAACTTAAATGGCTGCTCTGAATTTGGAGTCCCAAAGTTTTGCATTCCCTAAGCTGCAAATATTCGTACCCTGCAGAATCAGCATTCATGGAATAGAATGCCTGAAGTCTGGTATGATACTCTTGTAGTGTCTTGTATCTGTTTTTTTCTGAAATGTAGCTGTCTTTATAAAGACCAGAATCTGAGATCCGTATTCCTGTACCATCTTATCCGATAGAAACTATCGAAGGATCCCTTAGAATCAAATATATGAACTAAGATATCTAGAAGAGAGGCTTCATAATAGGTACGTATCAGGGGCAGTGCCAACGCTCCCTGATTAATATCCAGTTGAAGCACTGGAAGTTTTACCCCAGATATCTACTAGTTCCAGATAAATCGTTAAAAAAGTACTTCTAATTCTTTAAAGTATAGTTGAAGCACTGGAAGTTTTACCCCAGATATCTTCTAGTTCCAGATAAACCGTTGAAAAAGTACTTCTAATTCTTTAAAGTATATCGTATTAATTTTTATCTGGACATTTGTAAAAAGAAAAAGCAATAGAGGTAAAATAGACATTTTTATAAGAGCTACTCGACCAATTATTGTAAGAGGAAGAAGTGTCCGTCTGTCTAATAGATCTCTAATTTCTCTCAACATTACCTCATAATTCAATTTGTAGAGCTCAGCATAACAATTAGTTACATATTTTCCTAGGTATCGGATCTGGTTAGAGGAGAAAGCTTGCCATTGAAGGTTTTTATTATGATTAATTGTATATCGTCCAATCGATTGTAACTGCGCAAATTCTTCTAGCATTGTTTTGATATTCTGCTCTTTGGGTCTGAGATATAAAATTATATTGTCCGCAAATAATTTAATTGTAGATATTCCTTTCTTGATGCTTATATACCCAAGTTCGCCCTGATCCTGACAACAATGGTTCATTAAAAAAGGTAAACTAAATGGGTGACAAGGGACAGACCTCCCGGGACCTCCGATTAATATCAACCCTTTCTGCTAAGTTAGAATTTATAAAGACCTGAGCCTGTGCTCCTTGATATATATTGCGTAGCATGCTAATTATTTGAGGAGGAAACCCAGTCCTCTTGAGGCTATAAAAAAGAGCATGCCAATTCACGAGGTTGAATGCTTTCTCAGCATCGACCATCATTATCAGCGCGGGTATCTGACTAGTGTAAAAAAAAATCCAGTGCATGGACTAGAAATCCAGTATTAGAGGACATCAGCCTTCCAGCCACAAAACATGTCTGATCCTTATGAATCCCCTTCTGAGTAGTCGGAATAATCTGATTTGCCCAAATTTTCATTAAAACTTTATAATCAATATTTAATAAATTAATCGATTATTCAAACGGGAAGCTGACTGTGCCCTTTTCTTTCACCGAGCCTGTCTTTGCTGTGAAGGGACGCCTCGCCGGACCCGCTTCGCGGGTCCCGCAGCGCTGTTCATACCGCGCCAACACCACTGTGAAGGGGGTAGTTTACCTCGACCGGCAGGGTTGCGAGCACCGTCAGGGACTCCGAGGACCAGGAGTCCCTGCGCGCCCTAATTGAACCAGCTGGGCTGCTCTCCCTGCCGGCACCGCCCGCCCGCCTGCAGTGTAAAAGGGCTGTTCCCAAGAAGCGAGTGGGACATTATTCAAACGGGAAGCTGACTGTGCCCTTTTCTTTCACCGAGCCTGTCTTTGCTGTGAAGGGACGCCTCGCCGGACCCGCTTCGCGGGTCCCGCAGCGCTGTTCATACCGCGCCAACACCACTGTGAAGGGGGTAGTTTACCTCGACCGGCAGGGCTGCGAGCACCGTCAGGGACTCCGAGGACCAGGAGTCCCTGCGCGCCCTAATTGAACCAGCTGGGCTGCTCTCCCTGCCGGCACCGCCCGCCCACCTGCAGTGTAAAAGGGCTGTTCCCAAGAAGCGAGTGGGACATTATTCAAACGGGAAGCTGACTGTGCCCTTTTCTTTCACCGAGCCTGTCTTTGCTGTGAAGTGACGCCTCGCCGGACCCGCTTCGCGGGTCCCGCAGCGCTGTTCATACCGCGCCAACACCACTGTGAAGGGGGTAGTTTACCTCGACCGGCAGGGCTGCGAGCACCGTCAGGGACTCCGAGGACCAGGAGTCCCTGCGCGCCCTAATTGAACCAGCTGGGCTGCTCTCCCTGCCGGCACCGCCTGCCCGCCTATTACAACCCCTGCTACTTAAAGGAAGCCAAGATCCCGCTGCGCGGGAGCGCCCGGGGCTAAGCCTGGGCAAAGGGCGGGCCCTCTGAGGCCCTCGTAGGCCAGAGCAGGCCGGGCTGGGCCCATCCTCTAACTTCTGTAGATCGGAGCTCCTTGCTACAGGTTAGTTCAATGGCTACGCTATCCGATGAGGGGACACCTGGGAAGAAGGGAAAACTTCGCAATGGGTCTTTGGACAAATATTTCCCCAAGGTTTTGACTGAGGGAGACAAGGAATTGACCATGGCTGAGCGAAGGGCTGAGCGGCGACGCTCAGTGGAAAGCATGAAAAATAGAACCTCTACTGACATTGTTCCCCTTTCTATGTCTCAGGAGGGGGACTCAACTGACATTGGGATGGAAACCGTTAGTCAAGAAGGTTTCCCTCTTCTGCTGCGTGACTGTACCCTAACCCCTTGTATGATCCCCGATCCTATTGTAATTGATTCTCCCACTCATAATCCCTCTGATATTACTATTCCTTTGAAGCCTAGGAAAACGAAACCTAAACAACTAGTGGTAGCCCAGATACATGGCCCACCACCGAGTAAAAAAAGGAGGAAACTAAGGGTGGGGCTAGGCAAAGTAAAAATTCCCCACTCAGACTTTGGCAAAGGGCCTAAATTATCCACATTACATGTAAGGGCACCGGTGGAGTTGCCAGCATCATTAACACTCGATGCACTAACACCAGAGGTTATTCCGCCCGATATGGTCCCAAACATAGTGGACTCTGATATTAACCGGGGGCCAACAACATCAAACAGACTGACCTCCCCTTCACTAATGGGGAATTTGGAATTTTTATTGAGGTCCCTGCTCCTACCTATCACTGAGAGCATTAAGAAAGTCGAAATTAGACTGACATTAATAGAGTCTGCTATAAATAGTATGGCTACGTTAACCAAGGCCCAGGGGAGTGGGGGGGCTCAATCCAAATCTATCTCTAGGGTTTCGACTAACCAGATTGTTAAAACCCCAGCTAAAACCCCTACTGCCCCACTTCAGTTGTCTAAACAGATGGCACAGCCTCATGGTAGGGATGTGCCTGGTAATCAAAAACCAAACCCCTTAAAAAACTCAAATATTTTTATAATAGGGTCAGAGGGCGACTCTCAAAGGACAGCGCTAAAGGCACCTGTAGTAAATAATCGTGAGGGGCAGGGGGAAGGAAGATACACTAGAGGCCCCGTAACTAAGGTCCCATAAGTGGAGATTCCCCCACAAGCTGTGCCCTATGTAGTAGTTTTGACCAGGGTTCCGCCATTAGCAGAAAATAAGAAGGAGGGTTATGCCCAACTGAAAAATAAAATAATTCATTGGTTGAGGTCATACAGGCCCATAGCCCCAAATGTGGATGGTGATATAGTTCATGTTAGGTGGATTACTTGGTTGGGCAGCAGACGTAAAGACATTGAAGGGGATTTAGTGGTGGTCAATTTTAGAGATCCTCGGGCAGTAGATTACATTCTAAATTGGCCCAATGGAGGAGGGGGAAACTGTATTACACCTAGGGCTTTAACCTACTTCTACCCGAGGTCGGTTTCGTACCCCCCAACCACCGGGAAGAGTTCTATCCTCCGAGGCCCAATCCTCAATTTTTAAATAGTAGGATCTATCCCTTATATGGCCAGTATTCCTCTCAGCCCAATGGTCAGTTTGGTTGGACCACGATTCCACAGAGACATTACCCAAGCCACAACAGTGGGATGGAGCATTTACGACCCTTCACCCCTCTGGATACTTGTAATAGGTTCTCGCAGCTCTCTGGTATGGAGGACTGCGATTGATGCCTACAGTCTAAGGAGGAGGGTTGTGGTCAACAAGGTGTGGAACCCCCGCAAGTTGGGGGAACTGACGACAAATGCCAGGAGGATACTCCAGTCGATCTTAATAAGATTAGTATCTGTTCGAACGTGGCTCCCCCTGAAACCTTGGGTACGTTTAATACTGTTTACTGTATTGCACTCCCTAAGCAATCTAGTTGTGTGGGTAATATTTGTAGGAATAATGTGGGTACTGGGGGGGGGGGGGAAAGGGTGTGCCTCCACCAGCCCCCAAGGGCCGCCAAGTAATACATCTGTTATCCTGGAACGTAGCAGGGCTAAAAAGGAAGATAGACATTCCTGAATGGCATGCATTCATCGAGAAGTTCGATGTCTGTCTGTTTCAGGAAACCTGGTGTCTGTTACCAATAGATAAACCCGGATATACTACTTTCTTTTCCCCAGCGATAAGTAGAGGGAAGGACAGACCAGCAGGAGGTCTTCTTGTCTGGATAAGAATTGATCTGGATTGGGACATGATTATCCATGACCCTCAGTGTAGTGATATACTGCACCTTTCATCTAGGGGCCATATTGAGGGGAATAGGCTTGATCTATTTAATGTGTATGCTAGAGGGGTTGCGGGGGATAACACCTCTACAATTATAATGAGCTTAGATTCTGCTTTAGCTAATTGCCCTCCTGCAGCTAAAATTATTGTGGGTGGGGATTTCAATTGTATGTATGAACCCCTCCTTGGAGATGACCCCCTAGGCACTGAGGAGGAAGACTGCAGGTGGTCTATCCCACCTTTGTTAGTACCACCCATTCGAAAATGGTCCGCAAGGGCAATCCAAATGAATGCCCTTACCAGGGAACACAAACTTAGAGCTCTTAATGGCAGGACCCTGTCTGATAAGACAGGTGCAATGACTTTTATTAGGCTTATGGGCCCGTCCAGAATAGATTACATCTTAATGGACGTTAGTATGTGGTCTGACCTTATCGATATGGAGGTGGTACCTACTTTGGATAGTGACCATAACCCTCTATGCAGTAAGTTTAAATGGGGGAAATGTAAAGAGAGGGGGGCGTGTGCGCTATTGAAAATAACCAAGGAGATTATCCCTTATGAAAATAATCGAAGATTAAAATGGGAAAAGGCTCATTTAAATGAAGACCAACTAAGGACCAATAAATCCTTCGTTGAAGAGCTGCATCGAGATTTGGCGGTAAGGGAACGGGAGGATGATAGTGCCCCGAACCCTTCCTTCAGCCTCGATTCTGCTTATAAAGGCACGATAGATAAAGTGAGTCATTATTTTATTTCCAAAGGGAAAAATTGTAGACCGAACATCACACCGCCCATCTCTAGCAACCCGTGGTATTCAGCACAATGTAAGGGGAAAAGGAAAAAATTTACAGCTGCCCTACTCACAAAGAATCCAATACTAGTTAGAGCGGCTAGGAAGGATTATTTGAGAGTAATAGCACTGGCTAAACGTGATTGGGAGGAGGAGCACTGGAAGGATATAACAGATGCTGTGAGCAAGAGGGATACGATGTTATTTTGGGATTTAATTAATAGAGCTAGACAGGGTAAATCCCAGTCTCTAGCAGCCCATATAACTAGCCAACAATGGTTTAATCACTTCTCAGCTCTATATGGTGGCAGTGAAGATATAACCTGTCCTATGGTGGTTAGCGGCGGGGGAGGGGAACCCCGCGGGGAGATTGAGTGTCTATTCACGGCCTCTGAAGTAGCAGTGGCTATTAGACATTTGACCCCAAAGAAGGCGGCCGGCCCGGACGGGATCCCTGGGGATCTCTTGATTGCAGAGCCCTTGGCCTGGGCCAATCTTATAGCCACTATAATGAATTTGATAGCAAGGGGCCACCCTGTGCCAGATTCTTGGAAGGGTGCCGAGGTGGTCACTGTATATAAGAAGGGGGCAAGAGATGACCCTGCCAACTACAGACCTATCAGTCTGATAGATATAATTCAGAAAGTGGTTGGCAGGGTCATTATCTCAAGGGTAGGTGATTGGATGGAGGTGAAAGTATTCTCTCTCATCTCCAGGCCGGATTTCGTCGGAAGGTGGGCACGATGGTCCAGGTCTTTCGCTTATTTGGGATCTATTGGAAGACAGTTACCATCAAGAAGGGCAGCCTGTATATGGCCTACATAGATCTCAAGACGGCCTTTGACCTGGTCCCTCGTGCTAAACTGTGGGAGATTGTGGAAAGCATGGGCTTCCCTGGTACACTTTTGAGACTAATTGTAAGGCTTCATGAGGGGACATATGCGAGGATCAGATGGGGTGCCCAGGGCCAATTGACAGATAGGGTACCCGTGAGGAGTGGAGTCCGACAGGGGTGTGTTATGGCTCCGACCCTCTTCTCCTTGTTTGTGAATGGAGTGGTGGACCACCTAAAAGGAGAAGAGACGGATGCTCCATCCCTGGCGGGGGAAAAGATCCAGACCCTACTTTTCGCCGATGACACCTTACTGATAGCTAAATCCCCGATAGGCCTGCAAAAACTTTTGCACTGATTTAGTTCATTTTGTACAGATAGAGGCCTAACCATCAACACCGCGAAAACTAAATTGATGGCCTTTTCGCCCTCCAAAAAATTTAAAAATAATTTTCTGCTTAATGGGGCCCCCTTGGAGTTGGTTGACGCATTCGACTACTTAGGGGTCCGGATAAATAGCCGAATGAATTGGAAGGATCACCTGGCCAAAATGTTATTGGGCCACAAAAGAGTAGCTGGGGTGACCCTGCGAGAGTACCGGGAATCAATTAGCAAACCAGTGTCACTGGTTATGGCCATTTATGAGGGTCAGATACTCCCGGCTGTATTATACGGCTCCGAATTATGGGGGTTCGATAATGTTACTGAGTTAACCTTAGCAGAAAATAAGTTTTTGAGAGATGTGGTGGCCCTCCCCGTTTCCACCCCGCTGATCCCCCTGCGGCTAGACCTCGGTAGACGAGCCCTAAAGGATATAGTGAGGCTGCGCCCACTGCTCTTTTGGGTTCGCTTAAGAAGGACTAAGGAGCTGGCCAAATATGCTGAAGGTTTGGACGGCCTAATCTCGCTTGATATTGGTAAAAAAATTGGATGGTTAAATAACTTGAGGCACTTAGTCTCACAATTGGGGTTGAGAGATGTATGGGAGACCCAATCCCCCCCGTCCAAATTGGTGATCAAGAAACTATATTGGGATTGGGTACAGGCCGATGCAACACGCAGCATGGTTGGAGGCTCACTCACGCAGCGCTTTCTTGAATTCAAGTGGGCTAGAAAATTGGAACCCCTCTTTGACATCATAACTAAGCCGCTAGATAGGGCCCTATATCTAAAATTAAGGTACGGGACCCTCCCGGTTCATGAATTTACTACAAGATGGTCTAACTATGGTGGCCCATCGCGATCATGTCCGGGGTGTGCGGCCCCTAAAGAGACTGTGGCCCACCTATTCTTTGCCTGTCCCGCGTATAAAGTGGCACGGAACATCTGGTTGAAACCAGTTTGTAGGGGCTTGGGGCTGAGAGGCCATAGATCGGCCTTACGAGTGCTCTCTTCGGATTCTTCATCTACCACACTGATTTGCGGGGTAGCAAAGTTTTTGAGTAGTGCCTGGCTTACACGCTCAAGAATTCTGAAAATTAACTCTAGGCCATCAATTGACCAGAGTAGAGATAACTGAAGGCCATCTACTTAAATGAATTGCTGAGTACCATTGCTTATGGCCCTTATCAACTGTATTGTCTTGTGCTCTGTTTATATTTTTAATCATGGTCTTCCTTGTTGATAGTCATTATTTTTTAACTTGTTGAAATGTTTTTTTTAAAACAAATGTATATTGTATTCTTTTATGGTGATCAAGTTTTACCGAATAAAGATATTCATTCATAAATTAATCGATCTATATGAGTTAACATCACTGGGATTTTTTCCCTTTTTAACAAAACTGACAATAGTGGATTCCTTGAAAGTTTAGGGAACCTCGCATCCTGTTTTCAGAAAATTAAAAATCTCTACTAAGAAAGGTATTAGCTCTTCCAAAAATGCTTTATAAAACTCTGTTGGAAGGCCATCATTACCACAAGCCTTTCCCGCATGGCATTGAGGTTAGATTTCTGCCGCTGTAATATCAGCTACTAGTCCCTCTGCCTGAGTACTTGACAACATGGTAAGCTGACATCATTAAAATACTGATGTATTGCTTCTTTCCAAGCCATATATTTAGTCACGTACAGCTTACTATAGTGATCTAGAATGATTTTAGCCACCTTGTCCTTTTAAGAGTTCCAGCAGCTCAATAATTAACATAGCTTCCTGCTTAACCCTGGTTGACCAAGCCAGGAATTTGCCTACCATCTGGCTTTCCTCATACACCTAATGCTGAAACATCTGCCAGCGATTTATTTCCTGTATGATAAAAAAAATCCCTTAACTCATGGTTGGCTCTGGCCATCTGCAGCTCTGCTAAAGCTCACTCCCCTACAGAACTAATCTTCATCTGTAAAGCGGTATCGACTGCCGATTGGAGTTCAGGTATACGTGCCCCCCAAATTTTGTATTATGAAGCCATTAAAGCCAGCATCTCACCACGCATTTTTGCCTTAAAAGCCCCCAGACAGAAAAAAGTACTGCAGTACCCTTATTCACCTGAAAAAAAACCTTTAATCCATTTTTTTGTGTTTGTCAACCATTCCTAATTAGAGAGAAGGAGACGATCCATCTGCCACCTGGGCCTTTCCCTCTGTCTTGCTTCTATTTCCAGTCCAACATTAACCACTGAATGATCTGAAAATGAATTAGCCCACATTTCTTAATCAAGATAATTAAGACGGAATATACGAAAATAATCTATATGGGAGGCGGATTGGAATTGATGAGCGTAGCAAATGTACTGTGAAATTCCCGGGTGGACCCTACGGCATGGGTTAATCAATTAATAGTCTTGCTTCATTACATTCAATACTTTGTTAGTGTTCCGCTTCAGCTGTTTTTGTTTTTGTTTTGTTCAAAGTACCCCTTGCCTCCTCCTTGATAAAATGAAAGTCCCCCCTCTAGGATTAAAGGGCCCACCGCTCCTCTAGCCAGGTCATTGATCTTCATGATAGTTTAGGATCATCTATTATCGGGGCATAATAATTCACAAAATTGAATAGATTCCCATTCTTGAATTACCCTCTATGATTCTGCTTTTTTTTGCTGTGTGCTCTCAACCCCAAAACCTAGATCCCCTGAGTGTGTGGCGGACTACAGGGAATATACAAAGTTCAGTTGTCACCCTGCCCAGCAGAGACAGGCAGCAGACATTAAAAGGCTAAGAGCAGAAAATACCTAACTTTCTAAAAGTGGCCTTTTCAAAAAAGCAAAAATAAATTCACCTTTGCCATTAAGGAGGTTTTATCATAACCATTCTGTAGGTACTAAACATGATAGAGCTACCTTATCTCTATTAGGAATTACAGTGTATTAAATGTCATAAGGACTCCACTATGTTAACCCATAAGAGAGGCAATGGATTTTAATTGCCAATTCAACATGGCAATGTACACTGTAAACAGGCTCAGTAATGGCAAGCTGAGACATATTTAACCCCTTCACTGCGGCGGCTATTCCACCGCAGTGCTAAGGGGGCGGGGCGGCCGCGCGGCGGCCGCATGCTGGTGACGGAACCGCTCCATCACTAGCCACGGTTGAGCTGTGCTCATGACGGAGAAGTTCCGTCACGGCCCCGCCCACTCAATGGAACTTCCAGCGCACGCTCGGAATTCGCGCCGCGCAGGCACGCCGAGCGGGCCGTGACGGAACCGCTCCGTCATCAGCACAGCGCGACCGCAGCTGATGATGGAGTGGTTCCGTCACCAGCAGGGGAGGGGTTAAGGGCTACCGAAGTAGGTGGCACAATCAGTGCTGCAGTCCCACTAGTAGCATTTAATTTATAGGCCCTGGGCACATGTAGTGCACTTTACTAGGGACTTACAGGGACATTAAATATGCCAATTGTGGATACACTAATCAAACTTGTTTAGGGGAGAGAGGACATGCACTTTAGCACTAGTTAGCAGAGGTAATGTGCTCAGAGTCCTAATACCAACAAAACTAAATCAGCAAAAATATAAGCCAAGCAGGCAAAGCATTTGGGGAAGACCACCCTAAGGCTGTCAAGTCTAACACATGTCTACCCAGATGAAAGTGGGAAGTGCAATCCACCCTCCTGGGAGTTCCCTTCACATACATGCAAGAACCAGAAGACACCACCAGCACTGGCGTGTTCTACCACCGGTCGGTGTTCCACTGTAAAGTCCATTCCCTGTTGGGAGAAGGACCAGCTCAACAATTTTGGATTCTCACCTCTCATTTGCATTAGCCACCTGAGAGGCCTGTGGTCTGTCTGAATTCAGAAGTGAGTCCCAAACAGGTATGGTCTCAAGTTCTTTAGTGCCCGGGCCACAGTATAGGCTTCCCTTGCAATTTCACTTTATCTCTTTTCCGTGGGAAGCAACCTCCTAAAGATGAAAGATACAGGTTAGTCTAGGCCCTCCTCGTTCGCCTGTGATAGAACGTCCCCTATGACATGCTCTGGGCATCAGCTTGCACAATGAAATCACTGGAAAATTCAGCCATGGAGCACAGGGGTTGTGCACATTGTCTGCTTTAGGGAGTCAAATGCTTTTTGGTATGCCTCTGTTAAAATTCCATTCCTGGGCTGCTTCTTCGAAGTCAGCTCAGTCAAAGGGACAAAAATAGAGCCATATCCCACGACAAACCTCCTGTAGTACAGGCAGAGGAAGGTCTCACCTCAGTTTGGGTCTTTTGGGGGCTCCCAGGCCAATGGTGGGTTCTATGTTTGGCCTGAAGTGGCTTCCTTTACTCCTGCCCACCAGGTGTCCCAAGTACACCACATACTCCTGCCCTAGCTGGCTCTTACTGGCCTTGAGTCAGGCCTTCCTTCTGCAGGTCTGAAGCACCTCCTGCAAGTAAAAATGGTGGTCCTTCCAGCTGCTACTGAAGACAGCTATGGGATCCAAGTAAGCAGCACTGAAGGTCTCCATTCCAATCAAAACCTCTGGAAGGTGGCAGGGTGATTCTTTAAACCAAAGGGTATCACTTTGAATTGGTAGTTACCCTGTGGAGTGGAGAAGGCTGATCTCTTCTTGGCTTCTGAGCAATCTATGTACCAGCACCACTGGCCTGGTCCAGGGACTACAGGAGGGTTCGATCACCCCCAACTTCACCATCTTTAATACCTCATCTTTGATGCTGATCCTCACTTTATCCAGCAACCTATAGATTTTATTCTTGACAGGGATGATGTCACCTGTGTCCACATCATTGGTAGTCTGAGGAATGAGGAAAAACAGAGAGGAGAATTGTTCCAGTAATTGGTGACAGTACCTCTGATGTTCTGAAGTGAAGGTAGAAGAAAAGCTCTGGGAGTCTTGAAGTCCACCAGGTAGGTGACCTCCCCCATCCTCTGAACTATCTCGTAGAGCCTAGTCCAGTGGTCTTGGGTGGCCTTGGGCTCTATGGGTCCCATCACACTTCCTGCCCAGACTGGAATTTCACTGGGGTAGCCATTTGCTTCTACCACTGTTTCAATCCAGAGTATCTAGATACAGCTAAAAGCCTCATCATGCCTTTGAAATGTCCAAGGTAATTGACGTAAAACAACCAGACATCATTTTTATTAAAGAAACCTGGGCAACTATTGCCTTAACCCTAGAACTTCTAACAGCAATCCAGGACGGATGGACTGTCCAGTCTGTGCACACCCTGCACAGACTGGACCGTCCACTTAAAAGGGGCGGAGAGGTTGGAATTATTTATAGGGAGAATATCAGGGCAAGATTTGCAGCCATGTCAAATAAAGATTGTGAAGCTCTATCTTTTTAGATTTGAATTATCAAAAAAGCAATGCTTTAGAGGAACCCTTATTTATTGGCCACCTGGCCCCAGAAGTAATTTCCTTAACAACTTTATTTCACTTCTAGCGGATGAAATTTGCTATACGGACTTTACAGTTCTTGGGGATCTATCAAGGCAAGAACAAACGGCAGACCAAGGTCAAGCACATCCAGTCCATATGTACTATAAATTCAAAGGGCGGTGCACTTCTCTTCCCACACCCGCCATCCGGGGGTGTCAAATAGTAGCCAGGTTCACCGAAGATATATGGAAGGCGCACTGATTGTGAAGTCAGTACAAACAACGTTAAGGATTGTTCAAACTTGTTTCTTTTCATTCAATAGATCTTTAAAACTGGCACACAGCCAATGCGTTTCATTCCCGATTCTTTGCCAGAGGGAACTTCGTCAGGTCTTCTATCTGTTCTATTGGTCAATTACCAATGGAGGTGTATATATTTCGAAAATCCAATCCAAGAGGGCATAAGATAAGCCTTAATTATGGTGTATATAGCAAAGCTTCTTTTTACATTAATCTTCATGCACAATATCTCAAGAGACTTCAGGTATTACAGAATGCTGCCACCAGATTACTTCTTAACCTTCCCAAACATCACTCTGTTTCTCAAGCAATCAAAGATCTACATTGGCTAACTAATACAAATAACATTAAATTCAAGGCACTCTGCCTCACCTTCAAGGCTCTGCAAGCCACAGGATCAGATTTCTGAATAAGCCATTTCTTTTATGGTCCCAACAGGAACCTGAGATCAGAGGATCCTTCAACGTTACCACCTTTAGATTTAAAATAAAGAAATGGGGTTGAAGCAGCTTCCTGGTGGGAGCATCCAAGGAATGGAATCTTCTGCCAGTACACATAAGATCAACACCTTCTCTACAGGTTTTAACAAAGCTTCCTAAAACCTGGCCTTTCAATCTTTAGTCCTCTGTCTGTCCCCCCTGATTTCTGCTGAGCTAGCACTAAGACACCCTAGAGTGTACATAGCGCATTACAAGTATTTTAACATAACATAACATTACCTCCTTTCACAAGTTGGCCATCTAGCTCCAGAATGCTAGCATGCAGCTAACACATCCTGGGGGTGGGATGTTTGTGGGAGCTTGCTGCTCATTGCCTCCATAAGTACTCCTAAACCTAGCAAAATAACAAATTGTTTGGGCAACCTCAGTACATGGCAACCCTGGCTCCCCCTGGAATCATGGTAACAGATATAGAACCGTTTTGCTCAGTCACTCGTGCTCACACAGACATAAACAAAAGAAATACATGAAGTGGCATTTACAATATTTATTGAATCATTGTGATTCTTGCATAAAATATATGTGCTGCAATAAGCAATAGACAAAAGCAGATAAAAATGATTAGCAGTAAAAGGACAGTGAAAAGAATTAACGATTCTACCATTGTGCTAAAACAGTTTATATAAGCAGGCATATAAGTATTGGGTATGTGGTACTCCTACTATGCGCTCCCTAACCTAGTTACCTAGGGCAGGTGTTCTACTAAGAATCCCTTACTGGATGAGGCAAGGTATGTAGGTCCCTGTCTTTGACACAAGTTAGACATCCCTCCTTGCAGAGGGTAAACAGGAGGGGCACAGCCACTACAAGGCAGTTGTTACAATGCATTACCATTACACAGCAGCCGTTACTACTCAAATGCCAGGACGACACAAACCATTAGAACACAAGATTTTACAATGCATATGCCTTTACAATGCATGCCTTTACAACGAACTTCATTGTAAATGCATGAATGGTAAAGGCACCATCACCGCTGTGGGCCCAGGACAACCACCAAATCTGTGGTGCACCCGCCTGCTGGGTTACAAGTATAATCCAGGGCAGGTGGGCTGGTGGTGTGGCTGTGGTGTCACAGCTGCTGGTATGTTAGGCTGATAGGAGAGACTATACAGCATACCGCTGCCGTGACAGCACCGAATGCTCGTCCGTGCATGGTGTGGCATACACCATGATGTACATGCCACACAGTGCACACACGACCCTCCACTTGTAGGGGGCACAGCATGTGCATCCTGCACCCACCCCCATGGACAAATTTGCCTGGAGTTCCTGTTGGGGGCCCCCTCCTTGCCCTTCCAATAGCACCATCATGAAAAGGCTTGTGGAATGGCACGCCGTGATATGAACAGTAATGCCGAGATCAGCACAGCCTCCATTCCTTATTTCACACACCGCTGGCATAGTAGGATCCTGGATCCCAGTGGTGCCGGTGGTGTTGTAGCGGGTTGCTGGCGGTCCGAGCACCGCAATTGTAATACAGCGGCCAGACCGCGGTGGTTGGACCCAGGACCGCTGTACTCGTAATAAGGCACAAAGTGTTTGTTTATATGTACGCGTATGGGTTTTTTGGGTGGCAAAGGCAATTTTAGGGTTTAGTGTGGGTATGGGTTTTGGGTTGCAAAGGTAATTTTAGGGTTTAGGGTGGGTATGGGTTTTTGGGTGGCAAGGGTAATTATATTGTATAGGGTGAATATGTTTTTTTTTTAGTGGCATGGGAAATTTTAGGGTTTTGGGTGGGTATAGGTTTTTGGTGGGACAAGGATAATTTTAGGGTTTATGGGGGTATGGGGTGTTGGATGGAAAGGGCAATTTTAGGTTTTAGGGTTGGTGTAGGTTTTTGGGGTGGCAAGGGTAATTTCAGGGTTTTGGGTGAGAATGGGTTTTTTGAAGGCAAAGGTAATATTAGGGTTTTGGGTGCATATGCATTTTTGGGTGGCAGGGGTAATTTTAGGGATTAGGGTGGGTATGGGTTTTTGGGTAGCAAGGGTCATGTTAGGGATTACGGTGGCTGTGGGTTTTTGGGGTGGCAAGGATCATTTTAGGGTATAGGGTGGTTACGGGTTGAAGTGTTGTGGGGTTTTAAGGAAATATATATCTATGCATGTGTATTTAGAATATCATCACCCATGCTTCCGTGTCGAGGCTTCATCCGGGCTGACATTGTTTATTCTTTTTGATAGCCATGTGGACTCATGGACAAATAACAAAAGACAACATTAGCGCAATGTGTGTCTAGGCTTTGTTCTAAATGTTCAAGGTGTCATGATAGTGTACTTACGAAGTGGAATCATAAGCAATGTTGTTTCAGAGAAACTAATCCTGCACTGTCACACAGCAAATCTGTGTCAAAAGCCATTGTGTCGAAAAGAAGGCAACTTAAGAAATGTGTACATGTCAAATGGTAATGTTTCTTCACAGGCCTAACCTAGCCATGTGACAGTGAGTCCTCCTTCTACTTGCCATCAAGAAAGTTTAGACAGGCCACCAAGGAAGGCAATGTCCTTTCTACTGGGCTCTGGGGCAACATTCTCTGGTGCCCCATCCACCTCAGCTGGGAGAGATCTATGAGCTGGTTTCCCACACCCCTTACCCTTCCTTCTTTTGGCACCTATCTGGTCAGTGTCAACCTTGGTGTCCTTCACCCACTCCTTAGTGCTTTGCTAGAAAAATCAAGAACGTCCACCCAGGTCTGTGTAGAAATGTTGTGGCTTCCCTTGAACCTCTGTCAATACCTCTCAGGGGTCAGACCAACTTTGTTGACAAGTTTGGACTTCATGGGGGTATACAGTGTCGGATCCTCTACCTCTAGTGTCAGGAATGGGTCCCTCGCACCGTGGTCATGTACCTCCAAAAGCTACCACCCCAGGACTCCTCAGGAACCTTGAGCACCCTTAAAGCCACTTCATAGGCAGAGAACCACTTGTCAATGTCATACCCCACCACAAAACTGAGTACCAAATCCTTGGGTATGCGAACCCTTCCCTCTCCAGTTGCCACTGTAGGAATGCTGCCACCATTACTGCTCAAATCCACCTGCTTAGATCTGAGAGCCGGATCTCTGAGACTAAACTAATGGCCACCATGGTCAGTCGCTTCTCCTCTAAGGCTCTCTAAGCCTCAGATTTCTCCTTCTCTCACCTCAGTTTGGCTAGCTCCAATTTGATCTTCTACTCCTTCCTCCTGCTCCAGACTTCCTGTGGGGACCGGCCTTTGGTAAATACACAGCTCCCTGCTCCATCCTGAGGTTCAGGGGCCTCCATGTCGCCTTCTGGGGCAGAATGGGACTCTCCTTGGAGCACCAGACCTTGGTCTGAGTAATCCTACTCCTCAGCCCTCTGTTTGTGCTCCTTCTTCTCAATTGTAATGTAATGTAATGTAATGTACACTTTTATAGCGCTACTACCACTCCAAGGAGTATCTTGGCTCTTAACGCCAACCCAGGTGGAATAGGTTGGGGGGAATAGAGGCGAACTTAGTTACAATATACTTTACACCAGTGCTCTGCAAGCAGCGTCAGTAAGGGAAAACATCCAAGTTTTAAGTGCCTTTCTAAAATGGCTCTCATTGGACATCAATCGGAGCTGCGACGGGAGTTTATTCCAGGCCTTGGCACCCAGGAAAAAATGAGATTTCCCACCTTTGGTCGCCAGCTTAAATCTAGGTGTTACCAACAGGTTCTGATTTGCAGACCTCAGGCAGCGCATGGGCTGATACCGTTTGAAGCCATTGGACAAGTATCTAGGCCCTTGCTGTTGAAGAGCTCTGAAGGTAATCAGAAGAATCTTAAACAGGATCCGTTTACAATTCGGTAACCAATGAAGCACCTTAAGCGCGGCCGAGGCAGATGACTTGCGAGGCCAGCGTAACACCAAACGGGCAGTTGCATGCTGGACCATCTGCAGCCTGTGGAGAACGGACTTATTTGCTCCCACATACAGGCCGTTGCAGTAGTCCAGTCTGGATGTTATCAGAGCAACTGCCACCGTTTTTCTTGCTGACAAGGGAAGAAGATCAAAAAACTACCTCAAAGATCTAATAATATAAAAACAAATGCTGGCCACGGCCACCGCTTGTTGTTTAAAAGACAGCTGGTCATCAAATTTAATGCCCAAATTTCGAGCAGAAGAGATAGTATTTGGAGGGGCTTCAGCATCGTCAGGCCACCAGTCTTTCGGGGAAAACAGATTTTGAGAGCCGAACGGCAGAATTTCCGTCTTACCGGAATTACACTTGAGGTGATTGTTGTTCATCCACTCAAATGTGGCCGTTAGGCAATTTTTCAGGTTTTCCTCAGCCTCAGGCAGTTCCCTATCCAGGACCAGAATAAGCTGTGTGTCGTCAGCATACAATATTGTGCTAATCTGATAGGAAGCGATTAGCTCAATCAGGGGCACCATGTACAGGTTAAAGAGTACAGGGCTCAAACTGGAGCCTTGGGGGACCCCTGAGCTGATGACTTTAGCTTCAGATTGAAACTGGCCCAGTACCGTGACTTGGCGCCTATTGTTGAGAAAATTTCTGAACCACGCCAATGCCACTCCTCCTATTCCTGCGTTAACTAAACGGTCCACTAAGATGGTGTGTGAGACCGTATCGAAGGCCGCCGATAGATCGAGTAAAATCAAGACGGCCTTCTTTCCCTGATTCACAGCAATTCGTAGGGTCTCTGCCGTAAACAGCACGGCTGATTCGGTGGAATGTTTCGAGCGGAACCCTGATTGGTTAGGGTGCAGGATGTCATTCTCCTCCAGAAAATTCGTAAGCTGGTTATTAACGAACTTTTCCATCAGTTTAAAAACCAGAGGGAGCAGGGAAATAGGACGCAGGTTGGAAAGAGTGGTCGGGTCAGGCAAAGCCTTTTTCTGGAGAGGCTTGACCGCTGCAAGCTTCCATTCACTGGGAATTTCTGCCGTGGCCAAAGATGAATTGACGATGCTGTTAATAGTGAGATTAACCACCTCCACTAAAGCCTGCAAAACCGAAGGTGGACACGGGTCAAAAGGGGATCCAGATTTACTTGCTAAAATGGCTTTGTTAGTATCCCCTAAAGAAATAGGGGCAAATGAGTCCAAGCAGGAGGAGCTGGTTGGTGTCCTACCCACCGCCGTCCTTTCCTAATTTCTTGAGGTGGAAGATACAGGAGGAAAAACCTTCACAATATCCAAGATCTTATTTTCAAAATCATTAGCGATGGCATTATAAAGAAATTGGGACGGGGGAATTTCCTGCGAGAGGGCTAAAGGGTTAATGAAATGGTTTACTATCTTGAAAATGTCCTTTTGGCCATTTCCAGGGATAGATATCGCTTGCAGGTAGTGGGCTTTTTTAGCTAGCTTAATTGCTACATGATATCGTCTTCTGGCAAATTTATAGGCATCACGGGCAACAGCCTCGTAGTTTCTACGCCACCTCCGCTCCAATGCTCTCACTTCACCTAACTCCATTTTTAGAGCTAACGAGAACCATGGGGCACTCTTTTTACTTTTTGAGCCGCCTACATTTTTCCTGCATGTTGGAACTAAAAAAAGTCCCAACTGTAGCTATCCAGTCGCAGAATTGCTGATTGTCCGTGGAAGTATGACCCGTTAGGGTGGGCTTGCTTTCTTTTAGCTTCTCTACCAAATCTAAACTTGTGGGTAAATTCCTCCACTCTGGTTTGCTTACGGCGTCTGTTTTATTCCTACTGTTTACAGGGGCATTATGTTTCAAAGAGAGGTCAAATGGAATTAGGTTATGATCGGACCATATTTGAGGGCAAGGAGATTTAACTATTAGCCTATCTGAATTGGAACAGATGCAGTCCAAGACATGCCCTGCTGTATGAATGAGTTCCAAGGTAAAAAGGGTAAGGCCCAGGACATTAATAATGTCCATAAAGCAACTTACTCCCGGCTCTTGAGGAGAGTCTAAGTGGAGATTCAAGTCCACTAAGACAGTAAAATGGGCAAACCTAAGCGCCAGGTCGCTCAATGCCTCTCCCAGACTCTCTAGAAACTCAGTAGGTGACCCAGGGGGGGCGATAAATTAGAGCACCAGAAAAGGTGAAAGAGTCATGAATACCTAGGTAGAAGGCCATGGCCTCTGCCCCTTTAATATCTGGTGACTCATATGTAGAACACTTCAATGTGTCACGATAAATAATTGCCAAGCCCCCACCTCGTTGCTGAGGCCTGTCTAATCGCTGTATCAAAAAATTCTGCGGTAGGGCCACAGCTAGGTCCGGATTACACCAGGCTTTAAGCCAAGTTTCTGTGATAAGGAGCCAATCTAAATTTACCTCCATAATCAGGTCATTAATATTTTGGGCATTTTTACACATCGACCGGGCATTAATAAGCCCTCCTCGTAAAATAGTGGGTTGTGGGACTACTACAGGGGCAGGTTCTGGAATGAACATTACCTTGCACTGACCGCAGCAGACGGGACCATCCCATGTATCTGGTTTGAAGACCTCATGGCAATGCATGGGGAGCCTGTTAAGGGAGCATAATAGATCTCTGGAAAAACCTGAGATTCCATTACATGGAGCGTGGCATGGTGCAAAGTACACCACCTCAAGCGCCTCCTTAGCGCGTCACCGCTGCACGTCTCCATGGCAGGTATAAATAGGGAACTCACCTCGCCTGGACGCCTGAGCACTAGAGTGCTCAGCAAGATAGCGCCACCAGACGTCCCCAGCTACCCCCAAGATGGCGGAAAACGCGAGGAGCTACTGGTAAATCCGCTAAAGCAGCGGTGAGGGGCACAATTATAGCGTGAATGTGCGCTATGTGGGCCTAATAAAATCAGGGGTTAAGAAAACAATTTACAACTAAAATAAGCAAAACGGGAATACTTTTAAAAACACGCTCTCCTTCACAAATATGCTCGCTTAAGCGCAGGGTGAATGTAAAGCGCAGCGTTGCACGAATAAGCCTTTCCCAAGACCCACTCGCCAAAAGGAGTCGTCTTAAATAGGGAAATCACCTCATCCTCCTCTGAGGTGGCCACCATCATTGTACTTCCTCAAAGGACCTGAAAGCTACCTGGAGATATAGTTTGATAATCTTCTATTCTGCTTTCAGTCCTTTCTGTTTGCAGAACTTCAGCAGCTCATGCCTGCTGAGGGTCACAAAACTGCATGCATCCATGGTGCAACAAGAAAGTTTAGGGCACATAAATGTGGAAAAGGGGAAAAGTAGTAAATTGAAAAACTGGGGAAGATTTAACAAAACTTGTGGTGGTCTTAGGTATGGATTGGTAGTGTACACTTAGTGACTGTATAGTTCTAAACAAACACAAGTCCTATCCTCGTCGTTGATCACCACTTTTAAAAATTGGGTTTCTGTTTGGTAGAGGTATGTACCCTGTCCAAACAGGAACCACAATCCTAGCCAGGATAAGTCATAAACACACCGTAAATCAACCTGTGCTCACCCTCTGGTAGCTTGGCACAGAGCAGCCAGGCTCAACTTAAGAGGCAATGTATAAAATATTTGAGCAACACATCAAGCAGTAAAACAGTGAAAACACCACGCATAAAGATTGCACACCAAGTTAGAATAAAATGCTCTTAATTTAATAAATTAAACAAGACCAAAACAACAAAAACAAGTAGAATCAAGATATGAATTTTTAAAGAATAAAAGGAAAAATAGTGCTTAGAAGCAATAAGCGCCTATTGGGATATTTGGTTGTGGCAGGCCGGGACAAAGTCAAAAATTGGAGTGAGGGCTTGAAACACGGACCTCGCCAGGCTCACTGAACAAAAGTGCCTTGATCCTGGTTGCAAAAGTGAAGATGGGTGCAGACAAGCGTTGTGTCGGTGTCGATCTGCAGTGAAGGTGATGCATCGATTTTCTCCATGCAATGATGGCAATGTGCCAGTTCTGAAGATGATGCGCTTGTTCCGAAGCAGATGCTCTAGGTTTATCTACGCATTTGAGGGAATGCCTCGATCATTGTCTCTGCAGTGGCAGAGATTCAGTGATTCTGATGCAGCAGTTCCAATGTCGATGTGATGGGATCAAATGCAATGCACTGGTTTTGTTCCCTCAACAGCGGCAATGGGTCGATTCTGCTTTCGCAGCAGAGGATGCGTCGGTTTGGCTAGAGCAAGCACCTGTGTCCAGTTCCAATGGGCCAGGTACAGGAGTAGGGTGGAAGACTTTTATGTTCCTGACTCTTCAAATCAGGAGGCGGTCAAATAGCCCTTGGAATCACTCTGGGTTCATGTGATGGGAGTCCAATCTTTACCCAGTCAGAAAGAGCAGCAGGGCAACACAGCAAGGCAGTAGTCTCCCAGATCAGCAGGGTGGCAGTCCATAAGCACATCAGTTCTTCTTCTTGGTAGAGTGGTTTTAGATCCAGAAGTGTACTGAGTGGGTAGGGTCAGAAGTCCTGTACTTATACCTAGTTGTGTCTTCGGAGAGGGGTTTACTTCAAAGAAGGTTATTTGAAGTGCACAGAGGTGCTTCATTCATGCCATGGCTCCAGACTCAATCCTTGGGGGTATGCAGTGCTCTGTGCCTGGGCAGGACACAGCCTATTCAGGTGTAAATATGAGGCTGTTCCCAGCTCCTCCCTCCCACCCTCCCAGAAAGATCCATCAAGTCACACCCAGATTCCCTTTGTGTGTGAATGTCTACAGGGAATACACAAAGTGCAGTTGTCATCAAGCCAAGCCAGTAATCAGAGACAGGCAGCAGACACTAAATGGCTAAGAGCAGGAAAATGCCTAACTTTCTAAAAGTGGCCTTTACGAAATAGTAACAATAAATCCAACTTTTCTATTAAAGAGGTTTTATCATATCCATTCCATAGGCACTAAACATGAGAGATCTACCTTCTCTCTATTAGGACTTACAACTTATGAAATGTAATGAGGAATCCCTGATGGTAATCTATGAATTTAATTTATAGGCCATGGGCACATGTAGTGTACTTTAATAGGAACTTATAAGTAAATTATAAATGCCAATTGTGGATACATCAATCAAACCATGTTTATGGAAAAGAGCACATGCGCTTTAGCCATGGTTAGCAGTGGTAAAGTGCTCAGAGTCCTGAAGACAACAAAGATAAATCAGCAAAAATATGCAGCAAGCAGGCAAATGGTTTGGGGAATACCACACTAAGGCTGTCAGGTCTAACAGTTCACAAATGTTAGAGAAGGCAAATCTGTCATCAGACAGTTTGTTTCTCCTCTCCCCCACATCACAATGGAGAGGATGCAAACATGGACAAAGTAAAGAATGACAAAGTTATAGGCCAAGTTTTCATATCAGAGATTGAGGGAAAGGTAAGATGTGTGCCTGAGGCAGGATCCGATCTCAATTGGCTTGTTTTAGGGGGGTGGGGGAGGGGTAAATGTTCACGTCCTGCAGAGGAAATTGATTGATAAATCAAATGAGACATTCTCTGGTCGACGTAACAACTGCCGTTAATAGTACTTCTTTGTATGATGAAATATGCTGGTGCGCCTTGAAGAGACCAAAAGCTGCATCTTAGTGCCTCAATACACAAAATAAACTCAAAATATAAATGTAGAAAAGGAGAGAACCTGTTCATTGACAGGGCAAATCAGTGTCAGATTGGGACAGAAATTAGGCCTAGGCACTACAATAAAGTGGCCGCCATTCGTGAATCACATGTCTAAAAAGTGGCATACTTTAGCAGACCATGGCAGTTTTGAACATGTAAAGACAAGCTGTATAAGTGGTTTTCAAGGCATGGGAGACTGCATACATTTTTGCTAGCTGCACATTTGTGGTAATACCAGGGAAGTCGACAGAAAAACGCCCACCAGACCATAAAACATGCCCACAAACATCCAAAAAACTAGCCTGCACAAGTACCTGTCAGATCAGCCCTTTGGGCGTGGCCATATTGCCTTTTCGGTCAGTTCAACCTTTGGGCAAGTAAGTGAACAATTAATTAGTGACAAATAAAGGCTGGAAATAGGATAATTCTAGGTATGATGGAATCAAAGTCTAAAATATTAAACAAACAAAGGGTATCGCTTTATGCACATACGAATCTTGCAGCAACAGTGGATATTATTCAAGCAAGAACAGATGCTCTCTCAGCTTGTTCATGGCATTCATGGGTCCTGGATAAATTGGTAGGATACGCTATAAGAAATGTTTTGCCCGTGATTCTAGGGATCGGGCACCCATGATAATCGCTCTTCTGTTGGAAAACAAATTGTGTACAAACCCCAAGCCCCGTGGGACGCAATTATCCAGATTGTTCCAATTAAAAGAATGTCATACTTTAATGACCATGTGATTGCTTTCAAATATTCTGCTGTAAATAAATAAAATAATTCTGTGATACAACAGAAGATGTTGCATGTGATTTTATATTTTCAATAAAGTACACAATGCTTATTTAAGAATGGTGGAGTCCATGTTAGTAGGAAAAATCAAGAGATAAAAAAATAGGTCTTAATTGCCTTTCCAAAAATTCCTGGGGCTTGTTATAAAGGGAGTGATATGAATAAAATGTGTGGTAATTGATATTAGTGGTAAAAATACCATTCATTACAGAAGTGAAAAATGCTGCCCTGTGGAAAAATCCCCTCCACAAGATTTACCACCACTGGTGTAATTGTACAGTTGAAAATTGCTTCCTCACTGGCAATGCACTTTACAGAACAAAAGGTAATGTGAAATTATTATATAAACTATGATCAGTCCTGGGATGGTCCTAAGATAAACCCTACTCCAGCTGCATACTGTAATATGGAGAGGATGGTAAAGACTCAAGGAAGGATGGAGAGAATTGATTTGTGTTGCATGGGCACTATCCTTTCTTTAAAAAATGTTAACATTATATTACATGTGATTACTCCTAACAATAAAAGTTTAGCAAATGACATTGCAAAAGAATTCCATAGTACATAATTGAAATATTATCAGTAGAACCACTTGGCAGTCATTTTAAAGGAGCCATAATTTACATTGAGCAGTGGTTTTGTATATTACAAGCACTCAGAACATTCAAAAGACATTCAACATAACTGGTTGGAACTATTTATTTACAACAGCAGAACGATGTTCATAGGACCTTTTATGTGGAAACAAGCATGGGTCCGCACAGGATATGTTATGGTCTGGACATAAAAGGAACTAGCCAGGCATGTCAATTCTTTCCATTGATATTTGCACTGACAATGGAACTGAAGCCAATCTATGGAGAAGGATGAACTACAGCAGATACATAGAGACAGTGGATGTAAGAAACACTATGGGCCTGCTTCACAAATATAACTTAAACATTTGAGTAAATTACACTTTGGTGTAAATGTATAACTTTTCGGTATTCACAAGCTCCAAGTGTAAATATACTGTAAAATTATAAATGACATGCCACCACCCACTGAGTATTGCCATTGGCTCACTCTGATGTAGGTGGGTGACGTTTCCCTACACCCATCCCTACCCTTCCTAAACCTCTCTTACTCCTCCCTAATTATTTCCCCATGTCTAGAACATCTGCCTCTTTTCTACCTTGTTGAGATAGTGACGGACATGCACCCCAGCCCTGAGTGCCCCAGCCGCAATGGTATCTGGATCCCTAGTGCTGACATTTTTGACTGGGGCAAATAGGGATCGTGCGTGTGAGCCATGCCATAGGCCTGTCTCACAGATTATGGTCTTGTTGGACCAAAATGGGCACCCAAAGTACTACCCACATAATGGTGAAAGGCTGCTGCCTTTCTCAGGAGTTATGTTGCATGAGCGTGGTGGTGGCAGCATACCATTTAGTGATCAGTAGACGTGAACAAAGGTCGCTTTACCTGTGTCTCTGGAGTAAGGCTTACAGGCTCATTCCTGTAAAGTTCTGCCGTTGCATTCTTACCGAACTCTTGGCCCACCTCATGTTAGCATGTAGTGCAGTGCAGCACATGTATGGTTGCATTTATGTGCTGTCTAAGTAAGTAAAAAAATCTTGTATAGTGTGTGATTACCAAGAGGGTGACTTGGTGCTAGCGTTCCAGAAGAAAGCTGCAAACCATAAACAAATTGGCCGAATCATTCAACCTAATGAGCCAAAGCATGTTTTTAGCATTTTCCCTAAATAACTGTGGGTAATTTAATGGCATAGAGTTCCACAGCTTGCTGGCATAAAAGGAGAAACTCCTGCGGCTCCATCTCGCCTTCTTTACTCCAGAAACCATTACCAAATTGGCCGAGATAGATCTGAGCATGTGACCAGGAGAGTATCAATGACAGATGTTTTGAAAAAATTAATGTCAAGTTAGGTGAAGGGATTTATTCACCAGGTACAGTGTTTTGAAACTAACATTCTCCTTGACTCCTTGACTGGTAACTAATGAAGATCCAGCAATGACTGAGAGATGGAGGCACAATTAGGAATTTTCAAAAGCGACCTAGCTGTTGCATTCTGAGAGACAGAAGCTTTTTCACCAGCCCCTTCTGAGCACCCAGATACAAAGCATTACAATATTCAATTCTGATGATGACAACAGCAATAATGACCGTCTTACGTAGTTCCATAGGCATAAATGGAAAAATCTTCTTTAGCATTTTAAGCAAGAAGAAGCAGGAGGAGGTGATCTGATTAATTTGATCTGAAAAAGAAAACTGAGTGTCAAAGACAACTTCCAGATTTATATGTGTATGTATGCCTGTGAATGGTGCAATAAATAGAGTGTTCTGGGTTCCATTTTGAGAGACCCAGAACTGACTGGAGGAGCATGTAAAGGTAGGGGAATCCCTCCAGACAGATTTGGTATTGCCAAGCAGCAAATCAAGCTGTGCGCGGAGGAGAAGCTCTGCAAGACTTCTGCCTGTGGACAAGACTAGGGACTAACAGGCACATGCATCAAAGACTTTTGCGATCGCAAACGGTGCGATTTGCAAAAATCGACAGTTTGCTATCGCAAAATTAGGTTTTGCGATGCATCAAGGGTCAAGGCCCTCGCAATTTGAGAATTCGCAATTAATTGGGAGTTCTCAAATTGCGATTGCATTTAAGGAATCGCATTTTGCGATTCCTTAAATGCAATGCATTAAAGTAAAAAAAACAGCGATTTCGCTAATAGGGGGAGCAAATTACCATGAACTTGAACTTCATGGTAATTTGCAAAAACTTTAAAAAAATGCACTTTTGTGCATTTTTCAAAGTTTCATGTTGCGTACACACACATGCCCATGCATGAGTGTGCGCAACATATGTGCACAGATCAATTTCAGGGGTGCAACAGGGTGTCCTTTTGACACCCTGGCACCCTTGAAATTGCATTCTCAATTTGCGATTTTCTAATTGAGAATCGCAAATTGAGAATGTCTTCCCATTCATTCCTATGGGCCTATGGGAGGAATGGGGAGGTATTCCTTAATTGCGAACCGCAATTTGCGAGTCGCAATTAAGGAATGTTTAGAAATCGCTATTTTTTAAGCGATTTCTACATGCATAGGTTTTTGCGATTCCTTAATTGCGATTCCTTAAAAATCTCAATTAAGGAATTGCAAAAGCCATCATTGATGCATGTGCCTGCTAAGACCTTCCATTCTCCTATGTGGGTGAGGGGATATCACTGAGGGAAATCAAAGACCATCTGTCCCTGCAGTCTAAAGCACAAGTGCCTGCCTGCTTGCCAAGTGTAACTGCAACAAATGATTGACGCAATGCTAAATGATTCAAACACTTTCCCCCAGGCAAGAGATCTGGGTTAAATCCATCATTCTTTTACTCACTACGTCACCCCAGTTTGGACCCAGCCATATGAAAATCAGTCTTGACCCTGTGCCTCATGGGTACAGTCCAGACCGAACTGCCAAGCCAGGTCCTCTCTGGAACGGAAACAAGCATCCACGTGACAGGTTTCGGGGTACGTCACCCTTCATCAGCCAGGCTAGCTTGAATCCAGTGACACAGTGAGCAAGGGGGCCACGTCTGGGCATAACCATCCCACTTAGGGCGAAAAGTGTAACTGCAACAAATGATGGACGGAATGCTAAATGGTTCAAACATTCTCCACCAGTCAAGAGATCTGGGTGTAATCCTGCTTGCTAAGACCATTGTGCCCTGTGAGGAATGAGAGAGCACTTGGTGGGAGCGAGGTCCAGTGGGGGATTCTGACAAATGGATCACAGTAGCGAGGTGTGTCCCGAAAGATGCGGCATGGATCAGGCCATTGCCAAAGTGCAGTTCCTAATCAGTGACCCATGTATGCCAGAGGAAGACGCCGTGAAGTTAGTTGTGGCTGCACCGATTGGGATGTAGCCCATGCAAAGATCCCTGTATGCCAGAGGGGGGCCACTGTGAAGATTACTGCTATGTCAATCTGGCAGTAGCCCATGTGCAGAGCGAAGCTGGTGACCACATATGGGCTGCCATGAAGAGGAAATTACTGCCATGCCAATTGTGCCGTTGCCTCTGTGGGGCGAAAGGTAAGTGGTCCCGTGCTCACTAAGCCACTGGAGTCAAGCTATCCTGGCTGAAGACGGCTGATAGCCAGAACAGCCGGTCCTAGTATGCTTGATTCCGGTCCAGGAAAGACATGGCTTGGCAGTTCGGGCTGGACTGTTCCCATGAGGCACAGGGTCAAGACTGATGTGCATATGGCCATGTCTGAACTGGGGTGGCTTGGTGAGAAAAATAATGATGGATTAAACATAGATCTGTGACTGGGGGTGAATGTTTTGCCAATGTGCAACATTCCGCCCATCATCTTGTGTGTTTTAAGTGGTCCCATATGCCAGATGCGCTCACTGTGAAGAATAAGGGACGTTGTCTTATTCAGCTATCATTGAGAGCAGAGGACACAGTGGTGATCAGTGCTTGCATGACCTCTAAATGAGGATTGGTTCAAAAGCCATAGTCCCTCCCCCTGTAAGGAAGATCGGAGGAACTTACTGTCTAACTGAAGGAAATGCTGTGGACGCCCAGCTGCTGCTGCTGCAGAGCCATGAGCGCATTTCACCATCAGGAGCTGCTTTAACCATCCACAGTGTCCGAGAGAGGAACGCTCCTGGGGACTCCAGTGCGCAACCCCTGCAGGAGCAGGGAAGAGTGATCCAAGGACCAGAAGGCCCCGGGGCAACTTCTTCAGCCGTATAGTGCTTCAGGCACTGAAACACTTTCGACTTTTGGAAGATTTGGAGCGGGAGTCCTGAGACTCATATTACTCGTTAACTTGAATGTCACATATAGTGAATGGGGCACAATGATTACTAATAGTAAGAGGGAAGTGGGATTTAGTGAACTGCCTATTGAACACTAGTGCCTTGACCTCAGGGGACTGTGTGTATTATTTGTGTAAGCTGTATTTTACTTTGTGTCAAATAGAAATGCTTCTTTTTTTAATAAAAGCAAGTATTAGACAGGACAATCATTTATTGCTGCTCTTTATTTATTTATTTATTTACTGTTTTTATATAGCGTATTCATCCCCTAGAGGACATCACAGCTCTGGAAAGCACCTTATCTTTACAACTGGGAATAAGAAGTAGAATCAGTTGCTAAGTACTAATTAACCTTTGAAAAACCAAATGTTTCTTTTTTTCATAAAACACAAATGGTTATTAGTCAGGTGAAGGTCTATGGTTAAAGTGTTCCAGTGGGACGCTGAGAGGCTGCTGGTGCTGACTTTTTTATCCATTTGCGTTGGCCAGCACCGGGTTTCGGGACCTCAGTTTCTGCACCAGTTTATAAAATTCCACTTTTGATGGAAGGATTTCAGGCCCAGTATTATACAGTGACCTGTGTGTGTGGTTAAAAAGCTTTAAGCTGGCTCTTTTCCTTGCTGGCAGTCAGTGTAGGGTTGCCAGGCAACCTGATGCTGAGCTATATCTGTCTATATTGCAGATCAACTTGGCAGCAGAGTTTCTGGATTACAGGAAGTCTGGTTAAAGGATAAACAGCTATACCTACATAGAGGGCATTGCCATAGTCCAATCTGCTGGATATCAGGACCTGGAGTATTGTTTTTTCGACAGTCGATTGATATCCACTGGGAAACTTCAGTAGTTTAAGGACACCAAAGCATTTGCCACAAGTGGCAAAGACTTGCTCCTCCGTTGAAAACACATCTTTAATGATGACTTAAAGGTTTTTTGCTGATTTCTTGGGGATTAGTTCCTATCCGAGTGCTAAAGGCCACCAGAGTAAATCCTATATTTGATGAACCCCACCGAATAATAGGATCTCAGATTTCTACTCATTGAGTTTCAAAAAATATTCAGTCAGCAAATCTGCTACTTCTGAGAGGCAATTGGCAAAGTTGTCTCGAGTTTCCTCATGTTTTTCACCCATGGAGATGACCAGTTGAGTGTCATTTGTGTACAAGCAAATCTTGCAACCCTATTTCCTTACGATCTTTGCTAGGGAGGAAACATAAATGTTAAAAAGAGTTTGACTCAAAGAAGAGCCTTGAGGGATATTTAGATAGATCAGATCAGATCTAAAAGTGCTCAGCAGAACTGTTCGAATTCAACTCTTCTGAACGATCGAAAGGACTGTAAGGATTTAGAATGTATCTCAATTTTGTCAAGTTTTCTAACCAGTCGACTGTGGGTGATGGTATAAAAACTGAAGACAGGTCGAATAGGATCGGGCGGTTGCCTTGCCTTGATCAACAACTGACCTGATATAGTCCAGTAAGGTCAAAAGTGTGTACCTGGTGCTATTTTTGGCTCAAACTCCTGTTTTTGGAGGGTCCAGCAGACTGTTATTTTCCAAAAAGTTACTTAACTGCCCAACTCACAATTTTATTCAGTACCTTGGACATGAATGGAATCAAAGATATAGGCCGATAGTTGGCAAGAAAAGAAGCATCTATTCCTGGCTTCTTGGCTAGGGATAATATTAAAGCATGCTTCCAAGCATTTCGGTATGTTGCCTCTGCCAAGGATTCATTAACAAATTGGGTAAAAAGGGGACTCAGTTTAGTAGTTAGTTTAGAATAAATTAAATGAGGGCAAGGGTTGAGAGGGATACTGACTTGACCTGTGACTTTCATTTTGCCACATGTTCCTCCATGATTCTTTCATAACAACCCAGATCTGTTACAGCCTCCAGTTATGGGCCTAATAGTTCCAACAGGAGCTCATCTAGAGAAGGTTGAGTGTCAAATGGCAAAAAGAGCTTCTCAATCTTGTTTTCAAAAAAACTTTCCGATTTCCTCACAGCGTGCTTCTGTGGTAGTGATTGCGTGGGAAAGACATGTTGGCAGGGCGAGCTCTTTTACAATTGTATCCAGTTCTTTTGAAGAAATCCTATTCTATTCTAATATCCTGATATAGTAATCCTTCTTAGCTCTCCCAATGTCATGTGGTATTTATTCAATACTTTTTACAGTTTAGGCGGTCTGTTGCATTGAGCGCCACCAGGTAGGTTCAAGAGTTTTACATTTCCTTTTTGTTAGTCTAATATCATTAGAATACCATTTTTCTGAGAGCGAGCCTCTAGCTCATTTACTAACTGTCAGAGGGTACAGCTATCTAAAGAATCCAAGATGGCTGTATTAAAACATCGGCAGGGCCCCTGGACCCATTCAGACTTGGACAGATGAACATGCCTTTAGCGCACCCACTGCATGGCCGTGCAGTGCCCTTGTTTTTATCACCCCATGCCATATAGTCTAGACTGCTGATCAACACAGATGGCGGTCAGAAGATCCTCGCTCCTTCAGAAAAGTTAACTCTTATTTTTAAAACTGATCCAACAATATAAAAAGATGGTCATTCCCCTCAACTGCAAGGTGCTCAGGATTAGCAGCAGCAGTAACAATGTGCAAAAGTCTCATTAAACATCAATTCATCCAAAGAATAAAGTGCCTAGAGTGCGGTCTCATAGTTTTAGGAAACCAGTGGCAGCAAATGATATTGATCATATTTTGAGTTGTGAATCTGTGTTCACCCCATGACTGCTTGACCCACGCTACTAATGAGTCAAGTGCTGAAGGGGTATTTGGCCCAGTTGCTCAAAACCCATTGTATTTGGGCCCCAGGACATAAGGTGCAAAAGGCCTCCAACCCCACAGTTGGGCTTGGTAGCTCCTGCTTGCCCTGTGGTCCTCTGAAAGGGGTTCTGACACACCCACTCCGCAAGTCCCCCCACATTTACTACCAAAAATCTATACTTACGTGTGCACAGACTCCGCAGTCAGGCTAAGAACTCTGCATACGTAAGTAAAGGGAAAAAGGAGGCATAACACTTCACATGTAGTGTGTGAATTGTAATTTGTAGTACTTTAAAACGTATTACAAAGTATAGTTTCTGAATCAGGTCCTATATGTAGATTACATAATATTACATCTGGGAGACGTGGGCACTGGCTCAAATCAGATCACTGAAATAATGGACTAATTTAGGCAAAACATCAACTTCACTACTCTGACCTCTTCTTGCACACAGGCCCCTGCAAATGACCAGGTGTACCCTTTATTAAAGACAATGGGGTTTTTACAAAGGAAGAATACAGTCAAGACATCAGCAATAACCCAGATACCAGAAGGTCGTAAGTCAGCAATTCTCACGATTAGAACATGTCTTCAGAAGCCAACCCATTAAAGTCCCATTCAGTTCCACCCACTGTGGACAGATATATCCACCTTTCTCACATCTGCTTTTGAGCAGCACAGATGGTTGCTCATATCCATGCTCTGAGGATCAGGGGCATCATCTAGTCCCAGGTGGGACCTGTAAACTAATCAGTGGAGGGCAAGTGGTAATGTTCTCTGACAGACTGTACTCTCCCCACCAAATGCTAAATCTTCCAGAAGTCTGAAAATGCGTGCCTGTCAATAAGTGGAATTCTGCGGCAAGCCACTCATGGCAGGATACCATGGCTAACTTGGCAGCTCATAGGGGAGAATGGCCTGGGATTTTCAGTTTCAGCATCTCTGTAATGGGAGCAATCTGGCCTTCCCATGCACTTCTCTTCTCAGGTCATGTCTGCCAAATTCTCACATACGATGATGCCACAGAATACTCATGATATTTACACCATACTTCTCTTTCACAGAGATAGGGTCAGCAGAAGAGTTAGCCTTGAAAGTCATTCATTACCTGACAACATTGCAACTTGTTATTGGGCTGCTCCTTTTCAGTTGTTAATGTTGACATATGTATCTTCTTTCTGAGATCTCCTTTTTGTGATTCTACATGTTGCTCTGTTTAAATCCCTTGTTACTTCCTAGCCAATTCCATAAACTGATCGAGACTGAACCACTGATTAAGCAAATGTATTCCAGAGGTCTGATGAGTTTCGTAAATAATAATATTCCTCTGTTCACCATAGGTATTCATGTCTTTTTGTCACAATCCAAATTTTACTAATGCCTTTCTCTCTCCTTTTTTACACCCATATTTCTCTTATTTTTGGCAGGAGATTAATTTGACATTCTGTGTCCTAGTGACTGATAAAGCTTTATTGGAATTAACTGCCATTGTGTTACTGAGCCTGAGAATCCTGGCATCAAAGTCTTCCATGGGGACTGCTGCTGCAAATGTAGTCTTTGGCAAAATGCTTTGCCAAAAATAATGTGCAAAGTTTACTTTTGCAAATTACATGTGTTAAACATGAAATTCATACGAGGCAACCATACTTAAAACTCATGAGTCTGTTATGAAGACATGAGGCATGGATTCTTAACTTGACATAACAGATGATGCCATGAATGAATTAGAAAATATATTAATATTGAAAAGATTGTTTCTCGCATTGAACAACTTGTGTGCAAGATGTTTTTCTTTCTTTGCTTCATAGGTTACAATTTTGGTAGTTACTGTTCATTAGCTAGTGAATTGATACATGTTTTCTATTAGACGGCTGATAGTAAGGTTCTCACTGCAAAAGATGCAAACGACAGGGAGGATGATTCATGGGAAGAAGTTTATGGAAAACAAGAAAGATATGCTGCAACTTTCAAGGCCACATGTTTGAAAGGCAATTGTACTATGGTGGGAAGATGGGAAGTAAACCTGTTCCCATGGGTATGCTGAAATCGTATTGTCAAACGAAAAGAAAGAAGATTAATGTTGCAACATAAAAAATGTGTAGTTATATTAGTGTATGTTCTTAGATTATATTCAGATTTCCATTCATTCCTTTTCTTAGATTGAGGTGTGCTCCTTATCCAAGACTCTCTGAAAGGAGACTCGTTACAGAGTTTCTTAGACATATGTTCATGGGAAGTCTTAGTTTATTTCTCGATCTACTGATATTTTAGCGGAGATTATGTTCCAGTTTATTATGCTAAAGCTTCATGTTTATGCTTGATTATCTCATCAGAATTCTTCTTGAGTCTGAACTGACACCTTTCCCTTCTCGCACCTAATCATGATTTACCTAGAATAGGGATTTCTTTATAGAACATGATTGTTGTATTATTATTGTATCTGTTGTATTATTGATTATTATAGAGATGACCGTATTATCAAATATCGATTGAATGATTTTATTAAGCTATGATGTTTGATTGATTATTTTGAAGCTTTGATGATGAGTCTTGGAAAATAATACTTTAATAAAGATGTCAAACTAAAAGATGTAAAGTAAAACCCTTTAAATCACAGTAAATCTCTTTATTGACTGAATTCGAAAAAATGATGATTGATAAGGTTATATATTTTATCACAGCTCCCTACTTCTCTATCGACATCAAATATCTATTGACCTGTTACACAGAGGTAAGATTGATGAGTATTATTGAGGATGAGAAAAAACCCCAGCGCTCTATCAGGGTCTGAGTTCCTGTCATTATAACTCTCTCTATATATATATTTTTCTCTCTCTCATTATCTATCTATCTATCTATCTATCTATCTATCTATCTATCTATCTATCTATCTATCTATCTATCTATCTATCTATCTATCTATCTATCTATCTATCTATCTATCTATCTATCTATCTATCTATCTATCTATCTATCTATCTATCTATCTATCTATCTATCTATCTATCTATCTATCTTTCTATCTAGCTATTTAACTTGTTCACTTTTTTATTAGTCTTCTCTCCTTGAGTTGTTCTTGTTCCCATCTCATCTCCCATTTTCATCCCCAGTATCATGACAGCTGTGTCTATAAACACTAATCTTTTTTATTCGTCCACCACAACCTCCTCATCCATACCCCATTAGTATTGAAACTGAGCAGAGAAACTATAGCAAGTCACACTGCTACTCACCTTCATCATCAGTATTGTTTCAAATACCCATCATCCTTGTATTTGTCTTGATTGTGCAATTAAAACTCTGAACAACACACTGTGTCTCAGGTTCGTTTAAAGATGTAGTTTTGTGTGCAATGCTATTTTGTATAAAAAATTCCTCTATATTTCTGGAGTTCTGGAGCTTACCTGTACATAACCCTCTAACAAACAAAGCAGGCATTCACCCAATATACACAAGTTGATTACTCATTAGGAACCATACTTCAAGCCAGCTTGAAAATAGGGTATTAAAGAAAATACAATGCAACTTGATCACACAGTCTATTTGGGCAGCACTGGCAACACCAGGTAGGTGTCTTCCAATTTCAAAGTCGTCAATCATACACTCTGCCCAGCCACTTGCCAAAAGATGAGCACCAAAAATATTGTTCATCTTTGTACATCCTGGAAGCCCATTTTGGGTAAACAACACTAACCTCAAACTGGAACATTCAAGAGGTGTCACTTTTTTCCTCTGTGATGCAACACGTCTCATGATCTTTCACAAACAAATTCAGCAATCGATTTTTGAGTATGAAAATTAGTACTCCTGTAGTATAACTTTATAAGTTTCCATATTTACATGTGCTATTCCTAAGGTACGGGGTGTGATCTACTCCTCTCCTAACATTTAATTGCAGAGGATAGCTTGACTCCAGTGGTGTGGAGAGCATGGGACTCACGTCTGAGCATACCCATCCCACTCGGGGTGACAAATGCAAAACAACAGTTGATGGACAGAATGCAGAACAATGTCATACATTCACCCCAGTACAGAGATCTGGGCCTAAATCCATCGTTTTTTTGCACTCCGCACCACCCCAGTTCAGACTTGGCCATATGCAAATCAGCCTATTGCATTTGTCACCCCGAGTGGGATGGGTATGCTCAGACGTGAGTCCCATGCTCTCCACACCACTGGAGTCAAGCTATCCAGGCTGATGACGGCTGATAGCCAGAAACCGGTCCTTGGACGCTTGATTCCGGTCCAGGAAAGACATGTCTTGGCAGTTCAGGCTGGACTGTTCCCATGAGGCACAGGGTCAATGCTGATTTGCATATGGCCATGTCTGACCTGGGGTGGTGTGGAGTGCAAATAAACGATGGATTTAGGCCCAGATCTTTGTACTGGGGTAAATGTATGACATTGTTCTGCATTCTAACCATCAATTGTTGTTTTTGCATTTGTCACACCGAGTGGGATGCGTATGCTCAGACGTGAGTCCCATGCTCTCCACACCACTGGAGTCAAGCTATCCAGGCTGATGACGGCTAATAGCCAGAAACCGGTCCTTGGATGCTTGATTCCGGTCCAGGAAAGACATGTCTTGGCAGTTCGGCCTGCACTGTTCCCATGAGGCACAGGGTCAAGGCTGATTTGCATATGGCCTTGTCTGACCTGGGGTGGTGTGGAGTGCAAAAAAACGATGGCTCAGACGTGAGTCCCATGCTCTCCACACCACTGGAGTCAAGCTATCCAGGCTGATTACGGCTGATAGCCGGAAACCAGTCCTTGGATGCTTGATTCCGGTCCAGGAAAGACATGTCTTGGCAGTTCGGGCTGGACTGTTCCCATGAGGCACAGGGTCAAGGCTGATTTGCATATGGCCATGTCTGACCTGTGGTGGTGTGGAGTGCAAAAAAACGATGGATTTAGGCCCAGATCTTTGTACTGGGGTGAATGTATGACATTGTTCTGCATTCTGTCCATCAATTGCTGTTTTTGCATTTGTCACCCCGAGTGGGATGGGTATGCTCAGACGTGAGTCCCATGCTCTCCACACCACTGGAGTAAAGCTATCCAGGCTGATGACAGCTGATAGCCAGAAACCGGTCCTTGGATGCTTGATTCCGGTCCAGGAAAGACATGTCTTGGCAGTTCGGGCTGGACTGTTCCCATGAGGCACAGGGTCAAGGCTGATTTGCATATGGCCATGTCTGACCTGGGGTGGTGTGGAGTGCAAAAAAACGATGGATTTAGGCCCAGATCTTCGTACTGGGGTGAATGTATGACATTGTTCTGCATTCTGTCCATCAATTGTTGTTTTTGCATAAGAAAAAACACAAGCACATAAAAGGAAACATAGGCCGAAATAATATAGAATACTGTGAGGATTTGGAGGCATAAGATGGTATGGCTGTGTAGCCTTACCGTGGAATTCATTCACAGAAACTGGAGTCCAGTCGGTCTCAATTGAACAACCGTAAGCTTAAAATTTGGTAGCTATGACTTTTGAGCAGCAAGGCGTGAACAAAGCAACTTAGTGTAAAGCACTTAACTGTACCAGACAACAAAATAAGAAAAGCCACACAACATGAAAGAAACATGATACCAGTTTATAAAAAGAGTATTTTTTCTTGAATTTTCAGAGTGTTTGATGAGCAAAGTCCTTCAGAAGGTTCCGGAGATCCACATTTTTAAAGGCTTTATCACTTTTTTATTGATTCAGTCGCAAACAAGCATTGGTCAACAAAAACTTTGGAAACGTTTCAAAAGTTGGAACAGTGATTTTGGCTATTCTGGCATGGCTTGGGCAACCAAATCCAACTGAGAGGAGGTCAAGGAGGGAGATTTGGGCAGTTACCTGCCATTAGAGCATTTTCCAGTACAGCTCCAGCCTTTACAATACAGCTGCCATATACGATAATGAAGTGGCCCTGATGCTGGGGATGCTGGATGAAAAGATGCTCAAAGATGCTTCGGCTGCTGTGCAGATGATGTGAGCACCTTTGTGGTGAGTCATCGGTCCACAGGTTATATGGGGCTACTTTGGCCACAGAGGTTGGGGGCCCACAAGAGTAACATCATTTATTGGGGACTGGAGTCCCTCTTGAGCAAACAATTCAAGCTTTGACGACACTCCTGGGTCCAGCGGACTCGGATGCAACTTTTGGCCATCGCGGATCAGTCTCTTGGTGTGCCCAGCGACAATCAGAAGTAGAAGTGGTTACCAACTTGCCGGTTTGGGCTTCTCCAACTCTTTTTTCACTGGAGCTGGTTCCAAGGATCAGCCAACTGATCCTTGGAGTCACTGCTTTGATCTGGTGAACGATTTTCCCCTCTTATCACGAGCCACAGGCACATTCTCAACTTCGCTAGACAAAAAGTACAGCTGGTGCAGTCCAGCAGACAGTGCATCCTCTCTGTGCATTCCAGGGGGCTCAAGGTAGTCCTTCTTCAATCCTTGTTCCACTTACAATATGATCTGAATGTCAGGGTGCCAGGGGTGCCATATTTGTCCCAGAAAAGTGCCCAGAGGGGGCCCTGCTGCTACTAGCCATTGGGCTACCAGGTTTCCTCCCTTCTGGCGACAACTTTCTGGAAATGTGTTGCACCTAACAATCCAAGAGTGCACTATTCTGCCCACTCCCAAGATGTTTATAACAAGAAACAATGGCTCCTGTGGAAAAATAACATCTAATACTGATACTAGTAATGCACAATGGCATTCAGGGTGACAGTGCGAATACATTGGTCAAATCAAAGTCATTTATGTAAATGTATATAAACAATTTATACAAAATTTCCATAACACATATGTAATAAAAAAAAAGGTGATGGCGTGTCCCAAGTGAATATTTACACAACAAGTGAACCTAAACTGCTAAGGTGAAACATAGTAAAAAAGTGGACAACATAAGGTTTCAGGTTTACAATTCAGTTTCAGAAAGACGACCCAATGATAAGTATAAAACATTAAAGTGCAGCAGTTGAAATGTATAAACAACTGTCGCGACAAGCCTGTCTTTCTATTTTTGTCGACGGTGTTTCGACCTGAGTAGGGTGTCAGGTCTCTTCAGGACTGTTCAATGTGGGGCACCTTTATGGGTTTGCGCTGCTTAGGGAACAGGAAGTGGCACCGTGAAGTGTTGGTGAAATTAAAGACTTACAGGGATCCCGTCCTGGACCCCTGTGAAGGAAGTGGGGTAGGCAGGCAAACAGGATATGATGTTGCTCTGCAGATCCGAGAGATAAGCTGTTTCAATGTTTTAGAGGAGTGGCACGGGCCAGGAACCACACAAGGGCGCTCCTGATGTGGATATGGCTGGCGATGTAGAATATTCACTTCACTGCATTAAGTGATGTGGCGCAGACGATGCTGGCTCTGTATATCAGCGCGTGAGGCCGTTAATGTGTCCTCTCCTACCAGTGTAATAACTGAAAACAAGTGAGTATGGTTCCCTTGTTTCCCCTTACACTCCCAAGATGTTGGCACTCTTCCTCTACTGTTAGGAGCTTGGTAGCCCACCCTAGAAGTGTGGCTGCCTGTGGGCTACATACCCACAGGAACACTGGTTTTGGCACTAGTCTTTCATCTCTGGCCCTGTCTCGAGCCTCACGGCCAAAACAAAGGGCAGCTCCTCAGAAGTGTTATCGCCATTTGCCCATTAAAGGCTACTTTGCCTTTGTAGCTTGCTGTTTGAGATAACACCCAGAGTAGCTTCCTGCAAGGGGGAGGTGATACCTCTCCCTGCAGTGAGGTTCTATAGTTTTCAAGCCTGGTAGTCATTCACACGACTGCTCAGGTGGGTAGAATGCTGTCTGTGGCCAGTGCCCATGTGAGGCCACTGGAACAGCTGGGTCACAACGTGGCAACTGTCTAAAAGTTGCTTATATTAAATAGTGACATTACATTTGACCGGGGAATAAGGTCTGGTTCAGTGCCTAGCAGTGCACTGCTCTTCCAGTCTCCAGGGTCAGGCTGTCAGCCTTGTTGTACTTTGTCACACACAGGGTGAGATGCCCTTACATGCCCTTTATACCTTGGGTACCATATACTAGGGGCTTATACATAAGTAATTACTTGCCAATCGGGGATAGCCACGTTGTAATGGGTTAGAACACGGGCACTGAGGTCTGGTTGGCAGGCCTCAATGCACTTTCAGTGTCGAAAAAGCATCAGGATCAGCCAATAAATGTGGGGGTTGACATGCAAAATGAGGCATTTCATTACAAATACACATTCTAATTAGGCTATATCCACATTCAACACACTTGCTAAAGTAAGGGGTTAGGGGATATAACAGTCAACTCCACCACACCCATCACCAGATGCATCTCACTACTAGAATAACCAATCACACACAGCTTGCTCACATACAAATACCAAAGTCACAGCCAAAACACTTTTTTCAACATATCAGCAAATATCTTTATCAAGACTATGTACATTCAGGGATCTACATTTTTGGTATGATCCAGATAGCAGTGGTGACAAGATGTTATTTCTCTCCTGATGTGATCTTTGATATGGTTGCAGACAGGGAGCACCTACAGTGCACTCACAGGCCACCCCTGCTTGAGTACCACAGGAGATACAGCAGACATCCTACAGTCAAGCTAGTTATAGTGTTTGCACCAGAAACAAAGATGCATCTGCAGGCAAATGCACAAGTATATCATCATGCCACAGTCGCATATGGAAAAACAACAGGTGTCAACAGGGAATACAAATTTCACAATGGACACTGCTGCTACTTAATCAATGTGCAAACTGTCTGTGATGCAAAGGGCTGCTTCTCCCTGCTGAGTATTGCTGCTTGCTTGGAAATCTAGAATTACATTGGCAGGCAATGTGCACTGGGTGTTCACACCTGTCAAGTAAAGATTTGCCGCAAGCACTAGGAGGACTTTCACATGGGTGGACATATTATCCATGGTCCCCCAACATTCCATCAATACTCTCTTCATAGAAGACGACCACTCAAAGATCTGATCCTTCCAGATTGAGGCATTTGCACATTCCAATCTCTCTCTCCATACCTAGCAATCTCATACATCAAGTGAGTGTTCTTCACCTAAAAGATTGAAAACTGAAACCGGGAGATTGCTCAGGGTGGAAGTAGTCAGTATTACTTTGTGTGTCCTCCCATAAGAAGAACGAAAGAAGTCTTGATTGGCAACTGAATGATGGAAGGTACAGGGCAAGCTCTAGACTGGCAGAGGATATGCATCTCTAGATGTAGCAACTACAGAAAAGGGTAATCAAACTCTTTAAATTCTGACAGTGTGACTCAAGGCAACTGTGCTACGTATGACAAACTGACTCCTGTCCTTGCAAATAAATGTTTGAGAAAGAATGGAATTGATATATTATTTAGCCAATTTTCAAAGATGACAGAAGTGACCCTACCAATTATCGGCTGATCATGCAGCCAGGGTACACTTTCAAATCTGGAAGCCGCAGCCCTGTGCATGGAAAATACTTTCAGCATGAAATCAATGCTCCATGCCTGTTTTATTGATTTCAAGGCTGGGTCCCTTACTTTGACAGACACTAAATAGCGCTGGTATTTCACTGAACATACTAAGAGTTATCCAGCTTCTGTGCTCCAAAATGCAGCTACCTAAGAAGACCACGCCAAGCTCTCCTAGAACATTTATACCATGGCTGGTTTGAAGCAGGGGTGCATCCCTTCCCCTTACTGTTAAACATCTACATTACAAGCCTACCCTCTGATCTGGACACCATGAACGCCCATCCACCAAAACTTGGGTGACACACATATTTTATCTGCTGATGACTTATTCATAATGAGCATGACCCCTGTGGGTCTGCAAATACTTTTAGATGCTCTCCTCTCTTTTACAAGGCGTAACATTCTATTAATTGATCTAAAAAATAATAATACAGTGAAATTCAGAAAGAAATGAAGCACACCTGGATGATGGAACATTAATTGACTTCAGCTATCCATCAACTCACCATACATATACCTTGGAATAGTATCTGACTTGAGATGTACCTTGTGCTACACATGCTAGGAAATGAAATCCAAAGCTGCTTCCTTGACCTTAGGATTTTATATTCTTTTAAGATCTCTACAACGACCCATTTTAGGACCACTACAGAAGTCTATGGTGGGGAAGTTGCTGCCGACCATCACGTTTGCTGCCAATGCTGTAAGATCTGTAGACCGCAAAAGCCTACCTGTTTGTTTACAAGCTCCTAAATCATACATCACAGGCACATCTGTGCTTATTGCTGGGCTTTATAAAACAAGCAAGGGACCACAAAAAGCTTTTTTCTCAAGATGTGCCACAGATTCAGGTTGACCAAAGAAAACTCACTAACTAAATGTGTCTGGCTCAAAACAAGCAGAACTCCAATTTCATATTCAGACATTTCCTAGAAGATGCCTTGCAGTCATTACAAACTACCAATTTATGGAATATCATAATGTCTACCGGAGAATTAAAAAAATACCTCAAAAGTATGACGAGAGTTCTCTTTTTGCAAGAAGATAAAGTAACTCTGGTGAAGGTAGTTCACACCTGGCAAGTTATTTAACACCTACACATCCCTAAAGCCTCAGCCCT
Source organism: Lissotriton helveticus (assembly GCF_964261635.1). Classification (NCBI taxonomy): domain Eukaryota; kingdom Metazoa; phylum Chordata; class Amphibia; order Caudata; family Salamandridae; genus Lissotriton; species Lissotriton helveticus. The sequence goes on from NC_136068.1 coordinate 271,907,002, forward strand.
TCTTCAACCTCGATTCCTCATAGCTCAACTTCATCTGACTCTCATTAGGAGTTCAACTAACACAGGACCAGTTGTTGCCTGGCTTAAAACCAAAGAGACTGCAGGATGCAGCAAATGCAGTGTGCGAAAGCTGACCAAGATACATGTCCTTTGTACCTGCCAGCTACAGCACTCGAATTTAGAAAGATGCTGCATGAGATTTTCCATCAAGCAACAGTTCAAACCTGTAGACATGCCCTTATTATGACACTCAACCTGGAAAATATCCACTTAAACACATGGGTAGTAAAACTTCTGGCAATATTTGAAGCTAGAGTAAAGGTCAATGTGGAGCTATGACAAAGTACTTTGCTACAGTCCATGGCCTAAACTCACATACAGGACACTGCCATTACCAAAAGATGACACGGCTGAGCACTGTCACTTTAGAAAATGTTACAGCCACTACTCAGGGCAACACCGGCCTAATCTCAACAGCGCTGCAACTTGTGCCCCTCGGTCAGTGTTACCATTGATTTCACAGGATGTTCCTGGGATGTTTAAGAGTTGGCACATTGAAGCCTGCAATGACTACATCCGTGGATGGAGATCTGTGTACATGAACCTTGTTAAACAATGCACTCCCTGGCTTCCATTTATATGAATCAAACCCATACTGTTTAAAAAAGTTTATAAACATGGACCATTGCATGTTTTTCACTGCAACGTTTTATTACTGTACAAATTAAAAAACATTCTACTTTTTGTGTTTTCTCATGAGAAAGTGTAATGGTTTCAATTAATTATGCACATTGGCAATACAATTTGAAATTTTGATTAAGGAAGGTATGGTATAATTTATTTTAGTTGTAGAAATTGGTTTAAAAAAGGGAACATTACTTGCAATTATCTTTAGATATTAGTATATGGATTATGGTCACAGACTTACCCCACTGTTGGATCCTAGAGGGCAAATTCCTGCTTGCGGTACAACCCACAATTTCCCATCATGGGCAGGTTGTACTGTTGACAATAAGGGCTGCTGTATCATAGTAGCAATGGAGGGAGACAGATGTAGAGTATCACAATATAACATTGTAAGTAATAAGATAATAAGAGAAGATGTTAGTGCTACAGAGTAAATGAACATCTAAATAGTCCTCTTCTGGGTAATAAATACTTGGAGAATATTGTCGTTTTTAGGGAGACAGTGGTGTGAGATTAGTGTTAGGCAGTGTGAAAAAAAAGATATACCACTCAATGAGTTGCCCCACTGGGGACAAGGGGGCCTTGATTTGTTTAAAAGAGGCACAATAGATACACTTTGCAATATAATAGCACAAATGAAGTTACACATTTTTTGACATATGGACACAGACATCAGACTTATAAGTACACCTATTGGACTTGTTGTGATATATTGAACATGGGGTCTTCATTGAGTCATAGGATCACATTTCTACTATCCTCACACTTATAAAGAGGGCAATATCCTTAGACAATTCTCTCTTGACATTGAGGTGGATTTACCCAGCTCAGACAACCATCTGGTGTCACAATCAGGTCCACTTGTTGTCACAATCAGTGTAGGAACAGTGGAGGTGGTGGGTGTTGTGTGGTGGTATTCACCCGATGTTTGATATGGCCTATAGTTATAGTAGCACAACGGATAAAAATGATGCACCACACACGGCCGTTGGTTTCACACTAAGGTCACATCCCAGATCCTCTTCATTTAATTCCTCTGTCCCTACTTCACTGGTCGTGACTATCGGGACTCACACAGAAGGCGTCGCATATCAAACACCCCTGCGGGGGAAGTGGAAGTGGCCTTAGCCACTTCCTGCAACATAACATTCCTCCTTTGCCAGCAATAGAATCCATAACCTAGATGATGGGAAAAAGAAACACGGGAAAGAATATGCGAAAGTAGGAAAAAAAGACAGAGATAACCTACACCATCAGACCAAATGTTTATTAATGTATGTTCTTTTGGGATAATATGAAATTCTTCAATCCACAAGACCCAGCAGGATGCGGTTGAAGATGGTATTGTTCAGTCCCTTGGCAACTGACATAATTTCTCCTCCTGTCCAAAGTATCAGTTACTGGTAGCGTGCTGAGATGAGAGGGACCAGGTGAGTGCCGTTCTAGGAGACAACTTATTTTGCCCCAGAGAGCAAAGGCACCACCCTGGGTGGCGTGGAAACAACAGGGCGGGTAGACGGCAACTGTTCGTCTTCTAGAGGCTCGTCTACTTCCAATAGCGCACCGGCATCAATCATGGAATGTTTCACAGGAGTTTAGTACCGTTTGAAAACAGAAACATTCCTAGTGATGGTCTCTCCAGCTTGTTGGGCTGTGATCATGGTTCCTTTCATGGTTTTCACCTTCCACGAACTGAGCTAAAAAAGGAGTGCAGACTTTCCTCAGGAGTGTCTATTTTTTACCATCTCCAGGTAACCGCCATTAATGGAACTCGGTTTGGCTCTGTGAGTTTGGGAAATGTGGTCATTCATTGAGTGACGCTTCGTTAACTTGTCACCGACCTGTTCCTGTAATCCTGATGGACTTTCCACTTGAGGAATGACATCACCCATGGTGTCATTCATGCACAGAGAGCTCGGACTGACCTGAGTTGTGCAATGGGGATTCAGGCGATACTCCCTCAGAAAAGCATTGAGGGCACAGTCCAAATTCTGTCCATTGGCCAAATAAATTCTGAGCACTTTATTACGTGTGCGCATGAAATACTCTGCTTCTCAATTGGTTTGAGGACATGGGAGTGTAATCTTACTGTGGCAAACACCTCAGGATTGTAAATACTACATTAACTCGAGGCTAGAGAAGGGAGGACTATTGTCAGTGCACAGTTCCTTAAGGATCCAATGAGTGGCCATAATGTTTTCAAGAAGAGGTATTGTCTGACTGGCAGTGGTGGATTGCATTATCTCAACGCCTGGATATTTTGAAAAGTCATCAATGACCACCAGCATGTTCGCCATTTGGGAGGCCACCAAAATCTGCAATGGCTCTCTGCCAAGGGAATGGCAGGATGTCTACAGTGATGATAGGTGCCGGCAGATCCGCAGGCCCGGTAGCTTGACGTAGGGAGCACTGACAAACCGCCTGCTCTACTAGGGTATGAAGGCTGGGAAACCATACCTTGCACCTCAAATGAGACTTCATCTTGACAACCCCTTGATGGGCCGGATGGACAAGATCAACCACCCGCTGTTGTAGCACCCCTGGAACCACCAGGCGTGATCCTCTCAGGAGACAACCTTCAGGGGATACAGCAAGTTCATCATGCACATGGTGTAGGGAGGCTAACGTCAGTCTATTGGCAACCATGTGTTATGAGGCTTTGTCAAGCAGGTCACACATCTCCCGGGACTGTACAGCTGAGATGCCCAACTGGAGGCACTCATCAGTGGCAGTGACAATTTGTGTATGGCTGGCACTACTAGGCATAGAGGCATATGGCGGCATCTGTCATTGTCTAGGTCTATGGCCACAAAATTGGTTTCAAGATGCTCCACCCAATCCTTCTATTTTGCCATTTGCGCAGATTGGGGGGGCATCAATCAGAAATGGCTCCACTGGGGGAACAGCTAAAAGGTGGTTGCACGAGTAAAAGCAGACACCGGTAATACAAAGCTGGTCAGCTCTAGTCAATCCTTCCCAATTCTAGATGTGGAGTCATTGGAGGGATCGTCTTTTACGACTCATGGTGCGCAACAAAATAGCCCAGGGTGTCACCCAGCAGGTCCCACGTGTACAGCCAGGTGTCACTGCATGAGTGCCACTAGGTACAATCAGCGTCCAGCAACATGTGGGCTGCCTAGGATCACGTTAGGGCTAGAATGAAGAAAACACCACAGAAATCGGCCACCAAACATTGGTGAAGTAACCAAACAGTGCTGCAGTGCAGGGAAGCTTCAGCCCGCCCCATTTTGCCACCTGGAGCAGGCAAGGGTCTGCACAGGCCCCTGCCATCAGTCAGGCATGCGAGGACGAAGTAGCTGGAAGCAGCAGGCCAGCATCCAAGATGGAGGGGCAAGCTCACCAGTGGCCACGCATGACATGCGCAACCAGCAGAAGATGACAGCGGAAAGGTTCTCAGCTCTAGGATAGCCCGGAGCAGCAGTACGATGCACTGTAAAAGGAGAGTGCGACATGCCAGTTGGTCAAAGGAGCAGGAGACTAGGCAGTGAGACTCTCGGCCCCTCAGCGTGATGTTGCCCATCACAGAAAAAGAAAAGAAGGACTATGGTTTCCTGAGGTTAAGTAGTGAGAACCCTTAAGTTCACAGGCAGTAGTAGGCAAGCTCGATAAAATGACTGGTAACGGGCTAGTCACAGGAAAGGAATAGAGCATGACAAGCCTATAGCAGGGAAAGAAGCAAATCAGCTGAGCTACGCATTGCAGAGGATGTCACAGGAAACCAGGGAGAGGGTGCTGAGTCACTCAGCAACAACAAGCAGCCACGCAGCAGCTCATGAGAGTCCTGGCTGATCCAGGTTTGTGACTTTGGGGCAAAAGGGAGGTTTGAATTTAACTGCAGGGAAAGAGAAATAAGTAGAGGAGAAAATACTTACAGGGCTAGTATTAGAACAGGAGAGTATAGTGTTAATGGGCAGCTTTTTTGGGCACCTTGCACATGGAATTAGATGCAGTATTACATGAGAAAACGAAGCTTTCATTTTCGAAGTGCTTTACATAACCCTATTGTAGGAGATGAGGCGAACCTTCTGAAGCTTAGACCAGTATTTAATCCACACGGTAAAGAACCCCTTGAGTTGCTTGTGGAAGGGGATGCAGACTTTCATGGGGAACAATTTTTAATTTTGTGTTTAGGGTGGGAAAATCTGAAATGAGAACACTAAGGGAGGTAATGCTCACATGTCACTGTATCTGTACTCTACAGGGCATGCGGGTTCCATCCTGGCAGACCAGTGAAACTCCTCTGCAGACCTGGAAAGGAATTAGAATAATAACACAGCCTGCAATCATTGATGCAGCAGGACTAGATATCATCTACTGTGAAACCAAACTAGTGAGAAAAGAAAGTAGAGAATAAAAGATCTTAATAATCTTAGGCTCTAAGATGTCCCGTCTATTGTATTTGGCTGTACCCATGACAATGCACCAATTGTGACATTGTGATAAAAGACTATCGTCCATTTCACGAAACAAAACTGCCACTGTCTTCTGAAATAAAAACCAGGACAAAAAGCATTATCATAAATCAAATCATTATTATGCTATTATAAATATAGTAAGGCCACACTTGACTTCCCTTTGTCCTGGCAGAGGTTCTTCCCTACCAAGACTATGGTCCACACACTCAATATAAATGCAGGTAGACCATAGTTTAGCAATGGCAGAGACTACTCATCTCCACCCGCAGGAAAACTTTTCCAACGGCCCCATGGAGAAAGGGCCTTCGGATGTTGGCTATATGGCCACCTGCTAGTTTAAATGTCCAGACGTATAGCTGTTTTTCAATTCCCGTCACTGCCAGGAAAAATCTGGCTGTAAGGGGCATTGAAAAGAGAAGGCATTTTTTTTCCCACAAGGGTATGCCAAGACGTGGGTTCCATTCACATTGTGCCACTAGACCCAAGCTACACCTGGCTGATGAGCTCTAATCAGGGCAAAACAGGTACAAGGTGGCTTGTGCTCTGGTTCAGGGAGGACCTGTCTAGGCATTTCTACCTGGTTTGTTCGCACTGGAGCAGAGGCAAAAGTTATTTGCATGTGGCTGGGTCCAAATTGAGGTTCAAACTGAAGTGCCATGGTGTGCAAGATAACACTGGACTGGGATGCAGCCCCAGTAATTACCAGTGGCTGAGAATAATTCATGCATTCCATCCATCACTTTGCGTATGCTTGATTGTACCACAGCATAAGGGCCTGATTTTTCCTTACATAAATATCGAGAAACTCAAATAACTTTCAGTATCCCAAAGACCTTCTCTTGCTCCTACTCACCTTTCTCATTCAAGGCATCTTCTCTGAAGCTTTCAAGACACGCCACATCATCGCCCTCATGTACCAATCTACACTAGATCCTGAGGACCTTACCAATTACTGCTCCATCACTCCATGACCTATGCTTCACTGGCAAAAATCACCGTAAAAGTAGTCTAAGCTCAACTCTTAAGATCACATCAATTGCCTGCATATCTACCAAACTGCCTTCCAATCACACTGCAGCATGGAGACAGATGCCTTACAAATCATAGATGATGGCTCCTGAGAACAGATAAAAATGACTCCTGGCTACTAAAATTATTGGACTTCTATGCCACCTCGACATAGTCGACCATCACACTCACATCCACACCCTGAAGAATTGATCATGAATTCATCAATGCTCAGGCTAGAGTGACTAATAAACTGCAGACAATCCAGAACGCTGCAGCCCGTCTCCTGACTGGAACCCCGAAGTTTATGCCAATTACAGAGACTATAAAAAATCTCCATTGGCTCAAGATCCGTAATAGGATTAAGTTTAAAACTTTATGCATTGTCTATAAGGCTCTGCACAACCATGGTCCTCACTTCCTGAAATCTCATCTCAGATTCCACTTACCCACAAGATCGCTCCGATCCAATAATCTCAATCATTTGCTGGTACCACGAACCAAAACAGTCACCTGGGGCGATAGGCGTTTCTTGGTGGCTGCTCCCAGGCTTTGGAACTCACTGCCAGTAGCCATCAGGGAAAGCCCGTCCTTGATGCAATTCCGTAGAAAAACAAAGACCTGGCTGTTTTGTCAAGAATAGCGTCTGACTAAGCTTTTAGGGGGAATTCTACGCACTGTTCTTAGCGCCGAGACACCCACGGGCATTTGTTCGCGCTGTATAAATCATAAAAATAAATAAATAGGATTTTTGGCTGGTTCTTCTCCTTCTTATCCACCCAACGTCAGTTTGCCCAAATGGGCATAACCAGGCCCCAGAAAATTCCTTCTAAATGTGCAGTCCTGGGTGGTTACATTTTGTCTCCCTCATCTTCAATCTCTAAATAGAGCCCCACTGATAACACTGATAATTCACATTTACATCAGCAATACACAACTCCTTTTGAATGTCCTCCATGCTCCAGACTTCCTGTGCCTCAAACATTACCTGCAGCTTCCAGACCTAGTTATCCAATACCTAACTGAAGTTTAATATCAACAACACTGTATTTTGTTAGTCCAGACCAGGCTGGAAGAGTTTGACCAGGACGGATTCAACCCCAACTTACACCCAACACCAAGTCACTTGGATTAATACTGGGCATCAATCTCACCTTCAAGGAACACATTCCCCCCAAAAAACGAAGGTTACATGATAGAAGATTTCTTTATTAAAAAAGTAAAAGCAAATCTAGAGGAGCAGCTTCAAAACCGTTGTACGAGTCCTTATCTTGTGACATCTGGATGGTTGAAATACTATGTACTATGGCCTTCCAGACTCCACATTCAGCTCTTTAGGGTCATCCTACATGCCACATCATGTCTCGTCCAGGACCTGGACAAATATGACCACATCACCATCATAATGATGAACTGACATGCTCCCATGCCACCTCACACCTGCTTTCAAACAAACTATATCACTTATAACTGCATCATTTATAAAGCATAGTTGGCTGAAACTTTCACCTTCTACGGTGCCTCTTGCCATCACTGGAACCAAGCATCCAGGGTGCCATTTGACTGGAGACAAAGAAGTGCAATTGAAAAAACCACAAGGATCCCTAGATTTGTAACAACATCCCATGTAGCTAACAGAGGCATTCCAATCATGCTCTAAATTAGGAAAGTTTTAACGAGACACCCCTTTGGAGAACACTATGGCACAATGCACTAACAGTACACTTCAGCTCCCAGGGCCTACTTGTCCTAGTAGTTACTCATTGACTGTACATTTGACTTTGATCCTATACAGCACAGCATTGCCTTTTGGCTAGGCTTACATTATAGAAATATCACATACATAATTATGTACATAAATACATACAATTAATAAATGATACATTTATTCCAACCACAATTATGACATTCAGGTAGATAAATTAGGAGACAGACCCTTTGGAGTTCATCTTTCAAAATGTGGTACACCCTCAACATTCGAAGAAGGAAGACACCTGGAAGAACATGGTTCAAAAGGGTGCCGCTCGCTAACCGTGGACTGGGGTGCCGTTCGCTAGCCGTGGACTCTGAGGAGGATCCTGCCCTGTGTTTACGTGGGACTTTGAACTCACCTGGAGTATCTGGGACCAGTTTGTGCAGCTTACTTGTGCAGCATACTACGGCTCACGGCCCCCGCTCCGCGGGAGCCGCTTGTTAGGCGTGGTCTTTGAGGAGGAACCTGCCCTGTGTTTCCCTGGAGCTTTGAACTCACCTGGAGTATTTGGGACCTGTTTGTGGAGAGAGAGGACGGGCGCGGGACTGCGAGGCCCAGCATCCTGAGCGGCCTGCCACTCGCCGCAGCTTGAGCCTCTTCCCGCCCCGCCTCCTAGCATCTTATTACGGCTCGCGGCCCCCGCTTCGCGGGAGCCGCTTGCTAGCCGTGGACTCTGAGGAGGATCCTGCCCTGTGTTTACGTGGGACTTTGAACTCACCTGGAGTATCTGGGACCAGTTTGTGCAGCTTACTTGTGCAGCATCCTACGGCTCGCGGCTCGCGGCTCGCGGCCCCCGCTCCGTGGGTGCCGCTTGTTAGTCGTGGTCTTTGAGGAGGAACCTGCCCTGTGTTTCCCTGGAGCTTTGAACTCACCTGGAGTATTTGGGACCTGTTTGTGGAGAGGGAGGACGGGCGCGGGACTGCGGGGCCCAGCATCCTGAGCGGCCTGCCACTGGCCGCAGCCTGAGCCTTTTCCCGCCCCGCCTCCTCTTACTTAGCCCCGCCTACAACGGCGCACGCTGGATGCGCACGGGCTGGCGCCGGGCGAAGCCCAGGCCAAGGGCGGGCCCGTTGTAGCCCGTTAGAGACCGTGCAGGACCGCACCGGGCCATCCCTTCAATTCGTAAACGAGGACTGGCGAGTTCACAAATCATGGCGGGTCGAGAGACAAGGAGCAAGACCACTGCTTCAAGTACTTTAATTGCAGGTACATTGGACAGTTTTTTGTCCAGAGCGGTTCTTTCCAAAGAGATTGCCGTGGTTGAGAGTCGTCTGTCACAAGGCATTGACAGTCTCAGGAGATCTTCCCTAGGACTAATAGCTAGGGCTAAAACACCTGAAAGGGGGTGGGTTCTCCCATGCCCCTACTGGACAGTATTGATCAAACTATTACGGCTGTGTTACACGATCTTGGCAATACCCCAGGAGCTCCCAGGGCATCTTTACCAATCTCCCCTGAAGTGATAATTTTACCACCATCTGTAGCTATTACCAATACGGGCACATCAGAGGGTGGGCTGTCAACTACATGTAGTCAGTTAAAGGGAGTGAGGGAAGGGGCCGTCCTCAAGAGGAAACGCGGCTCTCAGGTGAGGGGTGGGAAAAAGGCGAAACTCGACAAGGGTTCCGAACCAAATTACACGATGACCCCAGTCGGAAGTAGGGAAGTCCACCCTTTAACCACTGCTGATACTAATGTATTCCACCAGGATTTGGAGCCAACCCAGCCCACTGCATTCATATTTGGGGATAAGGCGCAGGCAGGGACAGATAATCTGTGCTCCACCCTGAAATCCTTGCTTAACCCTCTAGTGGACAGACTAAATTCCATCGAGAGCAGACTTCTAACTATTGAACTGGCCACTGGGGAGATAATGAACCATCTTAAACAAGCTCCAACCGTACAGCAGGGCCAGGATGCTGGCGGGGGAGGGCTAGCTCTAGCCCCTGTGTCTGCTTCTGACTTAAACGCGCCCCCAGCAGTAAATCCTGTGATAACTCAGGCGCCCCCGGGCGCGCCTAGTTCGAACTTCCCTAGCTTTTTAGATCACCCCAAAGCAGACAGTGGCCGTGTAAGGTGGAGCAAGGTAGTTAACCTGCCCCCGGAAGCGGCCCCCCTGGTAGTTGTACTAACTGGTGTTCCTGAGCTTAGTGGTTCTACCCCCGAACCATTCTCATCCCTAAAAAATAAGGTGGCCAGCTGGCTGGATATTCACAGACTGGCCCCACCACAACAGGCAATTGAAATTGTTATGGTCAGAAGGGTTCCATGGGTGGGTCCATTAAGCAAACATATACAGGGGGGTTGTGTCCTGGTCGATTTTAGGCACCCAGGTATAGTCTCATACATTTGCAACTGGGTGGGCGACACAGCTGGTACCACAATTCAGGCCCCCCACTGTCCTTCTTTTATCCGCCACCAAGTAATCCAGTTCCAAGTTGGGGGGAAGAGGGGTGGACAAGGGTGGGCGATAGGAGCTTGACTTGAGGGCATAGGTCCAATCACTTCTCTACACCCATGTACCCTAACTATTTCCATGCCAACAGGTTCAGCTCTCTGGACCAGGTGGACTGACTCAGTACGGGAACAAGTCTAGATAGACGAGCCGGCCTAGTAAGCCAACAAAACTCCCAGTCCACCCGGGGAGACAGGAATGGGCTGAACATTCCTCAGGGGGAACCGCAGACGGAACTGGGCGGGCTGGTCTCTGTATCTTTAGAAAGGGGGTCGGTACGAACAACCCGGTGCTTTTGATAAACGGGGAGAGGGACTCCACTACATCATCTACCAAAGCTATGGCTGGGAAACTATCTATAAAAATCATATCATGGAACATTGCAGGGCTTCATAACAAATTGGCCTGCCCAGAGTGGGGCACCTTTATCGACTCAAGTGATGTTTGTTTCTTTCAGGAAACTTGGGTGAGGGGGGAGGAACTCAGGAGCGGGTTTGCTTCATTCTCCATACCTGCAAAGTGGGGGGGAAGGGGAAGGCCCTCGGGAGGGCTGACAATTTGGGTGAAAACTCATTTGGGGTGCAGTGCCAGGACTCTGGAGACAACATCGGAGGATGTACAGAGCATCCTTCTGGCCTGGCCTGACGCCTCCAAATTGGTTCAGGTGAATGTCTACTCCAGACCTGTTAGCCCCACAGCAGAGTCTAAAACCATTGAGGAACTCTCTATCTTTTTAACCAGAATCCCCCAAGGGGCCACTCTGGTGCTAGGGGGTGACCTTAACTCCCACTTTGAGCCACTGAGTGATCTTATGGATGGTGCTGTTTTAGAAGAGGATAACCACTGGAAAATCCCCCCGGTGGAGGGTCTTCCGCCTAAAGCTTGGGCACCGCTGGCAGTCCAAATCCTAGCCTTAACGTTAAACCACTCAATTAGGGCATGCAATGGCCGCGCTGGCTCGGATATACCTGCAAAATACACCTTTAACAAACCTGGCCAAGAGGCCCGATTGGATTATATATTCGTTGAAGCCTGCGCATGGCATAAAGTCATTGACTTTAAGGTGGTACCCAGGGCCGAAAGTGACCACAACCCTCTGTTTCTAGATTTCCTTTGCCCTGGTCGCCCTAAAGACAGCCCAAAGGGACGGAGAGAATCTGATAACCGGGCACTCCTCTCCAGTAATAGACGTAGAATCAGATGGGATAGGGCAGTATCTCGTCCTGAGTTAGTGGCTAAAAGTAGCTTTAGCACTGGAAACTGTTATTGCCTTGATCCCGGACCTCATTTCTGATCCAGCTTTTGCTAAACTCGGTGTTGTTCACCAGGTTTTGACCAAAAGCGTAGCCGAGATCCTGAACCCTGTTGGAAATGGAAAAAAACCAGCTAAAAAGCACACCTGGTTTAATCCAGTATGCAGAAGGGCAAAATCAGAGCTCATCAAAGCACTGAAATTAAACCACAATAGTGCTTTGATTAAAGAAAAAAGGGCTATCTACAGGAATCTAACCCGCCACGCCAAAGCAGAATGGGAGGTCGACCACTGGGCCAATCTAACATCGAGTCTTGCCGGAAGAAATGCCCGGCAATTCTCGCAAATTGTTAACTCCGGACCAACAGAACAAATTGAGGCTGTGGCCCCTAATGTAGCTGCCGAGGTGTGGGAAGAGCATTTTCGAACTCTTTACCGGGCGGACGCCCATGTGGGCTCACCAAACTCGCCTAGCCCAGCTCCTAATATTCAGAGTGGAACATCAGAGTACGAGTTTACTGTAGGGGAGGTGGAGACTGCTATTCTTAGCCTTCCCTTAAGTAAAGCTCCGGTCCTGGATAAGATACCAGGTGACCTTCTAAAGCACGCACCGGTGATATGGGCTCCCTATCTGATGGCCATTTTTAATGCTATCTGGGGGGGCATGGAGGTCCCGAGTACTTGGCTGGGGGCAGAGATTGTCCCTATCTTCAAGAAGGGTTCACCTCTGCTCCCAGCCAATTACAGGCCGATCAGTTTGATCGATGTGCCTCAAAAACTTTTTGCACGTCTGATCTTAAATCGTCTTTTAGACTGGATCGAGGAGTATTCCATCCTAAGTCCCTTGTAGGCTGGGTTCAGAAAAAAGGTTTCCACAACGGACCAGATCTTCCGTTTATACATGCTTTATTGGAAAACTGTCAGGATCGGGGGTGGGTCACTGTACACCATCTTCGTAGTTCTACGCGCGGTATTTGATCTGGTCCTGCGCCAGAAGCTGTGGACTGTACTCCAGGAGCTTGGAATTCCACCCCCACTCCTGAATATGATAATACGACTCCACGCCCAGAACTTTGCACAGGTCAGGTGTGGCAACTCTGGTTTACTGACAGCACGATTCCCCGTTGACAGGGGGGTAAGGCAGGGGTGCGTCTTGGCACCTACTCTGTTTTGCCTCTATGTCAACGGGGTAATCGCACATCTGGACGTGGTACAGGACAGTGATGCCCCAAAGCTCGCAGGGTCCAGGATTGCGGTGATCATGTTTGCGGATGACACGCTACTCCTTTCCAAAACCCCTATGGGTATTCAATGTGTCTTGGACGGGTTTGTTTATTTCTGTAAAGAGCGGGGTTTGGAAATTAACACCCTAAAAACCAAAACTATGATTTTTAATCCCCCCGCAACAACACGCCCAAACCCTACGATAGATGGTGTTAGATTAGAAAGGGTCCGCACTTTTGACTACCTAGGGCTTACCCTAAACGAATCTTTCACCTGGGCCCAACATGAATTGAAATCGCACCTTAAGATGACACAGACAGCGGGGGGCATACTGAAACTCTTAACTAGGTCATCATATAAACCGATTGGTCCCCCACTAGAAATCTACAAACTACGGGTGCATGGGGCGGTATCCTATGGGGCCGAGTTGTGCGGTTACAAGTCTGGCTCAGCACTCACTGTTGCGGAGAATAGATTCTTAAGGCAACTGACAGCCCTGCCCGTGAGTAACCCACTAGTGCCGCTAAGATTGGACCTTGGCATTAGACCTATTGAGATGGAACTGGCCCTCAGACCTCCAATCTTTTGGAGGCGACTCTGGGTAACCCCAGAGTTATCTGAATATAGGCAAGAACTAATTGAGGTATTGGGCTTGCCTAATGCGGGCAGGCTTCCATGGTTAAATTATGATAGGATGGAACTCGAGAAACTTGGACTTGCGCCATTGTGGTCAGACCCGGAGCATAGTTGTGCCGGCATTTCACGAAATCAACTGGTACAGCTGTTCCGGGAAGACCGCATGGCCCAGTTATCATCCAGCACCAGCTTCCTTTCAATTAAGGACTCATACTCCCTAGAGCGAGTATTGGATGATATTAGCCCTGTTGCTTCGAGGAAGCTTTTTTTTTTAATGGCGGCATGGTTCGCTACCTATTAGTTCTCTCACGTCTGACTGGTGCGCACTATTGCCGAAGAACTGCACAGGGTGCACTGAACTCTTAGAGAATGAGGTCCAGGTCGTCTTTTTTTGCCCTGCCTACTCAAACCCAAGACGGAGATGGATTATCCCAATTTGTAAAAATTTGGGGTTAAGCCGTTGCCTACATGCATACAGAATTTTAAAGACGGACCTTTCTCCGCCTGTGGTTTTCGCTGTTACAAAGTTTATAGCAGCGATGTGGAACATCAGAAGGGCATTTGTGGTTAACCTATAAATAAGATGACAATGAATGAGGTGGTATGCACTCCCAATTTTTCGATTTTACTCTGACGTTATTTCTCAAACTTTGATCATTTGCGTGCTGGATGGGCTGTGCTATGCCCTGAATGCACCAAGTAAATACAAACATATGGGGAGGGCCTCAACGGCTCTCCACACCCAAACGCACTGCGTCATACGGATACCAGATCCAATCATTATTTCACCATTTTTCCATTCTTCAAGTTAATCCAATTTTAATCCAAGCTTTTCCAAATTGTAACAAGTTTTTCTTCTCCACATTGAATCCTAGAACGTTTTAGAAAACTTCTCATATTTTTGTATGTCCATCCGGACCTTTTCAAAAAATACGATTCCAAAACAGGCAAGTGTTCAAAGCAGCATTTCTTTATTTTTAAAACAACCCAATGCATTTCGGGCTTATTACGAGCCCTTCGTCAGGGGTAGCTGTAAGGCAACAATTTTAGAAAAATACATTATTCCATCGTTTGTAAAGTGCACAATTAGACAATTTTAACATTATGCGCGTATAAAATTTCTCATAAAATATATATTGGAGATGACATTTCATGGCAATTATATTGAAACGGAACGCTGAATGCACGTGACCCATGGGTAATTATTCGTTTCACCCTTAAACATAACCAATACCAAATAGTGTCGAATTTCTGTCAATCTTTTTCGTGCCCTTGTCCACCCGTTTACTCAACCCTATTTGTAACTAGTCTAGGCAACAACTGCACATTTTATATAATTTTCCGATAAAACAATTCAACATTTTCAATTGCATGCTTGCATCTGATTTAATATGTATTTCACACAGTGTTATAGGGAAACCCCCCCTGCACGCATACCTGCTCGTTGCTTAATTTCCTAGCAGTCTAGCAAGCCGCTTTCCTCTCCAATTAACCGGAACTTACTCTGTGAACGCTTATTTAAACTACGGGAGCTCCACCCCCTAATTATTGCAAAGTAATTCGTCACTTAATCCCCTGTGGGAAATGCTGAAAAAACCACAGTCCCCACATTCCCCTGCGTCACGTTTAAAAACAATTTATGCTAACCATAAACATCACTCTAAATATAATACATATGCGCGAAATGTTAACGAAATCCTTTGTGTGATCTAGTCAAAGTCACTCTGTGAATATCTTCTGTTCATTGCCGTCGTACTTAAATGTTGCTGAGAACCAAAATATGTAGAGTCCTCGAACGCATAAATGTTAAGCTTTAATCTTCCTCTGTTTAATGGGTGCAAAACCAACGGGGGGCATGAAAGTTACACAATGAATGAGGTGGTATGCACTCCCAATTTTTCGATTTTACTCTGACGTTATTTCTCAAACTTTGATCATTTGCGTGCTGGATGGGCTGTGCTATGCCCTGAATGCACCAAGTAAATACAAACATATGGGGAGGGCCTCAACGGCTCTCCACACCCAAACGCACTGCGTCATACGGATACCAGATCCAATCATTATTTCACCATTTTTCCATTCTTCAAGTTAATCCAATTTTAATCCAAGCTTTTCCAAATTGTAACAAGTTTTTCTTCACAACGTTGAATCCTAGAACGTTTTAGAAAACTTCTCATATTTTTGTATGTCCATCCGGACCTTTTCAAAAAATACGATTCCAAAACAGGCAAGTGTTCAAAGCAGCATTTCTTTATTTTTAAAACAACCCAATGCATTTCGGGCTTATTACGAGCCCTTCGTCAGGGGTAGCTGTAAGGCAACAATTTTAGAAAAATACATTATTCCATCATTTGTAAAGTGCACAATTAGACAATTTTAACATTATGCGCGTATAAAATTTCTCATAAAATATATATTGGAGATGACATTTCATGGCAATTATATTGAAACGGAACGCTGAATGCACGTGACCCATGGGTAATTATTCGTTTCACCCTTAAACATAACCAATACCAAATAGTGTCGAATTTCTGTCAATCTTTTTTCGTGCCCTTGTCCACCCGTTTACTCAACCCTATTTGTAACTAGTCTAGGCAACAACTGCCGTTGAGGCCCTCCCCATATGTTTGTATTTACTTGGTGCATTCAGGGCATAGCACAGCCCATCCAGCACGCAAATGATCAAAGTTTGAGAAATAACGTCAGAGTAAAATCAAAAAATTGGGAGTGCATACCACCTCATTCATTGTGTAACTTTCATGCCCCCCGTTGGTTTTGCACCCATTAAACAGAGGAAGATTAAAGCTTAACATTTATGCGTTCGAGGACTCTACATATTTTGGTTCTCAGCAACATTTAAGTACGACGGCAATGAACAGAAGATATTCACAGAGTGACTTTGACTAGATCACACAAAGGATTTCGTTAACATTTCGCGCATATGTATTATATTTAGAGTGATGTTTATGGTTAGCATAAATTGTTTTTAAACGTGACGCAGGGGAATGTGGGGACTGTGGTTTTTTCAGCATTTCCCACAGGGGATTAAGTGACGAATTACTTTGCAATAATTAGGGGGTGGAGCTCCCGTAGTTTAAATAAGCGTTCACAGAGTAAGTTCCGGTTAATTGGAGAGGAAAGCGGCTTGCGAGACTGCTAGGAAATTAAGCAACGAGCAGGTATGCGTGCAGGGGGGGTTTCCCTATAACACTGTGTGAAATACATATTAAATCAGATGCAAGCATGCAATTGAAAATGTTGAATTGTTTTATCGGAAAATTATATAAAATGTGCAGTTGTTGCCTAGACTAGTTACAAATAGGGTTGAGTAAACGGGTGGACAAGGGCACGAAAAAAGATTGACAGAAATTCAACACTATTTGGTATTGGTTATGTTTAAGGGTGAAACGAATAATTACCCATGGGTCACGTGCATTCAGCGTTCCGTTTCAATATAATTGCCATGAAATGTCATCTCCAATATATATTTTATGAGAAATTTTATACGCGCATAATGTTAAAATTGTCTAATTGTGCACTTTACAAACGATGGAATAATGTATTTTTCTAAAATTGTTGCCTTACAGCTACCCCTGACGAAGGGCTCGTAATAAGCCCGAAATGCATTGGGTTGTTTTAAAAATAAAGAAATGCTGCTTTGAACACTTGCCTGTTTTGGAATCGTATTTTTTTAAAAGGTCCGGATGGACATACAAAAATATGAGAAGTTTTCTAAAACGTTCTAGGATTCAATGTGGAGAAGAAAAACTTGTTACAATTTGGAAAAGCTTGGATTAAAATTGGATTAACTTGAAGAATGGAAAATGGTGAAATAATGATTGGATCTGGTATCCGTATGACGCAGTGCGTTTGGGTGTGGAGAGCCGTTGAGGCCCTCCCCATATGTTTGTATTTACTTGGTGCATTCAGGGCATAGCACAGCCCATCCAGCACGCAAATGATCCAAGTTTGAGAAATAACGTCAGAGTAAAATCGAAAAATTGGGAGTGCATACCACCTCATTCATTGTGTAACTTTCATGCCCCCCGTTGGTTTTGCACCCATTAAACAGAGGAAGATTAAAGCTTAACATTTATGCGTTCGAGGACTCTACATATTTTGGTTCTCAGCAACATTTAAGTACGACGGCAATGAACAGAAGATATTCACAGAGTGACTTTGACTAGATCACACAAAGGATTTCGTTAACATTTCGCGCATATGTATTATATTTAGAGTGATGTTTATGGTTAGCATAAATTGTTTTTAAACGTGACGCAGGGGAATGTGGGGACTGTGGTTTTTTCAGCATTTCCCACAGGGGATTAAGTGACGAATTACTTTGCAATAATTAGGGGGTGGAGCTCCCGTAGTTTAAATAAGCGTTCACAGAGTAAGTTCCGGTTAATTGGAGAGGAAAGCGGCTTGCGAGACTGCTAGGAAATTAAGCAACGAGCAGGTATGCGTGCAGGGGGGGTTTCCCTATAACACTGTGTGAAATACATATTAAATCAGATGCAAGCATGCAATTGAAAATGTTGAATTGTTTTATCGGAAAATTATATAAAATGTGCAGTTGTTGCCTAGACTAGTTACAAATAGGGTTGAGTAAACGGGTGGACAAGGGCACGAAAAAGATTGACAGAAATTCGACACTATTTGGTATTGGTTATGTTTAAGGGTGAAACGAATAATTACCCATGGGTCACGTGCATTCAGCGTTCCGTTTCAATATAATTGCCATGAAATGTCATCTCCAATATATATTTTATGAGAAATTTTATACGCGCATAATGTTAAAATTGTCTAATTGTGCACTTTACAAACGATGGAATAATGTATTTTTCTAAAATTGTTGCCTTACAGCTACCCCTGACGAAGGGCTCGTAATAAGCCCGAAATGCATTGGGTTGTTTTAAAAATAAAGAAATGCTGCTTTGAACACTTGCCTGTTTTGGAATCGTATTTTTTGAAAAGGTCCGGATGGACATACAAAAATATGAGAAGTTTTCTAAAACGTTCTAGGATTCAATGTGGAGAAGAAAAACTTGTTACAATTTGGAAAAGCTTGGATTAAAATTGGATTAACTTGAAGAATGGAAAAATGGTGAAATAATGATTGGATCTGGTATCCGTATGACGCAGTGCGTTTGGGTGTGGAGAGCCGTTGAGGCCCTCCCCATATGTTTGTATTTACTTGGTGCATTCAGGGCATAGCACAGCCCATCCAGCACGCAAATGATCAAAGTTTGAGAAATAACGTCAGAGTAAAATCGAAAAATTGGGAGTGCATACCACCTCATTCATTGTGTAACTTTCATGCCCCCCGTTGGTTTTGCACCCATTAAACAGAGGAAGATTAAAGCTTAACATTTATGCGTTCGAGGACTCTACATATTTTGGTTCTCAGCAACATTTAAGTACGACGGCAATGAACAGAAGATATTCACAGAGTGACTTTGACTAGGTCACACAAAGGATTTCGTTAACATTTCGCGCATATGTATTATATTTAGAGTGATGTTTATGGTTAGCATAAATTGTTTTTAAACGTGACGCAGGGGAATGTGGGGACTGTGGTTTTTTCAGCATTTCCCACAGGGGATTAAGTGACGAATTACTTTGCAATAATTAGGGGGTGGAGCTCCCGTAGTTTAAATAAGCGTTCACAGAGTAAGTTCCGGTTAATTGGAGAGGAAAGCGGCTTGCGAGACTGCTAGGAAATTAAGCAACGAGCAGGTATGCGTGCAGGGGGGGTTTCCCTATAACACTGTGTGAAATACATATTAAATCAGATGCAAGCATGCAATTGAAAATGTTGAATTGTTTTATCGGAAAATTATATAAAATGTGCAGTTGTTGCCTAGACTAGTTACAAATAGGGTTGAGTAAACGGGTGGACAAGGGCACGAAAAAAGATTGACAGAAATTCGACACTATTTGGTATTGGTTATGTTTAAGGGTGAAACGAATAATTACCCATGGGTCACGTGCATTCAGCGTTCCGTTTCAATATAATTGCCATGAAATGTCATCTCCAATATATATTTTATGAGAAATTTTATACGCGCATAATGTTAAAATTGTCTAATTGTGCACTTTACAAACGATGGAATAATGTATTTTTCTAAAATTGTTGCCTTACAGCTACCCCTGACGAAGGGCTCGTAATAAGCCCGAAATGCATTGGGTTGTTTTAAAAATAAAGAAATGCTGCTTTGAACACTTGCCTGTTTTGGAATCGTATTTTTTGAAAAGGTCCGGATGGACATACAAAAATATGAGAAGTTTTCTAAAACGTTCTAGGATTCAATGTGGAGAAGAAAAACTTGTTACAATTTGGAAAAGCTTGGATTAAAATTGGATTAACTTGAAGAATGGAAAAATGGTGAAATAATGATTGGATCTGGTATCCGTATGACGCAGTGCGTTTGGGTGTGGAGAGCCGTTGAGGCCCTCCCCATATGTTTGTAACCTATAAATAAGAACATAGAAGGTACACAACTGAATCCTACAGGGGTTGGAACTAGAACTAGTAGGGCACGAGGGAAAATTGCTAAGCATGTGAAATTCATATTGATATGAAATGGAATTATATTGCTTGCTTTCTTTTAAAAAAAACACTGTTATTGTATCTTATAAACTGTTTTATTGTTGTGCTCTTTTATGACAATTTTTTGTCGAAATAAAGATTTCAGAGGTCAAAAGTATGCAACTCCCTCAACCCTTGCTTCAGATCTGAAACATAAGCATTAACTTCACAAAAAATCTGAAAGGTTCATGCTTCCTAATGGACCTTCCTTATGACCTTGAACTGTGACCACAGAATATGAGGTAATGATACCCACACGTATCTACTTCCATGCTTTCTTCTTCCACTTCATTTTTAGTTTCCTAGTCCCCTGAAGTAACTGAAAGGATACATGCACAACATTGTAAAACTCCTAATTAAAAAATAAATACATAAATAAATAAATTGAGCAACCACATTTATGAACCCGAATTAAAAAATTAGTGTACGCTTTACCTTTTTACAGTAGATCATTAAAAAGGGGTTTCCCCAAAAAAACAATATGTGTCAAATTGTGGCATGACAAACGTTATCATTTATATACTAGGCAGCACACATGTTTTGGGCTAATACACACTTTCTGTTAATTTCGGGATTTTACTTTGTCATAACTTTTGTAAGCCATTAAAAAAAAATTACAACGCATACTTTTACCACGCATACCATTACAACGAAACTTTTACAACGCAAATACCATTACCACGCATGTATTTACAACGCATGTTTTTACCACGCAGGTACTTTTACAACGCATACCATTACAACGTAAGTATTGGTAAGTATATAATAATTTTTTTAATTTAATTTAATATAATTTATTTTAATGTAATTTAATTTAATTTAATTTTATTTAATTAATTTAATTTAAATTTAATTTTTTTTATTTTTATCTTATACCCATGTACCCCAAAAACCCAAAACTGACCCTGAACCCTAAAAATACCCCTTTACCCAAAAACCCAAAAACTGACCCTGAACCCTAAAAATACCCCTTTACCCAAAAACCCAAAACTGACCCTGAACCCTAAAAATACCCCTTTACCCAAAAACCCAAAACTGACCCTGAACCCTAAAAATACCCCTTTACCCAAAAACTGAAAACTGACCCTGAACCCTAAAAATACCCCTTTACCCAAAAACCCAAAACTGACCCTGAACCCTAAAAATACCCCTTTACCCAAAACTGACCCTGAACCCTAAAAATACCCCTTTACCCAAAAACTGAAAACTGACCCTGAACCCTAAAAATACCCTTTTACCCAAAAACCCAAAACTGACCCTGAACCCTAAAAATACCCCTTTACCCAAAAACCCAAAACTGACCCTGAACCCTAAAAATACCCCTTTACCCAAAAACCCAAAACTGACCCTGAACCCTAAAAATACCCCTTTACCCAAAACCCAAAAACTGACCCTGAACCCTAAAAATACCCCTTTACCCAAAAACCCAAAACTGATCCTGAACCCTAATAATACCCCTTTACCCAAAAACCCAAAACTGACCCTGAACCCTAAAAATACCCTTTTACCCAAAAACCCAAAACTGTCCCTGAACCCTAAAAATACCCTTTTACCCAAAAACCCAAAACTGACCCTGAACCCTAAAAATACCCTTTACCCAAAAACCCAAACATATAACATTTTAAATATAATTATATACTTACCAATACTTACGTTGTAATGGTATGCGTTGTAAAAGTACTTGCGTTGTAAAAACATGCGTTGTAAATACATGCGTGGTAATGGTATTTGCGTTGTAAAAGTTTCGTTGTAATGGTATTGCGTTGTAAAAATTGCGTTCTAAACGTTGTATACCCATTTTAAATGAATGTTCTTTCTACACACAGCAGGTTGCATGCTAAATTTGATGAGATTTGTTTTAAAAATGTCAAAGGTTTAGGGTGTGCAGAATTAATGTGGAAAAGAATTAGAAAATTATGCTTTGCTCAAGTGGAACCCCAGAATGTCTTCATCAATTACCATCATACTTCACAGATAGTGAAAGTGTATAACGAGAGAAAATGGTGAAGTGGCTCAATTAGAGGCAGTACATATGTTGTGATCCTCTGGAAATTGCTCTTATTACAAAGATATTGCATTTTTAAAGGTACGCATCTGTCTCATTTGTTTTCATCAGTAAATAGCAATAGCATGGTGAAAAATGGTTCAATGTATGGAATAAAGTACCCCCTGGTGTGCATGTAAGAATATTGCAAGGCACAATGTCCAAATAGAGAAAGTAGGATGAGGGCTATACTTATAGCATACAACAAGGTGTTCTTTAGTCCTAAAAAGTAGTTAGGAATTTTTGCGAAAAAAGTAGAATCAATTTGATGTAAGTTATGTTACAAAAAAAGTTGAAGTTCAGGATGTGGAAAAGCAAGCTGGAAGTCTACCTTCCTGCAGTGACAAATAGCCTGGAAAAAATAAACAGGTTGACGTTAATGCTGCCTTTCTGTTTATCATTTTTTTTTCATAAAAAGGATAATAGAAGAAGAAAAAGAGAGTTCCTTTTGCCTTGTTTAAACCTTTAAACTGGGGGGTTGTTGAAATGTATTAGCTAAAAATATCAAAGATATGGTTTAAATTTCATTTACGATGTCATCCTGAGAAAGCATGTATAATTGATTTATTGGTTTAAATGTTTCCATGAAAACGAATCTCTGGTTGGCACCGCTAACTATTTGGCTCTGGCAACAGGCATCATGACACCTGGGGGTCTATTTACCAAACTCTCAAGCAGTGCAGCAGCCAAAAATGCTGTTCAGCGCTGTATGATAAGGAGAGAGCAGGAGACCGCTGTTTCTACAGAGATATGGCCCTCTCCTCCCCTCTCCCTAGCGCTTGCGCACAATCAGGCAGCAGAGCGCCACGCACACACTTTTGCACCATATTACAAGGGTGTCTGCGTGAGTCTAGCATAGGTTATGTATTAGATCGATCAATCAATCAATCAGGGGTTTGTAAAGCACAGCTACTCTCCCATGAGGATCTCATGGTGCGAGGGGGGCTGCTAATCTGTCTTGGTGTGGAGGTTCAGTCAAAGAGCCAGGTCTTGAGGTCCTTCCTGAACTGGGTCAATGACAGAGATAGCCTGAGGTGGAGGTTCAGGGTGTTCCAGGTCTTGGGGTTGAGGTAGGAGAAGGATCTTCCTCTGGATCCGGTCTTGGATCCGTGGGAAGGAGGCCAGGTCATGTTGGGCAGAGCGTAGTTGCCTGGCGGGTCTGTGGAAAGTGCGGAGGTGGTTCAGATATTCTGATCCTGGGTCGTGGAGAGACTTGCAGGCATGTGTGAGGAGTTTGATGGTGATTCTCTTGTTGACAGGAAGCCAGTGGAGTTGTCAGACTTGTGTCATGTGGCTGTGGCGTGGGATGTCGAGAACTAGTTTGTCTGCTACGTTTTGTACGTACAAGAAGGATACCCTTCCAATACAAAATACTATGCTTAGACTAGCTTCAAGACTTTTCCCACCTTCTAAGTGTGCTACACAGTGCACCCCACATGCTGAGTTGGAAAAGAAAGGAGAAACAAAAGCATTTCTCCTTCATAGTGCCTATTTGAAATAGGTGTTATTTTTTTATACAAACCCATGTCTATTTTTTTTAGTAGATAGGGTTTTGTTTAAAAGACCATGGGTGGTTGCATGAGAATGCCAATGCCTCGCCCATGGAATGCCCCCTTAGCGCTATAATGCAAAGCAGCAGCAAGTGAATTTCCAGTGCAAAACAAGTTTTGCGCTGTAAAGTAAATTGGGAAAAAAGACATCAATGTGCATAATTTTGTGATGCAAAGATGATGCAAAATCTTAGTAAATATACCCCCAGAACTCATTTGTTATAGCTGATTACAGTTGGGCTGTTATGTAGTTTGTTTTATTAAATGCAACTAGAGGCGTCGCAAGATCCTTAAAAATTAGAGGTGGGTTTTTATACTGTGGTTGCAGACTTGCATGTAGTATAACCAGATAACTGAGAAATTAAGCAATGTTAATAATACAGTGTGCCATGTTAATTATGATCAATAATCTTATTCTCACTAAAATATCTGAATTTGACATGGATTTTCTTTACCAGATGAAGCTACAATATACAAATGAACGACTGCTCTGGACAGTCAAAGTGAACCATACCAACTACATACTGCCCATGCCCTTAGATCCCAGGAAGTTTCTACCCA
This sequence comes from Lissotriton helveticus, assembly GCF_964261635.1. Classification (NCBI taxonomy): domain Eukaryota; kingdom Metazoa; phylum Chordata; class Amphibia; order Caudata; family Salamandridae; genus Lissotriton; species Lissotriton helveticus. Next base: position 271,931,200 of record NC_136068.1, read on the forward strand.
AAAACTCTACACAACCCTGTAACACTTTCTGCTCTTAGACAAAAAAGCGACTATACGACTCTCACATGTAGCACATTGTTACTCAAATGTTTATACCACTCTTTGTTTACTCAGTGCCATGCAATGGTTCTGAAGTGGCGACAATTCGGTATATCTTGCAAAATAAAACACCCAAACCAAAAAATAAAAATAAAGAATTAATGCATCTATTCTAAAAACCATTTTTCTAAATTTACATTTTCTAGTACCATCTTATATATTACCTTAGCATTTTTGCAGTGAATTGTTAAAATTATCAGTGACAGTTCATGGGATAAAAAAAGGGAAAGCCTAGACAGCGGCTCTGTTGCAGGTTCTGCAACATATTCCAACGCTGCCAGCGAAAGAAAGAAATTTCAAACAGAATGTGAGAGCGCTGTAATTATAAACTTTCTTGAAAACATAATTAGCAGGAAGAGGTATCTCCATTGCCTACTAAGTCGGTTATTAACCGCTTGTTCGCCTTTGAAGTTCTTAACTCAGACGTCTATTCGTTTACGTCCCTGGTTACCTTCCTCAAGTAGACGTCGACTTTGGAGTAATCCAACTGACAGTAATTGTGTTTGTATTACCTCTTTGTGTAAGTTTCCCTGCTTCTCTAGGATCTCTCATGAGGAGATTCCAGCCCTGTAATTATCACAGCAATGTAAATTCAAGAGCTCCCCTTGGCACTCGGTGATATGGCTTCTTAACTCTTGTTTATTTTTGGAGTTGCACATTTTTCTGTCTACTGGGAGAAAGCTTAAATGATAGCCTCTAATTTTGGATTTAACCTTAACATATTTTTTTAACTCATTATTCTTGTAACTTTATCTTTTCCTGTAGAACACCCACTTTGATTATTCTTGCTAAGTAGTGTTAGTCTTACATTTCTATGCATTTGTTTTGTATATTACACCGTGGTGGGGCCCCCTGCACCAGACCGTGGTGGATAAAGAACATCACCTTATGCTGGACTGCGCAAACAGCTTGTGCTAATATCAGTCACATGATTCTAGTAAAATGGTGAAAATCTAATGCAGAAGATGAAATAGTAAATAGTGCTTTACTGTTCACTAGGCCAAGAACGTCCATGAGCAACTCTAAAACTGGTGAACAATATATTATACTTCACTCTTAATCGCATTGTAGACTAATACAAGTAGACATACGAACCTAGTAATATTCAAAGCTTCTCTCCTATAAATGCCTTGAATTCAATCCATCTGTACCCTTAGAAGGCAAATGTGTATATAAAGACAATAGCCAAGGATGGGACATCAAAAGTGGAGTGGGAGGGCAATGTTGTCAACATCATTTGTCTCAAATGCAGTTAATAGTGTAATTCTCACAAATTTTCCATTTGTTCATCATAACTACATATTGCATTGCTCTGACCCACTGACTATCCCATGCTGTTCTTTCCTCCAGTTGGATTGCAAGTAAAAAACACTAAATGAAGCACATTGCAGACCCTGTCCACTTGGAGGAAAATAACCGCAGTGTACATTCAAAAAGCAAGTAGGGCCTCAAGTTCTAAGGGTTTCTAATAAAGAAAAAATGGGTATTGATGAAAACTATACCTTTCAGAAAAGTTTCAAAGATAATGAGTTTAGGAATAGTGGTTATGTTTACTTGCACATCTCTAAAGTTGAAATTAACCATAATATCATGTGATTCAGAGAGCATTTTGAAAACTAATTTATGTCTTACATTTAGATGCCACAAAAGGAGAGAAACTCAATTGAGAATAGCAAATGTTCTGGGTAGGCAGATTGGGGTTACCACCTATTTGCTTTTCCCAGTGGAGGCAGAAAGAACACCAGGCCATCAGGGGCTGAGTGGCTTGCCAGTCCTGGCACTGTACTGCAACCCCAATCCTGGCCATCAGACAGCCATTCTGCCAACTATCCCTGCTTTCACAGATATTCCCAGGATGTCCCAAATATGAATTGCCTAATTAATAGTCATTAGGCAGGTTGTTTTGATCCCCTGTGAATGGGAAATTTGCAATGCAACCTATTGGTGGTAGGTCGCATCGTAAATTGGATCCCCATTTACAAACCAGTCGGTGTGCACATTGGACATGCTGTTTTATGGATGGGAAGAGTATATCAGTTTCTTAGTGACAAAACTACTGGTGCATTAATATTATAGACACTAATTGACCTCTGTTAAGTACATTTTAGGAATATTATAAGTTGCTTTGGAGTAGGGGGTGGGTGAAATTGGCAGTTTTTGAATGCAAAAGATATCTCATTTTCTTTAAAATTATGTACATTTAGAAAAATCCATTTCACCAGTCTGTGTGAAAACACTATGTGAAGGTGTACTTTGGATATAAAAGTCCGGAAATCAACTGTGGTAGACTGGATTAAATAGAAACTGTCTCTTGGTTGCAACACATATCAGTTTTACAGTTCTAAAAAGATATTTTCTGCTTGAAAAATGCTCCCATGGGCAAAACATATTAGAGAAGTATGTAACTGACTGAGGATAGAAATGTTCTAAAAAATGAAAATACATAAGAATTCACTCTTGCAATTCCACTTTCTCTATGCCTTAGTTTTTAAGTTCTGTCTAAAGTCTTTTGTCTTCTGCTTCATATTGTTCAGTCCTTCCTGGGTAGATTTAATATAGTCTACATTACGAATCAATACAATAATATTAATTCGTCAGCTGTGAAATTGTAGCCATAACATCGTACTCAGCACAGGGAACATGGCGGCGGGTTAGTCCGGCCACGAACACCGTCCTATCTCCTCCGGATATGCCTCTGCTAAACCCTCTGAGCCGTTCCTAAATCACTTCGAGTCTTGTGGTCGCTTGCACTCTCACTCCCTGGCATTCTCGCTGCCCTGCTAGTCAGCTCTTTACCGGCGTTTTGTGCATCTTTGTCTCCAGCCGACTGGCTGGTGACAGGAGTGGTGAGGCGGCAGCTTTCCCGACCCAAGAGGCTCCGCTCCTGTCCCTCTTTGCATTGTTAGCTGTAGGAGCCCGGGCACATGGCGGAGCTGGCTGGTGGATGTAGCTGGCTCCGCACTCTGCCGGGGGGGGGGCGTCTGCTTCAGGCTGCAGAAAGTGTTCCCCTGGATAGGCTTTCCGCAAGGAGGGTCTCCTTCCTGGGCACTCCAGCCCTTGCTGGGTGCCCCGCGTTGCAAGCCTCACCACCGGCGGGTTTGAGGGGATTGAGTCAACTGGCAGATTGCTGCTTCGGCTACACCAACGACTCTGTGGTTCCTTTCAGCTTCCACACGCCTCCAAGGTTCTCTTTCTGTCCATGAGACCTAGACGGGGCAAGCACCTAGATAGCAGATAATTTAGCACTACTTGCCCTCCTAAACAGATACCACGGAAAAAAAGGAACAGCGAAGCCAGCCAAATCAGACTCTGTGCAGAGATGAGCAAGTAAGATGGGGGGAAATGTCTGATGTGCATGTCTTTTCTGAGATTGCTGAATTTACTATTTTACCACCACAGACTGAGGTTTTACCTGGTAAAAAGGGGGTAAAGGTCCCTATTAGATACGCATTATGAAATAAAGACTTTAGCATTTTGGGGTCTCTTGTAAACCCTACCACGATTCCACCTGCCCCTATTTTTGGAAAAACTGTGAACAAAATGCCTGATAGGAAGACAGGGGGTAATCTGTCTTTAATCCCTCAAAGTCTTCTTCAAAACTCTCAGCACGACAACAAAAGGAAGCACTTCAAGTCAGGATAACCCCGTCCCTTAGATCCTTGTTTAAGGCACATGCTAAAGTCCAACTGGCAGGTCCATCCTCCCCAGAGACGGTGGAATCCTTTCAGAATAGGGACTTTCTGCCGAAGCTTCTGTGGTAAGCATGGAACCCAATAAAGCTAATATTTCAGCTGAAGGAGCGGTTCACCTCAATATTGCCACCTCTAATAGGTTTCAGGTCCCAGGGGATTGCGATGGTGACCCAGTTAACCCGCCTATCGAGACAAACTGATTGCCTGCCCTGTTGGCCTCTGGAGACCACCGACCTCAAATAGTCCGAAACAACTGGAATTGGCAGATATGTTAGAGGCCCTATCCTCAGAGATTAGTAACAAGTTTGCTATCTTGGAAAGGAAACAGTCTAAAATTCAAAACTCCTGCGAGACTCTAGAAGCCAAAATGTCGGCAATTACAGAGAGAACCTGTGTGATGGAAGCCTCAGTAGAGGCCCTTAATAAGGAAGTGGGGATCAACCGAACTGAGATACAAACACTAAAATGTGGCGAGAAAGCCATGCTGGATAAAATAGAGTCCCTAGAAAACAATGCTAGGCGAAAGTATATCAAGGGTCTTAATATCCCGGAAGGCCTGGTGGTAGATAACATTAAACTTTTCTTCATAAACTTATTGAAGGAGTTTATCCCCTCCATTGACTCCTAAGACCTTGAGGCGGATATTCAGAGAATTCATAGAGATCCCTTCTCAAAGAATCTATATAGGAAACGCCCCAGGAGAATTCTGATTAATTTTAAAACATACACATTCAAAGAGCGAGTGCTGTCTGAGGCTCTAAAATCGGATAGTTTCACCAAAGGGGAGTGGTTGTTTCGGATTAGGTCGGATCTCTCTAGAATCACGCAGCACAGGCACTGGGATCTGGGGAAGTTTATACCAATTCTAAGATCTCTAGTTGCAACATTCCAACTGAGATTTCAAGCCTTAATTAAAGTTATGTGGAAGAATAAAATGCTTAATTTCAGGGATCCCAAGGAGGCAGGGATTTTTATTGAACAAATAAATGCTCAGGGTTACATTTTTCTGGCGTGCTGGTTTCAACCCGGATGGTGATGTGATATGAGCTCTAATTTGTAACCTTTTCATCATACCCAGGATATCTTTAGGGAGAGTTCCCTTGGGTTGGAGGGGGTCACAAGAGGAGCAATTTAGTTTTGTATTTGACTGGGCGGGGAGCATATTAGGGAAAAAAGAAAAAAGTCCTCTTCATTTCGCTATAGTAAATGAGATTGTAAATAAGAGAGGGGCAGGTCATGACAAAGTAATTCCGACTAGTGGTAAGACATTGGAACTTATAAAAGTTAAATGCCTGTCTACACCCCAGTAGAAATCTTAACATGGAATGTTATCGGCCTTAGAGTAACAAGTAGACAAAGGAAGGTCCTCCAATATTTGAGCCAATCCAATTATGATATCATCATTTTACAAGTAACACACTTAACCCTTGATGAATGGGAGACTGCTCGAGCCAAGCAGAAATGGATTGAAAGCTCTCTTCATACAACTCAAACATGTTACACGAAAGGAGTAGTCTTTATCATTAAAAAATCGGCAAAGTTGACCCTAGGGTCCATTAAGGTGGATGTTAAGGGGCAATGGATTATTGCTGACGTTAAGATTCAGAATGAATGGTTTGCTTTAGTGGGGTACTATGGGCCAAATATAGATGGTGAAGCCCTTTAAATTCCATTTATAATCATCTATTACAATCTAACTTTCCTGTTATTATGGGTGGTGATTTTAATATCCTCTTGAATCCCGCTCTTGATAGTTCTAAGGGGGTGGGAGCAGCTCCTACTAAAATGGGATCTTTGATTGGAGTATTGTTGGAGGATCTAGGTCTCATAGACATTTGGAAAGAAAAAAATGATGCAATAAGTGGTCCCCCAAGTTTTACTTTCCACAATAAAAAACATGTGCACTTTTCCAGAATTGATTTTTTCTTGGTATATGCTAGGTTGACTAATATCGTTAAAGTGGTGGCACATATCCCGGAGTACCTTTCAGATCACTTTGCTGTGCTTAAGGAACTACAAATAGAGAGAGGTCCCTCGATTGGAAGATGGACCTTTGATAGATCTCTACTCTCCGACGCATCAGCAATAACACATCTGAAGAGTGATACCTTGTTTTTCTTCTAAATCAATGACTCCTATGCCGCAAAAAAAGCATAAGGAAACCAGATCTATGATTAAAAAAAACTGGAAGAAGACATATCCAGAGCTCTGAGTGAAATAATTACACATCAAGTCTGTCAGGAGCTGATGGAGGATAACAACAAATTTATAACTAAAAGACAGGAGTTAGCAGATTATCTGGACAACATTACTAGAAGAAAATGAGAGGCTAGTAAATTAGCTAATTATAAATATGGACAAGGATGTGGGAAGCTTCCTGCTTGGAAGTATCGCATCAGCCAAACACGGAATATAATTAAGGAGATTGCTAATGCTGAATCAGGGGGGGTCTAGTCAGAGAGCACTAAAATAGAACAAGCATTTGAGTCCTTTTTTCAAGATCTATATACTGAGGATCAGGTAGTCTCTGATACTAAGATTAAAGATTATGTTGATAGAATAACACTGCCCTCACTTACTGATGATCAAGCTCTATGGTTGAACCAAAACATCGCCCTAGAAGACCTTAAGGCTACAAGGAAGAATCTTAAAAGAGGTAGCAGCGCAGGAATAGACAGTATTCCCAATGAGTTTTATATTTCTCTTGCAGAGGAAATCTTCCAGTTCTTGGCAAAATTGTTTGACAGCATCTTCACTGATGCTCTCCCAATTCCTAAATCCAGGGATGAGGCAGCTGTCAGTATAAATTTGAAGCCTAATAAAGAGCCTAAAAAGCATGAGTCCTACAGGCCTGTCTCCTTGCTGAATTGCAACTATAAAATCTATGAGCAAATTTTAGCAGGGAGGTTAAATCCTGTGATGGGCTCTATGGTTCAGGCCGACAGAAGGGATTTATCATGGTTCGTCAACTTCATGATTTAACCCATGAGTTGATTGGCGCACTGGATAGTGCCTCAGCTAAAAAACTACCTCTTACCATCTTTGCGTTTGAGGCGGCCAAAGCTTTTGATAGGGTGAGCTGGCCCTTTTTTAAGATACATGATTCACATCTTTGGGTTAGGGGATACATTTGCCATGGCTATTAGTAAAATCTACAAGACCCCTACAGCGAGGATAGTGGTTAATGGGAACCTAACTAACTCAATCAAGTTGAAGCGAGGAACTATACAGGGTTGTCCCCTCTCCCCATTACTCTTTGACTTATATATTGAGCCTCTGGCATGTAGTATCAGGGTTAGCCAAATCATTGCACCATTTGAATGGTATGGATGGGTGAAAAAAAGTAGCCCTCTCTGCGGACGACTTGACGATCTTTACAAGGGAGAGCACAAACATCTTACCTATGCTGGAGCAACTTGAAATGGATTTTGGCAGGGTGTCTGGCTACTTGATTAATCAGCCAAAAATGTAAATTATGTCCTGGAATACAAAATCTAATATCTCACTGACCAAACAACAAATCAGATTCTTAGGAGTAGAGACCACACATGACATTACTAATTTAGCCCAGGTAAACCTTGAACTAAAAAGGAAAGAAGCATGAACATTGCTGAGATCCTGGGGTAGTCTTCCACTCTCCATTCCGGGTCACTTCAACCTGGTCAAAATGTCAATCTTGCCAAAATGTACATCTATCTTTGATGCCATTCCTCTATCTTTTAATCCCAAAACATTAAAAGCTCTGCAAGGTGATATGTCTAGCTTTATCTGGTCTAATAAGGGGGTGAGGATTACCTGGAAGAAGCTACAATGCTCAAAGTTAGATGGTGGTAAAGCAAGCTCCGACCTGCACTTTTACTGCTGGGTCATTCAGCTAAAGATTGAAAGATCTCTCTTATTTGGATCTGCCTGTTTCCCTCCCTTTCTCCAAGCCATGTCAAGAAATGTCCCCAGGGTGGTGACAGCTTTATTTTCAAGTTGGGCATCCAAGATTTTTTTTTTTAAGTCAAACTAAAGGTCTTGATATCTGCCTGTGAGCTCTGGTACCAGTTTAGAACGATTCGAAAGATCCCGTGCTATAGCGTCGGTGCCTCATTTGGAACTCCTGGGTATGCCTGCGTGCCTCAAGGATAGTCTGTCGGCCCCGTTATTGAAAGAAGGGATTGAGAAATGGGGTCAACTATTGCAAAACAACAAGCTATTCACATGGGACTTTCTAAGTAATTTCACAAACCAGAGGGTGTCTGGATTCAAATTTTATCAACTGTCCAGCTGGGCCGCCAAGCTAGGTAAAGATGGGGATGGAAACAAAGAATGTGAGAATATTCTCCTAGGCCCAAGTCATGCATCCTACGACTTTGGAACCCTACGGTTGATGTTCTCAAACCCATCCTGGGGGGTTGTCCACCTCCTGCAGCCCCCCCCCCCCCCCCCACCTCCACAATGTTGTGCAACTGTTTGTGGTACTTTGCCCCTCCTTGGGACACCATGAAGAACAAAACAAAAAAAGCAAAACCATTGCACAGGATTATGAGGAGCTCCGTCGCAGGGGCCATGCATGCTTTATGAGCAGGTCTATCACTTCATCCACTCTTTCGTGTGGCATCACGTTCTTTTCTTTTTGCTGTCTTTGTTACTCTTTTTACTGATGGTTTGGAAATTTGCCCTTCCTGCACGATCACCTGGGATTTATTTGCCTGTTTTATCCCTATTGTGCTTCCCTTATTAAATATGGGACAAACGGCATACCCTTGATTGTCCCATTTAATTTGCTAATACATCCCTAGTATATGGTACCACCTGTACACAGGGCCATGTAAAGTAAATGCTACTAGTGGGCATCTGCACTCATTGTGTTGCCCACCAAAGTAGCAATGCAAAACATCTCTCCGGCCTGTCACAGGATCCTGGGTGTGCAGTTTTAAACTGCCATTTTGACCTGGCAAAATAAACCTTTCACCAGGCCTAAATACTTATAAGTCACCCATGAGACAGGCCGAAATGCCCATAGGCAGGGTGTATGAAATGTAAAATGAAGGGCATGCATATTTAATGTTTTATATGTCAAGGCAGTGAAAAATCAACAAAGTCTTTTTTCAACGTAGCAAGCTCCCCCATATGTAACACTTGTTTACACTATTACCTTTAATAAGTGATAAATCCCATTTGTGATAGGCTAGAACGGTTCAAGGACACATTAAACAGTAATTGAAAATCCAACTTAATGGCCAAGACACATTTTATTTTACTAATTTGGCAAGTACACTTTAAGAAAGTTGTCATTTCACTGCATTGTCATTTTCCTGGCTTTCCTGCCAGTGTCCAGCTATCATTTGACATCTCCCTATAGTGAGAGTTGTATTGCTCCCAGACAGTAGACAAAGGGTTCTGGGCACGGTAAGGGGAACTCCGATCTTGAAAGGATGGCTTGGGTGTGTACCCATTCCCTTCCAGAGCCTCAAAGGATTCCTACCTTCCTATCACTGGTACATGAAGCTCCCAACTAGGCCTGTCTCGTTTTTGTGTCTCTTTTCTCTCATTTCACTTTGGCACCAAACCAATGGGAACAGAAGAACTAACCAAAACTAGTTTTGGTGTAGACACAGGCTTGCCCTCCATCTACATGCTGGCATTGGACATTAAAGTGGACTCCACAAACATTTCCTCATAACACTCCTGGAGCTGTAAAGAATCAGAAGAAATACTGCCCTGCTGTCTGAACAACTGGAAGGAAGACTGTACCTGCTTGCCCTGAACCTAGGACCTCCAGAAGTGACTCTAAAGGTCTGTTGACTGACTTTCTGTTTAAGGTACAGGGACAAAACAAGCTTCCGGAGGCCCTCCCCCTTCAAATGCCCTCTGGCCAGTTCCAATGGGACTTGCCCCAGACCCTGCTGGCCTGTGTTGGAGTGAATCTTATCCCCCAAGTGGTGCCCGCTACATCCTTGGTTGTTGTTAGAGTGTACTCCTCTTGTGCCCAAACTGCAAGAAGTGGAACTCAATAACTTTTTGCCAACTGTCTGCCTAGAGAACAGTTGGAAATGGAGAATGCCATCAAAGCCGCATCCATCAGTGTCATATCACAGGTTAGTCTCATGATCTTGCTGGTTTGCCACTCTGAAGGAGATTCAACTTCCAGAAAATGATTGGTAGTCCGAACGGCGAAGCCTTTAGGGGGACTGATGCGAACAGCATCCTATTGACGTTGAGGCCTTGCTGGGAACACATTTCAGAATTTCTCTGGTCAGAACTCACCCACCTTCGTGGATGACAGCACCTGGTCCTTGCTCTTAAGCTGGCCACCACTTTCGAGCCCTGCTTCATATCCAGCTTGCAGCTTGTCCCACTGACAACTCGTTGATGACCACTTTTTCTTCATAAAAATTTCTAAATCATAAGGTAAACTTTCCACCCGGGTGAGCCTGGCCCCTGTATCTGACCTGCACTCCATGATGCTCAGCCTCAACTTTTGACTTTAGCCCGGTGTCGCGTGACCAGATATCTGCAGATGGCACTTTATGCTCTTTGGTGCTATTTGTAATTCAAACTTTAAAAAATGGTTCTACTTATTAGTTTGTTGTCAAGTTCGTGTCACTTAAAAAAAAATTAGTATAGCATGACCAGATAATCACAAGTGGTACTTTCTGCTTGGTAATATTTTCACCTAAAACGTAAAAAATTGATACCTTTAGTTCTGCCCATTGGATTGTGATAGTTATGATGTAATTATATTTATAAAAAATTGCTCTATGTTTGTAAATTGGTTTGAGATTTTTCTTGTGTTGTGTTTGCCCTTTATTACTATTTGAGTACTTTACACATTGTCCCTAAATTAAAAATGGCTACTTTGTGCCAAGCTACCAGAGAGTTCAGCATGGGCTTATTTAGTGACTTTTTGGTTTATGATTATTATTTGCAGTGGGTTCTCACACCCCTCAACTAATATTCCAATTCCTTACAATTACTAAAATGAAAAATCACATCACTCAAACTTGAACAGTGTCTGCTCAAGTGCCAAATACAATTATCTCCACCAAAGGCGAGTTCAAGAAAAGAGTTTTTGCGTTCAAGTTACTAGGGACATCAGGGAACTGATAGTCAGCTTATTTGGTTCAAACAAAGTGCAGACTAGTCAGGACCAATGTTTCTCCAAAGGCAACTGTTAATTGCTGTGTTAGTAAAGTAAGGTAAGCCATAGTGAGTATTTTGATAGGCAGTGGCAAAAATGATAATAGAGGAGTCCACCAGATCCACAAGCTCAACCAGCCCCAAATGAAAATTGGGATTTATAGTCGCAGGGTAAGCACACGTTTAAACAACTTCAAACTAGCTTGAGATAGGGAATTTTCAAATAGTAGAAAAAAAGACACTTCCCAAAGGCATGGGGTAATGGACGGAAACTACATTGAACCTCTGGAGCTGAATGTTTTATATTGATTTAGGTATCTCCAGTATAGTACAGGCTTCTATGGGTAACGGGGCAGGTCAGAGGTGTTACGGACATCTCTACTTCAACGTCCATCTGCTTGGCATTGATCTTTTCTCCACCTAATCTGCATCATATTTCTTCTATTTGGGCATTTCAGCTTTCACTCCTCATTAACCATCTACATGGCGTATTCAATCATGCATGCAGTATACAGGCCTGGAAAGGAATGCATTGACCAGGAAAGTTCCATCCCAAGCAAATAGTATGGTATGAGAAAAGAGGGAATGCAGAATACATGCTTACCTCTCCAAATTCAATTCAGTTATGTGAATCAGTTGAAGCACATAACAAAATTGCAATAAGTGATTAACATACTGTACATACTAACTGTGCCATCGGTCTTTGAAATTCACTTTGTAGCCAGCCTAGTTTAATGTTTTACCACAACTTAAAGATGTGCTCTCCCTTATGTCCCAGTGACTGAACAAGGCCTACCTTTTTAATACAAAACCTTCTCTATTTCGCCTTTTAGTTATTATCAAAGAATACAAAAATGCGCAATGCAAGCTACACAAATACGTTCTTACCCTGATGAATACCAAAGGAGCAGGTTGCCTTCACTGAGCAACTGGAACAACACTTTCGGCCTCCAACAATTAACGGTAACCTAGTAAGCTACCAAGTGAACCTTCTATAATCACAGCATGTGTATTGTTGCCTGACAACCTCCGGAAACACAATGACATGTTCTTTGCATTGCAACCACACAATTCAACTCCACACATTTACAAAACACACCATAGAATTTCACTCCAAACCACAAATTTCAAATATGCAACACAATTCCACAACACACCACATACCTCCAAAACACACCACAAATGTACACATCATACCACAACTAATAATTCCAATACAACTCACATAATTCCATGCCAAACCACAAACATCCACTACACTCCAAACCATTTCACGTGGGTAAAAGACAGTTTCATTTACAACGCTAATAACTCTAACTCTCACAAATGAGAGACCTATTGCATTGCAACTGCTTGTTGCTATTTGGTGTAAATCAGTTCAATACTTTTTGAAATATTAAAGGGAATGTAAATTTGTATATATAGGGTCGAGGATCCTTTGCTACCTGCAAGCGGTGGTACGTCGCAAATCTATTGCTTGGGGCAATGCTGTTATTGGCTGCTCAGAAGCTGCATAGAACATCGCGCCTGCCATTCTGTATGTCAGAACCGTGCCCCAGGGGATGATGTATGAAAGCAGAAAGTATCGAAGGGGTCAGGGTAGGGGTACCCTGACCCCATGTATTTGTTGTTGTAGTGTATAAGAGACCATTTATGAGTTTTAGAAAGCCATTGTTTTTTTTTTTCAGGTGGATGGAATTGTGACTCCATCACGGTGTTCAGCGCGGCCCCCGCTATGACAACGATTACTTATTTTTTTGTTTGAATATATTTTTTAAGTTTTCCATTTATGGTTACAATACCAAGCAATAGATTGAGGAGAATAAAGATAAACATCCTTCCCAGTCACAGCTACAATCACACACAGTAGTAATATTATGCATTACAGTTTGCTTACATTACAGCCAGTGATGTGGAAAGGAGGAACAAGAATACATGAATCAAATAACAGTTCCTCGCTGTACTTTTTGCCGAAGAGTGTTTCCCATCTCCACAGATCATTGGGTCATCGGTGGGATGGATGTTGGCGTCTGGGAACTGAGTCAACGGTACTTGCCACATTGTCATGGCCCTTCATGTGTTTCCAGTATGTGCCCAATGGGGTGTCAAAGGGGGTAGGTTGTCGCTTGGACCTATTACATATGTAATGTATTTCACATGTGGGTGTCATCTGGGACCTATCGTCCTTCATAATTGGCAGGCCCGATGTCCTCTTGCCACGTCTGGAAGACCCACTACTCAGAGCGGCCCCGCAAGTGTGAGCGCGGGCATTGTCAACCATTTAAGGAACTAACTCATTACTGTCAACACGGTGGCTTACAAACAGTTTAACTATCGTGTCCTGTAATGGGCTCATTGGGACACTTCTAACTTGGTCAACTAGTGGGGAGAACAAATATACAAATTAAATAATAAAATGGGTCAAGAATAATAAAAGGGGGGAAAGAAAATAAGAGCATTAATCTGGGGAAGGTCTTAATGAGTGGGTGGGCAGGTAGTGTGTTCATGTGTGTCCATGGACGTGCGTTATTGCTCCTAGGTATGGGGGTCGTAATGTGGGGTGGGTTTATTTACCGTCAGTGTGGTCATGGCAGAGTATCGGCAGTTGGCTGCGCGTGTAGGGGGCGGGTCAGTCCCATCCGTTACGTGCATGCAATTAGTGTCTTGTGTCGTGTGCGTACATGCTACTACCCACTGGGGTCAGATCACTTCTCCTGGGTGCGCTACCCCCTCCCTCGTCTGTCATTCCGAAGTCGCCCAGCAAAGCCGGCACCTATGTGAGGCCCTGTTCAAGACTCGCCTGGTGAAAGATCTTTAAGATGTCATCCCAAGGATGCGCTATTGGAATGGCCCTCAGTCTCGCTGTCTCCTCCCTGTGAAGGGTTGTACTTTCCGGCACCGCCCAATTATTAAAGGAGGTGCACCAATGTTGTATGTGTGGTGGGTCCCTGCTCTTCCAATGCTTTGTGATAAGACTCTTTGCGGTGACCAGTCCCAGATCCCAGAACCTGGTGTGAACTTTGGTCTGCTTCGTTCTTTTAAACAAGGTAAGTAAGCATGCCTCCCATGTGTGTGGTAGTTCCACGCCAGCCCCCTTTGTCAACAGCGTTGTTATGTTGTGCCAATATGTCTGCAGTCTGGGACAGGTCCATAGCATGTGCAGAATGTCCGCATTTGTCAATAAGCAGCGCAGACCTGCGGACGTGTCTGTTGCGAAATATTGGTTAATTTTGTCCGGTGACAAATACGCTCTATGTATGATATAGAATTGGATGATCTTGAAATGCGAGTTACGCGGAATATTAGTGGGTCCCTCCAATATTCTTTCCCACTCCTTGTCTGTCCATTCTCTGCCTCGATCCACTGCCCATTTGTCTCGCAGTGAGTGGAGGGTGCAAGCCGTATGCGACAATAGTGCTTGTGTCAGCCAATCGATCACATGGGATCCATTTCCCATGACATGCAAATATTGCACCAACAGGTGTGTCTGCGGTTCCTCGGTCATGTCTCCCCAGGCTTTTGTGCATGCGTGTACCAAGGATGTGTGCAGCAGAAACTGTCCTGTGGGTAGGTCCATGTCTGTCGCAAGTCTAACAAATGGGAGCAGTACGCCGTCTGTATATAGCTCGGCCATCGTATCTATCCCGTCCTGCACCCATCTGTCCAACGCAGACACAGTTACAATCCCTCCATCTCTGGGAGTGCCCAGCAGGGGGAGTGCCGGGGCATAGGGCGTCACCGCTCACGTGAGTCGCAAGCTGCGCGTATAGCACTTGTGAGCTACTGCTAAATGTTTTTGTGTCGGGCGAGGTGTTTTGGTTAGGGGATGAAACAGTGTGAGGACCTGTGTTTGGGTCAGGGCTGAGGTGTCGGAGGTCGTGTCAGTTAGGCATTTCCCACTGAGCCATCCAACCACCCACTGTAGTTGTGCTGCCAAGTAGTAGAGTTCTTGGTTGGGCACCGTCAGTCCCCCCGCTGCCACCAGTGCATAAAGTTTTGTTAACGCTACTCGGTGCCTGCCAGCATTCCAAATGAGAGCTCTGACCATAGCTTCCAGTTCTCGAAAGATGCGATTCGGGACGTACACCGGTATGCTGGAATAGTAGTATAATAGCCTCGGCAGCACAATCATTTTTGTTAGGGTTATCCGGCTGGGGACGTTGAGGGGGAGCGTTTTCCAAAAGGCCATTTGTGCTTGCAGGGAAGAGATGGCCCTGATTAGGTTACCCTCTAACACATCCGTGGGAGATCGGTAGATATGAATACCTAATTAGCGAAACGTGGTGGTGTGTCAGTCTACCTGCACTCCGCCTAGTCGCACCTCGCATGCAGGCATGTCTGGGCTGAAGGCGTACACCCCGGATTTACCCCAGTTAACTTTGAGACCCGAAAGGGTTGCAAAGGTGCATAGGGTGTCCGTTAGCATTTGTGGCACTTGCGTGAGGTCTTTGATATATAATAGCAGATCGTCTGCATACAAGGAGACCGTGTGAATGCCGTCCACCAATGGGATGCCCCAAGCCTCACTCTGCCCCGCAACAGTTCCGCCAGCGGCTCCATTGCCAGTGAGAAGTGCAGCGGCGACAGGGGGCAACCCTGCCTCGTGCCTCTCCGAACTCTAATGGCTGCGGATAATAGGCCGCCGGTGCGGACCCGCACTGTGGGCGTCTGATACAGCAAGTTGACCATGTCTATGAAGGCATCTCCCAGCTCGAACTTCTGAGGCACTGCCCTGAGGTAAGGCCACTCCATTGAGTCAAAAGCTTTTTCTAAATCAAGCACTAAACACCCCGATCTTGGTCATTGTCTCACTGCGTACTCCTGCACTCTGAATAATCGGCGGATATTGTGTGAGGTACTTCGTGTGGGTACAAAACCGTTCTGGTCGGTATGTACTAGCGTGGGCGTGAAAGGGGCTAGCCTCTGCACCAGGGTAGACGCCAAAATTCTGTAGTCAGTGTTTAGAAGTGCAAGAGGCCGGTACGAGCCCAATTGTTTTCCAACCCTACCTGGTTTTAGGAGGGAGATGAGGGTGGCGTCATTGAGCGCTGCTGGAAGAGAGGAGTCTTCTATTGCCGATTCATACATCCGGATCAGCTCCGGGATCAATAGATCCGAGTATGCCTTGTAGAACTCCGCTGGCAGTCCATCTGGCCCAGGGGACTTGCCATTGGATAGCGCAGCTATAACCTCATGAATCTCCTCGGGTGTCAAGGGTGCTGCCAGGTCTCCGCGTTGGGCATCTCGTAGTGCCGACAGCAGTATGTTCGCGAGATATTCGGCAGTGTCCGGAAGGGGAGTTTGTAGTTGGGAGCGATATAGTGCATTATAATGGGCGGTGAAAGCCTCGTGTATCTCGCTTTGCATGTAGAGCATGTCCCCCCCTACTATCCTGTATCGCCGTTACCGGTATCGTTCGGTCTTCTCTGCTGATCAGCCAAGCCAATAACTTGCCAGGCTTGTCACCTGTACTGTGAGTGCGGGCCGAGTGTGCCGCATAGTTGGGGCAACGCAGCCTGTCCAACAATTGCTCGCACTCCGCCCGGGCCTCCAGCACGCCCTCCTCTCTGCTCCCAGCCGTCGCCTGCTCTTTGCGTATGAGGTCTGCCTCTATCTTGCGTGCCTAGGCAGTGGCCCCTGATCACAACTTTAAATGCGTCCCATTCTATTTGGGGGACGGACGCTGTGTCCGTGTTGTCCTCAAAGTAATGAACTATTTGTGCATATAATGAATCGCGGAATGGGGCGTCAAGGAACAAATTTGGTTGTAGTCTCCAGTTGGGGATTGGAGGATGTGTGTGTGCCCATGCCAGGTCCAGTACATGTGGGTTGTGATCTGAGTGTGTGCGGCCCATATAGTAGGCATCAGTGACGTGCAGGAGCAGGTCGTTAGTCAACATGTATCTATCCAGTCCTACGTGCAAGTCGTGGGTGCCTGAATAGAACGAATATATCTTGACATTGGGGTTGCGACACCGCCACGCGTCACTTAGGTCCCACTGAGTGGCCCAGGTTGTGAGGGCTTTCATGGCTCCCAACACAGGTGTACCCGGCAGTGGTGGAAAGGAGCGGTCCAGCGTGGCGTCTAAGACGCAATTATAGTCTCCACCCAGTATCCAGGGGAGGCCATGCCAAGGGGATAAAATGGTGAAAAGGTGTGCAAGAAACCCCTGCTGGTCAGTGTTAGGGGCGTATACTGATGCCAGCACCACATGTCGCCCATCTAGCTTCCCTCTCACCACAACAAGTCTACCTTCGCTGCCAATGTGGGAGTGCTCTACCACGAAGGGAGTACCTGGTCTCACCCATATTAGTGCGCCGCGGCCCGCGGGCATAGGAGGAGTAACCTGTGGCGTAAAGCTGTCCACGCCATCTACGGCGTAACGTGTGGACCTCTTTTTCATTTAAGTCGGTCTCTTGCAGGAGCGCAATTTGAATTCGGTGTCTCTTTAAGTAAGAATACATTTGATATCTCCCTGAGGGCGTATGCATGCCACGCACATTCCATGTACAGAGTTTAATAGCTGCCATTACGTTTGTTCCGGTGGTCCCCGCCCTCCCCTCTCCGACAGCGACATGTCAAGTGCAAGAATATTACCGCCCAGGTGTCCCCACATTTGTACATTAAAGACACAATCAAGATTACCTGCAATGTAAGGATTAGGACACAACAAAATAACAATCGATCCAGATAGCTCAAATAAACCTGAATAACAATCATGGGGAATAATACCAAAAGGTCCGCTGCAAAACGTGCAGACGTCCAAACACTCTATCGAGAAAGTCAACATTCAATTCTGGGGGGGTTGCTGCCTGCCGAGCAAGGTTGGACTGTCTTAACCAATGAGTAGATGATGGTGTACTTTCTCCCTTCTGGGGGAGTGAGAATCGAGCACTGCCGGCCCCGCAGTGTGACATATAGTGTTGTTTACAGCGCGGCTGCCAGCATACATTCCACTCCCAATGTGTGGCAGCCGTTAACATAGGCGATACTGGTCTGGCAGGTCTATCGAGTCAAAGGATTTGCCAGCCAGGTCTCGCCAGCCAGAGCAATTACCTGTCCTTGTCCGCCTTACCTCCCACTGGTAGCCAAGCAGTCGGGATCAGTACTCACTGCGTCTCCCGGTTGGTAGCCCAGTGTCCCAGGGGCGGCCTCTCCTCGTGGGGACCCGGCGTCCCCTGTCAGCAGGAGCTTGACGCGGCTGGGTGTTGCAACTCTCCCACCCGGTGCCCCAGGCAGGCACAGAGAGTAGGGAAGGAGGAGGCGATCGGTGCGGTCTCTCAGCCGGACAGGCCCGCATTTGCGGCGTGATATCCGGCGGGAGAGTCTGTCAGTCCATAAATCGCCTCATCATCACTGGGCATGGCCCGAGGGCTAGTGGTCGGGATCGAGTGGGGGTTGGAGAGTGGCTGAGTTCCACAACCATGCGAAGGGCGTCTTGCTGCTCCTGATGCATCACGTCCTCAGATGGGCCGGCACCCGCCTGCACTGGGCTCGCAGGGACCGGTGATGATCTGTTCCGGCGCCTCCATCTCGGACCTCTATTCCGTTTCGTTTGAAAAGTTTCTGTGGGTATTCGGGGAGCCTTATCAGTGCCTCCGTCCAATCATGCCTCCACCTCCTCTGAGCTAGTGAAGAAGTGCGTTTTGTCATGTGCCACGACATAGAGTTTAGCAGGGAACAGAAGAGAGTATTTAAGACCAAGATGGCGTAGTCGTTGCTTCACCGCCAGAAAGGAATGTCTTTGGCACTGCACCTGAACTGTATAATTGGGGAAAAACATGATTTTGGCGTTTTCGATCTGGATATCGTGGAGTTTGCGTGTTTCTCTCAAGATGGAGTCACGGTCTCTATAGTTCAGAATGCGGAGGAGGAGCGGTCTAGGGTTAGAGCCTGTTGGAAGAGGCCTCGTTGGGACTCGGTGCGCCCGTTCCACCACAAAATGCGGCGACAATGTCCCCTCAGGTAACAACGTTCGTAGGCAGCCTTCCACATGTGTCGTAGGATCTCTCCTTTCCCATCGTTCCGGCACCCCCACTATCCGCACGTTGTTCCGTCTCGCCCGTCCTTCCGCGTCCTCTGCCCGGTCATCCAGGAACTCAACTCTGTTGAGGAGGTCTCTCATTTGTTTGTCCGACTGAGTGACCCGGGGTTCAAGGTCCGATATAGAACTCTCCTGGGTGGTGGTGCGCTCTGCGAGTTTCTGGTAATCCACCCGCAAATGCGTTAGATCAATGCCGTCTCCATCTATCTTCGACTCCAATGACCTGCGTGTGGATTTCACCGACTCCTCTAGTCTCTCCATGGCCGCCAGCACTGTGTCTAGTTTGGCGGTCACTTGGTTGGCCTCCGCCTGTTTTGTAAACTTGTCCATTTTGCCTCGCAATTGCGCTCCTCCGGAGCCTGTGCGCGTCCTGGTGCCTCCAGACATGGACAGTTCCGATGGTATGTGTGCTATGTCCGTGAGTGCAGCAACTGATGGCTTGCTCGGTATCAGTCTCAGCCCCAAAAGGCGCGGATATGAGAGTGCTCGTGCGTAGGGGGCGGGCAGGAATGTTGGGCGCACCAGGGATTATTCTTGCAGTGCCTCGTATCCGAGGAGGGGCAGCCAGGTGTTTCCTGGCGAGTAAGGGCAAAACTCGCACAACCACAGCTTGTCTGCCAGGTCACCTCGGGCCAGTCCGTCAGTTTTCACGCTGTATCCGTGATGGTGTCTTCCAGCCTTTGGCTCCCGCGTCTCCTGCGGGGTAGCGCGGTCAGGTATCGCGTTGCGGACCCGTCACTGGCGGTCCTTCCCCCAGTCTATGTGACATCCATCAACTGCGCCTCGTGGGTGTCCATGGCGCCTTAGTGCCGTGCGGTCCCTGGGCTGGGTCTGGTACTTGAGTGGCACCGGCTTATATGTAGGCAATCCCGGTACGCTGCAAAGTCTAGGTCTGCCCTCGCCCCAAGTCACCGCCACAATGTCTCTCCCCTACAGAGGATATATCATCAGCGTCAGTGAGTCCCCAGCCTCTTACTCATGGTTTCAGGGCTTGGCCACTGCGTCACTTGGCTGCTCAACATGGCGACGTTGGTGTCATCTTGGAGGCCGGTGGGCTCTTCCTCAGTCCGGTGCCTCTCACTGGAAGCGTGTGTTCAGGTGCCCTGTTCCAGCTTCCCAGTCTGAAGGCAGTCAGGGGTGAATGCGTGGGCAAAATTTTCCTGTGAGTGGCTGTACTGCAGGGCCTGAGTGTCGCCTCCCGTTTTCGCCGACTCCGGTGCCCGCACTAGGCCTCAAATCACGGCCCTGCTCTTCAACTCAGGCCTCGGGCTCGCGTAGTGTCCGCCGCCAACAAGACCTTAGGGAGTGCGGCTGTCCTCAGCTGGGATATCCCAGTGCGGCCAGAAGGCACCGATCAGCTCGATTCTTGGCAGGGTGTTAGTCGGAAGGCCCCGGCAGCAGGCCCCGAAATATGGGCCAGCTGCGTGCTGTATTTACGGATAATTGCCCCGGGAAAGGGGAGCTCTCGCTGGATCTCTACCTGAACACGTCCGGCCTCGCTGCGTGCATAGCCACGCCCCATGACAACGATTACATATACAGTAATATACACACTCATAGACCCACTGAGGCACTCAACCACTTAGAAGGTTGTGAACCCAGTCACAGACCCAGTCTCACCCACTAACAGAACTTCTTAGACATTCATGCACTCAGAGACACACGCATGCCCTCACAGCTACAAGCACAGCCACTTAAAGACATACTCAGACTTATACATTCATTCTCAGACCCACTGAGAGACTTATTCACCCACTCACAGAGCCACACAACACTAATTCACACACTTACATACCCACTCAGAAACTTACGCACCCAATTATAGACCTACTCAGAGGCTCACACACCCACTTCCAGATCCCCTCACACATGCTCTCACAGACACACTGAGAGACTTATTTCCCCACTCATAGACCTACTGAGAGACTCATGACCCACCCACAGCCCCGTTCAGAGACTTAGGCATCCACTGACATACCCACTGAGAGACTTATGCACTCATTCATAGACCCACTAAGAGACTCATGCATCCACTCACAGATCCATTCATACACTCATGCATACACTCACTTATCACTCAGGTACTTATGCACCCAGTCATAGACATACTCAGGGATTCACACACCCACCCACAGACCTGCTCAGAGACTCATGAATCCACAGGTAGACCCGCTCAGGGACTCATGCATCCACTCACAGACCCACTGAGACACTCATGCACTTGCCTGCTGACCCACTCAGAGATTTACACACCCACTCACAGAACTACTCAGATACTTGTGCACTCACTCACAGACCCACTTTGAGATTCATGCATCCACTAAGAGACCCACTGAGAGACTCATGCACCCGTTAACAGACCCAATGAGAGACTCATGCACCACTCACAGAGCCATTCAGACACTCATGCACACACTCATAGACACACTCAATCATTCACGTATGCACTCACAGACCCACTGAGAGAATTATGCACCCACTCGTAGATGTACTCAGAAACTCACACAACCATCCACAGATCCAGAAACTCATGCATCCACTGACAGACCCACTGAGAGTCTCATGCACTCACTGACAGACCTACTGAGAGACTCAGGCACCCACTTACAGACCCAGTCTGACACTCATGCACGCACTCACGGACCCACTGGGAGACTTACACACCCACTCATAGATGTACTCAGAGACTCACGTACCCACCCACAGACTCACTCAGAGTCTCACGCTCTCACTCACAGACCCAGCGAGACACTTATGCAGTCACTCCCAGTTCCACTCGACACTTACACACCCACCTACACACATTGAGACACTCACACATTCACTGACACACCTACTGAGATACTCATACAGTCATCCACACACTCACTATAAAAGGTTACAGGTTATAGTTAGGATTTTTTTACAAAAAAACATTAGAAATTCACTTAAAAATGCAATGGTTACAGGGGCGTTACAGTTAGGAAATAGAATTAAAAAATCTTTAAAATTCACACAAAAAAACGAGGTTACAGCGACTTTATAGTTAGGAAATAGAATTTAAAATAACCTTAGAATTTAATGAAGAAACCAAAGGTTACAGGGACATTATACTTAGGCTCAGATTTCTCTTGTAGAAAAGCAGTGAAATTCAGCTGGTATAATTACTGAGCTAACAATAACTTACACCCCCACAATGCACTGCTTATAACATAAATATTTGTAATGCACACATTCACCCGGAGGTATCTTTGGTGCTGAATGACAGATGTTTCTTGTTACCGAACTCAATGGTACTCAGTTTATCGACCCTAGATGGATGAAAGGCTGAGTGGACCCCCTGGGATTTGAACCTGTGACCATGAGGTCGAACACAGGCACTTGCAGTGGAGGCATTAATCCATTGAGCCACCAGACCCGGATTGTGTGGTCAGTGACATCACTAATGACATCACTGATGACATTTCAAATGACACCACTGATGAGATAATCCCGTGAGTGTAAGTGTTTCGTAAACATTTCTGAGACTTCAAGATTTATACTTTAGTACAGCATACCTTAAATTACTATTTTTTGTTGCTAGTGATTAGTCATACTATATCTCATGTGAGTGGCTTGTAACTGTCTGTATTAGTGTGAGTGGATGTTTGAGTGGCTGTATGGGTGTGTGAGTGGCTGTTTGGTTTGTAGAGTGAGTTGGTATGTAAGTAGCAGTAAGGGTGAGTGAGTAGCTGCAGAGGTGTGTGAGTGGCTGTATGGGTGATTGAGTGGCTGTGTGAGTGGAATGGGTGAAGGAGTGAGTGTGTTAGTAGCTGTATGAGGGAGTGAGTAGTTGTTTAAGTGTGTGTATAGGTAACTGAGTGGGTGTGAGCGGCTGTTTTGAAGAGTGAATGTTTGTGTGAGTGGTTGTAGGGGTGAGTGAAAGGGTGTGTGAGTGGTTGTATGAATGTGTGTATGGGTATGCAAGTGGTTCCGTGGGTGCGTGAGTGATTGTATGGGTGAGTGAGTGGCTGTGTCGTGGCTGTATAGAAGAGTAGTTGTGAGTAGCTGTGTGAGTACCTGTAATGGTGAATGAGGAGAAGTGTGAGTGGCTGTATTTGGGAGTATGTGGGTGCATGAGTACCTGTATGGGTGGGTGAACAGTCAAAATATTGATTTTTAAATATCAAGCTAGTAAATATCGTTAGGACAGAATATCGAAGTCAAGAATATCATTGACCAGAATATCAACCTTAAGGTAAGTAATATCGTTTTTTAAACTATCGAAGTAAGTAATATCAAAGTAAGTAATATTGTTAGCAAAAATATCATTGTCAATAAAATAAAAAAAAGTTAGTGTTATGTATTTTAGTATGTATTTTATATGTATGTTTACCATTTAAAAAAAAATTATTTTCATAAATCTTTAAATAAATGTTTAGAAACGTAGTAATTTTGTTAAAGTAAATTTTGCGTTTTAGCATCAGAGTGGGTTGTGGGTTTATAGGGGAATAGGGTGGGAAGTAATTTAATTATAATTCATTAATTAATATGTTTTTATATATTGTTAATTATTATTAATCAATTGCTAATTAATTATTAATTGGTAATTATTTTTTAATAGTTGGGTAATTTATAATTATTTTAATTATAGTTAATTCATTATTAATTTGTGTTTATTGTTATTATTAGTTAACATATTGTTAATTAATTATTAATTGGTAATATATTTTTATTAAGTGCTGAATTGATAATTACATTAAGTATGTTATTTATTATGTGTAGTGGGTTGTGGGTTTATAGGGGAATAGGGTGGGGAGTAATTACATTTAATTAATTAATTAATATGTTTTTATTTATTGCTATTGATTATTAATTTATTTTTAATCAATTATTAATTGATACTTATTTTGTATTAATTGGTTAATTTATAATTATAGTATAATTAATGTATTATTCATTTGTGTTAATTGATAATTAAATTAATTGTGTTTTTTATGTGTAGTGTGTGTGTGTTGAAGGGGGAATAGTGTGGGAAGTAATTTAATGTTATTTAAGTTAATATTAATTGAATGTAATTGATATTTATAAATAATTGTTTGTTAATTAATTATTAACATGTTCTTTTTTTAATTATTTAATTGATAAGTATGTTAATTTAACCCCTACGCTATCTGACATTTTCCACACTGTTATACTCACTGGAGTGGGAATAGTAATTTTTACCCCTACGCTATCCAACGCTCTCCCTACTGTTGCACTCACTGGAGTGGGAATAGTAATTTTTACCCCTACTCTATCCAACGCTTGCCCTACTGCTGCACTCACTGGAGTGGGTATAGTCATTTTTACCCCTATGCTATCCTGAGCTTTCCCTACTGTTGCACTCTCTGTAATGGGAAGTACTTTAATGTTATTTAAGTTAATATTAATTTAATTTAATTGATATTTATAAACAAAATGTTGTTAATTAATTATTAACATGTTCTTTTTTTAATTATTGAATTGATAAGTATGTTAATTTAACCCCTACGCTATCTGCCATTTTTCACACTGTTGTACTCACTGGAGTGGGAATAGTAATTTTCACCCCTACGCTATCCAACGCTCTCCCTACTGTTGCACTCACTGGAGTGGGAATGGTAATTTTGACCCCTACGCTATCCAACGCTCTCCCTACTGTTGCACTCACTGGAGTGGGAATAGTAATTTTTACCCCTACGCTATCCAACACTTTCCCTACTGTTGCACTCACTGGAGTAGGAATAGTAATTTTTACCGCTACTCTATCCAACACTTTACCTACTGTTGCACTCACTGGAGTAGGAATAGTAATTTTTACCCCTACGCTATCCAACACTTTCCCTACTGTTGCACTCACTGGAGTGGGAATAGTAATGTGTATCCCTACGCTATCCAACGCTTTCCCTACTGTTGCACTCATTGGAGTGGGAATAGTAATTTTAACCGCTACGCTATCCAACGCTTTCCCTACTGTAGCACTCACTGGAGTGGGAATAGTAATTTTTACCTCTACGCTAGCCAACACTTTCTCTACTGTTGCACTCACTGGAGTGGGAATAGTAAGTTTTTACCTCTACAGAATCCAGCGCTTTCTCTACTGTTGCACTCACATGGACTGGAAAAAGTAATTGATACCCCTATGCTATCCAGCGCTTTCCCTACTGTTGCACTCTCTGGAGTGGGAATAGTCATTTTTACCCCTACTCTATCCAACGCTTGCCCTACTGCTGCACTCACTGGAGTGGGAATAGTCATTTTTACCCCTATGCTATCCTGCGCTTTCCCTACTGTTGCACTCTCTGTAATGGGAATAGTAATTTTTACCCTGACGCTTGCCAACGTTTTCCCTAATGTTGCAATATGTGCAGTAAGTATATATATTCATTTATATATATATATATATATATATATGTTTAATTATTTTAACATTATTTGTATTAGTTCATATTTTTAAATGTTTTAAAATTTTTAACTACATTTCTTTTAATTATATGTATTATTTACTTAATTGTACATTATTAAAACTTTTAAAAAAACAATATTATTAACATCGATATTTTTGACAACAATATTTTTTTTCAATATTTTTGTACTTACCTTTATGTAGATTGGACTTCGATATTTTTGACTTCACTATTTCTGTGCCGATATTTTTGTAGGTCGCGTTTCTGTCCTTCGATATTTTGTCAGACATTCGTATGGGTGAGTGAGTGGCAGTGTGAGTTTCTGTATAGGTAATTGAGTTGGTGTTTGAGTGGCTGTAAGGGTGTATGAGTGGGTATACATGTTTCTGTATATCTGTATGACTGGAAGTGTGAGTGGCTCTATTTGTGAGTGGATGTATGAGTGGCTGTATGGGTGAGTTAGTAGGCATGTGAGTGGCTGTATGAGTGAGTGGATGTGTGAGTAGCCCCATGAATAAGTGATTGGTTGTCTGAGTACTGGTAAGGGTCTGTGAATGGGTATGTGAGTGGTTGTATAGCAGTGGAAGTGGGTGTATGAGATGTTCTGTGGGGTGTGAGTTGGTTTTGGAGTGGATCTGTGGATGATGTCATAAGTGATGTCATTTGAGATGTCATCAGAGCTGTCACTGACCATGCCATGAGTGATGTAATATGTGAGGTCATAAGCAGTGCATTTCAGGGGTTTAAGTTAGAGTTAGCTCAGGTAACTTTAGTTGCTGAATTTCACTGGTTTTGTATGAGTGAAATCTTTGTATGAGCCTAAGTATAACTTGCACCGTTTTGGTAGCCTAGCGCCAACATAGGCACCCATGCACCATGGTGCAAGAGTGTCGTTTTTGAAGGCAGGATTGTTTTTATGTAGGAAGGGTGACCTGCCGAAACAATCCCATGAGGCATTTTCCTGTTTCTATGGAAAGAGGGAAAACAAGGAGAAATACATATATTTCTCCTTATTATGCCTCACCTCCGGAGTCGTACAAATCTGAGACTTCCCTAGATATACATCACTTTGTAAATCTGGGGCAGTGTCAAGTTCCATAGGTGCTGTGTGGGAAAACCCACTGCAATGCTGATGGAAAGCCTCCTGGGCGTAGATTAAGATGACGCAGCGATTTGCACTGAGTTGCCTTACTCATGATTTATAAGTCCACTCAAAGCCACGCAGGATGACTTTGCTTGACTTCATAAATCTTTATGAGAGCCCTGCATCACACATGTACCCTTTTACGTTGTGCAAAGTGATGCAGAGTCTTATAAATAAGCCTCTGAACATTAAACCACAGTTATGTTATGTTATGTTAGGTTGTCTTGTAAAGCGCATTGCTACCCCAGCAATGGGGCGTACCAGCGCTGTAGACCACTGGGGAACCCGTCCTGGCTTTCCCTGTGAGATGATCCCTGCTGGGTATCTCCAAGGTGAAACCAGGCATCCCCGGTGTATGTGGGGGGCCGTTGTGGAGATGAGGCAAGCTAATGCCCAGAGTTGCCGAGTGTGATCCCTGGTTAGAGTAGGCACTGAAGCGAGAATTATCGAGTCCACTGACCTTGGTCCACGACCCTGCCGCGTTGGGAATTAAACCCTGGTCCCGGGCCATCCTCTGCTTCCGGGTCTGCCGCCTCTAACCAGTGAGCCACACCACTCCACTAATCAAAAATGCATTGTTCATTTTTGTTTAATTGATTTCCATTTGCTGCTCACTACTGGAGACTGGAGGACTCTGACCTTTAGAGTGGTAAAGCACTTTCTAAATGTTTAAAAAAGCATAATTCCAGCCCTCTGGCTAAAAGACAACAAAGACTAAAGAGAGACAGCTTACAAATATATTGTTCTATCAAATGTTCACTCACTCTCAAGGGATTGCATTGGTTCTCCGTTACCTTAATGCCATGTGTTTAGTACTAAAACATCACAGTTGACTATTGGGCAATTTTCAACCTATTACACTCTTATCAGCCACACAGATGTAATTTGCCATAAACTGTTCGTTTCCTGAGTATTGCACCAAGACTTTGTTGGATAATCGCACCACGAGCCCCATTGACAGATTAGGTCTCAGCACAAACCTATGCCCAAACAGAGACTTCTAGAAATCCCACAAAGTGCTAGGTTGTTGCTACATTGTGTTAGGTTATGTTGTTTTATGCTGTACCAAAACTCTTTGTTCTGAGATGCTACCTTAAGTTGTGATTTATGTTGTAGTGTTATGCTTGTTGTGAAGTGCTCTGTTATGTTATTTTTTGTTATATGGTGCTATGTGTTACAGTGTTAGGGTGTGCTTTTCTGTTTAATGTCATGAAATGGAATGTTTGGTGAGTTTGTTATGTATTATTGTATTGTATTATATTTCATTTGTAGTGTAGTGCTGTGCTCTGCGCTCCAGTATTATGCTATGCTGTACTGTACTGTGCTGTGTTATTTACAAGGTGTTATGTTGTATCATGTAGTGTAGCATTGTATTGCATTGTGAAGTGTTTTTTACAGTTCTGCTATGTTGTGCCATGTTGTGTTGTGCTGTGCATGTCTTTGCTGGTATGCTTTATGTTATATGTGTAGGAAACAGGATTATTATTTAAAGTGATCAAGTGTCCACTTCAAAGGATTTCTCACTGAAATATATCTAAGTCCCAATACATTATTGGGCTTAATTTTTATGGGGGCTGCTGGGAGCCTTGACCGGGATGAAGTCAAAATTCAATCTGAAGCCATGGAATTGTTTCTTAAAGACTTTTTCCTGCAGGTATTCCTAAAGTTCTTAAGGAAACGTTTGACAGAAAACGTTGGTACCCCATAGGTCATGGGAAACAAAGAAGTAGTACCCTTGCATTGCTCACAAATCCTATGGGTAGGGCACATAGAGACTTCCATGGTTTCAGGCAGAGGCCAACAGCAAAGTTCAGTATAGGTCCAGTTGGCCCTGGTGGGCTGAGCATTTCCAGGTAAAGGACTCTTGCAGTTAGTTGGTTATCTGTGGTGAGCAAAGAAAACGATGGATTTAGGCCCAGATATTTGTACTGGGGTGAATGTATGACATTGTTCTGCATTCTATCCATCAACTGTTGTTTTTATTGTGGTTATCTGTAGCCTCAAAGGAGGTTAGCCGACTGACTCTTAAAATCCACGTTTTTGTCCTGGGTACAATAGAGAACAGGTCCAGTCCTTTAGGGCTTCTGTCAGGTTGCGGACAACTGTTCCAGTGTTCTTCAGATTTTTCACTGGTCCGCAAGTGTTCTGAGGAGACTATGGGGGCCATTAGGATGGTGGGCGGACTTTGCCCACCCGCCATCCTCACGGTACTAGGGACCGCCCTCCATAAGGGTGGCGGTCCCGTGGGGGGTATTAGGAATCACACGCCACAGTGGTGGGGGCATCCTGCATTTTTAACATTGTGGCGGGCGGTGCTCTTAGCACCGCCCGTCACAATGCTAAAACTGCATGTATGCATTTGCATACCCAAAGCGGCAGGCAGCGCGGTGCCTGCCGTTTGTGTATGCAAATGATGGGGGTACCACAGATACCCCCCATGTGCACCCCACCTCGCCTTCACTCCGGGGGCCTGCAGGGGGCCCCCAAAGTGAAGACCGCCTGCCTTTCCGTGGCGGCATCACTGCCACGGAAAGGCATCTGTTGCAGCTCATACTAATATGGCTGGCGGTGTCTGATAGACCATATTAAACCTTTTCCGCCCCGGTCGCAAGGCGATCGGGGCGGAAAAGCGGCTGACGGTTTTTCAGTCCGCCGGGGACCACCCAGCCATGCTCATATGGCGCGGTGTCATTTTGGTTAGGATGGCGGGCGGATTGCCCCCACCAGGCCGGCGGTGGCTACCGCCAGTCTGGTGGGGGCAATCCGCCCACCATCCTAATGGGCCCCAATATGTGTGTCCAGCTAGTGGATGGTTGTGACTTCTTGGCACTCCCTAACCAATGGGGTAAAAATTCCATAGGTCAACCGTACCCACTTTTCGTGCAGGTCGGGGTTGCTCTACTGGAAAGAACCCCGTACTACCCCTTACTCCCAAACTCCAGGATGTAGAAACCCTTCTCCCCTTGAGTGGAGCTTGTGTTCCCACCCAGAGGTTTGACCAGGATAACGAGCAGTCCCCTCATCTGTGGTTACTCAAAACTGATTATGTGGGTACCTTTCCTCCCACTGGTTTTGGTGCCAGTCTGACTAGAGAGACAATAGCTGGGTCCTTTTCAGGTGTCACCTAACATTAACTTGTGACAGGGTAGGCCCCTTTGAAATAAATTAGATTCCTCGTCCCGCCTCAACTGGTCTTACTGCCATCCTATCTGGCCTTGCTGAAAACACCTCCCTGCTTCCAGGCCTTGGTCTCTGCTCTGGGAATTGTTTTCACACTCAATTCACGCCAAGTACAGTCTGGGCAGTTGCTGGAGAGCTAATGCATTAGCCTCCCGCTGTTTTAGGCAAGGTGAAAGGAACTTTCCAATATTTATTTTTTATAAAAATCTTACTGTACTTTTCGATTGGATTTTATTAAATATACAAATATGCCATGGAGGGGATTCTGTAGCTAGTACAGGTCAAAAATCATAGATTAAAGTATATGATTCATATTATCACTTTTCATCTGCTAGTCTCAGCCCGACTGGCGACAATGTTGTTTTGGGCTTTGTCATTCGTGGAGCATGTCATTTATAATTTCACACATGTTTCACTTTTAAATATTATGCACCCTATATATAGCAGCAAGGTGCGCTACACAACTTAGGGCTCCATTATGTGTCTGGTGGTCCACAGACTGCCAGACTCGTAGAGTTCTGGCAGTCTTCCGACCTCCCTATTACAATTAGGACGTTCGAACTGCCATTGCCCCACCGAAGTCACCAGTGAACTGCTATTTCCTGGCAGTATAGCGGTGGTCAGGAGGCCACAATATGCTTTCCCGCCAAGCATATTATGAGTTTCCTCTTCGCCATGGTTTTCATGGCGGTTCCCTCTTCATGAAAACCATGGCGGAGAGGAAACAAAGGAACCCTACAGGGTCCCCTTGTGCCTCTGCACCCTGTGGTGCATGTAGGTGGGCACAACATGTGCCGCCCTGTGTACATGCACCACAATTCCTGCATTGGCATGAACTTTGCAGCCTATGCTGTGCAGGAACTGTTTTTGGCATTTCCATTGTGGTGCCCATTTTCAGGGCACCGCTGTGGGAACAAAAAAAAAATGGCCAGAGACGAGAATACTCTTGATCTGCGGAGCGACTTGGGTGTGGGGGTGGGGTAGACCCGGTGCTGCACCTCCAAACTTGTAATCAGGCACTATATATTTAAAATCAGGTGTTCCTACCTGTCAAAGGGGTAATGTTGACAGAAATATGCAGCAGGGCCAAAGCTGCTCCTGTCAGACCACACAGGCTAGACCCAAAGCAATGTTTTGACCGCAACTGTACTGGGAGTATAGGGTGCTAGAGTTGCATTTCTGCCCGTATACTCTAACCTTTTAGAGAAGCTAAATGTGGCAAATACATTTCAAACCAATTTTGCAATATTCTAGGGATCCAAGAACATACATTGAACACTGGATAGCAGTGTCCCAGTATTAGAGTTCAAGATTACCAGCAGGTGAGTCCCAAAAATAAATGTTAAACTTGGGGGGACCACCCAAGGAGTCACTTTTCAACAATATTATGTTGTGTTGTTTTGTTTGGTTATGTTTTGCTAGGTTATTTTATATTATGTTATGTTTTGCATTCATGAAGTACTCAGTTATTCTCTAAAGTCACTTCAAAGATCTGACTTTCAATATAAATATCACTTGCACTCCTACAGCACACCATTGTCATGCCTGTCTGCGCATGTCCACAAGCCTGACAACGACACAGTGATGTTGTGTTCTGAAGGTGGGTGGCCACTTGTGTGTAGGCCTATGGTAAGGATAGGGCAAATACAGACGTAGAGTGCATGGCTGGCTGAACTCGCCATGCGGTTGAGGGTAGACCTTTGGCTTATGCTGCGGTAATAGCGACACACACAACAGTTGGCATGTATGATCCCTGACCCCGAGCGGGCTTTCGCTCCCTCATTTACCCCTTCGGCCAAGCCCGCACTCCGGGGACATGCTACAAAGCAACATTGTCCATTGTGGGACAGGTGGCGCCGACACTACAACAGAGACACACGCATTAGTTCCTTCCTTGGAAAGGCCTAAATATAACCACGCCCAGAGCCCCGGGTTGATTAACCACACCCCTACCCTGGACTGTTGTACGCAAGTCCACTCTGCTTATGCTCACAAGGGGGTACGACACAGCTCCATGGCCCAGGTCTACTCCACTGCCTGAGGTGACATGGTTGCGTCCGCTGTACACAGCACAATGTAATGTGGTAGGGCCCGTGGCCCTAATGAATACATAATGACCACATGGACGCACTTAGATAGTTAGTGGAACTGGCTACGGCACGTGCACCTGGCCCCTTTTATTGCCAGGGTCACATGTCCAGTGACGCCTGTGCTGGAATGGTGTGGGGTCAGTGTAAGCCACCCCTCAGGGGCTGGTTTGTGCTGCCAACAACTACAACAGTGATCAGACAATCAGAAGTTCAAAGTTCAAACAGCAAGGGTACATGACCGGAGCTGCACAGAGTTAGTGGCTCCGGATGCACTGCGGCCGGCACACCGCTGCGGGACGGTGACTTGCGGTGCACTGAGGTATGGCAAAGCGAGCTGAGTAGGTCCTCATTGATGTCGAAGGTGAATGGCGCGGACAGTTGAGGGGGAAAGTGGAACGTGTCCCTCCAGGGAATGATGCAGAGGGCAGAAGCCGGCAGAAACAGGCAAATGGAGGAGTGGAATGCTACAGCCTCATTTTTACCACCAAGTCAGTATCACCTACATGATGATGATGAAGACAACCCCCAGGCCATAGACTCAGACTCCACCAAAGTTCAACCAGAGAGTGTCCATGAATGTCGGGGCACAGACTTAGTGGCACCAGAGCAGAAAGGGTATGCAGTCTGCGACGAGGACTGTACAATGATATAAACTGTGCCATAAATAAATCAAGGTTCAGTTCCAAATGTGTGACCTATTCGACCACAGTGTAGGCCATGGGCAGCGGACAGCAGGGTCACGCAGCCACGTGTCGTTGGCTTGCGATGCACAGAGTTAGTGGCACCGGAGCTGAAAGGGGATGCAGACTGTAATGAGGCCTGCACAATGACATAAACTCTGCCATAAATAAATCAAGACTCATTTCCAAATGTGAAACCTACTCGACCACATTGTAGGCCAGAGGCAGAGGTCAGCAGGGGCCCACAGCCACGTGTCGTTGGCTCACGATGCTCAGAGTTAGTGACACCAGAGCAGTTATTGGTAGTGTTCGATCACCTCCGTAACGATGATCCTTTTTCCTCTGGACTGAAAGGCGTCATCCCCTTACTCCTCTCCTTGCATACAATGATATGAACTCAGCCATTGAGAAATCAATACTCAGTTCCAAATGTGTGACCTACTAGACCGCAGTGTGGGCCTAAGGCAGTAGTCAGTGAGGGACCACAGACAAGTGTGGTTGGAATGCTATGAGCAGAGTTGGTGGCACCACATTGAAGGGAGTACAGTGATATCAAACGTCCCATTAACATATGAACTCGCCCATCAGGATAGCAAGACTCCGTTCCAAATGTGTGACCTACTTGACTGTTGTGTAGGCCAGAGGCAGCAGTGGAGTATGTAAACGAGTAAGGAGTGCTGGGGGCCTGTGTCGCGGAGGCCAGCGATGGTGGTAGGAGCCTACCAAGGTCACATGCCTTGGGCTTGGAGCTTGCACCAGCACATGGTGGGCCCTCTTTGTCACATGCCAGTGTCGGCAGGTGAGCAGTGAGTGCTGGGTGTGCAGGAGTGGGCAAGACGGGTTCAGAGACATCGGCCGGGGTGCAGCAGGCGCACAGGATCGCAGGCAACACAGCTCACGGTGTCGGCCTTGTGGCGGGGTGAGAGGCACTGTCCTGGCAGACACGTTGGCCATTCTGGAAGAGAACCACGCCCAGAGCTACGTGCTTTTTATTCACACCCCTATGCTGGCCTGGCGTACGCCAGGCCAACCCACTCCGCGCACGCTTACAAGGGGGGATGTAATAAAGCTACATTTCCGTGATCTTCCCCACTGCCTGGGATAACATGGTTGCGGCCACTGTCCACTACACTCCAAACACCAGCAGTATATGTTGACATGGACATGTCTGTGGTCTGCATACTGCAGTCTGGCCAGCACATCCACGCCACACTTTGCATTGTGTACATTCTCTTTCATGGGTCACTTGCCTCCTTCGCACATGCCTGGTTCCCACCTCTCCCCACAATCTGCTATTGTGTGGCTGAGGTGCCATGCCATTGATGGCTCATGTACATGGCTAGCCATGGTTACCACAGTAAGTTGTCCTGTCATGACTGGTGGGTGGGCATGTTGTTTGGCATGTTGTCTGTGAGTTTGTGACATGTGCATTCCCAGACTTGTGAGTTGCATGATTGTGGAGTTGAGGTGGGTGTGTGGTGTGTTCATTTGGTACTTACCAACGAGCAGTGCTTTTCCGTAGGTGCCATCCTGGATGCGCCGGTTGTTGATGGACTTTTGGAAGAGGTAGGAATTGATGACATTGGTGAAGAGTCCCCGGTGGTTCACTATTGCCTGCACATTGATGGAATGTGTGTGCTTTCTGTTGCGGTAATTGTGTGCAGTGTCTGCAGGGGGCACAAGTAGGACATGTGTGCAGTCAATTGCCCCCAACACATGCGGGAAGCAAGCTATGACGTAGAAGCCTTGCTTGGTCTCCAGCTGTTCCTGAGCAGGGTGGGGGAAGTGAAGGTGCTGGGCATGGACATCTGTAGAATTTTTTCAAGGGGGGCTAACCTGGCAAACAAAGGGGCGTGGCTAATGTTAATCAATAGGGGCGGGCTAAAATGGCAGACAATCAGGATCGGGTAATGCTCAGGCCAAGCTGAGAAAAAGAAGTGGTGAATTCTGCATTTGAAACTGGACAACAATTCGAAAACACTTATGAACCCTAATATTACCCCCCTGGCCTCTTAAAACTCATAAATTCCCTGATCCCTAAAATTAGCCCCCTGGCACCCCAAAACCCATAACCCATACCCGCCCTGACCCTCTAAAATTGTCCCCCTGGCACCCCAAAACCCATACCCGCCCTGAACCCTAAAATGTCCCCCTTGCAACCCAAAACCCATACCCACCCTGAATCCTAAAATTACCCTTGGCACCCCAAAACCCATATCCACCCTGAACCCTAACATTACCCCTGGCACCCCAAAACTCATACCCACCTTGAACCCTAAAATTATCACTGCCACCCCAAAACCCATACCCACCCTGAACCCTAAAATTACCTCACTGGCATCCCAAAAGCTGAACGCTACGGGTCAGATTTACAAGCAAACTGGCATGGGTGCAAATTCAGGACAGTGAGTGTAAAAATTCAGGACAATGGGTCTAAATTCGGGACAAAAATTCAGGACAGCAGCTCAAAATTCAGACAAAAGGTGAGGTTTACCGACATATACTATTGCGCAACCTTCTCTGATGTAAGTGAGTAAATAGACAACCACTAAAGTACAAGTGAGAATAAGTTTATATTAGGTTGAGACAATTGTGTACTTCATGGTTTGTCAGTATACGCGCAACTTTAAGCAAATGTGCAGGTCTTTTTGCGGTAACAAAACCGCCCCCACCTTTCCAGCTCCCAGAGAAAACACCCGATACCTGGTCAATCATGTATATTTAATTTCTTCTATAGTGCTACTCATCCCAAGTATGTGGGGCAGAGTTCTGGAGTGCGTTACAACACACACGTGTTATAAAGAGACAATCACTCAGATAAATGGGAAAGTCAAAGTATAGGAAATGTTGCTTAAGATAAAGGGGCTTACAATGTGTTATCATACTTTCAACTATCATTCAATCTTTCACCATTCATTCTGTCCTTCCATCTGTGTACCCAACAATGTCAATATTCATCCCTTTACAAACCTATCCATCACGTTTCCTTCCATTCATCATTTTACTTATCTATCTCTCAATCCACCCTTTTACTCATACATCATCCATCCATCTACCCTTTTACCCTATCTATCCATACACTCATTCATCCACTCTTCCACCCATCCATGCATTAACTCATCCATCCAGCCATTCACCCGTTCAGTCATCCATTTGCCTATGCCCCTTCCTCTTTCAATTCCCCTGTCACTTAGCCATCCATCCTTCCACCCACCCACCCATCCATCTACTCATTCACTCATGAATCCAACCATTGAACCTATCATTCATCCATCCTTTCACCCACCCATCCACCCTTTCACTCTTTCACTCATTGATCCATCCTTTTGTCCATCTACCCGCCCTTTCACTCACTCATCCAGCCTTACATCCACCCTTTCACTCATCCGTCCATCCATTCACCCTTTCACTTATCAATTCATCAATCCACCCTTTCACTTATCAATTCATCAATCCATCAATCATTTCACGTATCCATCCACCCATTCACTCACCCATCTTCCACCCTTTCACTCATCCCTCCACCCATCCCTTCACTTACTTACTCACTCACCTTTTCACATTAATTATGAGACATTTCAAGAACTCCACCCCTGCTGTAGTTCCTAAAGCAAGGGGTGGGGTGGAGCAGGGTTCACCATGCCCCTGTACATAGGCAATCTGAAAAATTGGAAGGCATGAGTCATGCATGATGCACAGTGCCTTGATGTGGGGCGACTGACATGGTGTTGTTTCCAGAGTGTTAAGTGGGATGAAAAAACTAGGGGGGTCTCTTCAAAAGGCTGTTTGATGTAATAAAATGCGTGGCTTAACACATAAGCTAAAAATCTGTGCTTAATATAATGTGCCGCCCGACTGATATTTTTGTTGCTTCTGTCATTGCATCCAGATATATAATACAACAAGTAACGTTACACTTGGAACAAGTAACGTTACACCTACAACAAGTCAGAACTATTGGCTTAGTCTATAGTTGTTAGTTGCATAAAATAAAAAAGCAGCAACCATGGCTGCTATACTATAACTATAATCCTTATCTTTCAACTTCTTTCACCGCCTTCCTTTGGCTAACTGGATTCTCACCTAGCTGCAACATGGGCGTTTTTGCACTTCCATGTGACCGAATGCCCTGCCCTGGACCCAGGCTGGAGGAGGCCACCACATGCTGTGCCACCCAGACTGACCCATTGTCATTCTGTATGTAGCAATCAGCCCCACACAGAATGATAATGGGCGGGGTGGGGCTACTCTTGCGCACAGGGGAGTGTGAGGCGGCCCCATCAGGGAGCTGAGGCCTTTTGCAGGGAACAGCTCCTTTCCCTGCAATGCCTAAAATTAAGGCGGACGGTTGGATGAAGTCCTGCCTGAGGATGAGCCCCGGCGTCAGGCCTCCCTCCGGGATGCATTTGTGCACATGGGCGTGCGCAGGGGGGGGCAAGGAGAGGCACTCCAGGGGGGCAAGCGCCCCTCCTTGCCCCCCCTGCGGACGCCCATGGTGCTGGGGTACCAAGCTGATGATGGCATCCAAGACAGTTGTGAGGAACTGGCTGTGAGTCTCCACCAACTCTGGCAGTTGTTGGTTGGAAGGTACCAGAGGCCAACAGATGCAGCACAGCCAGCAGCTTTGTCTGCCGAGGGATGCTGGTTGTCCGCTGTGTTGGTACCTTCAGCCTGTGGGCAATGATGTTCAGGATGCGGAGGATGGTTCTCCTTTTGAGCTTGTAGTGCGCAATGACCTCCTCTGGTGTTAGGTCTGTGAGGCTGGTGCATTTCCTGAAGGTTCGCTGTCTTTGTCTGAGCTGCCTCTGTGGTGGTCCGGGGAAGGGGTGCGGGGGGGACCTGGAGGGAGGATTGCGGGCCAGGGGGTGGTGGCAGTGGGTGTTTTGGCCCTCTTGGGGCTCCAAGCTGCATGATCAGTAGCTCCATGTGATCTGTTGTTCTTCAGATGTGGCTCTGGGCTGGGCTCCCTTTTATGGTGCAGGTTGTCGTGCAACCGAATCTGTAAGAAGATACGGGACAGTACACCTAGGAGGTCCAGGTGACTTGTATATCAGTATCTAATGTTGTTTCACTTTTTTAGAACACTATTCCTTTACACTTTGGTTCTGTTTGCAGTAGCAGTAGTCGTTATGTCAAGGTCCTGAAGAAAGCAAGGCCACTTGGCCGCTAATTGCTGAAACATGTTGACCACGTTCCACTACTAGACAGGTTATAAATTTATCTCTGTCTTGGCTATTTTTAATATTGGCATTGGAAGCTGTACCCCATTAAACTAGTTTTTCAACTTCCTTAGACAATCTTATTTACTTTATCCTCACTATTTGGTATCACATTTTTTCTGCACTGCACTTTTTCTAGTCACCCCGTCAGCCACGCCACTCTCATATAACCAACTACTTTTGACAAGAGGTGACCCCACCCTGCCCACAGGAGGGACCGTTTATCATCTATTAGGCCCTGTCCTGTTGGAGACAATGTGGTGTGTGGGTCCACAGAACCCCAAATGATGAAGGGCGGTTCCGAGTGGTGACTGATGGGTGTTAGAGACCATACACTTAATTGGCTCGTGTCTATTTTACAAAGAAGAGTTGTGATATAGCTTGTGGTAATAGTTCTCAGCCATTATCTAAATATCCTGTGTTAATACCTTGACCCTCTGGTACCCTTGTTGTTGTGCAGGTTGTCGTCCGACTTTACACCAGGTAAGAGCAGGTGTTAAATCCCTGCTGCTAACGCGCCTTTTCGCCTGTTGTGGGATCTTATTGCCGATGTGACTGTTCATTGAGAATGTTGCAAAGTGGTGTTTTCGCTGCTTTTTGCACGGGAACGCCTACTTTGCATCTCATTAGCGTTCGTTGCCAGGGTCATCTGTGAAGATGCTTTTTGCGGCTGCTATCGCAGGTAAACTGGTGATATCGGCTGTTAGCAGCAGCTTGTGGATGGAACAATAAATTTATCGCCACTTTGGCTGCGATAAAGTGCAGATAACTCGGCTATAAGTCCTTGAGAATATGCCCCTAAGTCAAACCTCCAAATCGGCCAGACTTTGTGAATTGGGCCAAAGAAATTAACTAGGCTTGCAAATACACTGTTCTAGACGAATACACATTTTCATTCTTGAAAAAGATCAAGAAATGGTGACCGAATAGAAACAGACAGAAGCAACAGAAAAAGAAAGGGACAAGGAAAGCATTAGTGATAGGAACAAAAAGACAATAACAAGAAATTGAATGAAGGGGTATGGAAAGAAAAAAGGCGGAAATGAAAGGATGTCCCCTTTAGGGCTTATGAGGATAGTTCATCAGTCCAGTATACAGGAGCAAAGAACGTGCCATAATCATTATTTGACATGCAGTCCACTGTGCAGTATGTGTGGTATGGCTTTGTTAAAAGAAAAGAGGAATTTGTGCTTCATTTGCTAAAAAAAATATGAAAATAAAATGCGCAGTATCATATCACTACATTCTATCGTATGATGCAGGAAAGCGCGTGTCCTGATTTGTCTGCGCACTCATTGCACATTTTGAAAAACATGATCACTTTCAGCCTGCAGCTCTAAGGTTCTGCTTAATGAACAGTAATGCAAATTGGCATCGTGACAGGCATAAAGCAAGAAAGGAAATGCTGGAAAAAAATATGGATATAAAACACTGGATAGAATTATTTTACATAAAACATCTTTGGAAAAAGATGGAAGGTTGAACATTAGGAATGCCTAGACTTTAAGAGCACTGGAATATCTGTTTTTAGGATATTTCAGCTGTGAGTTTATTCTTGTGGATTCAGATAATGACATTATAAATCTTTCGGTGTAGGCAATTACTAAGGCAGAAATGGCCTATTCCCCATTGGCTTATAGGATCAGCTTACTGACATATTACAAGCTGGCTTAGCATGGTCATTAAAAACTGATCTGGGATTTATTGTTCCTCTTTAAAGTCTCAGTACTTTGAAAAGTATTGGGCTGGGAAGAATACAAACTGGAGATACAAAGAGAACCAACAGGGCATGAGAAGTGGAAGATGAAATGTAAAAAGCCCATCGAAGGTGTGCAATAGAAAAAGAGGACTTTGGGCATTTCTTTTTCTATATCTTTGCTTAAATAAAATAGTCTCTGTGTGTTAGTAGTAGGCTGAAATATCCAATATTACAAGATCGTCAATATGTTGTTTTGAGGATGGATCATTCATGCCACATCATGATTTTTTTTTTCTGGAGTTTTATATAGCGTGAATTTGACCGGCAGGTATCAGAGCGCTTTACATGAGCACCAGTTGCGTTACACAAGGACACATTCAGTTTTGTTAGGCACAGCGAGATTAAGTGATTTGCCCAGGATCACAGGATGTTGAGCGTCATTGCCGAGACTCGAACCTAGTTCCCCAGATTTGAGGTGGACCACCCTAGCCATTAGGTCACATCCTCTCCCCTTACCTGCAGTGCTTCACAACAATTGTAATATAGCTTCTCAGTCCTTTGGATATTGGACAATGGAGGCCTTCATTACGAATGCCTCAGGAAGGGAAAGGTCTTTACCAAACGTAGGGGCCGATTAAGATGGCGGACGGATTGCCCCCGCCGGGCTGGCGGTAACCACCGCCGGGCTGGCGGTAACCACCGCCGGCCCGGCGGGGGCAATCCCCCTTCACCCTGGGGGCCAGTTGCGTGCCCCCAGGGTGAAGGGGGGTGGGGGGTGCACATGGGGGGTACCTATGGTACCCCCCTGCGTTTCAAAGTACAACATGGCAGGCACCGCGTGGTGCCTGTCATGTTGTGCTTTGAAACGCACAACATGCATTTTTAGGATTGCGGCGGGCGGCGCTTTCAGCACCGCCCGCTGCAATGTTAAAAATGCGGGATGCACCCGCCACTGTGGCGGGTGCATCCTAATTCGGCGCACAGGACCTCCGACATTATGGCGGACGGTCCGCCATCCTAATCGGCCCCATAGTAAGGACTAATTCTCTTTAGTGAGTCGTTCGCGGTGTGCAGTAAATACTTTGGCCCTCATTTACAAACATTTGACGCACAGCAGCACAGCAGCACAGCAGGCCTTCCTGCTGCGCTGCCGTGTGTCGAAAGAGAAGGGCAGGAATGTGCCGCATCTGCAAGATATGGCACATTCCTATCCTTCTCCCCTGTGCAGGCGCATAAATAGTAGCCGTGTGTAACAAAGTAAGAGGACACACAAGATGTAGTTGAGTAGGAGGTATTTAATACAACCTCATCCAACAGCCAAAGGATCTCAACTGTCAATACTTCATTACACCATGCGCAAGTGCGGACACCCTTGCGTTATGTTGCAAGGGTGCCTGCGTTGCAGGGAGGATTGAGGAAGGGACAGCTTCCTGCACAATACAATAATTTATGGAAATTGTTCTCTTTCTTTGTGTGCTGCAAAATGCAGCATTCATAAAAAGAGGAAAAACTATGAGAAAAAAAGTATTTCTACTTGTTGCGCCACTCCCACGCATCCCCTGGGGAGGCCTAGAAATCTGACTAATACCCAGGTTTACCGCACCTTGTAAATCTGGGAACGCTTCAGATTCCATGGGTGTTGCGTGGGAACACCCACAGCAAGACCCATGGAACGCCCCTTTCACACAGTGTTCTGCGTGAAAGGGATACATATTTACAAGGCCATGAAAAGCCACATAAAGTGGCTTTGCGTGGCCTTGTAAATGTGCTGCGGCACATTACGTCACTGGAGCGTCAAAAAAGTGCTGATCCAGTGGCGCAAAGGTTCTGCTTGGGCTTCGTAAATGAGACCCTTTATATTCGACATTTTCTATTGGAAATTAGGCATAACATGCTGAATCGTGTACAGAGGATGTTGACTACTCAGAGGGTTGTGCATAGCCAAAGCACAAACCCTGTAACCAGCACCAATGGGCACAAAGGCAATCTCAGTGAGGGTTGGCCACCCTGGAGGTTAATGCAGGTGAATGCAGGTACTGTCAGTAGGCCAGAACTTGCAGGAAATCTCCCCTACACATTTGCTAAAGGCCATGTTAAGAAGAAGTTGGACGCACAGTGGAACAAGTGCACGTCATCGCCAGAGGCTTACTCGTTCAGAGGGTTGGGTACAGGTTCAAGTACCAGGCCAGGTTCGGCAGCCAACCTCCGTTGAAGATGGCTGTAGGCGTGTTCAGAATTTCATAAAAAAAATAAAAATAAACATGTTAAGGGGGCGATGTAGTTTCTTCTGTTCATAAGATATGAATGTACGTTAAAAAAACATATCATTCTATCAATGCTAACATTTATTGAATCCCATTATACATGACGAGTTCACCTTGTCATTAGCACTGAACAGGTTAAGAATATAGTTAAATTGAAGATACGTTTAAGAAATGAAACAAAAAACCTGAATTGGCCAGTCATTATCTATGCAAACCATAACTCACACCTAGACAATACACTGATCCCGACCTCACACATGGCGCCACTAATGACAGATTTAATGACATAATCAAATGACATCATCGACATCATTGGTTATATGCGCTAACAATGGTCATGATTCACAAGGGTTTCTGCACACCTACTAACATGTGTGCAACTACCAACCTTTGTAAGTGGTTCACAAAATATTAATTTTGTGTCCTTAGAATTCAAATTCTGCAAATGTGTCGAAATTTTGCACTGTGTACATGGACTGTCCACATTACCAACATGTAATTTATTATCACATTGTAACCAAAATTTGCTATTTTATCATGCAACACAATGCAGCTGTCAAATGTGTTGTCCTGTGTCACACAAAGGGAGAAACACACCATGGAGCATTATCTACATAAAGATTAGTCTGCTGCTGTTGGCCTTCCCTGAAGTGGCCCACAAAAGACTACTTTGCGCTATGTAACTCAGGAACACACCAAGGTGCAGAGGCTAATGTGCACTGTCCAGTGAAGGTTTTCTCCTGGAACATACCTTCCTCAGTACAAAGTCCTATGGATGAATAACTGCAGAAGGGTCAGATACATTGGATGTGTACTGTGCCCTGCCGCACACATGCAGTGATTCGGTTGCTGCATGAATTCAGCTTATACCGCCTTCTTAGCACCTGATTCCACTAGGCATCATTTTTTGATGGAATGTCCAATGAGGCTTCTTTAGTAGGTTGGGCTTTGTGTCAAAACCTATAGGTGTCTGCGCTGATCTGAACCTGTAACACCTCTTTGACGAAAAGCGTAGCAAAGTGGGGGTGGTGCAATGAAAATGGTATCTTTCCATTTCAAAACCCCCTTTGCACTGGAAAGTAAATCACCGCTGCTTCTGATCACCACTGTGCACATCATTAGCACTGGCACAAAGCATTGGTAAATCTAGGACTTAGCTTTTGACGCAAAATCCAATTCAGCTACCTTCGTAGAACGGGTTTTTTGTTGAAACCTATGGAAGTTTGCGCTGTTCCGACCTCAGTAACGCCCTTTGATGAAGCACACAGCATAGGGCATTTGGAGCTATAGAACAAACACCTTTCCAGTGCAAAACATCTTTTGTGCTAGATATTAAACGATTTCTTCCACTTTGTGTCACACTAGCACATACACAAAGCATTATTAAGTCTGGACCACGGTGCTTTCCCTGTCTATTGCAATGAGGAAATGTGTTACATTCATATTAATGAGCGATTTGAGAAGAGAAGAGAAAGGCTGGAAGGTGGCAAGGACATTTTCACAATTCACAGTTTTTGTCATGCACATCCATATTCTCACAATGGGGTACTCCTTTAAATTATGATCAGCATTTCCAATGACTACCACTAATAAATTATGCAAAATATATGCAGAATGTATTTGCACACTCTTTAGTTTATTTATGCAGGGTGGTGATAGGAATAGATTGCCATAAATTAAAGGTGGACGCCACGCTGCTGATATACAGATATATGTAGATTAGGGCATCATAAAATTTGCCTTAGACTAATATCACATCCCACATCTTGACATTTCTCTCCCTTTATATCCACTGAGGGCCATCAACACAATCAAATTGAATCTCTCTCAGTTATTGTATATCTATGTAGCTTATATGAATAATTCACTTTCCCAGGCGGATCAGAACTGTGCAATCCATGGAGTAACATACTGGTGTTTTCAAAGTTGTAAGTAAATATTTTCATTGAATCAGTACAGAAATTATGCTATTGGATATTCAACAACCCTTCTTTGAAACAGAACAATGACATACATTGAGGGCCATATTCATGACTTGTTTCACAGGGCAGCATACAGGTCTGTTTGCTGCACTGCTGCTGCATCACAGGGAAACGGCAGGAGTGCAATGTATGGATCCAATATGGTGCATTCTGTCCTATTTCCTTGCGCTGGCACCATTTTGGCAGCCTAGCGCCAGGGCAGGGCACCATGTAGGCAGGATTATTTTTGTGCAGTAAGACCCACCTTCCCGCGCAAAATAATCCTGATAGCCTTTTTCTTCTTTCTATGCGTGCTGTAGAAAAAACGAGGAGAAATAAAGATGTTTCTCCTTGTTGCGCCTCACCTGGGGAGTTGTACCTTTTTATTGCATTCCCAGGTGTACCAGGTTTTGGTAAATCTGGGAATGCGTGGTGCAAGAGCGAAACAAACCGGGTTATAAATATGACCTAGACTCCTTAACCCCTCCCATGCTGGTGATGAACCCCAGCCGTCACGCCCCGCGGTGGGCGTGTGCTGATGACGGCTGGGGTTCGTCACGGCCCCGCCCTGTTCTTTTGTTTACCGCACAGCGCTAAAATTGCGGCCGCAGCGAAGGGGTTAATAAGATACACAGGATGTATTTACTAAGGTTAGTGTACACAGTCATTTGGTACAGCGAAATTATGCAATGCACTTGTGTGTTTTTATAACGTACAGCGTATTGCTGGTACATTTTATATTGTCCTGCGCCACGAGTTCCCACGCGAAACATCAGTATATGTACTCCCCTAGTTTTTTGAGGAGGGATAAAATTGTTTATGACTTAGCTTTATGTGTAAGAAATACAGATTTCTAAATATATTTTGCCCAAATAAAATGTTTTAAAAAAATTGGTGGCGATATATAGTCTGTTTATGGC
Organism: Lissotriton helveticus; assembly: GCF_964261635.1. Lineage (NCBI taxonomy): Eukaryota > Metazoa > Chordata > Amphibia > Caudata > Salamandridae > Lissotriton > Lissotriton helveticus. Next base: position 271,975,707 of record NC_136068.1, read on the forward strand.
ATGAGAGTTGGACAGCAAGGATGTCTCATCCCCACGTGAGGTCACACTAAAGCATAGTTTACCTGTGGTCATAGTCACGAGGTCTGTGTATGTGATATATTTGCTGTCCCTAAAATGTGACATGTACTTGTTTATTTGGAATGATTCTACACACTAACGCATTGACTTTAATTAAATCTGACTTTACAAGTGTTTCCAGGGAATAATTTTCCTTTTATCCTTAATACGTCTTTTATACATACATTTTTATTCGTGCTCATGTCATCTTAAGTATGAAATGTGTCTCTTAATTGAATTTGGCTTGGACTACATTTCTTTAGATGTAATATTCTTTAGTTTAGGGTTGCATACACCACCAAACATATATTCCCTGGGGATTGCCTGCACTTCAAGTCTTTACTAGGAGGCTGAGCCATGGTTACACTCATTGAAACCTGTTTAACTTAGAAGTATTTCAACTTGGGGAATGTTGCAGCTCAATCACCACTCACGCCAATACTATGTTCTCTCTCTTTCACATCCCACTGCTGCTTGTTCCAGGTAGCGAGCCTCACACATGCTGACAAAGATTGTTTTCTATAAGCTAATGTGTGGAGGGGGGAAGACCTCTCACGAAGACGTGCGCACTATTCAACATAGGACATTAAAGTTTCTTCATTTATTCATTTTAAGTTATTCAATAAATAATCCGAAATTTTTCATAGATCATCTCATGGTTTATTAACTGGTAATTTTCATTCCTTATTGTATTTCATAAGGGTAGATATATAATTCTTTCAAGCAATCCAATTCTTAGAATTTAATCCGTAGCCCAATGCATTTCGGGTCGAGAAGCAAGACCCTTCATCAGGGGCCTAAAAAATGAAGTAATACAGGACCTTAGCAAACATCATAGGTAATCGTGTATGCAGGATATATATACAATAATATATGTGTAGTTGGCTGATGGATATAAAGTGCAGCATGCAAAGAATCAGATGTTTAACAAGCTTGTTTGCTGTCATTTACATACCTGTGGGCGAGCATGTCTGGTGGTCAGTGTGTGAAAACCCTGCCTGCACTGAGCAATGGCAATTAAATGGCTTGGATGGCATGGCTTTATGCGATCTGTACAAAAGTGAGCCATCTTGACATCTACGAAATGAATGACAAGAATGTATTTGTACTACAAAATGGTAGAAGCACAGAAGTTTGCTAATAAATATCCCCAAACCCTGTTTCTCTCATTTGCTTTGGCAAAAAACACTATCAACTATATTAAAGATGAGCGAAATTGATTTCACATACTACACATGCCTCTTGAAATATGATTTGAGAAGTGACATCATGACAGCGTTAGTCACATATCTTTATTCTACATACACTAACTTCTTATGCAAATATGTACCTTCCATGTAATTAATGTATCTATATTTGTTAGCCCTGGCACCATTGACGAGGGTCTCCCTTCCATTTTTGCTGTTGCCTCATGTATTTTTGCTGGTGTTAGATGCTTTGGGCACTGTGCCACTGCTATCCAGTGCCACAGTGCAGGAGCTCCCTATTGTAAATTTATGTATTAATCAGTGGTTCCATGTTTGGCTATTTTGTTTACTTGTCAGACCCTAGTTTAGTGTACTGAGTGTGCCCAGGGTGTGTAAATCCAAATGCTGCTGGTGGGCCTGCAGCACTGGTTGTGCCACCCACAGAAGCAGCCTTGTAAAATTTGTCTAAGGTCTGCCATTGCAGAGCCTGCGTGCAGTCTGGTACTGTTATGCTGACTGGGAAAGTGCACTCACTTGCCAGTCCCTAAAGCTTCCCTTTTCTTCATATCAGTCACCCCTATGGTAGGTCCAAGGGCAGGGTGCATTGTACGTATAAGGTAGGACAAGCCCTGATGTGTGTGGCATGTCCTAATAGTGAATTACAGCCGTTTTCGTTTTTCACTATTGCAAGACTACCTGTTCTCCATAGGCCAGAATGGGCTGTTAGATTATTACATGTATATAATCCTTACTGTCTCAGAGAACATGGTAGAAATTCGAGTTTCGTATGCCTGAACTCAGAATGATAAAATACATCTTTTAGTGAAGTTGGTTTTAACATTCTGTGTTTGCAAATACCACTTTTAGAAAAGAGGTATTTGCTTGTCTAACCATTCAAACCTGCCTCTGCTAGGTTGTGTATTCCTTTGTCTGATTTTGTGAATGACAGGGCTGGGGGATTCCAAGAGAAAGGATGAGTCAGCCCAGTGGTGAATAGAGAGATCTGCATCTAGATGGGAGGGAGGAGTTGCAACTGAAACTTGAATAGGGCTGTGCCTGCCTTCCACAATGCTGGCTTCACCTCCTGGGGAGCGGCTGATGTCTCTGCCCTGCACACTGAAAGAAGAGAAGGAGTCCTGTAAACAAAAGTGCTCCAGGACTGTACTTGCCTTCCACAATGCTGGCTCCACCTCCTTAGGGGCGTCTGATGTGCCTGCCATGCACTGTGAAAGGAAAGGAGAAGTATGGTAAACAGAGTGCTTCAGAACTGGTTTGGACTGGGCAAAGGCCCCCCTCCCCTTAGAGAACAAAAGGATTTGGGGGTATAAATATTGGGACCATGATCCCAAGAAATTAGATCACTTTGGACTACAAGAAGAAACCTTTACTGAGGAGAGGAATCTGAAGAAACTGAGGAGAGACTATTCCCAAGCTGAAGTGCTGCTTGGGGGATTGGCCTACAGTGGTTGCCTTACTGCCAAAGGAAGGAGAAAGGAACTTTGTGTACTTTGCTTTCAACTTGTGAAGGATCTCCAAGGGCTTGGAAAAGAGCTTGCCTCCTCCTGAAGTTACAGGGACAACAGACTTCACCCCCCAGCTCCCCAGAGTTCCTCTGAAGGGGCCTGCTGCTGTTTTGGGCCTTCTGAGGAACTGCGTGTCGCAAGGAGCTGGAAGCGCTACTCAAAGGGAAGAAGCGTGTCTCCGTCGCTGTGACTGCTGTCGCAACTCCGAAGGAGGGTGTCGCCGCTGGAACTGTCGCACTGCACCGCATCGAAGAAGAGCACCTCGCATTCCCTAGAAGCATGCTGCCACAGAGCTGCTGCCATCGCATCGTAGATGTCGCCGCTGTAGTTGTCGCATCGAGCGGAAGCTTCACGCATCGTGGGAGAAGAGTGTCGCCGCTAGAGCTGCTGCGGTCGCATCGCAAGGTTATTGCCGCTGCAGTCCACGCATCTAACCAAGAACTTCTCGCATCCCCGAGAAACGTGCCGCATCTGGAAAATCTTCAAGTCTTTATTTCTTTGCACCTGAACTTTGCCGCATTTTCCTCGCTGCGACATTGCTTGTCGTGGAAGCGCAATGCAACCGGAGTTACATTGGCTCAAAGTGTTAAATCTAAGAACTGAACTGAACTAAGCTTAAATCTACCATCTTAAAGTAACAATATTGTGTATTTTTGTCGTTTATGGTCTTGTGGTAACTCTATATAAAGTATACTTATTTTTTATTTAAAACCTGTGTGGTGTCCATTTGTAGTGTTGTAACTGGGTTACGGTATGTGGTCACAAAGGCTTAACACACTGCCTCTGAGATAAGCCTGACTGCTCGTGCCAAGCTACCAAGGGGGTGTGCAGGGGTTATTTTAGGAGTGTAATCCCCTTATCCTGACTAGAGGCAAGGTTCCCTATTTGTCACAAGTACATACCTGTGCCAACTAGAGACCCCCAAATCTAACAATATTTGTATTACTTTTCTTCTAATCCAGCACATCTAATGCACTACCCTATTTCTCACCCTATACCTCTATCAATATATCCTCTACCTCCATTCTCTCATTCATCCCAAACTACATACCACTACTATGATCTCCAAAATAACCCTTTCTAGACTCTTCCCTAATTTGCCCCTCCTTGAATCATCTCATACCTCTTTTACTATTCAGAACTCCCAAACAAGCCTTTCTAAACCCTTCCCTCAGACTCTTCCCCTCCAACTCTCTTTTTCTCATCCCAATCCCCCTAATACTGCTATGAGCTCCAAATTAAATGAATAAATAAATAATTCTAAATCCTTCCCTCTTTTATCCATCCACCATCCTTTTCAATCCAAAGAACAGACTAAGATGCCTACCACTCAAATTTATTTCATATTTCACTATACTAATTTACCACTAATCCTTTATGAGTTCCAGAGTAGCAGGCTACTTGCCGAAAAAGCGCTTCAACACCTCATCATGGGGTGGCAATATCTATATAAATGCAAACCTTTTACCTGTTCTATCCCTCCACTATCCTTTTCAATCAAAATAACTGACCGACATATGCACCACTCAAATTACTTTCATTCATTCAACAACTTTATTTAGGTTCAAAGAATCATAAAAGTGCACAACATCATATAATATGACTCAGTATATAGTAAAACCACACAGCTATAAAACACATTACCCAAATGATCGCACAACCCCTCCACTGAAGTAAGTTCAGATGGAAATATATAAAATATATTACAATAAATACTATAAACTAGTTTAAATCTGTTACCCCTGATAAAATAAAATGCTTATTAAGAACTCACGCTTTAGACAAAATTACTCTTATATTTCACTAAACTGATTTACCAGTAATTCTTTATGGGTTTCGACTTAGCGTGCTACTCACCGAAAAAGTGCTTCAATACCCCATCAGGGGTTGCAAGCGCTGTATAAACGCAAACCTTTTTTCCTCTCCTATCACTCCACTATCTTTCTCAATCCAAATAACTGACTAACATATACACCACCCAAATTACTTTCATATTTCACTATACTAATTCACAACTAATCCTCTATGGGTTCTGGAGTAGCATGCTACTCACCAAAAATGCGATTTGACGCCTCATCAGGGGTAGTAAGAGCTATATAAATGGAAACACAAAACAACACAATACACAATGCTTTTATCTCTCATGTGATAGAGATCTAGCATATCCATGCATCTTAGGGATAAGCCAGACAGAGCATAACATGTTCCTTTGAACTTGGGTGCTACCTGCTCAATTATAAAATGTCAATTTCACAGACCAACAAGATCTCTGCTTTTGTGATGTAATGAATTCACTTTCCATCCTGAAAAACTGCTCCAAAACTGCCTAGTGAGTTTAAAGAAGACTCACATAGAACCCACGTTGACTCACTTGAAGTATTCTGTTACTACCTTTGAGGATGTTGCTGGATCACTTTATACGACCTCCTGGAGATCTCAGTGGGCAAAATTAAAGCAGTTTAACTCCAGAAAACTTTCATATTCAGAAGATAAAGCATGCAACTAGCAAAATCATTACATTCAAACAGATTGTGAGTTCTCACATGGTGGCCACAAAGTGCACACTTAACAGGTGTCAATAAACAGTAGGGACTTGGCATAAAATATCATTTTATTGCATAATCCCATACAAAAGAATAATTCCTGGCAGCTGCTGCTAGCTACTTAGACGTCATAAGAACTTCAGCTGGTTTCCCATATTATCACTTGTTCGCCTCGAACATGCGAAAAGAGGATGAAGGCTGCTACCAGCACCTTCTTTACCTATGTTAGATTTCCAAAGCCCTTAGGGGCCCAGAAAGGCACGAGGTGCAGTGTTGTCACCTGCTGCCATGTTTTACTTCTTCTCAGATCTCCACAGACCTAAGAGACAGGGAGTTACCTATCCCTGCATCAGCTGTCTTTCCAGCCTCCTGCAGGATTGTAGGGATTTGGGGAATGCCGTGTAAGGTGGCAGCTCAAGCTGACTGTGCGGTTGCTGAGTATCATAGATACACCTGCTCTCTCTCCGGATCTCAAAAATATGGAAGAAGGTCTGTCTACCTGAATATACCGGGCCTCATTCACAATTCCTATTTCCATAACGTGGAATCAGATTCTTGGGCTGTGTCGGAAGTGAAAAATCAAACAGACATTTTTTTAATTCACAAACCAGCATTCTGAAATGTACAGCAGAAATCTCCATGATGTCAGTGAAATGTACGCAGTCGAAAAATGAAACCAAATGTAGCTCTGTGAGTGGTTTTGGATCCTAAAAGGGGAATACCTCCTCAAATGTGTGTATTTCTAGGAGAAAAAAAGAAGGGCATTGCCACTAATAAGTGACTACATAATGCTGGTGGGAGTGTTATTCACTAAAGGAAACCTTCATTCCTACTCAAGTAGTACTACAGGACAAGTAGCTCAGACGTAAACCCACCCAGGCTTGAAGTAGGTCACAAATGGCGCACAGGCTGCATTGGGAACTGCAATGGAATTGTACAAACACCAATGGAGGCAGCAATCTGCAGTGCATGGGTAAGTCAAAGAAAGAGATTTAGAATAAAATGGGGCTTGTCAGTACAGAAGGTACACAATCATTGTGTACACCTAGTATTAACATCTCGTCAGGACAAAAAAAAATTTGCAGCTTCTGAATTACCGCTGCATCCATCAGTGAATCTCCCTGCTGACTATGTCTTTTTCTCCCAAACTCTTCAGTCATCCATTGTGCAATTGTTGGAAAAACCTACAGATAGCTCAGATCATATTTAGGACATTTTATCAGTAATTCTGAAAGACCTCCGAATAAAATATGATGGAGTCAACACATCAGATGGCAAGCAGTTTACTCAAGTTAATTCTACTCAAAAGAATGATATTGGTCTTCATGTATTTAGCACCATACTGAAAATACTCAAAATTCCACAACAATTGAAGCTGGAGGTAGACCTATCTTCCTTGGATCTTCTCTTTGCAGAGAAGGACTCCCCTCTCCAAGTCTCACCAAAGGCTGTTTCATGCAAATGTAATCCCTCTGCATTACGATCCATGGAAGCTGAAGTATTTTAAAATGTTATAATGAAAGGAAAAAGGAATTGGGCAGATGTAAGGCCTCCATCTCCAGCCGTAACTCCCCCAAAAAAGAAATATCGGAAAAAAGCTAAAAGAAAACTTAGAAAAAAATGGGTAAGAAAAATCAAATTCTCTGTGGAAACTCTTCCCACTTTGTCTAGAACTGACCCTGTGGTAAGGGTGAAGTCCACTATAGGGTTTGAGAAATACACAGTTAGTGGCTGTTTCTATGATTCCTCATAGTTTAAGCAGTTTAAATAGGGTTATACCATCAATAGAGCCGCAGTTAGTAAGTAAAAAGGATATTATCGCAGATAATGAGGCGGAAAAGATGTCCCTTGATTCCAAGAGCTTTGTACCATCTATTTATTCACACTGGGACTCAAAAGACAAAAAAAAGGAAATTTTACCTTCATTAATGGTTCCAAGCACATGTTTAATGTCATTTGAGCTTCGTATATCATCTGAAAAAGTGGATCATGGCCCTCAAGATCTCCAAATTTACCAGTCTAAAATGTAAAAGAGAATGGAGGAAATTACAACTTTGGATTTTATTGTCTTATTTGAGAACTATTTTTCCCTTCTAAACCAATCTCTTTTGTTGTATATCTTAGCCCAGATAGACCCACTTACGTCAGTACGGAACAGTGGTTTGGATCTGGTGGAATTGTTAGACACTCGATTGGAGAAGAAAACAAGGGTTAAATTTAACTCACCAAATACTGTACATTTGATCTTGAATAACAGTGAAATTTTGATGTCTCAATGAGTTGACATCATTCCCTCCCCTATTAATAACACAATAGTTGTCAGTGGAGGGGGCAGGGGGAATTATCTGTCTTTATTATGTCCTATTGAGGAGTGTTCCGTTTCACAGGAAGTGATGACTGCCAACACAAAATTAACATTAATCTCTTGTCAAGCTGGTTCTAGGGTGATTTCATGCAATGATTATAAATCAGGCTTGATGTCTAAAAGTCATTATGTATCCCAATGGCCTTGGCAAGCCAGTTAGCTAAATACTGGAAAAATGGTCACCCCAAATGTGCTAAAGTGGGTGTTTTGTAGCTGGAATAATTTGTGGAAAATTCAGACTATGGATGTATCTAGTCCTTCATTCATTTGCTTGAAAGAAAGGTGGGCTCCTACCACTTTTGAGGTTGGAAATTTCTATGTAATTAGTTGTCCTGACACTAAGTCAAAGAGAGGCCATGCTAGTGGTGGTATAGCCACACTATTTTTGTACACAACATTTACTTGGACATATCAAGTATATCAGCACCAATGAAACTTATTACAGTGTATCATGTTCCCAAAGAAGAATTCGGGGCACCACTCTGGTTTTTCCTTTATTTTGGTAAATCTTTATATTCCACCAGACCAAAAAAATACTTACTTGGTAATTGAGTTCTTTTATATATCAACATGATTATTTACAATGCCCTGGAGGGGCTCTACGACATAAAAGCTGGTCGGTCACACAGCGCGCGACGCACACCGGGCAAAGACCAGGCCAAGATGGGCCCGTCTTAGCCCGTCATAGACTGGAAGAGACTGGGCTGGGCCACATCTCTTGTTTTTTTGTCGCAGTAAGATAAGTTCATACCATTTTGTATAATATACGACTAAGTGGGGCTAAGTGGCTAAAAGTGACGTTCTAAGAAGCGTTGTATTGAAAATCTTAAGGACTATTGAAGGACAGAAAAGGTCAGTGGACTTGAGCGCAAGGGGAAGCTGCCTGTCGAAGGTAGGTATTCGATTTATTGACTGGAAAATTGTACTTTACTCCATTTGGTTACTATGGGAAAAAGGAAAGCAAAGGGAGCTTCAAAGACAAGTCAGGTACCAGGCACTAAGCAGACCTTTTTAATCTATTTGGCCGGGGCAATGGGGGTTATAGAAAAACAAATTAGCTCAGTCCAGGAAGTCATTAATACAGAGAAATTATGTAAGGAGGGGGTAAATGTGGTACATGTGGTAGAGTCGATAGAAACAGGTCCATCCACTTCTCAGCCCTCCCATACAAGTCCATCAATAAGGGACGTTAATTCAAATGGCTGTATATTAGATATATCTGACCATATTTCGGATAGTGACCAGGAGAGCACCTCGCAGCCACCAGGCAACCGACCAAGAAATGTAGATTCACTGCTTGACCCCACAATAGCCCATGTATCCGAGGTGATTAACCCTATACATAAAAACTTTAACAAAACAGAAAAAACAGTCAAGTCACAAACCAAAGCTAAACAAAGTACTAAGGGAATACTGGCTGTGGAGAGTGAAAATTGTCTTAACTCTTAAAACTAAAAATGGAGTCTTTGGATAATATCATTAGAGATTTTATGCCACTATCTCCACTAAATTAGATGTCTTAGTGACCTCATTGACAAGGCGTGTAGAGCTTCTTGAGAAATTGGGTTTGCCAAATAGTAGTGCTGTTTTGGGAGGGCAATCTTTTACCTTGCACTCTAGCTGTGGGAACTCAAGAACAACGAGTCAACTGTCTATGAGGGCCCATCTAGGCAAGGAAATCCCAAGTAACAACTTCGTACAGTCAGTTGTTCTGTCTAACCCACCTATGCCTGTTCCCTCCTCCCTGTCTATCCTTCAGTGCATTCCTGCGATAAAAAATCATTATAAGATCCCGTCACCAGAGAGGCTAGATCCTGGCCAACAACCCTTAGTAGCCACAGAAGAGAGAAACATGGGTGCCCGCTCTATACGGTATAACCAGGAAGTCTCTCAAAAGGTGACTACACTGGACCTCCCCCCAGCGGTTATGCCATATATTGTGGTATTAGCTAATGTATCGAAATTGTTCATGGGGTTGAAGAGTTCTGCGATTCGCTCAGAAACAAAGTCTCTGTTGGTTAGGCACAAAGATTGACCACACTGTAAAGTTATTTTCTGAGTTTAAGATGGCGAGAATGATAAGTTGGGTAGGCCGTGGGCTAAAAAGGCTAAGCGGTGACTGTGTTGTACTATCATTCACCAACCCGCGGTTTGTGCAAATGATTCTATCTAGGGGTGATAACCAGGCTGTTTTACGAGAGGGCATAAACATTCTTCCCATGGGTTATTTGTATCAACCAAAATATAATCTTTCCCCAGTAGTTCGTACAGTCCCTCATTTAGGGCCATATGTAGGTAATCGTGAAATACCGATTCCTTAATACCGAATTGTACGAATACGGTATTAAGAAATCGGTATATCCGATGTACGTAAAAAATCGGTAAAATTTACCGATTCTGTAAAAATCGGTAAAAAAATACAGAATAGGTAAAAAAATACCGAATCTGTAGAAAAATACCTATTCAGAAGCAATCGGGAAAAAAATACCGAAACATCAATACCGAATCCATTACCGAATCGGTAAATACCGAATCGGTAAATACCGATTCGGTAATTCAAAAATTCGGTTTTTGATGAATCAGCCAATCCTGTGCCTCCCAATTACCTCCCAAACAGGAAGTGGCCACACCCAGGCAGCTGCACTGAACCTGGAGCTGACTATGAGGCAGGCAGGTGAGCTGAGGATCCAGCAGCAACAGAGCCACACATCCACAAATCCCCCCCCCCCAAAAAAACCTTGAAAATGTCAAGCCAGGCGAGAGACAAGGAGGAAACAGAAAGGAAAAGGAAGAGGAAGTTCAGCGAGAAGGAGCTGGAGGTACTTATACAAGATGTGAGCCAGGACCATGACAAGCTTTTTGGAAAGCAGTCCCTCCATGTGCCTGAGTCTCAGAAGAGACAGATCTGGACCGGGATCCAGAGTAAAATTAATGCAATTGGGGTGACCCAGCGTTCCATAGAGGACATCAAAAAAAGGTGGTACTACCTCAGGAAGACGGCGAAGGCAAGGATGGCTGAGAGGCAGAGGCAGGCCGGCAAAACTGGTGGAGGGAAGAACACAGCACCTGTGCCAACATCACTGGAACTGATGGTAGAGTCCACCGTCCAGCCTGAGAGTGTGAGTGGCATGAGAGACGCAGTCAGCTCTGCCAGAGCTGCCAGGAAACAAGGTAAGATGCATGCCCAGTATGCTGTGCTACCCCCTCCCCAACCCCATCCCCATAGAGGCATAGGGGCTCCCACTCCACTACATTTCTTACTCATTGCCTGCTATGCATTGTGGGAGATGTAGTCCTAGGGAACAGATGTATAGGACAGTCAGCCTAGCAAACCCAATTGCATGTGAAAGAAATTAGCAAGCTGAGGACAGTCAGTGTGATCTGTAGGCATGATGTTTAATGCAATGCAAATTCAGCCATAGAAGTGAGTATATCTACATTCTGTCATTACAGGCGAGTCATCTCGCAGTGCTGTAGAGGGGAGCAGACCAAAGACAGCCAGGCCATAGGGGAGGCAACAGCAGGAAGAGATTTTGCCTGCAGGGCACACAACCTCCGCACCTCCACCACCAACAACTTCTCCTTCCCCAACATCACCACAGCACCAGAGAATGCCGCCATCTCCTCAAAGTCAATCCCCAGTGCCACAATCACCACCACCACCACAATCAGGCAGGAGGCATGCCGTGGCCACACTCCAGCAGATGGAGGAGTCGGAGGTGGAGGGTACAGGGGGCCAACAGTCTCCAGTCCATGAGGAGGGCAACATGGTGAGGGCAGGGACTCCATCTGAGCGCGCCCACACATCATCAAGATGCCGCAGGCAAAGGCCAGCCAGTCCTCAAGGCTCAGAACATGATGAAAGTGTGTTCGCTGGACTGGAAGGCAACATGCTCAAGGTCTAGCGCCTGCAATGGAGAGAGATGCGATCATTGCATAGGGAGGTGGCTCACATAAACAAACACATGTACAGAATTTTGAAGGGCATCACTGCAATGGGCGACAACATGTCTGAGGGCATGAGAGATATTGCGACCTCTGTGGACAAGCTCTGCAGGCAGTTGGAGCAGGACCATCTTGGTAGGTGCAGGGAGAGGCAGAGACTCCAGGCCTATACCAAGGCAGTGAACCGGCTGGCCACTGCTACCTCCCTAATGTGTAGAAGGTCCATCGCCATGCAGGAGGAGATGGCACATTGTAGCAGGGACGTGGCCAGGGGTATGGTGTCAATGACCTCAGCACTGGAAGTGCTGCAGAATGTGAAGGCGGCCACTATGAAAGCAGGGGAGGGGGTAGTGAGGAGGTTACCAGCCGTGGTATCATTACGCCCTCTACCACCGAGGGCAGGAGGCGCAGCAAACGCCACAGCGCTGCACAGGAACATAGCGGCAGCACAGACAGTGTGGCCAGTGAACGTGGACAAGCAGCGCGTGGGCGCAAAAAATAGCTCATACTGTTATTTGGGACTCATTGAATGGGTGATGCTAACCATATCTGTATGGACACTGGTGTAGATCCTGGTGGTGTGCTGATTAAACACCATTACACAAATACAGTAACTGGCTCTGTCTCGTTACTCACTCAGAAATAGTTGCACGTTATCTCAGCCCGTCTGTGTCTCCCATCCTGTTCTTCTGCAACACCAGCTGCGCAGGGCTCTGGCTGGGGATTGTCCTCGCCCTCAGAGTCAGTTAGTTCCACTGCTGTTCCTTTTTTTGTGGCCAGATTATGTAGCATTGCACATGTAGCAATTATTTTGCAACATTTGATGGGGCTGTACGGACGTGCACCTCCACTTTTGTCGAGGCAACGGAATCTACTTTTAAACAGTCCAAAGGTGCGCTCCACCACGTTGCGTGTGCTCGTATGTGCCACATTGTATCTCCTCTCCCTTGGTGCGGATGGGTTGAGATATGGTGTGAGTAGGTAGGACCGGAGGGCATATGCGCTGTCACGTAAATGCAAAAGAAAGTGCCATTAATTTATCTCACCAATAGGTTGATCCAAGGTATACATCAGGGTGTGTCACATTGATTTACCTAGTATGTATCCTTCTCCAAATTCACCAGCAGCCAGAGGTGGATGGATACCACTGTTCCTGAATATGTACGAGTCGTGGGTACTCCCTGGGAATTTGGCCACAATGTCAGTTATGATGAAATTTGCATCACATATCACCTGCACATTTATGGAGTGAGTGGATTTGCGGTTGCGATAAATGTATTCTGTTGCTGCAGGTGGACAGATTGGTACGTGGGTCCCATCGACGCAGCCTATTACGTGTGGGAACTGTGCCATTTGGTAGAAATCCAGTTTGGTCTTCTGCAGCTCCGCCTGTGTACTGGGGAAGGTTATGTAATGATGCATTCGGTCCATCATGGCGTCCAGGAAGGTGTTGAAAAATCTTGATAGGCAGCTCTGTGACACACCACCTACTGCGGCTATCACACCCTGGTAACTTCCTGAGGCCAGGAGGTGCAGGCAACAGAGCACCTGTACATGGGTGGGTATTGCGTGCGCCCTTGGTGTCTGATGCTCAAGATATGGTTTCAGGTCCCGTATGAGGTGAAGGATGGTGTGTGGGTGCAGCCTGTACCTCTCATGGACACGCAGTCTGTACACCCGCTCTTCCCGTCTCCAAATCCTCACTCCTGCTGCTCTCAAACGTAGCCGCCTTTCTATGATGTAGAGGCCCACCATTGTGTTCACACTGTTGCATTTTGGGGCTGTTTTTATGCACTGGACCTGATTACCACCTGCTCAGGATCAGTGGTAAATGCCGATTCGTTAATACCGATTTTGGTCAAATTCGGTATTACCGAATTTTGCTACATTGCATTTCGGAATTATTACCGATTCGTTATTTACCGATTCGGTAATGTTTGTTTCGGTGATCACCGATCGTTAAATAAGGAATCGGTAACAATTTACCGATTCGTTATTAGCGAGGGCATTCGGTAATACGTACATCGCACAGGGCTAAATACCGGTCGGTAAAGCGAAATGTACAGAATTTCGGCTTTACCAACCGGTATTGGCCCACCTACATATGGCCCTTAGTAAATTATAAACAACAGTATAATGTCCAGGTTCATAATAGATTTGAGTCACTCCCTAACCTAGAAGAGGTGGATTGACGGAATTCACATAAGTGTAGAAAGCAAGCCTTTCTGCCTGTTTTTTGCAGTAACAACCCTGAGAGTACTCTGGAGTTACAGCGTGACAAAAACATCAATGCCCAAAAGAGAAAAGATTCAGGGTCACTAGAGGACCCATGTAGGTTTAGCGCGGAACATATACTTGGCAAAAATGAGGGCGTTTTTATGGGGGCTAAGTTATATTCCTAGTCCCATTGCTACTGACATAAACATTAGATCATCGATTGTGCAGTACCATCAGTCTATTCCTTTAGTAGCTAAACCTGGAGTGTCTACAGTGGCGAAGGGGAAAGATAGGAGGAATTGTTGCCAGATTTCGTTTTGGAATGTTGCAGGCCTGAAAACAAATGTGACAGACCATACTTGGTACGATTTTGTGAAAGGGTTCGATGTAGTTGCTGTCCAGGAGACTTAGACTCAGGACTCCATATATATAAATGGATACAGATCCTTTCATACCCCAGCTATTCCATCATCTCACGGGAGAGCAAAGGGGGTCTGTGTCTTTATGTGTCAAATCTTTTGAATTTGGAAAAAACTGTTTTGATTAGCACAGACACTAACTAACACAGACACTAACTATCAGGTCCTGTTGCTCCCATTGATAGTATCCTGAGCTTGTTGGTTGTTAATTTCGATAATAACATTCCACCTGACAGGTTCGAAGTTGTATTGAGGTCTATTAATTCCATTGTACAAAATACCCAGGCTTCTTCCTCTAGAGATGTGTGCATACTATGGGGCGGGGATTTTAACTGCAACATGTGTAATTATGCAGATAGTGGGTGCTGTGGTATTTTTTGTGATAAAGATCAGCCCTTTCAGTATTTTGTACATAACAAATATGGGGACATTTTAAATGAAGTTATGTTTGATGCAGATTTGGGATTTGCAAATACGTTATGCTCTAACCCAGTGCCTTTTAACCCTACCTATAATGGGCAAGGTAAATCCTCAACAATAGATTTTATTTTGATGTCTTGTAGGTATGCCTCTAGAGTTGAGGATTTTCACACCCACGAAATATCAGTGAGTGACCATTTCCCCTTGAGCATTTCAATATGGACAAAAAGAAACTTAGATCGTACTAGTGACCAAACGTCTTCAACTGTAGGGAACATTATTTTATCCAGGCAAAATGGTTATGCATTAAAATGGGACAAACTGAATCCAGATACATTCACAGGGAATGTCATTACAAACTGCAACAAGGTGGTTAAGGTCTGTTTAGACTAATGTACCTCACATAAAGATATTATCGATCGTTTTTTGACAATTACAAATTACATTAAACAGGTCTTATTAAGGAAATGTAATAAAACTAATAAGCCCAAGTTACGATGGTTTGATGCAAAATACTCCAAGGCCCCTGCCAAACTTAAAAAGACTACACACAGAGCCTAGAGTTGTGGAAGAGGTTAGGAAAGCGCATAGAGAGTATAACGCAGCATTGAAATTAAGGAAAACAACTCTTAAAAATGAAGCCTGGCTGGAATTATACTAAGCTTCAAAGTCAAAGGACTCTTCCGCTTTCCGGAAGGCATTCAATGCGCCCTTTCTGATGGAGAGAGACAGGGCGTCAATTGAGATAGCCATTAGTGAGGCAGAGTGGATCGAGCATTTCAAAAAGCTTTATAGCAACTCCATCGTAACACCAGTGGTAGAGTCGGGCTCGAAGAGCCCTTGGTAATGACACAATGTACAAAGGTCAATAACTTGAGATTTGAGTTGAGTGAGGTCAATTTAGCCATTGAATCAAGCCTGGAAGGAAATACACCTGGACTGGATGGCGTTCCAGTTGATTTTTTTAAACGTAATATTCTATTGTGTGGTCCTCTTTTAACTCAAGTTCTAAATGCCTGTAGCACAAGTGGCCTTTTACCGTCTTGGTATTAATCAATGTTTGTCCCCATTTTTAAAAAAGGGGACAGGTCGGATCCAGCCTGTTACAGTCCGATATCTTTATTTGACTCGACAATTAAAATTATCGGTAGAGTCTTACTGTTAAGACTACAAGACTGGGCAGAAGATAACTTGAGTCTCAGTGATTTACAGTTCGGCTTCCGCAAAGGCATGGGCACAATTGATCAGGTTCTAAATTTGAATATGATGGTTGGTAAATACACCAAGGCAAAAGGGGAAAGGCTCTTTTTAATGTTTGTAGACTTAACAGCAGCGTTTGATTGCGTAATTCATGAGGAACTTTAGAGAATTTTAACAAACCTGGGGGTGGAAAGTTCTATAGTAGCATTTCTGAGACAATTATATGTGGGGACAAACGCTAGGATTCGATACGGGGTGGGAGGGGAATGCACTAAGCACTTTAGGGTGAGGAGGGGCGTGAGACAAGGGTATGTCCTGGCCCCCTTCCTGTTTATACTATATATCAATTATCTGGGAAGTTCTTTGGAGAAAGAGTGCCAGGACCTCCTACAAGTTGGTAAGAGATCTATACCCGCATTAATGTATGCCGACTATGCGGTTCTCATGTCGTGCACTCCAGTAGGCATGCAGAGGTTTGTTTGTAGTTTTTCTAAATATATGGCCAAACTAGGGTTAAATGTTAACATTTCAAAAACATTTATGATGAAATGTGGGTTAGGCAGCACGAAATGTAGACCTGTCTCATTAGGAATGAAACACATTGAATGTTGTAATACCTTCTCTTACCTGGGGATCCTATTAGATAAGACAGGGACTTGGACACAGGCGATTAAGACCAGGAGGTTGCTGTTTTCAAAAACTGTAGCTGCACTTTTAAATTTTAGTAGGAAGTTGGGAAAACGGGCACCAGAGGTCTTACCGTCCTGTACTTTACAGAAGCGGTCGCTCCCTCACGCTGCTCCCCTCGCTCTACCCGACTCCTACACTACTGTCTGCTGCCTTCGCCTCTGCCACTGCCTGCACGAAGTACCGCAAGTACATTGTAGCGCGAGATAACCAAATAATTAATTAATACCGATGCGCATTTTGTTCGTAGCTCATTAAGTGAAAAAACGCCTTGATAGACTTTTGAGCAGTGCTGCGCCGAGTGTATTGCTGATTGCTGTCTGGTTGTGCCGGTACCATTGCCACTTGTACCGCGTTGTTACCGTTTGCGCCCCAATCCTGTTTGGCTTCTGGCCTGCGACCATTTTGTTTGCATTGTTGTTGTTGTGGCTCCCTACCTGAGTCTCCACCCCCGCTCCCGCCTCCCAGCTGACCCTCCCTCCCACTGATAGCGTAAGCCCCTCTCCCCCCGCTGTAGCGCTGTGACCGTCCTGTACTTTACAGAAGCGGTCGCTCCCTCACGCTGCTCCCCGCTCTACCCGACTCCTACACTACTGTCTGCTGCCTTCGCCTCTGCCACTGCCTGCACGAGGTACCGCAAGTACATTGTAGCGCGAGATAACCAAAAAATTAATTAATATCGATGCGCATTTTGTTCGTAGCTCATTAAGTGAAAAAACGCCTTGATAGACTTTTGAGCAGTGCTGCGCCGAGTGTATTGCTGATTGCTGTCTGGTTGTGCCGGTACCATTGCCACTTGTACCGCGTTGTTACCGTTTGCGCCCCAATCCTGTTTGGCTTCTGGCCTGCGACCATTTTGTTTGCATTGTTGTTGTTGTGGCTCCCTACCCGAGTCTCCACCCCCGCTCCCGCCTCCCAGCTGACCCTCCCTCGCCCCTCCCCCTCCACTATCTGCATATGACAGATGCATTTTCGCGCAGTGTTCACGCGCAGCGGTCGTGCCCCATGCGCGCCGAAGGTGCGCCAAAGGTAAGCCCGTCTACGCCCGTCCGCGCCTGGAGCGCGCCCAGCGCCAGACCCCCTGGTCCCCGCCTTACCCAGCCCACTCGCCTCTCGTATGACGCCGCAACTCTCCTCGCCCTTAACCCCGGACACACACCACAATGCTACGTAGCTGCCCCGGGACGCACCCACGGCCCCTTCGCCTGTCGCTCCTGCAAATTTGCCGGCGATAAGACCCATACCACATCCACTAACCCCAAACACAACTCCTACTCTAACCACCTGAAGTGCATCCTGCTGAACACCCGCTCGGTCCACAGACACGCCACTGAACTCTGGGATCTACTCGACACTACATCACCGGATGTCGCCTTCCTTCCTGAAACATGGATGATTGCATCATCAACACCCGACATCGCCATTGCCATCCCTGACAACTACAAGATCATCCGGAAAGACCGCACCGTCCATACAGGAGGAGGCATCGCCATCGTCCATATGAACACCATCAAAATCACGACCAGCTCCGACGATAACCTTACAACCGCTGAACACCTCCACTTCCAGATCCACACAGACCCCAGAACCACACTTAGAGGCACCCTCATCTACAGACCACCAGGAACCCATAAACAATTCAGCGAAGACATCACTGACTTCATCAGTCCACATGCCCTCGCCTCCGAGAACTACGTTCTACTAGGAGACCTCAACTTCCACCTGGAAAAGAAAAACGACAACAACACCACCACCCTTTTGGACAACCTGGCCAATCTCGGCCTCAAACAACTTGTTGACACCCCCACCCATGTAGCTGGACATACGCTTGACCCAATCTTCACCTCCAGCAAACACATCTCCTTCGATCATACCACAGCTCTCCATTGGACGGACCACTGTTGTGTTCACTTCAGCCACAAAATAACCTCGACCCATAACCCCCCACAACCTATCCCCCGGAGAAAATGGAACAAAATCACCACCGACCAACTCCTCACATCGCTCAATCAGAACCCACCCGCCCTCTCTTTGGACCCAAACCAAGCTGCCATCAAATTCAAACAATGGATCACTCACAGCGCTGACGAACTAGCACCCTTGAAAAACCATCACACCAAACAAGACAAAAAGGCCCCCTGGTTCAACGATGACCTCAAGAAATCCAAGAAGCTATGCCGTACTCTCGAGAAAACATGGAGAAGAAACCCAACCACCGACAACATGACCACCCTCAAGTCAGCCACCCGCAAACACCACCAGCTGATTCGATCCACCAAGAAATCAGCATTCAAGAATCGACTCGACAACAACGCCCATAACAGCAAGGAACTTTTCAACATCGTCAAGGAATTCACCAACCCCACCGCAGCCTCAAACGACATCACTCCCTCCCAAGACCTCTGCGACTCATTATCCTCCTTCTTCTACAAAAAAATTGCCGACATACATAACAGCTTCGAAAACAATTCCAACGAACAATCCTCTCCACCGCCCTCAGAACCTAAACCGCCCTCCAACCACCTCAACGCCTGGAACCCAATCACCACTGAAGACACCATCCGCCTAATGAATTCCATTCACTCTGGCTCGCCAACCGACCCATGTCCCCACCACATCTACAACAAAGCAGACTCCATCATCGCACCCCATCTCCGGGATGTCATCAACCGTTCCTTCAACTCTGCTACCTTCCCAGAAAGTTGGAAACATGCCGAAGTCAGCGCCCTCCTGAAGAAACCCACAGCAGACCCCTCTGAACTTAAAAACTACCGCCCCCATATCCCTCCTCCCATTCCCGGCCAAAGTCATTGAAAAAGCCATCAATAGCCAACTCGCCACCTTCCTGGAATCCAACAACTCCCTCGATCCATCACAATCCGGCTTTCAAGCCAAACACAGCACCGAAACCGCCCTCATCGCAACAACAGACGACATCCGAACACTACTGGACAACGGAGAAACAGTGGCCCTCATTCTACTTGACCTCTTCGCCGCCTTCGACACTGTCTGTCACAACACCCTCATACAACGCCTCAGAAAACATTGGCATAAAAGGTAAAGCCTTGGACTGGATCATCTCATTCCTCGCCGGAAGAACCCAGAGAGTACGCCTTCCCCCATTCAAATCAGAGGCCACCGAAGTCATCTGCGGTGTACCACAAGGATCATCACTTAGTCCCACCCTCTTCAACATCTACATGAGTCCACTCGCCTCCATCGCGCGCCAACACAACCTCAACATCATCTCCTACGCTGACGACACCCAGCTGATCCTTTCCCTCACCAAAGACCCCAACACCGCCAAAACCAATCTTCACGAAGGCATGAAAAAGGTAGCCATATGGATGAAAAACAGCCGCCTAAAACTTAACTCAGACAAAACTGAAGTGCTCATCCTAGGATCATCCCCCTCTGCCTGGGACGACTCATGGTGGCCTTCGGACCTGGGCTCCGCACCCATACCCATGGACCACGCACGCAATCTAGGCTTCATCCTAGACTCCTCCCTCTCGATGACCAGACAAGTCAATGCCGTCTCATCCTCCTGCTTCAACGTACTTCGTATGCTCAAAAAAATCTTCCATTGGATCCCCATCGAGACAAGAAAGACTGTCACCCACGCACTGGTTACGAGTCGACTAGACTACGGAAACACCCTCTACGCCGGAATTACAGCCAAACTACAGAAAAAACTCCAACGCATCCAAAACGCATTGGCGAGACTCATTTTGGACATCCCTCGCCAAGAACATATTACCGGCCACCTGAAAGACCTCTACTGGCTTCCCGTCAACAAGAGAATAACATTCCGTCTCCTCACCCACGCACACAAGGCCCTCTACAAACTAGGACCCGATTGCCTCAACTCTCGACTATCCTTCTATACACCCAACCGCCAACTAAGATCCTCCAATCAAGGCCTCGCCGCAGTCCCGCGTATCCAAAGATCCACCATGGGAGGTAGATCCTTCTCCTACCTAGCGGCCAAGTCCTGGAACTCAATCCCCACTCACCTCTGCCTCACACAGAACCACATCTCCTTCAGAAAAGAACTTAAAACCTGGCTATTCGATAAATAATGAACCCCCTCCCCAAGCGCCTTGAGACCCTCTGGGTGAGAAGCGCGCTATACAAATCCTTGAACTTGAACTTGAACTTGAACTCCAGATTTTAAGGCTAAATGCATCTCAATAGCCATTTATGGGACAGGCATTTGGGGCTACGAGAATGTTAATCCACTACAAAGTATTGAGAACAGATTTTTAAGATTTTTATTGATTGTCCCTGATAGCACTTCCACTTTTATTTGCCACACTGAATTAGGTATGTGTTACATTTCCGATATATGCAAAATTCAACTGGTACTTTTGTGACGTAGGATCTGGACCTCAGAACAGTTGGAGCTAAACAGACAGGTACTTAGGGACTGTGGTAGTCTGGATGGGGCTCTGCATAATAAATGGCTGGAGTATATTAAAAACGTTGTCTGTCATCTCGGCCACCCTGAATACTATTTGGACCCCTTTAGTTTACAAGACGTCCATAGGAAAGATCTTAAAACTAGTTGTTTGAATTACCTGGAAAACAAGAAAAGATTCATGAAATTGCAAAAAATATCGGTTCAAGCCCACCAGCTAATAGTTCCTGCTGACAGAATTCAGCCTTATTTAGGGAGGTTAACAAGAGAACACAATAGATTTTTGTTGACTCTTCTGAGATTGGATATTTTTCATAGGCTTGTTACATTCCCGGCCCAGAACGATTAGTCAAATGAGTTGTGTAAATGCCCATGTGATGATGTGTCCATTCAATCGATTACACATGTTGTGTTCTTTTGCCAATTTTATTCCTGTAATAGGAAAAGGTGGAGTCTGCCAATTTTAGAAAATAGTGGTTTAAGACAATGTCGCCCCGCTTTCCTGTTTCTACAAATATTAGGAAAAAACAGTTGATTGTTTCAGTTTTAATATTCTTAACACTTTCTGTGCTCATGACGAGCTCAGCTCGTTAAAACGTTCGCACGCGGGGATAATTTCCCCGCTGTGCTGAACGTTCGAAAACGGGTGTGGTCATGACGAGCTCTGCTCGTCATGAGCACAGCGCCACCATGCAGCGTGACGAGCCAAACTCATCACAAACACGGCGGCGCCGCGCGCGGCCCCCTCCCCCCGCACAGCAGGTGAAAAAGCTGCGCAGCGAAGGGGTTAAAGAATGTTTTAAAATATAGAAATTCAATCATGATGTATTCAAATTTTTAAACTCTATCTGTCTTTGTTGTGTATTGTTTTCATAAGAATTTTATAAATTGGTTTATGTATAAACTGTGGTTCATATTCTAACGTGCTTTCATGATTATTATTTTTATAATCAAATAAAGCTGATTGAATTGAATATTTATAAAGTGGGTGTCCCCAAGGTCCTAATAATGGGTGATCTAAAGGCAACTGTTTCTAACCATTCACTTGCTCTTTTTGCAGACAAAGAATGGGACGAGGCTGTTAATATCCCAGTCTTCATGTTTCCCTCTCCCTCCAGGACAAATAAAAGAGGATCTTTGCTCCTGGGGACATGTAAGGAACACAACTTATTGTTCCTCAATGGGAGACTGCAGCGTGATATCTCAGCTCTTTTCACCCATACTACAGCAAAATCAGCTACGATACTCAGCTATGTTATCAGCGCCTATATGGTTTTCACACATTTATCTGATTTAAAGATGATAAAAAAATATTTTTTGTGATCATAACATTCTTCTTCTTACTATCAATGGGAAAATTAATGATGTGAATTCATGGCAGATCCCTGAGATTGACAATGGGTTACTTACCGTAGCTAATGGGAAGGTCTTATGGACCAAGAAAGATAAACAGTCACTATCAGTAGAATTAAGGAAACTTACTGAAAATCTTCTCTCAGCAGATTGGCTTCCTGTAGATGTATTTGAGGTAGATGTGTGAAAATTAGTGAGTTTAACTATGAATTTGGTTTGGAGTCCTGGTAAAAAACCGATAAGGCAACCTAATAATTTTAATAGGCTGTTTGTCTTCCACAAGCTCATTAATCACCTGCAAAGAAGGCAATTCACCTTTTATTCTGAGAAACGAAATGAGTGGATTCCTCATCTAAAAAAAGAAGAACCAGGTGGGTAAGAATCCAAAAAAGTTGTAGTGCTGATATTATCTGGGTAAAAATAACAGAAGCAGTAAAATGCAAAAATCAAAAAGCCTTTCGGAAAATTATGGGTGAAAATAGCGTCTCTCTCTCTCCAAACCTAAGATAAATAATATCACTAACAGGGAATGGTAAAAGTATATTATTTCTCTCTATGCTTTGAACAGACATACTACTAGTAACAGTGTCATAGAGTCCTTAACTGAGGGATCAGCTGGTAGGTGCAGCCCTCTTCCCCCCACTAGGCAGGAAGTGTTGCACTATTTTAAAAATGCTAGGAATACCGGTACGAGAGGCCCAGAACAAATACCTATTTCTGTAATAAAATTACATCTGGACTTATGGGTTACTTATTTACTGGTGCTCTTTTGCTATTATTACTTTACTGGGGTGATCTGTAGATCATAAAGGGGCAGTATTTTCTTGCTGCAACATAAAAAAGCCCCTCTCGATAACTTGCAATTATAGGTAGAGCAACCTGTTGGATGCCACAGGAAAGATTTTCCTCACCTGCGTTTATCAAATGTATTAGACTGGGTGGAGGAAAATAATTTTATCCCGTTGGAGCAGGCATGGCTTAGATCTGGTCACCCGACAATAGATAACATAACGGTATTCTATCTCATATTGGAAAAATATGTGAAACAAAGAGGGATGCCTGTCTATGCCGCCGTCATTGATTTTTCAACTGCTTTTCACTGCGTTGACAGGCCGACCCTTCGGGAAAAGTTGAGTTTCTTTGGAATACCAGGGGGTATCCTAAATCTTATTATTGCTCTCCACACAGCTACCTGGTGTCATGATATATTTGGAGGCAGGCAGGGTATCATTCCGAACAACCCCGACCAGTAATGGTATGAAGCAGGGATGCCTATTGGCGCCCTGCTTTTTCTCTTTATATGGGGGACCTGTCTGATGTGCTAACAATTCTACCAATTCTACCACAGAAGTAGTACATTCTTATCCTTGTCTTAGAAGAATGATGTCCGCAAATTTGGTCGATACTGAACTTATAGCACACATATCAAATAAGGTGTATGCTCATTGAAACACAATAAAGCCACTTTATGGAACCATTAGTTAAAGAATCATCTCCTAACATTATGCAATATGATGATTCCATTGACCCTTTTATATGCTAATGAGACAATGAATATTGAGCAATGCCACTTTATGCATAAGATGGAGGGGAATATTCTTTGCACTTTAAATTCCACAGTCTCGATAGAAGTGTTAAGGCTAGAACAAGAGTTCATGAGCACTTACATAAGAGGACTAGCCACCATTCTAGGATGGTATCACTGTATTCTGCATGCAAAGGAAAAGCCCTTACAGAGTCTTGTGGCCATTGAATGCCTCTACCCTACCATAAAGGCTGCTTCGATTTTAACTAATGTTTTATCTGCACTTCAACACTTTTCCATAACTAGATCAGACATTCAGTATATGAGCTATGTCCACCTCAAAATTGTTTTAAAGCTTGCCATTGCAAAATTATCGTTGGATAATGATATGGTTATAGGTAGTGCCAAACTGCGTTTCCAGTGCGTCACTCAATCATATCAGGCAGCAGTTCCTCAAGCGTATTTGAACTGAAACTTGGAAAACAGGGTGCAAATGTGTATAATGCTTAGCAGGTTGAAATGTTTACATTTAAAAACTGTGACAGATGCATGGCAGAATGGCATAATGCAGTTTCAGAGGAAAGAATTTGCACTTTATGTTATAATGGTGACAATCGAACATGTTATATTTGTCTGTTTCGTTTTAAGGGTCCACAAACAGATTTTCAAAACAATAAAAAACGAAAATGTTTCACTCCTTTCTACGGCTGTATTATTTGAACTATTTTATATATTGTAGATCTCATTGTCAGATCTAAATCTCTAATAAAAAGCTTTGAACCTTGGTTTGGTTTTTATATCCAACCGGCATCCTATTACAGTAACCATGAAATAATATCTAGTCAACCACAAGCTATTGTTTTTCCATGGTGGTTTACTATTTCCAGGTACATTCTGCCTTAAAACCTTAACAATTCTAATCTCAGTTCCTCTTAACTTATTTTAATGGTCTTGGTGTCTTTTTTGCTTGTTAGTTTTTTTTTCTATTTTTCTAAATTGTTTTTGAATTTTATTGTTTTGTGTTCTCTACATTAACTTATACAGACGTCTATGGGGTTTGACTGATGTTTGTGCCATAGTTAGAAGAGTAGAGCATAGATTTTCTCAGAACTGTATTTTGACCTCACCAGAGCCTGTTTATTAAGTAGGAAAACTTCACTACTTCCCGATTTATTAATCCAATTTCTGAAAGCACAGATTACAGCACTTCTCCTTTCATAACCCCACAATGTAGTGTTTGCATGAGATGATTGTGCTTACAGAAAAATATTTTACTCATCCTCCCTTCATCTTATTTATTTATTTATTTATTTAAGGTTTTTGTAGAGCGCGCAGTAACCCAAGAGCATCCCGGCGCTAGAACCTGAAAGTCGAGAGGGAGTTGCGGTGGGAGGGGCGGGAGGATCAGGGAAACAGAAGAGTTTTCAGTGCTTTCCTAAATTGGAGGAGATTTGGTTCGGTTCTCAGTTTCCGGGGGAGGCTGTTCCAGTGTTTTGCCGTGTTTACTGAAAAGCGGCGGCCTCCAGCTCGGGCTCTTTTCACTTTATGGACAGTGATGAGGTTCTCGTGGTTTGACCGAAGTGACCTGGTGGCTTTGTAGGGAATGATAACGTTTTTAAGAATGGGTGGACCTTTATTGTAGAGGAGTTTGTGTGCCAGACAGAGGGCCTTGAAGACCACCCTTTCTCTGACTGGAAGCCAGTGAAGCTGCTTCAAGGCTGGCTTAGCTGATGATCTGGCCGGGGTGTTAGTAAGAAGTCGGGCAGCCACGTTCTGGATTCTCTGAAGGGTGTTAAATGTGGCTTCCGGGGCTCCTAAATAAATTGCGTTGCTGTAGTCCAGCCTAGACAAAATAAGGCCCTGGATCAACAGTTTCCGGGAAGTGAAGGGGAGCAGGGGAAGCACCTTCCTGCATGCCCTGAGAAGGCCAAAGCATATTCCGGCCGCTTTTTTTGCCTGGAATCTAAAGGTCAGGTCTTTCTCAAGCCATACACCCAAGCTTTTAACCTCATCTTTGGGAACCGGGGGATCACCCAAGCAGGTAGGCCACATGTTAGGTGGCAGGGAGGGCCCTTTTCGACCGAGCAGCAGGATTTCGGTCTTAGACCCATTGAGTTTTAATGCTGAGGAGTTCATCCAGCCGTGAATTTCAGTGAGACAGCCGTGGAGATTGGAGGGTTCTTGGTGCGGGTGAGAAAGGGTCACCACCAGCTGGGTGTCATCGGCGTAGTTGATAACCGTCACTCCAAACGGAGTGACCAACTCCTCCAATGGGGACATGTAAACGTTGAACAACGTTGGGCTCAATGATGAACCCTGCGGTACTCCTGATGGAGCGGGATAGAAAACAGAAATCTGTTTAAACCCGTGAAGTCACACTTCCATAAATAAATTAATAATGCTAACAATTTGTGCTATGTGTATGCTAATTCAATCTAGTTTAAAGATGCATTTTCACAGAACACGCGGGAAACTAACATGTGTGCTCATAAATGTGCATTATGTTGCATTCTCGTGTATGTGGAAAATAATAAATTAATCTTGTCTATTGTCATGTCATAACTAATAGCAGCTGTTTTTAAAATAATGGCATGTGCTTATTTTGCTTCCCTTGTCTATGTGATGTCATTTCTACTATTCTAGGTGCACATGAGGTTTTATGGATTTATGAAGACTGGTAGATATAAAATGCTGCTTTAATTGTGCTTTACTGCTAGGTAATTTAGATTAATGGGTTAATAATTAGCAATGATGGGAGGCAACAGAACAAACTGTATTTCTTTCATTAATTATTCTTTGTGTTTGTTTATATAATAGTTTTACAAATGAAGCTTAGAGATGGCTGCAGGAAAATAGTACACTTTTAAAAGTGGCGCAGGGACAGTGGCGCAGAAAATTGACGCTTTCTGAAAGAGGCCTAATGATGAAAATGGCTCAAGTGAAAATAATTCTGAGAAGGATGGAAAAGGCCTCTGAGCTTTTATTTTGAAAGGTTTTGGAATGAACTGCTAAAAAGATGACTTTTTGGAGAAATTTGCTAACGTTTGCTAACGTGCCACGGGAGTTCAGAGCTGACTGGCTCAAGGTTAAAAGGAAGCTGTCGCTACAAAATGTAGCAGCCTAAGGAGAAGCTGCCAAGACTTCTACATGAACAATGGACTAGTGAATTTGCCCGGACATGTAAGAAGGAGGTGTCACAGTTTACTGTGGTACGAGGTGGCTCAGCCAATGGAGAACTAGAATTCGTCTGCTGGAATGTGAAAAATAGTTAGCTCAGCTCAATTTAGGGTATAAGAATAGGTTCAGAGAACACATAGTTGGCTTACGCTCGAGAAATTCTGGAGGACGATGTTATGCTGATGGACTTTACACGTGAGGACAGGAGTTTTTATTAATTACTTTATTACTAGGTGATGAGGGTAGAGACAGAAATATAGTTAGGATTTTGGAAATGCTTAATTTTACTTATTCCTGCTAATGAATAATAATTCTTGATTTATGCTCTTTTATTAATACTGAATAAATCTTTCTTTATGACATTTTCTAATGCTTGTTTAATAAAATACCAAAACCTAAGTTTTCCTAGATGTGTTTAAAATAAACTTTCTAAAATGACAAGCTGGTCTTGATTATTGCAGAATGGTTTAAACAACTATATTTAGATCTTATCGCCTCATGATTCAAGCGCTCTATTGTTGTTATGGGCCTAGTGTTGTAGTGTAAGTTTTGTTGGTAGTAGATAGTGTCATTTGTGCAATATTTTGGTGAGAGCGCTGGATCAATTTCTGGTAGCCATCGGACGGTTTATATATGTTGTTTTTGACATACATGTTACATGCATGATACATATATGTTGGTAAATTCATAGGATTAAGTTTTAACACATGTTGAGTTTGTTTATTTTGTGCTATGTGTGTACCGGTACAAAAACTGTGTGATGAGAAGGTAGTCATGCAGAATATCTGATCTGTTTCTGTGATATCGCCGAGTATCACTGTTGGTATCGCCGTGTACCAGAAGTATTGTCGCCGTGCAATACAGTGTTGTCGCCGTGCAACACAGTTTTAGGGCTAGGTGTGAATCTTGTAATAGTGAGGGTTTTCTAAGAAATTAGAGCAGCATGAGAATAGGGACAAAGCGCCTTCCATAAAACTCACTGTGATAAGAGTATTAGTTATATTCGAGCTTGAGTGAAGGGCAGGGTAATGTCGGTGCATGATTATCTATAAACAGGTTAGAGTTCTGTACGGGTACATGTTTTATATCTATAAACAGGTGAGAGTCCTGTACGGATAACGGTGTTATTTTGCTAACGGTGCATGATTTCTATAAACAGGTGAGAGTCCTGTACGGATTTCATGTGTGACTGAAGTTAGGGAATTTTCAGTGTGAAAGTGCGTGATTGTTTTGTAAGGTATGTTCAAGTGGAACTCTTAGATACTGTCACTTCGCGGTGCGTTCAGAGGAAAATGAGTTCATATTTTTACGTGTTAGAAGGGTAGGGTAAGAGTTGCTCTACTGGCAAATGGAAATTATCCTTAGTGTGAATAGCGCCGACTATTCCGAAGTGTGGATACTTGAATGTATGTAAACTATCCTAATTAGAGAAGCAGACAGATGTGTTTCGTTTTATGTATTCACTAAAATGTACCAAAAGTAATTCTAAGGTACTTAGGAATGTTCTAGGTAAAGTCTGTACCATTCTAAGACTTTATAAAGTATTGTGCAGTGTTTAAATACACTAAAAAGCATTGCGCGCTATTTAAATCCTTTTAAAAGTGCCCCGATCGAAAATTGTGAGGGAGGGGCTGATTAAGGAGTGAGAGCGTGTGAGGAGAGAGCCTGCAGCTGCAGCAGCTGCTTACGTCAGAACAACCGCGCTCTGATTTGTTGAAGCCTAAGGCTCGTCATAGGGAGAAGACGTCCTGATTGGCCAAAGACGTCAGGAGTGTCTGAGCAAAGCCGCGCTCTGATTGGGCTAGAGCGTCGAGTTATAATTTAGTGAAATAGTTGATATATGTCACCACAAATATTCTGATAGTTTTATAAAATAAATTGCCCTTGATTTAATTTCTGCCTTGGATTAGGATTTTAATAAAAACGAAGCGTGATACATGAGCGTGAGGAGACATAGACTGTGGTACAAGCGTTTCCCTCGATATAATAACTCTGTTGTTAAAAAAGAGAAGTATTAAAGCTGATACATGTGAAAAGCATAGCGCAATGTGCTAAAATCAAATTTCGTAAGGGAGGGGCTGTTTGCGAGTGAGCGCGCGAAAGGAGAGACCTGTAGAAGCAGCGCCGAGTGTGTAAAAGCCGCCGCGATCCCATTCGTTAAGACGCCGTCGCGTCATAGCCAAAAGCTGTGTTCCCATTGGTTAAGAGGCCGTAGCATCATAACAGGGCTGTTCCCTGATTGGTTAGAGTGTCACAGTGGAATTGCGCTGTGATTTGTTAACAGAGCTTCAGTATATCGAATGGAAGCCTGTCGAAAAATTTTAACAATTATCTAGTGTTCTCAAAAAATTTTCACGAACATACTCTAAAATAAAGTTAAATGCCCGTTTTGGTTCCTTTCCTTAAAGCATTATTGTGTATCTTAATGGTAGAAAGGGGAGGCAAGGCGCGAAGTGCTAAGAGCAGTAGCGAGGAGCTGAGAGCTGCAATGATTATATAGACAGCCGCGCTCTAATTGATTGTAAAATTTGGCGCGTCATTGTAGAACCGCGCTAAAAATAAATTGAAGAAGTTTAGAGCATTAGGACAAGGAAAGGCGTTATTGCTTAAAATTTATTTACATCTTACAACATCTCTATATTCCCCGTTTTAATTTGGTTGTTAGATGTGTGCTAATGCTTTGAATTAAAACTAACTGTATTGCGCGAGCATTTTGTGAAGGAGGGGGCCTGGAACGAGTGAGAGAGCTGTCAGCTGCAGCGGCTGCTTGCGTCAGCCGCCGCGCTGCCATTGGCTGAGACACCGTCGCGTCATAGCCAAAGCCGCGCTCCTATTGGTCCAGAGGCCGACGCGTCATAGGCAGAGTCGCGCTGTGATTGGGCGAGGCTCCGTGAGCTGCGCTCTGATTGGGCGAGGCTCTGTAACTGTGTAGGTATCTTAAAATAAAAATAAAACACCGTCCTCCGTTTTAACATCTTTTCCCTAAATGCGTTAATGTTATAAAAGACAAGCCTGTAGTAGATGATGCAAGTGCAGTCTAAATAAAATTTTGCATAAACAAAATAAATTAAAAGCGACTACGCGCTGTGTTTAAATTTGATTTCCCAAAAGAGAGGCAGAGCGCAGGGAACTTAGAAAAGTAATAGCAGTATTTGTCATGAGCGACAGCGCTCTGATTTGTTGGAACACCGGAGTATCAGGGTAAAGGCGTCTGGAGCATCGGGGCGAGGGAGCGTTCTGATTGGTTGAAGAGGCCTGGCGAATCACGACAAGGCCGTGCTGTAATTGGTTGGTGCATCGCTATCAACTCCGTGATTGGCTGAAGCGCGTGATTGCTTCAAAGATTGAGTAAATTGTAAAAAGAAAATAAAATATTGCCGCTTTGAATTCCTTTCTTGCCGCGCTATTATTTTAGGGTGACAGCTGATGTGTGACAAGCGCACGAGGGGAGAGAGGGACTGCAGCAGCGGCATAGCGTTGAAGCTGCAGCCATTGAGATCGCATTTTGTGGAAAAAGGGCTGCTTGGGTTGTGGGAGTGCGAGGGGAAACACCAGCAATAGTGTACACATCACAGTGATAGATGCACTGTAATAGGTTGAGTGTTGCTAGAGAAACGCTGTGATTGGCTGAGCGTAAAACAACAGTAGTGATTGGCCCAGGCATTTAATACCCATTGTTTACTTTTACCGAGAGCTTTAATTTCCGTGTTAGTAGTGCCCAGAATTTCGTTTTTATATTTGACCATGACATTGGGAAGATGACATAATTTTTTTTGTATTGAATATCATAGCAGTTATCCTGATTAATTAACAATAGCAGTAAAGGTGATTAGAACCTGGTAAATAAAAGGCAAATAATAAAAAGTTACTATTTGAATTGTAAATTAAATAAAATTTATAGCAGTAATAACAGTTAAATTGTCTTCAAACGGCAACATTGTATTTTATTTGGTGAATTATGAATTTCAAGTCAAATTAAATTATTAGTTTAAATAAATTAATAGAAGGAGTCTAAAGGTTATTTACAAGCAAAACATTTTTATTTAAATTAAAGGCAAACAGATTAGGTTTTCTTTTTCCACAGGTATATGTTGCAGAAGGTGTGTAAGTGAAAAATTAAGTACAATTAAAACACATGTGATTATATTATTATTATAAATAAATATTTTGCGTTGCTAATGTTTTTTCCAAATTCATGTTTTCTTTCCAGGTTTATAAAAATTAGTGATACAGGTAAATTAGGGAATATATTAAATTGACCAAGTTATAAGAATTTTCTACACCTGATAGTATTTAATTAATTAATTGATCAGCAAGCGCTGCAAGGCAAAATTTAAAGAGTAAATTTACCGAATTATATAAAGAGAAATAAAATGTCTTCCTTATACAAGAAAATGAAAAAGGTTGTTGCCAAATGCGAGAGTAAATTAAAGATTCCCAAATTAGCGAAAATAAATAATAAAGGTGTCAGAGTAGAAAATATAGATCAGTGTACAATTGATGTTGTAAATATGGATCAGAACAGAAATTCACGAAGACCCCTAGAGCAGATTAATACAACGCCAAAAGTGTCAGATCAGATTGATAAAGTGCCAGCTCAAACTTTTTATAAAATTAATGCGACAGAAAATCATGATGAAATGTTTGGTACATCTGGAATTAATATTCCTGATCATGTAAATTCATCAAATGATTTGATACGGTCCATGAAAATTATGGAAACAGAGATAGTCCCTGTGCTGGGAAAGGATGAAATTAATTCCACAAATTTAAAGGTCCCATTAATTGAAAAGGTTTATTCCATTGTACTTGAGATTGAATTAGTAGGGATTGCAACAGAGCAAGGAACAGAGATGACTTCAGTTCTGGTAAGTGAGAAGTCTGACATTGACCTGATTACATTGATACAGTCTGATGAGTCAAAATTATGTTCAAAGGAAAAGGAGATTGAGATAAATGAGATAAATGAACAGTTACAAATACAGCGACAGGTAATGATTCAGAAGACTGAGATGGCTTCATTGCCATTGCAAAATTTTATTAATGAACAGTCAGAGAAAACAGATACAGGATTAAATAAAGAACAAGAAAACAGTCCAAGAAGATTAAATGCACTTCCAGAATGTTGGAATAAAATTGATGTTCTTTTGAGTGAAGACATCAAAGTAAAGGACACAATTGATCAACAGATTGAAACATTGACTTCTGCAGGTTCACTTTTCAGAAATGCAAATTTAATTAAAGGGTTGACTGATGATATTCAATTGGCAGAAAGGTTTGCTGACGTGATATGTACAGTATACAAAATGAATGATGAACATGCTTTGAGTTCACTAATACTAACATCTGTAGTTGAAACATGGCAGGTAGTCAAAGACTTACGAGATGATGCAACTCATGAGGAGAAAAACACATTGTTGAGAAACACATGGTTGAGTGCAGATTTTAGACAGCGAGATGAGGATGAGATTTGGATACACAAAGATGACAGGGTAGTTTTGCTAAATAGCATGATTACTGACATGAACAGAATGTACCATAAAATTGTAGAATTTCTTTACCAGAGGTGTCTGGCTTGCCAGCAAGTGAACACAATTAAGAGAACAATTGTGAGATTGGGAACAGAATTACAGGAGAGTGGTTCATTGACCAGATTACAAATGGATTTCTGTGAGATGGCACTGCATGATAAACTGTGCTACATTTTTGTGATTATCTGTTTGATTACAAAATGGGTTGAAACATTTCAGATGCGACATAATGAAATTACTGTTGCAAAGTTATTAGAAGGCAAAAGACATATTGAAAACAGACTGTTCCATTGTACAGATAGAATAGATGTTGAGGAGCATGAAAATGTTACTATAAAAGTCAGAGATGCAAAAATGTGCCTAGCTGCAGGTACAAAGTGGACAGATGTTCTTCCACTTGTTTTGATGTTTCTGAGAAACATTACTGATAAAAAGACAGATTTAAGTCCACGTGATATTATGATGGACAAGGTCATGAGACAGACATTCATACCAGAGAAAAGAATGATGCCTATCAATAATAGCATCAATTTAGAAAACTGCAGGAATTTATCAGATGAAATGATTTCTGTGTTTAATGAAGATGAAACTGAGGTGCAAACAAGAGAAAAAGAGCAAGTACTTGAATTGTTACCAGGAAAAAGGATCAGGAAAAAGGTTCGTCTAAAAAGAAATTCTCTAGTGCCAAGGTGGCAGAAAAGGAGGCTAGTCAGTCTTGTCACAACAAATGCAGAGAAGTGCAAAAGACTGAAGAGGTGGATTGACACTGGCCATACTTTTCGTGTAACTACACCTGAAAATCCTGATGAGAATAGTGTCACAATTGATGATTCAGATTCTGAAGAAGAGCCTGAAGAGAATCCAGATCTTGAAGATCGACAAGTTGGTCGACATCTGGAGAATATGAATAGAAAACAAGCCTTGATTGAAGAAGACTTGAAAGTTGTGACTGAAGACTCAGAAAATGATGGAAATCTGCCAGAAAAAGAAGTAGAAGAAGAATGTGATCAGATTGTGATTCAAGACCAGGAGAGTATTGAAAAGCAGAAAAGTAGCTCTGAATGCAGGAACAGGAATTCTGAAACTGGGAAGTTGAAGGTAATTGAAGAAGAAGATGAATTGCCAAGTACCAGCTACAAAGATGACGTTCCTAATGGAGTGAAGTTGCTGAGTAAAGAAGTACCTGAGTCTGAAGTTGAAATTTCTGACACTGAAACTGATGAGAATGATGAAGATTCTCAGATAAGAAAATTCAGAAAAGGAGCTTGGAGAACAGAATGTAATATGACCAAACAAAAGAAGAAATTACCAAGAAAAAGTGATAACTGGCCAGATGAAATTGAAGGCCTAAAATTGAAATTGAGATACAGATCAAAGGAACAGATTGATGAAAAATCAAGTCAAAAAGATTCTGTAAAGAAAAGTGAGGCAGGAAAGAAAATAGAAGTGATAACTGTAATGGAGGTAAATAGTCACAGTCAAAAAGTGATTGAAAAGAATAGTGACAATGATTGAAGTACATACCTGTTAAATTTTAGGTTTTTGTTTTTGGCATAAGGCTGAAGAAAATCTTGTTAGGTGACACAAGGTCGAAGAAATTCTGTTAGCTGAAAAATTAATTTGTGACAATAGGTCGAAGAAAAACTGTTAGAAAAAAAAAAAAAAAATTGAAAAAGGGGGGTGATGTTAGAAATTTTTAGAAAATTTAGGTAACATTTTTAAAATTTTTGTTTTATTTTTCTTTGCAAGCTTAATGAAAATATAATTCTGCTTTGGTTAATTTAGGTTATTGTTCTTTTAGAAATTAACAAGGAGAAGTTTTAGGTTAATATGACAAGCAAGATACTGACATTTTATTAGTTATAGTTTTTACAACACTTTTATTGAAGCTCAGTTGTATGTTACACAAGAGAAAGAAATAGAACTAGAGGGGTTTCTTAAAACTCAGTATGAGAATTATAGATAAACTGATGAGATAAGTCTTTAGAAATACTAACACAGGTGAAATTGAATCATGTTCATCTTAGATAAAATCTTTGCTAAAATATTGGGTGGTGGTGTGGTGATTTGTTAATCACCAGATGAGGGAGTTGATGGAGCGGGATAGAAAACAGAAATCTGTTTAAACCCGTGAAGTCACACTTCCATAAATAAATTAATAATGCTAACAATTTGTGCTATGTGTATGCTAATTCAATCTAGTTTAAAGATGCATTTTCACAGAACACGCGGGAAACTAACATGTGTGCTCATAAATGTGCATTATGTTGCATTCTCATGTATGTGGAAAATAATAAATTAATCTTGTCTATTGTCATGTCATAACTAATAGCAGCTGTTTTTAAAATAATGGCATGTGCTTATTTTGCTTCCCTTGTCTATGTGATGTCATTTCTACTATTCTAGGTGCACATGAGGTTTTATGGATTTATGAAGACTGGTAGATATAAAATGCTGCTTTAATTGTGCTTTACTGCTAGGTAATTTAGATTAATGGGTTAATAATTAGCAATGATGGGAGGCAACAGAACAAACTGTATTTCTTTCATTAATTATTCTTTGTGTTTGTTTATATAATAGTTTTACAAATGAAGCTTAGAGATGGCTGCAGGAAAATAGTACACTTTTAAAAGTGGCGCAGGGACAGTGGCGCAGAAAATTGACGCTTTCTGAAAGAGGCCTAATGATGAAAATGGCTCAAGTGAAAATAATTCTGAGAAGGATGGAAAAGGCCTCTGAGCTTTTATTTTGAAAGGTTTTGGAATGAACTGCTAAAAAGATGACTTTTTGGAGAAATTTGCTAACGTTTGCTAACGTGCCACGGGAGTTCAGAGCTGACTGGCTCAAGGTTAAAAGGAAGCTGTCGCTACAAAATGTAGCAGCCTAAGGAGAAGCTGCCAAGACTTCTACATGAACAATGGACTAGTGAATTTGCCCGGACATGTAAGAAGGAGGTGTCACAGTTTACTGTGGTACGAGGTGGCTCAGCCAATGGAGAACTAGAATTCGTCTGCTGGAATGTGAAAAATAGTTAGCTCAGCTCAATTTAGGGTATAAGAATAGGTTCAGAGAACACATAGTTGGCTTACGCTCGAGAAATTCTGGAGGACGATGTTATGCTGATGGACTTTACACGTGAGGACAGGAGTTTTTATTAATTACTTTATTACTAGGTGATGAGGGTAGAGACAGAAATATAGTTAGGATTTTGGAAATGCTTAATTTTACTTATTCCTGCTAATGAATAATAATTCTTGATTTATGCTCTTTTATTAATACTGAATAAATCTTTCTTTATGACATTTTCTAATGCTTGTTTAATAAAATACCAAAACCTAAGTTTTCCTAGATGTGTTTAAAATAAACTTTCTAAAATGACAAGCTGGTCTTGATTATTGCAGAATGGTTTAAACAACTATATTTAGATCTTATCGCCTCATGATTCAAGCGCTCTATTGTTGTTATGGGCCTAGTGTTGTAGTGTAAGTTTTGTTGGTAGTAGATAGTGTCATTTGTGCAATATTTTGGTGAGAGCGCTGGATCACTCCACAGCGGAGGGGGACCGCAGGGGAGTGGCTGTCATTCTCCCAGACTTGGAAGGAACGGTTGCTGAGGAATGACGTCAGCCACTTCAGAGCCATGCCCATCACTCCAATGTCTCTCAGACGCTGGATTAAAACCTGGTGGTTGACAGTATCGAAGGCCGCACTAAGGTCCAGGAGGATCACTGCCACTGATCCTCCTGTATCCAAAATGCTCCTGGCCTTCTCTACTGCCGCCAGGAGGGCGGTGTCGGTGCCCTGGCCCGGGCAAAAGCCTGTCTGAGAGTTACTAAGCAGGTTGTTAGTTTCAAGGAATAGAGAGAGCTTTTTGTTTACTAATTTTTCCGCGATTTTACTATTCCCTGGGAGCAGGGAGATTGGCCTGTAGTTGGCTAGGTCCTGAGGGTCCAATGAAGGCTTTTTCAGAAGACCTTTGACTACTGCTGCTTTCCAACTGGGAGGGACTTCTCCCTGTGATAGAGAGGCGTTGATAAGGGTTGTGAGCGGAGGGATCACCGTGGGGGCCACTTTTTTTAGGAAGCGCAGTGAGACCGGGTCGCTGGGGGAGCCACTTTTGATAGAGGCAAACGTCACGGCTACCTCCTCTGTGGTTACTGGACCGAAAGTATCGAGGGAGGGTGCCTGGGTGTTGAGTGGTGGGTTGTGACAGGGGGAGGGACTGAGGCTGTCACCGCCTGTGCAACCGGTGTCAGGAGGAGGTAGGGAGGCGAGAATTTTTTGAATTTTCTCATCAAAAAAAGTTGCAAGTTTGATGCATTTATTTTCCGCGGCTTTAGGGTCCAGGGGCTTCGTAGGGGGATCTGGGGCGTGGAGAAGTTCTTTCAAAATGGTGAAAGTTTCCTGAGCGGAACAGGATGCGTTTTTAATTCTTTCCTCATAGAAAGAGCTCTTGGTTTTCTGGAGCGCAAGCTTGTAGGTCTTTAAGGAAGACCGAAACGTATCTTTCTTTTCTGCTGACTTATCTTTCCTCCAAACGCGTTCGGTCCTCTTGCATTCCTTCCGCAGGATATTGAGTTCAGGGGTGTACCAAGGGGAGGGGTTAACTTTCTTGGTTTGTTTGAGGGTGCTAGATCGAGGGAGGAGGTAGTCCAGTGATTGGGTCAGCCACGCGTTGAATTCAGTATCCGCAGTTGTGGGGTTGTGAGTGAGGGGAGGGGTAGATTCCCTGAGTTTGGCTGCCCATTCTTATGGGACAAGTTTGTGCCAGCGCCTGATAAAGGTTCTAATTCTAGGCTGTTGGGGAGGGGGGATATCAAGGTGCCATTCAAAGGGGATCAGGAAATGGTCTGTCCAAGGAAGAGGGAGGTGCACGCGGGTTTTAAGGTCGTGGATGTTTGTGAAGATCGGGTCCAGTAACTGGCCTTTGTTGTGGGTGGGCTGTGGGTTCATTAAGCAGAGGCCAATAGACGATAGGTCCAGCCGCAGTTCGGCTGCGGGGGCGTCGGATGGGTCCAAGAAATGGAGATTGAAATCTCCCAATAGGAGGAAGTTAGAAGAGGTCGTGGCCTTAAGGGTGACATGCTCCATGAGTCTGCTGGGGAACTCGACAAGTGGGCCTGGAGGGCGGTATACAAGTAGGCCAGACATAGACGTTTCTGGCAAGATTTGTGCGGTGAAGTGGCAGCTTTCACAGTCTTTAATATTTCCATCAGCGATTCTGCAAGTAAGGTAATCTTTGTGTATTATGGCTAAACCACCTCCTCTGCCACTCGGTCTATTTAATGAGCAGATTTGGTAGCCGGGAGGTAGGGCATTAACAATATCAGGGCCATTGTTAGAGGTAAGCCAAGTTTCTGTGAGAAACAGGATGTCAAAGGCGTGTTCTACAATAAGGAGGTTTAACTCGTGGGCATGTTTGACAAGCGACCTGCTGTTAAGTAGGCCTAGATATAGGCCCCGGCGTTCTGTTCTCGCGCAGAGCGAGTTGCAGAGGTTACAGCTGGTGAAAAGGTTGTCTCCCGTGTAGATGTAATTACAGGTAGGGTGTTAGGTGGATTAAGGGCCAGAAGACTATCTCGAGTGTAGGAAAGGTCATGCCTCGGAAAAATGGGCATAGTGACCGGGCCTAGGGCCGTCTGGGCCCGGACAGGCCCAGACGGGCTTGCCTTTGGCGCGCCTTCGGCGCGCAGACGGCGCGCCCGCTGCGCCCGTCCGCTGCGCGTACGGTGTAAGCACATACTATCAAGGGAGGGAGGAAGGCGGGGGGCGTGGCCTCGAGTGGGCGTGGCCTCGCGTCTCGCTGTCAATGGCGGCGAGGATAGTTGGGGAAGCTTAATTCTACAGCCAGCGCTAAAGTCCGCTGTGCAGGGAGTTTTTGAACAGGATTCTGTGGTGCCAGGAGAGGAGTGCGTTAAAAATCCACAAGTAAGTAGTGACACAAAAATTTTAAAATGAACAAACAAACTCCCGGCTTTTCGCCTCAGGAGGAAACAGGTTCTGACTCTGGACGCTAGTATTCAGCGTTTTAAAGCCGAGCGAGGCGGGGGGCGTGGCCTCGAGGGGGCGTGGCCTCGCGTCTCGCTGTCAATGGCGGCGAGGATAGTTGGGGAAGCTTAATTCTACAGCCAGCGCTAAAGTCCGCTGTGCAGGGAGTTTTGAACAGGATTCTGTGGTGCCAGGAGAGGAGTGCGTTAAAAATCCACAAGTAAGTAGTGACACAAAAATTTTAAAATGAACAAACAAACTCCCTGCTTTTCGCCTCAGGAGGAAACAGGTTCTGACTCTGGACACTAGTATTCAGCGTTTTAAAGCCGAGCGAGGTGGGGGGCGTGGCCTCGAGTGGGCGTGGCCTCGCGTCTCGCTGTCAATGGCGGCGAGGATAGTTGGGGAAGCTTAATTCTACAGCCAGCGCTAAAGTCCGCTGTGCAGGGAGTTTTTGAACAGGATTCTGTGGTGCCAGGAGAGGAGTGCGTTAAAAATCCACAAGTAAGTAGTGACACAAAATTTTTTAAATGAACAAACAAACTCCCGGCTTTTCGCCTCAGGAGGAAACAGGTTCTGACTCTGGACGCTAGTATTCAGCGTTTTAAAGCCGAGCGAGGCAGGGGCGTGGCCTCGAGTGGGCGTGGCCTCGCGTCTCGCTGTCAATGGCGGCGAGGATAGTTGGGGAAGCTTAATTCTACAGCCAGCGCTAAAGTCCGCTGTGCAGGGAGTTTTTGAACAGGATTCTGTGGTGCCAGGAGAGGAGTGCGTTAAAAATCCACAAGTAAGTAGTGACACAAAAATTTTAAAATGAACAAACAAACTCCCGGCTTTTCGCCTCAGGAGGAAACAGGTTCTTTGCATGTGTTTCTGCATATGCTGTCTCCCTTTGTCTCCGGATTTCAGTTGTTGTTCTATCTCTGTGCCCCAACTGAGGTACAAAAAACTACACACAAAGTAGCCAAAAATCTTAGACACCATATATTTTGAATCCTTAATTCACACTTTAGTATCTTGTAAACAAATGACTAATACCAGACTCCCAGATTTGGTACACAAGATCATCCTGTCCTTTTGTGAACTGTACAATATCACAATTCAAAGGAGCATACACATGGACCTTAAGCCTTCAATGTGGACCAGCCTTGATCCATGCCAGTGTGCCTGTGGCTTCATACTTGATCTGAGCCAGATGCCTTGTATTTCAAACTACTCTACCTATGTCTCAGATTGAACATAAAAATGTTTACCTCTGTGATTGTGCAGAAAGAAATGTTTTTTTACAACCATCTAGCCTTTTTGCCTACAGAGGACGCATTTCTGTCTACCCTGTGTCATACTCCAAGCACATTATGCATTTAAACTTCACGCATGTCTCAGGCCTGGAAATTAGAATAAAAGTTCATTTCACCTGCTGAGCCAAGAATTAGAGCATTATGCAGTCTTCTCAATTCTGTCATTTGTTTTTAACTGATTTTCAGATTCTGCATTGCATACAATTCTACAGAATACATGTAATATTACATCAACCACACAGACACTGAACTCCATAATGCAGAAGTACATAAGCACCTATTCCTGAGCCACTCAGCACAGTGAGGACAGGCAGCTTTATAAACTTAATCCTACTGTTCATGTCTCCACTGGACGTGCCAATATTATGTCTTGCTGGACCATAGTATCCCCCCCAGGATTACTTGGCAAAACCCACTGGTTGAAGGAGAATCGGTTTCAGGCAGCTTTTTTTTTCCAAGGGTGTTGTGAAGGAAAGTGAAAAAGTGGTGGACAAATATGGAGGAACTAATCTTGTGGTGTGACCTTATTTGTGACAAATACTAGCTCATAAGGCAGTGAACCATAGTTGTTAAACGTGCCAACTGTAGAGTGTGCTATCAGTCAGCCTTTGCAAGCTTTACAGTTCACATTTGATTGAGAACTTGGGATTTTGCAACACACACCTGTCAGTGCCAAAGGTTGACTATTTTTGGACAATCCCTTAGGTGTGGAGGTATGCACCAGTAAGCCAGCTTGTTGTGTTCTGAACATAACTTTACCAAATGGGGCATTAGGGAAAGCTAAAAGGATGATGCACATAGCAATGCATATAGCATGAAGTGACTTAGGTATGTGACATAGTATTGATGGCATGAGGCCATACGCTCATGGATATTGATGAGACCCTGATGTTGACCAATGTGTACCTGAAGCATACTTTAGGAATGTTATTGTTGGGCGTGTAATAAGTGACTTCACAGTGTCTTGTTTCATCAAAGAGCGT
This sequence comes from Lissotriton helveticus, assembly GCF_964261635.1. NCBI lineage: Eukaryota > Metazoa > Chordata > Amphibia > Caudata > Salamandridae > Lissotriton > Lissotriton helveticus. Next base: position 272,016,538 of record NC_136068.1, read on the forward strand.
GGGCAGGTAGCTGACCCAAAGATGACACTTGTGTGATGTTCTGTTTGTAGTGGGTCTTCTCGCACCACCATAGATTGATTTCAATAATGTTTGTTGCAGACAGTGGGCAAATGAAACTCAGGATGGACATTCATTGGAACATATCATGTGATGCCAAGGCTCATTTGATGTGGGGGGCACCACGTATCTATGTGTCCTACTGATGTAGTGTTTGACTAGTGTTAGCATAACAAATGCGTTTTCAGTTAGTTATGAGGCAATATTTAGCACATCAATGTTTAGTGTTAGGACATCAAAAACAATCAAAGGAATGTGGTTTGAGGTAACAGGGACTCATTTATCATCCCCATTCTCCAATAGTAGCCCTGCACATTCATCTATTCACTAGACTTCATGATTTGGTTTCTTGACCTGGTTATCGCAATAGTGCAATGGGGAGGCTGTCCAAATGAGTAAATGGATCAGCCCTGTTTGTGACAAAGGCATACCTTGCTATTGAAGAGAAGCCTTTCGGACTGGATGGGACTCACCAGTGGAATAGATCAGGTAAGAGAAGCTTTCACTTCAATAAAGCCAGGTTCAACTGACCGGACTCCCCCCAAGCCCATGCCAAATATATGAATTGACTTTGATCAGTGAAAGAGGCAAATGGTCAGTCTTGACTGTGAGCATAGGCTAAAACAGCTCTTGATGGCTCAGGTAGTGTAATCGCTTAATTAATTCACTTTGGATGAAAAACGTACAAAATATTCCACCTATTTTTACAAAGTCAATAAAATGCAACAATATTGGGTTTCCAAATGTGAGCATTTCAGGCAAAAAAGCATAAAATATTTTAATATTTAATCTATAGTCTACACCAGACAAAATTTAAATGTAGAGTCAAACAGGTACATTTTGTTTTAGCAGATGTTGTCATATGCTTTGCTTTTTTCCTGCTTTTGAGACCCTCACAGCATTTATTTATTCATTATGACCCTATGATTCTGCTTTCTATTTAATTGCTTGTATTCATTAAATGGAGTGATGCTTTGATATAGGTTAATAGTGCATTGATCACCATATCTATGTATAGCAAAGCTACTTTATTAAGTACAGAACACCTAGGCAAATGTACAGAACAAATGTACACGTGTATTTAGCGTGCCTTATATCATAAAAAGTGTGGCATTTTTTTCTCTTCATAACGTTGAGAAATCACATATACTTTGGATTTGCAGCCATCTTAGTGGAGAGTGAATATTCAGACTTCTGATGGCGCATTGTTGCAAGAATTCTGATTCAAGGTCACATTCTTGTGCGAATTGGTGTTCTTTCTCCAGCAAAGCACATAAAAAATTAAAGACAAAATCTGACCTCACTCACTGTAGATTCAACAACATTGAAAAGTTATCAGTGAAAGCTATGTGTGTAAGTGGCCAACTGGAGTATTCACTTAGATGGCAAATTTGGTGAAGACATTAGCTAGTGGCTAGGAAAGGAGAGATTCTGATACAGATTGATTCCATATATGATTTGATTTACTGATTTCCTTCTCATACATTGCTGTTTTCTTTGTTTTATATGCATCACATTTTCATCATTACGTAAACACAGAACCTTTTCTAAAAATGGGATTCTATATTCAATAGAGCCTTTTAAAACTACTCAGGGGCCGATTACGATGTTGTTCGGAAACTCTTCTGAGTGAATCGGTTTCGGAATCGGGTTCAACCGAATCGGGTTCTGCGAGTCTAACCGACTGATTACGGTGCTTACCAACATCATTCGGTCGTACTCGCATTGACTTCAATGGGAGCCTGTGTTCCGAACAAGAACACAGGCTCTCATCGAAAAAAAGGGTGGTTGGGGAAAACCTTGCACCCTGTGGCAGGCACCCCGTGGTGCCTGCCACACTGTGCATGGTTGGAAAGAGGGGTTTCATATGTACCCCCACGGGCCCCAATCGGAGGCCTCAGGGTGAAGGGGGGTTTCTACAGGCCCCCAAAGTTGGATTCCAACAGCCGTTTCGTGTTGGGGAAACTGATTTGGAGCAGCTGTCCCAATCGACCATTGTAATCGCTCGGTTGGAAACCATGGCCATAGAGCTGTATGAATCGGCTCCAAATGACTTGGGCAGTCCGAATGCCATTCAGAACCGATTTGGACAGCTCTATCGGTTTTCATGCATTGTAATCAGTTGCTCGGAAATGTCTGTGATTCGGTCAGAAACATGGGTTCCAAATCGGATTCGGAGAATCCGAATCCCATTCAGAGCCCTTCGGAATGACATCATTATCGGCCCCTTAGCGTGGCTTTTTTCAGTGTGTCTCTCTTTTGAAAAAATGAACTGACTAATAAATATAATCCTGCAATCTCTGACAGGGATGAGTGCTAGCCGTTATGCATAGGCTACGGGTAAGTCATGGGAGGTGCGTGGGTCACTACTTATCTGTCCTTCCCTTTTATGTTGGTAAGCGGATTCATATCTGTGCTTGTCAGGGGGCTTCAAAAAGTCTATGGGTCTGATTACAAGTTACTTATTAAATTCTGTACCAGGCCTGAGCCCTTGTTTACACAAGGGTTTGAATTACAAGTTGATATGTATTTAACATATCTGATAATTATTGAATGCATTAAATAACTCAACCATCATTCAATTTTGACATGTTAAACCTGGTGAAATGTAACAGGGGAAAATTATGTGGTATTTACTGTATAATGCAGATTTCGGACCATTAAACATCAAAATCCACATGTAATTCCCCAACAACTTGTAATAAGTGGTATTTATCGCATTCAATAAATAGCGTACCCTGTGATATCCTTATTTAGCATATGCAATAAATACCACCTATAGGCGTAATCAACCCCTAGCTGGACTGTATTTACAAGGGGGCTTGTAAAAGCATAGCACTGTTGCTGCAGCAAGCTGCGAACTTTCAACAGGACATTCACAGCAATGGGAGGCAAATTTAGTTAACTTTGGGGGGAAAATGTCTTACTCCATAATCCCTTTAACCATAAATAGGTAACTGGGCAGGGATTCATGCACTGCTGCAATTAACTGATAATGTACCTGTTTTAATAAGTGACAGATCATCCTTTTAGCCTGGTAACCTGATAAGTTGGGCTGTCCCTCAGAGTAGAATGTTTATAATGAGAGGCAAGGGTACATCTTTATTGCAAAAGAAACCTGCTTTAAAGAGTAAAAAAACTATTGAGAAATACTGTAGGCAAATGATATTCCTCAAAAAATGTACATCAATTTACTACATGATTATATACAACATTTGACAAAATGTTTCGTTTGGACCTTTCATTTACACACTGTACTGTATTCCAAATGACATGATGAAAGCTCCCAAAAACAATGATGTATTTAAAAAAAATACATTTATATATTAACAGTGTACCTACCCCTAGGGCAGCAGAGCTCGTTGCATATATCACATTTGTATTTAATATAGAGATAATGGAGTTCCATACCTTGAGGCAAGGGATGAGAAGACTTGTTGCCATGTTTTGCTTTTCTTGGTTTTAGGTATTTAGAGAAAATCAAAAGTCTTGGATTTAACTTTATATCTTCGCTGCAAAGTAGTAATGTTGTGACCCTTAATTTACTGATGTTTGTATTAAAGAAAAGGTTTTGCTTGCCGTGTATGTAAATTTTGCATTCAGGTGAGCTGTAGGCAGTTCTTACACATGTGATGTATACAATTAAGTATGCCTTATTATTTGTCTACAGATTTGTCATTTTGATCACTCCAATCATTATTTAAGAAAGATGTAATAGTTTAATTGTAAATTAGGCTATCTTGTACTAGATTGGGCAGCAGCATCCATGATCTTTTTCAGATAAAGTCAAAGTCATTTTTGGTCTACTTACAATTAGAGTCAGCACCTTGCTCATAATTGGATGGTTTTGTTATCTATCTCAGTTGACTGATTGTGATTTGATGGCTTTCCCATGCGTCCTCTTATTTTTTTCTGTCCTGCTTAGGAGCAGTTGATCTCACAGTGTTCTGACTGGATGAGTTGTATCTTTCTTCAGCCTATTTGAGGGGACTCTTCAATTATTTAGTATTAAGCATTCATTGTGAGTGAATGGGTTTCTCTGCTCCCCACCATTTATCATGTGTATTGTCTTTCCTCACTCCCTTTTATTCTCACCCCTTGCAACCCACTTTATTTATTCATTTAGTGCTTCCCAGCTCCCTATCAGTCCATAACAACCCTTTATAACTTTGAGACACCCCTACAGCCTTCATCGCTTCACGCCTCAAAGCTCATCTCACATGTTCATGGAAGTTGTTTTTTTTTGTATCTGTATCTGCATGACTTACTATGCCTGGTTGCTTAAAAGTAATATGAATTGACTTGCTGCTAATTGGCCTCTATTGCTGCTATTTTTGTATCGACTGTTCATCCTTCCCCCTATTTTTTAAAACTACCCGCATTTTAATTCATAATCTTTTTACTGTGTATTGGGTGCTCTGTTTTGTGTTGGTCGTTCCCTACCTGCCTGTACCCCGTTCCACCGCGGGTTTTACCGTTTGCGCGGAGGGCACGCCGGCAGACAGCTAGTCCCCCCGCTCCCATTGGCTGGTGCCGGTCAGGTGGTGCGACAGACTCGGGGACGGCCATATTTAATCGGGATGACTTCTCCGCGCACCACGGACGCGTGCTGCGGGCGTGCGCCGAAGTTGCGCCAAAGTTAAGCCCGTCTGCGCCCGTCCGCGCTGAGGACGGGCTGCAGGTCGGGCTGCACAGGGAGGAAACTACGACATCGCTGGGCTGTCAGGTAACCTGGACCTATTCCCACAGGGATATAGTCACACTCAAGCCCTCCTTCCTTCCCTGCCATCATAGTCTCACCCCGGAAGCTCTCCTTCGTTCTCCCACATGTGGCTGCTATTTCAGCCACACTGAGCCCTCTCTTTCTCACCGCCCTAAAAATCGCGCCTCGGTCAAAACACCTCCTACGCCTACTGCCCACACGGAAAGAGGTTTTCTCATCAATGCTAGGTCATTGATCAAAAATATTATCGCATTCCATGAATTTGTTATTGCCAGGAACCCCTCATGGGTTTTTATCACCGAAACCTGGGCATCTGAATCCTCTGGTCCGGCCCTCCTGCACGCCATCCCTGAGGGCTACGCGCTAAGTAGACTGGATAGAGTAGGTCGTAGGGGTGGAGGGTTTGCGATTCTTTACAAAGTCTCTGCTGTTTGTCGTACTACAACTCTCTCCTCTCCTTCAGATCTTTTTCAGGCCACTCATTTCTCTATTTCATCCTCTCCTTTTACATATTTTTCTGGTCTCCTCATCTATAGACCCCCTGGCCCCAGATCTAGTTTCAGCCACAAACTCCTTAAAATTTTAGAACCTTACTTTGGCAAAGCCCACCTCATGGTTATGGGGGGTCTAAATTTTCATTTAGATGATCTCTGCTCGAAGGAGACCCTCTCTTTAGTGGACCTCATGACCGCCTGCGGCCTATACCAGTTGGTAAATAGCTACACCCATCTGGCCGGCCACATCTTAGATGGGGTGTTTTCTAACGACCCCAGACTCTCTACGGGTCCTCCCATCCCCCTGGTATGGTCTGACCATCTGGCGGTACCTTTGGAAATTGTACTTCCCCTCTCCCCTTCCCTGTGTTATGGGCTCACGAAGAAGGAACTCAAACGAAACTATAGGGGTGTTACGAATGACTCTCTCACCCCCCTTGTAGCTCAGACCACCATCTTAGCTGCAAAGGATGCCAGCGATGCCGCGCTGGAGATTGCAAACTCTGTCTCCAGAGCAGTAGATCTTCTGGCTCCTGCCTCCTATCGCTATTCAGCGAGGCGGAAACCATCAGCACCCTGGTTTACCGAGCCTCTTCGGCTCTTAAGGCAGAGTTGTAGGAGGCAGGAGAGGTTATGGCGGACAACCTGGAACCCCAAGGATCGAGAAAGACATAAGCATCTGTTGGCAGACTACAAGACAAGGGTCTTCAAAGAAAAACACGCTTACTTTTCTAAGCTCACAACGTCCCTTACTTCATCTAGGGATCTATTTAAAATTGTTGACTCTGTGTTCCCTGCAAACTCCTGATCCCATCACAGGTTCCCAAGAGCTGTGCGACAGGATTGCACAGTACTTTCATACTAAAATTGCGGACATATATCTTACTCTTGAAACTCAGAGAGCCCAAATGAGCCCTCTTCTTCTCCAGTCTCAACCTTCCTTAGATTATTGGGGAAAAGTTCCCACGAAGTTCATGTCCGATTTTCCACCCCTCACCCTTGAGCAATTAGATTCTCTCCTAAACAGAACCAAGTCTGGCTCGCCACTAGATCCCTGCCCTCTGAAGATTCTGAAAGAATGTAGGGAAACCCTGTTGCCCCCTATTTTGGAGATAATGAATTGTGCTATTACTCAGGGCAATTTCCCTGTTGTTTGGAAAAGGGCCACAGTCAAGCCGCTGCTTAAAAAGCCGACTCTGGATCCTGAAATCCTCAAAAACTTTCGACCAATCTCGTTGCTGCCTGCCCCAGCTAAAATGCTGGAATGCCATCTTAATCAGCATTTCACCTCCTTTCTTGAGGTCTCTGGGTTTTTGGACCAATCTCAGCACGGCTTTAGAAAGTTCCACAGCACCGAGTCGGCTCTCACGGTAGTGGTCGACAATATTAGATCCAAGGTTGACCGAGGCCAGACCATTTTGCTGGCCCTACTCGACTTGACTGCAGCTTTTGACACCCTATCTCCTTTGACTTTAACAGCTCGGCTAAAGGAGATGGGGGTGGAGGGCCCAGCACTGAGCCTCCTGTCCTCTTTTCTTAGCCAAAGAGAGCAGAGGGTCAAGCTACAAGAGTTCCTCTCCCCTGCCAAGCCTGTGTAATTTGGGGTCCCACAGGGGTCGGCCCTGAGCCCGACCCTTTTTAACATCTATGTGGCCCCACTTGCCAGGTTAGTAAGATCACACGGGATGGAGGTGGTGTCATACGCCGATGACACGCAGATCATGGTGTCCCTCTCCCACTTGGTGAGTACCTCCGCGCTCAGCTTCAGGAACTGCATGCAGGCAGTCTCCGAATGGATGATTCTAAATTCACTGAAGCTGAACGGAGAGAAAACTGAGGTCTTGATCTTTGGCAAGGACCAAGACATTTGGTCCAGTGAATGGTGGCCCCCCTCTCTGGGAATATGTCCTGTGCCTGTAAAATCAGCCCGTAATCTGGGCGTGATTTTTGATACGTCATTGGACATGACGCAGCAGGTCAACCTTACGGTGTCTACCTGTTGGGGAGTCATTAAGATTCTTAGGAAAATAGCCCATTATCTCTCCCCCCAAGCTCGTAACCAGACCGTGGTGGCCCTTGTGGCATCACGGCTGGATTACTGTAATGCACTGTACGCGGAAATAAATAAGAGCCTCATTCTGCGCCTTCAGACTGTTCAGAATGCGGCTGCTAAATTTGTCCTAGGCGTCCCTAATACCTCCTCTGCTACTCTCGCCAGGAAGAGTCTGCATTGGCTCCCGATCCATCTTACGATCACCTTCAAAATTCTATACCTGGTCTTCAGTGCTTCAGCAGGTGGAGGTGCAGAAGCCATTGGTTCTCTTCTTGTCCCCTACACCCCCAGCAGAAGCCTTCGCTAAGAATCTCCTATCTGTCCCTCGAATAAACAGAGTCAGATGGGGTGGAAGGGCATTCTCTTTTATGGCCCCCAAACTGTGGAATGACCTCCCTTCTGAGTTAAAAGCACACCCCTCTTTGGCCCTTTTTAAGAAAGCATCGAGGCCTATTAGTAGCATGCTTTTTGATTCTGTACAATGTTTGGTTAGGCGCCATGACGCCCGGTGGGCAAAGTTGCGCGTTATAAATTGTGTTTCATTTCATAGAACTTGGCTTGTTGCGTTTTGGGCATTCAAGTTAACATTGCACTAACAATCTATGTGGCACAAATTATTAACAGATTAATTTTCAATCAAACCATTGGTGGTTTAAGCACATCTAAGGACAGGTTGCTTTTCGTGTCAAACATGTTCATACTACAAAAAATACTTCTTTCTAATTTCTTTTACCTAATAGCCATTAGAACTTTGTTCCTCGCTTGAAATCACTTTCAAGGTATATTTTTATTTATATTTTTAAATTGACTTTTCTTTTAAGCAGAAGTGATTAGCTGTAAAGTCAAAAATAAAAATATAACTAAATCTTGAAAGGGATTTTAAATGAGGAACGAACTGTAATGATTAACACTCAAGATAAATTAAAAATCATTATTTTACCATATTATGTGATTGCTTTGTCAAATACAATTACGCCCTCCCTGGGGTAGCATCTAACTACCTTCCTCTTTTTAAGGACCACACAGCTTAAGGACTTGAGTCACAGATTCTTCTGGCTAGTCGGTATTATCTCCAATCTGCTCTCTGAGGGGACAGAATGGCCACTAAACACCAGACATTTCAAAACAGAGCCAAAACAAATAAAAGTATGGTGTGGCCTGCCCTGGCATCGAGCCATACCCCCTCTCCAGAAGGGCAATAGTGTCTTTCTTTCCCCCGGGTCAGGTAGGAGTTTTGTCCCAATTGGGGAGATTGCTCCAACTATGCCACCCTCTGGGTAGGAAGTTTACTTTTACTTGACACCAGGGATTTTGCCTTTGGTGCAGAAGAAAGTAATGCAAGTGTATTACTCTTGAATTGGCCACACCCCCATTGCCAAAAATGGAACACATTTCTTACCACCTAGCTCAGCCATCACCCATGGAAACCTACAAAGCATAGACAATTTAAAAAAGGAGATACGCAGGGGATTCCAGGCTGGTGAACTTTGCATGGATCGCATGAGGTTTTCATACTCGCAATACCATAAACACCTCCAACAATTACTGATATCACACATTTTCCTTACATTTCTGTGATGTTATGTTATGATATGATATGTTATGTTATGTTATGTTATGTTATGTTATGTTATGTTATGTTATGTTAATAGGTTTTCTAAAGTGCTCGGATACCCGGAAATGTCTAGGCATTAGCTTTAAGGACAAGAGAAGAGGAAAGGAGAAGAACCAGGAAGCTACAGAGGTGCATATTTACAAGCTCTCAGCACCACCGGAGCGTCACTTTTTTCGATGATCGGGTGACGCAGCCCCAATTTCCATATTTACAATGTGGCACTAAGTCACTTTGTGTGACTTAACGCCACCTTGTACACATGCCACTTTATGCCGCAGTCCTCTGTAGCAAAGGAGCATGCAATGGGTGAAGCTGTGGGCATTCCACCAAAAACTAGCGCCATGGACTACCAGGCATTAGAATGGAGCAACAAAGATAAAGCACTAAATTCTCCTCATTTTTTGCTCTTTCTTTGTGCTGAATTCTGCAGCAGACATAGACGGTGGAAGGTGTTTCTTCCTGCACATAAGCAATCACCCCTGTAGTGCTGACACCCTTGCAACTTGACAGCTGGGTGTCTGCACTGGCACTAGGCAGCTTCTTTTCTGGCCAGCGGTAGGGGAAACACAGGTGTGATCCGTATTCTTGTGAATATGATGCATCCCGCATTTTGAAATTGTTGGAGAGTGATGCTGCCAACTCTGTGCTCCAACATTCCACAGAGTGTTAAAAAGCCAGGTCTCTAGGGGGGTTAATGAAAGCCAGAAGGTTGGGTGTACCTTTGATGTGCAGTGGAAGAGCATTCCAAATTGTTGTGGCTCCCAGGAAAAAACTTCTACCTCCCTAGGTGGTTCACTTGAACTGGGGACAGCGGAAAATTTGGAGTGTATTGTCCTGCCTGGGGATTATCAATTGAAACTGTTTTGTAAGAAGTTGAGGCGAGGGCCATGAAGTGCTTTAAAAATGATACAGAGCACTTTAAAAGTGTTCCCCTGTCTAATGGGGAGACAGTGCAAGTTTCTAATAGCATTTGATACTAAGTGATATTTTGGGATATTTAGTAGAAGTCTGACTGCAGCATTTTTAAGCGTTTGCAATTTAATCAAAATGAATTGGTGCACAGTAAGGAGTAGGCCACTGCAATAATCTAGTTTTGCCATTATCAGTGATTTAACAAGAGCTTTCTGGAGGTGTGTTGGAATAAACGGTGGTATGTTTTTTAACGTTCTGAGCATGAGAAAGGCAGAAGAGGACACTGCATTCACATTGTCTGCATAGCTCAGTTTGTCATGGAGAAGAACACCAAGGTTCCAGTTCTTCCTGACAGGTATTTGTAAATGGCTCATTTCCCCTGTCCAGCAGGATGGGGTCCAAAGGAAGGTTTTGGCTCCAAGAAGCATAACTTCAGTTTTTCCTGTGTTCAACTTTAGACAGTTCCTGTCCTTCCAAGTGTTGACTGCCTGCATCCAGTCACAGGATGCAGATCCTGTACCTATGCCATCGTTGGCCAGGGAGTTGACAATTTGGGTGTCCTCTGCATAGGAGGTCGAGGAGCAGCCAAAGGTTTTTATTAGGTCATCCAAGGTGATGATGCAGACATTTAAAAGTGTCGGCCTGAGAAAGGACCGCTGAGGAACGCTGAATGGGAGAGAAAAAGGATGTGAAACTAAGTCACCCAACCGTACCAACTGATCCCGGCCAGAGAGGAAGGATTTCAACAGATCCCAGGCTGATCTGGTGACCCTGATTTCTGTTACGTGTGCCAGCAGCAGCCCTTGATTAACAGTATCTAAGGCTAGCAAGAGATCAAGCGGGATTAGGGCTGCCCCTCTGACCTAATCAAGTGCCTGCCTCATCTACTGGGCAACCTATATCATGGCCATCTCCATGCTGTGGCCACTACAGAAGCCAAAGATTGTTAGACTGAATATGCTCAACTAGCTGGGTGTTCATGATTTTTTCTATGACCTTTGCTGGCAGAGGTAGGCAAGAAATGAGGAGGTAGTTGCTTGGATCCCTGAGATTGAAAGTTGTTCTTTTTTTAGCAGTGGAAGTAAGGAGGCTTTCTTCCAGATGGAAGGGAGCAGACCAGCCATGAACATGAGAGGAAAGATGGCTATAAACTAATGGGTGATAGTCTCTGCCACTTGCTTAGCCACCTTTGGCGTGCAAGGATCCTGGGGGGAGCCTGAGGATGTGGCTCTCAGTAGGATGGTAGCATACTCTAGGAAGGGCATGGTGAACTCACTAAGGGCCAGATGTAGGTAATTCCTATTTACCGACTCTTAAATACCGACTCATACCGAATCGGTATTTAAGAGTCGGTAAATAGGAAGGAGGTAGATGTAGGTAAAAAATTACCGATTCTGTAAGAGTCGGTATTTACCGAATTTGTAAATACAGATTCGGTATTTCACATTGATTCCTATGGGCCTTGAAGCCCATAGGAATCAATGTGAAATACTGATTCGGTATTTACAGATTCGGTAAATACCGAATCCTGCAAGGGTGCAGGGGGTATCACTTTGACACCCTCTAGCACCACAAGTACAGGCATGTGTGCCATGTGGCACACATACATGCCCTAAGGGCATGTCTGTGTGTCACATGGCACAGGTGTGCATGCACAGATGGGCATGCACACCTGAATTCGGTATTTTACCACCCAATAGGATTGGGTGGTAAAATACCGACTCCTAAGGGCCTGTGGCACTCTTAGGAGTGTCACCTACATATGGATTTACAGAATCGGTATATTTACCGATTCGGTAAAATACCGAAGTGGTAAATTTACCGAATCGGTAAATATACCGATTCTGTAAATTCAGACCCACCTACATCTCAAAAGCCAAATACCGGTCGGTAACGGCCGAAATCGGCCGTTACCGACCGGTATTTGGCAACCTACATCTGGCCCTAGGAGTTGTCCGCTCCTCAGGTAAAGTGGTTGGAGCCCTATCGCTGTGATTGTGGGAGAAGGACAAGGAGAACACGTAATATACTGCTTGCAGTTTAAGCAAAGAAAGTTCGCCAGAGTGTTACAGAAAGATTGGCTAATAAGACAGAGATTTTTAGAGGTGTCCATGGTTAGCTTAATTCCTGTTTGAAATAGTTATTTCGTGGAATTTTCAGCTTCCTCTGTTTTTCTAGTGAAGGAGGAGGCCTTTTCCTACGTGATAAGAGTCTAGAAAGTAGCTAACCAAAGCTTGTATTTAGCCTTTTCCACCTCATTGAAATGGTCTCTCTGCTAGATTTGTTTTTGTGCCCTGACATCAGCAGTGAACCAAAGGGCAGGGATGTTATTCTGACTGGGCTTGACCGATTTAGGTGGAGTCAGAAAGTTGACAGCAGTGTCTAACCATAAAGTGTACTGCAAGACAGTGGTGTCAATGTTATAGAGAGAGTAGTTTGCGAGTCATTTAACTTTTTAGATAAAAGATCTGGCTGGACATTGTGCCAGCTCTGGGAAGTAGATGTGGATGGTCTGACTTTGGTGCTGGGACTGGGGTGATTGATAGTTAGGTCAAAGAAGGGGGGGGGGTTGTGCTCTACAGCATGTCAGGCAGAGAAACGAGTTTGCATAAATAAAAATGGGAACCAGGGTCCAGCTACCCCTGTAATTAGCCGCAGGCTCCTCTGCAGAATAAAAATCTACTGGTGAGAAAAGCAGGTACTGGACAAAAAAGCAGGTAAAAGAAACAGCTTGAAATCATAACACATAAAAAGATTTAAAAAATGAAGGGATTCACCCTTCCAATATGACACCACAAACCATGCAGAGAGCCAGGCAATTCCCAGAATGTGGCAGCGCAGCTTTCTACAAGGAAATAAAAACTGTGGTCTCCTAAAGTGCTTCAAAGCTGCGCGGATGTGCTTTGGTAATATTCCGAATCCGGTATTTGTAAAGCGCAAATTACTCACCCCTACGGGTCTTAAGGTGCTGGGGGCCATCGTGGAGATTAAGGGCCAGATGTAGGAAAAACGTATTTACTGATTCATAAATGCCGAATTTTACCGATTCGGTATTAATGAATTGGTAAATATGAAGGAGGGAGATTTAGGAAGAATCGGTAATTGAATTACCGATTCTTTAAAATTCGGTATTTACCGATTCTGTAAATACCGATTCGGTAATTCCTATTGATTCCTATGGGCTGTGAAGCCCATAGGAATCAATGGGAAATACCGATTCGGTGTTTACCGAATCGGTAAATACTGATTCCTGCAAGGGTGCAGGGGGTGTCACTTTGACACCCTCTAGCACCCCAAATACAGGCATGCGTGCCATGTGGCACACAGACATGCCCCAAGGGCATGTCTGTCTGTCACATGGCATAGGTGTGCATGCACACATGTGCATGCACACCTGGATTCAGTATTTTACCACCCAATTGAATTGGGTGGTAAAATACCGAATCTGTATTGCCTTTGGGACTCAGAAGAGTCCCACCTACATTTGGATTTACCGAATCGGTAAAATTACCGATTCGGTATTTTACAGAATCGGTAAATTTACCGATTCGGTAAATTTACCGATTCTGTAAAATAAATGCCCCTACATGCCAATTCTTAAATACCGGTCGGTAACGGCCGAAATCGGCCGTTACCGACCGGTATTTAGGCTCCTACATCTGGCCCCAAGTGAGCTATTGCCCAGAGTCACATGGTGCTGAGCTGAGCTGCCACGGGAGACAGGGATCGAACTGTGAGCCCTGTGCTCCGGAGTCACCTGCCATGGACGCCGCTCCACACCACTACCACATTGAAATAGCCCACCATGCACAGGGAGCGTGGCAGGGGGTGTGGTTTGTGCGCCTGGCTGCACGTCAGGCAGAGAAATGAAGGGGCAAAATAAAAATTGGAACGAGGGTCCAGCAAACCTTGAAATTATTAACAGGCTCCCCTGCAGAACTAAAACCTACTGGTAAATTAAAGCAGATTAAGAAAACAGTTAGAAAGCTAACATATAAAATGAATACAAACTAAGTGATTCACCCTTCCAATATGGCACCACAAACCATGCAGGGAGCCAGGCACCTCCCAGAATATGGCAGCACAGCTGCCTAAAAGAAAATTAAAGCTGTGGTCTCCTCAAGTGCTTCAAAGTTGAAACTTTTGGAATTTGCAGGAATGCCCAAAAATCCTACCTCCCAGCCTTACCCCATTTGTGCCGATGAAAACGTGCACCACTTGTGTGTCTGGGACTAGTGGCCACAAGGAGAACAGATAAAACCAAGGTCAATGGGAGCCCTTGTGAGGGGACTCCCATTGACCTCGGTTTGATCTGTTTCTGTCCAGTTTTAAAAAATGTCTGTGTTTTCCATGGGTGGCACCACAGCAAGGCTCCAAATACTGCAACTAGCCCTATTGCTTATTGATCAGCGTGGCGCTTTAGGGCCCTTTGATTCTTGGTCACTTGGCTCACCCACACAAGTGGAGTACCATTCTTATCAGGAATATGTGGGAACTCTCGGTGGTAGATTTGTGGCTCCTTGCAAATTTCAAAACTTTGGATCAGATAAATGTGAGGAAAATGTGAATTTTTCACCAAAGTTTGCCGTTTGCAAGGGATTCTTGATAATAAAACCTGGCGAGAGCCATGCAAGTCACCTCAAGCTAAATTCTGCCAGGTATCTAGTTTTAAAAAGGGCACATTTGCTAACTTTCCTTGAATGCCGGCTAAGCTATGGACTAAAACTCACAACTACCCACTTTTCAAAAAAGGGTCCATTATGAGTGTGAAAATTTGAGGTATCCATGCTGTGTTTTGTGCTGTTTCCTGCAGCAGACACTAGACCTACCCACACAAGTGTGGGGCCATTTTTACCGGGAGACTTGGGGGAAGGAATGTTGGGGATGTGAGGAAAATTAGTTTTTTCTAATCAAAGTTTTAGACTTGCAAGGGATTCTGGGTAAAAAAACTTGGTGGGGGTCACTGAAGTCACCTCACTCTGGTTTCTCTCAGGTGTCTACTTTAAAAAAAAATGCTAATTTTCCTAGGTTCCTAGGTTTTCCTAGGTGCCAGCTGAGCAACAGCCCAAAATTCACAGCTACCCACGTTGCAAAAAAGGGTGAGGTTTGATTAGAAATATGTGAAGTATCCATGTTGCATTTTGGGCCGTTTCCTGCCACAGGCAGTAGACCTACCCACACAAGCGAGGTACCTTTTTTATGAAGAGAATTGGGGGAATGCTGGGTGGAAGAAGCTTGTGACTCCCTTCAGATGGCAGAACTTTCCATCACAGAAATCTGAGGAAAATTTGTGTTTTTAAATTAAAGTTTGAGGCCTGCAAGGATTTTCTGAGTAACAAAACCTAATGAGAGCCATGCAAGTCACCCCACCCTGGATTACCCACAGCTACCCACTATTCAAAAAAAAGGATCAGTTTGGAGTTGGAAAATGTGATGATCTATATCATATGCCAGTGTAGATACCCACAAATTCAGAGATGTACAAATAACCACTTCCCCTAAATCCCATATTAGGTGCCTATTTCAGAAATACATAGGTTACCCTGATACACATTTTTCACTCTACATATTTCACCATATGAATTGGTATATACTCAGTACACAAAGAAAAAACATTGTACGGTGCAGTTCAGTTGCTGGCTCTGGGTACCTTGTGGTTGTTGGAGAACCTTCAAACACTATATATTCCAACAGCCAGAATGGTCTAGCTGAAGCAATGGTATAGCACTTTTATAAATCGACCATGGTGACAAAAGGTTACAGATGAAAATGTTGTCACAAATGGCCATTTTTCCTTACTCATTTTCAATATTTCTTTATTTCAATGCTTATTTTCTTTGGGAAAACCTTGAGGGATCTACACATATGACCCCTTTCTGAATTTAAAATGTTGTCTACCTAAAAATCTATAGCTTTCCTGGATCACCCATGGGTTTCACATTGGTTTCCACAACAAGCTGGAAGTAGGTGGAGGGCACAAACATAGAACAAATTGGCTACCTCTTTGAAAAAAGTCAAAACTGTGATACAAATATATGTTTTTTTTATTCAGCTCTGCAGGTTCCTGAAAGCTGAGAAGATGGTGACTTTAGCACAGGAAAGGGGACCCCTTCCCCTTTGCAAATGCATGCAAAAATATTTTTAAGTGTAGGCAGTGGTCCCAAGGACCACTGCCAGCCCTTAAAAAATGCAACAAAAACGTTTCATTTCTTTTTCAAAATGCATTGAAAAAAAAGCTGCTTTATTTCAAAGCAGTCCCAGACATGGTGGTCTGCTGAGCCCAGCAGGCCACCATCCCTGGGAGGCCCAGCCATTCTCAAATGGGTTGCAAAATGTGAGTGCCTCATGAATATTGATGAACCTCACATTTTCCGACCCCATTGAGACACTAATGTACATTTGGAATTGCGACTCGCTATTTTTCGAAATTTGCAAGTCGCAATTCCACATGGTCGTACATGTGGCTCTACATTTTTTAATTAATAAAACCCTTTAACTCATATCAAACTCTCATTATTGACTGAAAATAGATTACTGATTGTGATTGTAATTTATGTGGAGTACAGCTCTGATCTTCTCTAAAACAATGGCAAAGATCCATTGCCTTAGCAAGCAGAGGGGGCTAGTTTTGATGCTGGTAAACTGATACCTTATTAAACTGAAAATAATTTGTTCTGTGCTAACAGAATTCAGATCACCTTCCCTATTATTGAGGAGTGAGTGACTCTCTCAGAGGTTCCAATTTCTACATCTAAAGTCTCATGCAGTTGATATTCTGTGTTAAGCAGTGTGCTCTGTGTGCATATTTCCTTAATTATGACACCCAAAGTTTATTGAACAATTCGCCACTGGGCTAATCTGAAAATTATGAGTGGGTTCAACATAGCAATGTAGATTGACTGCTTGTTATTTATTTGCAGTTCCCTTTTCAATCATTCTGCTTTCTTCATGTGAGTTGGTTATTTATGAAACTGAATATTTGTATTTATGTGTTTTTTTATGTATCTCAGAGGCTGCCCGGAAGCCACTACACACTGTTTAAGCCAAAAGGTACAAAGAGTGCTATAGACGGTGTTCTGGTCAATGGTTACTGTAACAGTGAGCGCAATCAATGCAATCGAAAGGCATTTTTTAATAGGAGCATTTTCGGGTCTTTATTGATTTTTGTAAACCTGGTTTTATGGTGAAGGTGCAAACAAGTTTCAATGAGGGAGAGGAGACTCACATGTTTAGCATTCTATCAACAACAGGTTTATTTCCAGATAGTTTGACCCTAGGCAACTGCTTTCCCAGAATAGGGACAATAGATAGGACAGGTATGAGTGTGCTCAATCATAGAGGGCTTTGTGCATGAGCCACTTCATCTTCAGTTTGGTTTGTTGTTTGTTGTTGTTATTGTTGTTGTTGTTGTTGTTGTTGTTTGTTGTTTGTTCAGTGGCAACAGGGAGGTATTCTGTGTGCTTTAGGTCATGAATGTGATGGAGTTCATGATTTGTGGTTTGAGTTTGGCCATTGACTTGGTAGATGAGCCCATGGGGAGTTTTGTGTACAATATTATAGTTTTTTAAAATAATTGCATTAGATAGTGTATGTATGTGTTTTAGTGTAATATTTATATTGTCAATAGTGCTTTCCTTTCACATTGTAAGACCTTAATTCAGTTTTGTATACATTTGCAAAGACAAAAGGTCAGATAACGCTTTGCAAAGCACAACCTATTGGTCTTGCCAATGTTTGTTCATTTTGTTCTGAATCCACCAGGTATGGCATCACATGCTTACAGCAATCACTGAGTACATAAGATAACAACCACCAGCAATACCTCTTGGCTGCATACATGCACAGGCGTCAACTCTGTTTAATGCACAGTGAGGCTAAGGAAAGAGCATGTGGTAGGAAATGTAACTCCATACTTTGACTCTGAACCATTTCAAGAAGAAGACCACTCCATTACTCTTGAAGACTACCCCATTTCTCTTAGATGTTTTTGTCTGCTTTTCAACTGTCTTTGTAGTAGTCCTTGAACTCCATAAAAACTCAGATATGTTTTGTCCCTGGCATTTGAAGGAATCTCCTGCACATTTGTAATACGACCCCACTGATAATGCTGCAGATACGGAAGTAATCCTAGGCTTCCTTGGAGTTGACTGTTGTTGAAGACCTGGGTCCAGTGGCGGCCGACACCTATTTGAAGTGGAAGGGCGGCTGGGGGAGTAGGGGAACAAAACAGAAATAAAAAGACATACCTGCTGCTCCGCTCCCGCTGATGCTGCCAGCCTCCTCAATGTTCTTTCCATCTGGCCAGAAGTGGATGGGCCTCAAAGAACGGGCTCCCCACCCAATCTGTATGCTCCTCTTATGCCACGGCAGTAGTGCAAGGATTAATCTGAGCGGCCTTGTTTGCCAAATAGACAGTGCCTGGGTGCCTTTGGCTTTTCTCCAACCCAGCAGTGCAACACAGCTGGGTTGGAGAACCATAACTGCACATGTTTGTTTGGCCGGCCTAAGACGGCCGACCAAACTGACATGCACATTTATTCGTGCACAATACTCCTCCTCCCTGCCATGCTCAGCCCCATCCCCCCTACATTAATTGCACGACTCAGCGATAAGTAAATGATAATAACTTTGTGTTATTAGCATTTTATGTATCATCTGCTGGCTCTGGGCAGTGAGGCAATGCTCCTCCGCCATTACGAAGGAGCCGCCACTGCCTGGGTAGGAAAGTTGGATCAAAAAGAAAAATGAGGAATGTACACAGTGAATAAGAACTCAGTATACATTAACTATTGGACATGTAATCAGTAAGCAGCATCTGCACTTTCCTAGTGCACACTACTGCTCTGTGATTTTGTCAATAAAGTTAAAATAATGATTTTATATTATATTATATTAACCTGAAACCACCGGTCTGTGTCTGTTGACTCTCTCAAAAATACTCCACCATCCCGTTCCCGAGTGTAAGGTCCAAACCTTATAAATACCAGCCAAATAAAAATCAATATGCAATACAGCAGGATTGAAAAGGTAAATTTTTTGTTTACCTTTGTAAATTTACGTACTGTTATTATCAATGTCAACGGTGACTGTTTCTTCACGTGGGTCCATTTTCAGCATTTGTCATCATTAGCAAAACACGGAACAGGTTTTAAAAATGCGCCAACTCTCCTCTCTCTGCCTGGCTTCATCACCACATGAACCCTCTGCCTCCTTATGCCTGTGTGTGTCAACATGGAACACCTTTTCACCACACACAAGTCAACGTTATTGACTTTGTCACTGCTAGTTTAGGGACGCGCCCGTCCAAACAGAGAGGCAAACAGTTAAATGTCAAATTTAGCATGGTAGTAAAAATATTCCAAGGCAAATGTCAAATGTTACTTGAAAATGCCTCATACTGAGAACTGTATGATGATGACAAGAGACGTAATGTATGGTCTGCATGGGTCAAGTGGCAACACCGCTTGAAAGACAAGTTAATTCATAGCAGTTTAAAGGGGCACTTTGACAGCAGTCCACATGCCAGTCTGCCTTACAGGCTGAGCTTGGGAAAGCTGCTGTTCTCGTCATTAGCTCCGACTTAAAATGATGGAGCTGTCTGAATGCAAACTCAAATTAACATGAATTGTCAAAAGACAAATCCTGCCCAGCTATTATAAAGACGAGGATGATGGAGTTAGAGAATTAATAAACAGACGAACCAGAATAGGGGATGTGCAAAAATGTGTTTCCTTTAAACAAAAAAATAACCACAACTCAAAATCCATATTTATAAATTCTAAAACAGATTGTAGGGAATGGCACCAAGAAGATGCAGACATCACTACCATCTTCATAAAGAGTGACGTTTTGCACCACTAGCTCTAATTTTATAAAAGGTTGGACATTTCTCGATTTCTCATCACAAAAAGCAATGGAAATATCAGAACGCAACTCAAGTGCCCATGCTACGCTATGTAATTGGAGCTACTTTCCTTATTTTAATTATAACACTTTGGTACATATTTACATGGGGATATCGCCACCAGAACGTCACTTTTAGTGACGTTCTGGTGGCGATATCCCCTTCTCCTTATTCACAAAGGCTTAACGCCACCTTGTAAATAAGGCTCCTTTTCATGCTTCACTTAGCATGAGAGGGGCATGCATTGGGTGGTGCAGTGGGGGTCCCACCGCAACACCCATTCCTTTTTACTCTGCCCCATATTTACAAGTCTGGGGCAGCGTCAAAAACAAAGACCAGGCAATACCTCGTCTTAGACTGGCGATACGAGGAGAAATGATACATTTTTACTTTTATTTTGCTCCTTTCCACATGGAAAGAGTAAATTGCCCTTAAAGATTGTTTATGTCCTGGAAGGTACCCTTTCAGGCACATAAACAATCACCCTTGCAGTGCAGGCACCCCCCTAACATGGCTCAAGGGTGTCTGCGCGGACTTTATGCTGCTTTATTAGTGCTAGGGGAAACACAGGGGTGCACCGTATTTTTGTAAATACACGCATCCCAGCATTTTAAAAATGTCAGAGCGCAGTGTTACCAATTTTTTAGTAACACTGTGCTGCAACATTGTGTTGTAACTTTCCCCCTTTGTTTTTTGAGGTTCAGAAATTTTTTATTGGGAGTTTAAGAGATGATCAGCATGTAAAACAATCTTAAGTACAAAGTAATAATACATGTAAGAAACAAGAAAACATGAAGGAGGCGAACTCAAGGGAACCAATAAGGGGTACAAAAATTACATAAATTACAAAATACATAAGTGACGTGCAAGAAATCATATAAAGAATAGAATACAATATCGTTGCAACATTACATTGGTGTGAAGGTAAGTCAACAAGCAGGACTACAGGATATATATGAGCGTAAGCAGCCGTATTTTAAGAACGTTAGTGTAAAAGGAGGTCATGGTGGTTTGTGTAAATCAAAGTATTCATCCAGGGAAGTCCAGAGTTTCCTATGTGGGGGGCGCCAGGGGGTGGAGGCAAGGGCTAGATTATCGGCTCCTCTGAGATTTCAGACCCAATTGAGCCAGTGGGGGAAGGAGGCTTCAGCAGTGTCCTTCCAGTTGTTTAGTATGATCTTAACCGCCGCCGTCAGTAGAAGGTCAAGAAGGGCTTTGTCATTGTCATTGAGTGTGTTGGTTTTGGCAAACCCCAACACGAGAGTTGAGAATTCTCTCGGAATTGAAACGTGTAAGACTTTGGTGACGAAATCAAAGATTCTGTCCCAGTAGGTGGTGACACATGGGCATGTAAGAATTAAGTGTTCGAGATCCCCGCTTTCTACCTTGCAGTTCCAACAGATGTCATCTTCCCTGATGTTGTGCAGGAATAGCCTCTTAGGCGTCAAGAAGGCTTTATGGAGAAGCCAGAACTTAGTTTGGGACAAAGTGGGGCTAATTTTGTGACGTGTGGTGGATTCCCAAGTTCTGGCCCACTCCATGTCAGAAGTTGGTGTTGATGAATAAGAATCCCAGAACACCCTCAGAGAGTTAGTCAAGGTGGAAACTTGTGGGCGGATTAGTTTGTAGATTCTCGAAGCTTGATGGCCGAGTTTGTTGAGTGTACGGAGAAAGTCGGGGAGGGAGGGGATGCGATCACTTAGATCTGCCTTTGTGAGTGCCACTTTGATGTTTAGAAAGTTATAGAATTCCATGTATTGGAGTTGATATCTGGTCTGTAATGCGCTCGAAGGGAGCGGTGACGAGCCCTCATAGAGTTGGTGCGGACAGTGTATCCCTTTGGCTATCCATGAGGCGAGGTTTAGTGGTTTCCCCTTGTATGTTAATGTGTTGTTCTGCCAGAGTGATTCCCATCTAGACCTCCGGAACTGGTTTGGCAGATGTTTGCTCACTTGGAGTAAGGCCGTTTTGGTATTCTTAAAAATGGGGCAGGAGCCTAGGGTTGGGTTAATTTTAATGGTGAGAAGGGTGGCGGGATCATGGCCTTGGAGGAGGGATTTTTCCACAGACAACCACACCGGGGTGTAGTCCGACTGTGGCGTTAACCAATATGAGCCTTGTTTGGCTAGGAAGGCAGTTTGATATAGTTTAAAGTCCGCCAGATTAACACCTCCTAGGTTTTTATCCAAACGCAGCTTTTTTATGCTAATTCTGGCTTTTTTGCCTTGCCAGAGGAAAGAGGAAATCAATTTGTCCAGCTTGTTGTGGAATTCTTTGGAAAGGACGAGGGGTAGCATCATGTTAAGGTAGTTGACT
This sequence comes from Lissotriton helveticus, assembly GCF_964261635.1. NCBI lineage: Eukaryota > Metazoa > Chordata > Amphibia > Caudata > Salamandridae > Lissotriton > Lissotriton helveticus. The sequence goes on from NC_136068.1 coordinate 272,038,612, forward strand.
AAGGGGGACACCATAATTTTTATGGTCTCTACACGACCCCACCAGGTGATGAACCGGGGAGACCAACCATCGAGTAGGCGTTTAATTTTGGTAAGGGTGGTGGATTCATTATGTCTAAGTGTGCCCAGAAGAGAGTCGGTAAATTCCAGTCCCAGGTATTTAATAGCGTCCGTTTGCCACGTTAGTCCTGAGTCTCCTAGGACCTCCTTGTTGGTGTGGACATTTAGAGGCTTTACTTCGGACTTATCTCTATTCAATTTATATCCCGATAGGGCTGAGTATTTCTCGATGGAGGACATGAGTCCAGAGATAGAAATAGCGGGGTCTTCTGTAGCGATTAAGATGTCGTCAGCGTAGGCTACTAATTTTACCCGAGTGGCACCGAAAGAGACACCAGCTATTTCTTCGTTGCGCATTATGTCAGTTAAAAGGGGTTCAAGGGCTAGGAGGAAAAGTGCAGGCGAGAGTGGGCAGCCTTGCCTGGTGCCCTGGTAGAGTCTGAACGAGCTGGAGAGGGTACCATTAATTGCTATTCTGGCTGACGGTGAGGAGTAAAGGGCCATCACCATTTTAATGAAGGATTGACCAAGGTTGAAACTGTGCATACATTGTTGGAGGAAAGACCATGAGACCTTATCGAAGGCCTTTTCTGCGTCCAAGGTTATCGCTACCAATGGGGAGGTAGAGGTCTTAGCTTTTTCTAATAAGTGACACAATGATCTAGTCTTGTCATTCGACTTTCGATGTTTTAGGAAACCAACCTGTGCTGGGCCAATCAGTTTGGGAAGGAGAGTATTTGATCTATTAGCCAAGATTTTGGCATAAATCTTACAGTCAAGATTTATCAAAGATATGGGGCGGTAATTCTTGGTGAAGAGAGGGTCTTTACCCTCTTTGGGGATGACTATGATTGCGGCTTCACTCATTGAGGGGGAAACGCTACCACTGATCGCTGTAGAGGTAAAAAGGGAGTGGAGCGCGGGGTTGAGTTGGTTACTGAAGGCCTTATAAAAGGCAGCGGAAAAGCCATCCGGCCCGGGGACCTTATTGCTCTTTAACGTTTCGATGGCCGCCGTAATCTCTTCGCGCGTGATGGGGGACCCTAATTGAGATTTATCGTCTTCCGATAATTTTGGAAGATGTAGGGACTCAAGATATTCAGTGCAGGCTGTCATGTCCAATGATTCATCGTTTTTGTATAGCTCTTCGTAAAAAGTTTTGAATGTCTCAAGGATTTTTGGCTGTTTTGTATGGGTGTTGTTTGCGGAGTCCTTTATCGAGGATATAGTGGTTAATCTCTGTTTATGTTTGAGATACGAGGCTAGGAGCTTACCCGCCTTGTTACCCTCGCATAGTTTCAGGGCGTTGAAGCGATTGATCCATACACCCGCTCTCTTACTAGTGATGGTGTTGTACTCATATTTCTTTTGGGTCAAAAGATCTAGAGAGTTGGAATCAAGGGGGTCAGATTTATGGCGGGATTCTAGGAGCCTGATCTGGTGTTCTAGCAGTTCTAGGTCTTTATTTAGAGCTTTGTTAGCTTTAGCTCTGATGTTGATAATGACCCCACGAATCGTAGCTTTCAGTGCGTCCCACAGGGTATTAGGTGAGGTGTCTTGAACATCATTCAATAATAGATATTCCTCGATGGCGTTAGCTATAAGTAGTTTGTTAGAGGGATCGGATAGGGTTTCCTCGTTAAATCTCCATCTCTTAGGGGGAAGAATTGAATGGGAGCCAGCAAGCTTGGTGCGGATAAAGGCATGGTCGGATACTAATTTAGGGGCTATTTCAGTTTCCTCTATTAGGTGTGTGTAGGAGCTTGAAAGTAGGATGAAATCAAATTGTGAGTACGATTTTTGTGGGGCAGAGAAGAAGGTATAGTCCCTACCGTCTGGGTTTTGGAGGCGCCAGGAATCTTTCAGGCAGTATCGCTCACATAGGCGTACGAGGGCTTCGTGTGATCGGGAGGGGTGAAACGTGCATTTGGATTGTCTGTCTAGAATTGGGTCTAGAGGGAGGTTGAAGTCGCCCCCCACTATTAGTAGGTCGTCTTGTGGGATGTGTTCTAACGAGCGAGAGACTGAATCCCAGAATTCGGGGTCGTCAGAATTGGGGCCGTAGATATTCACCACATGGATAGGGTTGTCTTCCCTTAAGAGGTGTGTCACCAGTAGTCTACCCATAGTATCTTGTGTGTGTGAGACTAGAGTGTGGTGTATTTACTATGGGTACTGTATCAATCCCCCTATTTCTGACCCTTGTCTGGTTAATAATTAACTAGCAGCCATTCAACTGCACAGAAACCCGTTATCTGATTAGCCACACAACGGCACAGAAGCCCGTTATCTGATTAGGTCATAGCGCATGCCATCTCATTAGGCAAGCACTATTCCTCCAGCCTAATAGGCATACGGTGTTCTCAAAACAAATAAAACCTACCACGACCTGGGAAATCCCCACAGCCATTGTTTTGATTTGGCCGAGAACTTCAGTAAAGAATGTGCGAACGATCAAGTTCGTATGACATCTTTATTGACGTATTTATGTCCATCCTTACGTCAATCCCGGCACCTTTCAGGTATAAATAATACCGACATTGCCTTAAGCAAACACACGAGGTGGTGACAAGATTGGAGCAGCGAGACTTGCCGAGGAGCCCAGCTGACAGCGAAGCCCACAGACGCTGCCCCTCCTTTCTGACGCGCTGAGAGAGAGAGATGCTGCCTTTTCTCCTGCCGAGAAATCCAGCTCCGGCGCTTCCAAGCCGCCCTTGCGGGCAGCTGGAATATCAAGACCTGAGATAGAGATACCAGCCCTCCAGCCTTCTAAACTCCCAGGTACTGAACTGAATCATCCTTTGTAGAGAATTCTTGAAGCAGACCCTTGGCAAAGCAAACTTAACTTAAACTGCTACGTATCTACTCCCGCCCACGTATTAGGCTTAGGTCAGGTACATTGGGGTAGGCGTAGTTAGAAGCACCAGTTGAGTACGATTAGTCAATGTATATATGTATGTATCTATTTTATCCATTTTAAGTATCATATGGCTAAGAAACCATATCAATGCTTTTACAGTATTATTTTATAATTCTGTTATTACTGTATGCACTTTACTTAACTCTAAGTATTGCAATAATAGCGATTCATTTCTCTTGTATGAGAACAGAGACTGATCAATAAATAACATCTTTTTATTGAACACGCCCGTCTCTTACTTTTCTCTACAATCTGGTGAAACTAAGAATGCACTGAACTGACTGAGTAAAATAAATTGTCTTTTGTTTTCACACGACTCTAGAGATACACTCTTGATTAGGGGAGAGCAAAGTTGTCATGTTCTATGGTTGTCAGAAACTAAATCCCTTCTTGTCTATCCAGGGAGGTTAAACTCCTCCTTGTCTATTCGAGTAAGTTTCTAGTGAACTCTGAGCTAGCTGGCACACACATAACTTTAAGTCTAATATCGACAGTAGAAGACCTAGTTAACCTCTGTCCTACGTCTATACTATTGAAGATATTATTCCAATGCGCAGAGCCTATTGGGATGATAGGAACTACACTACAAGAGTCAAGTTGGCTTTTTTCGCTAGTAAAGTGATAACACCTCCTTTTTTGTGTGTCGCGGGGGAGCTCAGTATGTGCGATGACCAATGTACGTTCAGGAAACGCATGTCCTCCTCTGACAACTTAGTTTCCTGGAGTAAAATGACATCTCCTTTTGTTTTGGCAAGGTAGTCGAAGTTTTTACGTCTTTTAACCGGATGGTTAAGCCCTTTGACATTCAAGGAGATGACGGTAAGGTCGTCAGCTAATGATTTGGTGCTAGCCATCATAGTGGATCCTACTCGCTAAGGAGCGAACTGGTGTCAAAAGTGTACGGTTAGCGTGGCAGCGTGTTTGCCCTCGTGGTATGAGTGGTGAATGTAGACCTTGACTTGTTGTATGTAGAAGGTGTAGCTTGCATATTTTAATGTTTGGAAATGCAACTTTAACTAAAGGGACCAGGTTGCAGCATGTGGACAACGGTGAGTGTGTCGAGAAAAAGTTTGTGCTGTACCTGCAAAGAACAAACATAAGCATAAAACAGTACAAAAAAGGGCTAGAAACTCTTGGTTTCTGGATCATCTTAACTCTCTGGATCTCCCTCCCAGCCGATTTCACCCAAGGATCTCCCCCTCCTCCCTCCCAACCCCCCCCCCAATACGTACGTAGGGAGTACGATGACAGTACCCTGCTAGGTAGAACAGGAGTAACCTTAATACAACATAATAACATAATAACATTCCCAGTGATGAAGTATTGTGGGATAGTGTAGCCCCGCTGTAATAGCCGGAGTATCCAATCGATAAGCCATCTAAGGCGGTAATAAAGTCGGTCAGAGTGACTAAGTTGGGAGCTTGATGTGTGAGAACATTGGCATAGTATGATAACCAAACAAACCAACATAGGGTTGAGGAACCCCTAAGTCAAGGAGATAACAAGGATGTAAACGAATTACAAGTCTGTGTACATAGAGACAGACTGATTGCGGCGGAGGCAGCTTGTGGAGAAGAGTACATCACAAGAGAACAGAGTGTGCTATGTGCAGTGTTAGTGGCAGACAACCCAACTCTTAAAGTCTTAGATTATAAACTCACAGACCGTGGGAACACTTAGGCAGGATGCCGCACTTCATTGAGTATAACTGCTTCTGTCTAGGAGTCCATACCGTCGAGCACATCTCGGGTCTGCAGATAGCAAAACCTCAGTTCTGACAAAGCATGACATCAGTGGAACGCTGAGGCTGCATCATGAGATATTGGGGTAGTAGTTTTCCTTTTGTTGGAGAGTCTGGTAGATTGGTCCATTTCTTGTGTAGTGTGATCTTCGAGTAGGTGTGCAAGGATCTTGGGATCCGTGAAGAATCTGGGACGGCCGTCCAACACGATCTTGAATTTGGCGGGGCCTGCGAAGGAGAAGGTGATGTGTTTGGATCTGAGCTTGTCGCGCAGGTCTAGAAACCCCTTGCGCACTTCCACCGTGTCCTTTGAGTAATCCTGTGTGAAGATGATTCTCTGGCCCTCCCATAGTATGGAGTGGTTTTTCCTTGCGTATTGAAGGATCATCTCAACGTGCTGGAACCTGAGTGGCTTACAAATCAGTGGTCTGGGGCCTTTGGAGTTTTTGCTAGTGAAAGTGGGGATCCTGTGTGCCCTGTCTAATTCGAGGCCATAAGGGAAGACTAGTTTGGTGACCATGGGGATCCATGACTCCAGGAAGGCAACGCAAGAATCTGCATCTTTCTCAGAATTCTCCGGCACGCCAAAAATTCTAATGTTCCCCCGTCTGTTCCGATCTTCTAATTCAGCGGTGTGGCGTCTAAGAGCGTCAGTTGCAACTTCTAGTCATTGGATTTTCTTCGTTGATTATCTCGATAGATCCTCCACGTCGCTAATGCGTTGTTCTGCCGCTCCCAGACTCGTGTTCAGGCCGCTCATGTCTGCCCTAATCGCTGTCAATTCGAGTTGCATTGATTCAGTGTTAGCCTTGGTAGATTTGGAGATCTCGTGGAGGTCCGCTAACTTCTTAAGGATCATGTCCATCGTGGCCGCCATGTCTGCTTTTCTTTTTATAGGCCATTCTGAGATCGTTGGTTCCGGCTTAACCTTCTTAATAATGTTTCTATCTTCCCTGTTAGACATAATTGCAGAGAAGAGAGGCGACCAAAACGACAGGAAGTGCAGAAGGACTCGGGAGGAGAGCTTGGTAGGATTTTCAGTCGCAGTTATCACTTTGCGTGAGTAATTCAAGCGTACTGAAAGGAGCCGGAGTTACAGGTCTTTGCTTATCATGTGGAGGTTAGCAGTGTCCGGACTTGATGAGGAAGTGTGAGTGAAGGCGAGAGCTATGAGCTCTACTAAGAGGCAAACAGAAGTGGCTCGCACCTGTATAGAATCTGGTCGGGCAGGTGAACGCAGATGGAGAGCTGGCTGGTAGCACAGGATATGGGCAGCCCTCCTCGTAGTGTGGAGACAGGAGGGGCTTGAAGATCAGCACCTCTGACAATGTATGGCAGCTCCGAGGTGCGGTGAACCCCTTGCAGTGCTTAACTGCGCTTTTGACGGGCACAGGTTTTCTTTCCCCCCTGTAGGGCCTCACAGAGAGATCATTTGGTGGAGGACGGTCGCACTATGGAGCGAGTGGCTACACCATTAGTATTGATTGAAATAACATCGGGGCTCCGAGGGTGCCGCCATTTTGGGGTCAGGCAAGTCGGGCCGATTCTCAGGCTGTGGTGGCGTACACGTGAAGTCCTCTCACCTCAGTGGGGGTCCGATGGTAGTGGAGGGTGTGCTGCCTCATTTCTGTGCTTTTTGGATGGCGAACGTTGGTAGGAAGAGCTGGAGTAGCCTGCTGCGTCAGGCCGAGATTCCGAGACCGGGCGCCGCCATTTTATGAGCCTCTCGGGCCGGAGCGCGGGCTGAAGCAGTTTCGAGCAAATACCACAAACAGAGGTCCAGGACTGCAAATCAGGGCACCGGAGGGTATTGTAGGGCTCCGTGCATCGTTGGCTCCCGTTTCCGCTCGTTTGTATGTAGGGGAACACCGGGAATAAGACTGTAGTCGCTCTCCTAACTACGGAGCTCCGGATTAAGCGGCCATTGCTACCGCCGTCCAAGCCACGCCCCCCGTAACTTTCCCCCTTTGTATTGTATGTTTTAGTTATCGGGTACGTTCAAAGCTTGAGCTCCCAATGGGTGTTTATGCACAAAAATGCTACAGATGGTAGATGTAAAATCCCATTCTATCTGACATCTGGGACCATCAGAAGATTGGCATCTTAAAAGACTTGAAGGCACCGCCTCCTGATTTTTTATCTTACCACACAGATCCATATATTAAAAACAAAGATCAGGGTACAGTGTATGCAATTTTACACTTCAAGATCCCACTCATTACATCAGTGCTCCCTCGAAGGTCGAGGAAAGAAGCACCCCCCCCGATGCAACATTGTATCGGGGAGAACTCCATGATTTAAATTCAATTCAATTTTTAAATTCAATTTATTTAAATATGATTTTGGAACTCCTTGGAGATCCACATTTTACATAGAAACAGGCAAAATATGATAAAATAAAACCACATATAAACATCTTATATTAGCAAAGAATATGCAAATTATCATACCGTTCATCTAATACAGTTCTAAAAAACATTTAAAAAAATTAAAGATTCTGTTACAGAAAATTTCGTTTGGGGGACTAAAAGTAGCATCTATCAGAGATCTTGCAGATAAAATACCAAACTGAACACATACGGGCTTTACCCAGCGGCGGCGGTGGGCCATTAAAGCTGGACAAACTAGCAGGACATGTAAAGAATCTTGAACTGAGGCATTGCAGAAGTTGCATACATTGGATACGCCGTACCATTTGGCCAACAACTTATTCAGGGGAAGGAGATCCTGCCTAAGAAGCAGCCAAAAGCGGCGCAAACCATGGGGAATGTTCCAGGAGACATAAGGTTGCATTTGTCTAAATAAACAAGAATCAACCGCTTGCGTAACCCCCTTCTTTTGCACAATCAAGTTGCGATCCCTTTCGTAGCTCAGCTTCCATGTAGCTTGTTTTAATGTTAATTTTAATTGGTGCATAGTAAGGTCTAAAAGAGTGGCTTCCTCTAAGTCCAACAGTGTAATGGCCTCCCTGTAATTCTTTATAAGGATCGAGTATTCTTTTAGGGGGCCCATCAACTCTTTTGTAATTAGGGATCTTAGGGTGGCTGGCTTCCCTTTGATCAGACAGATAACCCAGCGAATGACTCCTGCTAGGCCCTGTGCCCAGCTACTTTTTAGACCGAATTCTAAACGAAGAGCTGCTGCACTACAACTATTATTGACCGAAGTTAAGCTTCTCAAGAGGATGCCCTCGATAGTGTCCAAAAAACCCCATTTGACTAAGTCGATTAATTCTACACCGTAAAGCAGAGTTGGGGGGACTTTTGCCCGAAAGGCCTCCAACAGGTAGCCAAACTGTCTTTTGCCGGTTGATTTATACAATGTTCTTAAACCATTTCCCTGTGATTTTGCCTTGCGGGAGCTGTTTTCTATGTGGGGTTTGTTACTCAAGTTGCTATTAACAACCTTGCCCAGGAATACATATGCTTTTACTCTTTCTAATTTTTGGCCTCCCAGTTCCCAGCTAATGTGTTCCAACTTCAGTTTTTTTCGCCCCTCCATACACATTACCTTGCTTTTGGAGATATTTATTTTCAGGAAATGCTCTTCGGAGAAAGTGTATAATGAGTGCAGACGATTATTAAGGCCTTTTGGGGTAAGGTCTAAAATAAGAATGTCGTCCGCATACATTAGACAAGAGATATATCTATCTCCCAGCCGTGGCGCAATTCCTTCACACGCAGATATGGTAAAGGGGAGATCACTAACGTAAAGGGAAAATAAGAGGGGAGCTAAAAGACAGCCCTGTTTAAGGCCATTCGCCGATGGAATGAGCTGGGATAGACCCCTTTCTCCCCCCAAAAGCACTTTGCACCACGTGTTATTGTGCAAATCCTGTACCAAACATAAGAGTCTATGAGGCATTCCCAAGGCATAAAGCTTTCTCCACAATACTTGTCAGTCGACCTTATCAAAGGCCGTGGAGAAATCTATGAATGCCGCGTAGACTCTCCCCTTTCTGGCTCCAATATATTTGTCGGTTATTACCTGGAGGGCGGTTAAGTTGTCCATGGTCCCATGGTTTTTCCTAAAACCTGTCTGCTCAAGTGGGAGAATATTAGAAAACTCCACCCAATCGTTTATTCGTTTAAGCAGACATCTTGTAAAAACTTTGCCGATTGCATCCAACAATGCAATCTGGCGGTAGTTCTGAGGGGATAGGCGATCTCCCTTTTTAAACAATGGGACCAGGATACTTCCCTTCCAGGAGGGTAAGACCTTACCACTTAGTAAACAAATATTGAAAATTGGGCAAAGTAGCGTGCTCCATTTAGCCCTATTCTGTTTTAGTACGTTAATGGGCAATTCATCTGGGCCCATAGCTCCTGAACGCCTCATTTCTCCGATAGCTAAGTCTATGTCCTTTTCTGTAAATGACTCCAAAGGCAAACTCATTTTGATTGGCCATACTTGAGGGGTCACCGTATTGTTGCTTGCATAAAGGTTAGAGACAAAATCCCTCCATATTTGTTCCCCAATAGGGATGGGTAGAGGGCTAGTTCTCAGTCCGCAACCCTCACCTATAAGGGACCAAAATTGCCTCATTTCCCCATTAATAGCAGCTTCTCTTATTTTTACCCAGATGACATCCTCTTTTTCTTTACGTAATGTGGCTAAAAGCCTTCTCCTTTTCCTTTTTAGCATTGTAATTTGTTGTGCTGTAACACCTGATCTATTTAAATATTGGGCCCTTACTCATTTATTAATTTCTATGTTGAGCAGCCTCAGAGGGCTAGGGAATATACCAGTGGACTTTTTCTTATTAAGCTTTTTTGCCCCTGTTATCACTGACTTCAAGAACAGGGAGAAATTTTCAATTTCAGAACCATACCAGGAAGGAAGCTCCGATATTGCTACATCGAGCATTGCTTCCAAATTTCGATGTGCCCTTGCATTCCAGTAGCACCTTCCTGATTTGGTACCAAAGTTTGTTTGATCACTGTTCAGAGACCACTGGTCACATTTAGAAGACTTTACATTCATTGAAATGGAGAGGATTCTATGGTCACTTAGCGATGTATCAATAACATTGATGTCCTTCAACAACTTAAATGATTGGGTCCCCAGTATTACATAATCAAGAATTGATTCTCCTTGGTAGGATTTGTGTGTGAAATTAGCCGGGCAGTCTGAGGGGAGTCTCCCATTTGCAATAATCCCGTCCATTTCTGCCAATTCGTTTAGTAATAGTTTGCCACGTTTGTTTGTTTTTATATTTTCAGGGAACGTTGCCCGAGGGATATGGAGGGTTTCTTCTCTGATTTTATCGCAGAATAAGTTTATGCTAGAGTTGGAGATCTTACAGTTTAAGTCCCCAACGATAATTATAGCCGTCCTTGGATCTTTCTCCCTGATACTCTGAATATGCAGGAAGACCTTTTTTAGAATTGTGTTAAAACCGACTTCCGGAGGTATATAAGCATTTATCAGGGCCAGACAATTGCCAGCTTTAGGATTACCAGGCCCAGATAAAGTTACTACCTGAAAGAGGTTACTCGGGTCCATAAAATGCTCATAGTTCCAATTTATTCGGTTTGATAAGAGGCAGGCTATCCCCCCGCTGGCATGTCCTTTTTTATTTGAAGTGGCGCTACCTTCCAATACATAATAGTCTTTCCCTATTTGGATTTTGTCGGGGCACCATGTCTCCAGGAGGCATATTATATTTGCCCCCAGGGACAAAAGGAATGCTGTTTTTTCCGAACTATTTTTTAGGCCAGAACTCCATGATGAAGCATGATGAAGCATACCACTGCGAATACTTTTACATAACGAAAATATTTTACTGGGTGGATTTAAGGAGTTCTCATTGTCATAATTAGTGGGTTGACACTCTCTCTTGATTTCTTATAGATCATTAGCTCCCTAATAATATGTAATTATTACCTGCTGGTTTAGTGATGCTGAAGAACAGAATCCAAAGGGTACAAAATAACATACTAAGAGAGAATAAGAGAAGAATATTTTAACAAAATAAGCAAAGGTGAGGAAATTACATACATTTTTGGCTGCACTGTGGTCAAAAGCAGAACCAAAATACCTGAACAATTCACCCCCACGTTGTTTACATTAATCCTAAAACTTGCAATAGTAAATTATTTGGTGATAGTGATTGTGTAAGGGCAAACACAGCAAACAGAGGACTAACCACTAAAGTATAAGGTTCACAAAAAGCATTTAAACGTGGACTTGATGGAGGCACGGATTGGGTTTAGGTGAAGAGCGTTGTTTGAGGTGTTGTGAAGGGCATGGATTGAGGCTGAATGAAGGGATTGAAACAAGATGAGGAGCAGGGCTTGGTTTATGGTAAAATGAAGAAGGTTGATTAAGGTCAGATGAAGGTCATGGACTGGGGTTAGGTCAGTGGTTCCCAAACTTTTTCAACCCGTGGCTCCCTTGACCCATTGGCCATTGCCTGTGGCTCCCCACTGTTACTTTTTTGGAAGGGTGGGAGGAATGTAAGCCTGGCCTCGGGAGTACTTGCATTTTTCTCCCTGAAAATAATTGGGATGAAGCTGATATGTATTACTAAGGTGGCACCTCTAATAAAAAATCCTAGTTACACTTTTTGCCCATGCCTTTTTTTAGAGTACCCTCTCAAACTTTTTAATCCCACTTACAGTGCTAGGTAGCACCCCTATGCATGTAGGCCCTATTGCCAAAGCGTTTCTGCGCTTGAAGAATATTTGCATGCGCTTCCATTTCTACCCAGGTCATACGTGCCAACACACCAATCTCAGCAGGGTGACTCATGATTTTCTAAACTACATACAGCTTTATTTTTGCTGTCTCCTCCCTATAATTGCTTCCAAATCAATGCAAGCCAAATACATTTCCCAGATTTTTTTTTAAACACCCATCTTTCTTGCTTCCAAATGTTGGCATTATGCTGTATATGGTGTTTTACTTCCCTGTGCTCAAGGAGAGAGTAGCCATGTTTGGAAACATGTCTGTACTGAAAGAAACGTGTACTGGTAGTACCTATGGTTCAAGTACTTCATGTGTTTAATAGACATGATAATTGTACTTTCCTGATAATATGATTGGTGTAAAATGCATTTGGAATAAACAAAACTATTAACAAGTCCAACAAAATAAGTCAAGCATCTACCGCGTACTTTGGGAGTGTTGGAACGTGGGGATCCAGTGAAATATTGAGGTCATCTCCATCGAGGTGCCATCAATTAAGCACTACCTTTACAGCTTTAGGCAGGTCACTTACAAATCATCGACATCATGCGTTTAATTCTAATGAGTTTAACTGAAGCCAGCAGACCCTTTAACATTAAATGCATTGAAGTGCTGGGTGCGCGGCTCCTCTGGCGAGATTTGATGGCTACCCAGGGAGCCACGGCACACAGTTTGGGAACCACTAGGTTAGGTGTATGGCATTGGTTCAGGCTCATTAAGGGCAAAGGTGGATGTTAGGTGTGGGGCATGGTTTGAGGTTAGGTGACAGATATGAATCGGACACTACGGATAGCATATATTGTTAATATGCCCCGATTATGAAGTGGGAATTAAATGTCCATGGATTCATACTCTTCTATTTGCATAGGGACTAAAATTGCATGCACTACAGTCATTGTTAGTGATATATTTTAGCATTTACAAGTAGCATTACTTACTTGTGGAGTGTTGAATCAGCTCAAGTACTGTAGGGAACTATTACATAAGGCACAAGGTATGACCTGGTAAATGTATTGCTGAAATATGTAACAGAAATTAACTGACAACTGTTAATTGGCTAGAATTGAAACCTGTTGTATGTTATGTCAAAAACCCACATGAATGCAGAAGAAAATGTGTTCAAAGATATAAAATTGTGGATGACAATTATACATTTACAGGTTCTACATTTTGCACTGGAATTTCAGTTATCTGACAATTCCAGAACATTATTAAAACTTTGGTACCTAAACCCAATTATTTCTGGTAAAAACGATATTTCATACATAAATTAGGCAAGAAACTGTTCTCAGTATGCAAACACAATGGGTAATATTGTGAAAGCTAAACAATGACAGCCCAGTCCATCTGTGAGTCATTAAAATGATCTACCGTAATAGGAATAACAACTTCAGTAGTTGGCATGCACAAAAAGTGAGGCAGGACTAGATTGTGTGAGTACAGATAAAGGTCTCAAAAGAACTACTAAATTCATGTGAAAACCAATCCATAAACCCCCACACAACTGCTGCTCAGAATCCATTGGAGAAGAGAACGCCCATCAACACCACACCACATCTGTGCTTAAAAAAAAAGTATGGCTAAGTCTCTACAGAAAGCAACTACAACAAAAAATAATGGCACGAGGACTAATACAATCTGTCTATAGACACACAACCATGTACACCAACTTGAAGACCCATTATTACAGTCACACTCACAAAAATCAAACCCACATGCAAACACGCACACTCAATAATCAATCAAACATTGCATCAGATGTAGATCACACCACACACACTTCTGAACTGTCAAGATCTCTCCAGTGATATGACAGATACGGAAGATGCCATTACATTCACACTCACAAGACAGAAAATTGCCAGAAGTGTTAAAGATGACACTGATAAACAAGGTAATATATAGCTAGGTTGATTGGAGGAAGTTAGCATTTGAGACTGTGAAGGGCAGGACTGTAACTTCCACAGTCTCCTCTGCACTGATCACCTGTCACCAGCCAGAACGTGCGCCTTGAATTCAACATTATTCTGTCTTCAGATAGTGCTAAATGCCACTTGTATATGAGTGTTCGGAGATGTTAGAGTGGCTGATACTGGATGAAAGAAATTACTAGCAGAAGAGAGAATAGAGAATACAACTCTAAGAAATCTGCTGTGGTTCCTTCCATGTGGTGGAGAGGCCATTTCTTTGTATAAACATTTATTTTCCAAAGTATTATGAGAGTCGTCTTGGGTCTATCTTTTTCATATCCACCCAATCTCTCTTTGATGTTTTTCAACCGATTGGCGAGGTCCACCATGAAGAAGGCAGCTAATGAGTCAAAGAGGATGAGAGAGCAAGAGTCACCATTCTCCAGAATGCAGAAAGCATCACCCACCAGTATTTTTTAAATTTGCAGTCTCTGTGCTCCATCCTGATCTGAAGCCTGATTCGATTTTATATAGAAGAACAACTTCCTAGACTGTGTTTCAGCCATGTTTCCTCGAAACTCTCTATCAATTTTGCAAGGAAGTAGAAATTAAACCCTGGGTGAAAATGATCCGAATATTATGGGCCGGCCCCCATTTTTTTGGTTTAGTGAATTAAAGACCAGGCCTATTTTAGACAGGCAGAGCCTAGACTATGAGGCATGGAAAAATGTACCAGACCTTGGGCCAGATGTACGAAATCGCATGTTTGCGATTTTATAATAGTGAATTTGAGCAATTCTCTGTTAGGAAATCGCATACAATATACAGCAATTAGATTGACACTGTTAGCGATTCACAGTGAGTCGCAAATGGATCTGTCTCATCAATATTCATGAAGCAGGTCGCAATTTGTCTCTATTATGTTTTTCCCTGCTTTTTCCCATCGCGCCAGGACACTCCCAAGTATCAGAGCGCGCTATAAAACGGTTTATACATACATTTGTGACCCATTGTGTATCGCCACATCACATGGCTGATGGCCTAGTGATGTCAGCAGACCACCATGTCTGTGAGTGTTTTGTAAATAAAGCAATATTTTTTTTTTGTAATGCAGTCTGTATTCCATAAAGGAAAACCGGAGGCATTTCAAAAATTAAAATGAAAAGCTACCTTTTCATTTTTTGAGAGTAGGCTGTGGTCCGTGGGGCCACTGCCGATCTTAAAAAGTGTTGGCACTAACATTCACAAAGGGGAAGGGGTCCCTTACAGACCCCTTCCCGCTTGTAAATAGGTTACCACCAACTTGAAGTTGGTGGTAACTACGATTGTTTTGTGACAGCATTCCTGGTCGTGAAATATTGAGACATATAACTGCGACTCGCTATTAGGAAGGCACACCCTAAACAAAGCCCCTTTCTAATATCGAATCGCAAAATGCGTTTCGGTAACAAGATACCCAGTCACATTTTGTCTTCTGTACATGGCAAAATCCATTTTACCAGTCGCAAACTGATGCTTCGTACATCCTGCACTTAGTCCTGACAATGGGATTATGCAATTTCTCCGGGTGAATTATCTGACAAAAGCCAAATTACCTTACATTTCTCTCACTCTCGTTCTGAAATTGTTTGGGAGAGTCGGCTGGAGTTCTTTTTTTCCATCATATTAACCAAGAAGGTTGAACATTTCTTCCATCTTTCTTTGGAGATATACTAGGCCATTTCTGATACAGGGAGAGGGGATTGTTTCACAAATGTAAGAAGATATTGCAATTTTTAAAAAAAATGGTATACAGTCAAAATATTGAGTTAAAAATATAGAATTGCATTAATATTGAGTTAAAAAAATAGAATAGACTAAATATCAAATGGACAGAATATATCCAACAAAAATATCGATTTTGAGGTAAGTAAGTTTATATTGATTTCCATAAATATAGAAAGTCAAAATATCGAAGTATATAATATAGATGTTAAATATATCGATTTTTTAATAATATCAAAACATTTTAAGTGTTTTTTATTTTAGTATATGTGTGAAAAGTGTATATTTATTTTATAATTTATTTTGAGTAATGAATGTTATGGTATTTCTTTTTTGCGTAATTTAATTCTGTAGCGGGTTGTGGGTTTATAGGGGAATAGGGTGGGAAGTAATTTAATTATAATTGATTAAATGTTTTAATTTATTTATTGGTATTTATTTTGAATTAATTGTCAATTAATTTTTAATTGGTAATTAATTTAACTTATAATTGGTAATTAATATTTATTAATTGATTAATTGATTAATATGTTAATTTTGTCAATTTATTTACTGTAGCGGGTTGTGGGTTTATAGAGGAATAGGTTGGGAAGTAATTTAATTGTAATTATTTTAATTTTAAAATGTATTTATTGGTATTTATTTTAATTAATTGTTAATTATTTTTCATTTACTAATAAATTAATTGTAATTGGTAATTAATTTGTATTAATAGGTAATGATTTTTAATAAATATTTTTTATTTGTATTTTTAATTGATTAATTATTATATTAATTTGTAATTGGTATTAATATATATTTTTTTAATTAATATATGAAGTATTTACTTTCCCTACTGTTGCACTCACTGGAGTGGGAATAGATATTTTTACCCCTACGCTATCCAACGCTTTCCCTACTGTTGCACTCTCTGGTGTGGGAATAGTACTTTTTACCCCTACGCTATCCAACGCTTTCCCTTCTGTTGCACTCTCTGGAGTGGGAATAGTAATTTTTACCACTATACTATCCAACGCATTCCCTACTGTTGCACTCTCTGCAGTGGGAATAGTAATTTTGACCCTCCCGCTATCCAACGCTTTCCCTACTGTTGCACTCTCTGGAGTGGGAATAGTAATTTTTACCCCTACGCTATCCAACGCTTTCTCTACTGTTGCACTCACCGGAGTGGGAATAGTAATTTTTAACCTCCCGCTATCCAACGCTTTCCCTACTGTTGCACTCTCTGGAGTGGGAAGAGTAATTTTTACCCCTACGCTATCCAATGCTTTCCCTACTTTTGCACTCTCTGGAGTGGTAATAGTAATTTTTACCCCTACGCTATCCAACGCTTTCCCTACTGTTGCACTCCCTGGAGTGGGAATAGTAATTTTTACCCTCCCGTTATCCAACGCTTTCCCTAATGTTGCACTCTCTGCTATCCAAATTTTACCTTTTCCGCTATTCTACAGTAAAAATATTGTATATTTTTTATTAATATTACGTTCATATATATATATATGTTTTAACAAATAAATGTGTAGGTTTTTTTTAACTTACACTAATTAATTATTAATTTCAAGGTTATTTATTTAAATGTTTACTTACTTGCAAACCTCCATTATCCATACATTACTAACCCCTACCCTGCCCCTCCCCCTCCCCACTTCACCGCCCCGGCAGTTACACCCCTACCGACTGCCCACCTTTAGTGCCAGCATTGTGGTGGGAAATTCGAAAGCAGGACAGGTGTACCTGCCCCCTCCCCACTCACGCCACACCAGCCATGTGCTCCGAGTCTGCGAGCCACTCTTCAGAAGCAGACGCATTGCCTAATCAGCAGAAATGTCTTCACTGCCTCAGGGCGCGGAACTAGGTGTGGTGTGACTGCTTTCGTTGCCCAGTGAAAGGAGCTCCCTGATCAAGGAGCCCCCTTTCACGACCGGCACCCAGGTCAGAAGCGACCTCTGAGAATTTCGGGGCTAAATGCGGTGTGCGGTGTTTCAGCAGCTGCACCGTGCATTCGTGTGCAGCTGCCTCTAGCATCCTGAGTGCGGGGGACAAGCGAGGACTCCCCAGGGGATTACAGTGTGTGCGTCTCCCGTGGATATGTACCTGGCGTGGCCCAGGCTCAGTTATTAGCCTTATGGGGTGAATTATCGACGGAGGCCCCAAAAGCCCCTAGGGGGCTTTATTTAGGAACTTGCCCTAATTACCGTATGGAAAGAAATAGGAGCACAGGTGCTTCGGTGCCCCATCTTTAGTTACTGTAATTGATGTGGCTTATTGAACTTCATGGTGAGGTTTTAACTGTGTGTATTTCTGATAACAGGAATTATCTGTACATACCCCTACTAGATGTTTTGTGACTGATACCATATAAAGTTTAATAGGAGAGCAGATGTGCTGTGCACTATGGGGCTTATTTACAAGCCCCTTGCGGCGTCGGTGCGTCACTTTTAATATGGGAAAAAGTGATGTACCCGGGTTAAAAGTGATGCACTGTGGGCGCAAGGGGCTTGTAAATAAGCCCCGATGTGTTTAAAGTGATAATGGTGATAAATGGTGATTCAGGTGCTTTTCCTCTAACCAAACTGCTGCATTGCTGATGTTTTAATGTATGTCGTTTTGATTCTTGCATTGTCACGCTATTAAGCACTGTCTCACAATTTGCATAGTATGCACAGTATGTCTGATTCATGTTGTTTTGGTCTGCGCTTATTTCTATAATTCGATATATTTTACATAATTCTTTGTGGAACCTTTTCTGGTGTGTTCATTGCGTTTCTGTGTGATTGTTTTCCCCAAACCCTTTACACATTGCCTCTGATGATAAGCCTGACTGCTCTGCATCAAGCTACCAGACAGTGAGAACAGGTTATCTTTCGTGTGTAACTTACTTGCCCTGACTACAGTGGTGGATTCTGCCAGGCATAAGTGCATACCCGAGTGTTATGTTGCTGTGTCTTTAAGGGTGTCATGGACAGTGACATCACTGTTAGAATGATTACATTCCAATTGATGTGAATACAGTTTGCTGTAACTTCTGTTGTTGATGGTTGTACCATTAAAAGCTCTTCCTGTTACTTACCAGTTTCTGAGCTTATATCACTGGCGACGAGGGTCAAGGCTTGATTGGGGACAAGCACCTACGACCATCAATTCCCCTACCCTTGGATATCGATTTAAATTTTGGATTTACTTAAACTATCGTTTTTGGGTTATCAAACTACTTTGGACACCAAATACTCATCTGGATTTGCTTTTATTCTCTTGGATTTACCCTTGGATTTACTCCTGACCGATTTTACCTACTTTGCTGTCTATTTTGGACTACATTGGAAGTTACATTGGAAGCTGTGTTGGTTGCGCTAGTTTTGGAGCTGAGAAGAGAACATCACGGAACCTACTTTCTAGACATCACTCACTGTGTGGAAAACGATCTTTGAGTACCAAACGAGCTGAATTGCCAGGTATTTATTTACTGTACAGGCACCATTATCGCCTTCTCGGCGCTTACCGTTGCCTCTTGTTTGGATTTGAACCCGGTGCAGGCATTCCACGCGCCATCGCGACTACTCACGCTTCAGTGCGCGAGTGCCGAAGCGCCTCAGCGTTCGCCTGGCTGCTCGCTCTTCTCAGAGAATCCTGGTCTCGCCTCGTCTTCCTGACTGCTCGTGCGCTTCCTGCCTCGCCTTCCGCCTTCCTGATCCCTGCCTCGCCTTCCTGCACGCAAGCTGTGACCTCGCGTACAACGTCAACACGTTGTCACGCATTTCATGCTGCGGTGGCCATTTTGTTTATCTTCGTTACCCTGGTTACGCCGATGCGCACGGCAGCGCACCTTTTTACGAATCTGCAAACGCTGATACACACAGCGGTGTATCTTTGGTACTTGATCAAAGCATCAGATAACAGGCTGAAATTTACAACGCTGACGCGCACAGCAGTGTGTCAATTCTACAACTTCATTCCAGAATCAAATAACAGGCTGAAATTTACAACGCTGACACACACAGCAATGGATTGATTCTACTACTGAGATACTGGTGACATTCAGCTGCACATTAATAAATACTGTTTGAGGTTTGGACTACTTTAATGTACACAACTGTTGTGATACTGTTAACTCTTCTTTGTTAATTGTTTTTTTTTTCTCGTTTTACTTTACATTACTCCAGAATCAGCCGGTTACCTTTATTATAAAGTGCTCTGGTTATTTATTCTTTGTTTCGACATGGCCACTACTTCTAGCATGTCACAGCCTCCACCTTTTCTTTCAGAGGAAGGTGAACCCATTCTTCCTTGGAAAAGGTGGAGAAACCTATTTGACTCATATTTAGTTGCCATTGGTGGGGAAAAGTTTTCGGCTGTCAGGAAACAAGCCATCTTGTTGCACAATTTGGGAGTTGAAGGTAGACATACCTATGACAGTATGGACAGCATACCTGTTGGTGGGGCTGATGGGGAACCTGCAGACATTTTTGAGATGTCTATGACAATGTTGGAACAGTATTTCGGTCCAAGAATTAATGTTGTTTTAGAACGACATAGGTTCTTTACTCGTGTCCAAGGTTCTCGTGAACGTGTGGGTACATATGTCGCGGCTCTGAAAACTCTCTCTCGAACTTGCGATTTTGGTGATTTATCAGAATCTCTAGTTAGAGACCAACTTGTTCGATGCACGAACAGTTCTAGGGTTCAGGAGAAGTTATTGTCCAAGAATCCTACATTGAAGGAAGCTTTAGACATGGTGGAGGGTATGGAGAATACCTCTACATGGGTAAAGGAAATAAGAAAAAATAAAGAGGATGATAGTCACACTGTCAGTGATGGTAAGAAGAAGATTTCTGACTCTGTACATATGTTGGAAGATGAGGATCTACTTTGTGAAAGTCACGATGAAGTAACTAAAGTCAGTATAAGTTCTAAGAGCAAACCTTTCCAAAAGACGTTTGCTCAGAAAAACACTCTTGATAATCGCCCTTCCTCCTCCAAAGAGTCTACCTTCTCTAAAGAACGTGACTCTCGCCAACAACGTCCTATAAGTAACCAAAGGATGCGTTGTTTCAGATGTGGGAGTTTCTCCCATTCCTCTAATTTTCCCCATTGTTTCGCAAGGGATAGCATCTGCAATAATTGTGGTATCAAAGGACACTATGCACGTGTATGTAGATCTGGAAAAAAGAGAGAAATTAGTGAACCAACTTCTGATATTGTACGCACACTTGTAGTGTCCAATGTTAGTGATGCGATGGTCGACACAGAGCACAATTCTGTGCCTACCTCTGACATTGTACGTACACTTGCGGTGTCCAATGTTAATGATGCGATGGTCGACACAGAACGTATTTTTATGCCATTTTGTGATGTGAAAATTGACAAATTTGTGTTTAAACTCATGGCAGACTCTGGGTCTCCTTTTACGTTAATTGGTAACAAGATTTGGGATGAAGTGGTTGGGTTGGAAAATGTTAAATTATTACCTTCTGACATTTCTCCCCTTAGCTACAATAAGTCAAGAATAGAGATCTTAGGATATATTGTGGCCAACATTTCTTTTAGTGGTATGTGTATATCTGGGAAAGTTTATGTAGCTGTCAGAGGTGATAATCTCCTGGGATGGCGGCATCAACATGATTTAGGGATTATTCTTAATCCGGGAGCTGAAGATCCAAAAAATCAAGTCATGCTGATGAAAGATTTTCTTTCCACTTATCTTCATTCCCAGATAGATCTTGTGTGTGAGTCCAGTAAATATTTTGATGATTATCCAAATGTTTTTTCTGACAAATTGGGGTGTCTGAAGGGATTCGAACATAAAATCATCCTTAAAAAATCTGCCAGATCATGTGTACACAGAGTCAGGAAAGTACCCAATATGATGCTGGAACCACTTAAACTTGAAATTGAGAAATTATTAAACTTAGGAGTGATTGAAGAAATTGAATCATCAGAGTGGTTGAGTCCAGTGGTTCTAGCACCTAAGGATGGTGGGAAATCGATTAGGATGTGTGTGGATCTTCGTGGTTTGAATGAATGGATCTGGGTAGACCGTCAACCTTTGCCTAACATAGCTGAGAGTATCAGCATTCTAAAGGGGGCAAGGATATTTAGTGTTCTTGATCTCTCTTCTGCTTACCATCAAGTTGTGCTGCATAAGGACTGCAGGCACTTGACATCGTTTGTTACACCCCTGGGTGCTTACCGTTTTTTAAGAATGCCATTTGGCTTAGCCTCAGCGGCCGCATGTTTCCAAAGGGTGAGGAAGATGGTTTTAGGGAATCTCTCCAATGTAATGTTCTTTCAGGACGATATTTTGATTCATGGTGTAGACATGTGTGAGCATGACAAGGTGTTGAGATCTGTGTTAGATAAGCTAAACGAGAGTGGGCTTACAGTGAAAAAGGAAAAGTGTCGCATTGGTTTAGAGTCCGTCACGTATTTGGGACACGTTATCTCGGGGAACGGAATTCAGCCCAAATTAGAACTAGCTGAGAGTATTGTTAAGGCACCCACTCCAGTAGATAAGGATCAGGTCAAATCATTTCTATGGATGGCGGAATTTTATTCCAAATTTGTTAAGGGTTTTGCTAGTCTTGTTGAGCCCATCAGGTCCCTTTTGAAAAAGGGTGTACATTTTTCCTGGTCTAGTGATTGCGAGAAAGCTTTTGTTTTGGTTAAGAAAGAGATTGGTGAGATGCCAACTCTGGGTCATTTTGACGCCAAACTCAAAACTATATTGACTACCGATGCCAGCCTTAAAGGATTAGGTGCTGTGCTTTCCCAAGTTGTTAATGGTGAAGAAGTTGTTGTTGCTTTCGCTTCAAGAGCCCTAAAGGAAGCTGAGCATAATTATTCTTGCATTGAAAGAGAAGCTTTGGCAGTATATTGGTCTATATGTCACTTCAAATTTTACTTATGGGGAATACCATTTGTGGTTAAATCGGACCACCGTCCTCTAGTTCAAATCTTTTCATGTCATCAAAGTGATCATATGACGCCAAGATTGAAGAGGTGGAGCGAAGGTTTACAAGAGTTCAATTTCTCTGTGCAATATATTCCAGGGTTGAACAACAAACCTGCTGATTGCTTATCACGGCTTCCCATAGATAGAAATTGTGTCACAGAGGTTACTACGTGCATAAATTGGGTTTTGGAGTCTACCATTTCCGAGGAGGAATGGTCACGCAAAGTTGATGAAGATGTTGTTTTTCAATTGCTAAGGAATGTTATTAGGAGTGGCTGGCCGGATTATCATACCCTAGAGAATGTGTTGAAGCCGTTCTGGTCCGTGAAAGATGATTTAACTTTTTTCCAAGGGAATTTAATGAGAGGTGATAGAGTTGTGCCTCCTAATGATTTGAAAGAGAGGATTGTCAACCTGGCTCATGAGGGACATTTGGGAAGAAATTTAACGAAGGCTCGCATCAGGGAAAGATATTGGTGGCCTGGAATGGATCGCATGGTGGAAACTGTGGTTAAAGATTGCCATTTGTGTGCGGTGAACGACAAGTCACGTACCACTACTCACTCCCCGTTGTCACCTGTGGAAGTTCCTGTGACTGTCTGGACAAAGTTGGGCCTAGACATTGCTGGCCCTTTTGAGCTTATGCCCTCACATGAGAGATATGTTGTTTTACTGGTTGACTACACTTCTAAGTGGGTGGTGTCTAAATGCATGAGTGTAGTTAACTCAAGAACTGTGATTGAATTCCTAAAAGATGTGTTTGGGTCTGAGGGTGTTCCCAAAGTTTTACTCACTGACAATGGGGTACAATTTACTTCTAGTGAGATGGACAGCTTCTTGAAAGGTCTTGGTATTATTCACCAAAAGACAGCTCTTTACTCTCCTCAAGCAAATGGTCTCACGGAGAGGATGAATAGGGTTGTTAAAAGTTGTGCACAAAGGGCTTTAGAGTCCAAGATGTCATTCAGCAATGTGTTAAGGGAGACGTGGTGGGCACATCGCACGACTCCCAATGCTGTTATGCAAAGGTCTCCTTTTGAGGCTTTGAGAGGTAGATTAGCTTGTTCGAAGCTAAATCCAACTTGGCTTCCGGAGAAGTTGGTTGAGAACAGTGTGGAAAGGGAAGTGAGAAGGAGGGCTGTGTTGACAGATTATCAGCAGAAATACAAACTGTTGACAGATTATCAGCAGAAATACAAACAACGATACGATACTAAAATGGCTGTCAAACACAGGAAATGGAATGTGGGTGACAGTGTTCTTGTGAAAAAAACGAAATTTGGTCACAAAGGTGTCTCGAACTTTATTGGACCTTTCACCATTGTTTCCATTAAGAAAAATGTTGTCACTTTAGACAATGGTTGCACTTGGAACATGTCTAAGCTGGCATGGGGCAATGATGTCAGGAACCGTTGCTGTGATGGACCCAAACTTCCTTCTGTTCCCAGCATTCCTAATGTTCCTCCTTCCACCAGTCACCAGAGGGATACTCCAAAGAGATCTCTTCAGCTTCCCAGGAAGTTCAGTGATTATGTGATGCATTAATGTTCACCGTTTCTCTTTGTTCTTTTTCCTTTTATATTATTTTGTGTTTTCATCAATATTCAATTTGTTCTTTTATTATGTAAAGGGGATGTGTTATGTTGCTGTGTCTTTAAGGGTGTCATGGACAGTGACATCACTGTTAGAATGATTACATTCCAATTGATGTGAATACAGTTTGCTGTAACTTCTGCTGTTGATGGTTGTACCATTAAAAGCTCTTCCTGTTACTTACCAGTTTCTGAGCTTTTATCACCGAGCCAAAACGGAAATGCCCTTTTTAACATCTCGCATGAACGACGATGCAGATTTTGCATCCTGGGCCCAAGTCAAGCGTGGTGGCTGGATGAGATGAAGCTGGCCAGCAACCTTTGCCAGTGTGATTTTAAGGTCACAGGTTCAAATACTGACATGACAACAAAGCCTTTCATTCGTCCAAGATCGTTTAAGTAAGCACTATGAATTAGGTGAATCTAACATCTTTGATTTCATAGCATTTAAAAACTTCAGAAGAGCTGTATATAAGGCAAGTTGTTGTTATATAAATAGGGGATTACATGTTTCCAAAGTTCAGGGCTAGGATGCACTTTTCTTCTTTTAATCAATTTTTAAAACATTTTCCAAAATATATATTATTTGTTTTAGTTGAAAAGGAAATGTATTGAAGTAATATGAGATAGTACAATAAATACAGAAATATGGAATACAATTTTAACTGTATAATCGGTTAAGCATTTTCCAAAATATGAACAAAAGAAGAAAAAGGCACTTCATTATCCCGACAATCAGATACATAATGCCGCAAAGTGCGGGTTGTTAAAGGCCCTTGTACATAATGATCCGCCTAGGAGGGTAGAGGGGCATTTAGCTTTGATCTGTGTTGCACACGGTGCTCTTCTTTCTGCTTTTAATATTTCAATATTTTGCATCCAACTTTTTTATACACTTCACACAATACACATGTACCTTCAACTGTATATATAAACACTTAAAACAGTATGGCCCTGACTGCACCCTCTGAATATACGGCTGATTTCTGAATAATTACGAATCTCCCAGCTGACAATGAGGCTTCAGCCCCATTTATAACTAGCCAAAGACATTTCAAATTCTAATAGAAAAGATATCCCCAGGTCAGATTACCCCTATTATCAGGGCCACTGTTCTAACAATTAAACCTTTTGTCTTCACTGTTAATTGGCATGTCACATTATAGAAAATGAACTCATTACTTCTGTGTGACTTTGGGAAGGTGGAGGCTTTTAGCTCATCAGTCAAGAAAATGAATAGGAATAAGACATGCTTGTAAAGGCATTATTTCTGGTGTACACTTTGGTAACAGGCAGGCTAATGCTTAATTTCAGTGTATTTTAAAGGAACCCAGCACAATTGTACAAGGCAAAAATCTCAAATCGTGCATTTTGTTTTCATTGCCCTTCATGCTAAAACATCCGGTGACCTACAGTCAGTGCTCAATTTAGAAAATATAAGTGCCAGGGCTCTTGTCAGGAGGCCACTGCAGTTTGGAGTTGTGTTGCGTGTGCACCACGTTGCATAGTGTAAATGCGATGCCACTCCAGTCAAAAATATGCCCCCTAAATGTGAGATTCATAAAAGTGCAAATTTATCAATCAAAAATGTAACGACCAAAAAACACTAGGGGGCAGATTTATGATAACTGGCACATCCCCAGGGATGCGCCAGTTATTTTGCGCCGCAGCTCCGCCACCCATGGTGCAAAAACGGCACAGATGCGTGACGCATCTGTGCCGTAAAGGTGGTATATTGCTGGAGTTGCGTCGCAAGCGCAACGCAGCTCCAGCAAGGCTCGGGGGTGCCCTATCTGTCCAATGCTGCGTCAAGCCTTACGCCTGCTTCAAGCAGGCGCAGGGCTTTGACGCAGCATTGGCCTGAAAGTGACTGAGTGAAATCTTATAGATTTCACTCAGCCACTTTTGCGAGGCTCACCTGCCCCGGAACGCCCACCCTGCGCCGGAACGCCCACATGTGGCACAGGGCTTTACAACGTGACGCATCTGCCTAGATGCGTCACGTTGTAAATTGGTCGTAGGGATGCACCACGTTTACGCCGCAGTTGCGTGACGCAAACGTGGCGCATTACCAACATAAATCTGCCCCTAGGTCACATATGTGCGGTGTTGTCATCCTGGGTTTCAGTTCAAGTGCACCTGCTGCATTAATGGTAGATGCGGCAATAAGAAATAGGCTGTCTCCTCTACATCTTTCACCCTTTCCCCGCAAGTCTGTCCATCAATCAATTTTTTTAAACTCTGTCTCTTTCAGTAAAAAATCAGTTCCTATATATTGCACCCTCTTTCCCTCTTTGCAGTAAAGGTGCACTCTGGACTAAAACCAACAAGGAAAATGACACACTTTTGGTGCCCATTTGTAAAGTCAGACAATAATAGTTGTGATGTAGTAGCTCCCTGACAGTTCTGGACCCCAGTGCCACTGCTCCTGCTTCATTAATGATAGCAACTGCCTTGGGAAGCAGGAAGCCTCCTCTGCTCTTTGCTAAACGCAAGGGTCCCCCAACTTTCACCAAACCCTTTCTATAATCTCTTTGAGACCCAGGTAAGATATCTCAAAGCAGGCTCTGTTCTCTGCCAACTCCACTTGGCCATCACCTCTAGGCCTGAGGCCCGAAGCAGACTGTCTAGTAATTTCTTTAAAAAATTAGGATAAAGTTTAATCTCCCTCTACATGTTGCCTGTGCACCATGGGGCCCTTGTCCCTAATGCTAGATCCCAATTAATTCCCATCTTCCTAATGAGTTGCATATTCACAGCGAATTCTGTTACAAGTTGGGCCCTGTAGCACTGAACATATTCAAGCCACTATTCTCTACATCTGCAGTGATCACATTCACCAAATAAAAGTGCTTACGGTAAAAGAATGAATTTTCAATGGATTAGCTTAACTTGCATTTATTTTTCATTTAATGTTTCTGCATTATCTTATATGCAGTTAACTGAAAGTGGAAAACAAGACACTTACAGAATGTACATGGCTAAAAGAACAAAATGTTTTGTGTCTTGTTTTTCACTTTCAGTTAACTGCATATAAGGTAACAGAAACCTTAAATGAAAAATAAATGTAAGTTAAGCTAATCGGTTTCCCATATATTTTGTAAGCACTTTAAGCCCTGCATGTAGATGAAGACAGCCTGTAAATGTGCCAAATGAACAAACTTGCGCTTCCAGTCCATCTTCATTTACGAGTTTTTCTTGTGCTACATTGTGCCCCCTGGGAATCCAGCCACGCACCCCAGGGGGCATGCCACACAGTTTGATGACGCCTGTACTAAGGTATGGCACATTCCTGCTCTCTTGCTGCGCTGGCACACTGAGTGCAGCATATACTAATGCAGGCACTCTTGCGTCAAGGCGGAAGGGTGCCTGCAATACAGGCAGGATTATTTTTGTGCAGGAAGGGATACCTTCCTACATAAAAACAATCCTTTGAGGCTTTTCCCCCCTCTCTATGTGTGCCACAACATGCAGGACACATAGAAACAGGGAAAAACGAGGAGAAATGAAGATATTTCCCCTCTTTTTGCCTCACCGGTGAAAGAGTGGTCTAGCATTTTGATGTAATTCCAGGTTTACTACTGTTAGTAAATCTGGGAATGCACCAAAAACCATTGATGGATGCGTGGGAACACACATGCTACACCCATGGAACACCTTCCTAGGACAAGCAACGTAAGGAAGCAACTTGCGCTGCCTTGCGTTACTCCAGATTTACTAAGACACACACGGCGACTTTGCCTGACTAAGTGAATCTCGCTGAAGCCCTTGTGTTGCTTTGCACCGCCTTGCACGATGCAAAGGCAAAGAAAGGGCTTAATAAATCAGTGCATTAGTTACTGCATGTTCCCTATGGTGGCATGTCATACTAATGCGAACATCCAATATTTTACTTTAAAATCAATTATCACATAGGTAAGGGTATAGTGTCCTAATATATGGTCATTCTGAAATCAATAAACTAATCCTCCTTGATATTGGTGACTGTACTAATATAAACCCGGGCTCAGATTTACTAAATATTGCACTGCAATGAGAGAAAATCTAATGCAGAACCAATGCTAAGAGCAGTAAATGCTGAAAATTTCATTACAATGATGAGAATGGCCATGCTTGTGTGAAACATTATGCTTTGGAGTGGCAGGCAAAGGAGTACCATCAGTATCCTGCATCAGATTTTCACTCGAGTTACAACCTCCAGTATAAATTTATATGCAAAAGTAAGCTGAATAAAATGTTAAATTTCATAGAAGTTACATAATATGTGTAGGAATATCATGCAATGTTCTGCTTGCCCATGTTTGCACCTGGTTTCATTTGGTACTAGGAGTTGATGGAAACACAAATCATGCTAGTTTAATCTGCCTTTATTGGAGTTCTACAGATGTTATGAACCCTTTATCAGAGTGTCTGGCACGCTGTAATGCAAAGGAATTTGGTGCTGTGGTTGTGCCAACTTTCAGCATAAAACTATCTGAAGCAGACAAAAGTTGATTGGCACTGTCATTTGCAGTTGTTTGCGTTATGAGCACTGCTTATTCTGCTGTGGTGCATTTGCAAAACCTTACTAAATCTGAGCTCCATCTTCTAATCCATGGGAACCTAATGAAAGATGTACCCACATCGATCAGCCTGTCAAGTAGTGCTTCTACACCAAACCTAACCATAGCTTCAATGCACAAGTCATAGACCAAAACAAATCATAGGATATTAGAAATAAACTACTCCACCTAAAGCACAGATATCTGGCAACTGTACAAGCAAGCCAGATGCGTCGACCAACCGGAGACACAAGTGTCAGAGAGCCACGATTTTCACACAGCCAGGGCAGAAGATACAAATTATGCATTTTTGAGATCCCAGAGTCAACAGCTATGGCCAAACTGGACACATACTGTCAGCACACACTCTGATACTTGTTTGGTGATGCCATATCCCTGATGTTCATGATACTGGACGCCCACCACTCGCTGGGACTCCGTCCCCCCCACTGACCAATAGTGACACATCTCCTTAATTACAAAAACAGAGATGTCAAATATCAAGGAAACTTGCTTTCATTCTACCCTGACTTCACGGTGGCCATGCAGGTGGCACGCAGTGAATTCCTGTCTGCCAGGAGCCTACTCCAGAAAACAGAGGTGGTGTTCTCGCTGATCTATCGTGCCAAGCTTTGTATCTCCCTGTGTAGCAAAATCCATCTCTTTATGCATCAAAAGGCAGCCTTGAAATTCTGATGCAAACTTGTGTCCACCAGGGGGGTGTACCCAACTTCACCAGAGACCACAACGAATGGTAACCTCAGTGACACTGATTGACTGCTGTTAGACCTGACACCTTTTGGCGTGGTTCTTCCCCCATCTTTTTGCCTCTGACTCATGTGTTTTGATGCTGTGCTGGATTTCGTTTTTGCTGATTAAGATGCTTTGGACACTCTGCCACTGCTGATCAGTGTCAGAGTGTAAGTGCTCCCTCTGTAAATTGTGATATTGATTGGCATATTTGTATCACCACGAAGTCCCTAGTAAAGTGCACTGTGTGTGCCAGGGCTGGTGATGACAAATGCTACTAGTGGGCCTGCAGCGCAGATTGCGCCACCCACATGAGTAGCTTTAAAATGGTGACTCAGGCCTGCCAGCGCAGAGCCTGTGTGCAGTCAGTGACTGCCATGTCAGCCTGGCCAGTGTCCCCACTGGCTGGGCCTAACCCTTCCCTGTCTGTGCACATCAGTCACCCCTATGGAAGGCTCTAGGTACCCCCCTGGGCAGGGTGCAGTGTATGGATAAGGTAGAGCATGTACTAGTGCAGGTCACATGCCCTGGTAGTGGGCTGCAGCCATTTTGTGTGTTCACTGCTGTAAGGCTATCTTGCTCCATAGAGTAACATGGAGGAGGCTGGGCCCATGTGATACCAGCCTATCTTCCCATAGGAACAAGATGGGACATAAGTGAAAGATATCCCTGAACTCAGAATTTAATGACACAACTTTTAGTGAAGGGTGTTTTTAAATCCTGTGTTGGAGAATAGCACTTTTAGAAAGTGGCTGTTCTCTTGTCTAAACCTTTCTGTGTGCCTGGGTTTGTGGAATGCTTGGGTGTGACAGGGGGGCTGCAGAGCCCCCGAGGAGAGGGTCGGAGCCATCCCAGGGATGAAAGGGCACATCTGCCTGCCTGGGAGGAGGGAGGAAGGAATGCCTGATAAGTGCTGAGCTGCGCCTGCCTACCTCCCCCACGTTAGCTCTCTCCTGGTGGTCAACTGACACCTCTGGCCCTGAAGCTGACAGGAAGAAGAAAACCAGAGACACCTCGGTGCTCCGCAACCCCCAGAACTGGTTTAGACTGGACTAAGGGCCTCCATGCACAAAGACTTCAAAGAACTTCAAAGACATTGAGGGGTATAAGGAAAGGACCCCTGACTACAGAAGATTAGATTCTGAAATTCTGCAACCAAGAAGGAACCTCGGCTGGAAGGAGGACAGCTAGAGAACTAAAGGAAGACTGCCTTGCTGTGTGCTCTAAGGGCTGACCTGTTCTACTGTCTACCTGGAAGCTGAGGAGAAGAAAAGGGCTTTGCTGTGTGCTGTGACCCTGCCTACTTGAAACTGCCAAGACTTTGCTGTGTGCTGTGTCTGCAACTTGAATCTCCAAGGGCCTGAGAAGAGCTGGCCCCCTGTCTGCAACCCAGGGACATAAAGGTTGCCCAAGGACTGCAAGACTCTGCTGTGCCCCCCCCCCTGAAGCTGCTGGGTAGCAAGGAGATCGTGGAACCTGGCCGGTTGCCTGCTTAGCGCACGGGCTGCTCTCTAATCTGCTTGAGAGCGCCGCGCTGACCCAGCCTGCTGAGTGGCCAAGATCGGCGTGTTCATTGACACGCAGGTGTGGGGCTTGCCGGAGACTTGTGGGCCTTCACAGTTCGAGGCGCACTGAAAAGCACTGCCAGCCGTGTCACCGCCGCGGCCCGGGGGCCAGGAATACCCCCCCCCAAGATCGTCGATCGTTGGGGAGCTGAAGCGGCGAAGAACAAAGCCGCCGTGCTCCCATTGGTTGAGGGAGCCGAGCCCCCTCACTAACGCCGCGACGGGATTGGCCCGTGCGGCGCAGCGTCATCCGTGGTAGTAGGCCGTGATTGGCCGAAGGAGCGGAGCGTCATTGTTTGCCTGGCCCGGTAGCCGCTCTGCCATTGGCTGACTCCCGGGTGCTGCTGGAGGCTCGCCCCATTTGCCGCGACGGGATTGGTTGGTCCCGGCGAGGAGAGAAGGAAGAGAGGGGACGACCCCTCAGCGAGAGCCGACCCCGCCGAGGGACTCTGAAGCGTCCCGCACCCTCGGCCAGCCGTCCCCCACCAGGTGAGCAGCACCACCTCCCCCGCCGCTCGTTGGATTGTCGAGAGCGGGCGGGAGAGGACAGGGGACCGGCCGGGGTGGAGGCGCTGGAGATCTGCTGTGCGCGAGACGCCCGACGCCTAAGAACACGTGAGTCTGTCCCGGGGGGAGAGAAAGAGTCCCCGGGCCTCGCGCAAGGAGCGCATTTGCAGCGCAGGAAGCCCACGCCTAAGAGCACGCGTGGGCAGAGGATCCCTTGCTCGTTTTGAGAGCGGATTGCATAGAAATCAGGGGCAATATTTTTAGACCTGATGTGAGAGACTAGAGACTATTTTTGTTTTGATTCTGAGAACTGCCTATTTACAAGAACCATTAAGAATTAAGTCCAACATTTTTCTAAATGAAGTGTTTATCGTGCAACTGCTTGATTTACCTTGCTGAAACTAGATAAAGTTATATTTTATATATACTTACCTGTGTGGTCTCAGTTTGTGGTGGATTGGGAATTATTGTTGTGTTAAGTGCAAATGTTATCCACATTGCCTCTGTTTAGCCTAGACTGCTCGCGCCATGCTACCTAGAGGGTGAGCAGGGGTTATCTCAGAGGGTTATTCCGTCGCCCTGACCGGAACCAGGGGTCCCTACTTGGGCTAAGGTACTTACCTCTGCCAACCAGAGACGCCCGGTTCTAACATTGGTGGCTCGCGGTGCGGATTTTGAACTAATAATTGCACTTGACCTGCAGTGATTTCTTGTACATCACTAGTCTAGTTTAGCGGAACAGGTTGCGCAAGATTTTTTCTTTTTGGTGAAACCTTTTTAGTTGAAAAAGGGTAGGAAGCATCATGTCTCAGAACGCGCCGAGCGTGAATGGAGAAGTAGAAGTGGAATTTGAAGTCCAGAAGTTGCTCACCTATAACAAGGAGCAACTGAGGAAATTCTGCAGACTGCTTGAATGCCCAGTAAGGGGCGGCGCAAATAAGGAAGAGCTACGGACAGCTCTGAGGGCCTGGTGGGAGGCCAAACATGGTGCCCCGGAAGCTGCTACTGGAGAGGGAGACACACAGGAGAATGGGTTTTTGCCCAGTGAATTGCCAGTGAGGAAGCCAGGGTCTAGGACCGGCAGCGACCCCTCCAGTAGGGGTATGTCTCCAGAGGAAATAGAGGAGAATCAGCGAGTTAGGGCCCATGAGATTGAGCTTTTGAAGCTCAGAGCAGAAGCCGATGAGAAGAGACTGCGCCTAGAAGTTGAGAAAGAGGCGCAGGAGAGAGCGGCGCAGGAGAGAAGACATACTCTCGCTTTGGAGGAGAAGAAGCTCCAATTGGCTCATGAGAGGAGCATGAAGGAGTTGGACTTCAA
Organism: Lissotriton helveticus; assembly: GCF_964261635.1. NCBI lineage: Eukaryota > Metazoa > Chordata > Amphibia > Caudata > Salamandridae > Lissotriton > Lissotriton helveticus. Next base: position 272,070,918 of record NC_136068.1, read on the forward strand.
ATATAAAGAGAGGGTGTCCAGCTCTAATGGTGGCAGCGCACAACCAGTACAGGCGGGTAAGGTATACATACCAAAGGATCTGGTACAGAATTATCAGAGGGGTGAGGATATTTATGCGTGGTTCAGAGCGTATGAACTTGCCTTAAAGATGAATGAGGTGCCTGAGAAGAATTGGGGAGCAGGATTGTGGAAGCATTTTGAGGCCTCTGGGAGGGATGTTTTGGCACCCTTAGAGGCAAAGGATGCTTTGTCCTACTCCGCCATGAAGGAGGCTTTGTGGCTCAGGTATGGGCTCACTGCTGAACAGTACCGCCAGAAGTTTAGGAACTTCAAGAAGCTTGATTCAAGTACTTGGGTGGAGTGTGTGAGTATGTACACGCGTGCACTGGAAGGTTGGATGAAGGGCAGCAAAGTTACTGATTATGTGGGGTTGTGTCACTTGATTAGTAGGGAGCACTTAAGTAGTTTATGTGTCCCAGAGCTGCGCCAGCATCTTTTGGATAGCAAGTTAACTGATCCCAGTGAGCTTGCTAAAGAGGCAGACCGGTGGACGAGCACCAGGGTCCACAAGGGGGTAGTAAGTACCCCAGCCAAAGGTGGACAGGGTCCCCAGCAGAAGAGTGGGGGGGACACGGGTAATCAAAAGGAGTCTTCTAAAGGGCCCCAAAGTAGTTCCCAGGAGAAGGTGTCTCAACCCCCCCAAGCCTAAGAAGTCCTGGCCCCATAAGGGCCCACAGGACAAAAAGACCCTTACTTGCTATTCATGCAGGGAGGTGGGGCACATTGCTCCAAGCTGTCCAAAGAAGAAATCAGCACCCACTGGTGCTCCAGCTCCAGCTCCGGCGTTGGCCAGTGTAGCTTTGGGAGGGGATTTGATTTCTAGTGGGGAGGAGGGGTTAGCATTGATGACCCTTGTCTCTCTAGGAGACCAAGAGATGGCCCAGGAAACCTTGCTGCCCCAAAACACTAAGAAATACGGGCAGAAGGTGACTATCAATGGACAGGTGGTGGAGGCTCTGAGAGACACAGGGGCCAGCGTGACATCTGTTAGGTGTTGGTGGGTGTCTGAAGAGCAGATTGTTCCCCAGGTACTCCGGCCTGTGGTGGCAGCTGACAGTTCAGTGCGCTACTGCAAGTTAGCGAAAGTTCCATTCAAATGGGGAGGAGTCTCCGGTATTCTGGAGATTGTTGTAAGTGATGCCTTGCCTGTAGATTGTCTATTAGGTAATGACCTGGAGAGCTCCCCATGGAAAGAGGTGGAGCACAGGACTCACTTGGAGATGTTGGGTTTGCCTGCGTGGATCTGTGTGTCCACCCGTGCAATGACAGCCAGAGAGGGCGGTCTAGCAGAGCTGGAGCCTGGAACAATGGCCCAGGGACCTGCCAAGAGAGGAAGGGGTAGAGGGCGCGGGAAACCGGCCCCCACGGTTCCCACGGTCCAGGAGGAAGCAGACCCGGAAGGGGATGCCCTGGAACCTACAGGGGAGCAGGTGGCCGAACTAGGGGAATTGCCTGAGCTGTCCCAGTGGCAGCAAGAGGGTGGTCCCTCGAGGGAGGAATTCTGCCAGGCTCAGAAGGAGTGCCCTTCTCTCATTGGTGTGCGGCAGCAGGCCGCCGACCAGGCCGCAGGCCTGGGGTCCAAGGAGCATTTGATCTACTGGGAGGATGACTTACTTTATAGTGAGCCTAAGTTCGCTGAGCCCGGTGCAGCCCGTGTGCTGGTGGTACCGGAGCGCTTCAGGAACTTCCTACTGGGTCTGGCTCATGACGTGCCTCTCGCCGGACATCTGGGGCAAGACAAGACCTATCACAGGCTTGTCACCCATTTCTACTGGCCCAGATGAAGACACACGTCTCTGCCTTTTATAAATCTTGCCAGACTTGTCAGGCCAGTGGCAAGAGTGGAGGGAAGCGCGTGGCCCCCCTCCAACCCTTTCCCGTGGTGAGCACCCCTTTTGAGCGGGTGGGCATTGACATCGTGGGGCCCCTGGATCCCAAGACAGCCCTAGGCAACAGGTTTATCCTGGTCTTGGTGGACCATGCCACTCGGTACCCGGAAGCCCTCCCGCTCAGGACAGTCACCGCCCCAGTGGTGGGCCGTGCCCTGATGGGGATCTTTTCCCGGGTGGGATTTCCTAGGGAGGTCGTCTCAGACCGCGGGACAAACTTCATTTCTAAGTATATGAAGTCCCTGTGGAGTGAGTGTGGGGTGACATACAAATTCACCACTCCTTACCACCCTCAAGGAAATGGTTTGGTTGAGAGATTCAACCGCACCATGAAGGGCATGATTATGGGCCTGGAGGAGCCCATGAGGCGGAAATGGGATGTCTTGTTGCCATGCCTGTTGTTTGCCTACAGGGAGGTGCCTCAGAAATCCTTAGGGTTCAGTCCCTTTGAGGTACTGTATGGCCACCCTGTCAGAGGGCCTCTGGCTCTGGTGAAGGAGGGGTGGGAGAAATCCCGTGGGAAAACCCCTCAGGATGTGTTCAGCTATGTGCTGGCCATTCGCAACCAGACCAAGCGCTTCAGGAAGCTCGCTCAAGAGAACCTGGAGGCTAGCCAGGAGGAAATGAAGAGGTGGTATGACCAGAACACTTCTCTGGTTGAGTTCCAACCGGGTCAGAAGGTGTGGGTGATGGCGCCAGTGGAGCATTGTGCGCTCCGTGACAAGTGGTCTGGCCCATATGAGGTGGTGGAGCGCAAGAGCGAGGTTACCTATTTGGTTAACCTGAAGACTCCCAGGCAGACCCTGAGAGTGCTGCATGTGAACCGCCTCAAACCCCACTTTGAGAGGACGGAAGTGACTATGCTCATGGCTACAGATGCTGGAGGGGAGGAGGATAGTGATCCTCTCCCTGACCTCCTGGCAGTCCAGGAGCAAGATGGGTCAGTGGATGGTGTGGTCCTCTCCCCCACCCTGACCCCAGAACAGCAGGAGGACTGTCGCCAAGTCTTGGGTCAGTTCGCCCCACTGTTCTCCCTGACCCCAGGTGTCACCAAGTGGTGCGTCCACGACGTGGACACTGGAGACAGCATGCCTGTGAAACAGAAGTTTTACAGGGTGGCTGACAAGGTCAGAGGTAGCATCAAGGAAGAAGTTTCCAAGATGTTGGCGCTTGGGGTTATTGAGCCCTCCAGCAGCCCCTGGGCTAGCCCAGTGGTCTTAGTGCCTAAGAAAGCTGCTACCCCCGGTGGCACCCCAGAACTTCGGTTCTGCGTGGACTACCGTGGGCTCAATGCGGTCACCAAGACTGACGCGCACCCCATCCCCAGAGCTGATGAGCTGGTGGATCGGTTGGGAGCTGCCCAGTACCTGAGTACTTTTGATTTGACTTCAGGGTACTGGCAGATTGCCTTAACTGACGGGGCAAAGGAAAGGTCAGCATTTTCAACGCCAGAAGGACACTTCCAGTTTCGTGTCATGCCCTTTGGGTTGAAAAATGCTCCCGCCACATTTCAGAGATTGGTCAACCAGGTACTGGCAGGGCTGGAGCAATTCAGCGCAGCCTACCTGGATGACATTGCTGTGTTCAGCTCCACTTGGGAGGAACACCTGCAACACCTCACTGAAGTGTTGAAGGCTCTGCAGAAGGCAGGCCTCACTATCAAGGCCAGTAAATGCCAGATAGGGCAGGGATCGGTGGTGTACTTGGGACACCAGGTGGGGAGCGGCAAGGTGGCGCCCCTACAGGCGAAGATTGATACCATTCTGGCTTGGGAACCCCCCAAGACCCAGACTGAGGTGAGAGCCTTTTTAGGTCCCACCGGGTATTACAGACGGTTTGTCAAAGGCTATGGCACCATCGTGGCCCCTTTGACAGAGCTGACATCTAGGAATCAGCCCAGGAAAGTGAATTGGACGGAGGCCTGTCAAACTGCTTTTGACACCCTCAAAACTGCCATGTGCACAGCACCGGTGCTTAAGGCACCTGACTTTTCCAGTGAGTTCATTGTGCAAACTGACGCTTCAGAGCAAGGCGTGGGAGCAGTGCTCTCACAGATTAATGATGAGGGCGGAGACCAACCAGTGGCTTTCATTAGCCGAAGGCTAATCCCCAGGGAACAGAAATGGAGTGCCATCGAAAGAGAAGCTTTCGCTGTGGTCTGGGCTCTGAAGAAGCTGAGGCCCTACCTGTTTGGGACTCACTTCCATGTTCAGACCGACCACAGGCCCCTCAGATGGTTAATGCAGATGAGGGGTGAGAATCCAAAATTGTTGAGGTGGTCCATTTCCCTACAGGGGATGGACTTTACGGTGGAGCACCGCCCTGGTACAGAACACGCCAATGCTGACGGTCTGTCCAGATTATTCCGCCTTAGTGATGAGGACTCCCAAGAGGTTGGGTAGTTCTCCCCACTTTCAGCTGGAGGGGACACGTGTTAGACCTGACACCTTTTGGCGTGGCTCTTCCCCCATCTTTATGCCTCTGACTCATGTGTTTTGATGCTGTGCTGGATTTCGTTTTTGCTGATTAAGATGCTTTGGACACTCTGCCACTGCTGATCAGTGTCAGAGTGTAAGTGCTCCCTCTGTAAATTGTGATATTGATTGGCATATTTGTATCACCACGAAGTCCCTAGTAAAGTGCACTGTGTGTGCCAGGGCTGGTGATGACAAATGCTACTAGTGGGCCTGCAGCGCAGATTGCGCCACCCACATGAGTAGCTTTAAAATGGTGACTCAGGCCTGCCAGCGCAGAGCCTGTGTGCAGTCAGTGACTGCCATGTCAGCCTGGACAGTGTCCCCACTGGCTGGGCCTAACCCTTCCCTGTCTGTGCACATCAGTCACCCCTATGGAAGGCTCTAGGTACCCCCCTGGGCAGGGTGCAGTGTATGGATAAGGTAGAGCATGTACTAGTGCAGGTCACATGCCCTGGTAGTGGGCTGCAGCCATTTTGTGTGCTCACTGCTGTAAGGCTATCTTGCTCCATAGAGTAACATGGAGGAGGCTGGGCCCATGTGATACCAGCCTATCTTCCCATAGGAACAAGATGGGACATAAGTGAAAGATATCCCTGAACTCAGAATTTAATGACACAACTTTTAGTGAAGGGTGTTTTTAAATCCTGTGTTGGAGAATAGCACTTTTAGAAAGTGGCTGTTCTCTTGTCTAAACCTTTCTGTGTGCCTGGGTTTGTGGAATGCTTGGGTGTGACAGGGGGGCTGCAGAGCCCCCGAGGAGAGGGTCGGAGCCATCCCAGGGATGAAAGGGCACATCTGCCTGCCTGGGAGGAGGGAGGAAGGAATGCCTGATAAGTGCTGAGCTGCGCCTGCCTACCTCCCCCACGTTAGCTCTCTCCTGGTGGTCAACTGACACCTCTGGCCCTGAAGCTGACAGGAAGAAGAAAACCAGAGACACCTCGGTGCTCCGCAACCCCCAGAACTGGTTTAGACTGGACTAAGCGCCTCCATGCACAAAGACTTCAAAGAACTTCAAAGACATTGAGGGGTATAAGGAAAGGACCCCTGACTACAGAAGATTAGATTCTGAAATTCTGCAACCAAGAAGGAACCTCGGCTGGAAGGAGGACAGCTAGAGAACTAAAGGAAGACTGCCTTGCTGTGTGCTCTAAGGGCTGACCTGTTCTACTGTCTACCTGGAAGCTGAGGAGAAGAAAAGGGCTTTGATGTGTGCTGTGACCCTGCCTACTTGAAACTGCCAAGACTTTGCTGTGTGCTGTGTCTGCAACTTGAATCTCCAAGGGCCTGAGAAGAGCTGGCCCCCTGTCTGCAACCCAGGGACATAAAGGTTGCCCAAGGACTGCAAGACTCTGCTGTGCCCCCCCCCTGAAGCTGCTGGGTAGCAAGGAGATCGTGGAACCTGGCCGGTTGCCTGCTTAGCGCACGGGCTGCTCTCTAATCTGCTTGAGAGCGCCGCGCTGACCCAGCCTGCTGAGTGGCCAAGATCGGCGTGTTCATCGACACGCAGGTGTGGGGCTTGCCGGAGACTTGTGGGCCTTCACAGTGCGAGGCGCACTGAAAACCACTGCCAGCCGTGTCACCGCCGCGGCCCGGGGGCCAGGAATACCCCCCCCCCCCAAGATCGTCGATCGTTGGGGAGCTGAAGCGGCGAAGAACAAAGCCGCCGTGCTCCCATTGGTTGAGGGAGCCGAGCCCCCTCACTAACGCCGCGACGGGATTGGCCCGTGCGGCGCAGCGTCATCCGTGGTGGTAGGCCGTGATTGGCCGAAGGAGCGGAGCGTCATTGTTTGCCTGGCCCGGGAGCCTCTCTGCCATTGGCTGACTCCCGGGTGCTGCTGGAGGCTCGCCCCATTTGCCGCGACGGGATTGGTTGGTCCCGGCGAGGAGAGAAGGAAGAGAGGGGACGACCCCTCAGCGAGAGCCGACCCCGCCGAGGGACTCTGAAGTGTCCCGCACCCTTGGCCAGCCGTCCCCCACCAGGTGAGCAGCACCACCTCCCCTGCCGCTCGTTGGATTGTCGAGAGCGGGCGGGAGAGGACAGGGGACCGGCCGGGGTGGAGGCGCTGGAGATCTGCTGTGCGCGAGGCGCCCGACGCCTAAGAACACGTGAGTCTGTCCCGGGGGGAGAGAAAGAGTCCCCGGGCCTCGCGCAAGGAGCGCATTTGCAGCGCAGGAAGCCCACGCCTAAGAGCACGCGTGGGCAGAGGGTCCCTTGCTCGTTTTGAGAGCGGATTGCATAGAAATCAGGGGCAATATTTTTAGACCTGATGTGAGAGACTAGAGACTATTTTTGTTTTGATTCTGAGAACTGCCTATTTACAAGAACCATTAAGAATTAGGTGCAACACTTTTCTAAATGAAGTGTTTATCGTGCAACTGCTTGATTTACCTTGCTGAAACTAGATAAAGTTATATTTTATATATACTTACCTGTGTGGTCTCAGTTTGTGGTGGATTGGGAATTATTGTTGTGTTAAGTGCAAATGTTATCCACATTGCCTCTGTTTAGCCTAGACTGCTCGCGCCATGCTACCTAGAGGGTGAGCAGGGGTTATCTCAGAGGGTTATTCCGTCGCCCTGACCGGAACCAGGGGTCCCTACTTGGGCTAAGGTACTTACCTCTGCCAACCAGAGACGCCCGGTTCTAACAACTGCACTCCTTTCTAAAAATCGGAATGGGACCAGCTTTCCACAGGTGCACCCCGAGTACAAGAGATGACTTTAGTGCTGGTGGTATTCTGCTGGGGCATGGGGCAGTCTGGAGAAGGTCACCAAGGGCTAGACCTCACCTGCCGCAACTCTCTGAGTGCCAATTCGTAGCCAAGTGCACTGAACAATTGACTGTCAGAATGCCCTTTGATGTTGCTACTTTTTATTCTCTACCACCCAGCATACTACAGCTGGTCTGTTTGCAAGTCCTCCTGATTTCCAGAGGGATGTATTTCTCTATCTTACTTGGTAGCTCATTGTTATATTCTAGGTATGCTGTATTTTATGTCATATTCTAGGTATGCTGTATTTTGTTATGTTGAATGCTCTATGTATGTTAAGCTATGCTACTGGAGATTTCCGGTAGTGCTGATGTTAATGGGTTTGTGATCTGTGACTAGATTATTTAAAATGCCTTCCCCAAACATATGGACGAAATTTGTCAATGGCCCACAGACAAGCTAATAATTCCTTTTCGATTACGGGATAATGTTCTTCCGCACCTCTTAAGACTCTGGACGCAAATGCAATCGTATACTCTTGGTCACATGACTTTTGCGTAAGAATGGCACCTAAACCATTTTTACTTGCATCTACCGTAATAAAACAAGGTAGTTTTGGATCAAAAGGTGTCAGCGCATTACTCTCTTTCAGAGCATTTTCAATCTGCCTAAAAGCACGATCACAATCTGAAGACCAACTGAACTTTGTGGAACTTTAAAGGAGATGGCTGTTGGGTCGAACCATGGACGCATAGTTGCAAACAAATCTAGAATAGTATTCCAACAACCCCAATTAAGACTTAACTCCTGTTTAGTCATTGGGTACAGGGGCATTCATTATGGCATCGATAAGACCTTGCCTGGGCTTGCGCCATCCTTAGACAAAAGATGACCCAGATACTCGATTTCATCACGTGAAAACTTGCATTTCTCATCTTTAATACCACACCATGTTTTTGAAGATTTCCAGCACTCTCCTGATAGTGTCATCATGGATCTCATTATTTTTGGCATAAATAAGAACGTCATCCTGAAACACGAGGACTCCCTCCACACCCCTCAACATATTCTGCATAACCCTCTGAAAAACTGATGCCGCGGAGGCTAGACCGAAAGGCATCCTTTTGTAACGAAAAGTGCCAAGGGGAGAAACAAAATCAGTTAAGGAGCATGACTCAGGATGATGATGATGGTAGGCGCTAGCCAAATCTAGCTTAGAAAAAACGTTGGCGCCTTTAATACATGAGAACAGATCAGTTATTTTGGGCAATGGGTGTGAGTCAACCCAGATCTCCATGTTGAGAGACCTGAGATCCACACACACCCTCAACTTCCCATCCCGCTTACGGGCAACTACTAAAGGAGATAACCAAAGAGAAGAATTCGTAGGTTCAATGAATCCCTTTTCACATAAAGAAGAACGTTCTCTATTGAGGTCCTCTCTGACACTAAACGGAATACTCCTGAGTTTGTGTTTGACTGGAGTGGCACCCTTTTTAACAATGATTTGGTGCTTGAAACCTGAGATCTTTCCCAACTCATCACTGAAAACAGTGGGAAACTCATTGATCCACCTGGTGTTCGCTTCTTTAGCATAACCTGTTCCTTTGTCCCCGGTCTCAATTGCATGCCAAATAACCCCTGATGAAACCACCCTAAGATGTTAAGGCCTTTGGCAGCCACATACATTTTCCCCCTGATCTTCCTGCCTTTGAATACCAAGAAATCCTCAATGAAACCCAATAAATCGATCTCCCGTCCTTCATAAGAGACCGGTGATCGATCAGGAGGAAAAAGTTCTCTCTTACCCCACGTTTCATGGAAAAGTTTTTGGGTTATCATGGTGATCCTGGCTACAGAGTCAACTAATAAATTGATTCTTTTATCACCAACTCGGATTTCGACAATAGGATCAACACAAGTTGAGGGATCTCCAGTGAGTGGAATGGAGGACTCATTGGAACCAATGCGGTCCAGGACAACTGAAACAATTTCATCTTCAGAATCATAGTCGTCAGACTCTAACACACAGGCCACAGATTTTCTCTAAAATTGTTTTTTTAGACAAACAGCAGCGAAATGACCTGTTTTCTTGCAATAATTGCATGTGACATTGAAAGCAGGACATTTGGATCTCTTCACATGAGGGGAACTACCACAACGCAAACAGACATTACTAGGTATCAAATTATCAGACTTCTTTTTTGATTCATACCTTTCTTGACAAATTGAGTTTTAGACTTTCTAGATGGACCCACATAATTGATAGAATTAGAATCAGCTGGTTTATCTTCCAGCTCCTTGAGGGATATGTTGGACGTTACAATACTTTTGGCTACCTTAATAGTTTCATCAAGTGGAGGATTATCCATAGATAGTAACTTTTGTCTGATATGTTTATCTTTACAATTCCCAACGAACTGATCACAAATCAACTGTTCTGTGAAATTCTCAAACAAACATACAGAAGAAAGCTTCCTGAGAACCGATATGTAATTATCTACGTCCTCACTACCTACTGTTTTCTCTTGAAAAACGTATGCCTCAATACAATCAAATTGGGTTGTTTATCAAAACGTGCTTTAAGTTTAGCCACAGTGCATAGATATTCATCTAAGACTTCACCCCCATCAGGTAGATCTGGTAGGTGCTTAAAAATCGATCTACCTTCAAACCCCAGGGAGTGTAACAACAGACATTTCTTCCTTTCTGGACAAAAACTTGACGCACCAATGGCACCTAAATATGTTTCAAAGGCATCGAACCAGATGTCCCACTTCACTGGAGGCTCACCCGGAGTCTCAAGGAAAGAAGGAGGGGCATTATTAGATTGCATAGAAGACATTGCCTGTACAAGAAAATACTGTACAAAATATTATAATGCACACTGTAGTAAGTCATCAAGAGGTTCCAGGTGTACAACAGTAGATTTATTGTAGGAGCATAACAGCAGAGATCCTCTACGCTGGATGGCCAGGCATAAACTGTCTCATCCTAGAATTCTAGGATGAGTCAGAGCCAACTACATTCTGGAATATATGTCATAGAAGTAACACAAGAAATAGCATAGAAATAAAGGTAGGAATAATATAAAACACATCTCTCATTGAAAAGAAAACAAATGTAAACATAAAAAAATATATAAGAACATGTCATAATGAACATAACAGTCTTCTTTCACAAAGATGTTGAAATGGAGAATACATCTTCTCTCATTAAAAAACATATTAGTCACAACAATAACCATTCAAGTTCAAGGGTGCTCTACGGTACCTTTGAGACCTGGAATTGACCTGGGAAGAAACAGCACAAGGAGAAACAGAAGTGAGGTTAGTCATACCACTGTCGAGTTGAGAGTCAGTAGCGTCGCCCCCGCCAACACCTCTCCCTTGAATTGGCACAGAATAAGGAGTAGCAGAAATATCTGAAGAGATAAACATATAACCACTACAGTCATTCTTATAATCAAGATGATTCTGCTCAGAAACAGAACGAGTAGTCAAAGTACCAGTACCTAAACTCCCTTTCTGATATAGAGCCACTCTTCTCAAGTTCCACTTCTCTACATTTGAAAGAACAACATAGTGAGGAAACACCTTCTTTACAATGAAAGGACCCCTAAACTTGGACAACCCACCAGAAACCCTACCACATTTCACTTTTACAAGATCACCCTTAGAAATTTTGGAGGAGCCAGTCTTTACAACTTGCTTAACATGGTTACCTTTGGAAAGACCAGGAGAACAAACATTCTCAACATCAACTTTCACTTGGTCACTATATAACACAAGTTTCTTAAGCCAAGATGGAGTTAACTTGGTACTAGGGACCCTCCCCTCATCAACTCAAACGGAGACTTGTTCTGAAGACCATGAAAGGTGGTATGGTAAGCGTAAACCATCTCCTGTACAAGACCACTGACGGATGCCCCTTTAGAAAGAGCCATTTGGATAGTCCCTTTCACTAATCTATTAATGCGTTCACACAAGCCATTTCCCTGTGGGTTATAGAGAGAGGTTCTGTGATGGGAAATGCCACAATCACCCAGAAAAGAACACATATTATGAGAAACCAATTGCGTTCCTTTATCAGTCATCATAACACTAGGGTAACCTTCCAATTGAAATAAGGACTTTAAATGTTTTATTGTAGTGTCCGTAGTGATGTCCTTCAAAAACTCAACAGATAGCCACTTACTAAAGCAATCAATAGTGACAACTGCAAACCGCTGAGAAACAGGTAACTCCTCCATGGGCCCTATAAAATCTAAACAAATAGTATGCCAAGGAACATCAGGAAATTGTAATTTACCTATTTTTGAACCTACAGCAACCTTTAATCTTTTCTCTCCCTCTTTACAAGTAGAACAATCTTCAACCCAAGAAGCCACCATTGAATCCATACCAGGCCAACAAAAGTTCGCTTTAAGCCTCTGTTGTGTCAAAGTTTGGCCAAGGTGACCCTCATGAGCTATGGAAATGAGTTTAACTCTTAATTCAGCAGGAGGGACAAATTTATCTCCCCGCATCACCACATTTTCCTCACATACAGAAAGATCATCAATAACTTTTAAAAATGGACGAACAGTGACATGTACACAACTTTCGCGTCGTGAACCCAATTTTTTCAATTGAATAACTTCTTGCATAACATTGTCTTTAGTCATAGCTTCAACCCAATCCTCCTGTGAAAATGAACTCTCCCCAATAGAAAGCACATCATTAATCCAAGCAATATTCTCATCATTACCCTCTAGGCTAAAATCAATACCAGACTCCACAAAGCCACGTACAGGGAGTCTGGACAAGCAATCTGCTTGAAAATTCCTCCAGCCCTGAATGTGAGAGATCTCAAAAAGATACTCCTGAAGCTAAGAGGCCAACCTTGCCAACCTCGGGGAGCTACAAATCGCACCACCAGGAGAATTCTGATCAGAGGTTTATGATCTGTCTTCAAAATAAACCTGGTACCCCATAAATATGTACGAAAATGGTGTGCTCCCCAAGGCGCCGCCAACGCTTCCTTCTCAATAACAGAATAGTTCTGTTCAGATGAAGAAAGCGTCCGCGAAGCAAAGGCAATAGGCCTCTCCCCTTCCTTATAACTTTGAAGGAGAACAGCCCCAAGACCAGTTGCACTTGCATCAACCATTAATGTGGAGGTTTTGTTCGTATCAAAAGGTGCGAGTACCCTAACTTTGCTAATAGCATCCTTGATGTTATTAAAACACTCTTCAAATTCAGGCCCCGACACAAATTTACAACCTTTCTTCAACAAAGCTCTGAGAAGTAGATTCTTTTCTGAAAACTTTTCAACAAATTTCGAGTAATACTCAATCAGTCTTTATCACCCGGACAAGGAGCAGAACGTATTGCCTCTCTTCGGTTTAACTCCACTGGCTGATATTTCATGATCCAAGTATTCAATATTTTGCACTAAAAATGAACACTTCTCCCTTCGTAGAGTAAGACCAGTGTCCAAGATCCTATGCAAAACATTTCTAAGAACATGATTATGGTCAGCCACTGAATTACCGAAGATCAAGATATCATCCTGAAAGAACACCACGTTCTTCAACCCCTTGAATATCTCAGTAACCATCCTTTGAAACACACTCGCCGCCAAAATTAACCCAAACGGAAGGCGAGTGAACTGAAATATTCCCTCCAAGGTAATAGAGGCAGTGAGGTGTTTTGAGGTCTCATGCAGCTTTACCTGATGATAAGCACTCTTCAGGTCCAGCTTGGAGAAAAACTTGGTTCCCTGAAGAGTTGATACCATCTCTGTAATATTAGGCAGAGGAAATGTGTCGGCCACTACACATTTATTTAGTGCTCTGAGGTCAACACAAAACCTACATTTTCCATCAGCTTTCTTCGAAATGACCACTGGAGAAACCCATGCTGAGGCCTCCGTTGGTTCTATCACCCCACTTTGAAGCATCTCATCTATCAGTGATTTTACATCATCACGAATATAAATAGGAACCCTTCTTACCCGATGTTGCACTGGCAAACTATTCTTCTTGAGCTTAAGCTCCCCAAGCTCATGCTTAAAGACAGAACTAAACTCATTCAGGATGCTCTCAATAGAATCATCCTCCACAACCATAATTAGATTTTTAGCTCTGGGATTGATGACGATGTAGAGATCATACTGATGTACCCATCCCAGAATAGGAGGGCCATCAAAAGAGACATACACCTTACCAAATGTAGATCTGTTCTCAAAAACAATTTTAGACTCAAAATAACCAAGAATCTCGATCTTTTAACCATTAAATCCCTTAGGAGAGATGTCAGTATCTTCTAAGATTGTGTCTTTCCAATAAATGTCAAAAGTAGATTTAGGAATAATAGTATAACGAGACCCTGTGTCTACCATTAACGATACTTCATGACCACCTATGTTGAAAATAGCTTTTGGTCTATTTTGTCTTCTTTCCTCGCCAACCACGTCGACATCATCTACTACTAGAAGTCTTTCAGCTTCAAATCTACTCTCATGTCCGTAGTCATCCACAGTGGCAACACGTTGCCTACTCTTAGTCTTGCACATCTTTGAAAAGTGTCCAACACGACCACATTTAAGACATTCCTTGTTTGCAGCAAAGCAGAACCTGGCTTCCGAAGAATGACTGTTGCTTCCACATTTTGTGCAAAACTTGTTTGATGGATAACCCTTTTTCACAGGAGCTCTGGATTTGTTCTTTACCACAGCTACACTTTCGCTGTCACAATGCTCACACTCTGTACCATTTTTTTTCCCAGAAACTTCTGAAACTTCTTGTTGCGAGCTACTCATCTTATGAGAAACTAGTACCTTCATACATTTGTTAGATTCTTCAATTACTTTCGCTAAATCAATAGCATCTTTTAATGAAGGATTATTTGCCGCCCAAAGTCTCTCCTGTATTTTTTTACTAGAACATTGGACAATCAACTGATCCCTTAGAAGTTCATCGTTCATAGCCCCAAATTTACATTTAATAGATAGCTCTCTCAAGCGGGCTACAAAGTCATCTATTGACTCTGACTCCTTTTGTCGCTGTGTATAGAATTTATAACGATTCATGATAAGATTCTCCTCTTTGGAGAATCTAACTTCCAGCCTTGCAACACCCTCCTTAAATTCATCAGTCATGTCTTGACCATTGGCTCTCAAAGCTATTGGCAAAAATCTAAAAAAGCTTTGCCCTTCCTTCCCCAGGGTACTCAAAAGAATGGCTTTCTTTCTCTTTGCAGAAAACTCTTGACCATCTAAAGCCTCAAGGTAATTGTCGAACATTATAAACCAGTCCTCCCAAGGTATTTGTGGATTCCCTGGTTCAGGTAGAAATGGTGGTGGTAATGTAACTACTATTTGTTGTTCCATGTTCTGAGAAATGTTTAATCAGAATATGAAACAAGTTCCTCGGGAAGTCACAAACAAATAAAGTTAAAACCGTTTAAATAAAAATGTTGTTGAAGTTCTCCTTTTAAATTCATATGGAAATCATCCTTTCTCGTGAAAAATAACAATACCACATACCTTGGGGTGATTTCTATCTAAAATAGGCTTTGGCTGCGAGTAGTTTGTGAAGACATTGTGAGAGAAAACAGGAAAATCGATGCTTGATGCTGCCGGTAATTGTTTCAGGGAGCATTAAAATGGCCGCCACAGAAGAAAGATTCAAAGTGAGGCTTGAAACACTCACAATATCCAGTAAGCACTCAAAATGGCCGCCACAGAAGAGTTATCGAAAGCGAGGCTTGGAACGCTTACAGTCCACACAGAAAGCACTCAAAATGGCCACCACAGAAGAGTTATCGAAAGTGAGGCTTGGAACACACACAGTCAGTTACGAGTGTGACTCACTAGCGCCGGTCATCACGTTCTCTGCACGCTTGGTCAAAATGACGTAGGAGCACAGCAACAAATAGCAGTTGCCAAGGTAATGCTCTACGTCACCTGGCAAACTATCAGTTGGGTTTCTAGTGAGCGCGAGCTACTCACAGTTTCGAAATTTCAGCAAAAAGCCTTCCTTTTGGAGCTGAATTTTTCCACTCGGTGGCATCAGACGGAAACGTACTGCACACGATGGATCCTTTAACAAGGACTTGCTGTTATTCGCTCACCATCACCACAACGATTTCAAGAGTCAAAGAGACATCAACATCAGTTGAAAACCATGAAGACTACAACTGACCAGCCACAATCGTCGCCAAAATTGTAGTAAGTCATCAAGAGGTTCCAGGTGTACAACAGTAGATTTATTGTAGGAGCATAACAGCAGAGATCCTCTACGTTAGCTGGCCAGGCATAAACTGTCTCATCCTAGAATTCTAGGATGAGTCAGAGCCAACTACATTCTGGAATACATGTCATAGAAGTAACACAATAAAGAGCATTGAAATAAAGGTAGGAATAATATACAACACACACACCACAACAGATTGAAAAGAACAAAAAAAAAGTAGTTAACAGAAAAACTGTTCTTAAAAATTTGTTCGTAGAGAATCAGTGTGTGAATCACTGAAGTGTGCGAATCACTGTAGTATTGGACAAGTAATTCGCCAATGAACTGTTGAGAAGAATTGACAACAAAAAAATAATTAAAAGAATGTGACTCAGATGAGATGAGATTAGGCTTAGTTGAACAGTTCAAGGCAGAATCTCTTGTGAGATATGTTATAAAAGTTCGAGACAGTGTCCTTTGTGAGCTTGAAGAATGAGACAGAGTCCTTTGTGAGCTTGAAAAATGTACACCACTCCTTTGTGAAAAAAAAACACTGTGCTCCAAAAGAGCCAAAGGAACAATACAAATTCTTACTGGAATTCTTCCTGGAATCCGCCTTCCATTCACTCTTATGAAGTGGTGACAGTTTTCTAAATAAACCACTATGACATCGTGGTTGGCAAAAATGGCAAAACAAATGGTTGGCAACGTCAAGGGAGACGCGGTTGTGGTTGGCAACAATGCGGTTGGCAGAATTAATGTACCATTGCGCAGGCGCGAGACTAATGTCCTGGAATCTCGCGGTAAAACGTAATACGGGGAAAACTGTGGTTGCCAACCATACGGTTGACAAAAGAAACACCTCGTTTGAGTATGCTCGAGACTGTAGCATCAAAGTCTTGCGCTCGCCGTGAAACACAATCCAGGAATAACAACAGCGCTGGGAGCGCGAGATGTCCACAATAAACGAGGAGGAAGCACGCGTCTAGAGAAAAGTCAGGTAGAACTCTTGTGTCAATATTATCTTCTGGCCCCAGCAAATGTTGTACTCCTCGAATCACCAGGATGGTTAGCAAATTGTTACAGTATCAGTTTGACATTACACACATTGCTGGGGGGAAAAATGTCAGTGCTGACTTTCTGTCATGGTTTTCTCAATCTTCTGATCTTAGTGAAGGTACAGGTTTCCAAGAATTGTGTGATGAGGATGACGAAGACTGTTTTGCAGCCTCCGTTGACATTCCTGTTTTGGCTGTTGGGTCAGAAGATGAGTGGCTTTTTCGGAGGACAAGGTTCTTCAAGATGTGTGTATGTTTGTGATGAATGGATGGCCGAATGAGAAAGCTCTTTCTTCTGAGCTCCAGCCTTATTGGAAAGTTGAGTCTGAGATTTCTTTACAAGATGGTTTACTGATGAGGTGTGACAAGTTGATCCCTCCACATTCGCTTAGGTCTGTCATTGTCAGGGAATCTCATGATGGACATTTGGGAATTTCCCTTACTATACGACGTGTTCAAGAACATTTTTGGTGGCCGAGTATGGACAAATAGATCAAGACTACTGTTGAAAATTGTCTATTGTGTTGTTCTTCTGAAAAAACGCTCAAAGTCAATACGCCTCCTTTATCTCCTGTTGAGTATCCGGCCGGACCATGGATTAAAGTAGGTGTTGATATAATGGGTCCATATGAAGTTTTGCCCCAGAACATGAGGTTTGTCATTGTTTTGATAGATTATGCTTCCAAGTGGCCGGAGGTCAAAGTTATACTAGTGTTATAAAATTTCTGAAGGAGGTGTTTTTGAGGGAAGGTTTTCCCCAATTTCTTGTTTCGGACAATGGAAGTCAGTTTGTGAGCCATGAATTCCAAAGTTTTCTTAAATCTAGTGGTATTAAATACCTCAGGAGTTCTCTATATTATCCACAGGCAAATGGCCTGGTGGAAAGAATGAACAGAGTTGTGGGTGAGTGTATCAAATGGGCTGTCAAGGGAAAGCATGATGTGTTGTCTTCGCTAGAAAGCATGTTGTGGTTTTACAGAACCACTCCCCATTCTACCACTAAGTTTTGTCCTTTTGAGGTTTTGAGAGGGAGGAAAGCCAATACTAGTTTTTGCCCTGGGTGGATGAACAAATGGTTTGACTCCTTGGTTGATGTTGAAGCTATGATGGACAGTGTCAAATCTAATGTGCATCACATGCAAGAAAAAGAAAAAGAGTGGTTTGATAGGAAGAGAAATGTCAAGGTTGTACCATTGTGTGTTGGTGATTTCGAAAGGATCAAAAAACCCGTGTATAACAAGAAAGGAAAGGGTAGGTTTAGTGATCCTGTCAAGGTGGTCAAAATTGGTAAGAACTCTGTTCAAGTAGTAGGTGGTAATTGGTGGAACGTGTCAAAGGTCGTTAAAGCTAAATCTAGTTCTGGGGGTTGTTCCATTAGCAATGATTATAAGAGTATTGATGGTAGTGTTTCTGACCAATCAACTTCACTTATACAGAATAGGAGAAGCTCAAGAGTTATTGCTGTTCCATGTAGGTTTTGTGATTCATTTATCACACTTTCTCTTTTTCTGTTGTATATTTATTCATGTTTTTTGTTGTTTTTTGTTTTTTGTTTTATGGTTTAAGAAAAAGAGGTATGTTATATTCTAGGTATGCCGTATTTTATGTCATATTCTAGGTATGCTGTATTTTATGTCATATTCTAGGTATGCTGTATTTTGTTATTTTGAATGCTCTATGTATGTTAAGCTATGCTACTGGAGATTTCATGTAGTGCTGATGTTAATGGGTTTGTGATGTCACTGCATCTGGAATGTTATGATTTCAATGCTGGGAAGTTAACTGGGACAGAGAAGGCTGTTGGCAGATGATAAGCTGTGTAGATCCATTACTCTACAATAAACTCAATTGAAACTCTTCAAGTATCCAGTATTTATTGAGTTTACAACACTCATAAGTTTGGAAGAGGGATTGTTTGGATGGTTCATCCAGTTGGGGGAGTTGAAGTGGGTGGCAGAAGGGGATTTTTGCTGTTGTTATCTCTTTGCTAGGTTATGGCAGAGCACAAACAAATTCACACTTTAAAGTTCATCCACAACATTCACATGCACTCAGAGAGACCACTATAGGATCCACTACTAGACCCCACAACACCTTGCCTCTGGATAACTACCCTCATATGCCTCACCTGGAATATGTGCAGGTTCATTGATCATTGCACAGCTCATCTCGTATTTGCTTAGCTCTATCTCCACTGCATTTTCATTTGGTGTCTACAAGAGCTCTACCTAATTGACGCTACTCATCCTCGACTGTGGACAGGCTAGTTCTCAGAAACGCATACTGTGGCATACTCCAATTATACCATAGGCATTGCTATTTTCATTTGCAAAAGGCTTCAGTGGCGCACAAGCATGTCCATCTGCGACAAACAGGGCAGATATGTGGTCCTACATGGCAAACTTCAGGGCATCCACCTTATGCTGGCTTCTGTGTATGAACCCAACACTGACAGCCCTAATTTTATATAGAACTACAGCACCAGATCCCCATTGTAAGGCCCACCGCTGTTGGGTTGGGTAGAGACTTCAATGTTGTGCTGTATCACCACATTGATTGATCAAGCACACCAAGTTGCAGCAGCTTAATTACACCTCATAATGGAACATAATGGGCTCGTCGACATATGGAGGCTTAAACACCCCAAAATAGAGAGTGCACCTGTATGGGTGCCACACACAATTCCTGGTCCAGGATCGACTATTGGCTAGTGACGAGGGACATGGTCCTCTGGACTGTGATGGTTGAACACTTCACCAAAACACTTTCCAATCATGCATCGTCCTTCTTGAACGTACTCTCGCCAACACTTGTGACCGAACATATTCTTAGAGACTCCCTGCTAATGCATTCACAGACCTGTATTTCGCAATGAAAATCAATAAAGTATCACAGAATATTTCTCTCATAATGCCCAATGCCTAACTTTGGTCTCTACCCTATTGAAGGCGTTCAAGATTGTTATATGAGGGGCGTGTATCACCAAGCAACCTGGGTTATTGAAAGTTATACGAATGCAACTCACTCAACTGGATATGAAAATTCACACCCTTGAGCTGGGCTATTTCTCTACAGGAGATGCATGCATTCTTGCCTCAATCAGATTAAAACCTCAGAGATTATGACAAAGAGGCAGCTCTAGAGACACAGTACCTTTGTAAAGAAGATGTGGCTCTGTGATATTTTGAGGGAGATAGTGTTGGCTGAACGCTGGCTCGACTACTTTCCAGCCCTTTGGCCATCGCTATATCACAAATGAATCATGATAACTGTTTATACAACCCTTTACAGCACAACGATAACTCATGACACAATTCCCCTGAGTGAGTATCTAGATTCCATCCAACTACTTTGACTCGAGAACACCCACCAGCAGTATCTCAACATCCCTTTATCCCTTTATATGTGTCCAGATGATACAAAGTATGCCAAGTGGCAAGGCACTGGAGATATATAGCCTAACTGTGTCTTTTCACAAAGGTCATTGTCCCTCATCTATTAGCAGTTTGTTAAGAGTCCCTCCAAGCTAGTAACCTGTCCACCACTCTGTGAGGCAGTGATCGTTACCAACCTGAAACCCGGGAAGCTGCCATATCATTTTGATTCCTACCGCCCACTGTCAATGAATAATGAAGACAACAAAGTCCTTGGCACATTGCTTGCGACTCTCTTGACGCTGTTGAAGCAGAAGCTTTTTCTTCCTTTTCCCATTTCTAGGCCCAGTAATGACTTTACAACTTAGTCACTTTACTCAGATTATATACTTTACGCACAGAGGCATTGGTCCTCTGATGCACCTTGCTTCGTCGCAGTGAGAGGTGAGAAATCAAGGTGTCAAACTGTTTTCCACCTAATGAGGGCCAAAAGTTAGTAGCAAACTCACAAACTAGTGATCAAATTTACATCCACCACTCACAGAACCATGCTATAGATATAGAGTATTGCAATTGAAAGACCAAACCTCCTAAAGAAGTTTAATCTAACAAGAATCATACATACCAGAACGTCTGCTGTGGCCACACAGAACAAGAGCATAAGAACCTGATGTTCTGAACATTATCTATGACTCTCTCTATCATGCATTAGAAATCAGATAATCATAAGCCAGTTTCTATGGCAAGAACATTAAGACATATATAATAAAATAAAGATAAATTCTAGATAAACTTTTTATTGTTTTAAAGATCCCAAATCAATGCATAAAGGTAACATTTTAAGCAGTCAGTCATAAGTCTTACAGCACATATTATAAAACCACACATTTAATCAAAATAAATCTATTGATGAATAAAAGAATCCATGAAGAGTATGGTTCAGGTTAATATTTCCTTCCACCAACAAAGGTGATAGGAGGGTTGAAAAGAGTTCTATTAGCACAGGAAAAGGGATCGGATTAGAGTTCACTAAGGAAAATGGGTATAGACATAGGTAGGGGGAATGGAGCTATAATCAGGAAAGTCGAAGTCTGGTCTCTCTCCAGACAGCTCCAAATCATCCAGCAGGCAAGTTTCTCAGCAACGGGAAAAAGGCAAAGGGCATTGAAAGCTGAAACTTTGGTTGGTAGGTGTGAAATCGAGAGAGATTCAATCCCTTCTTGTTGTAAAGTCACTTTTTATACCCCAAATAGCTCATTTGTGACATCAATTGTCACCATATGATGGTCTGATCATCATGTGACCATTCTTCCACTCATCAGGCACAAAATTGATGCTCCAACGTATTTTCCCATGATGCTTATGAGAAATGACTGTTCATTCTGTCCTAAATAAGGTTCCAACACAAAAGAAACCCAGTACAGTTAGGTGTGAAAATAACTCTCCTCTGAAGTAAAAAAAACTCTAGCTTTTCTTGTGAAACCCTCACCCACCAGGGTTACCCCTTGGTGGCATGCTTCATCATTGGGTTCCTTCCCATCCGCTGCAGATCGGGGGATGCTGCGACCTATGGCTTACGTGGGAGCACTTATTGATGTTCTGATACAATGATAAAGGAGTTGTTCTAAAAAAGTTAAGGGAGTGGGAATAATGGTATGTGGTTTCAAAATACCTGACTAGAAGGTTTATTTTAATCTCTAGTCAGTATGATTAAAAATGTACGGGGAGTTTTTTAGAAAGGGATATTGTTATGGATCTATCCTCGTAAATGGTTGACATGTTTCGAGCTGTGCCTCTAATTGGTTCTTCTTCAGGACCTGGGGAAAGCTAGTTCCCTGGACCTTGTGACTTCATGCTCATGATACACTAGTCTGCTAATCGTCCCAAGATGGCGGATATTTGGTGGAACCACAGTGAGGTTCATCCAGGGTATTTTACAAAATGAAATTCCATTTCATGTAGGAGCGGAGCTGTGTTCCATGTTGTTATAAAAGTAACAGAGTTAAAAATGGAGTTAAAGAACGGGGGAAATTCTATCGCGCGTGTGCTATCACGATCATATGGTTCAAAAAAAGGGCAAAAGAGGGAAAGTATAATTTTAGGAGATCGTTTTGGCTGAATAAATTCACTTGCTAGACATGTGCTATTTAGTAATAATGCTAGTCTGAAGAAGTATTGCAGGATGCCCACTGGTCGAGGCTATGAAGAAATTGAAAAATTGTAAAAATTGAAAAAGTTGCAGTAAGGTTATAAAACAGAATCTCTTTTGTGGTCAAATTACGCCATTAGATTGGTCTTTTATTTGGGTCATTTAAGTTGTATTGTCTTCCACAGATGTTGTTGTATTTCATCGTACGAAATGACTCCAGGGAATATTATTGTTCAAACAGTGGGTATGCATTTAAAGTTTGAAAATCTATCTTTGTTCCCTTTTAAATAGGAAAGATTCTGCATTTGCTGTGTCTTTTACATGTTCGAGGATGACCCACTGGTAGTCTTGTGCTGTGTGTTTCTTTTCTATGTAGTGGGTTGCCATCTTTGTGGTTGCTCGGCCACACCTCAAATTACTGTAATACTCGCCGATTCTTATATTGACCTTACATGTTGTCATACCTATATAGTGTAGATTACATGGGCATGTTATTAAGTACACTATTCATTGGGTGTTGTAGTTGGTTAGTTTCCTTAATTCCCAGGTCATATTGTTGTTGGAAGTTATCATCTTTGTTGGATTTATCATATTACAGACACTACAGGTACCGCAAGGGTAGTGGCCAGTGGTGGGTGTTAGAATGCTCTGTGTGCTTGTTGTCTCCTTTTGTTGTCTGTGAGGGCATGTGTGTACCAGCATGTCTTTTAGACTTTCCCTCGTCTATGAGAGAACATAGGGCGTGGTATACATACTGATCCACTGTTCAGTATGCACCAATTACTTTGGATAATTTGTATTATGCCCTTACTAGACTAATTTCAATTTTCCTTTATGGAACACACTTGCTGTATATTTTGTATTCTCTTTATAATTCTTACTAATGTACTATTTTATCTTATTTTGAAAAATTGACTTTTACATTATTTGAATCTGTAATATTGATGACAAAAATGTAAATGAACTAATAATGTATTTCAATTAATATAATAACTCTATAAACGCACACTAGGGGCATTTTTAGGATGGCGGGTGTCCGCCCCCCATCCTCACGGTAAAAAGGGACCGGCCGCCATATGTGCGGGGGTCCCGTGAGTGACATTAGGATGCGCCCGCCACACTGGTGGACGCATCCTGCATTTTTAACATTGCTGCGGGTGGTGCTTTCAGCACCGCCCGCCGCAATGCCAAAAATGCATGGTGTGCATGTGCATGCACAACGTGGCAGGCACCGCGCGGTGCCTGCCATGTTGTGCATGCACATATGGTACCCCCCATGTGCCCCCCCAAACCCCCAACTTCCTACAAAAAAACTGCATGCCTTTCCGTGGCGGCAATGCCACCACGGAAAGGCTCCCTCCCGCCTGCATTCTGATATACCGGCACCATATGAAACCCTTTTCCACCCGGTCGACAAGTCTACGGTCTTCCCATCCGCCGCGGTCCCCCCGCCATACTAATATGGCGGGGGTAATGGGTGGCGGGCGGGTTAGGATGTAGGGCGGATCGCCACCGCCATGCGGGCAGTGGCGATCCGCCCTACATCCTATTGGGCCCCTAAATCTCTTTATTGAATCCTGTGAGGCCCAATTGAACTTCAATAATCATGATAATTGATGTAAAAGATAGCTCCTTATTAGCTTTCCATGTAGACTATGAAGTGTCTTGTTGGGATTGATTGATGAGTCATCAAGTGTAGTGTTTTGATAGACTCCTAAAGGAAAGGCTTGTGCTCAGATTGGCTGCAAATATAGATTTGTACTGAATTTTAACAAAACATTGAAAATGTGATTTGAATTTGTCCATTTCATTGTTGAACTGTTGTAATCATGAAATTTTTCAGAGCCCATAGAGATTTCATACGGGCGATGTGCGAGTCCCTGTCTGTGAGGGTGAGGCGGCTCCACCGGAATGTACTCCAGGTCAGTATATGGCAACAAGCATAGAGCTTCCTACATGTTTGTGGCTTCATCAATGGCACTTTTGATCTAAAGTGTATTGACAATTTAAGGGGGATATTATGATAGGAAACCACCTCCTAGACCTGCATAGTATGAAGTACTAAATCCTTGGACGCATGCAGCACATGCATAAGAGAGAAAAATATCAAAGTAAAGCAAAGAGAGCAGTGCATAATTACATGAAACTATGTGGGATGAAGAACAGCATGTATGGAGGAAATGTGTAGCAGTAGAAGTTAGAATGTACCCAGCACTGACAACAGAGAAGTTTGAAAAGGATCATAAGCAGGGAAATGAAGATGCAAATAATGCATAGAAATCTTGTACAAATAGTGATTGTGGTGATGCTCTCTTAGATGCTTTGTTGTCCTCACGTCCACCATCCTATGTCACTCCATCACCATATTCAGATAAAGCTACAACATCTGCTGGTTCAGTTGCCACAGTCCCTGTTGAATTGAATGTGGTTCAGATTGGGGGTCCACTCTCAACCTTCTCGATTGTAGCTCTACTTGCTGAGACATCAACTACTACTATTGCTCCAACTGTTTCAGCTTTTATTATGACTGTTCCTGCACCTTTAGCACAAGTTATATCAGCTCAAATTCTAAGATTTCCTGTTATATCTACACCCATGGCTATTGCCCAGAAGCCTTCTGTTTCAGGAGCTTTAGATGGAATAGCTGCAATAAATTTGATCCAGACATTGCAAAATCACACATTGTTGCTTGGACCCCACTGCAAAATGTTCATTTTCTAAGAGAAGGGAAAATACTTGTTTTACTACTCCATTTTCTCAAGGGGGACTAGGACCAGTACATATTCAGATTTCACCCCCATTGTTTGAGGTCATTTCTGAGAGTAGGGGGACAGGAGATACAGAGACACCATCCACACATCAAGGGAGGGCTAGACCCCTAGATTGAAGGGGGAACTGGAAAAATCATTACAAGATGTTTAGACATCTCACATCTGAATCAATTCTAGCAACATTCACTTGTATACCTGAGTAAGGAAATGATAAGGTATGCAGCTACTACACATGAGAAACTAACAAAAGTGGCAGGAAAATATGATGTATATCTTTGAAAGAGTATTCCTTTGCAGAAAAGTTCCAGGGCACAATTAGATGATGAAGCGATAGTCACTATGTGATCATCAGGAATGAAGTTACACATTGCCAAACTTGTTTAATGCATTAAAAAATGGAGCAATTGTGACAAATTAGGGAGGAAATGGGTGAAAAAGCAGGAAAAGAAAAAGAAGCAACCTGACAGTGTAGACGTAAATAGTAAACCGCCTCCAGTACCCCCAGATGAAGAGGAGGCTCTGATATTCCCTATCAGGGAGATAAACGGTGAAGGGTATGTTAATTTGTCGTGGAGTTGAGGTGATCTTGCGACATTCATGAACTACTTCAGTAATCTGAGAGAGAATCCTGCTTAATGGTATAATCAGGTAGAGAGGTTTTTTTTTAAAATCTTTTTATTAAACGAAAAAACAAAACATATTACAAAAGAAAATCAACTCCCAGGTGAACGCATTCGGTTCCAAAGCATGAATTCGATCAACACAATACAGAATGAAATAGCAACAATCAGTAATAAGGTCAAGGGGATTCCTGTGTTTCTGGGTCTAATCTCGTCACAGGTGGGTCACATATTCCTCCTCTGTGGCTATTCCACGCTCCCCAAACCTTCTCCCACTTCTGCGGATAACCCCTGGCCACATACACCGATTTCTCCCGGAACATACACCAATCAAGGTCTTCCAACCACTTATTAATTCGAGGCAGCAAACTGGCCCCCCGGAGTTGGGCAATATTACGTTTAGCCACCATATAGGCCAGGGTCACCCATTGCTTCTGATACTCATTCAAATCAGTTGCCTCCCACACATTCAACAAACATCTCCGGGCTTCCAGCCGCATCCCCCCACCCAAAGCGTCTCTCAACTCCTCATGGATTTTTGTCCAATACCTCTGGATCGCATCACAATGCCATAGGATATGCATCAATGTACCGACTTCCCCACAACCTCTTTTACAGACTCCACTCTCAGCTCTCCCCATTCGCACCAGACGAGGCCCCGTTATGTAGGATCTATGCAGTATCTTTAATTGCACCAACCGGAGCCGCATCTGGATGGCAACTATCTTAGGGGACGACACCGCCTCCGTCCAATCCTCATCGTCAAGTTCTAACGCATCTGCACTCCATTGAGACCAAGGGGTCCTCCGAGTTGTTGATTAATTTCCTACAGATCAACAAGATGGTTTTCTCAGGAATATGACCATCCAACACCCGGTCCTTGAGAGGGAATGCCTCCGGAAGCTCCGTGCCCTTGGGAACATGTGTGGTGAGGGCTTGTCTAACCTGCAGATAACAAAAGTACTCATTGTGATGCAGACTATACTGCTCTGCGAGGGATTCAAACATGAGTACCGAGTCCTTCCCTCACACATCCCTGAACTGAGTGATCCCAATGAGATCCCACCTATCGAATCCTTTAGTCCTCCACAAACTGCCCAACCCTTCGGAATTTAAGAGGGGGGTGGTGAGCGTCAATCTGCCCTCCCACTCAAGACAGCTGTTGGCTCCATGCCACACCTGTATCGCGTGCACGGTCGGGCCAGTCAAGGGAAACGTCCCGTGTCTAGCATACAAAGCTCGATCGAACATCCCCCCCGGGGCCTGACCCCAGTCGATAGCATATCCCAGATCTCCGGGGAGTCCGTAAATAATATGGTTCACTGCGGCCAACTGGGAGGCCCAGTAGTATTTCCGCAGATCCGGAAGCCCAATCCCACCATCATACCACGGCAGGGTCAACTTGTTGAATGCAATTCGGGCCCCACCCTCCCAGAGGAGCTGCCTCTGAAGAGCCTCTATCTCTTTAAAGTAAGCGGCCGGCACAGGGTCCATCGAGTTCTGCGAAGCATACAAGAACGGAGGCAAAGCCATCATCTTAAAGAGGACGGCGCTCCCAAGCAAGGAAAGCAGAAGAGCCTTTCAGCGCTCCACATCGTTCCTGCATCTACTCAGCGGAGAAGCCAGATTACGCTCATACCGCAACTTCGGATCCAGCCTGATAAATATTCTGAGATATTTGAACCCCGCCATCTCGATTGGATAGGGCATGACACGGGGATCATCGGTGGGTCCCCCATAAATACAAAAAGTACAGATTTTGCCCAATTAATGGCTAACCCTGAATATCTGCCACAAACTACAAGCACATCAAGAAAGTTGCGGAAAGAATCCCTGGGGATAGTGAGATAGAGCAGAACGTCGTCCGCATACAGGGAGATCTTGTCTTCCCAGTCAGGCGCCCACCGCAAACCCCGTATCGATCTATCCCATCTGACCCAGGCTGCCAGTGGCTCCATAGCGATCGCGGAGAGTAGTGGGGACAGTCGGCACCCCTGTCTGGTGCCCCTCCCTAACGGAAAGTTACTAGACTTACAATTGTTGACTACCACTCTAACCAGAGGGTTTGCATACCGCAAGCGTATCGAACCGATAAATCCATCTCCGAAGCCCATCTTTGTCAACATTGCAAACAGATACCTCCACTCCACCCTTTCAAAGGCCATTATGGCATCAAGAGACATCAGCACCGTCGGCTCATGGTTTTTTGAGGAGCCTCCAAGGACTCCATGTAGCCTTCGCAAATTTAGCGCCTTGCTACGGCGCGACATAAACCCAGACTGATCAGGGTGAATCAAGGACATAATCACTTTAATCAACCTAGTGGCCAGGAGTTTCGCCAGTATCTTGGGTTCCACATTAAGGAGCCATATGGGCCTATAGGAGGAGCATTGTGTCGGAGGTTTGCCTACTTTATGTATGACCACAATGTTGGCCACCCGCTGATCATAGGGGAGTTCACCCTTCTCTTTGCTTTCCACGAACATGGCACCGATGTGGGGGGCAAGCTTATTGGCGTTCAACTTGTATAACTCAATAGGTATCCCACTGGGGCCCGTCGCTTTACCCGACCGTATCTGTCTAATTGCTTGGGCTACTTCCTCATCAGACAGTGCGGAGTCAAGATATCTACTGTCTTCCTCAGACAGACGCAGCATGACGATATCCCTAATCATTTCGGCATTATCCGCTTCCGTGAAGGCAGTATAGACCCTCCCGTAATAATCAGAGAACTCATCTGCCACAGCCTGCGGCTCGGTGATCCTACGTGACTCTAGCCCTTCCAGTTCAGGTACCAACCTAGGCGTACGTTCCCCGTGCTCGAGCCATGCTATCAGTTTACCCACTTTGTCTCCGTATTCGTAGATACGGCTCTGGACCGCGTTGTGCTGAGCCATAGCTCTATTCCTAACAAGATTTTTATACTCCTCCTCCCGGAGTCGCAACAAAAGGAGCCCTGCCTGGGTATGCGACCTAGCTACCTTCCCCTCCAGATGTACAACCTCCGCCTCCTTCTGCACTACCTCCGTATGGCCTGTCTTCTTCTTCGTTGACACCAGAGACAGTACTTCACCTCTAGCAACCATTTTGTACGCCTCCTAGAAGGACTGCGCAGAATCAACCGACCCGTGTTTTACATAAAATAACGGTCTGACATACGGAGAATCTCCTTATTGATAGCATTGTCTTTTAACTGCCAGGCACCGATGGGAGCCACTCTACCCACTGACGGTATGTCAAGTGCAAGGGAAAGCCACAGCGGGGAGTGGTCAGAAATACCTCAACCGAGATATCTCACTTCCTGAATCATGGATGCCATTGCCGCAGGAAGCAGGAGGTAGTCCAACCTAGATAGGCTGCCATGAGCAGCCGAGACATGAGTGTAGTGTGTTAACGTTGGATTATGTACTCGCCAACTGTTCACTAGCCCCAGCGTGGCAAGAAACTCTGAAAGCCACGTCTGTTTCGGACGGAGCGCCCGGGGTGGGCTTCGGTCGATATCGCCATCAAGAACTGAGTTAAAGTCACCACCCAAGACTAGACTCCCAAGGGGCAGCATGAGAAATATAGGGCCAGATGTAGGAGCCCTAAATTAGGGTTTTCTGATGTAGGGGGCCTATATTTTACCGATTCTGTAAATTTACAGAATCGGTAAATTTACAGAATCGGTAAAATACTGAATCGGTATATTTACCGATTCGGTAAATCCATATGTAGCTGACACTCCTAAGAGTGCCACAGGCCCTTAAGAGTCGGTATTTTACCACCCAATCCTATTGGGTGGTAAAATACCGAATTCAGGTGTGCATGCACATCTGTGCATGCACACCTGTGCAATGTGACACACAGACATGCCCTTAGGACATGTATGTGTGCCACATGTCACACAAGCCTGTACTTGGGGTGCTAGAGGGTGTCAAAGTGACACCCCATGCACCCTTGCAGGATTCGGTAAATACCGATTCTGTATTGCCCATTGATTCCTATGGGCTTCAATGGGCAATACGGATTCGGTATTTACCCAATCGGTAAATACCGAATGTTACAGATTCGGTAATTCTAAATAAAAAATTACCTACATCTCCCTCCTTCTAATTTACAGATTCATAAATACCGAATCGGTAAAACTTGGTATTTATGAGTCGGTAAATTAGAGTTACCTACATCTAGCCCCTAGTGCTTAGATCCCGAAAGGTCTCAGTCTGAAGGCCAGGCGGTACATAAATAGATAAAAAGGTAATCGTCCGGCCCCCGACCAGTCCGGAAACACCGGCATATCTGCCCCTTTGATCGATCCATGTGGCCTGCACCAACAGGGGGAACGAGTTCTTGACCCGGATACCAACACCCCTAGAGCCAGTAGTGAATCCAGCATGTACCAACAATTTATACCCACCCTTGTGGAGGGCAATGCACTTATTTCTGACCAAGTGCATCTCTTGTAATAAAATCACCTCTGGGAAATGCCGCCTGACAAGTTGACTGACCATTCCCCTCTTAATCTTATCACCCAAGCCATTCACATTCCAGCTCAACACTCTCATACCGACCTCGGCTATTCTGTGTCACCGGTCCCATGCAACAAGCAAAGCGCAGCAATGGTATCACCCGGGGTTAAAAAATAATAACAAAAGTCCACACAATAACCATCCAACAAACACAACAACATACAAAGAAAAAATATTCCCAACCCTCCTCCCCCCATCCTGCACCCCTGCTCCTGGCTTACGCCTGACCCCAACTTGCAGTGTGCCTGTCGCCTCACACTCTAACTAACCTACTAACTAAAGATAGAATTGAGGAGTAAAACAGCTCCAATGGACATCCCCCCACCCCCCTCCACCCCTCAACCTCTTTGCAGTGATTACACACCTCTCTTAATTCTTCATGAAAAGGCACATATTTCAGACACCCCGTGGACGTTCTCAGACTTACGTCTCTATTCCTGCTGAATCTCTTCACCCCCCTCCCCATCCCTGGATGCCCCCGGCTCTGGCCCAAGATGTGCGTCTAACCAGTCCGAGGCAATAGCAGGATTGTCAAAAAACCACAGTTTCCCATGAAGCTCAATCCGCAGTCGGACCGGGAACATCATGGCGTATTTCACCCCCCTCTCCCTGAGTCTCTTCTTAATCCCCAGAAAACCTTGGTGTTGTCTCTGGACCACTTGTGTAAAGTCAGGGAAAAAGGAGAGATTGGCATTTTCAAATTCCAGAGGGCCTCGCGACCTAGAGGCCTGCAGGATAGCGTCTCGGTCCCTAAAATTGAGTATTCTAGCAATTAGGGGGCGTGGACGGGCCCCCGGCCGCGGCCTTCCGCCCGGGACTCTATGGGCCCTTTCAACTGTAAAAAAGGTACTCAGTCCCTTGGGCTGAAGGCGCTGAATAATAAGATCCTCCACGTATAGATCAGGGGTTGGGCCTTCCGCCTTTTCAGGGACCCCCACTATCCTGACGTTGTTTCTCCGAGTCCTTCCTTCATACTCGTCGAGCTGCCGGCTTGCACGCTCCCCAGCCCGCCGGAGCTCCCGCTGCAATGTGGCCACGTCGTCGTTCAGGCTCGTTATTTTAATGTCAAGGGACTTGACCTTCTCACTGGTTTTGGTGAGATCGGCATGAATGAGGTTGACCTCGATGGTTACAGTGTCTAACTTATGGTCAAGCGACTCCATTTTCTGTCCCAGTGATGTTTTAACTCCGTCTATAGCCGCCATAACATCAAGGAGCGTCGGCTCCAGCAGTGGGCCGGTCGGTTGCCTCCCCGAGTCTTGTACCCTCGTTGAGTCCTGCGGGGATCCCCTAGGTGTTGTGTAACGATCTAGTTTATTCGCTTGGACATAGCGAGCACCCCTGGAGGATCGGGGCTGGGGCTTCTCGGATTCAGGCTTGGACGCCATCTTTAGTCCTTAGCCGGAAATCACAACAGCACGCTGAGCACTCAACACCACACCGGCCTGCGCCAACAGCCCCAACTCCTCGCACCCCCCAGTCCAACAGAATGCCAACAGCCTCGCGAGCAAGGCGATCCAGAGAACAGGTCCCAATAGCGTCCCTCAGAGGGGGCGGGCAGCCAAATTTGCCTCCAGGCCCACTGCCCCTGACCGAAGCTGTCCTGTAATGTATCACAAGAACCAGCGCGGAGCTGTCTTCCAGGGACCCCCAACTTCCTCCGCGTCCGGGGGTTGCGTCCCACAATAGACCACCGAAGCTCTCACCTCACCCTTAGGACCAATGTCGCCCCCGTCATGCAGGGCACTCCAGTGTTCACTGTCAGCGTCCACACCCAGACAATGCACCTCCTAACTCTGGTGCCGACAATGACCAAGCTCCGAGGGAATCGGCCACCCCGGTCATGACTGCGGAAGAAGCCAGAACCGCGGCTGGTCACACCCACTGCCCGAATCCTGGGCTCCGGGCGCTACATAGGCATCCGGCGTCTTCACAGAATGCCCCGGCCCACAACAATAAGATGGGGGGGCATCCCAGGGCTCAGCCGCCAAGCGAGTGGGACCGGAGTCCCGGCACCACCAACACGGCCCGCCTCCGAGCCCCGGAGTCTCCGCAGTCACAGATAGGTCACCTCCAATCAGCCCTTAAGGAGCCCCAGCGCCCGCAATCAATTGCCACATGGGCCGGCACTGCCCTGAGGGGCCTCCGGTAGAATGGGCAAGTCCGTTTCATACCCACCAATAATTGGGCCGGGCGAAGGTCCGAGCACCGGGCCACTTCCGGTCCCGGCCGCGGGTGTTCTTGACCTCGCGGCCGGCCGTAGCCACTTCTCGAGTCCCCGGCTCAGTCGGTCCCAGAGGCCCGAAATCATTCAGCAATTTACTCCGGTCCCCGATCTCGCAGTGGGACCGGAGTTCGATCGGACGTCGCCACGGGGTTTCCGCCGCCTATTTAGCGAGACAGCGTGCCAGGATATCTGCAGGATGTTGGGGCGAGAGTTCCGTCCCGGCAGAGCTGCTCACCTACGCGGTCATCTTAGGCGCGCGCTAGGCTCCTCCCCCAGGTAGACAGGTTTGTGAACATTTTGAAGGTTTTGTGGAAAGATTTGAAAGCTTTTTTTGACGTTGTAGTGTTGAGTGATCTGTGGGATGAGTATAAAATAGCCATAGATTTGCCACATACAGAACCTCTAAGAGATCTATGTACACATGTGCGTTCACCTATGGTGATGACAAAGTATGATGATGTGAAAACTTTCTTGAAAGGAAGAGAGGGAGATTAACTCCTTGTCATTCTGCAACAACTTTGGGCATTGGAAGAGGGAATGTCAACTGAATCCTAATAGAGTAAGTCAAATCAAAAGAACTTTATTCGGTTATATTACAAGAAATAACCATAAAAGTACAGTAATAAAATACAGTTACTGCAAATTGCATTCAAATGGTAAATAAAAAGACTGTTATATAAATTCATATCCTAAGTGAGTTGCGAGATTTAAAAATATTTTTTAAAAAGGCAATGACAGAGGCAATAGTTAAAACATTGTCTAAATTCTGTATCGCCAAAAAGGCAATACGGCAGTGTCTTAATTGCAATCTTTTTAACACGGGGACGATCCACCTTTTTCTTGGTATGGAATAACATTTACAAAAGAACATGATATGCATGGACAACTGGATTGAAATATCATCACATGGGCAGGTACAAAGTGATCTTGACCAGTCATTTACCTCCGGAAAACTTAAAATTCTGTGCAAGATATTAAGCCTAAGGCGAGTTAACATAAATCTTTCAAAGTCCTTAATAGACAACAAGATGTACGGCTGTATGTTAACAGTAATCAAGATAAGCTGATGTGCCACCACCGAAGGTTTGGTCATTTCACTTGTAATTCTAGACTCGCTCAGGTATGACATACATATATTTTAAGATCCTTTCTTGACAGCCGACACATAGAGTGTGGGTCACTAAAAAATTCCTTGTGGCCTATTTGATTAAGGAACTTCTCAACATAATTTAGCCATCTTATTTTTTTACCCCATCAATACTTAGGACATCCTTTAAAATGTGGCGGTTAAATACGGGTTCTTCAGTGGTCCAAACCCTGTGCCATAACAGTACAGGCTGTAATCACATCTTCAAGATATGGCATACCCAGTTCAGTATGGCAAATAAGAGTAAGTTGTGATGGGCAAATGCAAAGAGTGAATCCGAAACAAATGCAGAATGTCCCAGTTCAGCTAATATAAATTCTAAATCAGATAAAAGCCCCAATAATGCAGGTCCTGCAAGCTCCATGCCTCCACTGAAAGTAGGTAATCCCAAACCCTTTCCAAAATCAGAATCCATGTAAACAATTTCCTATATTTGAGAATGAGAGTTTTGACTCCAACAATTCACAATGATAGTGCCTGCGTTGGGTGGAGGATTGTATACTTGGTGAGGCTCGAGCGGTATAACAGAGAGTGGAGCAGCATCACACCAGAGATGATATAGCTTGGACTGTGAAAGAGAAAACTAGACTAAATGTAAACCAAGGGAACAGAATGAGGGCACTTTTGCTTAGGGAACAGAAGTGGGTCTACAGACTCAAGAGCCACATCTTGGGGCTTTATGATGACATACCCTGGAATACCCTTATTAGTTAAACCTGTCGCTAATATATTCCACTCGAGGTGACAACTGCTGGCTAGTCCACCAATCTAATGAGGCTTCTAACAATATAAGATACATGGTTTTATTATTATATTTAGGACAATGATTTTTTTTATTTATAATAGGAATCTTCTGAGTGTGTACACACATTTACTGACTCGTGAGAGCCCTACATCCTATTGTACATAATACCCAGGCTTTTGAATGAAGGAACATTGACCATACAATTTATAAAAGTACACACGTTACTTATGTGTTATCAGTTTTTATCTTCTAGACTAATAAGTACCGTAGACGGATATATTGCCCTCACACACAGGAGCGGAGTTGGGGCACCGCGCTGGATAAACACCAGTACTGCGGGATACATCATCTATAATACAAATAAAAAATGTTGAGTGCAATGGGCCACGTTGCTATGAGCCTAAAGCCAATCAGGAATCATATACACGTAGAATTTTAACAAAATAAGTTTTGCTTGTCCTTCTTTAACAATTTACAAGAACACGCTGGTATCTCTAGTCGCCATGGACACGCATGAGAACTTACACGCCCATACGTGTGTATGATGCATTTGGCCACACCCCACACGTGACGGGAAGTGGATGTGAGTAAAATAAATTCTCCCACGATCACCCGTAATCTACACAGCAGCATCGGGGAACCATTGAGCAGAGTACCTTCCTTGACGAAGTAAGGAGCAGAGGGGAGGGGGGCCAGGAATACGGACAAACTCCTGGGTCCAATAGGCTTTGGTCCATGAAGCACCCCTTCAGTAACCGCAGGGGCATCGAAGGGAATTAAAAACGAATGCGGTCAAGCGGGTGAGAAAGTCAACAACTGTGGGCGCCCTATTAATAATATTATGACACGCGACCGAGTAGTGCCTCACTTTCTGGAGGTTGATATGAAGCAATGCGACCATTAAGTCTCAGGTTATTATTTCCTCTCAAGCTTCACAAATAAGTAATTGGCTGTATAGGGCTCTGAATGAGCTATTGGAAATACATTACATTATTGGGTCCAACTCTATAATAATTTTTGTGGAATGACATATTAACCATTGGTTCTCTTGTGTGTTTTTTACTTGTTTCCTCTAGTGTGCGACTACAGGGGGGCTCTCCCTCATTATTATTAATGAAACTCGGTGAGTCAAATACTTTGTCTTGGAGTGTGGTTGAGTGCAGCTGTAAAGATAATGACTTGTGTCCAACGACATAGAACTACCTGCGGTTACGTTTTGATAAGGTATATAAATTATATGTGTGATTGCATTGCCATAGTGTGGACAAGCATGGAGATCATAGGACAGACATTAGCCATACTAGATCCACTTGGTGAAACAAAGTAAGCGTTTAATAGCACTGTATAAAGGAATGACTAAAATTCCACATGCAAGTAACTAGTCTCTGGCTTGTCCTTTTCTTTTCCATTACTACAAGAGCAAGTTACATAAGGGGACCCTCACCGTGGGAACGATTTGTTCCTAGAAATACCACATATGGGTATTGAGGGACACACAACACCGGTGCGATCATGAAAAGTCGTGATGAATGCCGGTGTGACCTATAACTGTGGGCACGAACACGGCAGAAACATGTTGACTTGGCAGTAAGTAGGGGTGCCGTATTTCATTACTTTTTCCTGTCACCACCATCCTTTATGTTTTTAATCCTGGCTGGAGGGTCCAGGAATAAAATGATGAACAGTGACACCTCCGAGCTAGTTTTAACTTCCACTGCACTTTACTTTCGGGGATCCCATCATAATTTGGCA
The DNA here is from genome assembly GCF_964261635.1 of Lissotriton helveticus. Lineage (NCBI taxonomy): Eukaryota > Metazoa > Chordata > Amphibia > Caudata > Salamandridae > Lissotriton > Lissotriton helveticus. The sequence continues at coordinate 272,106,624 of NC_136068.1, forward strand.
CTATATGTGTGTACGTTTTACATGTGTGTTTTGTCTAACCCCTCAGCTGGTCTGTGTGGGGGTGTTTGTAGCAAAGCCTGATGAGGAAGCATGTCACAACTTTGTGAGTGAGGGCATTATTTTCACACAGTGCATGTGCCGCCACCAAGACTTCTTTCTCCTGTTTCTTTCTCTCTACTTCTTTTTTTTTTTTAAATATATTTTTATTTTATATTTTTCTTCATTACAACAATTGATTATGAGCATTACCTATAACACAAGCCTTAAATACTGACAAATAAATTATACAGTAAATTTTTTGGCCAAACACGGAGTACACAAATATATAAATCGGCTAAAGTTGAAAACAGAGTCTGAGATCAATGAAGAAAAAGCCAAGCTTACCCCTAGCTATTCCTTCTTTGGCTCTCTTTCCATTTACATAATGGCTCCCAGATTCTTCTCCCCAACCGTCTTCCACTCCTCCCCTTCCGGGCAAAAATTTTTTCCTCTATATTATATGCATATAGGGTGTTTGCCAGCCAGCATTGCATTTTTGGAGGACTTTTTTCTAGCCATGCCCTAGCTATTGTTAGTCTATAGACAGCCATTACTACAAAAAGGAATTCAGCATATTGAGTCTGCTCGTCATCACTCACCCCTAACATAATCAAAGCTGGTGTAAGAGTTATCGCAATATCCAATGAGTTCGACAAAAACCCCTCAATTTCCCTAATCAAAGTTCTTAGCTGTGGGCATGAAGCAAAAATGTGTACACTATCTGCTTCCAATTCATTACATCTGGGACAATTGATTCCTTGATTCCCACCCCATTTTGCAATCTTTGCCGGAGTAAAGTACAAAGAGTACAATGTTTTATAATGCTGCGATTGCAGCGGGGCAGCGCATAATATCGTAGATCCAAATTTCAAAGAATCATAAAAAAGTGTAGGATCAATACCCAGTTTATCTTCCCATATTTTACTAAATTTAACTAAATCATCCTGCTTGTCTTTCACCAATGCTGCATAAAGGGATTTAATAGTGCAATCTCCCGACAATTTTATTTTCTCCATTATATCGACTTTGTTAAAGCCTGCAGGGCCCCCAACTTTATTATTGAGAAAGCTTCTAACCTGTAAGTATTTGAAGAATCCCCTATTATCTAAACCGTATTTTCCTCTCAGCTCTGAAAATTGCATAAAGCCATCTTGTGCATAAAAGTCTCCAATTTGTATAACCCCCTTTAGTGCCCATTCTGCCATAATATAGTCTCCAAAAATTTCCTTGGGGAGTGACCTATTGTCCTTTCTCTCTACTTCTTTATGTGTTTACAATTTTCAGGTAAAGACATTGGACTTATTGAAGGTGTAGAACCTGTACGAATAACAATTACACCAAAGGCTGAATTTACGAGAACTCCAAAATACAATCTTACACCCGAGACCATGGCTGGAATTACTTAGAGGATCAAATCAATGATGCAACAAGGAATTTTGGGAGAAATAGTCAGCAGTCAATGCAATTCGCCATATTGTTTCAGATTTAGTATGATGCCAAGTGGTTCACTATACTGGACCTCTGACAGTCATTCGTTTCAATTCCACTGCATGAGGACAGTCAATTTATGTTGTCATTTAAATTTTAAAACAGAGTTTTGCAATGGTGCATAGTACAAAAAGGTATACAGAAAGACCATCAATCTTTAATCTTATCATGAAAAGAATCTTGAGAACATACAGATGCCCTGCAAGTTGGTTCTTGTACAATATATTGATGACCTACTTGTGATATAAAGTACATATGAAGCCTGTAAACATGATACGATTGCCTTACTACATCATTTGGCTGGGATATACTTAAGTAAGTTGCCATACTGTCAAAAAGAGGTCCTATATTTAGGGCATCCTATTGAAAAGGCAATAAAGAAGGTGTCACAAGAGAGAATTACTGTAAAATTTAAAATGAATTTGCCTAAGAAGCAGCAAGAGGTCAGAATGTTTTTGCTAATGCAAACAGTGGATACCCAACTTTTCCCTAGCGGCCAAGCCACAAAGGTGTGCCTGATCTGCTTCTATTGGACAAAGATTGCTTAAAAGAATTCCTAGAGCTGAGAGAAGCTCTCTGTCAATCCCAGAACTAGGAATGCCTGATTACAGTAAAATGTTCACCTTGTTTTGCGGTGACAGGGAGCACTGCACTCTCTCAGTACTTACTAAATTGCAGGTAAACTCTCAAAGACCTGTGGCATGCTTTTCAACTACCCTATACCCTGTTGCGCCGGACTGCCTGGCTGCCTTGAAAAAAGAGATTGCTGCAGTTGGTGTCAGAATTGACAGAAGTGAGAGTATAGTCATGGGACAACCTCTTATTGTAAATGTCTCACACTCATTAGTAGAGATTTTTCTAACTCGCACTAAGGGGCCCATTAGGATGTCAGGCGGATTGCCCCCGCCAGGCTGGTGGTAGCCACCGCCGGCGTGGCGGGGGCAATCTGCCCGACATCCGCAAGTGAATTCCCCCCGCCATATTAGTATGGCGGGGGGGACCGCGGCGAACGGAAAGACCGTCCGCCGCTTTTCCACCCCGGACGCCTAGCGGCCGGGGCGGAAAAGTATTAATATGGTGGCAGTGTCAAATAGACACCGCCAGCCATATTACGATGGGCCAATTCAGATGCCTTTCCGTGGCGGCGATGCTGCCATGGAAAGGCATGCGATCTTCACTCTGGGGGCCCCATGCGGGCCCCCAGAGTGAAGGAGGGGTGGGGGTGCACACGGGGGGGACCTGTGGTACCCCCAATATTTGCATACACGAAGCAGCAGGCACCGCGCGGTGCCTGCGCCTCGTGTATGCAAATGCATGCATGCATTTCTGACATTGTGGAGGGCGGTGCAGTGAGCACCGCCCGCCACAATGTTAGAAATGAGGGATGCGCCCGCCACTGTGGCAGGCGCATCCTAATGCTAACGTCGGGACCCCTGCCCTTAAGGCGGGCGGTCCCGTTTTCCGCAAGGGTGGCGGGCGGGCAAAGTCCGCCCGCCATCCTAATGGGGGCCTGTGACACAGAATATGAGAAACAGCAGACTCCCAAATATGAACAATTGATTCTTGTACCAGAGAAAGCCTTTAAGAAACTGAGCCAGACTCTTAATTCAGCTACTGCCTGAAAACTTAATTGACGGGGAAGAGGTATAACATGAATTTCTCGATGGCATAGATTCATGCAGCAAGCCAAGACCTGATATTAAGGACAAACCTCTTGATAAGCCCAACTATGTAATATTTGTTTATGGCTCATGCCTAAGAGATAATAGGGGAAATTTGAGAGAAGCTTATGCTGTCTGTACCATTCAGGAAGAGGTAGAAGCCTCCTGGCTTGAAGGTGTTACCTGTGCTGAAGTGGCAGAATTGGTTGCCCTTACCAGAGCTTGTTATCTTTCATACCAATTACTCGTGAAAATATTTACAAAACAGTCAGTATGACTTCGGAGTGTTCCATGATTTTGGGGCACTTATGGTCACAGAGGGAATTCCTGACTACATCTGGATCTCCAATCCAGAACGGAGAATATGTGATGAGACTGTTAGAAGCATTACAATTCCCAATAGAAATTGCACGGGTATTGCCTGACTGCCTGTTATTCCCCATGATAATACATTTTAGTGACTCTGCACACATAGGAAGGGATGCAATGGTGAGACTGTTCAAGCTGAATTGATTTAATACTTGATTTAGAGTTTTTGCTGAGGACTTGTGGCACGGATGGGTGATCTGTCAGCAAATGTAAGTACGGCGTTGAACCCCCATAATCATGAGTCATATAGGTAGATTTGGAGGGCCTTTTAACAGAATGCAGTTGGATTTGATCAAAATGGCTGTTTGTAATCAACTGAGATGCATCCTGGTCTTAGTGTGTATTTTTTCCAAATGAGTGGAGGCCTACCCAACATTTAGGAAGGACAGTCACACTGTAGCCAAACTGCTGTTGCGAGAACTGATACCAAGGTTCGAATTTCCAGTTGCTCTGGAGTCAGACCAAGGGATTCATTTTAATAATAAGAACCTTAGAATGCTGTCAGTAGCACTGCAAGTGGAACAGAGTGGATTCAGGAATAGTTGAGCAGCTAAACATCACACTGAAATCTTGTTTTGCCAAAGTATGTGCATCCACTTGTCTAAAATGGCAAGATGCCTTGCTCTTGTTATTAATTAGTCTCCGAACCACTTCTGACAGAATAACAGGATTGTCGTTGCATGAAATACAAATGTCACAATCTCCACAAGTGGGTATCTCACTCTGATGAGAGTGAGATACCCACTTGTGGAGATTGTGACATTTGATCGAGGTCTGCAACCAACTGTGTTTGTATGTCCTGAAGGACCAGCTAGGGAAGATGTCCATCACAATTTCTCACCCATCCAAGTTCCTGAAATCTCATAGAACAGTGGAAGCATCTCCTGAAGTCAAACATATGAGACCTTGAAAGGAGGGATGTTTCATAACCAACACCAGTGCAATCAAACGACTCTGATGAAGGAATGCGTGTCAAGATCAACAGCCACCTATGAAATCTAAGAGAGCAAGAGTACCTTGTCGTAGGTATTCAGCCCCTGAGTAGACATATTATACAGACAGTGTGCCTAATCCAACAACCTATGAATCGAATTAACTGAGATGATTACCACTTGAACCTCCATGATATGCCACATTATAACAGCAAACACTTTAAGCAAATTCATAATTAAGCTCAACTCATTTGATATCTGATTTATTCAATCAAACTAATGACCTGTGTTTGAACTGACCTATTGAATTGACTGTGACAACTGATATATTAACTCAACAATTATTGTCTAAGGAAAATAAAATGAAAATAATTAAGAAGAATTCCTTAGGGCAAAGGCTGCAGTAGAAGAGTAGGGTTGACATTTTTAAAAGAAGACAGATTATGGCTAGGGATGCCTCACAAAGACAGCTGTATGTAAGCTGAATGACCTAACTGCAGAATAACAACTAGATGTTTTCCTTGTTTTGCACAAGTAGAAACAGACAAAGAGTATTTTAAGTGTGTCTACTGCTATATTCTACTTAAGGTTTAACTGTAGACAAAAGTGTTCCTTATCAAGGTGAGATGTAGAGTAGTTATTGCTGTAACCTTAACAGTCAGGTGCTGTGTCAATAACCATAATGGTGCAGAGCAGGAATATCGAGGGAGAAATAGCATGGGACATAAATATCGCTACAAAAATATAGTGGAGAAGAAATATCGACAACAAAAATATAGTTGACAAGAATATCGACTGACAGGTAAGTAATATCGATTACAAAAATATCGTTGTAATAAATATTGTTTTCAAAAATATAGTTTACAAAAATATCGAGTTATTGATAATGTTATGTATTTCAGTGGTTTTAATGGCAATTGTTTGTCATTTTATTATATGTTTTAGAATTTTACTAGTTATTAATTTATTCTAAGTTTAATTCTGCATTTTTAATACCGTAGCAGGTTGTGGGTTTATAGGGGGAATAGGGTTGTAAGTCATTGTTGTAAGGAACTACGGGAGACAGGAAGGTCGTTCTTGGAAATAGCTTTATTCTTAAGCTAGAGCATAGGAGAAACCCGACTAACAGCGTCGGGACACAAACTGCCTCTAACGGCTTTCAGCGAACTCTCGAGCCCTGGCCACAGAAAGGCAGACACGAGCTCAGCGCGCGAGCCACAGACTCGAGCACAAGATGAATATAACACATCTCCTTTCCTTTGGCAGAGAAACAATAAAGTTAACATAACACATTCAAAGTTTCCAACGACAATGTGTGTGTGTCACAGCTGTCAATATCCTGTGCACTTTAAATAATGTGTGTGTATCACAGTTGATAATGTGTCACACTGCAGCCCTTCAAACACAATGTGTGTGTCACAGTTGTTAATACCGTTCCACGGAATTAAATTGTCAAAGACTTCCTCCTTTTTTTTTTTAAAAGGATAAAATAGTTTTCTTCTTTGCGGCGGGTTTTAAGTTCCCAGTTTGTAACCTCACTGAGTCAGAAATGCTCGTTTTTGCTGTTCATTAGGAACTGGGCCCATAGACGGTGTATTGCCCTTTTAAGTGGTATTTCCCCTTTAAATTTTCCAGTGAGGTCGCTCCTGCTTTGTTAATGAGCATGCGCAAAGTTACCCTGGCTCATTTCCAGTCACCGGTGTCAGCGTTAACTCTCCCCAGTGAGTTTTTCTCTTCCTTCTTATATAGTTTATATATAAATTACGTTTACCGCACGTACCTCCTCCTCGAAATTTTAACCAGAGTGCGGCTTACTGTGCTGCTGTCTTGCGCTGGGAGTAGATCGTTTTTTCGCAGATCACTCACTCTGATCGCCGTCGGGTTTCCTCCTTACTTCTGTCCCCGTCTTCAAACGTCGCCATAAAATGTTGTAAGGAACTACGGGAGACAGGAAGGTCGTTCTTGGAAATAGCTTTATTCTTAAGCTAGAGCATAGGAGAAACCCGACTAACAGCGTCGGGACACAAACTGCCTCTAACGGCTTTCAGCGAACTCTCGAGCCCTGGCCACAGAAAGGCAGACACGACCTCAGCGCGCGAGCCACAGACTCGAGCACAAGATGAATATGACAGTCATTTAATTATATAAAATGAATTGAATAATTAATGTGTTAATTGATCAATTAATAATAGTTTAATAATTAGTTGTTAATTAATTTCAATTAGTCAATTAATAATTAATTATTTTATTTGATTCATTAATGTTAGGTGTGTGTTGTGGTGTTTACATGTGTAAATGGTGTGTAGGGTGGTAAGTAATACATTTTAATTGATTAATTATTAAGTATTTTTAAATTAATTACCATTAATTCATTAGTAATTATTAATTGTAATTGTGTAATTAATTTTAGGTGTGTGTTGTGATGTTTATATGTGTAAATGATGTGAAAGTTGGTAAGTAATTAATTTTGTATTGATTCATTCATAAATAATAATACATTCATTTTCATTAATTAATTAGTCATTATTAAATGTAATTGTGTGATTAATTTTAAGTGTGTATTGTGGATATTATAGTGTTAAATAATGTGTAAATAATTATTTGTTATTATCTTTGTTAATAATAACATATTTAAATATATATATTAATTATGTTATTATTGGAAATTAAATGTAATAAAAATGTTGATGGTTATGTTTTTTATTGTTTTGGGATCCAGCGCTTTCCCTACTGTTGCACTCACTGGAGGGGGAATAGTAATGTTTACCCCCCCCTCTATCTAGCACTTTCCCTACTGTTGCACTCACAGGAGTGGGAATAGTAATTTTTACCCATACGCTATCCAATGCTTTTTCTACTGTTGTACTCACTGGAGTCGGAATAGTAATATTTACCCCTCCGCTATCCAGCGTTTTCCCTACTGTTGCACTCACTGGAGTGGGAATAGTAATTTTTACCCCTACGCTATCTAACGTTTTACCTATTGTTGCACTCATTGGAGTCGGAATAGTAATTTTTACCCCTCCGCTATTCAGCGCTTTCCCTACTGTTGCACTCACTGGAGTGGGAATAGTAAATGTTACCCCTTCGCTATGTCATGTCATGTCATGTCAAAGGTTCTTATATAGCACCTTATCACCGCAAGGTCTCAAGGCGCTTGCTTTTGGGAACCCGTCCTGGCTTTTCCCTGTGAGATAACCCCTACTGGGCATCCCCAAGGTGAAAGCCAGGCATCCCGCCGCGGGGGGGCCATAGTGGAGATTAAGCAAGCTATTGCCCAGAGTTGCAGAGTGTGAACCCGTGATTCGAGTAGGCACCGAAGCGAGAATTATCGAGTCCGAATTATCGCTATCCAGCGCTATCCCTACTGTTGTACTCATTGGAGTGAGAATAGTAATATTTACCCCTACGCTATCCAGCGCTTTCCCTACTGTTGCACTCACTGGAGTCGGAATAGTAATTTTTACCCCCTCGCTATCCAACGTTTTAACTGCTAATGTTTTTATTTTGTTATTAAATGTATGTATTATTTGTTTTAAACAGTTTAATGTGTTAATTAAATATAGAATATTTTATTTTATTTTAAATTATTTATATATTTGTTTATTTTAATTTTTATATAATTAAAAAAGTTTATGAATTAAATAAAGATAATAGCTAATAAAATGTATTTCAGTAAATAAATGTATATGTACACATTGTTTGTGTTTATGTTTAATAAATTAAGTTTATTTGTTAAAATGAGTTAAAATATATATTAACTTATTGTGTAATAATATTAATATTATTTAATTAATTTAATTTAAGTTATGTTATTTTTTAAAGCCGATATTTTTTACAGCTATTTTTTTTACATCGATATTTTTGAATTGATATTATTGTACTTACCTGTTTAAGTATAGGGAGTCGATATTTCTGAAATTGATATTTTTACATCGATATTTTTATTCATCTACATTTTCTCATCGATATTTAAACTTGGAACCATTCATAGTGCTCTTAATTGGTATGAGCATCACTCTTGAGATAGATTCTCTTGGTTTAACACCTGTGGGAGAAAATTAAAGGCTTTATTTGTAGATGCATCAGGGGATTTATATTAAATGTATATTCTAGATTAGCTCAAGAATAAACAAATGCTTCAGATGCTAAGGATTGATATGTTTGTGCATACTTACTTGTTTCAGCTCCTGAGGCTATGCCCTACCATCATATTCTGCTATCATAAGCAGCCACAGGTAGTATTTTGCTTAGTTTATTTTATAGGCAGAATTATTTTGAATACTATTTCTCCAATTATGACTTTATCCTTTCTGGAGTCCTTTTCCACAAGCAAAGGAGTTGGAAACAGCTTAGATTTTCTACAGGTAACCTACAAATATAGATACTATTAAGGCATCTGAATGAATTTTGATATACTCCATGAGTCCATTGGAAAATAAATGTATACAAGCTTTAGTGGAAAGGAGAGCTTATGTGTTGAACAAGGCAACAAAATAAGAATATGCATTTCTTATTTCTTATATTCTCATGAAGTATGCATGAAAAAAGGAGGAAGATGAATATAAAGGGAAAATGGTTTAGCCCAGATTGAAATTAGACAGACATCTAAAAGAGAAATTATGCTTTTACATGAGAAGAAATCACATCAGAACTAGACACATGAGAATATGTAGCTGTGAACATGCATTTGAAGTTCCTAGGTGGCCTATCCAAATATATCTGGAAAAGAAACAGTCATCCCGGAGTATACTTTGAATGCGGTAAAGAGGAATTTTTCCAATTCCTGATTGGGAGGGTGCTTTTTAGCTGTATTGTTTCCTAAAATGTATCATGTGAATGGCAAAGAAGCTTTTACAATGAATCAATCTCACAGACATAGATGTAGTACAAATGATGGGACACAATTTGTAGGAGATTTTTCTGGTGCTATTATTCCTCCTGTAGGAGCAGTACTAAATGACAAGAAAATCAGAAAGCTTTCTACAGTAGTAGACATAATAGCCTCTAGTACATCTGGTGCGTTGGTAGCAGTAAATACATTTGATCAATGGTTTTTCAAGATGCATTAGCTTTTTACATACTGCTGGCAGAAAAATTCAGAGTCTGGAAGATGTTGAACACACAACATTGTTGCTCGTAAATACCAGACAAAATTAGGACAATGGAAAGCATTTGTAAAGAACATTTCTGATCGAAAACCTAACTTAGAAAACTTAGAAGCAACTAGTATTTTAGGAACTTTAGGTAAAGGAGCTTCTGCTATAGGTCATTGGCTTGGAAACATTGGTTATTGGCAATTGATTGATATGCTTATTTGCTTTATAGAAAGGATCTTGATGTTATTTACAAGGAAGAAAAAGGAAGAACGAAAAAAGGCAAGGGAAATGGAAAAAAGAAATAGAATTGGAAGATAGGAGTAGGGGTTATTGGGAATTGAAGGAGATGCAAATCTCAAAGGGAAATGTAGATGACTCAGCAAAGGAAGAAGGTGTACCTTGAAGATTCATTTGTGTTAAAATGCGATGGCTATTCTAGCCATCAAAGGGGGAATTGATAGAGTGAAAATTCTCATTTTGCAAATTAAACACATTTAACTGTAGAGTGCTAACTCCAATATCGAAATTACATGTGCATAGTAAATGCAAAATGCATAGTAGGCAAACCAAATTAGTCATTAAAATCAAACACTTGAATTAAGATATTTTAATGAATTAAGTTAGCTTACCTGTGGTTGCCATTGTAAATGTCGACCTTATGGGTCGATTCCGATCCGGTAAAATTACCGTCCGTACGATTCGCATCCGGAGCCATCTCCGTACGACTCGTACACACACCGTATGACCCGACGAGTACGATCCGGACCGGGGTATCAGGACGCGATTCGTACGGTCCTGGTCAGGTAAGGGCGAATCGTACGGAAAAGTGCACATTCACATACACACCATACGGACGTACCCCCCATGATCGCAGGGGTATGCACAGTACCCCTGCGATCATGGGGGGTACGCACCGTACCCCTGCGATCATGGGGGGTACGCACCGTACACCCAGCGTACATGGGGTACACACCGTACACCCAGCGTACATGGGGTATGGTGCGTACCCCATGTACGCTGGGTGTACGGTGCATACCCCGCATGATCGCAGGGGTACGGTGCGTACCCCTGCAATCATGGGGGGTATGCACCGTACCCGAGGGGGGCGTTCCATACCTGTTTCGGCACAAACTCTGCTTTTACGGCTGTTTTCAGCTCCCGTAGAAAAAGGGTCATACGGTGCGTACCCAACACGAATCGTACTTGCCGGGTCGGAAAAAGCAGCCGCGAACCGTACAGATGTAGCGTACAGCGGGTTCTGAGGGAGATTCGTACGGGGATTTGATTTGTATGGTCTCTGTACTATTCGTACGGAGTCCAGCTCCTGGTACGAATCGTATGGGAAAAACGCTCCGACCGGCTATTCGGAGCGCTTTTTACCGGATCGGAATCGACGCCTAAGTGTTCGGACTAACAGGCCAGTTTTCATATTTAAACTGTTGCTTTGTGCAAGATGTTTTTCTCTTTCTTCCCCCTGCAGATGCTTTAATTTTCCAGAATCCTGCTGTCAGTTAGTGAATAGGCATTTGTTAATTTGTAATGTTTTAATAGTGTGGTTCTTAACAGGATGGGAGGAGAGAGCAAGAAGTGTGACTTGTGGTAAGAACTGTCTGAACCCCAAGAATCTGTTCAAAGTATCAAACCAAAGACATGATCATATATTCCATTTCGAGATGTGAGAAACTGGGTATTTTACCTGGTCCCGGAGTTTGCTGAAAACTGATTGGTTCACAGGAGTGGGAATGGGAAAATTGTTGCAATTAATGTTTTGCTATTAAATGTAGACTATTACATTTTTGCAGTAATCTTGGCAAAAAAGCTCTCAGCGGTAGCAGGGAAATTGGTCTTTATAGACCATCAGGGATTCATCCTTGGGAGACAGCTAAAAGACTTAGCTCAACAACTGATTAGCATTATTGATTTGACAGCAATACTTAAATCCTGCATGCTGATCTAACTTTTGACGAGGAAAAAGTTTTCTTTCAGGTTAACTGGAAATACCTGTTTTATTAATGCAGTCAAAAATCTCAATTCAAATGCATCAGGAGGAGTCCTGGTAAACGTAATCCTGTCTGAGACACTCTCTTTAAATAGAGGTACACAACAGGGGTGTCCTTTATCAACGGCCCTCTTGGATCTATATAGTGTGCCTTTCACTCACCAAGTAAGGACGGAGGACATGAGTTCCCCTTTTGAAGTGCAGAGTTACAGGAAAAAGATAGCTGTCCATGCTGATAACTTAATCCTTTATACAAATTGCCCAGAAAGAGTAGTACAGAGGTTTGGACAACTTGCTCTGGAGTATTGTTCAGATATAAGTTGATTCAGGACAAGATAGATGAAAATCATGTCATTGAACTTAGACTACAACTGTCAGCTCTTGCAAAAAAGAGATGAGTTATTTAGGTATTGAAATAGCCCAAAACATAGACTTGATTCTCAAAATCAATCTAGTAAGGGTCTAAGGAAGCGATAAGTAAACTACTAAAGAAGTGGCAGAACCTCTCATTAAACTTACCTTTTTTTTTGCTTCATTACCCTCCACTTTGAGAAACATAGGCTTCGCAAGATTCAAAGTAAGTTAAATAGCTTTCCTTGGGCATCAAAAGGAGTCAGACTGTGTTGAAAAATGGAAGAACCAAAATAAAGAAAGGAAATTTGCAGGTGGCAGATATTGAATTTTACTGTTGGGCCATCCAAAGCAAATCTTTTAGAATGCTCTGAGGATCCCCCGACCAATCATATAGAGGGCTAATGTGACAGGAAATGTGAAAATGCCAAAAAATGAGGAAATATATTATTTAAAAAAATGTACCACTCCTAAGTTTTACAAAAAAAGTCAAACTAAAGACTTTTAGAACTGGTGCAATTGTCTGCTATAACATCTGGTCCAGATACGCGATATAACTATTGTGAGTCTGTGTCTATATGGAACTCCCTGGGAACTGCAGAATGTTTGAAGGATGCCCTACGTGATTTGCTTAAAGAACCTGCTCTAAAACCATGGGGCAATTTGCTTGAGGAAGATGGCGTGTAATCACTGGACTATTTTTGCTCAAAGACCAATAGCAAGCTTTCCAAATTTAAATGTATTCAACTATCAATATGGAGTGCAACACTGGAATGTTGAAAAAAGAATGAACCTTCTAAGGCGGGAAGATAATTCAAGTTGCAGGCATATTGAGAAAAGAAATAGCAAAGTTATACAATGTTCTCTGTGAGGCTGAAGATCTAACAAGAGATGTCCTGTATATAACATTGGAAGGATACTTGCTGAATCAATAGCTGGAAAATGTATTTTAATTTCAAAATGCAATATTCCATTGTAAATCCTGCTATGCTTAAGAGGAACCCTATTTTTACTATACACAGGGCATACTGGACTCTGTATAAGATCTCAAAACTAGCAGGAGCACAAGCACTCCGGTACAAGAAGTGTGCTGCCCAGGACACAGACAACGTCCACATGTTTGTGCAGTGTCCTGCTTTGAATCAATTTTGGGATGAAATTTTATTTTAAAGGTATTTTATTTTAAAGGTTTTATTTAGCGCTGGCTAGACCCGGAGGCATCAGAGCGCTTTACATGAGCATCAGATGATAGTTACAGGTTACATTGTTACAAAGGTTACACAGTTATTAGAGCATGGCAACATAGTTACTTGTAAGGTCAAGATAAACAATAAGCACAAATACTTAAGGGGAAAAGCAGGGGAAAGATTCAGGGGAGGGGGGAAGGAGCTGGGGAAGTGGACAGGTAATGAAGGTGGGAAAGAGGAGGGGAGGGTGAAGGACACTGCATGGAAAGAGGAGGGTAAGGGCGACTGGGAGACAAACTCGTAGACTAGTCAAAGCAATGTCCAAAGTCCAGTAAGCTGTGATCCCAGGGGAAGTGGTATCACTTCCCTATCTCTTTTGCGGGAGGCTCCCTTTATGCAGTGGACTCTCTCAGAAGGGTCTCTGAGACTCCAAAGCTTACATACTGGATTCTTCCTCAAAAAGGGGCGAGGGAGTGCTTTGGCAAGGGGTGCCATACCATACCTCAGATAAGGTAATATCAGAAGTGGGAGGACAAGAATTTAGAAAGGACTCCGAAGATCAGAGAATGGATTAACAAGGTGTGAAAAATCTCCAATTTCAAGTTATTTCCCTTTTAAGATGAAAGACACAGAGCTTCACCTTGACACCACTGGGTTGGATGCAAATTGCCTTCCGGGCATTTTCACAGTTAGTATAACGTTAGATGCCAAACTTAAGAGGTGATGAGGACAAAAAAAACAACCTAAGCACTACAAATATCAAATAATAATATTTTTGTTTTTCTTATGAAACATTATAGAAGATTTGGTTCTCCCAATTCCTTATTTTCTTTTTTTTTTTAAAGTGAAGAGATTTTGTATCGGCTACAATTTAAACTCAAGGGTCCTGCTATTTGTGTCACATTGCTGAGCTGTAATTTCGAGTGGAAATGACACATATATTCAAACATATTTAAAAAATATACATTAGTTGTTAGGTGGTAAAATATGTTCAAAACTATGACCGTTTCCAAATAAGGAATATCTTTATTCTGGTCTTCCTCAAACACCATTGAAATTGCAAGCATTGGGAAACACAATGGGTCGGCTTTGGAAGGCCCCAGAATTGTAGGTGCATTTTTTTCAAGCATATGTAATGGTTTACAAGTAATAAAAAAAAGTAAAAAAGCTTCAGTCAGCATGTGGTATGCATATGTTTAAAAAAAATAAGAATAAAATTGAACAATGACAAAAATTAAATTAAAAAACACATGCAAGAACAGCCAATATTGGCGGTGGAGATTGGTCCACCTGCCCTGGCACTGAAGTGAACTGCTTTTTAGGTGGCTGGTTATGTGTGCAGGAGAAAGATCCTGTCACCAAAAGTGAGAGAGCCAATGCCTGAAGTAAGCTGACTCATTGCCCTATGTTGTGTATGGGTAAGGTGCCAAGAACAAATGTGAATGACACTTAAACAGACCAATGACTGAAAAGGGCAGACTGAAACCCTTGTATGTCTACATCTATGTATGTAATTGTATTATTGTTCATGTGCAGGAAGTTCCCCCCTGCACATTTTTTTAAATGCTGTGTTGCAACTTCAATGTGTGCTGCATTAAGCAACACTCATAGAAGTTACAAAACGGCATTTAAATATTGTTTATGTGCAGGATGGGGGACTATCCTACACATAAACAATCTTCCCCTCAACATAGGCACCCTTGTACTATGAGGCAAGAGGGACTGCATTGGCACTTCTAGTAAATAATGTGCAGCCCTGCGTTTCTAAAGTGACAAAGCATGTTGTTAGCCTTCTTGGCTTAATGACATGAGTCGTCACTTTCTTGCAAATATACCCCCTAGTATTTTCATCATACAAATGTAATACGTGTGAACATTGTTCAAAAAGAGCCAACAAATCATAGAGATTATACATTCAAGTTTTTGCCATTAACAGCTCAGCATTGACCAGGGCACAATGTCTTTCCCCAAGTGCAGAAACATTCTGCAATAAGTATATTTGTGTCCATCTCACAGTGGCAAGAGAAGCCAAGAATGGTATTGTGTCCATTTTAAAGTAGGAAGCTAGTGAAAATTGATTGCATCAAGTTGTGACTTTGAGGAATTTTACCTCTTCCACCATGACTCTGATCAAATGCTTTAGCTGAAGGGTGACTTCTCCATATTGTGCACAGGGACATCCTGCAATGAAAAAGATCATTTGATGTACTTCCCATCCCTCAGAGGATATTTTCCTTAGGTGCAATTGCAACATATTTTTGCTTTAAAATCTGGCCCTAAGCCTCTTTCCCACATGTAAAACAAATAATGTGTGTCTTAGTGGTCCTTCAAACACCTTGGTGCATTTGGGGAAAATGATGATCTTCTAACTAATTCCACGAAATCCATATTGGATGGGAATATTAACTCCTTTTCCAAGTAATACATAGACTTTTGGTTATGCATAAAACTGAGTTAAATTGTCTTCTTGGAAATGGCATCAAACTAGCAGGGAGGAACTCAAGGTGAGTGCAATCACAAAGGCAACATTGCTTTATCTAGAAAGGACTGGGTATCATTGGATGGCAAATATCGTTGATGGGTACCTCTGCCTGGGAACAATGAGTAGAAATAAATATTCAAAGTAGGTCTGTGCTGTGTTATTATGTTAATTTGTAGAGTCCTGCATATAAACAAGTGATCTGTATGCACTGAGGGACAAATTTGGATAAACAACAACAGAAACAAGTATGTGGTAGGATCTACAGAGCAAGTCAGGGAAATGAGTGAGAATATATTGAGTTCCACTTGTCTATGTAGAATAAAAGGTAAGGAATGTTTAGCTCAATTACGGGGTTTTGCCACCAATACTCATGTAGTGAGTAACTTTCTTCAGATCATAAAATTCAGCATAACCGACCCAGAAATGAAAGTCTCATAGTATTGAAATCTTAAGGAGTACTAGCATGAAAGTTAGCAACTAGATCTGTGACATTTTTAACTAAGATAATATTAAAAGAAAGAGGACTATAGTGGTGGAAAGCTCTCAAATGATTAGTGAACACATTGTCCACTGAAACAGTAGCCTCATTGCTTTCATGTGTTAGTGGTAATTCCTTCAGTGAGAGCTGTTCCGTGGCATGAACTGTCGGACAGCTTCCTTTATTCGTGGTCTGTTTTTTTAGATGTCCTTTGCAGCCTGACAGAATTAAGTCTTTCAATTTCAGGACATAATCAATCAATAGCTAGATTTTTGTCAGTATCAGAAAAGGTGATCTAGGCTCTTATATGTGATTAAGTCATGAAGAGCTATCAGCCTGATTCATGTACGGGCCGTTTTGCGTGTCCCTAATAGCGATTAATAGCGACTCGCTATTGAGGAAACGCAAAACGGCATTCATGTACTTTTCGGGGAAAAAATAGCGACTCGCACGCGGGCGCTAAAGCCGTTAGCGACCGACAAAAAACGCAGAAAAATCGCTATTTCCGGCTACCTGCGATCGGGATAGCGACTCGCAATCCCGATCGCACGGGATAGCGACTCGCAATCCCGATCGCACGGGATAGCAACTCGCAATCCCGTGGGATCGGGAATGCGAGTCGCAATCTCGCGGGATCTGGAAAGCGGGAAGACGCATTACGAGCACCGTGATGACATCACAACCAGGAAGCAGCCAAATCCCACCCCCAAACAACACAGTGACGCTATCAGTCGAGTGTTGAAGACCGAAAGCTGCCGCTAAACCGCCGTTAGCGACTCACAACCCCGCCGAAATAGCGACCGCCATGTCGGAGGAACCCCAGCCAGGCCCCAGCAACAGCGCTGCCCGCAAGCGCAAACTGAAATTCTCCGAACAGGAGCTGGAGAACCTCATCGAAGGGGTGGTGGCCAACCACGACCAGCTGTTTGGTGCCAACTCCCGGAGGGTCCCAGAGCAGGAGAAGAGGAGGATCTGGGTTGGGATTGCCTCCAGTGTGAACAGTGTGGGCGTTGCGGACAGGTCTCTGGAGGAGCTCAAAAAGCGGTGGTACGACCTCCGAGGCCGTGCCAAGGAGAGGGTGGCGGAGCGCCTTGGTGAGGCATCAGGCACCGGAGGTGGTGGACCGACTGTCCCACCCAACACCCCCCTGGAGGACCAGGTAGAGGACACGTTGGAGAGGGAGGCGTGTGTTGGCGGGACCCCTCTGGACTCCTCCCGCCCCACCCAAGACACCCAAGGTAAGTGGCATGCGACTGCGACCCTGTCCCCTATGACCGCCCCTGACCAAATAGGCTCACTCATTGGCCCTTAGTCATGCCTATGTTGTGCCCTGAAGCATTGTGGGAGACGTAGTATGTCCACAATGTAGTAGTACCACAATGCGGCCAGAAAGGTTCCAAAGTGCGCAAATACACAGCCACCCAGGGAATGACACCCAGCATGCATGTAACATCTGCACGTCTGACAGTCACATGCACCTAATGAGTATCCACTTACCCTCACAGGTGCGGGAGACAGCAGTGACAGTGAGAGGCTGCTGATCGATGAGGAGGCCCAGGAGGAGGAATCCCTACCTGATACACAGCCACCAGCCCCTGCAGCAGCGCCAACACCAGCAGCCAGGCCCCCCACCTTACCTGCTGCAACACCTGCAGGCCCACCGGCTGCCAAGGCCAGGCCCCCCGCCTCTGCTGCTACAACACCTGCAGGCCCACCGGCTGCCAAGGCCAGGCCCCCCGCCTCTGCTGCTACAACACCTGCAGGCCCACCGGCTGCCAAGGCCAGGCCCCCCGCCTCTGCTGCTGCAACACCTGCAGGCCCACCGGCTGCCAAGGCCAGGCCCCCCGCCTCTGCTGCTGCAACACCTGCAGGCCCACCGGCTGCCAGAGCCAGGCACCCCACCAATGTGCCTCCAGTGGCTGCCGCACCTGCAACACCAGCTGCTACAACACCTGCAGCACGTCCTATAAGATCTGGGCCAGCCACATCCGCTACACAGCGGCCCAACAGCAGGCGGGGCAATGGGCATCTCCATGCCTGCATGAGCGTGGAGCGGCGCATGCTCCGCATACACCAGCGCCAGTCCCAGCAGCAAGGAGCAATCCAGCTCCAGCCTCATAAGATAGGCCGCAATGTGGCTGGAGTCGGCGAGAGGATGGACCGCATGACGGCGGCCATGGACCGCATGACGGCGGCTATGGAAGACAACACTGCAGCGCTGGTGAAGCACCGCAGTGTTGCAAGCAGGCGCCACCACCAGTTGCTGAGCCGGCTGTCCACCTATAGCCGCTCCAATTATGTCTCGGCAAATGCCACCACCCTGCTTGCGCGGCGCTCCTTGACCCAGCAGCACCAACTGGTCCAGTGCTGCGAGGATATTACCCGGGTGCTGGAGCATTTGATCACCGCCGTCACCGCACTGCACGCACCTGTGCTACCGGCAATTGTGGGGGGTGATGATGCTAGTGAGGGTGCCTCCAGTGTCAGCAGCCACTCTGCCACGCAGCCCCCCCCACCTAGGCGCAGCACAAGGGCTACGCCTGCTCCAGCTGCCCAGGATGAGGAAGAGCCTCCCAGGCGCCTGCAAATTGTGCGCCGGAGGCGCCAATGACATTGTGTCAGGGACACAGGCGCAGGCTGAACTTAAGCCTGCCATGGACCGTCTCATGCAGTATGCATGAATACTGCATTTTGTAAATAGTTGTTTCCAAGACCCATTTTTTTTTGTGATTCAAACAAATACATTTATTTTGGTGCACACATACGCCTTGTGTAATCATTACAGTTTGCATGCAATTGTGATATGTGGGGTGGGGGAAGGGGGTGGGCTAGAAATTGTTAGCTGTGATGTGGTTGCGACGTCTGTGGCCTTCAGCTGGGTTCTCCCCGCGTGCATGGTGCGCATGTGCTGGTGGCCGGTCGTCCCCCTCAGATTCACTGCCTGAGATGTCAACTGGTATCCGGCGCTTGGTTGCAATGTTATGAAGCATTGCACAGACAGCCACAATGCGGCAGCACGCTGCAGGACTGTAATACATGGCCCCACCTGTCTTGTGCAGTATACGGAACCTGCTCTTGAGCAGGCCAAATGTCCTTTCAATACAGTTCCTTGTCCGGATGTGCGCAACATTGTAGCGGCGTTGCTGAGGTGTGGCAGGGTTGAGGTAAGGGGTCAGGAGGTATTCCCGTAGGGCGTAGCCACTGTCACCTGAATGAGAGGAGCAGATGTTGATTGCCTGTGCAGCGCAGTGACTTCATAGCAATGTGACATTGTCGACAAAGTGTACTTACCAAGTAGGTGTCCTTCCCCAAACTCTCCCCTGATCAGTCGTGTGTGGAGTCCGCTGTGCCTGAAGATAAAGGAGTCATGGGTACTCCCTGGGTACTGGGCCACAATGTCAGTGATGATGGTCTTGGCATTGCAGACCATCTGTATGTTGAGGGAGTGGTACGACTTCCTGTTGCGGTACATATACTCAGTGCCAGCTGGTGGGCAGATGGCGACGTGGGTACAGTCTATGCAGCCAAGGACATGGGGAAAATGGGCAACGTTATAAAATTGTAGTTTTGTGAGGTCCAAATCCTGTTGGCTCGTGGGAAATGTGATGTGCCGGTGGAGCTGGCTGAGCATGGCGTCAACAAAAGTGTGGAGGCAGCGTGACATGGTGGGCTGGGATATCCCCCCAGCAGCGGCTACTATGCCCTGGAAACTGCCGGATGCCAGGAGGTGCAGGCTGCACAATACCTGCACATGTGTGGGCACAGAATTGTTTCGCCTTGTTGGGTGCTGCATGATGGGGTCGAGTTCTTGTATCAGCCAGGTGATCATCTCCCCATTCAGCCTGTATTTAGCATAAATCTGTTCTCTGGTTTGCCCCAGCAAGGTGACCCGCTGCCGGTAAATCCTTGCCTGCCTCATGCGTCTCCTCCGTGCTGCTCGCTGTAGCCTTCGCCGCCTCACCACCATGTACATCCCAGGCATTGTGGAACGCCTATTGCTGCTGCTGAATGTCCTTATGTGTGATTGGTCAGGCCTGGACCTGTTGGTGATTGGCTAACAGTTTTTCAAATTTTGGTTAATCATGGCTTTTATGGTTACCACCTGCTTTGAGTTGTCCTTAAATTGCGCCGCGCTAATGTGCGATTTAGCGCTTTTTCGCTAATGTTTTTCTTTCATGAATGCCGATTGAGACAATATTGCGTTTCGCTATTCAATTCGCAGATTCCGTGGTTGGTCGCTATTTCATTATCGCTAATGCTCGACTTCCCGGAGTCTGCGACTTTTACAGCGTAATCGCTATTCCGCTCGCTATTATTTTTTAGCGATTTCGCTATTTCGTACTTGAATGCCGATTCCGTGTTTTGCACCCGCAATTGCGTTTTCGCAGCCATTGCGGGCGCTATTTCGCTTCATGAATCAGGCTGTAAGTTCCTTCATTTGTACTCACAACAGAGAACATTAGGTTTATGCTGTGCTTTGCAGAGCCAGTACAAGAGAACCACTGACAACTAGTGTGCCTCAGCAGATTAAAACACCACCCATATACCTATTCAAAGTTCCTCTGTGGAAGAAATCTGTATGTTTATTCTATTTATATAGCTTATTTAATAAAATGAAAAAAGGTCCATGAGAACTTCAAAATGGACTAATGGATATGTACTTGTTCATTATCAGTGCCACATGGTTAGAGTTCAAGCCCTGAGATGGATGGAATGGAATGGAAAGGCATTTCTAGAGTGTGTGGCTACTCTGGAGCATCCCAGCGCTAATAGCGTTGCAGTTCCAACTATAAACAGTTTCAAGGAAACAGATACATTTTAAGTTGCTTTCTAAAGGTCAGGTGGTTAGATTTCAGGTGGATAATAGTGGGTAAGTGGTACCATATCTTTGCAGCATTAAATGAGATTGATTTCTTTTGAAAAATATTTTATGAATTGGGATGGGAATGTCCCTTGCATGGTGTGTACCCTGGCCGGAGTGCCTAACTTCATATGAAATTGGTACCCTTATTGTTATTTTGGCCTGACATTATGCTAAACTAGATTGTCCCTTGAGGCCGAGATGTGTTCATGACAATGCAAGGTTCACGACCTGTCCTATGACCTAGAACACTGCACCAAGAATACCCTCATTGCAGGCAGTGGACTACTGTCCTTGTCTGGGGTGCACCACATAAAGCGGTGGTGGCAGTGTACTGTGTTTAGTGAATTACAGTATGACCAGAACTTCTTCTCTGTGTCAGTGATTTCACAGTTTACTGACCCCTCTCAAGTAAAGTTCTGTTGTTGTGTTTTACCTAGAACCCTACACTGATATCCTTTGTCCATGTGTATGCACAGCATGTATTGCACATGTAGGGTAGTAGGACTCTGTGTGGCTTCATAGTCTGAGAACTGAGGCCAGTTGGATCCATACCCTAGTTTGACATGGCACATAATGGAGGGTTGGGGGAGCTTTCCCAGACAGTGGAAGTGTGTTTCTTGCATTTCTGTGGGTGGATGGTGGAGACCTGGACACTGAAGTGAAGAGGCTGGTGAAAGGGATCCCTTTAAAAAAATCCATGATAACCTTGTTAGCAAAGGACAGCTGATCCATTCTTGTTTTAGAAGACAGGAAATGATACTATATAGGAGAGATGGGGTAGGTATCCAAATGCAGTTGTCATAAATCAGAATAATTTCGCTCATCCTAGATTGAAAATTACCTCCACTCATTATTCACCATTTCATTTATTATGTTGCTGTATCTTACTTATAAAGGAAAAGTAAACGTTTCCTATGAGACACTGCCAGTTTATCAATTTGCGGTTACAATACAACATATAACATTAAACACGTATGAATGTCAAATAAGAAACGAATGTGGACACCATATGAATTGGTTTGAAAAGCATAACATTAGACAGTAAAATATTTTTCACAGAAAATATTTTTTAGTAGCACGTACAGAATTGATCCATGTCTGACTTATTTATTATGCAGATATGTTCCATGCGTTTGCATGTATGTCTTAATGGAAAGTTCTCTTAATGCTGTCCCATACGGGGTACTCCCACAATGTCTCGTAGTAATGTTGATGTCAGTTTATTTCTAGTGATCAAAATCTTAGTAGCCCAATAAAGGGCAACAGAGTACTCCACTGTTAACCCAGCCTTTTGAGGACCGCAATTCAAATGAGATCTTCCTCCTACCTTTTTCAATATTAGCCGTATATGTCAGGGTATTTTAGACAGAATGAAAAGACAATCGGGTGTTTTAAAATACTTCTCTGGGTACTTCAAAGTTGAGGCATACCCTCGGACCCCAATGCTTGCATTTCTGTGAAAAGAGAAAAACTGTATAATTTCCCATTCGATTCCCTTCATCTCCAACTTGCGTGTCAGTCTTGTGTACTCACCTGCTGACACTTGAAAACAGCTTGACAGGGCACTGCAGGGACAGAAATGTCATTGGAAGCTGTTTTTAAGTTCTTGAATAGTACAGTCTAAAAACAGCTTTTCAGTTGATTACATGTGGACACTGTAACAACCATTTCGCTGTGGTTGGCAGCGAACCACATTCGTCAGCCTGCCGGTCACTGGTATATTGCTGGTGTTCAAAATCTCATCTCAGAGTCTTGAAGACGCCATTCAGCGCGCTCAGAGTACGTTTGCAAATATAAATCTGGCAGATTTATATCAGTTTTCCTTGCAGTTCACAAATACTAACAATAAATTATTTATCTTTTTTGAAATGATTGATATTCTGCTTTTAGGGGATAAATTCTAAAGAAAGCAATCAGAAAATAATCTTGAAGAGAACGCCATACAAGATGGCCGCTGATCAATACCAAAGGGGCATATCAGCAAGAGCCGGAGATAATTATCTCTCATCGCTCGTAGCGCGAGGATAATTATCGCCAGCTGACGCTGATTTTTATCGCTGAGATAGCGTGCTATCAGCAACGCTCATCTCAACAGCGATAAAAATCAAGGCGCAAGCTGCCAAATGTGTGATTATCGGTGGAAGTCCAACGATAATCGCACAACGTTTGGCGAATGCTTGCTGATAGGGCAGGGCAGACTTAGCCATGATATCCACTTTCCACAGGATATCATGGCTAATTCAGATGAAATTATTTACAACAAGGGGTGGTGATGGACAGAGTCTCTGAATTAAGCAGAGTACTCTCACCCAGTCAAGAGATCAGGGCTAGATCCAACACCGTTTTTTAGCTCATTGCACCATCCCAGTTTCAGAACCTGGCTGTATGCAAATTAGTCTGTCCCTGGCCCAGTGCATCATGGGAACAGGGCAGACCAGACTACAAAAGCCAATTCTTACACTGGGAAGGAAACAAGCTTCCGGGGACCGTGGACAAAATGATTCAGAAAAGGGGGTGAGCTAAATAACGGTGATGGATCAAGCCCTGATCTTTGGACTGGGTAGGAGTGGTCTGCTTAATTCAGACACTCTGTTCATCACCACCCCCTTTTCTGAATCGTTTTTGGCCACTATAGGTGTGGCAGGGTATACTCAGACATGAGTCCCTTTCTCACTGCTCCATCAGGATTCAAGCAAGCCGGGCCGAAGAGGCTGAAATGCCAGAAACCGGTCCCCGGTAGCTTGTCTCCTTTCTGGTGAAGAATTGGCTTGGTAGTTTGGTCTGCCCTGTTCCCATGATGCACTGGGCCAGGGACAGACTAATTTGCATATAGCCAGGTTCTGAGCTGGGATGGGGCAGTGAGATAAATAACGGTGATGGATCAAGCCCTGATCTTTGGACTGGGTAAGAGTGGTCTGCTTAATTCAGACACTCTGTTCATCACCACCCCCTTTTCTGAATCGTTTTTGGCCACTATAGGTGTGGCAGGGTATACTCAGACATGAGTCCCTTTCTCACTGCTCCATCAGGATTCAAGCAAGCCGGGCCGAAGAGGCTGAAATGCCAGAAACCGGTCCCCGGTAGCTTGTCTCCTTTCTGGTGAAGAATTGGCTTGGTAGTTTGGTCTGCCCTGTTCCCATGATGCACTGGGCCAGGGACAGACTAATTTGCATATAGCCAGGTTCTGAGCTGGGATGGGGCAGTGAGATAAATAACGGTGATGGATCAAGCCCTGATCTTTGGACTGGGTAAGAGTGGTCTGCTTAATTCAGACACTCTGTTCATCACCACCCCCTTTTCTGAATCGTAATTCAGATGAAAAGCAGGCGTAAGGAAAGTAGCGATAACCGAGCTTAGCTCTACTTTTCTTATCGCTCTGCAGGTTAGCGTGAGGCTTGATAATAGGAGAAATGTCGCGTAGTGACATTTCTCCCGTTATTCTGGGGAGGAACGCCCACTTTGCATCTCATTAGAGATGCAAAGCAGGGCATTAAGGGAAAGGGCGCTGAGGCAAGGATTCACGCGATAGCGTGACCTTGCTAATAGGGCGATACAGTTATCGCCGCTTTCCGGCCGCTAAAGCGGCGATAATTGTCTTGCTGATATGCCCCATAGTTTTGAAAGAATGTGTTCCTATCGTGCAGTCTTAGTCGAGATTCTGCCACTGTGGCCACTTCTTGTTGGTCAGGTGGCTGGGCAATATTCTTTAGATGTGATTAGTTGTACCAAGAAAAACTGCAGCTCTGAAAATTCTAGGCTGCACCGAGAATACAAACACTAATAAACCACCCTTTGGCTGCAACAATTACTCAGTTAGGAATTATACTAGTCTGGTTAAAAAGAGCCTTAAATGACACAGAGTCTAATAAAATCATCATTTGGCAACTGGCTTGTTAGACATGGCAAAATTCTGAAACATGTACGTCACCTGCAGCAAAAGATCACACAAAATAATGTTCCAAATGAGCTATAAATCCTATGAAAATTTGTAATCTTAATGGAAGATTGAAAAAACACAGATGACAGCAAGATGACATCAGGAAAAGCTTTGTTATATTAGGTCAAGCATTATGTGGCGATATATCACGGCTTGCAATCAGGGTGACTGAGAGAAGACGTAATCACACGGGAGGCTTTGAATTATGGCTCCCCCTCTTTATTTCTTTCATCTTGGAATCAATCCATTGGTTTGCACGGTCGAAATACCTTTTTACAGCAATTACATTTTTTCCATGGCATGTCATACTCCGTCATAGGGTTTGAATCTACAGCAAGCACAAAACATATTCTGTATCAGCATCAAGTATATGAAAAGCAGAACACATTGACCACCCCTGCAAAAGGTTCGCAAGTCAGAATTTTTTATTTTAATTTTTCTATAAAAGTGAGACTTGCAAGAGACAAAGAGGGATATTCACAAGGACTTATCTCCTATTTATCCCCACCGTAACGCATCAAAAGTGGAGATAGATTTAACACTCCATTCACAAGCTGGTGCAAACTGTAGACATTGCCTGTATTCCCACGATAACTGCCCCAAAACTAATCTCCACGGTGGACACCACCAACTAACCCTAATGAGATGCAGAGTAGGCGTTCCAGTGCAAAAAGCTCACGAAAAAACCACAACACCACATTCACAACCAACTGCCAGATCTGCGATGCAAAACAAAAACAGGCGATAAGCCGCAGTAGCACCAGGGATTTAACACCTGCCTTTTGCTGGTGCTAAGCAGGACGACTACCCACAGCACAAAAGGGAGCACAGTCAAGAGCCACACCTGAAGACCCACAGATGCCATTGAGACAATGATCATGCAGCTACGATACCCATGAGGGCCACAACATCCCCCGCAACCACCCCCAGCCCCCCTCCCCCGGACCTACACATACCGTGCACTACACAAGAGCCACAACAAACGCATGATGACGCACAGTGTCAAAATAAATACACATGTGTGGCCAGAAGAACGAGAAACAGTCACACAGCACTGAAGTAACAACCAAAAACTTTATTGAAACACAACACAAAACAGCAATGCGGAAGACTCCTGTCAGGTCCATCAGGGACAATCTGAACGTCACAGCCTGGAAAATAAAGCACAACATCAGGACGTGTGTCGTGCACACATCAAAGGAGCAAGACACAGAGAAACAGAGAAGGAAAGTGAGCCTGAGAGAGAAAGAGAAGGAAGGAAAGGAAGGTAGAGAGAGGGAAGGGAGAGTGAGAGAGAGAGAGAGAGAGAGAGAGAGAGAGAGGGAAGGGAGAGAGAGAGAGTGAGAGAGAGAGAGGGAAGGGAGAGAGTGAGAGAGAGGGAAAGGAGAGAGAGTGAGAGAGACACTGCCGTCCCTGCGCACACAGGCCCTACTGTTCACCTCCTGCCACCGGTGTGTCCATCAGTAAGCACACCACGTGCCCGGGTGAGCTCCAAGCCCCGGTCACGCCACCATGGCAGGTCCCACACATGACGCTGAGTCCTGAGTCATCAACGGCGGAGACCACATCAGTGCACACGTCATCACAGGCTGCACACCTGCTCAGCAATTACATGTGCCACTAACCCTGTGCAACGCCAGTCAGCGCCACGTGGTGGTAGGCCTGTGTTGGCCGCAAGGCCTCGGGTGCCACTAACCCTGTGCAATGCCAGTCAGTGCCATGTAGTGGTAGGCCGATGACGGCCACAAGGCCTCGGGTGCAACCAACCCTGTGCAGAGCAACTCATGGGCCCTTTATGATTGAGCAACGTGGTGCATCCGTCATCCAGTCACCACTGGCAGAGGGGAATGTGATGTCGTAGGTCCCTTATATTTGCGGGGTCACATGGCCTGTGACGCCTGTGCCGGATGGGTGTGGTGTGTGTGCAGACCTGCCCTCAGGGAGTGGCTGTGACATGCTGACAACTAGACCAGTGACCTGCACTCCACCAGTGAGTACGCCTGTGACAGGTAGCTATGTGGGCCCCCCTCGGAGCGTGAGCAGAGTGGTCTGGCCTAGCGTACACCGGACCAGCGCAGGGCAACAATGACTCGGGAGCTCTGGGCATGGTTCAGTTTATGTCCGGACAAGGAAGTGACTAATGCGTGTTACCCTGTTGTGGTGTCCACGGCACTCAGAATAGGCAATGTAGCACACAGTGACTGGCATACCACTAGATGAGCATCATTGACATAAGGGAAATCACTGTCCCTACTTCCATCTACACATTCATACATGAATGATGAAAGACATGACACAGCAGTGCAATACTGAATGTTTATTGCACATCCAGTGGAGCTTTGCAGCTGGAGCGGTACAGGGCCATGCCAAGCACACCACACAATATGGGCCCGTGTAGGGCTAGGCAGAGTCCATCCCGGGATGAGAGGTACTGCGGAAGAGAAAGGGTAGAGTCCGCAGTCTGGGAGCTGTGTCATTGGTCATCAAACAGGATATGACAGTCCTTGTCGAGGTCCAAGGTGAGTACAGCGAGGTGTATCGGGGGTCAGTGAAAGGTCATGAGGCCATGTGCAGCACCAAGCAGAAACAGGCCAGGTACTGAAAATGAATGCTAGTGCCTCCTTTTGACAACAATCCCATCCACGTCCTCGTCCTTGTATGTGTGTTCTGTCCCACCTGTGGGTGTTGCAGTACCGGCTGCGGCTCTGTGTGCCACTGACACATCAGGGGACGGAGGAGAATTGTCTGCCGCACTGTGTGGCAGTGACATATCAGGTGACGGAGTGGATATATCTGCCGTACTGTGAGGCACTGACACACCAGGGGGCGGAAATGTGGATGTTGTGGGGGCAGCAGCATTAATCAGTGCCACGCTTTGTGGCAGCAATGCTATGATGAGGATCTGCAGGGCATGGTAGATCCCAGCTACATTTTGTTGATGTGCAGCCATCCTTTCCGCCTCCATCTGCACCATATCCTCCATGAGCCTCTACATGTGTGCCAGCTCACGGCTGGAATCGCTGGAGCCAGTCTGAGCGGACAGGTGTTCTTCTCTCCATGTCAAGACTCCAGCAATGTCAATCAGGGCTTGTTGGAGACCATAGAGCGGGCTGTGAGTGTCCCTTAGGGACTGGAGCTGGTCCCTGAAGGGACCTAGACACCCATGGATGGCGTACAGTTTGGTAGCCATGAGGCCGAACCCCACCCGCACCTGCTCATCCGTCTCCCTCCGGCCCACCAGCAAACACGGTGTTGGAAGGCCATGGTTTGATCTTGGGGGTCTGCCCTGATCCTGGAGGTGAGTTGTGGATGATGTCCATGATGTGTTGGAGTGTTTGAGTGTCGATGCTGGTGGTGTCCTCGTCATCAGTGAAAAGTGGCTGGGACTGCTGTGCAGGAGGTGTTGGCGTTGCCTCTGCAATGTGAAGGGGAAAGGGTGTATTACAATGTGTCCACATGTATGTAGCCCCATGGTACATGTTGACATTCAGACAGCATGGCATTGTACATTGTGACAGTGTGTAGATCAGGGCCATGATACACAGTAATTGTGGGTGTGCACTGTGCTCTGCTTGATTGTGCATGTGTGCCATTGTGGCCCTCTCCACCCATCCCCCTAGTACCTGGTGGCCACTCACCCCGTTGCAGTTGTGTTGTGTCCTGTTGAGCAGTGTCCGTTCCCTCCGGCCACAGTCCCCACACTGATGACTGTCATCACCAGCTCCTCCATGTCATCCAGCATGAGCTGTGGCGCTGGGTTCCCACCTCCAGTCTGCATTGCTGCCTTCTGGTTGGCTGTGAGTTTCTTCTTGGTCTTTTGCTTGATGTCAATCCATCACCTCTTGGCCTCGTCCATTGACCTCTTGTGCTCTCCGATGGCATTCCCCTTGTCCACGATGTTCCGCCATTTCCTATTTCTGGTTCCCAATGACACGTTGGAGGTGATGAACAGTTGTTGATGGTGTTCCATCACCTCCGTAATCAGGATCCTGTTTTCCCTCGGACTGTACTTTGTCTTCCTCTTCTTCTTGTCCTTGCCCTTCCCTGTCCCAGAGGTCCCAGGCTGGTCGTCCGGGGTGCCTGTGGGGTTGCGCTCGTCCTCTGCGCCTGCTCCGGCTGCCTCCATGGTGCTTGGGTGTTGGTCAGTTTGTGTTTGGGTGTTTTTCTACTTTTATAGTGATTTTTCCTGCCTGCCATGTGTGTATTCCAGGCCTGGAGCTCCTTATTGCTGATTTCCTCATCTCGCTTAGGCCCTTCGCATGTTTTTTGACTCTGAGGTTTGTGTTTTTAACTCCGTCGAAGTGGTTGTATCACGGACATTGGCCGTGGTTTTGGCAGACTATCGCATGCTACCGCCTTGTTGTGAATTCCACGTTAACACAGGGTTATTTTTCAGCGATTAGCTGTGATGTGTAAAGGTGCGTTAGCATTTTTTGGTGATGTGAAGCACACGTTCTTGTGAATATACCCCAAGCAGTGTAAAGATTCAGTCCAAATGGAAAGCAAAGAATAGTACACTGTTGGAGAGAAGCCACTTCAAGCCAATGTCTACAAACCAACACATATAAGTTCACAGACACACAATATATATATACACACACATATACACTCCCACGCAACTCAAAAAGGGTCAGACAGAAAACATATCAGCACCTTAAGGAGACAGAGGACAATACATTTGACATAAGGATGCAAAGTTACTGTAGATTTAATACTTAGGCTCTTTGTTGACAAAAACTTTTTTTCAAACGAAATTTTATTGATTTTGAAATAACAAGAAAACCCCCACAGTGGTCTGTCCACCCACCAATATATATATAAATAACTTACAACATCAATTGCTGGCAGTTTTGTCCCTTACCCTCCTCCTTCCTCACGCTCCCCCCCAAGGGGAACCCAAAGATTTAGCTAATTACTCCATATACTATCTATAGTAAAACAGGTAATATATAATCTTTCATTTAATAATCTAAGCACTGAGCAATAAAATGTCCACTCATCAAGCAAGTGAGGTGAAGGGATCTCAAAGATTTGAGCCAGCTATATATACAGCCTTTCTTTTTGCGGTAATTCACCCTCTCTTTGAACTTGTGTCCCATATCAATAATATCCCAGATTAGTTTCTCCGTTGCCAACAACGTCCAAAGTTTTCCCACCCATTCTTGCATTGTAGGAATGAGAGAAGACTTCCTTTGAATGTGATTAGTTGTTTTCTAACTAGAGTCTCCAATCCTCTGTACGCTTTTGATCCCAGGCGGTCTCAAATTAAGTATAATGGTCACTGGATTTGGTTGCAGAGCATATGATATCACCTCTCTAAAATGGCTCAGGACTTCTTTCCAAAGCAATTGATGTATTGACGTCTGCCCACCATTCATGCAACATATCACCCATCCACCCACATCAACACCAAAAAAAGCCCATCACTCTTGCCACACATGTATTTCAGTTTTACAGGTGTTACATTCCAACCCATCCTGATCTTATATAGTTGTTCTCTATTCTGTACTATATTATAGAGTGAAGGGATATAAAACCATAGTGTTTACCACAGATGTAAAGAGATTTATGACTTTGAATACTTTCACCATTGACAACCATTCTGGAGCTGAATCAACATCCCTTAGTATTGCATCATTATTAGATATAAGACATTTGGGCCCATCATAAGTGGTAAAGAGTTTTTCCCAAGTTGTCAATGATCTAGGTGCTGTCTCTTTGTCCTCTGGTCGGAGGGTCCAGTGTCATTGCTGAAAATAATTAAGGTGATCTACCTCTTTTAGCTTCTATTCTTGTTTACATTGACAAAATCAAATTTGGAGGAATGTGTGATGTCAGTGCCTTATTAATCATTAGAATAGGGAATTCTGCTCAATGATGAGATTCCTTATCTCTATACCAAATCACCACTGCTCTTTGCAGATTGGAAATATTTTAGTAAAAATGCAGTTTATGTTTGATGCCCATTTCCATCCTTTGTCTCTTTGCCAGAATCAGTGCTTAATTTGAACCTGTGGTTGCTGGTGGGGCCCACCAGCACTCATTTTTGGGGGCCAGCACTTATTTTTCCGCATCAGACATTTACAGAGAGCTGGAGGAAGAGAAAGATGGCAAACCTGTCACAGTTAGAAATCAGAAACCCGCAAGAGTGTTATAAAGGATCAGAGAGTGTCTGGTAATTAACTAAAGAGACATAAAGTGGATTTAAGACTAAAGACCGTTGGTAATCGGTGCATCAACATTTAATACCACTGGTCACAGGCTTCTGAGTAGAGCTTTGGCACTAGCACTCATCCTTTTACAAATTAAGCACTGAACATAATCATACAAATGTTGCAATGCAATTCAGAGGCTTTAATCCTCAATACATACAGAAGCTTTATGAGTTTGTAAGTCCTATATTGTGAGAAATTGGTATACTATATTGAGAAGGGACACCACTACCAACTCAATAAATACAATCTGCTTAGGTCACAACACAGTTCTGAGAAAACGTCTGCTCATCTCTTAATAGCAATGCACAACTGTCATGCAATTACCCAGAGAATATATGAGTTCCAGCAGTGTCAAACAAAATTAACGACAGAAGTAAGTATCCAGTACAATAAAATTCCCAAACCAATTCAGATACGCTAAGAAAAGTGTCATGAGCAAAGACACAAAAAACGATTAAAATCAGATATGGATACCCAAAGAAGTAGATTACTAAAAGTTTAAGGCATAAAGGGTGAAGGAACCTCAACGTATCCACTGAAAGCCACAGTTCATGGTTCACTGGGGTCAGGCTGTGATTTCAGGTGGGGCACACCTCTCAATTGTTTTACCCTGGGACTTAGTAGATTTTTTGGGTTCACAAAGTCCTCTAGTGGCCCATGGTAGTATGCTGGAGCCAGCGCATGTCTCTCACAGTTGCATAAGTCATCATCAAGCTCCCACTAAATTCTTTCATTCTTGTGCCAAAAGCTGAAAGTGCAACAAAGCAGAACTGCTCAACCTCTGAGATTAATTTGCTCTGGAGATAGATTTGCAGCCTTGCAGCAGCCCAAAGGACTGAGACAATTACCTTTCATATATTTATTTGGTATTTAAAAAACAGTACAAAAGAAAGGGTACCATTGCAATCTCAGTACATAGCATTGACACAGTCATCAATAAGCAGCTATTGTGTAGGGGAGGCATAGCTGGTAAAATCCCTAAATATCGATTCCAAAATATAGACTGCCCAAAATATTGAATCAA
Source organism: Lissotriton helveticus (assembly GCF_964261635.1). Classification (NCBI taxonomy): domain Eukaryota; kingdom Metazoa; phylum Chordata; class Amphibia; order Caudata; family Salamandridae; genus Lissotriton; species Lissotriton helveticus. The sequence continues at coordinate 272,138,749 of NC_136068.1, forward strand.
AAATATAGACTGCCCAGGAGGCGCTAGGGGGCGCACAGCGGGATGGCTGAATAATAACACAGCTCCGCCGGACGGCTCGCTCAACGCTGTCTACGCCGGTCAAAACCCGCCCCCGGATGCCGCGGACCGCAGGATAAGCAGCATGAACCTGCACAGCGGACAATGAAGTGACAGGTTGCCCAATATAACCAGCATTACACAGAAAACCAACGTGATGATCATTGCTGCTCGGAGCGCGCAGGCAAAATGGCGGACGCCGCTGACGGTACCTGATAATATCTTGATCAGCTGAGCGCCCTGACCCCATTGCCGACTTTTAGAGGCTAATTCCGGATGCGCTCCGACCACCGATGCGACCGGCGGGGGAAATCTGCTGCGCGCAATATTTGCAGTTATTGCTCGAATGCTGACCGGCTCCTTTAAGAAAACCCGACCGCTGGAAAACAAAATGGCGGCGCCCACCGGGACTTTGAGGGCTGAGACAGACTGCACCGGGTTTCACGAGGTGGGAGCCTAGGATCAACGTGCCACAAACGAAAGTGCCCAAAACGACAGGTACAACCCGGACACATCTCTGAGGGATGCATATAACGGGCAGAGGAGCAAACTGCACCTAAACGCGGGAGACTCGACCCCTCCTCCACACGTGGGCTACACAATTGCACAGCGCAGATTTCCACAGGACTGGTACCGGCCCCATCACGTCTGCTCTCACTAGGAATGTGTTCAACTACTCACGATGATAAGACTGCACAGAATCACATGTACACCTGCGTGCTGGTGACAGCTGCCTAGAGTGCCCATTGCAGAGACTGCTGTGGTGCCATTCGAGACACTTGGAGCTTGGGGACCCCACCGCTGCGGACTGCCCTTACATGTAACATATGAGACGACCACCCTACAGCGTGTGGGAGTAAGAGAATGCAGACACGAGGGGGCCTGCTGCCACACCAGCCCGCGACTGACGACCCTGCAGGGCTGCGATCCGTGTCACCACAGGCTTAGACTCTCGCGCAATCACCAGAGTGGACTCTGCTCGGTGTACACAATCACCAGTATCAGGCAGAGGGATCGCTTCGACCCAACGTCTGGCCGGTGAGAGTGGTGTGGAGGGGAGAGCTGGCGACCCCCTGGACGGAGGGGGGCCCCGTGATTGCCTCAGTTGAACCACGGAAGACGTTCTCAGCCAGGACTACCAGATCCACGCGACAACAAGCGGAAGGGCGGCCGTCTGGACACCCTACAATGGGGAAGCCGGATAAGCAACAACAAAAGATTTTGTTCGAGAATAAAAAAACGCCGAAACCCGCCGAACAAACGCCTGAGAGAGAAGAGACGCCGACCATGGAGGCTACATCAAACATGGAAAAGATACTGCTGTCAATACAGGCGAATGTCCAGGATATCAATGGCAAACTGGATAACCTGACGTGCAGAATGGACGGTATGTCTGATAAGCTGGAGAAACACAGCGAAAGGCTAGACCATGCGGAAGCAAGGATCTCATCGGTGGAGGATGAAGCGCATGCCACGACCAACAAATGCACAGGAATGGAACGCGTCCTAGAAGTGATCAAGGCAAAGGAAGAGGAGTTAGAAGCGCGCTCCAGACGGAATAATGTACGCATCGCGGGTCTGCCAGAATCGACCAACACTGGCAAGATGGAAATCTACATAGAACAACTGTGCAGGGACATCTTTGGCACGAGGCCCTATCCCAAATATTCATCATCGAGAGAGCCCACCGCTCCCTGGCGCCCAAACCAAAACCAGGAGCGGCGCCACGTCCGATCGTAGCAAGGATTCTCAATTATCGAGACAGAGACACTATACTGAGGCTGGCACGCGAGAAAGGGAAGATCACACACCAAGGGAACACTCTGGAGTTCTACCCTGATCATACATTAGCGGTTCAACAAGCAAGGAAAGAATTCGCAACGGTGAAGGCGAAACTACGAGATCTTAACGTGAGATACTCCATGCTATATCCTGCGAGATTACGGGTCACATGGGAAGAGAAAGCGGTGGTGTTGATGACCCCAAAAGCAGCTCAGGATTTCGTGAAGAAGATTATACAGCACAACAGACAGCGTGCCCGGGACGCCCACCACGAGGATGCAGATGGTGCTGAATAAGTCAGTGAGTCGGAATTAGCAGACTTATGGTAAGACGTACCTCTTTTTGTATTTTAGTTTTGCCCCACAATGTACTGCACACACGGCCCTGGGTGGCGAGGGAGAACAATTGACGAACTCCCACTGACACGAGCAGACACTGCCCTGTGATCCACAGGTCGTGGGATTGTCGGGGCCTAACACCATGGGGCATAATCTAGATGGTGATATCTTGTGGACAATAACACTACCTCCACGAGTCAGAATCTCTTACGGCACTGGACAGGGGCGGACACTAATGTTGTTGCTGCATTGATGGGTACCTAGTTACCGGAGATAATCGTGCGAGACATCGCCTACAAACTATTTACCTATGATGGGAGCCGTGCATACCCCTACATTGTGGCTCTGATGTGGGCCGCAGTCTGTCCTTCATTCATTGGCCCAGGTGACGCGACGACGCACGCCTAATCAGGGACATATGTGTGAGCATTATTTTGGAGACAAGAAGGGGCACAGGCCTATGAGAGTACTGTCGGCATAGCTGAATGTGGCTGGCACGGCAGGAAATGCAGCAGTACAACGGACGTGTTCGTAGGATGACTGCATGATATGAATACACGTGTTTTCCAGGTTGCAATGCTGTTGTGGGATTGTGGCGGGGGGGGGGACCGCGAAGACACATTCATCAAACATGTTTGACCCACTCTATAAAAGAGAAGTCCATGCCCGTTGGCTTGGGCGCTGAGCTGTGCCCCAGGCGGACCTCCCAAGGGGTTTCCCCATACTAGTTTGCTTTTCATTGCCCTGGTTTATGGGCGGATATTCTGGGGATCAAAGGCTTCGGCAGGTTGGCGTTGCTGGAGTGGGTGAGGGGTGGGAGGGTAAGGGTAATGTTTATGTTCTGAGATCAATGGCAACTGACTTTGTTGTGCTGATTAACATGTTGAGGCGAAGAAACGCCGGGATCATTTTCACTGGGAGCATTGGCATGGTCCAAACTGACTACCAATCGTTCACATCCATATTGCTATGGCCTTATCGATGACCACCAACACAGTAAATGGTAGAGGTACGCACCTAAACTTTCTGACATGGAATATTAGAGGTCTCACGCATCCACGCAAAATTAGACAGGTGTTTGCCTATCTGAATAGATGGCATATTGACATAGCATTGATACAGGAGACCCACACTGCACCACATTCGCATCAACACATGGGTAAACGCTGGGCTGAAGCAAGCTACACTGCCACGTACTCGTCGTACTCAAGGGGGGTGATCACCCTGGTCAAGAAGGGTGTGAACTTTAAGACACACCGAGTGATACAGGACCCTAATGGGAGATATGTAGTGATCTCCGGCATTTTACGGGGACAAGGCCTAACGATTTTAAATGTATACGGCCCAAATACAGACTCACCAGACTTCGTTCAGGAACTCTGGGGGCATTTACAAACATTCACTAACACCAATATTCTATGCGGGGGAGACTGGAATGTCACACTGACAGATGGGGTCGATAGGTCCTCACACTCTGCTGAACAACACCGGCAGGCAAGAGCCAAACTGATGCATATGATACAAGACATCTCGCTCACGGATATCTGGAGACAGAGGAATGCCGATGAACCGGGAGCCACTCACATATCAGAAATACACAATAGCTGGTCGCGCTTAGACTACTGGCTGGGCACGAATAACATTGCCTTATGGACATCAGAGATGAACATATTACCACGCACCTTATCAGATCATAACCCAGTGCTGTTACAGCTATTAATCCCACAATACACTCCACCTCCATACCACTGGCGCTTCAACTCGCGTGCACTCACTGACACGATGTATGACAAAACTATTACAAAGGCGATCAAAGAATATTTCCTTATAAACGGTCCAGTGGTAGAAGATCCGATACTACTGTGGGAGGCTTTCAAAGCCACCATACGAGGGGTCTGCATGACAACCACTATTGGCGTTTTAAAAGACGTACGACATCAGATAGAACGCTGTGAGAAACGCAGGAGAATACTTGAGACGGCGTTTGAGGATACACACGACACAGGCTTGCTGACTGAGCTACGACACACACATTCCGAACATCAACAGTTCATCGACGACGAAATAAAGTATCTGGACCGTGAAATCACTGCTAGGACATTTGGCGAGGGCGGACGGCCAGGCAGGGTATTGGCACATAAAATATGCGAAGGCAAAAGCCACTCGGCTGTGCTAAAGATTCAAACGTCAGTAGGCGAGACACACACAAATGCGGAGGGTATTTTGCACAGTTTCGTAGACGCGTATTCATCATTATACAAATCGCAACATATTGCCTCCAGAGACGATATTTTCCAATATTTGGATGATGTGGCGATCGGGTGGCTGTCAGACGGACATAGGGAATACCTAGCAAGACCAATCTCAGCCGAAGAGGTGACTGACGTAATTAAATCTCTCCCCAACGGTAAAGCGCCGGGACCAGACGGGTACACCAATGAATTCTACAAACACTATGTAGACCTACTTGCTCCGCACATAGTTGACATGTTTGGGGCGGCATTCGAACAGAAAGAGCTACCTCCCACGCTACGCGAGGCGGTAATTATAGCTCTTCTCAAACCCGCCAAAGACCCGGAGAAATGCGATTCCTATAGACCGCTATCACTCATAAACACTGACTCCAAAATACTCGCGAAATTACTAGCAATCCGGCTGACTCCCTTGATGACTAAATTGGTTCTACCGGACCAGGCAGGGTTCATCCCCACTCGATCAACTTCACACAACACCCGGTCGTTATTTGCTCTATCCCACTACCTACAACCCACTACAAAGGCGGCAGCAGTACTGCTCGATGCCGCCAAGGCTTTTGACTCAATAGAATGGGAATATTTGATAGCAGTATTGCAGAGGATGGGCTTCCCTAAAAGATTTATCCAATGGGTCACGTTACTATACACCAAACCATGTGCCAAGGTGCGCATAAATGGCTATGTCTCTACCAGTTTTGCAATTGAAAGAGGCACCAGACAAGGGTGCCCACTATCTCCCTTGCTGTTCGCCCTTGCGCTCGAGCCTCTAGCCTGCATAATTAGGCAAAACTATAAACTATCGGCCCTACGGTTCACTTCCAGACCTCTTCACATATCTCTCTATGCGGACAATATGCTCTTATACGTCCGCGACCCAGAAACACATCTAAATGAAATATTGAGAGAATATATCAGATTCGGAGGACATTCGGGCCTAACCATTAACTGGGCTAAGTCTTCAATTATTCCGCTAACAGACACGACGTTCCCGTTTGCGACGGAATACCCGTTGGAATGGCAAGAGGAACCCATACGCTACTTAGGGGTGATGTATCACAGAGATCCGGTGGAGGTAATTCGGTCCAACTATGGTGCAGTAATTTCCAAACTAGAGGATAAGGTACGGAGGTGGATTCAGTTACCACTGTCCCTCGCGGACCGAATAGCAATAGTAAAGATGAACATATTGCCTAAGCTGTTGTACCTTTTTAATAATATCCCCATTACACCTCCAGCGGAGGTCTTTCGCCATATTAAAACATTGGCACTAAACCTGATATGGGCAGGCAAACAGGCCCGTAGCGACATCCAGACGCTTACTCTTCCCTATGAACGCGGTGGTTTTGGCGTTCCAGATTTTTTACTGTACTACCTATGCGCACAGGTGCAATACGCTGCCTACTGGTATCACGACATTCCATATCTCACACACACTGCCATTGAGAAAGATGACGCTGCACCAATACCTCTAATGGCAATTGTTTCCCACGTTAGGCGACCGCTGCACACACGAGACATCAACTCAGTAGACACTACAGTTAAGGCTTGGCAGAAACTAGCACGCCTAACACATAAAACACCATTATATGCGCCCGCAATGCCACTCCACCATCATCAGGCGCTGTCAGTAACCGGGGAGGAAGTGGGCATGCAACTACTGCGCAGTGCGGGGATTGACAAAATGGGGGACTTGTTTCCTGAGGGCGAGTTTCTGGAAGTCACAGACCTTACATACATCCAGAATAAATCACCCATGTTTCACTTCACATATCACAGATTGAAGAGGGCATTAAAAGACCACTACCCTTTGTTCCCTTCAGAGCCTGAAAGTTTGAACGCCCTACAACTACTCATTACCACGACAGACACGACTCACATGGTGTCCAGACTATACTCCACAGCACAGAAGGAACTACCGCATGATACAGGGAGGGCCAAAGCACGTTGGGATAGGGTATTGGCAGAACCCTTGACGGACCATGAATGGACGCAAACATGCGCACTAACGCAGATCCTTACCCCGAATGGTAACCTCAAGATCATACATTATAAATTCCTACACCAAGCGTATTATACACCTGCACGGATGTGCAAATTTGGGGATCGGGTTGAAGATATATGCATACGATGCGGTAGCGATAGCGCAGATTTCTCACACTTAGCATGGGGTTGCGTAAAAGTGCAGAAATACTGGATAGACGTGACTAACACCCTCTCAGTTATGCTGGGTTCAGAAGTGGACTGCACGATTCAGGTTTGCCTTCTAGGCCTAATACCACACCTTAAATCCTCTAGACGGAAGTTCTGTGCGGTGTCACTACTTTTGGCCAAAAGACAAGTAGCTCAATGCTGGCACAGTAGAAAGGTTCCTAACCTGACCAGATGGCTACAGGACATGTCAAGCTGCAGAGATAAGATTTTAACGTACGAGGAAGCATTGCCAGCAAAATCGAGGCCTAAAGACTTTTGGTGCTATCTAACAGACTATTTGCTAACACTGCCTGATACAGAAGAAGAGGGCTCATAAAGCCCAATTCTTCTGCGGACATTTGCTAATACATTACTGAGATGCCCGGTACGTTTCGTTATGAAACGACAATGCCAATATCCCTCGATCCACTTGGATTGTGGGCACAGATCCACACCTTATGAAGTAAGCTATAGTCAGATCTCTTCCTGTTTGGGTTAAGGTTAAGCTCTTTGCCTTTAGTTACAAAAGGAAAGGTATGAGTTATAAAATGCAACACCACGAATGTAATTGTTGTTTACTTGTGCGAAGTTTTAACCGGCGACGTAAATAACGAATGTCAGTATTCATGTACCAAAGTATAATAACCTTCAGTCACGTTTATGATGCGTTGAGGCCGGCCCCAGGGTTGTAGGCCGTCACTGATGTACTTTTGTAAAGATCAATAAAGGTTTTGCATAAAAAAAAAAAAATTAAAAAAATATATAGACTGCCCAGAATATCGAATTATCAAAATATAGTCAGTCAGAATATCGAATTTGGGGTATGAAATATCGAATTCCATAATATCTCATTTAAAATATCTATTCCCATAATATCAAATTTTTTTAGTGTTATGTATTGTAGTATATGTATTAAAATGATGTATTAATTTTGTAATGTATGTTTATTTTTTTTAAAGTTATGAATGTTATGTAATTTAATTTTTGCGTAATTTAATTCCGTAGCGGGTTGTGGGTTTATAGGGGAATAGGGTGGGAAGTAATTTAATTATAGTAAATTAAATATCAATTTTTTTATATGTATTGATAATTAATTATTAATTGGTAAGTAATTTTTATTAATTGGTAATTATTTTTTTTAATTTGTAATGAATTTGTATTAATTGGTAAATTATTTTTATGCATTGATTAATTGCTAATTATGTTAATTATATTATTTATTTGGAGCGGGTTGTGAGTTTATAAGGGAATAGAGTGGGAAGCAATTTAATTGTAATAAAGTTAATATTTATTTTTATTTATATGTATTGATAATTAATTGCTTGATAATTTATTATTAATTGGTAATTCATTTTTATTAATTGGTAATTCATTTTATTAATTGGTAAATAATTTGTATTAATTGATTAATTGATAATTATGTTAATTGTATTATGTATTTGGAGCGGGTTGTGGGTTTATAAGGGAATAGGGTGGTAAGTAATTTAATTGTTATAAAGTAAATATTTATTTTTATTAATATGTATTGATAATTCATTATTAATTGATAATTACTTTTTATTAATTGGTAATAATTTTTTTAATTGGTAATTACTTTTTATTAATTGGTAATTATTTGTAATAAATTTTTTATTGGTATTGATAATTAATGTCATTTTATTTTAATATTAAATCATTACTTTTCCTACTGTTGCACTTTCTGGAGTGGGAATAGTAATTTTTACCCCCCGATATCCAACGCTTTCCCTACTGTTGCACTCCCTGGAGTGGGAATAGTAATTTTTACCCCTACGCTATCTAATGCTTTCCCTACTGTTGCACTCATTGGAGTGGGAATAGTATTTTTTGCCCCTACCCTATCCAACTCATTCCCTACTGTTGCACTCTTTGGTGTGGGAGTATTCATTTTTACCCTCTCGCTATCCAACGCTTTCCCTACTGTTGCACTCTCTGGAGTGGGAATAGTAATTGTTACCCGCCCGCTATCCAACGCTTTCCCTACTGTTGCACTCTCTGGAGTGGGAATAGTAATTTTTACCCCTATGCTATCCAACGCTTTCCCTACTGTTGCACTCTTTGGAGTGGGAATAGTAATTTTTACCCCTACGCTATCCAACGCTTTCCCTACTGTTGCACTCACTGGAGTGGTAATAGTAACTTTTACCCTCTCACTATCCAACAAATTCTCAACTTTTTTTTACATTACATTTATTATTTTGACATTTTAAGATTGTTTACATTATTTTAAATATTTTTTGTTTAATTCTTTTTAATATTTAATTAATTTTATATTATTTTTAATACGTTTACAAAATTTGATATTTTAGTTAACTATATTTTTAACAATCTATATTTTGGATTCGATATTTTGGTACTTACCTGTTTGTAGATAGGGATTCGATATTCTGTACTTAGATATTTTGGATTCGATATTTTGGGCATTCTATATTATGTCCCTCGATATTAAGTCACTGATCCGGCATAGCTAGTACATGCGACAGACATCTATAGGCTATTTTGGTTGTGACTTTTGTAGGACATGGATTTTGTAAGGTCACTCTGGGATCTAATGGTTTTTCACAATCAATCATGTGGGATAGGGAATCCAGTACATCTCTCCAGTATGCAAGCACCCTGCCACAGTACCAAGTTAGGTGCAGAAAGTTGGTGTCTGGCAACCCGCATTGCATGCAATGGAATGCGAGATCTCTTGAATGCCATAAGGCCATATGAGTATAATACGGATATTGCAAGAACTTGTAATATATGATACACAGCCTGTTGCTTGAGGAAATCATACCCGTTTGGAGGCAGCAGAATTTCCAAGTATTTAGTGTCAACTCTAGTCTCATATCCTCTTCCCATTTAGTTCTACCAGAAGGGTCCCTCTACTGGAGTTCCCCCTCAGCAGCCGAAGAGAGGGCGAAGATTAGGTACTTGATAAATGTGGAACATAGTACTTTTTCCAATTCCTAACATCAACAGGTTCCACAGGAATGCCAGGAGTGGCCAGCCTATTTGCACCTCTAAGGGGTAGTACAGAAATATGTCCTAGGTGAGTGCCCCTTAAATGCCTCAAGTGTGATGAAAATGCCATTCCTATATATATTGCATCAGTTTTGGGTTCCTAACTTTTGGAGCTGTGCCCATGCCTTGGGTTCATGTGTAGCTAGTAGTCATGGGTGGTAGTATAGCAGCAGTCTTGGGGAATATATTATATCTCAACTGGCCTTCTTAGTCTAATCTTCCCAGACTTTAATATTGTATGTAACAGTGGAGGTTTTACTCCTAATCCAAGGCTGGTGTTCAAATCAGTGAGCTAAGTGGGGTGAGGTTCACGCCATCTATCTCAACTGCAACATGTGGCATGTGTGGGGCCAGGCAATACTAGTAGTGGGTAAAGTGTGCCTGAGCACACATATAGGGGTCGATTCTGATCCTGGTAAAAATTCCGCCGTACGATTCGTATTCGTAGCCGATTCCGTACGAATGGGAAAATTCCCTACGAACTGCGAAGTACGATCCATTTCCGTCTTTCTCCGTACGATTATCAGGGATCCGTACGAACCGCAGTCGAAGACCCGTACGAATAAGCGTCGGGAATCAAACCGTACGATTTGTAAAGCTGCCGGACAAACTGACAAGTACGATGCACTGCGGCAACCCAGTACGCGATTTGTACGGACCAAAGTAGTCGCGCATGAAGAATGATTTGTACGGAAAATATCGCGTTACAGCAAGCCGCATCAACATATACCAACTGTTTACCCCTCGATCAAGCGTACGTGAACCCCCCCACGCCCAACGGCCCCTATAAGTCACCTGCACCAACAATTACGATCCGCATACCCCCCCGATCAAGCGTACACAAACCCCCCACTCCCCAACGGCCCGTATAAGTCACCCGCACCAACAAATACGAACCGCACACACCCCGATCAAGCCTACGCGAACCTACCTATCCCCCAACGGCCCGTATAAGTCACCCGCACCTACAAGTACGACCCGCACCCCCGATCAAGCGTACACAAACCCCCCCAACAGCCCGTATAAGTCACACGCACCAACAAATACAACCCGCACCCCCCCAATCAAGCGTACACAAACCCCCCTACCCCCCAACGGCCCATATAAGTCACCCGCACCTACAAGTACGACCCGCACCCCCCGATCAAGCGTACACGAACCCCCCTACCCCCCAACGGCCCGTATAAGTCACCCGCACCAACAAATACGACCCGCACACCTCCCCGATTAAGCGTACACGAAGCCCCCACCCCCCAACGGCCCGTATAAGTCACACGCACCAACAACTACGACCCGCACCCCCCCGATCAAGCGTACACAAACCCCCCTACCCCCAACGGCCCTTATAAGTCACCCGCACCAACAATTACGACCCGCAACCCCATCAAGCGTACACGAACCCCCCCCCTACCCCCAACGACCCGTATAAGTCACCCGCACCAATAAATACGAACCGCTCGCACCCCGATCAAGCCTACGCGAACCCCCCTACCCCCCAACGGCCCGTATAAGTCACCCAAACCTACAAGTACGACCCGCACCCCCCCGATCAAGCATACACGAACCCCCCCAAGGGCCCGTATAAGTCACTCGCAGCAACAATTATGACCCGTACACCACCCGATCAAACGTACACAAACTCCCCTACCGCCCAACGGCCCGTATAAGTCACCTGCACCAACAAATATGACCCTCACACCTCCCCGATCAAGCGTACACGAAGCCCCCCACCCCCCAACGGCCCGTATAAGTCACACGCACCAACTCCTACGACCCGCACACCCCCGATCAAGCGTACACGAACCCCCCTACCCCCCAACGGCCCGTATAAGTCACCCGCACCAACAAATATGAACCGCACACACCCCGATCAAGCCTACGTGAACCCCCCTACCCCCCAACGGCCCGTATAAGTCACCCGCACCTACAAGTACGACCCGCAACCCCCCCGATCAAGCGTACACAAACCCACCCAACCCCACATGAGTCCCAGCAGTGGCCAACAGTATGGGGGGGGTGTACATGAGTCCCAGTAGTGGCCAACAGTATGGGGGTGGGGTGGACATGAGTCCCAGCAGTGGCCAACAGTATGGGGGTGAGGTGTACATGAGTCCCAGCAGTGGTCAACAGTGTGGGGGTGGGGTGGACATGAGTCCCAGCAGTGCCCAACAGTATGGGGGTGGGGTGTATATGAGTCCCAGCAGTGCCCAACCGTATGGGGGTGGGTGGACATGAGTTCCAGCAGTGGCCAACAGTATGGGGGTGGGGTGGATATGAGTCCCAGCAGTGCCCAACGGTATGGGGGTGGGGTGGATATGAGTCCCAGCAGTGCCCAACGGTATGGGGGTGGGGTGTACATGAGTCTCAGCAGTGCCCAACAGTATGGGGGTGGGATGTACATGAGTCCCAGCAGTGCCCAACGGTATGGGGGTGGTTGTAAGGTGGAGGGAGATGTTGTGGAAGGTGAAGGGTAGGATGCTGCCCTCATCCCATATGTCCCAGGTAAACACCCAAGCACCATTCCCAATGCACCGGGAGTGTGAAATTACGCACAAGATAGCAGACAATGGGCCCTGGTGTAGGCAGCACAAGGCCCTCCTGTGACCAGTGCAAGAACAAACACCAGGACAAGGTCAGACATCCTGTGCAGGTACCCACTACCACGATCATGGCAGCATGCTTCATGGGGGCACAGCCAAACCACGAAGGATGGACGCTTGCAAATCACACTCAAACAACTAGCATGGCCTGTCACACACACCCCTTACAGAAACGTATCCCCTGGGGACAGGCAATGGAGTGCAACACTGTCACAATTGTCATGTAACAACAAAAAAATCACTGATATGATTACGCATCCAAATTTAACATGCACAGTGCTGATTCTCAAGTCCATTGTGCCTCTCACACAATGCACTTGACCCATCTCATGAACGTTGTGGATGCACCAAAGTTGCACCATAGACATGGGTATTGACAAGGTGATGCGTCTTGGAGAATTGCCACGTTCTAAAGCCATGAGCTAGAAGTGGGTGTACAGGTCCAGGGGGGTTGGCAGCGTTTGGCCATCATGGAACAGCAACACCTATCAAAAGTAGCTGAATTGAATCAGAACAATTCTGCTCTGTCTCTTACATTAACATGCTGCATCTAAACCCTGTGCATGCTTGATGCTGGCATAAGGATTGACACTGTATTGTGAATACTGCATCAAACCGAGCACTGCTGTATCTGTGTCGTGCCGGCAACACAAGCCACAGCAATGGCTGTGTCAGTCATTCTCAAGAAAATGGAACATGGCTAATACCCCTGAGCACATGTTATTTGGATCCCACTACATACACATACACAATGACAACAATATAAAGCAGGTTGAACTGCGATGCTGACAATGTAGAAAATAAATATGTGTCATGATAGTGCATTAACAGTGTCTGTCTCTCACACCCACAGGGCAACGCGTGGAAACCACCCCCAACCAGGGGGGAGAAGGTTACCAGTCGAAGGCTCAGCAGGACCCTGACCCCACCGACAGCGACGCCTCACAACACACTGTGGATGACCCCAACCAACCTGGCCCCTCTGGATCCCAAACCCCTGCAGCAACTGTATCAGATACATCTGTGCCAACCACCAGACCCATTCCCACCACATCCCAGCAGACAGGTCAGAGCCCTGACCATGATACACCAGAGAGCCAGTCTGAAAATGAGGGACACCCTTCGGCGGGCACCCTGGAGGTGGCAGACAACATCCACCCTGCCAACACTCGGGGGTCCCGTCCATCCGATGTGCCCACAAGCGCAGGCCGTGCTCATGTGGGTCAGGGTGGTGGGAGTGGCGCAAGGCGGAGGCGAGATTCTGGCCAGGAAGCTGCAGGAACCGGTATGGCTCAACTGAGTACCATCCTGGAGGCATACCGGCGGGACACCAGGGAGGTCAGCCAGGTAGTGGAGGCCCTCAACGAACTGAAACAACAGCAGGCCGAGCAACATGCCAGGCAAGTACGACATCATGGATGGGTGGAGGCAACTCTGGCTGAGCTCTTGACGGTGCATCGGGATATGAGCCAATCTCTCCGTCAGATGTCTGCCAACATGCAGCACCCTCCCTGTGTCACCAGGCCACAAACGTCAAGGCAAAGTTCTACTCCAGCCACAGGGAGGGAGGAGGAGGAGGAACAGTCTGACGGAGCGTCCCATGCATCGTCAAGGCCATGCACAACTCCCAGGACACCTGCCTGGCAGATTGCCCTTGGGTGCAACAGCATCACCTATTTGACTCTCCCACATGGACTTGCTGGTCACAGTCTGCCCAATGATGCCACGTACTGTGGCCTGGACTCTGTTGACTGAAACTGTAAGGCATCTCATCTCCAGCTGTGTACTTTGGATTCCCCCATTTTTGTACAGCACCTACTCACGTTTCCTGCACAAGATCACCAAATAAATCTAAGAAACATCATACGCATTGGTGTAGTAATCTTGTACCCAGAGTCTAAAACATATGTGTGTGAAAATGTATGAAATGCTAGAGTATTTTAACAAACCGCAGCCATCCACACACTTGGATCTGAGTCCGGTTGAGGACACACATAGGTCAAATTTTTCAATAACAAGATACATGGATGGCAATACACACCCGTGATGGTTACTAAATGCTGTTGCTTGAAATACTGCAATTACAGACAGGCATAGGGGAGTCACTTGTAGGTGTATAGATCAGGGTTAAAATGTAGGTGTCCACGTAGGGAGTACCAACATCTGTGTCCTGATGTATGAGAACTATCATCAGCATGCAGCTGTACTGTGGATGTGATGAATGGTGCACAGGCCAAGGGTGGCAGGACAAACTGTGGGCAATGGCCTGTTGCACTCTCTACAAGCTCACCTGATCACGTGACCGCCCCCTATGCAGCTAAAACACCCAAACTCATGTGACGGGTGCAACGCATCCAGAACGCCTTACCACGTCTGAGAAATCTCTTCACCAGACCGGCCACATCACACCACACCGAAGAGATGTGGTTTTGGTGTGTGTTCCCGGTGGCTATTTGACTGTCTGTGATGGCCATGTTGAAGTGGTGTGCTGAGGTTGCGTACTGCCACGTTACTGTAAGGAAGGCGAGGTGTGCTGCTGTGGGGTTGACAAGGTAACACAGTACAATATTGTGCAGCTGGAAGGTGTGTGTGTGTTGTACGAGGCACATGACCTGGTTGTACGTAGACACACTGTCATGTGGGGCAGCATAGTCTTGCCAGTATGTGTTGCACACACAGGCAGAGAAGCTGTTATGGGTGAGTTTGAGGTATCGTGATACCAGGTGGATGAATGTCTTGTGTTCTCTGTGTGTAGGCTGGCAGGAGCATGCTCTACAAATGGATGGAAGGAGCAGTATCCTGTAGGCGTGTGGGGTCCAGGATCTGGCCACTCGGTGCTGCATTGTGGCTGTGGATGTGTCTGGGTGACTCAGGGTCACAGCAAGCAAAATGGCAGAGTAATCACCAAATATCACGGTCACAGGATCAGGACCCTTAGGGCCAAGTGGGGCACAGGACACACAGCGTCAACAGGTGTAGTCTGCACGTAGTGGGTAGCAAGCTAAACAGCACTTACACAGCCATCTACCTCACGCACAATATTGAACTTTTGTCTTTAGCAACACCATGCATGTTGTCACTGTACATGTATCCACATATGAACAATTAATTTACATTAGGTCATATTGAATACATGCACATTAGAAAGACATGTGCATTGACAGCAAGGAGGCACAATGTTCTGTGGAAATCACATGTCATACACAACATGATGAAGTTCCTTGGGAGGCCATGCAGCATTATCCAATGTACATGGCCAGTGGCATTGCCCTGAACACAATAACAGTCATGCAATGATTTCACCTGTAATGCTGCAGAAAGGTTCTCCACACGACTGCCAGGGACAGTCCGTACCTTTGATCATCAGAGTGGTGCGATGCTGAAAGGGTTCCACCTCCAAATAGCCCCTTGGTCTGAGTACAAATAACAGACACAAAAGGGTGATCAGGCGAGGGAAGGAGAGGATGGGAACTTCAGGAAAGGGAGATCTGAAACAGAGGCAAACAAGCATTAGGATTGCATTCTTATGTAACTGATTCTACAAATACCTCATGAGATACACTGTACCAGTCACACCTGTGAAGTGTAACCACTGTACCCTATTTGACTTCACAGATAATGCTATGACATAAGATCAGATGCACGTACACAGACACATAAAATATAGTCCAGTCTGTCACCTATTAGAATCTTGTGCAACGCTCACAAGTCTGCTACTATGCAATGAGATCCATGTTGACAAAAAACTAAGTCACAGTGTATGCTGATGTGTCCCAAAACTAGAAATCAAATTGTATGGCAGTGCTACTTATGCAAAGTCAAATATCTGTATTTGGCCCTGTGTATCCGTAAGGGCCATGAAGGCAAACTTGACATCACCCACAACAGCTGTAAGCATCTCATATGATGAGGAAGCTAATGACCTAAATCCAATGAAGCCCCCCTGGAGCCAGTCTGTTGCTCTTTCAAATGAGCCTCACTGTGCTAAACATGACAAGCAGGTGGAAATTAAGTCAACAGCAAGTTATGAGGAGCTAGGCCACATTAAGAACCCTACCGTCACCATGAGATGCTGCACGGGTCTAGATAATCATGTGATTAACCTCACTCCACTGGTGCCACGGAATAATTTACATGTGATTCAGCCCAACATTCTAATGTCATCAGCCCAACATACCTGGCATCATGGGAATGGAAAGTGAACTTTAACTCACTGTGAAAGCAAGCGTAGCAGTATTCTCAACCTGCACTGAGGTAACGACATGACAGTGACATGACATACTGGCACAAGGGGCAATGCATCCATGCAAACAGACTCACACGACAATTGTCTTAACATGAGGGACATACACCGGCCCACACCTACACGACATGGTTATTGGGAAACCAAAGTGTACTGGCCCACAGGGTTGAGGGGATGATCCAGACACATCCTGTTGCACACAGTGAAGCTGCAATCCTCCACAGAGTCCGTGGTTGTGATCTCCCACGCAATGTCCAACCATGGTATATGCAATGTTTCAGTGTCAATGTTTACATACATTGATACATTCACCAGAGTAAAAACTCAATGATACATGACTGTCAGATAGGGTGACTATCCTGTCATGGGAGTAGGGCTACATGGAATCGGAAACCTGATGTTGTTGCATGTACGCGTGGTCCAACAACTTGCGCATGAACATGTACCACACAATTGAAACCATACCAACGCAAAAAAGTCTTATATGAGTCCTTACCCAAACTGACATTTCCACATGTCCGTTCATGGTCCGTTGATTTGGCTGACGTTGCTATCATCATGAGCAATAGCAGGCTGACCAAGATGACACCAACGGACAACAGGCAGCGCGACCTGGGAATGAGAGGCACACAAGGGGTCAAGTACAGAATAATTTCATTCAGACATGGTCATGTTGAATAGACTAAGGTTGTACTACACTTGTACATTCCAAGTTCACACACAGCACGTCTGTGTGTGGCATTACATCTGCACCTGTGTGACACTGCACAACAAACATCAAAGTGACATTGCATACAGTCAGCTGGACCCACAGCATGCTACCCATTCAACGCTATGGTACATGCGTGAACAAAATGCACCTAGGACTCACCATTATGAAAAGAAGTTGCGGATGAGTTGACTCCGGATATCATCTTCAACCTCCTCGTCACTGGCATCCTGGCTAAGTCCTTTATCCTCCACGGGCGGATGTTCCAGCTCATCAGGATCTAGGATGAGTGGCACGGCCTCCTCCACTGACATGCTGTGTAGCATGGAGCACACGGTGAAGATGTCACACACCTTGAGTGGGGTGTATTGAAGGGCTCCGCCTGTCTTGTCAAGGCACCTGAACCGGCTCGTCAGGAGTACAAATGTTCGCTCTATCACCCGCCTGGTCTGCCCATGAGCATTGTTGTACCGCTGGTCTGCAGCTGTTCTGGGGTTGTGTAGCGGAGTCATGAGCCACGGCATGTTTGGATATCCTGCGTCTCCTGCAAATTGACATAATTGAAATGAGTGTGTAATATGATGCAGTTAAGGAAATCATGACATACAGACATACATGAGTAACTGAGTTTACCCACCAACAAGACATGCCCGATGGTTGCGCAGCTGCAGCATCATCTGTGGTACCCTGCTACGCCTCATGATGAATGCATCGTGGCACGATCCTGGAAAACGTGCACAAACATGGGAGATCAGCATGTTGGCAAGACACACCACCAGGTCATTTATCGACTGGTAATATTTCCTGTTGCAGTATGCTTGCTCCTGAGCCTGTGGTGGCACCAGAGAAACATGTGTTCCATCAATAGCACCATTTACATGTGGCATGCATCCCAGGCCATAGAATTTCCCCTTGACATCTGTTAACTGTGCAGGAGTAGGGAATGTTATGAATTCATCTATGTGCACCAACATGGCTGCCAATACATCCCGTAAAACCCTGCTGCACATTGTTTGGGACATCCCCCCACATCAGCTATGGTAAATTGGAACGTACCTGTGGCAAAGAAATGTAGTGCTGCAATCACCTTTACCTTGGGTGTCAGCGCAGTTGGATACCTGTGTCGTGGTTGGAGATGTGGTTCCAGCCTGTCTGTCAGGTCCTGAATCAACTTTCGTGTGAAGCGGTAACGCCGTATGCAATCACGTTCCCTCATGGCTTCCAAGTCTGGCAACGGCCTTGCCAGAGGGGATGCCCTGCACAACATATAAAAGAAAAAAAGGGTACAACTGTCAGACAAAGACAATTACAATGTACATGGCACAAGCAACACTGCTTCAACGCATCTAATCATTTTTGAGTCTTGCGTGGGCTACACATTGAGGACACATGTGCCAGCTGGCTGCCACTCCTCCATGATAACTGATAGACCTGTTGTCTGTGGAATGGACATGACATGCATACAAATGATCTGCTGGGCTGGTCTGAGTGAGCAGGACCATGTATCATGTCAGTGACACACGTCACGTGAACTGCATGAGGAGGTTATCTGCACATCCAGACAGCTGACAGAAATGCAGACACCTACATCACATGTGCCATCATTTGCACATATCAGACATATTGTGCTTGAGGTGTGCATTTGCAACAACTACATCATGGACATTATCAGACTGCAGATATGTATGTTTGGGGACAAATGGTCTATAATGCCATCACACATATGAGCGGATGATTTGCACCAGTGGCATGGTGTGTGTACATGTGTAACCCTGTCATCACGGCAAAGACCCATCATAGATGCTCCTACAGCAGATGAACTTGACAGTATACAAACAGCATGCACAATTTCACACATGGCACACACATGACGTGGTCACACACGGTCATGCTGGGTGACAATTTTACATCTGTGACAGTGGGCATGTTGCTGTCATCATGTGACAGATGCCTGTACTGAATGTTGTGCCATACCAGTGTTGATGTGCATCACAATATGTTCAAGATGTAACTCAGGTGAGAAGTGTTGAATGTATGTGGAGCACATGTGCACCGTGATTAATGACATGTCTGAACAGCTCTTCCCACATCAACTGTGCCACAATATCACATTCCCTGTGCTATATCACTGTCTGTCACACCTAGGGCCTGCTGATGTAAGGATGCCATGCAAATCTATACATCCACATCCTCAACATGAGCCTACACCTACATCCCTGCCATGTGATTTCCTGGTATCACTCTCCCAATGTTGACATGAATGAGCTTATGAACGCAGCCTACACATGAATTCACTTGAGCATGTCAAACGCACAGTACCCCAAGTGAACGTGCGTGTGTACGGCTCGTTTCCCTATTGCATTGTAGCTATACACGAGCAATGCGTACCCCAAGTGAACGTGCGTGTATGGCTCGTTTCCCTATTGCATTGTAGCTATACGCGAGCAGAGCGTACCCCGATTGAACGTGCGTGTGTACGGGTCGTTTCCATATTGCATTATAGCTATACGTGAGCAATGCGTACCCCAAGTGAACGTGCGTGTGTTCGGCTCGTTTCCCTATTGCATTGTAGCTCTACGCGAGCAGAGCGTACCCCAATTGAACATGCGTGTGTGTTGGTTGTTTCCATATTGCATTGTAGCTATACGCGAGCAGAGCGTACCCCGATTGAAGGTGCATGTGTACGGGTCGTTTCCCTATTGCATTGTAGCTATACGCGAGCAATGCGTACCCTAAGTGAACGTGCGTGTGTACGGCTCGTTTCCCTATTGCATTGTAGCTATACGCGAGTAGAGCGTACCCCGATTGAACGTGCGTGTGTACGGGTCATTTCCCTATTGCATTGTAGCTATACGCAAGCAATGCGTACCCCAAGTGAACGTGCGTGTGTAAGGCTCGTTTCACCATTGAATGAGTTGCATTTGCGACGGCAATCGCACCGTACTTGTGTGGGGATTCCAGAAAATACATAGGGAACATCTAGGGGAACAGTGGAATGGTTACAATGCAGCCAGGTTGTCAAGGAAACAGAGATTTTAGAGTGTTCTACATGTGTTCTTGAAAATTCAGTTGGGCAAAACTATACAATGTTGCAAAAGTTGTTGTTGAGCTCAGGCTCAGTTTTCAAACCATGCAAATGTGTGTCATGGCCTTATGTGTCATGGTATTGGATGAAACATAGGATGCAAACTATTCTGGCCTATCACACAGTACTCCTTGGACTCAAAGACCCTCTGCAGCACAGATATAAGGCAGCATGTGGCTGTGAGAGGGCACTTGCCTGCACAACATTGGAGTGGACAACACAGCTGCTGTCTCTGTTTCCTCTGGACCCTGATTAGCTGAGCATGGAGAGGGCACCTGCATTCTGTGAGGAGGAGAACAAGGCCCTGCTGGATGCCCTCCTACCTAACTACAGCAAGCTGTATGGGAGACCAGAGGAGCAGGTGAGTGATGTGTGCATTCCGGGTTGGTGGTAGCAGCCCGGCGCCATTTACTGAGAGACTCTGCATTTCGTCAGACCGACTACAATTGCTTTTATTAATTTTAACCTGCATTATTATTGTGTCATTTTGTGTTTTAACAGTTACTGTGTGCAAAGCGGTGATTGCAACTGCTATCTGCACGCGGAATAGCTGGCGAGTGTTTTTGTAATTGTATGCGTGCAGGGCGGCTGATTAATAGCGCCACTCGCACTCTTACCTTAACAGCGGCCCCTCTGCCTTGTTCCATCGCGGCTTCTGCCGATTGTGTGGAGGGCGGCTCACCTACCGTGGCTCCTAGTGCCGGTCTGGTGGTGGGAACGGGCACCATATTGGGAGGAGTCAGAGAGCGCAGGGACCTGTGGCAGCGGTCCAGTCGCTCGAGGCTCCCTCACATAAAACGTAATGTGTTGGAGGGAGCGCAGCGGGCGCGACGGAGGCGCGCCGGAGTCGCGCTAGAGTCAAGCTCGTCTGCGCTCGTCCGGGGCTAGGGGCGAAGGACTTTGTTGGCCCTTTAGTGTATACATCCGCTGACTTACTAGCGTTGCGACCTACCATCATGATGTGCCCCCCCGTACCCCTCAACACGGTGAAACGGACATTTCGCCTAGGCATCACTAACTCTATCAATCTGGCTACGGACCCTGCCTCTAATTATGCGGTCTCGGAAAGTACGCCAGGTACTACGTGTAATTTCAAATGTATCTCTTTAAATACTCGCTCTATGACCAAACATCAGACAGACATCTTTTTGTTACTATCTGATATTAAACCAGATTTACTCCTGCTAACCGAGACATGGCTTACACCGGATTCATTACCGGACATCTTAGCTGCCTTGCCTGCTGATTACTACATCATTTCTGTGTTACGACCAGCAGGTAAAATCGGGGGCGGGGTGGCCATCATCTCCAATAAGAAACATCAACTCAGACAACTCCCCTCTTTAAATATATCTAATGTGGAGAATATTGTTGCTAAATTGGACACTGTTAACGGGACACTTGTGATGGTTTTACTATACCGCCCACCCCAAACTATGGCTATGTTTCCTGCTATTTGTGCGGAACAACTGGCCATGTTAGCCACCAATAATTCCAAACTACTCCTGATTGGGGATTTAAACCTCTGGTTTGATAACATACTATTAGACCCCCAAGCAGCTGAGATGAGGAACCTTCTGAGTGACCTGAACCTAATACAATATATAGATACTCAAACCCATCAAAAGGGCCACAGTCTCGATCAACTTTGGTCATTGAACCTACCTATTGATTTTATCGATATTAAACCTTGTAGCTGGTCTGATCATTTTATTATTAGTTTCTCATTTTGTGTTGTGAAAGCTCTTCAATTTAAGCTAAAGACTACCAGCTTGACTCGGAAATGGTCTTCGCTGGACATGTCAGCTTTTTTAAATTTGTTAAAGTCTACTCTGCCAGAGCAGAGCTCAGATGTGGAGACAGCCGATCATAGGCTTCAAGAATGGCTACACTCGGCCATTAACGTCTGTGTCCCCCTCACTCGTTTTGAGAACTCACGCGGCGTGGACGCACATAAGTGGTTCACGCCGGAGTTGAGGAAATTAAAACTTGAAGTGAGGCAGCAAGAGAGAACATGGCGTATCAATTACTGTCCTCAAGCAAGGATTGCATACTGTTTAATTCGCAAAGCCTACCAAAAGACGCTGCACACTCACAAAACTGCTTATTTCTCTTCTAAAATACGTAATGCGACCAATAAGTCGAAGGAAATTTTCAGGATTGTGACTGAGTTGTGCAATGATGAGAGAACCTCTCCCCCGGTCGTCCCCTCACAATTGCTCTGCAACTCGCTGAATGACTATTTTAATGATAAAATAGTGTTGATTAAGGATACCCTATCTAAGCTTCCAGCTTGTGTCCCGATAGATGATACCTTCTTAAATCCCCTTACTTTGCACTCCTTCCCTTTGATCACTGACCAAATCCTTCAAGATTTGCTTATTAGAGTTAAATCAGGATCTCCTCAGGATGTCTGCCCTCCCCAAGTAATGAGAGAAATTGGCCGGGCATTCCCTAATAGCCTGATCCCTCTGCTTAATAATTCCCTCATTTCAGGGAATGTTCCGAATAGTTTTAAACAGGCCTTATTGATCCCTTTAAAAAAGAAACCTGGCATTGATTCTTCAGACCTCTCAAATTACAGACCAATATCGCTACTGCCTTATTTATCCAAAATATTGGAGGCCCATGTAACCAATTGCCTATCTAGCTTTGTGGAAACCTCAGGCTATTTACAACCTAACCAGGCAGGATTCCGGCCTGGTCATTCTACTGAGGCTGTGATATTGGCCGTCCAGAATACTTTAAGGTCTAATGCTGACAGGGACTTGCACCAGGCCTTGGTATTATTGGACCTGTCTGCCGCGTTCAACACGGTTGACTATACCATCTTGGTCAACCGTGTCGAACAGGCTGGTCTTCGAGATTCGGCCTTGGCTTGGCTCAAGTCCTTTATTTCAGAACGTACCCAGTCGGTCCGACTGGGTTCTTTCACAGCCCCTAAAAATATTTCTTTTTGCGGGGTCCCTCAAGGATCTTCCCTGTCCCCTTTATTATTTAATTTGTATATGCGGCCTCTTTTGTTTTCCCTACGAGAGTTTAAGGTTGATGTATATAATTATGCAGATGACCTGCAGTTGGTTTTTGTGCTGAATTCACACAATGCGGCAGAGGACTTTCGAGCAACTATGTCTTTTATCCAGAGGTGGATGTCTCTAAATCACCTTAAGTTAAATCCGGGAAAAACGGAGCTCATTCTACCTGGGAAGAGTGAGATTAGCTGGAGCCCTTGTTTTTGGCCGTCGGACATGGGCTCGCCCCCAAAAAAATCCCGCACAGTAAAAAGCCTGGGAGTGACTCTTAGTGAGGATCTTACCTTGGAAAGTCAAGTCGGAACAGTGGTCTCCTCGGGGTTTTTTCAGCTGAGGAAGATTAAGAAAATAGCACATCTTCTTACAGGTTTGGCCTTAATTCAGACAGTCAGTGCTCTGGTCCTGTCGCATATCGATTTCTCAAATGGCCTCTATTTGGGGGCGCCTATTGGCCAACTTAAAAGACTGCAATACTTGCAAAACCAAGCTGCGAGACTTATTTGTAAAGTCCCGAAGTGGGAATCGATCAGACATGGACTAGAGACCTTGCACTGGCTGCCTGTGGAACAGAGAGCTACATTTAAGGTGGGCTGTATTGTGTTCAAG
This sequence comes from Lissotriton helveticus, assembly GCF_964261635.1. Classification (NCBI taxonomy): domain Eukaryota; kingdom Metazoa; phylum Chordata; class Amphibia; order Caudata; family Salamandridae; genus Lissotriton; species Lissotriton helveticus. The sequence continues at coordinate 272,162,673 of NC_136068.1, forward strand.
GCTTTGGAGGGTAAGGGCCCCATGTTCCTTAGACAACTGCTGCGCAAATATAAACCCTCACGCAGCTTGAGATCAATCCACAAAGACCTACTTGAGGTCCCTCGTTTCAAAAAGAAATGACAGGGAGGTAGCAGTTTTCAATTTTTAGCTGCTTCACTGTGGAATTCCCTCCCTTTAACTCTGCGACATAGTAGGGACCTCCTTGCCTTTAGGAAGGCATTTAAAACTTTTCTTTTTTCTCAGGCTTATTGTAAATAGTGATCATATGTCTTTTATGTACTGTTATGTTTGATTCTCTCACCAGCGCCAAGAAGCCCTTGGGCGTATGCGCGCTTAACAAATAATAAATAACATAACATAACATAACATAACTACCTTGGACTGTGCACCTGTTGTGTGTGTGACACTACAGCCATTGTGTATTGTTTTATGAGATGCTATGTTGTTTGGAGTGAGTGCTGGTGTGTACAGTGTGGTCTCTCACATGCAGTTAATGATGTGGTGTAATAGTGTTTACTGCTCCTCAGCATTGTGCTAACTGTGACATTAACTGCAATGTGAATCACACTTTCTGCTGTGCCACACCTTGCATGTTCTTTTTGGATGTTTTCCTGAGCTGTTGCAGTGTTCCCCCATGAATGACAGATGAATGTACTCACTGTAGATGGATTTGTTCATGACATGTGTGCCTGTTGGACAAAAGCATGCTTTGAAGTCATGTACATTGAAGAGTGTGATAGATCTGTTTCACCTGGCAAATTGTGTTGGTGATGTTTTGCAAGACTGGTGCATGACGTATGCCGCAGCTATACCCATGTGATGAGACAAGTATGCTGCGCCGTGTGCATGACTTGGACAGTTAGCTTGAGGCCTGTGTCACATCTTTCGCAGGTGTGACATGTGCTAAGTGATGTTGTATACACTGTTGACAATGACAAGCAGATGAGCTGTGCCAGGGTGTGCATGTGTGGTCTGAAGATGGTTATTTGGTGTAGTGGGGCGTGTGACAGCACGTCACGTGCTGCAGTGCACCCTAATGTAGCATATATAGCTTAGTGTGTGCCATGCTCAAAGAGTGGTTAGCACCCCTTAAGACATCTGTAGCCTTTCTATGGCATGTAGCGCATTGTTGTTTGGTCACAGGCCACATACACATGGACAATGATGCAAGTGTGGTCAGCATCCTATGCCCTGTTGTCATCGTCTATTTGGTGCAAGTGTGTGTCTTTGGGACATGGACCAGGTGTACTGATGTTGTCTCACTTTATATTCGTGACAGGCATCTGCCTATGAGAAAAGGTGACATCTGGCTGGGCATCGCCAGGGCTGTCAGGAGTGAGGGGGGCCTTGCAGGAGGCTCAGTAACATCAGGAAGAGGTGGCAGGACATCCGGTGATGGACCCGCCGCATCGGCAGGGTACAGCTCAAGCTCGAAGCTCCACGCCGGCATGGCGGCACCCGCCACCTCACCCCCAACATGCTCCGGGTCCTGGAAGTGGTGTCCCCAGACCTCCATAGGCAGTTGCAGGAGGGACAGCAGCAAGAAGGGGGTAGGTACATGTCTGTTTGTTGTCATGTGTGTCACATGATACCTGCAGTGCTCCTAGGCATGGTAACACTCCCACAGTTGGAGTAGTGTGGTCAGACAGGCACTTTATGCATTGGCATAAGAATGGCCCAGTTTCAGCAGATGCTACTTTACATGCCTTGCCCTACTCCACATTTGACCAGCGCTTTGGCTATTGATTGTTTTTCATATGTACTCCTAAGGTGCAATGTCTTAGTATGCATATTCCTTTGCACATCATCATGTTGGGGGGAGGTCTGTGACACCTGTTGGTACCTTACATGTATCACCACATGTGCACTGTGTCTGCCCTTCTTCATATTTTGGCACTGATCAGGAGTCTCAACATGTGTTTTCTGCACGAGTCAGCCTCAGTGGCCTTTGTCCATGGTACACTTTCTAATTGTCATGTGTTAGCTACAGGTGCACACTGTACATGTAGACTAATTTTGGCTTGTGCATACTCACACTGGGCAGTGCGTGTGTGCATATTCTCAAAATATGTTGCATGTTGTTTGTATATAATATTGATGGTCAGCCACACAATGTGACTTTGGGTGTAGACAGCTGTGATGCCAGTGTGAGGTGATGGAACACTTGTTTCAGGTCCCAGGATGGCATCACATGGCAGTTCGGGCAGGACTTTTCCCATGTGGCACAGGGTCAAAGCAATTCAAACATGACCAGGTCTGGATTTGGGTGGCAGGGTGGGCAAATGAACAGTGATTCATCATCAGCTCTCCTGTTGTCAGGCAGTGGCTCATCATTGTGTCTCTCATACAAGTTGTTGCCCTGCCTGTTACTTGTATCCTACTATACATTGAGCGTTGTGTCTCTTACAATTGCCCAAGACTAGGCTTAGCATTGTGCAGAGTTCAGTGGCATGTGACTCATGATGCATGCCATGTTTAGATATGTGCCCAAATGATTTGTAGCTGACATGTATGATGTGTACAGGTGACTGATATGTTTTTCTTATTCTCCTTGCCAACAGCATCATCACCGCAATCTGGAGGAGACACAGGCGCAGACCAGACAGAGGGACCCAGCGACAGTGCCACCTGCTTTGAGGAGTCAGAGGGAGGCATCGGCACGGAGGGTGAGGAGAGTCAGACGGCCGGACCTCACGAACACGACACCTCCTACCATGCGGACGGCTCGGAATCAGACTCTCCGGAGGAGGGGGAATATGCAGCTATGCCATCTTCTACATCTTTGGCTGTCCCCTCCTCCTCCAGTACCTTCTCCACCCTCCCAGTTGTTAGGATCCCTAGGGTCCGTGCTAGCCCCTGTGTCTCCTTTGTTCCCGGCACCGCAGCCCCTGCCCCTGTCTCCCCTGCTGCCCTCAGTGCTGAGTCTGTGGACCTACTCCGGCAGATTCTAGTAGGTCAGACATCCATGTTGACTGTCCTCCATGGACATACACAAATAATGACACAGTTGTTGTTGTTCATGGAGGGCATGTCATCTGCCATGTCTGATCTACTTCGGAGTGTGGCTGCCATAGAGTCATCACTGACGGCAGCACTGTCCACCCAGCAGCATCTGCCCCCCTCCTTTAGACCCATCCACCCCAGCCTCTCCCATACCTACCCAACGTACACGCAGATGCCACAGGTCAGACACCACAACAGACACACCCAGCACACCCACACGGCAGACAAAGCGCAAATCTCCACGCACCCAATCTCAAGGGGATGTAGGCACACCCACAGGGAGAGGGGACAGACGTCCCACACGCATCCACAGACCCACGACAACAGACTCACAGCCCTCTACCTCCACCCCCAATGTGTCCCCGGGTTCAGGTGGCAGTTTTTCAGAACTGGCTGAAGTGTGCAGCCAAGTATATGTAGCCACATTCTGCGAGGCACCCGCCAGTGTGGAGACATCCACACCACCTGCACCCACTACACCTGTCCTTCCCTCTCCTGCCCCTGCGGTGCCAGAGGATTCCCAGATGATGCCCCCACTGTTTCCACAGACAATTGAACTCTATGTGCAGGCAAGTTTGGGTGTGACAACATCCAGGATGCCACAACCTTTTTTCTATGTTATTTGGACTGGCCATTGGCCTTCCGTGAGCATGGACTCATATTTACGTTTTATCTTTTGATGCGGCTGAATAAAGCTTTTGATTTTTGGTTCAGTACTTTTGGTTTTCTGATAATGGCTTTGACTGCTGTGTGCCTGGGAGCTGGTGGGATGTTCACATTTGGGTATTGTAACATGTGTCTATTTCCTGATGGTAATGAGGTTAACCATGGTATGTTTGTGTTTTCACTGCTGGGCACTGCTGAGGGTCTTAGCCACACACGCACTCTAATGCTGGGCACTGCTGGGCACTGCTGGGGGTCTTAGCCACACACACAATCTAATGCTGGGCACTGCTGGGGGTCTTAGCCCCACACACAATCTATTGCTGGGCACTGCTGGGGGTCTTAGCCACACACGCACTCTAATGCTGGGCACTGCTGGGGGTCTTAGCCACACACGCACTCTAATGATGGGCACTGCTGGGCACTGCTGGGGGTCTTAGCCACACACACCCTATGCTGCTGGGCACTGCTGGGCACTGCTGGGGGTCTTAGCCACACACACAATCTACTGCTGGGCACTGCTGGGCACTGCTGGGGGTCTTAGCCACACACGCACTCTAATGCTGGGCACTGCTGGGGGTCTTAGCCACACACGCACTCTAATGCTGGGCACAGCTGAGGGTCTTAGCCACACACGCACTCTAATGCTGGGCACTGCTGGGCACTGCTGGGAGTCTTAGCCACACACACAATCTACTGCTGGCTACTGCTGGGGGTCTTAGCCACACACACCCTATGCTGCTGGGCACTGCTGGGGGTCTTAGCCACACACACAATCTACTGCTGGGCACTGCTGGGGGTCTTAGCCACACACGCACTCTAATGCTGGGCACTGCTGGGGGTCTTAGCCACATACGCACTCTAATGCAGGGCACTGCTGGGGGTCTTAGCCACACACACAATCTACTGCTGGGCACTGCTGGGGGTCTTAGCCACACACACCGTATGCTGCTGGGCACTGCTGGGGGTCTTAGCCACACACAAACTCTAATGCTGGGCACTGCTTGGGGTCTTAGCCACACACGCACTCTAATGCTGGGCACTGCTGGGGGTCTTAGCCACATACGCACTCTAATGCTGGGCACTGCTGGGCACTGCTGGGGGTCTTAGCCACACACGCACTCTAATGCTGGGCACTGCTGGGCACTGCTGGGAGTCTTAGCCACACACACAATCTACTGTTGGGCACTGCTGGGCACTGCTGGGGGTCTTAGCCACACACACCCTATGCTGCTGGGCACTGCTGGGCACTGCTGGGAGTCTTAGCCACACACACAATCTACTGTTGGGCACTGCTGGGCACTGCTGGGGGTCTTAGCCACACACACCCTATGCTGCTGGGCACTGCTGGGCACTGCTGGGGGTCTTAGCCACACACACAATCTACTGCTGGGCACTGCTGGGCACTGCTGGGCACTGCTGGGTGTGTTTTCCACACATCACTTAGATGTGACGCAACATACACATACATTACTGACGTATGTCCCACACGTCTCACCGTTCCACTGGTGATATGCGGTAGCGTACCGTACCCCGAGGTCGATGACGTAGGTGCGGCACGTCTCACTATTACACTGGTGATATGCGATAGCGTACCGTACCCCGAGGTCGATGACGTAGGTGCGGCACGTCTCACTATTACACTGGTGATATGCGGTAGCGTACCGTACCCCGAGGTCGATGACGTAGGTGCGGCACGTCTCACTATTACACTGGTGATATGCGGTAGCGTACCGTACCCCGAGGTCGATGACGTAGGTGCGGCACATCTCACTATTACAATCGTGATATGCGGTAGCGTACCGTACCCCGAGGTCGATGACGTAGGTGCGGCACGTCTCACTATTACAATGGTGATATGCGGTAGCGTACCGTACCAATAGGTCGATGACGTAGGTGCGGCACGTCTCACTATTACAATGGTGATATGAGGTAGCGTACCGTACCCCGAGGTCGATGACGCAGGTGCGGCACGTCTCACTATTACAATGGTGATATGCGGTAGCGTGTGGCGCAACGTACCCAGACATTACAGGCGTGCAATGGTGATGTGCGCGTGTGGCGCCACGTACAGGTATACTTCAGTTATTGGGGTTCGTAGTACTCACCGTCTGCGGCGTCGTCGGTTTCTATGTACGAGGTGATGGGCGTACAGGACTGGAATGACACGGACGATGGGGTTCATGTCTTGTTTGTCATGTACCGAGGTGCGGTTCGTGGCGGACTCTGCTTTTACGGCAGTTTTGGGCTCTCGTAGCAAAAGAGCCGTACGGATTGTCTTCAACACGGATCGTACTTCCTGGTACGGATGACGCGGTCTATTTACGTTCTGACGTAGCGTGGAGCATCAGCCGAATGCAAATTGTATGGACTTGTGATTTGTACGGAGTTTGTTACGAGTCGTACGGAGTGACGCTTTTGGTTGGGATCGTACTTGCTGAATCGTACGGGGACGTTTACGAGTACGAATCATACGGGGAAAAACGCTCTGTACGAAGATTCGGAGCATTTTTTACCGGATCGGAATCGACCCCACAGTATAGCTCCAGGTGGTGAGCCTCAAAACCACCCATTCTGAAAGGGAAAACAACGGTGTCACAATTTATCCTAGCCTGCCCTCTTGTCTGTGCCAGATATATCAGTTGTGTTTTCAATTTACCGAAAAAGGGTTTATTGAGCATTATGTGTTTGTTGATAAACAAATAAAGTTGTTCTGGTAGAATGACCATTTTCATGCATTGAGTTGGGGGGACAGCTGGAGCCAAGCTTTCTCATGCACTGCTAGTAGGTTTGGCGCAAAGAAATCGGTATAGAGTTTACAAATATTGGCCTGTAGGCCATCCATAATCTGTGCTTTACCTGTTGGAAGACTGACTGTGACATTTTTGATCTTGTCTATTTCAAATAGTTGTACTAGAAAAAGTATGTGTGCATATCCTAGCCATGCTATGGCAGTACCCTTGAGATAATCATTTATCTGAGCTAGAGAGTAGTTAGTGTTGGCAGTATACAGCTCAATAAAGTAATTTGAGAATATGCTCAGGGTCAGCTTAGTCTTTAGAAAGCGGTTTCCTGATGTATCTTCTATTTCTATTATATCATGAGCAGCCCATGGGATCTTATCAATGTCACAAGAGATTTCACAGGCTGTTCACCCCTGCCAGACTTTCAAGCTTGGGCATATTTTCACTGGTAGTTTCAATCCCTATTTGCTATTTTCACATATTTGTAAGTTTACCCCAATTTGTCTGAGAATTGGGTTGCTTTTGCCCAGGCCAAGGCTACTCTCCAGTTGTTTTATGTGATTTTCAGTAGTTTCCAGGTGTCTACGGAGGGTTTTTTGGACTCCACTTTGCTTTACAATACAGACTTCCTTGATCATCCACTTGAAGGACTCCCAGATAGTACCTTGTTGGTCCAACATACCTAGATTAATCTTCAAGTACTCCAGAATTTCTTTCCACAGTTTTTCCTGACGCAATCTGTTGGTTAGGAGTTTCACTTGCTAGCACCAGAGCCCTCTGAATGGAATTAGCTGTGGTTGTGAAAGACAGAGCAACACTAGAGAGTGATCTGATAGTGTGCAAGCCAGGTGTTGTACATCATGGAGATGATGGACAGAGCACTGAAACTTTTCAGACACTCCCCCCCAGTGCCAGATCTGGGTTGAATCCATCATCATTCTTTATCTCACTATGCCACCCCAGTACAGACACAGCTATATGCAAATCAGTCTTGACCCTGTGCCTCATGGGAACAGTCCAGCCCAAACTGCCAAGCCCTGCCTTCCCTGGACCAGAGACAAGCATCCTAGGACCGGTCTCAGGCTAAAAGTCCTCATTAGCCAGGCTAGTTTAAACTGAGTGGCAAAGTGAGCTTGGCCTCTACATTCCACATCAGCTGGCATAATAATGTGGTGCTGGGCCCTTCCTACATGGTGAATAGTAGGTATTCTATCTGGGTACATTGTCAATACCAAACCGGGAAATAGAGGTGCACACTCCCCCATTTCTGATAGCAACGTCAGTGATTTCTCTGCCATATAGCAAGGTAAACTTTCCAAACAATACTGAATCCCACTCCCACCCACTCTGGTAGCCCAACTTCACTAGGACATACCCAAATCATAATATATATCTATTTGTGGTCTGTGTTTAGTAACTATGCAGGCCAAACTCAGAGGTCTAGTTAGGTTGTAACCCTTGGGCAGAATTCCAAAGATCCAACTGTCACCCTTCTCATTGAGTTAAGGGGGGTCGGAGAACAGTCAATATATACCTTACTTACAATAAATATCTGTACGGATATGCCCAAGTGTTGTGGACAGAAGGACTGCGGTGCTGGACACGGAAGAATTCAGTTGCTGACAAAGATTGGTGATCACATATTTAATTTACCAAGGTCATGAAGTACTAGCATCAGTAAAATCATAATTCTGTGTCACCGCCTATTGTCAGTTTGTGTCAGCCAAGTTTAAAGGGCTGCGTCTTCTGGAGCCCCCTTGTGAGAGGTTCTTCTGGTATTCCATTGCTTGCTGTTGGGTCTGGAAGATGTAATGTTTTCACAATGGGTGATTTTGAGATGGGCCGGGTGAAGCATTGCATATGGGATTTCTTCTTTAACCAGTTGCTTTTTGATGGGCAGAAATTTCTGTTATGCTTCCTGAAGCGCTACAGTGAAATCTAGGAACAGTGAAATGTTGTTAACATCGTAGAGCAGAGTATGTTTTTCCTTGGCCAGACTGAGGTTATTGTCTCCATCCCCAAAGCTGAGAAATCTCATTATTATGAAGCATGTCGGGACTCCAGGTGGGGCCTCCCGGCAAGCGATCACTCAGCTCTCTGCACCACTAGGAGTAGCAATAAGGTCTCTTGGCTAAACAGTTTTATCAGCAGGCGCTCTACTTAATTCCCATGTTGGTTTACTCCAGGACTACCAGGATCCATATACCAATGCGGTGAGACCTTGCCACTGATGATGATTGCCTATGACCTGAAGCACCTTTTTCATGTTGTGTAATGTCACCTTTGCTGTTGAGGATGTCTTTCACTTGTGAGATCCTTTGTTCAGCCTTTGTCAGTCGACATCCATGTAGCTAATGGGATATGGAGTCCAAATAAGCATCGGGGGTCTCTTTTATTGTCTGTAGACTGTAAACGTTTTTGCATAGCCTGGTGCAGGAATTTCATATCATCTTCACTACCCGCAACTTCAGAATTGGGGACCGAGAGATCAATGACTGTTCTCCAGGCCCATGGCTCTCAGGCCCCATTGGGTTTAGAACAGCAGCTTTGGTTGTCGCATTTCTGCTTTTCCCATGTAGTGATTTCAAGGTGGTGGTGATGGGACTAAGTTGTAGTATCTCATAGGCAGAGTCACAGCAGAGCCAGTTACTCTACTGTTGTGGAGGTGTCTGTAATAAAGGACCCTGGTGGCCTTTTTTCCTTAAACACACAATGGTAGAATGGTGTTTGCTGTGTGACAATGTACAGTAGTGTGGATAGAGTGGGGTTGTACCCTGCTTCCCAGTATTCCTGTGCAATCAATTAATTCTCCTTGATTTTGGGCCATATGTACGAAAAAAAGAATGAGTAAAACCCTTTGATACATCTGGCCCCTTCTTATTTTATGGCTCTTCAGGTGCTCACGGTGAGCCTTCTTCCAGTTGGGCTCACAGAACTCATCAATGTGGTGGGAGGCATGAGAAGACCCAGTCATCCCCTGTAATCCTCTGTTATCTCCCATTGGGGTGGGGAGAGATTCAAGTGACAGTTGTGCTCGTAAGGCCCCAGTGATCAAATACAGGTGCCCCTCTGTGTTTATGCCTCATTTGTGAGCACATATCACAAAGTGGGGAATCTGGTAGTGTAGGTTATGTTATTTTGTGTCCCAATTTGCCAGATTCACAATTCATTCTCAATTATGAAGAACCTGGTAGGATAATATGTTGTGGCCTCAGATTGCCGGTACTATTTCTGTCACCCTCAGTATGAGTATCAGTTATGAGTAGAGTTCTGGGCAGTCCCATAACTGAGCGGGTCCATGTACTGCAGTATATGGACCGCAATCCCTAACTGGTGCTGGGAGAGAAACGTGTGGCACATCTGGCCCTCTTACCTGTGCGATAGTGGAGACACTGGTCTCCCATGCCATCATTTGCCATTATCGGGTAGTGGCAGTGGGTCCTGCAGGTTCTTATCGTTGTGATGCTAGGGATCAGCGGAGATAGCAGCCTTGATTTTTTCACAGCATAGCTATCATGTGCAGACTCTGCCGCTACAGTCCTGTTCGGAGCACATTTTCATCACAATTTTCTCATATTTCAGCACTCACTGGTCAATGCTGCTTGCCCGACTTCTTCAGCAACATTTTGCTTCTTATTTTCATGGATTATAGATGATTATGTTCGCCAACAGCAAGAGCATCATTACAGTGTAGCCATTTTGCACATCAGCTCTTTAGCACCCCTGAATGTGATCGGTATTTAAGTACTTTGTCACTCATGACCACAAGCTCAACTAGTTGACTTTCTCTTGTGCTAAGTTTCTCAATTTCGGGTGCATTTTGGCGAGCAAAAGATGCCTAACTTCCCTTGTCATGCATTATCTACTTGGTGGTGTGGTTTTTCTAGAAGGTCCTTTTATTATTTTGTGCAAAACACACTGTGCTACTTTGTTTGTTCTGGTACTCAGTGTGTGCAGCGTCTAGTCACACGTGTATTCAGAAGGAGGAGTGTTTGGGCTACTTGGTATACTGACTTAATCTCCTTAGTACCTTCTTATGAGCCTATGTGCCTGAACTACTGTGTGTGTGGATTCACTTATGTCTGGCATCTGATGTGAGAAGTGTGCAATAATGATAGTTTTGCCACACCCTTTATTTACTGTTATGTTATGTTATGTCATACTATGTTTACAGTATTTATAAAAACCACTCTCTCCTGCAAGGGTATTGTGGTGCTGAACTGGTGTGTGTGTGTGTGTGTGTGGGTGTGTGTGGGTGTGTGTGTGTGTGTGTGTGTGTGCGTACCGCTGCCTATGGTAGGTTGGTTAATTGAAAAGCCAGATCTTCAGCTTCATGCGGAATTCAAGAAGAGAGGAGGAGGCTTTGATGTGGAGTGGGATGTTGTTTCCCCGCTTTAGGAGTGATGTAAGAGAACGCCTGGCTGCCTGATCTGGTGCTGTATATGCTGTGGATGTGTGTGAGTAGGAGTCATGCAGAGCAAAGGTGTCTGGGTGCTTGGTGGAAGGAGATGCAACTGTTCAGGCAGGTGAGGCCTAAGCTGCACAGTGCCTTAACGAGAGAGTGTGGAGTCTGAAATTTCCAAATTTTTGATCAGGAACCAGTAGAGCTCCCTTAGGTGTGAAATGATTTCAGTTCCATTGGCAGTAGTAGAAGCATGTTTATTACTCCAGCAGAATTTGTACACTGCGCAGTTTGGATGATGATTTTGTACTTTTGATAGTATATTTGTACCATTAAATGAATTGCCGCTCCGTTGATAGAATTGTTTACAGCGTACCTGCAAATCTTTAATTTGAAAGGTAGAGTCCCAAAACTTCTTTTAGCAGTAGTGCAATACTTTTAATGGGGGAGTATCTGCCCTCCTTACATGCAAATAGGTGATCTCAAATAGTGGTAACCTGAACATCTATATTTTCATTTGAAAAGCTGTTTTGTGGGATTCCATATAAAACGTCAATTTAATGCAGACGTTAATTTTTCTGAAAATAATCCCCTGGTTTTAATTACTTAGTCGAAACATTTGGAATACATTATCCAGATAACAGAATGTTAAATTGAGTAACTGTGAGGAAAGACTGTGTAATACCAATAATAAGGACATTCTTTCAAAAAAGGCAACTGAGACTATGTTCCTGCTCCTTGCTGAATCTCATTATCCTTAATATATTGCCATTTTCTCACAGAGCACATTTCAACATAGGTGTCAGTATAAGTCTCTCAAAAAATATATAAAGTCTTTCACCATGCTGTTGGGAATTCAACCAATAATTTAGATTTCTGATTACAAGGAGTTAGCATGAATTGACTGTGCGAAACTGAACGGAAGAATGTGTGTTTTTCGCAATACGTTTAAGAAGGGAACTTGACATGTGACATAAAACACCCGAGTGTCCACAATGTTCCCAATTGCTAATGTAAACGCATGCCTCTCTTTGTAATACAATCTCAATGTGTCTAATGAATTATTTTGATTTCCACTGTATTTTTTTTTCTTGCATCTCTTTATAGCAAAAACATGTTTCCCCTAAAGGTTTAATTTCCCTTCTGTCTTAGGCATTTGATTCGGGCTGTCACATGAATGTTGTGATTGCTCTTTCTTATCTCTAACATAATGAAACTGAGTTAAGTGATGGTGGCAAAGAAGAGCCGCCTAGGTGATTATAGAAATCAGTTCACACAAAAACATAATATTTAAACCATCTTTGGATTGCGTTTCATGCTATAGAAATGGGAAAAAAAAGCTTCAGAGCATGTTGATTTGTCTGCAAAAGTAGACCTATGAGAGTGTATTTAGTTCTCTCTGTTCACCCATTCAGTTGGTGTCATAAATTCCTGTGTGTCTTTTCCTTCCACCTGATTGACCTCTGTTTGTACAATGTACCCTTCCCAAGAAAGAACACTGTACGACATGCGAATATTTGATTTATATTATGTATTTATCAAGCACAAGCCACAGTGCAAAACAATGGCAAAACTTAGAAATACATAGAAACACTACCATAATTAAATGATTACAAGAATGCACAGCATTAGACATAACCAATTTTAAAATTGTTTAGTAAAGATGTTTTTTACAGAAAAAAGGTTCATTTTGCTTTAACAAAATCAAAATAGGAGCAAGAAATAGGTATCTAGGTGAATAAACGGGGTTATCACTAAACCTTAAATAAGTGTTATGGAGTTCTACACAAATCTGACATTACTGTACAACTAAGCACAGAAATATCCGGAAGCCTGCACAGAATAGCTTCCTTGAATTACAAATACTATTTGTCAATTTAGCTATATACCGGCTCCAGACTGTTGATTCAAATGTGCTACCTTTACTGAAAATGCATTTAGAGAAGCCCTGAAAAGACTTAAACAAAGTATATGTCTTATGAGCAGAGTCAAATGTGTAACCAACCCGATCAAAAATTCTACCACCCCCTCCAATAAATGCTAATTGGTTGCAATCAAAAGTGTACACGCCAGCGTGCGATTTCTTTTTTTACTACTCTCCAGGGTCCATTTTTTTCTAGCCCTGGGCTAGTAGGGCGAGAGGCTTCTTCCAGGGATGATTTGCCGCTCTTGATTCATGTTCAGATGTGGGGGTTCAAAAAGAGACGCCTTTGAAGACACCTAATCTGAGCAAGTGTGTTGGTGAAGGGGAGAGGGGAACTCTGGCAGCCATTTTGATCTTCGCAGACCCAGTTCCTCGGGGAGGGGGCGTCCATGCAGGTACCTTAAAAGCGAGATATTATCGGAAAAGATTTCGAAATAAATAAAGTCTTTGCCTTGTCACATTAATGCAGCCCTATCAAGTGGCAGTTTATCAAGAGGCAGCTCACAAGGTTTTAATGAGCACACTGCCTGTTCTTGTACAATACTAATTAATCCCATTTTTTTCACACTGGCGTGATTGCTTCATGAGACCCGCATTGTTTTATGCTCAGCGGCAAGCAGCACTTGCTGATTAAATCTCCTTCTCGTAGCTGGCGCCTGACAACTGAATTATACCTTGCTCAAAATAATAATGGGTATCAGCTAATAAATACAGTTTAACACACACACTACTACACAGCCAAACTCACACCACAAAATACCAGTTTGACTCAACGCGCAGCGGTATTTCATTAAACATCAGCATTACAATTCACAGGTTTTCCAACTCAAGTAATAACTTAATTGATGGGCATCAATGCATACTTTTTAAATCCTATTTTTTTTTAATTAATGGACATTATATTTTATCTTGGTGAAAAAATTCATATGAAGCACAACGTTGGCCGGGGGCAAATTGAAGACGTTTCAGACTGTGTATTGGTGTTGTTTGTTCTGATGTTCTGGTAGCCAGAGACCCACCCCAAAACAGTACAGCTTCTCTAACGAAGAACTGACTATGCACTGGTTATCTTTATTAAATCTAAGCAGCCCCCCCAACCATGACTAAGTGTTGATGTATCAGAAAGTTCACATGCAGCTTTCACCATTATCTGCCACAACTACTTACTATTTAGTTTCAGACCTCTGTGTAATTATTGTGAGTTGTTTAGGCTGTGTCAACCTTCTACACCTTTCACCTTTTTGTCCAGAATATTAAATTACACACTTCTACCACCGTGGTCAGTTTAAATATTGCAAGCAGGTCTATGACAAAGCAATAACATAGGGGTTCATTCTGAGATGGCTGGTAACTGCAGAAGGAGATACTGGGCCGAGAGTATCTTTTTCCATCCAGTATCTCCGCGGGGAATATAATTGTGAAGACATGATATACAGAGTTACTGGGTCCATCAACACACTAGTTTACCAATTAAAATTCCTTTTCCTTAACAATTTTCTTTTTGTTTTTAGCTTCAGGAAAACGTGCCAATGGGTGCCAATAGGTTTCATTGTGTGCATTCCCACACCCGGTAAAATTCATATTCAAGTGCAATGGTACCTCCAGCCCTTATGTGACTGCTTGGATCGCACAGCCAACGGAGTGCTGTTTTGCTCCTACAAGCAGAATATGTGTTCCCGCTGGTGGTCCCTTATAGGACCTCAAAGCTCCATGCAACAGACAAAATCAGTTCCATTCCTATTATTTTCCAAGTTCCAGAGGTGGTGCTGCAATTAAGGTAGCCTCTTCCAAATACATGATCTAGTCTTCTTTTCCTTTTCACAAGTATGTATGTTAGGTTGGTTTTTACTGAGCAAGAGTCACCTCTTATTTGGGAAAGCATCCTCAAACTTGAAAGCTACAAAAAAGTAGAGCTGATTAATCAATCAACAATATACATTCCAGATGAACAAGTATGCTATGGAGACAAGGAGATGGTGACACGAAGAGGTGCCCATAATTAAAGAAGGACTCCTACATCTATGGAAATATTCACCCTGAAAGAAATTTAGCTCGCGGAACAGCACAAACATGGAGATATACAGCAGACATGCCAACAAGTACAAGGAAGATCACAATGCATATGACATTCATGGTGTGCATGAAAGAGGGAGGCTCATTAGAACTGAATGAACAACAGGGCCGGTATTACAGAAGTGTCCCGGGGGAACACCAGATGTGTTTGCACCCGCTTTGTGTGTCCCCGGGGCACTTTGGAATTACAGACAGTTGTGCGGCCCCTTCACTAATACAGATAGTGCTGCCGCATATGTTGCGCCAGCGCTATCTCAAAAGGGCAGTGCCTGCTTTGCCTGGGGGCGTGCTCCATGCAAATGAGGGAATCGCTTTACTTTGGTGACTGCGCTATATTATGGATGCAGCCGTAGAGGTAGTGACGCAGTCGGAATGTGCACTGACCGTACATCAAGTACAACAAGCATTTGCAATGCAATGGTTATCGCTTTTGGGGCCTTATATGTATTTAGCTATACAGCACATTAGCCTGGGTGCTGAAACATCTACTGTTCTTTGACATGGAGAAAAAGTCAGCAATAAACTGAGTGACACATCAAGTGTGGGAACACATGGACAGAAATATTGCCTTTCAGCGGGAAATCGTTTAGTCCAAAGCTCTCTTTTTAATATAAAATCTAGGCCTTCGTTGGTCATATCACTGAAAACACAAGATTTGAAAAAAAGATAATTGTCTACGGGTGCTAAGGGAAGACAATTTCTATGGACTGGAATCTAGAGAATGCTAAACTGATTCTGGTATTTTACTGAACTTTCTATCAAGAAAGTTAAATAGAGGCAGTTGCCAGAAAAATAAAAAAAAGAAAGGCTCTCAGCAGGAAGTAATTCTGGTATTTTACTGACCTCTACTGGTCGTCTTCTATCAAGACAGTTAAATAGAGGCAGTTGAATAGCAGAAAGCAATTGTGGTATTTTACTGACCTCTACTGGTTGTTTTCTATCAAGACAGTTAAATAGAGGCAGTTGAACAGAAGAAAAGTCACTAAGCTGTAGCAGACTTGTCCTAGGGCTGTATCCATAGCCCACAAAGTACATACACATATAAGTATATACTAAAGTATATACAAGAGGTCTCAAATGCTCAACCTAAAAAGGAGGCTCGTTGTCAGTGTGCCCCCTTTTGGCAGCCCTCTGGATGGAATCAAGGGGTTCCTCCGAACCCCCTGACATCCTCTTGCAGGAGGGTGCAGTCACTCCCTGCATCCGCCTGCTAGGGGCTCTCTCTTCCATCTCTCCTGTGCCATCTGCACAGTGAAACACAAAGCAACTTACAAGCAGCTGCTTCATATTTCACTTGAATGCACTGTTCCAGGGGCAGTACGAGTTTGCTGCTGTCCTGAGGGCAGCGCATTTAACGCTGTGGTGCAAACAGGGTAGGTGTAATAGGGCCCCTGTGTAATAGGGCCCCTGTGGCCCAGAACAGCACCACTAGAGAACATGCACACAGATATATCTGCAGATGTACATTTTCAATTGAAATGTGCCTGGAGCTCCAGGCTCACTGAGCAAATATAAACACAAATTAAAGAGCCAGTGCTAAAACACTGTACTACTAAAACTAGTATGTAGGAGGGATCTAGATGCGATGAAGTCATGGTGCATGCACAAGTTTATTGCAGCAAACAAACTAAAGTATTTAGATTTTTTTGTGAATACTTAAGCATTAATACACTAAACAAAATGAACAAGTAGAGCATTTTTTAACACAAACATAGTTTATAATAAAACCATCTATTACATCTCAACAATGATAGCCACAGAAATCTAGTGCCTTCTACAAACAGTATCACAAGGCAGAGCACAAAATAGGACGTTTAATATCATATAACACCAACTGCCCTAGGTGTGGGGGAATGAATCCCAGCACCCCATGAAAAAAATGTGTGGCTCTGTCTCCCGGACAGAAAAGAGAGTTATAGACTAGACACATCAACATCCACAAACTCTACATGGCATGCTCTACTTCAATGGTCTTAGGAGCTGACAGGCGTGGGTGGGGTACACAGACACACATCAGGGAATATCTGGAAAGCGGACTGTGCTTTCACAGGATTCCTTCAGTAATCTGCCCTTGGACCAAAATCCCAACAGTCTTCACAACTGCCTGCTGCAGGCAGTGGAGGAACATGACCCCATCACCCAGCTGCAGTCACCCTACTTTCTGATCTGAGTGGGTGCCAGGCTGATGGATCATGGCAGTGCTCCTCTTAGGTTTCTACTGCAAGACATTTACTTCCTAGACAGTTTACTGATTCACACTGCTGTATCTTAGGGTGTCTGGCAGTCCCTAAACATTCTCACAATGCGTATGAGAAAAGGCAGGAACTCAAGGTTGACAGGTTTTCAGATTGCCTGAGGATGACATTTACTTATTTACTTTGTGCCTAAGTAGGAGGTGGGTCAGGGCTACCAGGTCTCCAGTTTGCTTGCTATTCAGATTGCTAATGTGTCACATTTCCATGTTTGCAGCATGCTAATACACGGCGGCTAAGTTTTTAGATTGTCTGTGTGGCATTTCCATGTTTTTAAAGTGCCTAATTGGAGGGCCTGATTGTTAGTTTTGAGATTTCTTACATGTGTCATTTCCATATTTAAAGTATGGCTGTGCGAGTGTTGGGGGCCATTTGGTCAGGCAGGGCTGCCAAGAATTTTTGATTACCTACATGCAATATTTCCATGTTTACAATGTACTTATGCAACGATGCCTATTTTTCAGATTGTATAAATGTTATATTTTCATTTTTTGATTTTAGCAAAGTAGTGGGGACAGGCCTATCATATTTTCAGATTGCCCATATGTCATATTTCCATATTTACTGTGTGCCTACATAAGGGGCAGGGCTGGTATTTTTTAAGAGCGCTCAAATATGACATTGACATGCTTGAAATTTTCGCCAAAGTTTTCCAACTGCTTATATGCTACGTTTTCATATTTGGAGTGTGCCTAAGTGGAGATCAGGGCAGGACTGGCAAGTTTCAGATTAACAATATGTCACATTTCTTATGTGTGATGTTTTTGAGTGACACTTGTTTTCAAGCTGAGTGATACTACTATCTATGAAATATTGTTTTAATAAATTGTCATTTTTCTCATGATAGGAGGATCTGGAATAGAATAAAACCTGTAAAACATCTACTAGGATGGTTAAACGACAGGAATTAGCAGAATGGAGAGGGTTACCTAATTTAGGGGCATATTTACAACCCCCTATCGCCACAGAAATGTCACTTTTTAGACATTCCTGCGGCAATATAGGCTTCGCCTTATTTCCTAGGCAGTGTTAAACCACTTTATGTGGCTTAACGCTGCCTTATAAATATGGCACCCTTTCATGCTATATTTAGCATGAAAGTGAGGGCAATTGGTGTTGGGGTGGGCTTTCCGCCACAACACCCATTGATTTTGACGCTGCCCCATATTTACAAGGGTGGTGTACTTATGGGGCAGCACCAAAATTAAGACCAAAAAAACCCCGGTCTTAAAATGACACAATGAGTAGAAATGCTTTATTTCTCCTAGCTTTTGATATTTCTGTGTCCCTTCCTGACAATAAACAATCATTTAAAAAAATTATGAGTTGCAACTTCCATGTGGGCTGCAAAAAGCAGCACACATGGAAGTTACAATTCAGCATTTCAGATTAATTGTGTGCAGAAATAAACACCATCCTGCCCATAAACAATCATTCCCACAATGCAGGCACCCTTACACTATGGTGCAAGGGTGCCTGCATTGGCATTAGGCAGCTGAACTTAGCGCCACCGCAGGGGGAAATGCAGAGCTGCACCACATTTTTGTAAATACGATGCAGCCCTGCGTTTCCTAAGTGGCACTGTCCGGCGTTAAGCCAAGAAGGCTAATGCCGCGCTCCATCACTTTACTTGTAAATATGCCTGTACATTAAATAAATAATTTTTGTGTTCTTTAAAAGAAGCATGCATTGCAATAGCCTTATTTAAATATTTATGTTTACGTTTTGTAGAGTGAACATTTACCCTTTAAGTGTCCTGGTGCTGGAGTTGTGTTGGGGGAGGGGATCAGAGGCAGCACAGTGGGGAAGAAATTTGCTCTGGAGTAACAACATTTCCACGTACCGAGTTTAGCTTTACAAATCTTAAGAACTATCAAGAGGCCAACTGTTAGGGCCACGATGTGTGAATGGAAGAAAAGGGCTTTTTGAATAATGTCTGAGTTGTGTTCATGTAGCATTTGTCTTAGACGTATAGGAGTTCAACATGGATCGCATTACCACAACAAGCGAATGCAGATTTTTCAGATGATATGAAATAGAAGTCAAAGAGTTGAACCCTATCCACAGCCATAACACCAAACTTCATTAGACATTTACAATGGTGAATCTAATAACTAGGAAGGCCCAAATAAAGCAACTACAGAAGTCAAGACTCAACTGCACCACTGCTTGGATCAATGCAAAATGAGCCTCAAAACAGAGGAAGTTAAGGAACTGTTTGAGTACTCTTTCATAACAAAAGCAAGCCGAAGAGGCTTTGCAAATCTGGGATAAATGTACTCTGCTCACAGAATGAATGCTAAATTCACAGAGGTTAGGAATGATAGACTCACTATTTTGTATCCTGCCTTGAAGTTCAAAATACCCGATCTCCTCCAACATCTATTGTAGGAGCTGTTGTAATATACTGACCAAGATAACGTTAGAAAGGTCAAAGAGCTTGCAGAACTGGGACAACATTTACAGGCCCCTCACATGATTGTTGGTAATTAATGATGATGATTTAACTTCATTCTCTACCCTAGTTCCTCATGCCATTATGTCCCCCAGTCCCCTTCTTTTCCTCTCCATCCCCCTGCAGCACTATTATTCTTATATATTTATCTTTCATTGTTCTTTGTAAAGTACCTAAACGCCAGTCTGGTGAAATAGAGCTATCTAAAAACATTAAATAAACATAAAATAAAATAGTGTCATCAGCTAGGTGCATATAACACGCCTGACAACGATCTGATGGAGAGCCCAACTTGACTGATAGAATAGCTGATTTGGTTTCTCCAGTAGACTGATTAGCTTGCACTCTAAAGATAGAGATTCCTGTGTCCTGCTTTAAGAGAGAACTTGTCCTATGGGTTTGTCCTTATCTACAGGGCATTCCTAAATAAGTCTGAGTTTAGTGGTGAAAAAGGTTCATGTGGTGCTCAAAGAGATCAAAAGAAGAGAAAATGGAAACTACACCACAAACAGATTGAGGGAATTTCTTATCAAAGCAAAAGGCCTTCATGGTAAATGCGCTCAAAGGTGCTTTGAAGGAAGAAAAATATTAGGCAACGGAGTGAAAAGATGATTTGGCAAACACAGGTAAGTGGCAGCCTCAATAGCTAGGAACGAACATTGCAATCTTCACTGAACTCCTCAAGGTCTAACACACAGACCTACATTTAGATACCCAGATTAAATTGTCGAGAATGAACCCCCAAAATAAGCCTTCTCTAATGCCATTTCTTCAGCAAATCCTCCTTACCAAGGTGCCTAATGCGACTAGCTGAAAGTCCTTCTCAATTACAGTTTGAGAGCAACAAACACAAAAATTAACACTGGTAGAATGGTGGACACTCCCACATGTCTGACTATGTAACCACATTGAACAATTCCATATTCTTGACTGATTCCAATCAGCCTTCCGCCCGGGGCATATCACTCAATCAGCCCTTACACACATAGTGGATGATGCACTAAAATGTTAGATCAAAATGAATCATGCCTCTTAATCCTCCTTGACCTATCTTCCGCATTTGGTACGGTTAAGTATAACTAGCTACTAGATCTATTGGAACATAGGATGGGAATCTCAGGTTCCATCCTAAAAT
Source organism: Lissotriton helveticus (assembly GCF_964261635.1). Taxonomy (NCBI): domain Eukaryota; kingdom Metazoa; phylum Chordata; class Amphibia; order Caudata; family Salamandridae; genus Lissotriton; species Lissotriton helveticus. The sequence continues at coordinate 272,183,324 of NC_136068.1, forward strand.
GGTTCACCTGTTTTCTCCATAACAGAACACAAAAAGTCAAGGTAAATCAGTCCCTGTCTAAGAATGCTTTGGCTACATAGGTTGTTCCTCCAAGCTCCTCTCTCTCACTCAGACTCTTTAACTTGTTCATGGAGCCACTAACGGAAATGCTAGGGTCATCTAACATCCACTATCACATTTATGCTGATGATATCTAACTGTTCAGAATTCTGCTGCCAGGGCCATTTTTGGCCTCAGTCGTAGGACTCACACCTCAGCCCTCCTTGACTCGCTCCACTGGCTCCCAGTGAGGAAGCGTATACTCTTTAGGACTCTAACCATGGCCTTTAAATCCTTGCATGTTATTGGTGCTGTCTATCTAAGGAAACGTGTCCAATTTTATTTCCCTTCCAGATCTCTACGCTCTGCCACTCAAGCTCTGGCCATCGTTCCAGCTACTAAGCGTGCCCGTATTGGGGGCCGCTCCTACAGATTACTGGCACCTCAGCTTTGGAATAAGCTTCCCCTTTCTCTTAGGAAATTAGACAATCTGCTGTCCTTTAGGAAGGGTCTGAAGGCCTGGCTTTTTGGCCTTTAGTCTGTTTGTGTTTCCGGTTTCCTCTACAGATCTACATAGCGCTGGGACACTCTGCCCGAGTAGACGTGCGCTCTACAAGACACCCCTATAACATAACATAACATAACATAACATAACATAACATAACTCTACCTGAAAGTCTCCTCCGCTGAAGACTTCACATCCCACAACTCAACTCTAGTAAATACCCAAAATTGGCTAACATGCAAACACCATCAACTTAACACAATTAAAACTGAATTCCTTCTAATCACACCTTCCAGTCTCACATCATTAATGAATGGATGAAGCAATTTACAGACTTCAATTGCCTACCACAAGTTATTGATTCAGCAAGATCCCTGGGAATAACTCTTGTTAAGAAGCTTAATATGCAGAAACACATTTGTGCTGTCACTAAAGAAGCAAAACACCAAATGAACATCTTAAGAAAATATAAACCCTTCCTACCCTGTAATGACTTAAAGTCTGTGGTCCAGCCCTAGTAAGTCTCAGGTTAGTCTATGAAAGTGATACCCTCTGCATTTTTCCCAACTCCAAAAGAGCCCCATTAAGGGCCTTCCCCAACTCTGCTGCAAAACCCATCACAGGATCAAAAAGAAACAATCACATCACCCCTGATTTGAAATCCATCAATTTACACCACTACGAAGAAAGAATTTAACTGAAAATTGCTTGCCTTCCACACAAAGCTCCACAATTCAACACCCCATGCTTCCTCTCCCAGAAGCTTGAACACTAGGAAGGCCTAGATCCTCTAGAGGCTACAGCATTTTAATACTGAAACCTCAGAGAGACTTTAAAAAGAAAACCTATAACAGAGCCTTCTCTGGCATCACATCAAGAATTTGGATCTCCCTCCCCAGAATTAAGGATGAGCCCTTCAACCACATTGTTCAAAAAAGGAGTTAAGCTATTACTCATGATCAAACGTCTACCCTAGACCATAGTAACTCCCTTTCTAAGCAGTCTATACTCATTAATCATAACGTATGATTACTACTAGCCTGTTCCACTTTTGTCCTTTTGATTTCTCTGAGTCAGCACTTATTGGGGATTCTGCCTGATTAATCCTGTACTGTCCTTGATGATATTATGATCACTTCTTGTTTTCATGTTTTTTTCATGTCTAATCTAATTGTCCTAACACTGACATGATTCCACCCTCAGACTGTACTGTTCTAGATTATGACACCAATTTTACTACTTGCTTATTATGGTATTGTCTTGTTTAATCTATCGGCCATAACATTGAAAGTTCACCACACTCTTCCTGAGGTGTTGCGTATCTTGTGTTGCTCTAAGTTGTTCTAATTTTATACATATATCATTGCATAACTATATCCTCTCTAACAATTGTAAAGTGCTCTGATACCTACGAGGGTCATGTTCTCACTATATAAAACTCTTTAAATAAACAATAATTCAAAGATGGGGAATTACTGTGGATTAAATGATTTCTCAAGGTTTCAGGAGAAGTAAGAGGAATTCTTTTAAAAAAAAAAAAATCATAAATAGTCTTTTAGCCGCAGCAAAGTGATGATTTGCACCGATATTATGTTGGTTCTTCCTGTCACTTGTGAGTAGTTAATCCAGCTCTGTTATATCTGTGGATTCTAGTTCATGCATGTTATACTACATGTAATTGTTCCTTGATATGATGCAACAACTTGAACTCTCAGATACAAATGTCAAAAGATACTTATGTAGTTGCACTTGTTTAATGTAACTCACTCTACCGGAAATGGTTTTATTGTATTTAACAGTGTTTTTAAGTTCATTATTCTCTGTCTCTTCGATCATCCCCATGTTAGCGTCCCTTCTGTTGCAAATGATCTTAATCATCCCCAATAAAAACACAAACCCCAGCAATTCTAAAGGAGAACAGAGAGTCAATTCAAACAGAGGGTGGTAATGGAAGCAAAAGCTACGCACAGAGCTATTCAGAGAATAGGACACAGTAAATTGTGCCTCAGTACATTTTCTGCATTCCTTATTACTTCACACTGGTTGAGAGACATGGCGCCCCTTTTGGTTGTGAATTGTTGATTCTAGGTGTTGGTGTGAGATCTTTTGTATAGGGCACTAAGCTTTTAGGAACTCATTTTTTATCTCTCCAGAGGATTCTTCAGTACCGTATAATAAGTCACTGCAATGCCAATTTAAAGTTTTGACTCATCATGAAGTAGCACAGAGGATTAAAGTGCCTGTGGCAAAGATAATGTACCTTGCGGATCACAGAACTGAATATGAGTACACTACTAGTAGCGCTTTAAAAAAATGTATGCCGGGGAGAGGCTATGGAGAGACGAGGGGCACTGTTGGAGAGGGGTAGTGAGGGAATTTGTGGCAAAGGAGGTCATGGAGGGCAGAAAAAAAGACTGTTGCACCGGGCTCCACCAGCGCTAAAGCTGGCCCTTGACCCAACCCCTCATCAGTAAATAGGAGTTTGCTGCTTATGGATAAATGTTGGGACAATGGGTCATCACTGTGAAGGCATCTAGGTCCAAAGTGTGAATTATCTGACTTTCACTACTCCAGGGGGCTTATTTCTGAGCCCTTGCGGTGCGTCACTTTTTGTGACGCACAAGCAGGGTAAAAAATACATCATATTTACGAAATGACGCATCTAGGTAGATGCGTCACTTTGTAAACCCCTGCGCCACATTATACCTGCGCCAGGTATAATGTATGCAGGGTGGGCGTTTTGACGCAAGTAAGCCTCGTAGAAATGACGCAGTGAAATCTATGAGATTTGACTGAGTCACTTCTGGGACGCAATGCGTCAATATCTTACGCCTGCCTCACAACAGGCGTAAGACTGACGCAGGCACATTGAAATGGGACTTACCTATGTTAAATGGCCCATTGCTGAAGTTGCGTCACTTTTGTGACATACTCCAGCAATGCGTCACTTTTGAGCCTACAGATACGTCAGAAATACTGACGTATCTGTAACTCCTTGCGACATGATGCGTCATATTGTAAATATGACGCATCCAGCATGTCGCAAGGAGAGGGCAATGACGCATCACTGTTTTCACGCAACGATGCGTCACTTTTCATAAATGAGGCCCCAGGTGTTTTCCTAAACTGACGTCAATTGAGGGTATAACATAAATGTTTACAATGTGTACTCCCTTTTCACTACATTATTTTTTTACAAATCATGCCCTTTAGGTCTGACTGCAGACAGCATAAACTTTCTTGTGGACCCACTTTGCAGTTCTTTAAAATATGCATACAGCAGGCTTTAGGCAACCAAAGGCAAGTATCTGTTTCTCACCGTACGCTATTGACTATTTGGTTGATCAATCCACCTCCTATGGTTGATTACATTGCAATGCAAGAGGGATTATTTTACATCTCATTTTTCATGTTTTTTCAGGACTTATCACCACACCGGACTTTAAGATAGCTGCCCTGTTTTATTATCCCTTTAAAATCATGACAGCCTGTCCCGAAGAAGACTACCTCTCCAAAGTCTTGCATAATCACTACCAAAATCAGAGATCCTGGTGGACATCACTGCACAGCCATCTTTTATGTTCATCATGCCAGCTCCCCTCTGTATATTCTTTAACCCCTTCCTCGCTCATGACGAGCTGAGCTCGTCATGAGTTACGCCGCTCGTACACTCATGACGAGCTGAGCTCGTCATGTAACGCGGCATTTTTAAAAACGCAGCGTGCAGCGGGAAAACCGCTATCGCGCATGCGGTTAAATGGAGTACTGTACTTTGATTTTGTGTCTTTGTGACTTTAATGTGAAATTGTCTCCTCGAGGTAAAAATTCTCAGCCAACCTGTTCTAGCTAAAAGCTTCCTTAACCAAATCATTTATGATGCTCAGCACAAATAGGACACTTTACCCCGTACACTTTTACTCAGCGAGCCATTACCACGCAGTTTTTGCACCACAAAATCTTTTACATTACACAGAAAACTATTGCAACGCATTCCCCATCACAACACAATTTACTATTCTAACTCCACCATGGGGTTACTTTCGGGAATGCATTGTAATAGTTTGAGGTGTAAAGCCCTGCGTTGTAAAAGATTTTGCGGTGTGAAAACTGTGTGGTAATGGCACTGCGGAGTAGCGCATGAGGGGTAAAGAATGTTTCCTGCTCAGCACATGAGCGCCATCTCAATGGCATTTCAGAACTAAGCTCCATCTGGGTGACATTTACATCCCAACCTGACTTTCGTGGTTAATTTAACAACCCTCTTGCTTCTACCTTCCTTTTATGCTTTTGCTGCTGAGCAATTGATGTTGATTATTCGAGAGTCATGGGCCAGAAAAAGCTGCTCTAAATGTAGGGTTGGCCATCCCTTAGTATGGCCACTTCTCTCTACTGGTCATCAGTTGTGTGGAGTAAATAGACATACTGCTAGGCAAGAGAAAGAAGCCCTGATGCATTGACTCACATCTACTATTCAGACATACAGATTATAAACCGTGTTTCAGCTTCTTAGGTAGATTTAGATTTTAGCAAAGTAGAAGGCTCTTTTCAAGTACCAAAATACTGCAAAAGCTGTCATCATCATCATCTCTGCCTGCTTTTCCTTACCAGCCCTTTGCTAGTGTTCCCTTACTATACTCCAAATTCCACCTATTTTTCACCATCTGATCTCCCTCTTGATTGCAATGAGCTAGGTTACATGAAGCTCCTGCAGTGCATCAATGTCTTATATGCAAGTGTGAACTGTTGCTTCCCCTCTAAAAAATTAGTGTGTTTTCTTCTCAGATTTATGTTTGTTTGATCTGGTCTCCCTCATTCTCTTGACTACAAAGAAGGAGGGGAAGAGGGTAGCATTATTAAGTGTTGCATGCAGTACCCTTCCTCTAAACATTAGACTGCCAGGATCATGAGTGCAAGGAGAGGATACTGTGCACTCTTTTGGAGCTTGGTTGTCTCAGGAAATGGTTTCCTAACGGCTTTGCTTATTAAAATTTGCAGTCTTTCCAGTGAAATTCCTAATGAGCTAATTTATTTTGAAGAATGTGTGACATGAAAAATTATTCTGGATTGGAATCCATGTCAGGGAAATTTAGGGGGTGTCGGCGGTGTGGCATTGGTTCAGGTGAGGCGATGCGAAGTGGAAGAGTTCCTGAAGTCACCTTCATTGGTAATTGGCTCCTCGATAAAGGGATGCAGGTGCTGACGGTGATGGCGTCTGTGCAAGTGCTGGCATTGGGGAGGCCGATAACTGCAGTCGTCAAATGGCGTTGGAGCAGAGCTGCAGGTGAGAAATGCATTGTGTACTTCTCAAGCGGTGTACCCGGGCTCGGTGCAAGTTGCGCTGTCACTGGCAGTGGTGCTGACAGCGTCTGAATTATTTTTCTCGCTTTGCAGCACCAACCACACAATTTTCAGGGCCCAGGAAGTGGAATTGTCACCCTTTTGTATGCAGGTAGGAGCCCAGGTACTGATCATTGGGTTACAAGAGAAGTCTTTGTGGCCCTGAATCTTCAGAACAGGAGGCAAGCACACACAGGCCCTTAGAGATTCTTCTTCAAGCAGGTTCACAGCAAAGTTCCAGTCTTTGTCCTCTCCTTGGAAGAAGTAGCAACTGCCGGACAACCCAGCAAGGCACACAGCAAAGTGGCAGTACTCCTCCTTACAACTCTTCTCCTTGGCAGCGGACCCTCTGGAGTCCCGAAGTGATCTAATTCCCTGTGCTTTAAGGTTCAATACTTTTAACCCATTTTCTCTTTCTTCTCTTTAAGGCAAGGGTCTCTGAGGCCAGTCCAAACCAGGTCTGTCCTCTCTGGTCCTGCATCACTACAGGAGGTCGAGACAGCATTGTGCAGAGTAAACACTGCCTATTCAGGTGCTATGGAAAATTCCTCCCACCACTCTAAATGCAACCAAGGTCTATTCAGCCCAACTATGAGTCACCTAGGTAAGACAAGATGCACCTTAACCCCCCTTGTGGCTGTCTACAGTGAATGCACACCCCCAGCTCCTGTCACTCCAAAACCAGACAGTCAATACACAAAACAGCAGAGGCACACAGATGGTTAAACAAGAAAACGCCTACTTTCTAAAAGTGGCATTTTCAAACAAAAATTTAAAAATCATCTCCCTGAAGAGATGTGTTATTAAAAAAATCTGAGTTCAGAGAGCCTAAACTCCATTTCTCTATCTTGTCCTAATATAATTGTAAGATATTTGCCTCAAGAGGTAGCATATGCCAAGGTTTTCCCACCATCCTGGGCCTGACCACATTATTTCAGACAGCCCTCAGCACATACAATCATCATTTACCATAAAACACTATACAGGCACATGCAGCCGAGGAAGGGCGTGATGAGAGACCGATAAACTCCAAGTATTCACAATAGAGGTTGATCTTGGTATGAAAAGTTTTACGCTGGGGAATATTGTCATAAAATATAGGAGTGGACACAGTGACTGGGGTAATGCAAAACCTCACACCTATTACCGTCCGCGAATGAATATCACATCTAGACAGACAGAACTCTTTATTTCCTTGAGAGCAAGCCATGTCTTCCCTGGACCTAGACCCATGAGGGACAGGGTCTGACTGATTTGCATATGGCCATGTCTGAACTGGGGTGGGGGAGTGAGCTAAAGAATGACGATGGATTAAACCCAGATCAGTTGACTGGGGGTGAGTGCTTGCAATGTTCAACACTCCGTCTATCATCCCCTTTGGTTTCACTGTTTCCAGAGCAGCAAAACAATTTGTGTAAACTCAAGTGCTAAGTTTTAAACTGCCATTCATAGTTTACTGGGTGCTGTTACCTTGAACTGTGCAGTGAATGACTGAGGGTGGTTCATTGAAAAATGAGGAGCCCTCTTTGATACCCACAAAGTCCCAATATTTCAAGATGGGAGTGAGTGCTAAATTGGATCAGGATCACACACACACTGCATTTGCCAATGGTCTCCCTCACAGACTCTTCTAAACCACCACCTGCACATTGGAGTGGATGGGATCTCAACTCTGCCACCACCAATGAAAGGCCCGCAAGCATACATCCCGGCTAGAGCACCAACAATACCTACAAGTCACACAAGTCACAACAAAACACCATTACCGCTGTGCCACTTGTGATCCCGCCAGAGTGCAAAGCAGTGAGCCTTATGAAGCCCCTTCAAGAAGTCAAAAAATTTACTCTGCTGCTTAAACAAACAAAAACACCCACCGGCGTTGACTCCCATCGCTCAGAGAGGACCCCGGAGACACGATATGGACTGCTGGAGTCCTAAGAGAAGTTAGGCAATCTTCAAAGAATGAAATCTTCCATCCTGACTGGAAGTGAAGAGCCAATGAACATACCAATTGTGTATTTGCTCTCAGCTCTCATGCCGTTTTTAGCATGAGAGCAGCACCAAGATTGGCCTGAGCAGTCCAAAAAACACTCCTCTCCAGAATATGAGCCTGTGCCTGCAGCTATCTCACAGCTAATATAGGTGCTTTCCGAAGTTTGCATGTCGGAGGCCAACCAATCTGGCATGTGCAGTGCACACCCTATTCTTAAGGCAAACCATTCCTACTGCCAATCAGCAGCAGGAATGGCCCCACCTCCAAGCCATGAGAGAGAGAGGGGGTGCACTTAAGTTCAAAAAAAGTGGTCATGTCCACAGACCATTCCATCAATCTGCTGCAGCTTGCAGCAGGCAGGGCGACGCTCCTCTGCGCCAAAGGAGGAACCACCCTTGCTTAGAAAAATGGACGGTTAGATTAATCACCTGTGGGGCTTTATTGAAACAATTAAAATTATGATTTTGCTACATATTAACTTTTTAATAAGTATGCAGCTGACCCCCTTATTGGTCTCCTTCTTCATCGCAACTGACCACCTAATTATTGACTTTCTTTGGAAGTCTTAAAATCCATGACTTGCTCTCAAGAAACTGTGACTACCTAAATCATTAGGAGGCTTAAACTTCCCAAAATATAGAAGACACCAAATGGCATACTTAGCTAGACAGTTTGAAGGGAAAATGGTCGCTGAAAAATCATTGGATCTTTGGCCGGCGATCCCAGTTGCACACAGGCACTCATCCTTATAGAGACTCCCTTTGGCCTGAATGTCCCATTGAGTACTTTTGGAAGTTCATTCCAATTAATTTAGAGTGTTCCCCTTGGCCTGAATGTCCCATTGAGGACTTTTGGAAGATTACTCCATTGTAATTAGAGACATCCACTTGCCCTGAACGTCCCCGTTGTGGACATTGGAAGTTACTCCAGTAAATTGGACCTTCACTGCTTCCCTCCTAAATTACCTACATGGTAGATCCATTGCCCTACATTGTCCATGTCACATCAGCCCACGTACCTCCCTCAAAGGGCTTCCATGGCAGCACCTTGATCTAGTGATTCCTCGATCCCACGAGGTTTCCACGGCAATTGCCTCAGGCGGATGTATGATGTTTCAACGCATGCTTTTACAACGCAGGTATTACAATGCAAGGCGTTACAACGACTTGCGTTGGGGGGCGCTGGATAGTGGAATAGTTTCATTTTCTATTCCAACTCCAGTCCCCGTGGATAGTAGGGAAGATGTTGGATAGAAAATTAAACTATTCCCTATCCAACAGCGCCCTCCAGCGAAAGTCGTTGTAACAACTTTCGTTGTAATTCCTGCGTTGTAATGGTAGTGCGTGGTAAAAGTTTCATTGTAAATGATGTTCCTCGCCTCAGGCACCTATTTCCTGGTCCTGAAGATTATCCCTGCATTCTTGTAGAGGTATCGAAACATCGTCCACTTCCTGCCCGCACCTTGACATAAATGAATATTTGTATTTATATGTGCTAGGATGCATTAATTTACTTTCTAGTGGTTCTAATGTTAAAATTGTTTGACCACAACTCGTGGTTGCCTGAAATATCTGTCATACTTATGTTCCCACCTGTATTTTTTTCTGTTAAATCTTACATTAAATATCATGTCTAATAGGACATATAAAAAATAGACATAATTGTATTGCTGTTTGTGTATACTACAAACTAATATCCTTTTATCAGGGACCATTGTTCCTTGAAACAGTTCATACCCAAGGTCCCTGACTATTATTGGGTTCCCTTATGTGTCTACAAATATACTTAGCTAGGCAAGCACATCTCTGGCTTAACCCCGCCCCAAATCTCTCTCCAATCGGGCTCACAGTAGAAAAGAATCTTGCTTTACCACTCTCCCTCACATCGTTACTCATGACCAAAAATATAATAGTACAACACTCCTCCTTTATCCATGCTGGAACCTCCCATGCCCTCGGGAAAAGTGACAACAAACTTTCAAATAAAATGAAGCACTCTACAATAGCCTCACTGTGGCACAACGACATATCAAGCAAGATAAGGGAAATGCTGTACTGTGAAAACTGGGAACAAAAAGGTATTCTTTTCATCAAAATCTTATGGACACCCTCATGTCCTCTACCTTTCTCTTACATGAATCACGCTTATAACTTAGATGACAATGACTTTCAGAAATTTCTGAAACTCAAGGTCATCTTAGCTAGACAAAAACCTCTAAAAACACCAGATATTCCATCAACACTAAATAAAGTAGTGATTGCTGGGCACATCGCATCCAAACTCTATGTTACCTAAGTCAATTCCCTAATGAAAGCAAATCAAGAGAAGTGGGTGGCCTTAGCAAATACTCATTATTCACCTCAAACTATGATCCTTAACTGGCTCTGTAGTTAGGCTAACCTAACGGCCAACAACATAGCCTCCTCACTGGCACAACGCAGATATTGGACTGCTTACATGTCCTACTGAACTCCCACCCAACTCATGTTACAAGCCCATTTTTCTCATAGATTCTGTGGTGAAGGTGGTGGGTCATATGATTCTTAACACTTTGGTAACTTGGGCGTACGAAAGTAACTTCTTATCTGAAATACAATATGGTTTCCGCCCTGGCTGGTCTACTGTAGAGCAGTGTTTGAACTTATATCTTGTTCTGAATGAGTATACTGTGGCTCGTTCATGTCCAATATATTTAGCCTTCATGGACATGTCCTCAGCCTTTGACTGGGTGAACAGTTCCAAGCTATGGCAGTTGATGGTATCTCTTAGCATTGATAAAAACATCATTTGGTTCATGAGGGACCCCCCACCGAGATTCTAGGGCGGTTGTTCGCTATTCTAAGGACCTGAAAGTGTCCCGTCAGTTTAACAACAGGAGGGGGTGCATTTTCGCACCCTTCCTTTTCAACGTATATATCAACTTCCCAGAAAAGACCCTTCTAGTAACCAAAGCTGACAGTCCCCAGGTAGGCAAGCGTAGCCTGCCAGTCCTCTTATATGCGGACGACACAGTCCTCTTGGTGAGGACTGCAAGGTACTTACAACTTTTCCTAAACTCTTTTGCCTCTTTTATGGAGGAGCTAGACCTGTTGGTGAACCATTCTAAATCATATATTATGCAGGTGGGCCCCGGAAAGGCTAAGGCTAAGCAGCCTACCTTTAAACTAGGGAGTTCTTTTTTACCCAAGACAAATGTTTTCTCCTATCTGGGAGTAGTCTTTGACGACTCACTGAGCTGGAGCCCCCTGCTCAACTGAAAGAAAGGGGAGCTAGTGAAAGCTTCAGCTGCTGTTTTTAACTTTGCCAGCAGAGTGGGAGGGAAGCCAATATTGGCCATGCTGAAGATCTACCAAGCGAAATGTATTTAAAGGTCAGCTATGGAATCGAGATATGGGACCATAGCGCGTTTGGGGCCCTGCAGAGCAACGAAAACTCATTTTCGGGAAGAGCTCTTTCTGTCCCCCAAGGCACCCCATCCTATGTTGTGAATGAGGAATTGGGGATGCCTTTATCTCTCTGACGACTTGGCTTTTCGACCTCTGGCCTTGTGGTTTAAAATATGGGCCAAGCATGAGTATACTTAGCAGAGACATTCTACAGGACTGCCTCACTCTTGATCACTTTTCACGTATTCAGTGTCTCCTGTGTAAAAAAGTGGGCCTTGCTAGACTAGGAAGAGCTGATCACTTTACGAATCCTGAGTGAATTGGTAAAAGGGACCTAATTTGGGCCAAGGAGTCTTTTTTAAGAATGCGACATAGTGAAATAGAAGGAAAAGAGCTATGTAAGCCCAGTGTGCGCAAGTACATCATACTGAAAACCCTGCCTATCTCGAAGCCTTATCTTCTAGGGCTGAAAAGCTGGCAAGATCGTTTTCTTCTGACGAGGTTCCGGCTTGAACTTTTCCACTACTTATTTGCATATCCCGATGGTTCTCACAGAGGTCAGTGCCTCATGCCCTGTGGCTGCAATTAAGAATCTCCTCAGGACATGATGCACTTTTTAATGTTCGATACTTTTTATGCCGGTTCCCGAAGGTTATTTATAATCCCTATCTTAAAAAAATGGCCTTTACGAGGGTGAGAGCAGCTTTTATTTTCTTTCTACTTCTTTCTAGTGATACCTTTTTATACACACTAAATTTTCTATGGTTTGCCATCAGACATAGGACAAACTGTAAATAATATCTGTATTGTAACTTATGTTTTTTACATGTGTACACTTTGGGGTCGATTCCGATCCCGTAAAAAGCGCTCCGAATCGTCATACGGAGCATTTTTTTCTGTACGAATTGTACCCGTAACCGTCCCCGTATGAACGACGTAGTACGATCCACACCCGATGCAGCTATCCGTCCGAATCGTACCAGGGACCGTACAAATGAAATTCCTGTACGAATCGCCCTCGGAAGCCGCTGTACACGACGTTCATACGTTTCGCGGCTGCTTTTTAAGACCCGGCGAGTACGATCCGTGTTGTGTACGCTCCGTTCGACCCTTTTTAGGGCTCGGACTCCTCCCCCTGGGGGAGGAGTTAGAGAACTAATGTTAAAGGAGAAAAAAAAGAAGAAGAGGGCCTTGGAGAGAGAAATTCCAGACATTCCTTAGCGTTTTCTGGCATCTGGTCAGTGATTCGTCTTCCCTGTGCTGTGTATGTAGTAGCCTTGAAGTGATAGGCTGTAAGTAATGTACGCGTGCCCGATGTGGCATTTTGTGTGCGAGAGCGAGCATGGCAGAGTGATTAATCTTAATTACGAGCTGTCAGAGTGCCCGTGTAATGCAAGCCAGATGATGCGAACGCGTTCACAGCGGTGAGCGCGTTCAATGTTAAATGACGAGAGGCAGCAGGCGAGGCTCACAGAAGATGACTCATACATGCTCGTCCACACTGTAGTTCTTGTTTTAAGTTGCTACGGGGTGTCTTTTTTCTGCCTCTGCGTGACAGTCTGTAAGAATAAGCGATGGTGTGCTGACTGTTTAGCATTGCGTGGTGTACTTTTTGCAGCGTTTATTTATTTATGCATTTGTATATAGCGCGGACTTTACCCATCCACCCCGACCTTCTAGCCTTCTCATTAATCCCCTGCTCCAATTCCGGCGTCTTTCTGGCCTCCTCTCCGCGTATCCACAGATTGCACCTTGCATCTCCGCAGTCTTTTTGCGTTGTTACTATCTTTGGCAGCACTGACAGGGGCACAGTGTCATGCAAGCAGCAGTGGCCTCCTGACCAGAGCCCTGACACATTTCTTATTTGCAAATTAAGCACTGGTGACGTGTATATATTATCTCCGTATGTGGACGATCCGAGTGGATTCCGTATGCCACATGTGATCAGGGCTACAGAGAAACCCATTCGGATGCCCTGAACCCGGGTACCCGTAGGATGAAGGTTAAAGACAGTCCCAAAGAGCCACGTGCAATGCATGGCTGCCAGGGCTGAGATTCTCTGTCAGGGGAGACCTTTCTGGTGAGGACGCGGACCGCGCCACCCTAGGGGTCCATACCAGCCGACGCCCTGTCCCCAGGCTTGCATTCGCGCTGCATTGTGGGAGTTGTAGTCTTCGTCCGTCCAATGCAAGTGTCAGTGAGAGGACCCCCGGGCCTGGACGGCCGATGCTGTGCCCTGGGGCGCTGCTGCTGGCACCACCTTCCCTTTCCTTGAGGAGGAGGGGAGGTCCTGGCTCTCGCTTTCCCAGGGACAGGCCGGCTCTGGGGGGGTCGCAGCTGTCCAGCCATTGTCCACCCCGGGTATTTTTAACCCTGCCGCCTGCGCTGCGGTCAATGGGCCCTGTGTTGGGCAGAGGGGGGTGTGTTGCCCACATGTGTCGCTCTGCCCCCGCCCTGCCGGCTGGGGGCCCCCAGGGAGCATGTGTGCAGAGTTCAGCAGTTTAAAGGGGCATTGCTGCGGGGGCGGCCTGCTAGTCTGGGGCTGGAGTGGGACAGACAGACAGACAGACAGGGGGTCTGTGGAAGAGAGGGGCCTGCGGCTGGGTGTGCGACCACCACCGGCGAGGAACCCAGACAAGGTGTTAGGGGTCCGCGCTGCAGCTTTGAACCTCGCGCCTCGATGCCTTTCACATAGCGCCAACATGCCCTCTTTAGGCCCCTACAGCAGTGAGCACTATGCACTCACTTATTGCGCCTCTCTTTCCCGATGTGCGCTATGTTGTAGCGCTACGACGCCTCGTCGGCGGTAATAAGCGCTATATAAATACAATTACAATACAATCTCCCTCTTTCCGTATGGGCGCTATGAGTGATCTTGGGCGATCTTACTCTTTCCTGATGTGCGCTATGAGTGATCTTTCTCACCTCCACCCCCTGCCATTTCTGATAATCACCCTGTGGATGCCTCAACGCGTCAGCAAGGCCGGCCTGACCAGAACAGCATGTTTGGAAATCATGTATCTGATTGCATTTTTAAAAGGGGTAACAGAACTTAAATGCAATGATTATTAAACACTGACAATTTAATAGAATAATTGTAAAAAAATCTGCGGGGCCCTAAATGATTTTTTTTATTTACACTTTTGGGGGGCGCCTCATTCAAAAGTTTGAGGCCACTGCCCTAGACGTGCAGCACTTCCATGAGGTGAGGTGAGGCTGCAGCTCTACAGCCACACCTCTAGGTGGCACCAAAGATCAAGAAGAGGTCCTGAAACATCCTTTATTCTTTAGTGAAAATGGAGAGCTCAAACAGCGATATTATATTTTGCCTGTAGGTCCGGACATCCGTGCAGGCTTCTCTTTCTACCCCTAGACAGTGTGCGCCGGGTGTGTCTCTCTACCCCTGGACAGTGTGCGCTGGGTGTGTCTCTCTACCCCTGGACAGTGTGCGCTGGGTATGTCACTCTACCCCTGGACAGTGTATGTTGGGTGTGTCACTCTACCCCTGGACAGTGTGCGCTGGGTGTGTGACATAACAAAGCACAACATACCAGTACCACATAACACAGAACAGCATACTACCAGTGGCTGTGGGTGTCCAGGGGTGCAGCAGGTGCAGTGACACCGGGGCCTCGAGGGTCTCCCTTAACCCAGACAGTGCTGTATTTTACTACGAGTGGCGGTGGAAGTCCAGGGGTGCAGCAGGTGCAGTGACACCGGGGCCTCAAGGGTCTCACTTAATTTAGACAGTGCTGTATTTTACTACCAGTGGCTGTGAGGGTGCAGCAGGTGCAGTGACACCGGGGCCTCGAGGGTCTCCCTTAACCCCGACAGTGCTGTATTTTACTACCAGTGGCTGTGGGTGTCCAGGGGTGTCCAGGGGTGCAGCAGGTGCAGTGACACCGGGGCCTCGAGGGTCTCCCTTAACCCAGACAGTCCTGTATTTTACTACCAGTGGCTGTGAGGGTGCAGCAGGTGCAGTGACACCAGGGCCTCGAGGGTCTCCCTTAACCCAGACAGAGTAGTGAGTGCAGAGTAGTGAGTAGTGAGTAGAGTAGTGAGTAGTGAGTGTAGAGTAGTGAGTGCAGAGTAGTGAGTGCAGAGTAGTGAGTAGAGTAGTGAGTAGAGTAGTGAGTGCAGAGTAGTGAGTAGTGAGTAGAGTAGTGAGTAGAGTAGTGAGTAGTGAGTGTAATAGTGAGTAGTGAGTAGAGTAGTGAGTAGTGAGTAGAGTAGTGAGTAGAGTAGAGTAGTGAGTAGTGAGTGCAGAGTAGTGAGTATTGAGTAGAGTAGAGTAGTGAGTCGGACATCACAGGCAGCAGCTGTGCAAGCTTCTTACACTCACAAGGAGACCACAGGCAGCTGAGTTGCAAGCTTCTCCCACTCACAAGAAGGACATCACAAACAGCAGCGGTGCAAGCTTCTCACACTCACTAGAAGGACATCACAAACAGCAGCGGTGCAAGCTTCTCACACTCACAAGGAGACCACAGGCAGCAGCGGTGCAAGCTTCTCACACTCACAAGAAGGAAATCACAGGCAGCAGCTGTGCAAGCTTCTTACACTCACAAGGAGACCACAGGCAGCTGAGGTGCAAGCTTCTCCCACTCACAAGAAGGACATCACAAGCAGCAGCGGTGCAAGCTTCTCACACTCACAAGAACGACATCACAGCCAGCAGCAGTGCAAGCTTCTTACACTCACAAGGAGACGACAGGCAGCAGAGGTGCAAGCTTCTCACACTCGCAAGAACGACATCACAAGCAGCAGTGGTGCAAGCTGCCCTTACACACTCACAGCAGGTCCGGTGCCAAGGCAGCAGCAGCAACAGAGCAAGAGTCCCTTACAAAGAACAGGCACAGCACAGAGATGCACAATGCAATCTTCTCATACTCCCAGGCAGCAGCGGTGCAAGCTTCTCACACTCACACGAAGGACATTACAGGCAGCAGCTGTGCAAGCTTCTTACACTCACAAGGATACCACAGGCAGCTGAGGCGCAAGCCTTTCCCACTCACAAGAAGGACATCACAAGCAGCAGCGGTGCAAACTTCTCACACTCACAAGAACGACATCACAGGCAGCAGCAGTGCAAGCTTCTTACACTCACAAGAAGGACATCACAGGCAGCAGCAGTGCAAGCTTCTTACACTCACAAGGAGACCACAGGCAGCAGAGGTGCAAGCTTCTCACACTCACAAGAAGGACATCACAGGCAGTAACGGTGCAATATTCTCACACTCACAAGGAGATAACTGGCAGTACACACCACATGAACACACTCCATAACACATAGCAACAATACATTGCCATTTACAATGCCATTAGCTCAAACTCAAATAAATCCGAGCCCGATTGCATTTCTAATGCTTGTTCTATGGGAGCTGGAAACTGTCGTACAGTCAGAGTTCGCTACAAAACAGGTACGGAACGCCCCCCCCGGGTACGGCGCGTACCCCCCATGATCGCAGGTGTACGCGCCGTACCCCTGTGATCCTGGGGGTACGTGCCGTACACCCAGTGTACATGGGGTACGTGCCGTACCCCATGTATGCTGAGTGTACGGCACGTACCCCCCATGTGTGCTGGGTGTACGACACGTACCCCCATGATCGCAGGGGTATGGCGCGTACCCCTGCGATCATGAGTGGTACGCGCCGTACGGTGTGTAGGTGATCGTGCGCTTTTCCGTACGAATCGACGTGGACCGTACGAATGGCGTCCGGGTCGCCCGATCGGGATCGGAATCGTCCGGTCGTATGGCATCTGTACGAGTCACACGGAAACGGCTCCGAATGCGAGTCGTACGGACGGTGATTTTAACGGATCGGGATCGAGCCCTTTATGTGGATTTTATAACACTCGTCAATGTGTAGTCTGTTTTATGGTATAACATAGGCCTGTGACTTTTAGACTTTTATGGTTTTAACCTTAAAGCCGAATAAAGTTTTATTGATGATGAATCTCGGGCTCCAAGACACAACCCTTTTTCTGGAGTTGTGGAAAAGCCCTGGGTGACCGTCAGTATATGCTCCTAGACTGCTCATTCCTTAATGATTTTCTGGCTGGGGTCAGCATAACTATATCATAAATCATACATACTAAATGGTCTCCTGACCTCCCTTCCACTCTCCTAGGCTATCCCCCTCCTCCCCTGAGGTACTCACATACTAGCACAGAAAATTACATCCTTTTAGATATTCTAGTAACAATAAGTCTTAAGTCCATTTTAGTCAAATGGAAGGGCCTCTCTAAATTATAAACACCTTCTTGCTAAACAATTCAGCACAGAAGTGGAAAATCTGGGCACGACTGGACTCATACATATCCGATTACTTCCCACCATAGAGCCGCTACACCTTTCAACTCTGCATTAAAAAATGTAATCCCTCAATAGGTATGCCTCTCTATGTACCTGTCCTTACAGAATACCCACACAAACACTAACAGCAGCCCTCCCAGAGGTCCTACAAACCTCTCCCCAGTCCCCTTCAACATCTAGTCCCTCCCTAACCCTCTCCCCCGATACCCTCCACTGTCTCTACTGCAACTCTATCTCTTATCTCTCCCTCAGTTCAAACTCTCTATCTTCCCTCTAGACACATTCATTTTATTTCGGGCTTACACTTGACACACACAGCGGAACCTCCAATAATATTTTGAATATATGCTATACCTCTTTTACTCATTTTACACAGACCATAACTTTGCAAATTGACCCCGCTACACCAGAAAATTCTTTTTGTTTTACTATATTGTTTTATTGTTTCATGAAAACTTAATAAAATAGTTCTGAAATTTAAAAAAAGTTGTATGGCATGCTGGTAACTGTTACAGAGACAACGAGTTCAGTCTCTGAAAATGTGACCCACAAGCGGGAAGCTACAAGGAAGTCAACTGAGTTCTCTTGCACCAGGGGACATTCCCTTATATTATTTTGTTGTCAGTTTAACTCTTTGGTTTGTACACTGTTGCATAAGATGTCTTGCCTTTCTGTACACAACTCTTACTATGGATTCAGTTCTTGCTTGGAAAGCTCAACCAAGAATCATTGCCAGAGTCACTGGGTCTGGCTCTAACCTGCTAATGAATGCAAACAAAGGCCTGCATAAATGCTGTTTGCCTGTGATAGCTCATTAAAAGCCAGACAAGTTTGCTTTACCACTGCTTGTAACTAACAGAAATGATCCAAGTCTGGGTACAAAATAAATGCTGGACATTGAAAAAAGGATATTGGTTAAACGTAACAGCGGGTAATGTTGTTGGCATCATACTTTTTTAGGTTGAGCCTAGAGCCAGCGGGCATGCGCTGCTCTGCAAGACATGTTGTAGTGGAGTATGGGATTGAAGCCCCGCCCACTCTCCGCCCCTATTTGTCATTGGCTTTTGTCATTGTCCTTCATAAATGCTGGATTCTGATTCGTAAATAGGCTTGTTAGTCCCTCAGGAGTACCACCTTATCTCTATTTGTAACCTCAGATGGGGACAGGCCCTTTTACTTCGGTTGTTACACGGTACATGTTATTTAGTCTTGTAAGCACTATTTTCTTTATTGAGTTTCTCTTACTTCAGGCAGCACATAGGCGCCTGCTTTCAATGACCACACGGGCGCCCACTTTCAGAGTAACACGGGTGCCTGCTTTCACTGACCCGTATTAATTTTTACAACGCTGTGTCTTCAAATAAGGAGTGTAACATTCTTAATTTACAAAACCTTTTACAAGCAAAAGCGGATAGTCTACCTCGAAATATCATCATCGCCGGAGACTTTAACGCTTACCCCTGTGGCAACCCTGAAACGACACCTATTGGCCTCTTAGGCTGCAACAATAGGTCTGGCTTTCATTTCGATCATTCGCCTCGAGGCACTTGTATCAATAACTTAATTGATGGTAGGAATCTAACCGTCGCAATGACCACGCTGGAGGACTCACACATATTTAATGTCCCCACGTACGAAGGCCACGGTAAAGGCTCCTACATAGACCACATGTTCCTTTCAAGAGATCTAGTTGATTTAGCCACTGACTTTGAAATTCAAACAAGCATCTTCAGTGACCATAATCCTTTGTCGATCAGGATTGGAGGAGACCTTTTCGAACATAGGAAGCCTCGACCTGATCATGGTGTCCTAAAACCCGTCAACGGAAATCGTCGTCTGAAGTGGTCAAAGGTTAACAGTGACTCCTTGTACGGTTCAATCATCACTAGCTGTGGTAGTGACCTAGACCTTTGTGTTTCTCCATCCGCTTTGCCCGAAGCGACTTTGATTGCCTTTGCCGCTGTTGTTGACAAAATTGGCCAATTGTTATCTGTACCAATAAAGGGTCATCATGAACACCAACCAGGGTGGTTTGATCAAGCTTGTTCAAAGGCCGGACGAGACTTAAAAAAAGCACTTAAGGCTACCCCAAGAGACCCTGTCCTTATAAAGTCTCTGCAAACTAATTACAAGACAGTCCTGGCAGCCCGGAAAAAAGAAGTAAAAGCTGGTGTTTGGGAGAAGCTATGCGACCCTGCAATTCTGGGCAATAGCTCCAAGTTCTGGAGTATTGTAAACAAACCTATGTTTGACGTCCCCATTAACTCTATGGTTGGGACTAACATACCTGAGGAAGAGTGGATGTCACACTACAGTACAATTTTTAAAAGTGATAAATCACAAGCAGACTTTGTTTTTAAATCCTCTGATGAAAATGTGTGATGTGCTTCACAGTGGGGGAGGTAGAGAAGGGGATACAAGGATTAACCTGCAACAAAGCACCTGGCCCTGATGGTATACCACCCGACCTATTTAAATCAAACATCCTTTTATGGGCACCAGTTATTACCACAGTTGTAAATGCCGGAATTTTGGCTGGTTGCCCAAAAGCTTGGGGGGTCTTCGACCATCGTCCCTGTTTTCAAGAAGGGTGATCGTGGTAGTGTCACATGCTACAGACCCATATCCCTGATCAATTCAGTTACAAAGGTGGTGGGGGGTATCATCCTAAATAGATTAACAGCCTGGGCCAACGATAATAATATACTGTCACCAATACAATATGGGTTTAGACCAGGCCACTCTACGATAACCCAATGTCTGAATCTATATTTAATAAACAGCAAATACACCTTAGCAAGAAAAGGGACGATCCATATGGCCTTTATGGATTTATCGTCCGCGTTTGACTGTGTAGACAGAGGCAGGCTTTGGGAGGTCCTGCTAAAAATGGGAGTGGAACAAAACCTGGTCAACCTTCTTGTTGACCTCCACTCGGACACAAGAGCAAATGTCCGGTACACCCATGACATGAAGGTAACAAGAGATTTTAGTATAACTCGAGGTGTCAGACAAGGGTGCATCCTCGCCCCTTTTCTTTTTAATCTTTATATTAATGAGTTGGAGGAGCACTTATTAAAAACTGGTACAGACTTTCCTTATATTGGTAAGAAGGGCATACCTGTCCTATTATATGCGGACGACGCCGTTTTAATATCCAGAACGGCGCTCGGACTTCAAATCTTGTTAGACTCTTTTAATAACTTCATGAACTCCCGTGGCCTGAGTATTAATAACTCGAAATCCTTTACAATGATGACAGGCGTAACTCCAAAAAAAATATACCCTCACTTTGTAAATGGAGACAAAATACCCACCACCAAGACCTTCTCGTACCTTGGGGTCCTTTTCGATCACAAACTAACCTGGGCACCAGCAATACAAAAGAAAAAGGGTGAGGTAGTGCGGGCCAATGCAGCAATACTGGACTTTTCAAGAAAAATGGGCAATAGTCCGGTGGCTGCTGTCTTGAAGTTATATCAAGCCAAAAGCACCGCAATCGCACGTTATGGAAGTGAAATATGGGGATCAGAATCACTAGGCGCCCTTGAAGTTACTGAGAATAACTTCCTAAAACAGGTCCTAAGGCTACCCAGGGGCACAGCCAACTTCCCAGTACATGAGGAACTTGGCATCCCATACCTAAGTGATAAGCTGGCCGTGAATCCTTTGTTATGCTGGCTGAATAGCTGGCTAAACACAGCCATACCTCTTACCAGAAACATTCTTCAAGAGGCACTACAGTGGGATGGTAGACTCAAGATCCCATGGTTAAAATATGTAAGAATGTGGCTTTTTGAACTAGGCCGACCAGATTTATTTCTATCCCCCGAAACAATAACCAAAACTGATGTAACCTTTGTTAGGAACACTTTTATGCTGTCCAGGTGCATGACATGGGAGGAAAATGAATACAAGAAAAGCAGTGTGAGACAGTATGTTTTAACCAAAACCTGTTTATACATGGAACCTTACCTGACTTGGCCCATGTCCGGTTATTTACAAGGTTCCGATTTAACATGTTCCATCTTTTATTAGCTGTACCAAGTGGAGCACATAGAGGACAAGTGTTGCCAGCTTGCGGCTGCGACAATAAGTCTCCGCAAGATCTGGCACACTTTTTATTTTTTTGTCAGTTTTATACACTCCCCCGTAATCTGTTTTTAAAACCTTTACTTAAACACCTGAATTTTGTACAACTCAGACCTGCACTTTGTCACCTCCAAATGCTAAATAGTGAATGTACTATGATTGTATGTAGTTTTTTAAAACTTGCAATTAAACATAGAAAAAGCATGGAAGGGTAACTAATTTTGCTGCTGATCGTACTTCCATTTCCACTGTATTTTTACCTTTTTTAAATATATCATCGTGTTTATGCTTGTGAATGTCTTGTTGTAACACCACTTTTCCTATTTTTATCATTACTGTATGGATTAACTTTTATGAAATGCTCTTTTATGATTGTTATATGCAAACAATCGAATAAAGATATTCTTATCTTATCACTGTAACACGGGCTCCGGTTATTATCTCTATCCCCCACCCACTCGTTCCTGATTAATCTCAGCGTCGTATCTGTTTCTTCCACCCTCCCATGAACCAGACCTAAAGCCCCGCCTCCTCCACGACACAGTCTATGTTGCCCATATCCTAGCTTGTTTATTTTTGCCTGCTCAGATATATTACTAATTGAAAATATCAGGAAAAATGTAAGCGTTTTCTGAAGTCATTAAATGTGCTGATTCACGCACAACATAGGAGAGGATGTGGCTGAATGGGCCAGGGAAGTTGCTTTCAAATCTGGGGACCTGAGTTTGTGTCTCAGCAATGGCACTCAACATCCTTTGATTCTGGGCTTATCACTTAATCTCCCCGTGCCTAACAAATACATTAATGTGTACTTGTGTAACGTAACTGGTGCTCATGTAGAGTGTTCTAATATAATATCTTCAGGTCAAGTTCTCACTATATAAAACTCCGTAAAAAACAAACAATAAAAAAACAGTGTACAGCTGGGCAGGTCAGAGTATGGAACACATGTATTTAGCTATGTAAACTTTAGAGGTAGAATTCA
This sequence comes from Lissotriton helveticus, assembly GCF_964261635.1. Classification (NCBI taxonomy): domain Eukaryota; kingdom Metazoa; phylum Chordata; class Amphibia; order Caudata; family Salamandridae; genus Lissotriton; species Lissotriton helveticus. The sequence goes on from NC_136068.1 coordinate 272,205,980, forward strand.
GCGCATGACTGCTTTCCAGTGGCGGGCCTTCATCCTGATAATTAGCCCTCACATTACCACACGCTGTTGACCTTAAACTACCAATGAGGTGAGATGCTCCAGCATGCAAGGTACACCGCACAACTACTGCGGGAACACTTCGGTTTACTTTCCACACAGTACAGAGGCGTTGTTTTAAAGTTGCTAATTATTATCGGTGCATCGCTCCCTTGTTTTTGTTTATCTCTCAGTTATTGTTCTTGTTGGTGGTTTTTGCAATTGTAGTTTGTGACGATTGACAGGTAAAGAGGCTGTTTTACCAGCTGTGTAGCTTTAAATGTGTTGTTCTTATAGTAACAGTGATGGAGCAAGGTTTCATACGGAAAGAAACTTGTTTGGATTCAATCATCTCGAAATAACATGTAATTTATTAACCAACATGTTTTTATGAATACTAAAATAAGCATTACACAACATTGATAGTATCTAGGGGAAGCTTTCCAATGAGCTTTTACTAACAGTAATCCGAGTGTCTAAAAATGGCCGCCGAAAACACGGGAACACTTTTGCGCATGCGTCTACAACATCTACGTGGTGTGACGTATCTATGCTTTTGGTGGGAATTCATGCAGCTGCGCACTAGTATTAAAGATGGCTGCTTCATGTCTCACATACTAATGCACATGCTTTTGCTCGAACTAAACTTTGTACGGTCTGCTTACCTATTAATGCTATAGTTAAAATAAAGTAATGGGGTTAGAGTAGAAATAAGTGGTATTCAGTGCATTCATTTATTTTCATATTCTAACGTGTCTCTCTTTGACTTTTATTATTAGTTCATATGTGGCCCTGAAGGGTTTCTCAAACTCCATTTTGAAAAGGCTGCGGCTGCGCAGTTGAACATAGAAATCCTTGAAGCCTCTTACATTGACAAGCAGCCAAGTCCTGACCTAATTGCAATGTTCCTGGGAACCTGACCCTGTGACCCCAGGAGAGGAAGAAACTGAATGATTTTGAATACATTGTACATGAAATTGAAACTAATATTGCTGGGTGGAATAAAATCATGGGCAAATAAATTATGAGCGGGAACATTGATCAACTATATCAAATGGAAATGATCTCATACTAGTAAGGTGTGATGACCTCTCCTTGTCTTTCTGACCAATCAAATAAAGGAAATATTCGAATTTGCAACATTGAGGGGTGGTACATGCCCTGGAAAATGGTATAACTAAGGTAGGCTTAGTCAGTTAGTTTGTCCGACTTGTCACAGACCTGTCACTGACCCAACGTATGCTGAAGGATAATTAGATGAATCAGGGTTTTCTCTGAGGTAGTAGAATCGATTACCCAGTCGGGGTCCGAGTGCAGTCGCAGAGAGGGGTGTGACGCTGGTGTTGCACTTAGCTGAGGATATCCGTCCTGATCTGCACCTGTCCAGTCCTGTTGGCACCTGATTAGTCGGGAGCCTTTTCCTTTTGCAGCCCGTGGCCAGGGTTGGTCTTCGCACCATCCTAAGTAAATATAATCTGTGCGGTATGTCCTTGTACCGTTTTCCTTTTTCACCCTTCCCAGGTACCACTGTCTAAAAACATACCTCTAAAGTCTTGCAGAATTATTGCTTTAATAATTATTTTCTTATTTGAAAAGTCTTTAACTTCACTACTTTGGCTGTTGACTCATAGAATATTGCACAGATAAAGAGTTTAAAACTTTCCAGAGTCTGTGGTTATTTCGTGAAGGTAAATGTTATTCTCTACCTATTATTCTAACCCCCTTGAACCTTAGGACTTAGAGCACAGGTGACAAGGATTGGTAAGTCATGGTGTACGGTTATAAGTCCTAGAGTCAATAAAATTCTGATAGGCAGGAAGTTAAGCTGGATTACTGGTTCAAGGTGTGAATGTTTATGGGCCCAGGTGCGTATGGTAAACCTCACCCCATAGCACATCTCACGCATTGAGAGAGGCCATATGTCTATCTTGAAGGTGAGGGATGAGAACTCAGACCCCTTCCAAATTTATCCCTTCGCAGTCTCACTTGCTCTTTCTTGCATCTTGCTTTTTCTCAAATTAAGTTCTTAAAATCTGTGAGTCCTAAGATTCAGTATGCTGGGAGCCCAACAAACAAGCATTTGCAATGCAATACGTCTCGTATTTACGGGAGTTTGAACTATTGGCATTGTAAATGACAATGCCTTTTATTTATGTGTTGGTTTTTAAAACATAGATAAAAGGCATCGTCATTTACAATGCCAATAGCTTAAACTCTGGCAAATGCGAGACCTTTGCATTGCAGATGCTTGTTTTTATCAGTTTCCCAGCAATGTCCACGTTTCATTTGCTCTAGTTTTGAGATACCCTCTTAAGTTCCAAATTAGCACCGTCGTAGTTAATCAGGAAAACATATTATTTGTTTGAGGCCTACGCAGGTGTCCTACATGTTTCTTTAGGAAGAGTAAGCAATATTATAAGATAGACTTGATTTTTCCTCATTAAAATACCTTTCTTCTCTTCTAAACTGGACACTTAAATTAGAAAGTCGTAAGGAGGACACTGTACAGAAAACAATCAACTGCTTTGTTTACAGTGCTCTCTCAGCAGTCTATGTCTCTATTGATTTTATTTCCAGACAGATTTAGTTGTTATGGTGAATGCCCAGACGCATGACGCTAATGCAGTTTCAGAAAGAATATGTCTAGTGCAATGGTGACCCCTGAAAGATGTTTTCCCTTCTGTTTATTCATCCTGTGTGTGACAGTCACAGATATATTCTGTAATCAAAGGTACAACAAAGAAAAAAAACCGACCATATACACTTGTTCGCTTGTGCCTTACAAAGAAACAGCTACAAATAAGGCCATGTAGTAAAAAGCAGATAGACTTAGGGCCCTTCAACTCTACATATGCTCATGAAACGACACAACAACTCACCATATGTTAGGTTGACCTCAGCTGTTGTCTTTTATTAAACATGGCGGAGGTGGCCTGCTTAAACGGAACCCTGTTGCATCTACAGTGTGGTAGAGATGTTCCGGTTTTTGTTTTTGATGGCAATAGAGATTTTTTATACAACCACTCTTGTCTAGAATCAATGGGGGCATATTTACAATGTCTGGCGCATCTCTGCAAATCAGCAGGGATGCGCCAGAACAGATGCGTCACGCAAGTCCCCCCTTGCGCCACCACGGATGTGTCGCATTTACAATGCGGCGCACCATTGGTGCAAGGAGGGGCAGATGCGTGACGCATCTTGAGGCGTAAGGGCAGTGCATTGCTGGAGTCGCGTTGCAAGCCTGACGCAATCCAGCAATGCACAGGGGCCGACCATACTTAATGTGGTGCGTCACTCCTTACACCTGCTTCAAGCGGGCGTAAGGGTTTGACGCAGCGGTGTTTTTAAAACTGACTCAGTGAAATCTTGTAAATTTCACTGCGTCAGATTTACGGGGCTTTCCTACGAGGGAACGCCCACCCTGCGACAGAATGCCCACATGAAACCTGACGCAGGTTTCATGTGGTGCAGTGCTTTACAATGTGACGCATCTAGGCGCATCTGCCTAGATGCGTCACGTTGTAAATAAGTCGCAACGTGGCGCATGATTTACGCTATCGCTGCATCATAAAAGTGACGCAACAGCGGGGCAAATGTGTCACAAGGGGCTTGTAAATCTGCCCCCATTTCCGGAGAATGCTACATTCTAAATAATCTCACTCCTGGTAGGAGTACTCATCATTGTTATCACATGCTGAAAAACTAATATTTCAAACATTTTAGTTCAATTATGTCTATGCCTACTGTTTTTCCCGTATAATCTTTTTGCCGTTGAAATCTCACGTCAATCGCGTTACAGGTTAAATACAACTCCTCACAAAAATACATATTTGAGTGCCACTTGTATTTTCGAAAACTATCTTTTTGCAATAGGCACGTTTTGGGGAATTACATTGGCATGTGTTCATTTGCTAAAGTTTCTTCATGAATCTTTTTGACATAAATCATGCTGGTTGCTGGTTACCACCCTTCATTTTAGAGCCAGCAACACACCAGAAATGTAACATGTTAAATATGCGAAACATTAGTGGCCAAGAATAGGAAATGAGGCTCGTTGCATTTTCTTGTCAAATTTCACTCGTTTTTGTATTTTTTGGTGAATAAGCATCAGGAATTCAATTTCCACAGCAAAAAAAGGTTTCTTTCGTTGAACAACCCTTTTTAAGGCTGTACAAATCTAATGCATACAATATCAGGAGTCCCCTAAAAAATGTCTGTACATAACTACTAATACAGTTTTACACTATTCCCATCATCAGTAGAAATGTGGAAATATAACCGTTTCACGTGATGAAAGTCAAACGTACACCTCAACACAAAGGATGGGTCTTATTAGTAGACGTAGTACCACCACATAGATAGACACAGCATTGGAAGGAATCCATGTTATTTTTAACCCCTTGGCTGCGGCCGCGATTTTCCTGCTGTGCGGTAAACAAAAGAACAGGGCGGGGCCGTGACGAACCCCAGCCGTCATCCGCACACGCCCACCACCGGGCGTGACGGCTGGGGTTCGTTACCAGCATGGGAGGGGTTAAACAAAACCCCAATGGTGAAACTGAGTGGCAAATTGATCAAACTTTAACACAGCGCAGTGCAGCAAGCCACCTTGCAGCACTGCGTGAAAGGGAAAGGGCAGGAAAACGCCATATTATACGGTGCATTCCTGTCCTTCCCTTGCACTATCACACAAACTGCTGCTTAGCCCCAACACAGGCACGCTTGTACAGTGGTGCAAGGCTGCCTGAGTTGCAGACAGGATTGTTTTTGAGCAGGAAGGGGACCTTCCTGCACAAAAACAACCCTCTGAGTCATTTTCCTCCTTCTATGTCTCCTGTGGAATGCAGCACATATAGAAAGAGGACACAATGAGGATAAATAAAGATAATTCTCATAGTTACGCCTCACCTAGGAAGGCGTAGCATTTTGAATCATTCCCAGGGCTACCAGTTGTGATAAAACTGGGAATGCGCCAATATCCATGGGTGGCTGCATGGGAACACTCAGGCTCCTTTCATGGAGCACCTCCGTGGGGTAGAGTAAGGTTATGCAATGATTTGCGCTGCGTTGCGTTACTCAAGATCATGGGTACTCACAAACTTTCTGTCTGGGGGCAAAATTCCAGTGTGATTTGTGGCCGAGGGCCGCACCAGTAGTGGCAGGGGCAAGAGTAAAAAACAAATCAAACCTGTTTCAAAACATTAGACAATGCGATAATGCTGTATTTCAAAAGCAGATGTAACTACAAAGAGCACATTTTAATAATACATTTGTATTAGCAGACAACAGCAATCTGAAGAAACATTGCATAGCTTCATGCACACTTTGACCCCAATTCAATCACAGTCTCTCTCTCTGTCAGTCAGGCTCTCTCTCTCTCTCTCTCTCTCTCTCTCTCTCTCTCTCTCTCTCTCTCTCGCTCTCTCTCTCATTCAGTCTCTCTCTCAGTCAGTCAGTCTCTCTCTCCCAGTCAGCTTCTCTCTCAGTCAGTCTCTCTCTGTCTGTCAGTCTCTCTCTCTCAGTCGGACAGTCTCTCTCTCTCTCTCTCTCTCTCTCTCTCTCTCTATCTCTCTCTCCAACAGTCAGTCTCTCTCTCTCAGTCAATCAGACTCTCTACCAATCAGTCTCTCTCTCCCAGTCAGTCTCTCTCAGTCAGTCTCTCTCTGTCAGTCAGTCAGTCTCTCTCTGTCAGTCAGTCTCTCTGTCAGTCAGTCTCTCTATGTCAGTCAGCCAGTCTCTCTCTCTCTCAGTCATTCAGTCTCTCTCTCTCTGTCAGTCAGTCTCTCTCTCTCCGTCTCTCTCTCTCTCTCTGGTAGTCTCTCTCTCTCTGTCGGTCAGTCTCTCTCTGTCAGTCTGTCAGTCTCTCTCTCTTAGTCAATCTCTCTCTCAGTCAGTCTCAGGCAGTCAGTTTCAGCCAGTCTCTCTCTCTCAGTCAGTCACTCTCCCAGTCAGTCTCTCTCTCAGTCAGTCAGTCTCTCTCTCAGTCAGGCAGTCTCAGTCAGTCAGTCATTCTCTCTCTCTCTCTGTCAGTCTCTCTCTGTCTGGCTGAAGACGGGTGATAGCCAGAAACCAGTCCTAGGATGCTTGATTCCGGTCCAGGAAAGACATGGCTTGGCAGTTCGGGCTGGACTGTTCCCATTAGGCACAGGGTTAAGACTGATTTGCATATGGCTATATCTGAACTGGGGTGGCTTTGTGAGCAAAATAATGATGGATTAAATCCAGATCTGTGACTGGGGTGAATTTTTTGCCATTGTGCAACATTCCGTCCATCATCTTGTGTGTTTTGCTGTTCACCCAATGTGGGAAGGGTATGCCCAGACGTGGGTCCCTTGCTCACTAAGCCACTGGAGTCAAGCTATCCTGGCTGAAGACGACTGATAGCCAGAAACCGGTCCTAGGATGCTTGATTCGGGTCCAGGAAAGACATGGTTTGGCAGTTCGGGCTGGACTGTTCCTATGAGGCACAGGGTCAAGACTGATTTGTATATGGCCATGTCTGAACTGGGGTGGCATGGTGAGCAAAATAACGATGGATTAAACCCAGATCTGTGACTGGGGGTGAATGTTTTGCCATTGTGCAACATTACGTCTATCATCTTGTGTGTTTTGCAGTCTCTCTCTCTGTCTGTCAGTCAGTCTCTCTCTGTCAGTCTCTCTCTCTCTTAGTCAGTCAGTCAGTCTCTCTGTCAGTCTCAGTCAGTCAGAATTTCTTTCAGTCAGTCAGTCTCTCTATCAGCCAGTTAGTCAGTTAGTCTGTCAGTCTCAGTCAATCAGTCTTTCTCAGTCATTCAGTCTCTCTCTGTCACTCTCTCTCTTTCTGTCAATCAGTCAGTCTCTCTCTCTCTCTCTGTCAGTCTATCTCTCTCTCTCTCTGTAAGTCAGTCTCTCAGTCAGTCAGTCTCTCTCTCTCTCTCTGTCAGTCTCTCTCTGTCAGTCAGTCTCTCAGTCAGTCAGTATCTCAGTCAGTCAGTCAGTCTCTCTCTCTTCTCTCTCCACTCTCTCTCTCTCCACTCTCTCTCCACTGTCTCACTCTCTTCACTGTCTCTCCACGCTCTCTCTCCCCACTCTCTCTCTCTCCACTCTCTCTCTTTGGGGGGCCATGGGTACATTACCTGCAAGGTCCGCGGGCTGCCAAGAAAGGCCTGCCGGACCACTGGCGGCCCGCGGGCCGTACTGTGAGTACCATAGCTCTAGATTTATCAAGTCATGCAGGGTTACACAAGGTGGCCTTGCATGGCTTGTTAAATCGGACTTAGTATTTGCTTAGCTCTTGTACCTCATTGTAAGGCGCAGGGGTGACGCCTCTGAATGATAAAAATGCCCTGGGTGTCTAGAAGAATAAAAAGAGCAGTGTGCGCCAAAATGGAGACACACATATTTCCAACAGAGGTGAGAGTTAAGTGAATCTAAAATAATTGGACAGCAGGATATCAGACCACCTCATTTATGAAGGAAAAGTGATCCGCAAATATAGTTACCTATGAGTGTGAGCATATCTCAAATCCTTCAGGAGTACTGAAGCTGAATATTTACGAAGAAAAATGTAATTAGAAATGAACCAAACTGATAATAGAAGAAAACTGTTATAAGAAAGTCACACAATATTAATTGTCATTATCTACTATATCTTAAAGTGTCACTTTGATTGCACCATAATTTATTATCTTTATTATTAGTGATTGGGAAAGTGCATCGCTACCTGGACAGGGTTTTCCCAGCTCTTTGTGTCATATTTTATACCCAGCCTCCTACTTTCACAGTTCTTTTGTGGATGAGGCAGGACACAAACAGGTAATGGTTTTTGTTCAATACATAAAATCCCAAACCAGGGGTATGTTTTTTTTTGACACAGACAAATACTGATTGTGCATGGGTGTTAGTGCTGCCAAATGGAATGAACTAAAAAAGCGAATCTACAGATTTCATTTGCTTTTACTGTACATTAGTTTGTACTACCTGTGGTATTTTTTGGTATTTCTTACTTTGCATATAAAAATAGTGTTTGGTGCTGTTGCAAGGGCTCACTCACAATGAGTTTTCTTCAGTGGCGGCTGGCATGGATCGGAGGAGGTGGGGTGCGGGCGATGGGGGAGGAAGGAAACAAAACAAAAAAAACACTTACCTTATCGCCGCGTCCTGTGTCTCTGCTCCGTATCTCCTCCATCAAACTCGAGCCGAACAGCAACCAGGAAGTACATCAGGGCTCCCCTGACCAATCACAACTATGCAATGCAGGGTTGTGATGGGTAAGCACCCATGCTCGTTGTGATTAGTTTGACCGCTGTGGTTATTATCATTTAATTTTTCCTTTTGTCACACTGCTTACAAGCAGTGTGGCGACACTTTAGCGGAGGTGCCGCCACTGGTTTACTTCACCATCATTCACCATAAAATGTCAAAGCAGTGCAGAGCATATGAGTAGTGATAGATTTTTGTAACATCTTACATGGGCCCGCATGAGCCCTCTGTGGCTCATCATCATTCAAAGTAGTTGAGTGTACCAGGTTAGGGATCGTGGGAAGGCAGGTGTATACGGGACGTAAGAAAAAGACGTGGTGCAATTGTTAACATGGCACAACATAACTCTCTAGTAGATGTCTGGGCACATTTGAATCCCTTAGGCACTGAAAGCACTTACTATTCAGCACCTCACAAGATCTGCGTAAGGCTGGATTATTTCTTAGCCTCTAACTCTATAATGGAAAGAATCCAGATAGAGAAACTTCCTCGGATTATCTCTGACCATAATGTGCTGGTTATCAACCTCAAGATGGACAGATTAGTTAGCAGGGAGAGCTCCTGGTCATTTGATAGAGCATTATTAAAGGACGATCAGTATATAAAACATATAAGCAGCTGGATTAAAGCCTTTTGGGATATTAATAGGGCGAGTGCTTCCCCAGGGATGGTATGGGATGCATTCAAGCAACTATAAGAGGTGAGACCTTGAGCTATAGCATACACAAGCAAAAACAAGAAAGTATAGCTGTGAAATAACTCTTTAAGGTGGTAGCGGTAGCAGAAGAGGAATTCATCTTAGCAATACAGCAAGGGATATCCCTAGAACAAATACTTTTAAAAATCTTAGCAGCTAGAGCAGAGGCAGTCGAAAACATCGTTAGGGAAAGCAGCAACTAGTTACCTACTGAGGAAAGAGCTGTGTCATGAGTTAAGCGAGAGGGTGGGACACACATTGTCTATACGCACGAGACACAACGCTGCAGTAGGAGAAATAAGGGATATTTTGGATAGTAGTGGTACTATTATAACAGATTCTAACGGGATTTGCGAGGTTTTTAGGGTATATTATGCTGAGCTATATAAGGAAGACCAGTTAAGGGATGCAAGTGTAATCGAGGCTTACCTTAGAGATGTATCAGCGACCGGCCTTTCTGAAGACGAGAAGGCAGTTCTGGAGCTCCCTATATCTTCTGAAGAACTGCAAGCGGCATCGAAGAATCTTCCTTCAGGCAAGGCTGCGGGTCCCGATCAAGTGCCCCTAGAATTCTATAAAATCTTTCAAGCAAGTATAGGTGAGGATATGAGGGATACTATGCAGCGGACACAAGCGGGGAAGATGCACCGAACTCTTGGGCAGGGGCAGAGATAGTGGCAATATTAAAAAAAGATTAACCATCGGTACAGCCAGGATCTTATAGACCCATAACCCTTATGAATGCAGACGCCAAAATTTATTCCAAGATACTAGCTTCAAGATTAGCCAGAGTTATAGAGGGATTGGTAAGCCCCACCCAGCATGGTTTTATACCAGGAAAGTACACGGCGCATCACGTAAGACAGGTTATCACTCTCTTCGATGCAGCAGAGGTCTCAGGGGACTCTATGGGGGTCTTACTCTTAGATGCAGAGAAGGCTTTCAAAAGGGTCTCTGGGACTACCTCTGGGCAATTATGAAGTGGAACGGCATCAGGGAGGGATTTAAAGAAGCTATTCGGGCACTATATAGGGGTCCTACAGAAATTAATAGAGGATTTACAGCACCCTTTCCAATTAAATGTGGGACTCGCTAAGGGTGTCCGTGCTCGTCACTCCTCTTTGCCCTCTATATTGACCCACTGCTACGTAGACTGGAATTAAACGACAGGACTGTAGCATTCAAAAGGAAGGGGCAAGACTTTAAAACATTTGCATACGCCGACGATGTCGCAATTGTAACCCCAACTCCAGCTAGAGCTGTGGCAAAGATCGAGAGTGAGTCCCAGGCCTTCGGGCAGGTTTCAGGCTATGCCCTTAACAGGGCCAAACCCAGATAATTAAGAACAGCAGGGCAGTATATGAGGACGAGAGGGTGACTGACTCAGCCGTCTACCTTGGGATCAAAATATCGGCAGATCTAGACAAAGTAGTGGAAACAAATATCGAGCCTATGATTGCAGAAACCAAGCGTGATCTCGATAGAATGCATAATCTACATTTGTCACTAGTAGGACACACAAATGTGATTAAAATGATCTTCTTGCCTAAATTTCTGTACCTTTTCAGGACGATTCCACTCTTTTTTGAGCTTAAATGGTTTGAGTTACTAGAACGAATACTCAATAGGTTCATATGGGCTCAAGGCAAGACAAGGAGAGCACTGCGGTTCATGACTCTCCCTAGGGACAGAGGGGGCTGGGCAATTCCGGATTTTAAAATGTATTACTGGGCAGCGGTACTTCAATACATGCAGGAGTTGGTAGGTGGACCAGCAGGGAACATAAGAATAAAGGTTGGCTCTACAGAGGTATATGCGGTGCTTTTGGGCGAGGAAGCGGAGAACTGCCTTCTTAAATGCGCCGATCATAACTACTACAAAAAAACAAGTTTCAAAACGCTCCAGGCGGTCGGTAAAATCTGGACAGCATTTTGCAAAAAGTTTGGATTAGGCAGGTTTACTTATCATACATGTATGTTTAGGAATGTGTCCCTCCCAGGAGAAATATTTGCTGATACAGTAATAGCTGATTGGGGAAGTAGGGGAATCCTGAAGCTGGGAGATATCATCGGGACTGAAGGGATCCTCCAATTTACTGAGCTGCAGGCGGCTAGAAGGACCTTTTTTAAATACTTGCAGGTTCGGAGTTTCTTTTGGAATAAACAGGGAGGCCCGGCAGGGTTTTCTAAGAATAAAATTCTTGAGGCTATAGAGAGTGGGGCGGATAGTTCCATTCGTAGATTTTATGCAGAGCTTTTGGGCGCAAAAGCGGACGACCTGGAAAAATATAGCGTTAAATGGGTAGACAAGCTGGGGGTAGAGCAGGAATGTTTCCAGGAATCGTTCAATCTAGGTCAGACTACATTATGCTCGGCTGGGCTGCAGGCTCAACACTATAAGACAATATATTCTTTATATCACACACCGGCAAGGTTAGCCCAATGGGGGGAACCATGGGGATTACCTGCCCGCTGTGCGACTCCTTGGAAGCAGATATTGTGCATATATTCGCAGACTGTCCCCAGCTCTACACACTCAGAAGCAACATGGAAAATTTCCTATTGAGATCCCTGGGTCTCAAGATTACACTTACGTCGGCCTGGATTATACTGGGGGTCAGTGGGGACTCTGAGCAGACACCTGATGCTTATTTTTTATTTATGGCAATGGCCGTCTTGCGGATGTGTATAGCAAGAGCTTGGTTGGATAGAGCCCCTCCAACCCTACATCAGTGGTTGGCTTGCTTACTTACTACATTTAACCTAGAAAAGGGAATATATGCTAAAATAAATTAAAAGGGGGAGATTGCTTGGGAGGCGAATCTGGGAGCCTATTCAGAAATGGAAAGAACGTATTAAAAATTCCCGGGAGGGCATTGTCATGAATGTACATAAATGTTTATAAATGTTCATAAATGTTTATTCCTGATACGTCTCCCCCCCCACCCCCACCCCTCTCTGCTATTGTTTTTCTTTGCCCTCTGCTCTCCCTTCTCTTCTAGGTAATTGTTGTGTTTTTCATTTTTCTTTCACTAATTATGATTAAGGGATGCTGTTTGTGTATGTTAGCAACATGATTAAGAATGTACTGTAATTAATGGAAATTTGAATATGTCTGTGCTGTAACACTAAAAAACTTCTAATAAAATATTTTTTTTAAAAACAAAATAGTTGAGTGTAAAAAGAGGATTGTGTAACTTTTGTCTCAATTTTATAATGGTGAACATAATCAAATAACGCTTTTGATATGACAGATCTACTCTATGCATCCTGCCACATCTTCCTGAGAGTCTCCCAAATTCATGAAGATTATGTCAAAAATATCAATACTGCCACCTGTTTTCCCTATTTTGGATGCAGTTTTTGGGAAGAACCTTTTACTGCACAAGGGTGTACTTGTTGGCTCCTAGCTTTAGGTAAGCTATCTGTGAAATGTTGTATAATTCTGTCTTTTAGAGGATTTGAACTATACTTCTTAGACAATATTATTCTGGTTAGAAAATAAAAATGTATTCACAATTGGTACAGAAAAATAAGACAAATTGCAAATAAGTATTTAAGCATTAACATCTTATCATAAAACGCTGAGACCAGACCGAAAACATCCTGGCTCACGATATTTGGAAAGCCCAACTGGAATTGACAGGATTGGAACAAAAAATAAGCCCAGGCATCCAAACAGAAAGGGTCCCACGTTTGCAGATCATTATATTTTGTAACCAGTAATACTGGTCACATCTGCAAACACTATTATGCCACTGCAGGTCTACTGATGGTCATGGTCATGTCTTCCTGCTCATCCTCAGGTCTCTGGATCCACTGCTCACCATTAGGTATCTGGCTCACTAACACTCTGAAATCCTTGAATGCCCTGCCTGCCATCAAGGACAAACTGTATTGTTTATCGTCAGTAAACCTCCCTTGCCTCTGACCAACAGGCCCCCAGAAGATCATGAGCACCCTCTGGTGTCAAGTCTTCTGTTCCCTATTATGGGCCCAAGGACTGTCCTCATACTGAGGCTGTGAAGCTACGACTTAAATCCACGTCCCAAAGTCTCCTACTCACTCTCATTGTTCTAGGTAGTGACCTGCTCTGTCCATATCCAAAAGAACCTGACTCACCCTCAGAACATCAAAGTTCTTGTACATCTTCAGTTTCTAGAGGCTCCTGCTACCCCCAGGTCTTTGTGGTCCCTACTCATCCTCAAACCTTTAGGTTCCTACTCTTTGCGCATAGTGTGAAGTCTTAATGGCTTTGGTTATGGGTTGTGTGTACAGGGAACTTAAATTACCTGAGCCAAAATTGCTGTTTTTGAATGGTAATTCAACCCATACACTATCTAATTACAAGTTAGACGTGCCAGAATGGAGAATAACTATGCTGTCCTGTATTTTCTGGGTTAAATTACCCATGTATTTCCCAATTTAGACCTGTTTAATGCTCCCATTGAGCCTGCACAAAGTAGGTGGTAAAGGAGAGTGGTTACAGGAGTCAGGAGGCTGCCAGGGCCAGGCCAAGTCTAAGAGGATGACAGGGGCTGTTTGTGCTCCCCTGATGTATCTCCGGTGTGGTGGTGGGGTCTTCATCAGCCATTGGCCCCTTCCTATGATCTGATGAAGTGCTTTCACACTGTGGTATTGCTGCTATGGGGGTTGGGGCCTGTGGGTGGCTGAGCAGGGCTTGGCTGTTGTCTGCACCAACTTCTTCCTCTGGCCCGGGGCATTAGATGTTTTCTGTGGTAGGGGTTTGGAGGATCAACAAGGTATGACTGATTTCCTGAAAGTTGTGGGGAACTTTGGCTAACACCCTCTCCTCAATGATGTCTGAAGTCAAGGGGCGTCTTTCAACCTGGACCTCTGCTCTAACCTGGGCCTCCTTTGCTGCTTCTTATTGGGCATCTGCCCACATCCCCTACTCTGTCAACAGATAACCTGGCTTTACCAGGTGATGGTTCACACAAAATAAAGCTTGACTGTGTTCAACATGAAATCCGTGGCTACAGTTTTTGTCAAATCTAAGAATTTCAGGTCTTGACACATCACTTCAATTGGAATCAGGTGGAGCTGTGCCTCCCGTGAAAATACCACCTTGCCCAACTCATAATTAGACCCTTAGTATATCATAATTAGACCCTATGCCTATGATGATTACATTGCAGCTTTATGGAATATCAGAGGCTCTCTGCGATTAAGCTTAACACGTTATCCTGGAATTAATATTCCTCTCTGAAGTAGTCTTTGTGGCTTGACAATCCTTAGATGACTCTATGAGGAACCATTCTCACATCTTATGGCAGGAACACACCAGTGAGCATCAAAAGATTGCTCTCTTCTTGGACACTAAAAAACATGTCATTGTGTAAAATGGAATCAATTTTTGTGGGCATGGAGCCAAAAGGTATGAGAAAGTTTTGATGGCAATATAAGGAACTGGTGGTCAGAATCAACTTTGTCTTAATTTGCCGCACCCCACGGCATCCCCTCCATGGACTACATTCTACTCGGGTACCTGAACTTCCACCTCGACAACTGCGACAACCCCGACTCGACCACTCTCCTCAAAAACCTCACCACTCTCGGGCTGAAGAAACTGGTAAACACTCCCACTCACAAAGCTGGACACACCCTCGACCCTTTCTTCACGGGAGGAACTAACGTCCCCTTCAGACACACTACTCAGCCCCTCTGGACAGACCACCACTGCGTCCACTTCACTTTCAACACCACCTCTGCACCCCAGCCCGCACCGCGACCACTACGAAGGAACTGGAGCAAGGTCACAGAGGAACTCCTCAGCACCACCCTCCTCCAGGACCCCCCCAGCGCCACGACGACACCAATTCTGCAGCCACAGAAGTTCACCGCAGGATCTCCCCTGCGCTGACAAGCTCGCACCCCTCTGCCACCCCACCAAACAACGCCCTCCGTAGGCCGCCTGGTTCACCACAGAACTACAAGAAGCTAGACGCTCTTGCCGACGACTAGAGAAACCTGGCAAAACCAGAAAACCAGGGATGCACGGAAAAACCACAGAAGCACCATGAAGGAATACCACCACCAAATGGACCTTCATAAGAGACAAAGTCCAGACCAAAGCAGCCAATGGCAAGGAGCTGTGCAACTTTATAAATAAATAAACGTCACATAACAGTTCTCAAAGCCCCCCAGCGAATCCAACTACATCACACCTTCCCAGGAACTCTGCCACAAGCTCAGCTGATACTTTCACCTGAAGATCAAGGCCCTCTGTGACAACTTCAGCGAACCGCCAATGGAAAACACCCCTCTCTCCAACGCCGCCGACAAGCCAACCATTACGGCCTAGGAACCCCCCACCGCCGAACACATCGCTGCCACCATGAAGAAAACCCACTCAGGAACCCCAACGGACCCCTGCCCACCGCACATATTCCACAGGGGACGCCACCACCATCGCACCCAAACTAGGACTTGCCATCAACAACTCCTTCAGGTCCGGCATCTTCCCATACAACTGGAAGTGGGCAGAGGTTAAACCCCTCCTCAAGAAACCCACTGTCGACCCAACTGACCTGAAAAACTATCGACCGATTCCGCAGCAACCACAGCACCGAGATAGCCCTGCTCGCCACAACGGACGACATCTGCAGGCTACTAGACCAGCGACACACTGCAGCCCTCATCCTTCTAGACCTCTCCGCCGCCTTCGACTCCGTTTCACATTGCACTCTTGCAGCCAGACTTCACAATGCAAGGAGCCGCCCTCGACTGGATCCAATCCTTTCTCTCCAGTAGAACCCAGAGGATCAGACTCCCTCCCTCTCCGTACCCACCAACATCAACTGCAGAGTACCCCAAGGATCATCACTCAGCCCCACACTTTTCAACATCTACATGGCCCCCCACGCCTCCATCGTTAGACAGTATGGACTCAGCATTGTATCCTATGCCAACGACACCCAGCTCATCTTCTCACTTATGAAGAACCCCGAAGACACCCGACTCTGTTTCCAGGAAGGAATGAAGAATGTGGCAGCCTGGATGAAGAACAGCTGCTTGAAGCTCAACTCAGAGAAGACCGAGGTCCTCATCCTCAGACCCGACACCTCTGCCTGGGATGACACCTGGTGGCCTCCCGCCCTCGGAAACCCACCCACTCTGACAGACCACGCACAAAACCTCCGCATCATCCTCAACTCCTCCCTCTCCATGAACCGCCAGACCAACGCCGTCACCTCCACCAGCTACAAATGCCTGTGCATCCTCTGCAAGACCTTCAAGTGAATCCCCCACAACTGCAGAAAGACCGTGACCCACGCACTCATAACCAGCAAACTGGACTACGGCAACACCCTATACGCCGGAATCAACAGAACTCGACTACACAGACTCCAAACCATCGAGAACGCCGCGGCCAGACTCATCATCAGAACACCTCGCCACGAACACATAACCCAACACCTACGAGACCTCCACTGGCTCCCTGTTGAGAAAAGGGTCACATTCAAACTCCTCACCCACCCAAGAGGAACCTACGCTCTGCTGACCTCGCCCTGGCTGAGATCCGCCGCGTCCGCAGAACCAGAACAGGCGGGAACGCCTTCTCCCACATAGCAGCCATGACCTGGAACGACCTACCTGTGAACATCAGATGCTCCCCGACCCTGCACACTTTCAGGAAGGACCTCAAGATTTGGCTCTTCGAATGACCCGGAGCTGCCCCCCCAGCCCCCCTAGCGCCTTGAGACCCTCGCCGGTGAGTAGCACGCTTTACAAACCCCTGATTGCTTGGTTGATTGATTCTATCTTACCCATTTCCAGTCAGGTGAAGAACTAGACGGTGATGTCCTATGCCATCACTTCCATTTTTGTTAGTTTATACACACTAGAGTTAGTAATTAGTCAGACTACAAAAGTGTTAGGATACTAAAACGGTCAAAAATAATTTTTATATGCAGACTTAATCTATCCCGGAGCTAATGTCCATCACCTCTAGTTCCTTCTCCAGTTAAGAATAAGGACATTTTATTGTAATGTAAAAAATAATTTGTATTTTCTGTGAATGTGATGAAACACTAACCAATAAAAGTATTTACTCACAAAGCAATTATGCTCTCTTCTCAGGAGAATGCTAGTATCAGCACTGGCAAGCCAAGAATCACAGTAGGATATGCCATCCCTGTATCATCCTTTGGAAGAGAATGTGAAACTATTTTGGAAAAATGCATAACAATCAATGCTTTGAAAAACACATATTCAATTTACCTAAAAAACAGGCAAATATATATTTTTGTGAAAAATAGACTAAATTGCCATTTGTAGGAAAGGGGGAATAAGAACTATTTGGAGGTATTCTTTCTCTGTAGCAGTGATGCCCTTTCTTACACACAACAGTAGATATGCACATTATCACTTGCTAACCACAATTTCACTATTCTCTCATTTTGGGCAAAAAATAGTTCCAAAAACTACATGAAATTTCTTTGGTCTGCTGTCTTATTTATGTACCTTGTCTCATGCTTCTAACATTTCAGATTGAAGTAATGTGGCTGGCACCATTCCACGCCTCATACTATGGCATAATCGGAGATGCATGGATCAAAGAGACATACTATCCGCTATTTTTAGTTTTTTGACAACAATCATATGCAGGCAGGAATCACAAGGCCTATCTGGCTTTTTACTGGTGGGCTGCAAGTTAAGTGGCTGCTTTAGGGCTGTATGATTTGCAATGAACCAGGCTCCATTTGGGTCCTGCAAGAAAATTGGTTACTGTTTGAGGGGGGCAGCAACCACAATTCTTCTCAGGGAAAAGTCACAAGCCACCCTAAATTAACCTCTGCCCTACCCTTGTGTAACTTGGAACAGAGCATTCAGGTTTAACTCAGAGGCACTGTGTAAAGTATTTGTGCAGCACTTCCAACATTGACACAGTGCAAACACACCACACAAGCAGCCCACAACAGAGTTAAAACAATAGAGTAATTATAATAAATAAAGCAAGATCAGAATGACAAAAATCCAATCAGTAGAACAAAAGCTATCAATTTTAAAGATTTTTGTAAAAATAGGGCCAAAAGGCATAAAGTGCCATCTATGGATATCTGGTTACACCGGACTGGGACAAAGTCACAAGTTCAGGCCCACCGTCATGGAGCATGGACCAGCTGCAGGGACCCAGTTAGGCCAAGTGAACAAAATACCTTCAATCCTGGTTTACGGAGCACAGCGAGGATCAGAATCAAAGATGCGTCAAGCAGTCAAAGCGATGCTTGGGCTTGTGCCATGCAGCAGAGGAGATATGTTGGATCCACTGGATCTGCAGTTGCACAGGCTGGAAAAGCACCTGAACTCTACTTGCACAGGTGCAGGTCTGCAGTGGCACCAATTGGCAGGGTACATTCACAGTTGGCAGAGTCCATGTGCAGGGTGAAAGGTTGTTGGAGCCTTCTGTTCCTTAGGCTCAAGTCAGGAGGACAGTCAACTAGCCCTCGGGGTCACTCTGGAGGTTCTGGGTTCCAGAGATGCACTCCACTTTTTCTCACCCAGGTTTGAGGGGAGCAGGCAGCAGGTTAGCACATCAAACTGCAGCTTCGCAAGGCAGTAGTCCAGCAGGCTGCAGTCCAGCAGAGGGTAGTCCTTCAGTAAGACCTTTCTCCATATCTGGAGTGTATGCACTGTCATGTTAGCTGTGTGCTAGATCTTTCATACGATTTCCTCTTTTGCGTACAGGCATTTGCTCCTTCGGAATTTGGTGGTTATTACCTGGAGCGTACTGGAGACCCGCTTAAGTAGCAGCAGCACCAGGATACGGTTTTGAGTTATTTTCACACAAGTCCTCTGCATAGGGCTATGGTTTATACTCACTTGCGCCTTTTATTTCAGTAAATGATACTCGACCAAATTGCCATCCTTGACTCCACCGCTATAAGACTTGACCTTTGGATCACTTCGCAACATGCCACAATATGGGAGTGTACTACCCAATTAGGTACAGTTGCAAATTACTTCTCAGCACACCACAATACTCATGCATGGGAATGTATTTACTTTTGCATAATTGCCCATTACATTGACGCCCTGTATTATTCACCCCTTCTTCACTTATAAATATTAGCTGACCTAGCACAGACAGCATGTTGGTCTTGCTTCACAGTACGTGCATGACAAATTCTCTAGATTCTGAAATTCCACTGAATCTACAGCACATCTCGTAGTGCTCCTTAAATATGGTGCTTGACCCATATTATAAAATGAATTCCTTCAATCTCTCAATTCGTATTCCTTTTTCTTCCCTCTTTATTTCAGGTAGTTCATTTTTGTGTGAAATTCCAAAACAGGCACAACAGGTGTAAGGCCTGTTGCTTGTTATTACAGATTGTTGTAAAAATCAGGTGTTTCATGTAATGTACCAATTTGTATCATGCCAGGCAACTGATCTTCAGTCCTGATGATGATCCCATATGCTCAGGGGATCGAATTGCCACTGACACACTCCGAGCTGTTATACTAGGTTTCATATTTTTTCTGTTCTGGGTGCAGCAGTGTTTTGTTTTTTGTAATAAGTGACCTACGTGTTACATACAAATGTTGGTCACTGTCTTCTTGCCTGGATGTGCCCAAATGTCTTGTTTATTCAGGTTTAAACACCTGTTTTTTTGCTTTTTTTCTGAAATTATTCCAATGGGGGTAATTACCATATTCTTTTGGTTGAATTATTTGTTGTAATAAAAACCTGAAATTCTTATCAACGAATCTGTTCATGAAACTGATTATTGTACCCATGAGGACTAGTTTGTAAAGATATATAAACTTGTTGAAGGGCAGTTGGTCCTAGCAGGTCCACTAGTAGCATTTCATTTACCGGCCCAAGGGCACATGTAGTGTCACTTTGCTAGGGACTTACAAGTAAATTATATATGCCATTTGAGGGATAAGCCACAGTTACCATGTTTTAAGGCCAGCAAAAATGAGATACTCAGAAACGTAGGCGGAAGGCAAAAAGTTGGGGGAAGACCACCGTAAGGCTGACAGGTGCAATATTTGTAAAACTACCCAAACCCCGTGGGGAGGGAGGGCCAGGCTTGCTTCCTACGCTCACTCACATGACTCAAAAGAGTTCTGTTACCCAGTCTATCCTGCACCAATGATGTTACTCATGTTACCTTTCCCTGTGTGCTCACTGTGGCAATAAAGAGTTCCTGTCTTATTCTGTCGACCTATCATATGAAAAGTTGATTACAGTCAAAGAAATGACCTATCATATGAAAAGTTGATTACAGTCAAAGAAATGTGAAGGCATGGGCAATTGACCATAACCCTAAGTTGTAAGGGGCTTCCAGGTCAATGTTCAAAGTAATGATTTTCACTGTTGTCAGCAGTGTCCAGAAATCATTCAATATTAGGGAAAAAATTAGATACTTTGGCAGATACCATAAGTGCATCATAAGTACAATGCATGCAAAAACACTATGTAGGAGGAAGGACATGACCAAAAATTAAAATAGAAATTGATGTATGTAAATAGTTATTGCAGGACATAATATAACCATTTTATGGGCTGTAAAAATAAGCATGATCTCTGTGCCCAAAGGTGGACCCATGGTGCCTTAATACTATGGACTAGTCCACTGAAAATTCAACCAATTGCACTTACTGTATCTTTTCTCTCTGCCTCTCAAATGCAGCCTTTATTTTGGACTTGTTTAAGTGAGTCCTTAACTGTCAAGAAAAGTGTTATTGGCAAAGGAGGCTGCGTGAGTGAACGCTATCTTGGCCTTTCTTGGTATTCCCTATCACAATCTGCAAGTATATACATTTATATACATTAAAAATAGATAACTGTAGGTTTGATGGGGCATAACGTGATCGACAATGCTCAATATTAAGCGTCACTAATGCCTAAAAGTATTCTTGATCCTTTGTCGAGATCTGTCCACATCTGGCCACATGAAACATATCTAAGCATTGCATTTAATGATTCTGTGACATGTTCAATTTCACGCAACGTTAATTTTCAGCGCTAATTATTATTACCAAAAAGACTGTTATCCACTCAGTGGCTAAAAAGAGATATATTTATATTACATGCCATCTGCATACTGTTGGAAGAACAGGGCAACGTGAAATCTCATAAAAACGGAAAAGAGTCCGAAGAGAGTATTGTTCATTACCAAGATAACCAACAAAGGCATTAAACATGAATCTAAAACCTCTGTATTCTTTCTTATCTCCAAGGTCACATAAATACAGGCACTTTCTCACTCAGCTGGCAGAAATTAAACGGGGCATGATCAGGTGGCGCTTTCAGTAGCATCCGAAATATTTTATGTGGTTGACATTTTGATGCAAAAAAAGCCTACTTTGTCCTCTAGGTGCAAGCAGTTGTTGGACATATCTGTTTTTCACTGGTGTGCAAAGAAAATGCGATGGTTAAATGTTTGAGATAGATCTACGTGTACTATCTGCAATCAGCATGGTGTGCTGATGAGAAAGCAATTTTAGAACTAAAGGTTCGTGCTAGAGCAGTTTTGTAATTCGAGTTGTCAATTAATTGCTCGTTGTTCAGTTTAGTATTCTGAAATGGGGATGAAATTTAGGGGGACATTTACAAGAAAATGTCGGAGCACGATATTACGCCAAAATTGGTAACGCCGTGCTCCCACATTTTTTAAAACATTGAGGCATGCCGTATTGCTAAAAAAACTGCGCACCCCCTGCGTTTCTCCTAGTGCTGGCGCAAAAAAAGCTGCCTAACGACAGTGCTGGCACCCTTGTGCCATGTTGCAATGGTGCCTGCGCTGCAGAGGCGATTGTTTATTTGCAGGAAGGGACACACAAACAATCTATAAAGGCGATTTGCTATTTCTATGTGTGCCTCAACATGTAGCCAACATAGAAAGAGCAAAATATGAGCAGAAATTAATAATTTCTCCTCGTATCACCATCCTAAGACCAGGTATTCCCTGTCCTTCCTTTTTGGCGCTGCCTCAGCCTTGTAAATATGTGCCAGCGTCAAAAAGCAATGTTTGTTGCGGTGGAACACCCACAGCAGCACCCATTGCCGCGTCTTTGCCGCAGCAGACTTGCAGGGGAAGGGGCAGATTTACAAGGTGGCTTTAAGCCACGTTAAGTGGCTTCATGCACCTTGTAAATATGGGGTAGAAAGCAACGCCCCGGAAACGTAAAAAGTGATGCTCCAGTGGCATTAGGGGCTTGTAAATATGCTCCTTAGTTCTTGTTGGGTATATGTTCACATGCAGAGAGGTAGGGTTGGCTGGGAAAAATTCTGTGTTTTCGATTACATGACGCTTGGCAGTTCGGGCTGGACTGTTCCCAGAAGGAACATGGTCAAGACTGATTTGCATATAGATGGGTCTGAACTGGGGTGGCGAAGTGAATTGAGGAACGATGATGGATTCAACCCAGATCTGTGACTGGGGGTGAGTGTCTGGATGGTTTCATCACTCCGTCTATGAACTCCTTATGTTTGTAGACTGCTGGGGTAAGGGGCATATTTACAAGATGGCATTAAGCTACGTTAAGTGGCTTAACACTCAATGTAAATAAGGAGTAGATCAACGCCACAGGAAGAACAGAAAAAGTGACGCTCCGGTGTCGTTAGGGTCTCGTAAATATGCCCCTTAGTGTTCACATGCAAAGAGATGGGGTTGGCTGGGAAAAAAATCTGTGCTTTCTTTTTTTTTTTTTTTTTTTTTTCTTTTTTTTTTCTTTAGAATTTTTTTTATTGGTATACAAAAGAAGGTCGTACAAAAATATATATATACATGACGTGGGTTACATTTTAATTTGTGTTTGTGTCCTTGAGTGACGTTTGCATCAGTTCTACAGTGCTGTGGTCAAATGGTACTGACTGGGATGGTTGAGTGATGTTTAATCATGCAGTTGAAGGCATGTCTGTGGTATGAGGTCTACTGCACGACAGAGGTGATAAACTATGGCCAAGATTTCTACTGTAGTGCATCTTGAACTGTGTTTGACAATGGAAGTCATTGGTTCTGGCTTTCTGCTGGTTCAGATTTTACAGCAGCCTGGTTGGTATAGAGGCACTCTTGCAAGCACACACAGTAACTCAAGTGTGTTATCTGTAGTGTGGAGTGGTGAAGTTGAATTAATTGAAATCTGTTTGATTTGTCAGTGATCTGTGTGGCAGTTGTTTGTAGAATTAATGTTGGTCTGTTTATTAAGTCTGTGTTGGTAAGTATTGGTTGTATGCATGGGCATGTCTTAATACTGTATGACAGAGGAGATGCTATTAAGTGTCAGGTGTTGCAAGGAGAAGATAAGGGACAGCTGCATGTGCTACTGGTGTATGATGTGGCCGGTTATGGGGCTTCTTCTGTCATTAATGATGACGAGTCAGGGTTAAATGACTTTCCTGCACGTTAGATGCTTCAATATCCCAAAGCCCTGAAAGATTTTACCTAATGACATTTTTTATGAAACTGTTTCTGTGCTACAGGTAGAGTCTTTTTGGATTTAAATGGCTTTCCTGGAAAATATTTGGTGATATGTTTCTGGAGGTATTTTGGCCCTATACTTTTAAAGTGCTCTGTGAACATGCAAGGCACATTGACTTTTAATCTAGCAGTCATGAGAAACTAGTACAGTGTACAAAGATCTGTAGAAACATGTCCAATCATGCTGAGATGGAAGAGCAGTCTAAAAGCTGCACTTTGTGAATCTTAGAATCACAGATTATATAAAGTAAATGGGGTGTGGTTGACTTATTAGTGCATTCCAGCGAAGCGCTGATCACTGGGGTAAGAGGATAGGACCAATTGAGGGTAGCAGAGAAATAGGAATATACATTTTAATCTTTGGAGAAACCATTTGACTACTGCGTTGTTCTGTGTCTTCTGTAACAGTTTGTTGTCTACCATGACACTCAGGTTCTTGATTGGGTTTTTTAGACTCAAGGCATGAGCACAGGGTCGGGCTGCCTATAGGGCAATCAGGAGCCATTAGGCAGTGCCCGGTGGACTTGGCTGGTTGATCAGTCTGCGGGATGTTTTTTTTGTCTGTTTGTGGTCCTACTGGGGTGGGTTTTACTGTAAATTCCCCAGATATTAAAACAAACATTGCCTACAGCAAGCTCACATCGATACATTCTTTCATAACTTGGAAAATACTAATGCAGCGTGTCTTTACAAGTTCAGAACTGCCCCAAATTGCAAACATGGGCCACTTTTTATGTCTCGACTCTAGACTGCGCGCATGCTGTGTCTCAAACCGAGACATGCTGTATTTGCCATTGAGGGCTTCAGCCCTCTTATAGAATCCTATTTATTTCATCATTGTCAATCTTCAAAAATGTATCTCCATGGCATGCATGCATAATACCCCTTCCTGTATTGACCTATCTCCAAGAGCACTGTCCAATTGTTAATCTCCATACCCAGCGGCCATTATAGGTACGAATTCAGGACTACTTTTTTGAATGGTTAACACTACCTTACACAGGCACTATTGTTTTCGTTTGCTTCAAGCGATTCTCAAACGGGCCTGTAAATCAGCTTCGTACAGTTGGTGCGGCAATCACAGTGTTAGTAATATTTATATTAGTAATGTATTTTAATGTAATATTCTTTTATGGGAAATGTTTTATGATGTGCAATGGTTGAGCATGTTTTGGTCTTCTTTTGGTGGATATGTACTTGTTTTGGTTTTTTTTTAATAAGGGGAGTGGTGCTTATATTTTAAGTTCGATCTCTATTGGCGATAATGGCACTTCTTGGCAAGGCTACTACACGTCCTGTGGTACTGCCAAGAGGTCGGTTGTATCTTTTTTTTCCAATTTTCTTTTTATTTATTAATGAAGTACCAACTCTGCTCAATGAGGCACCTAGTCTGGGACAAGCAGAGCTGAGGTATGTTTAATGAGAACGTCCTGGCTCTTCTCAGAACTCGACGTGTACTTTGACGTGTACTTTGGAGCAGAGAGTACCTGCACTGATTGGTTTAGAATTTGGACCCTGCCTTAGACAAACCCAGAATTGGGTCACATGTAAATAATCTGCCTCTGCATCCCGCAACCACTCAATGTGACATCTTCTTCTGACCTCCCTATGGGCGATGACAAAAGCGCAGTGCGTCGACCAGTAATGTGGCAGTTATTTTTAACTCCTGTGCTTCAGTGTTAGAAAAGGATTTTGGTTGTCCTGATTCAACACCCATAACCATTTCATTTACGTTTTACTCCACCCATATGTGTGCTGCATGTTGAATAAGCACTCCAATTGCCCAGATCGATTGGCTATGCCAATGCTTGTTTAGCTTTCTAATTCATTCATGGGGCCACTTTTACTTTGGGTCCCAGACCTATTTTCTGTGCCAGTTCGACTCTGCATGAGCTCACTATCGTGGACCTAAGAAATGCATGGGGTACAACGGAGTGGTTGCGATAGTTCTTTTTTGTCCCTTGATGGTTTACTTCTGCATGCAATTCTGCTAAATTCATTGTCAATTACACAGCAGCATGCACGAAGATCAGGAGTGTTAGGAGTGAGTGTGCCTTTGATCTTTCACAGGAGCAGTGTGTTTTTATTCCAGACTTAGAGGTAAGGTCTTTTAAAATCATAATTAAAATCTGAATTAGGGATTATACAGGTGATAGATAGACAGAGAAACGGGGTAAATATATAGCAGGAATCTGTTCGCATTGTGTATTCGCTGAGACAAACAAGGGCATCTAGCATAGGTCTGTGCTTAATATTTGATGCCAATTTGAAAATGAAAATGTATGAAATGCTCTAATACCCAGAGCTGTCTAGGCACTAGTTAAGGAAAGGAACAACCAGACAAATATGAAGAATGAGCCAGATCCAGGGTCCTAATGATTAAAAAGCAAGGCTTTTAACGTTTTTCAGAAAGCCAGTGGGTCAGACTTATTTTTAAGATCAAGAAGCATGGAATTGCAAAGCTTAGTTAGGTCTTTTAAATTTTGGGACAAATAGGTTAAAAGATGAGCAAGAATGAAGAGGTCTAGGGGGATATACTGCTGAAAGATATTCAGGTCCAACGTTATGCAGTGGGCCTTAAAGTCTATGCACTTCTTGATGGGAAGCTAGTGAAGTGGAGTCAGGGCCTGTGAGGACAACTTATGTTTGGGGATTCCTAAAAGGAGACAAGCTGCAGTGTTCTGTAGGGTCTGTAGTTTAAATAAAAACGTTTCTGTATACAGTAGTCCAATTTAGGAGTGATGAGAGCAGACACCACGGTTTTCTGCAATTCCTGAGGGATAAATGGAAGGACTTTCCTGAGATGTTTAAGCAAAATTAAAGACGAGGAGGTAATGGAGACGATCTGACTTTCAAAAGACAACTTACTGTCAAACAACAGAACCTTAAAACTGTTTGCTTTCAAGACCGGGCTGGGAAGACTACGAAGCTCCAGGGGCCACTAGCTTGGGGACCAAAAAGAAGCGTTTCTGCCAAATAACAGAACCTCAGTTTTATCTGAGTTCAATTTCAAACATGTTGTCGCTCATCCACCTGCCAAGTTGCCGCAACCCCGTAGGCCAGGAGGGACCATCATGAAAGTAATTGCCGGATACTAAGGGTCAAAGCCTGTGTGTAGCCTAGCAGCGACCCTGTATTCCAGGAAGTGCCACCATGGTATTACCATGTGGTGAGGGCTGACGCCTTGGCCGGTAGGGTCACACCAACCCCATATGCCAGGAGCGGCTGCCAAAACCAAGGTTGTTGTGAGGATTGGGGAGTCGCCTGATAACTGTGAACTGTATTACCTGTAGGTCACCACAATGCATTGAGGATCGCGCCTAAGTTTACCCATGAACTGAGGAGGACTTTGTGAGTGCATTGTAACATCCCCAGAACCTCAGCTAGAAACATCAGAATCCCATTACCCCCACACCCCATTGGGAAGCGCAGGACTTACCGTACAGGAGGAGCACTGGAGAACCTCCAATTGCTGCTGGAGCTGGCTGCACACACTCAGAAGAGAGCTGGTGTGCAAGGTGCTGCCACATAGCAGTGTGAGTTCCCACGGTTAAGCACTCACTGAGACACTGCAAGCTTTCTGAATGCTGGAGCGGGTAAGAGGGGTTACGGGCCTATCAGGCCCTGGGGGACTTACTGCTAAGGGTCCTGTGGCACTAAGGCACTTTGATTACTTTGCTAAGAGTCAGAGAGGACTCTTGAGCTAAAGCCTACTAGTGAGCATTCCCTGGATGTGGTTACCAGTAAATGGGAAATATCCCCAGCCACATTATGAAGAGTGGATGGGACAGGGATTTGCCAGCAAAACACCAGAGACCCGACCTCAAGGGGAAATGTGTTATTGTTTATACATGTTGTAACATTGCTTTTTAATGCAAAGAGTTAGAAATAAAATAGTTATTTATATTAGAAAAATAAGCATTTGACTAAACAGTGAAATATTTACACTTCTGTGTGCTCTTTGAATTATGAGTCATGTTCACTAATCTGTATTCACACTTCCCTCCTGAGGGAGCCATGGACTGCTCAACTATAGAGACCACTGAGAGTCAAGTGCAGGTGGGGTACTTGGCCCAGTTGCTCAGAATCCATAGTAAGTTGGGTCCCAGGATATCAGGAGTAAAAAGCCTCACCCCCCACAGATGGACCCAGTAACCCCTGAGTACCCTGTGGCCCTCTGAAAGGGGTTCTGACAGACATCTTCGAAGACACCACTCATGACATCTCAAATGACATCATTGATGACATAACTAATGACATCATCCAATTACTGTGACAGTCTGCTATGCACATATCGCAGTGAAAGGTATTTAGTAAGCTACATGTAGAGCAAATTTTCTCTGTCTTTTGATTGGCAAATAGTGTAAGCCTTAGCAACATGCTTGGTCTCCTAACGTGCCTTGGGTGTCTGGAAGGAGTGCACTCTATTAACACTTGTGCACCAGCCAAAGAAGGACTCTTCGTAGTATGGGAGTGTGATTTAAAAGACATTTACGGGCGTCCTGATGAATGTGATCATTGCCTATTGTCATGTCTCTGTTTTGGAACTATTGCTGAAATGAGCTACAATTTTTAATTCATTAAGATCCAACAGATCATTCAATAAAATATTTCCTGAAGCACCAGCCCCAATAGGATTAGTATATGGCTTCTGACCTGTCAGACAATGGAGCTATCAATTGAATTAGTACTTCTTCAGGTTGTCGTTTTACTTTTCTGTGTAGGTTTTAAATGAAAGTTGAAAAGGAAAACATCATCTCATGTTGAATCTGTGTTAGCTCTTTGTTTTTGCCTTACATACCTGCCTTCATTCTTTTTTGCTTTTCAAATGTTTTGAGCTGCCATTAAAGGACAATACCATGGCGCCCAGTGCTTCAAAACCTTTAACTCAAGAGGATTCATAAGGACCTCTAGTCATATTTATCAAACAATAATAAGTGTATTTCTAATAGTCTCGGAATTCTGTAAATTCCATTCTGAGACAAATTTCAAAAAGTCACTCTTCTTTGAAAGTACTAAAATCACAAGGCAGTAGAATGTCGCATTTGCTTTCAAATTAAAAAAGAAAGAGCTCTTTAAAAGAGTAGGTGTCATCTGTAGTTGTATCATAGGCTGAAGTTAATGTAATGGACCTAATGTCTGGGTCACCTTCATGTGCTATACTACATGCCGCTCTTATTTTGACAAATTTTCTGAATCATTAAATTACATCATGTATGTTGTGTCATGGGGGTGCCCAGGAGTCGGCATTTCACAGGGAAATGCCAGGAAGGGTTCCACAGCGGTAAGCGTACAGCGCCAAGACGCCTCAGGGTATAAGTGCGCTATACAAGTACGAATTCTTTCATTCATTTCATTTCATTTCATGTCAGCAGTGGAAAAGTCCTTAGTAGATGTTGTGCGTCTGTTAATTCTTGTTACAGCAAGATTGTAGCCTAATTTGGGGTTGGCAGAGCAGTAATCCTTATGCTGTGGTCTTAATGACCACCTTTCTGGCTTGAAATATGTTAGAACCATTCTTTTTTAATACTATTTAATCAGCAAATCAATATTCCAGGTAATTAGCCACACCTCAATTTTATTGTTTGAATGCAAAGTGTGACTGTTAAACTGAGTTTCAATGCTCATGGCCAAATGTATATTCGATTGATATATTTTCGGAAATGTTTCCTTTTTTATCATGATTTTCTCCCCTCACCTATGCTTTTTCAAGCAATGGTGTAACTCCCTTTTCTGCATCCTCGATGATGAACCTCTCCTTCTAACTCACCCAATATTGTTTTTTTTTTGCATGTACAGTACATCGATGTCCATTCGAAATAGCTATATCCCTCTCTTCTTTATGGATCCTTCATATTTTCTAGGGTCTTTAAGACTCCTCAAACGTGAATCTTGGCCACAGAAACCCTAAAACGAATATATCACAAGCTTTATTATAACCTTGTTGTTCCCCCTTTCATTTTCCACCAAAGGCTCTATCACTGATCAAAAAGTGACTATTTCGGAATGTGACTTTGAGTTTTCCTGGTAATTTAACATTAGCAGTGCCTTATCCTGCTTTAAATGTTTTAAGAGGCTGCCTAAAGTTCCCTGCCTTTGATCTAACACAATGTATACAATAGGCCAGACATAAAACAACATTTTCTATATTTAATTTTGAATTGTTAGACATTTCCTATATTTTCATTTATTTGGAACATTAGATGGTGGGACCCTCTATACAGGTGCTTAACATTGTTTCCAAATCATTGCTATGTGCTTTCCTTAGAAAACTATGACTCATGTTTACCAATTTTTCACACAGCGCAATCGCACAAGCCACCTTGCTGCACTGCGTGAAAGTGAAAGGGCAGCAATGCAATGTATTTAACATAATACAGTGCATTCCTGTCCTTCATACCGCTGACACAGCTTTAGCTTCTTAGCATCAACACATGCACCTTTGCACCATGGTGCAGGGTGCCTGTGTTGTAGGCAGGATTGGTTTTGTGCAGGAAGGGACGGTTTCCCGCACAAAAACAACCCTAAGAACAATTTTCCTCTTTCTACATGTGCTACAGAATGCAGCACATGTATAAAAAGAAAAAACTGGGAAAAATAAAGATTTTTCTCCTTGTTATGCCTCACCTGGGGAGGCGTAACATTTTGACGTGTTCCAGGGTCTACCACTAATGGTAAATCTGGGAATGTGCCAATATCCATGGGTGGATACGTGGGAACACTGACCCATGGAATGCTTCTCTGGGGCAATTTGTGCTGCCTTGCGTTACTCTAGATTTATCACGCCAAACACGGCCATGTAAGGTGGCCTTACATGGCTTGATCAATCTCACTTAGGCTTTGTGGCCTTTAGTGTCAACAGTTATATAACATTTTTAACGGTTCCTGTATCCATCCTGGCCTTTCTGGGACTGTTGTCAATTTCTGACTTCTAACCTCACTTGAAATTTGGAATATACTGCAACATATATTTCATTTTGTTTCTGAATGTTCACAAGTTGCTGCAGCTACATTTTGATAATTTATCTCCCAAACAGAAAGCCCTTGTAAAGTATCAGATAATAGCACTTGGAAGTTTTTGAATCATTAGATAGATCCTCTAAGTAATCCTGGGGGCTTTCTCTGGATCCCCAGACCTTTTACCTCTCTCCTCCTTCCTCATTCTGAAAAAGTTCAAAATACAGTTGGAGCAGCTTAATTTTGTCTCCGCCATTTTTTGTTTGACCATGACATATATACATATGCATGATATCATGTATTTGTGTGATTTAATATCATTAATGTAATGTGGTGCACTTGAACAGATACGGAAGGTGCATTCACTGTATAATCTCAACATTTATATGTGCTTACTAATATTTTCCTTACAGTGCAGCTCCCATATATAGCTGCATTTGTGTAGTTTGAGTATTTTTAATTCCTGTATAATAATGTATTTATTCAAATAGTAATCGTCATTTATATTATAACTGGACATGTATCCATAACCATGCGCTTATATGTGCACTGAATGTTTGCTGTGTTAATTTGACCAAAAGGCCTTAAGCATTTAGGGGCATTTTATCAAGAAACAGAGTTAAAATTATCGCCGCTTTAGCGGCAGGAAACTGCCGCTAAAGCAGCGATAATGGGCCTGATAATATGCCCTTGTGGAATCCTATAGAAGCCCATGTTCTGGTGTGAACATGGTATTCTATTGGAATTCTCAAGGGCATAATATCAAGCCCTTTATCACCGCTTTAGCGGCAATTTCCCGCCGCTAAAGCGGCGATAATTTTAACGCCGTTCTTGATAATATGCCCCTTAGATCTTAATGTTTAACCTTCAATGTGAAGTTTTGCTCGGGTGGCAATGTTTCCTCTTCTTTGCAGGTGCGCTCGTATGCTCTCATAGTTAGAGAAAGGCACAACGAGTTTGAGAGATAGTGAGGCTCGGGAGGAGTACTTTTGGAGAGAACAAAAGGCGCTATTGAACAAAGGGAGGACTACTGTCTGTGCTGTATCTGGAGATGAGAGGACTCCAAGGACATTCTAATGAGCGGACAAAAAGATAGGTAGTTTCAAGTTTACTTGCCAAGTTTTACTTTAAAGTTGGAGAGTAATGGAACATGCTATTTGGCATTCACAAATGTTCTATTGTGACTTTAATTGGGGATTACACTTAGTTAGATTCCTTTTTAGACTTCAAGGGGTACAGACCTCTTTGCTATATCTGATTTGTGTGGCATTATGCTATGCAATACCTTTGACTTGCGAGAACTTCTACAGAAGATCCCTACAATGCTGACACCTTCTTCGTATATTGGTTCTAACTAGGGTTTCCCCAGTCATACTACGTCATTTAGGTTTAGTTAGATAATTTAGATTCACTCATGCCTAGGCAAAGGAATGCAAATCATATTTTGATCATCAAATCCTGTTTCTTATTTTCTGCATTGCCATTACTGACTCACTCATGTGCTTCATGTTATTAAGATTTAACTTAGTTAAATGATTTGGTCTGCCAGTAGTGATTCTGTATTTTTACAATGTATTTTTGAGATTAGTGTACATCAGCTTGGCTTTGAATTTGTAATAAATCTATACTTATTCTTATTTACTGACTTTGGGTCCTCATTGTGTAGCCAAATGGGCTGCACTGCAAATTGAACTTGTGATTGATGTTAACTCCCTTTTATTCCTTAAGCTCCTAAAAAGGTCTGTTGCAGGAAAATTTGGATAAGTAGCTCAGTTTCTCTCATAGTTCACATCCAAATTCTTTAGCCATTAGACGGTGTGTAGATCCAGCATTACATGCAGGAAAGCTCCACAAATCTGTCATATTGCCCTCACTAATGAGCTTGAAACCATTCAGATTAATCATCAGATTATGAATTTTTATTATGTAAAGTGAGAGGTGCCTCTTTTAGTTAGGCCAGGAAGAAGTTTTTTAAGCCTGAATAATCCTAAAAAGATGCAAACTTTGCACTAAGTGGATTTCATTACATTTTGTTTATATTTCACAAGTATGTAATTTCATTTAACTTTTATCCACAGGAGATTGGTCTGCACGATAAATATCTTGGGGAAACATTTTGCTTTGCCCAGCATTTTGCCTTCTATTTGAATGAAAGATGTGTTCTGACATTGAGATTTCACCTGAGATATTGGTAACTGGATTTTGTGAGATTTCATGTAATTTTTTTGTGATATTTACTAACATTTCACATCAGAAAAGTTAGGAATTTCACACATTTCTACTTTTAGTAGAGTGTGCTGTCACTTGCCAATTCAACTATGCCCATTAGTGTTGGGCATTTTTACTTTGAAAATTACCACTGATTCTTAATTTAAGTACATTTGAGACATATTATATGTAAAGCAACAAGCTTTTTGCAAGCCCCCCCACTTCGTGCCCCATTTGAACCCCAATGCTGAAGGTTTTGACTCTAAAAGTGCACTGGAGCCTGCTAACAGGCCGCAATGCCAGTGCTCTCGCCCTAAAATATGAAATATGAGAATCAGTAGCCCCACTTGGCAAGTACTTTAACCCCCTTATAAGTCCCTCATAAGTGATACCAGTGGTACCCAGGATTCATGGGAGTTAAAGGGGTCAACAGTGCCTGCAGCACTGATTGTTCGACTCTGAATGGCCCAAGTAAGGAGATGACAGCAGGTCTGCCACTGCAGACTGCAGGAGCAGTGCATACAAATCAAACTAGATTTTTTCCTCCCCATGAGTGGCAAGGTGATAGCACTGTTTTTAATATACGCCAATCACGACTGAGGTGGACCTCCTGGGCCCAGGAGGCTGGATCCATTATTTTAAAGATGTGGGCATATAAGTACAAGATTATATGCCCCTATAGTAGCCTCCTCCCATTTGGGGCTAGAATAGGAGTTCAGAGGGCCATCGGACAAAATGGGCTAGCACCCGGGTGCCCCCAGGTTGCCAACTCCATTATGGTCCCACTGAAAAGTGTCATGTTTGGTATCAAACAACTTGTCTCATCAAACCTGACCTTTTCAAAAGTCTGATGTAATGTGACATGCACCCAAGCGGCTTAGAGGAAGAAGGCCCCCCATTAATACTTTTAAGTCCAAGAGGAGGGAGGGAAAAAATATACCAAATAGGGAGGAAACCTCTATGCCGACCTATTTAATTTCACAAACAACCACAAAGGTTCTATGCTGCCACGCCACCCTCAATATATGTCAGTTATCTATACATATTTCATAGCATTTTATCAGACATTTTATAAATGTCAAAACTTTTTAATTTGCATTAAATTATTTTTATACATTTTTGTATACACACATATCTCTAAAAATGTATACAAAGATACAATCATATGTGACACATTTGATTACTAAGTTTTCACAAATTATTTCTTCTATCACACTGTGATATGTAATAATAGACATCCCAAAATAAAACTCACTCACATCATTCATTACCAATATTCAATCTCATTCAATCCTCATTCTTACAATTCCACACTTCACATACAGCATACAGGATAAAAGAGTTTCGACCCTGTGGAGGGTCCAAAATAGTTGCAGGAAACCAAGTTAAGTTGTTTCCAAAAACCACCCAGCTCGATGAATTTGGCTCCCAGGGACCACTTCTTTAAAAACTGTTATGGTCTACACGCATTTCAGTGGTATGACCACCTTCCTCAGGACCAGGATGTATAAAATTCTATAAAGAGACGTGGGATGTCTCTGAGTTTGTATGCGAAAAACGGACTGATCCAATTAATGAAACACCTACAGGTCAGCAAAAATGAATTCCCAAATAGAAGGGGAGCCTCTTTTCTATAGAAGTGCACAAGATTCTCTAGGAGTGCATGAGATTCTGAGAATGGAATCTTTTCAAATACTTCTGTGGTTTAGTTAGCAATAGAGTGCCCCGTCACTACTTCCTCCGAAGTCTATGGAAGTCCTAATGAACGTATTTCCCTTGTTTCGGTTCCATTCACATCAGTGGTGCGTGTTCGTGGAAAGGTACCTTAGAGGTCGCCCACCTGGTTGCCCCAGCCTTTTCTGTGTCCTGGCTGACAGCCTGCAGTTGTTAAGGAGTCAGAAACAAAGGCCTACCTGGGCAGGAGGTCTCACCTCCCTTCCTTGCTGGATGGCTTGTGAAGTGGTACATCAAGGCAGTGAGCTTCAAAGCCTTCACCACCTCTGATATGCAAGAAGGCTTCCTCCCTCAGGAGGAAAATGTCACCCCCTGCCCCAGGTGCATTTGCCACCCGGGCAGGTGGGAAAAATAGGTAGTCAGGAGGCATACACTATAGACGGCTTGCTACACCCCCAAGGTGGGCCACCTGGTCGGTACAGTCAAAAAAGGGTCCTGCCACTTTTAAAAGTAGCCGAATATAGGCTTCTGGATAGAAAAGGTGTCACCCTTCACAGGAAGTTGTAACCTAAGAGTTGGATTAGCCGCTGGGGCTAGTAGCTCATTTGCTGCTAACTCCAACCCTGCTAACACCCCTTAATCTAGAATTTAAGTGATACCCCTGGCACCAGAACCTCAGATCTGCTTGAATTGTGACCAAGGACAAAGACGAGACCCATTACTGTGACTTTTGGACCAGCACAAAGCAAAGGCATGATAATCTGCACCTGTGGCAACCACCCTGCAACAGCACAACCACGACTAATCCTGGTCCAGAGACCAGCTCCAAAGGAAACAGGCGCCTCTCGGTAAACCAAAGGCACGTCCAGAACTCCCTTGGACTAGAGGTACTACTCCCCTGCATGCACACAGGTAAATCGCACTCCCGGAACCAAAGAATCACTGGCCATCGGACCCACTGAGGGATCGCCCAAATGTAAATGCTCCAGTGATTTGTGGGAAACATTGTCCTGACCTTCAGCAAGTTTCAGTTGGCTACTGTCTACCCCAAAACTCCAGGATGTCGAAGTAACGGCAAGCTGCATTTGCTAATATCAAAGCCAGCAATACGATCTCCCACCTGGGCAATTTTTAATGCATAGACAGCTTATAGATTGCAGTAGACGGTCCTGGAACCCCAACATAGAGGAGCCCCCAAGGCATCCAGTAATCTATGCTATTTTGCACATGGGAGTGGGGCGCATTTGGTCACTTGGCTCTATAAAGCTGTGCGGGAACTGAACCTCCCGACGCTACAGCCCTTACGTCAGAAGTGGGAGACGGACATAGGTAGGGTGGTACACGACAGAGAATGGAACGTAGCCTTAGAATACCCCAAAAAGGTATTCAGGAATGTGCGTTCCGGAACATACAGTTCAACATCCTCCACAGAGCATACCTCACACCGCATCGTCTCCATCAGTTTTTCCCCGACACACACTATGCAAGCCCCTGTTGTCAAACCCCTGAAGCAGACTTCAGACACATGTTTTGGGACTGCCCCACTATTCATGGTTACTGGGATAGGGTTCATCGGACACTTAGGAACACAACAAATATCACGAATATGTCCACATGGGAGGCATGTCCTCTCGGGATCTTCAGCAGGAGGAAGACCGAAAAAGTGCAATGCCGCTTTATGTCCCTAGCCATCCTACTAGCGAAAAGGGGAATAGCCATGCACTGGAGGCCCCCAACAGGGCCCCCAGAAGCAGCCTGGATAGGCGCTGTGAAAAAATGGGGAAAGGCAGAGGAAGAGACACTCAGGGAAGAGGAACTGAGGGGGATCCGCAAACACCCTATCTCCTTAGAATGGGCTCAGTTAATACATATATTTACGCAAGAAACAAACCCACCGGAGACTCTTGCAGATGAACAGTCTCAGACCCCGTCGGTCCCTCCAACGACCCCTGACGCAGAGATACCGCGAGAGACACATCCAGTCCAGAGTCACCCCTGAGTAGTAGACATGCAAAGAACTCCCCCACAGACAACAGAGGGAATACCACGGAGGCTGTAATCCCTAATCCTTTTCCGCACGTATCCTGATGTACCCCCATGCTCCACCGAAGAACTTATACCATGACTACAAATGATCCTAATAGTTCTTAGCTAGGAAACTCCCCCTCCACCCTACTCTCCTTATAGTTATCCCAACAGTTGGAAAAGGTTGAAAGTTAGACTGGCGGAAAACCCGGCCAGTGCTTTATTGGGAACGCATATTGGTATGATTTGACTTGACAACATTGGGAACTTCACACATCAGCGATCCAGTCATGTGCAACTAGAACGGCAAACCTTACCCGGTCATGACGCAGTGTCACAGACAAACTGAAAGCACCATGTTGGGTAACCCCAACGGTGCTTCACTATAGGCTGTACAGTACTGTCACTACGGAGCACCATGATATAGATTGACCCGGTCAGAATTGACGCAAATTGATGAACAGTACACAGTAGATTGTAGATGCGAGTACTCGATTTGCATTGTGACTGTTTATTACAACAATGTACTAATGTATTGAGTTCCACTGTCATGATGAATGAATGTTAAAACCCAATAAACAAATTTAAAAAAAAAATCAAAGCCAGTTGGTGGCCAATCAGTTTATCACTACCTTTGTTCCTTGCTGTGCCTCAAGGAAATCCAGTAGCCTCATTAGCTCCATTGCAGAGATTTTGCATCTCTTTCCTCTAAAGCACAAGCCCAAGCAACAAAAAGTAAAACCAGCACCCACGGCTGTCAGCACCAGGGGCAGACAGGACAATTCTGCACCCAGGTAAAATTGAGCTAACTGTCGAAGCCTAGTCCTGGGACCCACATCACCTTACCCCCCAATGGTTTCCACTGAACTCGACCTGCAGTGACCGAGTGCCACTAGTGTGTCTTCCTAATGACTACATCATCATTTTTCAAGCGTTAAATGTAATGATTTATTTTAACTCTACAAATGCATAACTCCGGTTATACTCATCTGATTGTCTTCATTTTGGTGTCTGAGTATATATACAGATCTGCTTCATTTTTGTAAATTGGTGTTGGATTTCTTTCAGGTCGTGCCAATTACTTATTATCCATGTTGATACTCTGAAATGCTTAACACATGTTCCTCTAGTAAAGCCTGATTGCTCTGTGTCACGCTAAGAGGACTGAGCTCGGGATTTATTAGAATGAATCCAAGGGACCTATCTGGGGTAAAGTGAAGGTATTGCATAGTGAAGCCTAACCAGGCTCACTATGTAACACCCAACTTTCCTACATTATCAAGGGGGTTGCTCTTTTTTTCACAAAGCTCATTAGCTAACATTATAAAGTGTTGGTACGTGCTGTATTCTGAGGCCATTTTACTTCAATTTTCCTTACACCTAGAAGTTTAAGGTCACTTGCAAAGAGCTCTCCCAAATCTCCTGTTGAGAATGTTCTCCCCAGATTGGTGGCATTTGTTTCACAGGCCTTTAAAAATATGTCTTCCTTAGGTAGGAGTAAACATTCGGCTATGGATATTGCTTCCTCAAAATAGGATAGGCAACGGTTTTGAATTTATAGCTTATTGACTGTTGTTACTTTCCCCAAAGGATATTTCTCAAAATCCTGGGAATTAACTATTCTACTAAACTTGTTACTGATCTTGTCACTCTCAGTTATTGGAAGAGTGGTATTAGTACCTCGTTTTAATGCGCTCTTTTCTGTTGAATCGGTTTGAAAGAGTTCTGTTTCTTAACTTGAATATGTGACTGTGTTCCGGTCTCCTCATATGTGACCCAAATGTAATTATTCTCTGACAATATGTGGATCCTGTCCTAAGTGGTTTGACAGTCTCATTGATTCTGATGGAGGCAGAACTGCTATTAAAGCCATAGATGAAAAATAGAGCTGTAGCAAATTTCTGTTACTACTACTACCAACTGTTTTATTGACTCCATTGTCAAAACATAAGTTCTGTCATATTTCTGCTATCCAAATCAAGTTTCTCATGACCATCCTCCTCATACCTGAGAGATGAGAAAAAATTCCAACTTTAATATTGGTAATGGGTCCATCTTTTTTCTTAACATTTGGTGAACTGTCTTTCTTCTGAATAACTTGATCGTCCATCTAGAACCATGAGAGCATCTTCCTCTTCTCTGCAGCTCCTTGTTCTGGCTCTTCCTGTGGCCCGGAACCCCAGTCACTGCTTGCCTTCAAACTCCATAATACATTAAATAGTGAGCTGGTCTCTTCTGCCCCTTCCTAAGAGTATTGCTGGAGAACACCCTTCATCTTTATCGACAGTCTTTTTCTCATTACACACCTGAACTGATACAGAGAACATTCAAGTGCCATCGTTTTATGAAATAGTACGATGTTGCCTGGATGTTCTTATTTTATGCGACTGATGATGTACTCTTATTGATTTTACAGAACATGTGATGATTACTGTTATTTTACATTTTTATTCAATGAGGGATGAAACATAAAAGGATTGATGTATATTTTTGCAGTATATGTTTTATTTGTATTGTATTTTTGGTTTTGTACACTTTGATGGTTAACTATAGCCAAATAAAGTATTACTACTACTACTACAGAGATATTCATTAGCCTTCCATAAGCTGCTTTCTTCACCCCCTCCTCTATCCATGGGCCAAATTATCTCTTGTTACCTAGGGATTGGGGAAAACAAAAAGTGTTTAGAAGCATTGGTTTTGTTGAGCTTTTTTACCGAAACCAGGCAAGATATCAAGAGCATAGACAAGTGGTGAGAATCGATTAGAAAAAATAAAACAACCAATGGCATGAGTGAGTCCATCAGATCTGATTTGTTTCTGATGCCCCTGTGGGCATAAAGTCCCCACCTCCCTTCTCATGTCTGCAGTTCTAAATGGAGAGAGAGCAGTGTGTACAATTTAAAACTCCTTTAAATAGTAAGTGACGCTAATTAAAAGGAGGAACTTCTTGACTCAGACATTCTATGATACTTGGTGACAAACTCTCACGTCAACAATAATTTCAGTTACCATCCATCATCCCAACAGTCGGGTGATTGTGAGTGGCATCTTGAGCATTTCAGGGTCACTCAAGATGGCTCAAAAAGAAATGCTGCCAGTCCATACTCATCACCTCATCCCACTTCCCTGCCTGATTTTGTACCCACACACCTGATATTCTTTCCCTTACTTCAGGGGAAGGGTGTCACGTTTCGTCCGCTCTGAGACCCTTGCACTGGGTCCTTACACTCAATGTATTGTCACGTGGTCTTTCCTTACAATGCCTTGACACCATAACACCATGATTGAGAGGACAAAGGGCTAGTGTAGTTTAACTGAGAAGCTTCTGGCAGGGATCACCGTTAGCAGGGTGGTGAGAGGGGCCTCCTCCTTGTCTTGCTCATTGCTGCTCCTCTGATCTGGTAGTTCGGATTTCAGAGTTTGAAGGTTTTCCACACATCCTAGTGTCATTACCAAAGGTAGGTTAGTAGGGCAGTTGGAAACCAGAGAATAGGTGTCAGAATGTTTGCCCTTTCTAGTGATCCTTGGAACCCCGTACAAATCACAATTTCCACCTCACAAGTGCAAGCTGTGCAGGACTGTTAACAAGCTCAAGAGGAGAACTGCATTGTGGTCAACCTCCATCCTTTCTTCAGCATCCTGAAGTGGCTCTGAGGCTCCTTTTTTCAATGTCATTTAATGGTTCTGCATTCTGTCCCCCATGGCTTACATTTATATGGAGACCATGCTCTCTCACCATGCACACGCAGCACACACAAAATATATATAACGTTTGAATGTAATGTAGTGACAACCACACTGAAAGCATGGGTCATGATACGTTTTTAGGTCTCCTCTATAAGGCTACAGGGAAGCTCTGGTTAGTTCCACTGATTAATCAGTTCCCGTGGTTCAAATCTATCCTTACCCCATGTGGCTGATGGTTTAAAGTTGGCCATGTGTAAAAGTATTTAAATTACGTGAATGGAATGGAAGGTGAAATCTGGGAATATATACATGTTTTAAATGTGTGTAGTGTTATAAGGTCCGCTTTTGCTCACTTTAGTGATATATAAGCTGCCCACATCCTGCAACCACAAACACACATCAATTACTGGGTGAAAGGACTGAGGTAGACAGCCGAAGACAACTGACATGGAAGACAACAGCTCTGACACCCATACTCGCTCGGTGTACCCTAGGACCACAGGAGGATTTTATCACTTGAATGAGAGTTCTGGAGGGATTGTATTTTGTTTTAGGCTAGACTTAAAGTAATGAAGTAGCTGGGAAAGATCAAAACTTAAAACGGGGAATGGAACTGTGCCCTTTTCTAGCAGCAAAGGTAGCAGAATTGACTTTGCAAATCAGCGCCAAGAAGTTAAGGCTTGCGTTGCGCTTTAAAAATATTCACCATAGACCATAGTGAGGGCCTTGTAAAGGCACAGTAAGGTCAAGCGCTGTGATTATTTCCTTCTCGGACCTTCGTAAACACATCTTATCTATTGCTCTTAGTTTTAAGAGTAGGGAGGCTTTAGGTGGTAGGGTAGGAGTCAAAATATTTTAATTGACTTTGACAATACCATTGTTTGTTTCTATGTATTAATATCATTTCGTTATATTTTTTTCATGGTGTGCATTGACCCACTTTATAAATACACACATGTTGTTTCCCGCCAGGGAACCATATAAACCCCAAAAAAGTATGAATCTATACAGAAAACACTGCCATTGCATCACTTAAACTGCCCAAGTTTAATAACAAATAAAAAAACAGAAAAGGCGAAAGACCAAAACTATTCTTAACGCAGCCTGGCGTGTGACTTTGAATAGCACTTTGAATGTTATTAAGTGTTTGAATTTCTCCCTGTGTCTTTTTAGCCTCGATGACTGTCTTTCTCTTCTGCTGACAGCCTCTGCAGGACCAAACTGACAGCTCTTTAAAGCAGCCTGACGAAAAGCAGCATTAATTAAGTCATTGCCGGACTGTAATTGTGTTAAGAAGTAAAAATCTAATATGAGAAAAGGTTAGTGAGTCCTCTCTCGTGTCAGATTTTCGACTCCCTATGAATATTAATGCCCTTAATGAAGACAATCTCTGCTTCATCGAGGCGCTCCTCTGCATTCAGGTGCCACATCACTGTGCCATTGATTTGTTTTTAAAGAACAAATATGTCAGCGGAGAGTGACTGTCCTGTTTCTTATCAACATCACGGAGAACGCTTTGTATTCTTGGATGGAGTTTATAGATTTGTGCGTCTGTGTGCGTGTGCGTGATTGCCGACGTGCGCCTCTGCTAGGGGGAAATAGCCGCGCGCCCGCTCGGTAAACAAGCCGAGGCGATTTATTATCACGACTGCGTTCTATCGTGTTAGCCCTTCGCGCGGGAAATATCTCTGTTTAGAAGTGTGGTCTCACATTTTAATACCGACGTATGAATGATGGCGCGTGGGGGTCCAGCAGCTGGAACGTCGGAATGAGGCGCTCGCCAGCCAGAAGCCGATCATCTAGTACTGATTACCCCTCCCCCGCCCCCTGATGGAGCAGATAACGATGATGGTCCTCGTGAGTGATGATGCACTCCAAGTAGGCTGGAGGCTCCAAAGAGAGCTCATTTGAAGGAATGTGTGCTATATTGTTTATCTCTCTATCTCTTTCTCTCTTTCTTTCTCTCTCAATTTCTTTCTCTCTCTGTATCGCTATCTACATATCTCTCCCCTTCTCTTTCATACCCTGTTCTCTTGCCCTCTCACTCTGTATCTGTTTGTCTCTATTGTTCACCACTCTCATCCTTTTTAAGCTTTCTACCTGTCTGTATCTATGTATCTCTTTTACTCTCTCCATCACTCTTTTTCTGTGCCTGGGAATTCATCTCTATCTATCTCTGCCTCCATTCCCACCCTTTTTCACTCTCTCTTTCCCCCTCTCTCTCTTTACTCCCTCCCTAGTGCTCTTTCTGAGAGTGTACATCCATTGTTGGTTGTATTGTTCACAAACTAATGTACCTGTTCCAAACAAGTGCAACGTGCATGGTACAAGTTGGTTTAATTTAATTCCACGTGGATGCACTGTTCGATGGAATAACAGTTGTCCTTTGCAGGAAGAAAGGACGGTGGTGGAGCGATCTCAGATTTTTCTGCCTGCCATGCTTTACAGAGGAGAGGAGTTGGAGAAGAAGGGAAAATGGCATAATCAGGAATATCAAGTATTTTGAGTGAACCTGGCTGTTCAACCAATAACCCTGCAGCGTCTCCCTTTCTGACTCCATAATTCTTAAGCGCCGAGACACCCCAGGTAATTTGCGCGCTATACAAATCGCCCAAACATAAACATAAACATAAACATACACATAATGCCATCCCCAAAAATGTTTCATTCATATCCAACCAAAATCAAAGGTAGCTTGTCTGCACTGTGGCTTGGGAGTCAGGTTTGTTGCAGAGCTTTCTCAGAAGCTGCTCACTAACAGAGGTGTTTGGGGTGGAGCCCAACCAGCCCAGGCAGTCGTAGGAGGAGAGGGTGGCAGACTGGTCTACGTGGGTTGGCAGTAGAAAGGCAGCAGAGCAGCATAGAGAAGCATTCTGGACATTCAAGGGTTTGCACCTTCAATTCCACTGCAGATTTTTCATGGGCATAATGTAGCTCGAAGCACAATAGCAAATAGCTTTATAAGTACTTCTTCAAGCTTTCATTTGATAACCATTTGGCTAGTGGACTCCAGACAGCTGTTTTTGTGTGTCACTAAATCAGGGGGGGGAAAGGATCTCTTGTCCTGCAT
Source organism: Lissotriton helveticus (assembly GCF_964261635.1). Lineage (NCBI taxonomy): Eukaryota > Metazoa > Chordata > Amphibia > Caudata > Salamandridae > Lissotriton > Lissotriton helveticus. Next base: position 272,249,036 of record NC_136068.1, read on the forward strand.
AACTGGGGTATGCAGGTCGATGTGGGGTGTCTCCCAAGTAAAAAACCCTCATGCACGTGTAAAATTGTATCTCGTAGCGGTATATGTTGTCGCCCCGCTCTTGTTGACACGTGTGTGCATAATCATGGGGTTAGTATTTATGCACCCTCCACCTGGAGGTTTTTACCCATAGTTAAAAACAGTAGTGATCGTGAATAGTGGGTGATAGGTGTTAAAGGGAATTATTAAAATACCTGAACGAACAGACTGAAACTTTAATTAGTCTGGGTTCGGGTAAACAAGATTGTAGGTGTGCTGCTATGGAAAAGTTAGGAATCCAATCGCACGGATATGGTGATTTTTAAAAAGACGGTCGACATGTTTCAGCCTTAGTTGCCTCTATAGGTCGGTTTGGCTTTCTTCAGGACCAGTGCTGGGTAGTGAATACAGTGAAAGAATGAAAAAAGGTAATTTGACCTGTTCCATTAGTCTGTGGGAGGTTGCATTGTACCGCACAGAGTAGTGAGTTGCGCTTCCTTCGGGTCGGCGGCACTGAAAGGAGTACCTCACTGGGTCTATTCTCCTGCGGCGCAGCTTGAGCTGTCTCTGCCTATCTCAACCTGTCTCCACGCATCCTAAAGTGTAATGTACAATTCAATATTGTTTGGCATTTCAGCGCTTGAATTAGCTAAATAAAAACGGCCAATAAATTCAATAGAAAGTTGTCCCACACAGGTCCATCCCAAGTATTTCATGCTCCGAGGCCCTGATCATTAGCATTAAGTATACAAAACAGTGATGGATGGAATGCTTGAATTAATCCCAGCCACTGGTAATCACTCGAGCCCTCATCCCAATCCATTGTTATTCTGAACATCATGCCACCTCGGTTTGGACTCAGCTATTAGCAAATCAGTCTTGCCCTTGCCCCAAATGGAACAGTCCAGCCCGAACTATTAATCCAGGCCCTCCCTGAACTGGAACACAAGCAACCCTTGACCATTTTCGCCCTATTTATGGGCTCATCAGCCGGGTACAGTTTAGCTCCAGTGAAACAGTGTGAACAGGACCTACGTCTGGGCATACCCGTCCCAGTTAGGGCGACACATTAAGTATACAAAACAGTGATGGATGGAATGCTTGAATTAATCTCAGCCACTTGTTATCATTCGGGCCCCATCTCTAACCTTTGTTATTCTGCACATCATGCCACCTCAGCTTGGACACAGCTGTATGAAACATCAGTCTTGAACCTGCCACATTTGGAACATTCCACATGAACTGACAGGCCAAGTCCTCCATGAACAGGAATACATGCAATCCAGGACGAGTTTTGCCCTAGTTATGGGCTCATCAGCTGGGTACAGCTTTGTTCCAGTGACACAGTGCACACACAGGACCCACGTCTGGGCTGATCCTTGGCATGGCACTGGCTTGGCACCCAGAGCCTGCAACTTCCTCCTACTGCCACCGATTGCCACTTGAAACACACAATGAAGAGCCAGAGTGGACCGAATGTGGAGCAACAGACTTGCCCAGCTAAGAGCCAGGATCACCGTCAAGGCCCAGAGGCATATAATGTGGTAAGATGGACAGATGCTTTGGCTATGTAGGGGAGTTGCTGATGGATTAATGATGACTAAAGTAGCACAAAGTGGAGAAGTCCTGGTCTTTAGAGATTCGTGAATTGTTTTGAACGTCGGTTGTGCAAATTGTGAAGCTGATGATGTTAAATAAAATAGAGTACAAGAGATACACTATGTGGAACTATTTCCACTGCTGAACAGAGACGGGTGCTTAGTATCCACTGTCTAGAGTTCCAAGTCAGAAGCGTGGAAGAATGAATGCTATTGTTTTTTCCCGAAGCACAATTTGCTGTAGTCTGTTGGTCCTTCCATATTATGTGAGACATCAAGCTGCAGCAAATGCTGAGAGTGGGTGAAACTAAATTCTCTGGCTTCACATGCAGTTGGGCAGCTTTGTCTCTACAAAAATTGTGATGTTCGCTGATTTTGACTGTATAGGTGCGCATAATTAAATCCTCCCCTCCATTGTGACCTTGGCATGCTGTGATCTTGGTATATTGTGGAGGACAGGATGTCCTTTGCAAACTAGTGACTTATCCTTGCTATATTGTTGCCATTCATTACGATTTAACTATCCCTGGCAAAGTAGTGTAAAATACTTGTGGGTATATTGTGGACTTTTATTGTGACATTCTGGCTATGAATGTCAGGATAGTGGTCCAAACTCAACAGGTTGTGGGCATTCTTGACGACATTCTGGCTACCCGTGGCATAAAAATGCCCCAACCTAATGATATTGAGGTCATGTTGAGCAATACATTACCAATGAGTGTCTTTTACCAACACAAACATATGTACATGCACACACACAAATACAGAGAGAGACAGGCATATTCAGAATTGTTATTGCTTTCATAATTATAGTCATAATTCATCAGCCTCATCAAAATCCAATTCTGTCACCGCCGTTGGGTAGTTCTGGTTTCGTTCTCTACACTAAAGTAATTGAAGCAGAGGATTCTTGCAGATGGAACGGAAAGAAGTGGTGGATTAACATTGCTCACAAATTCATGTGTAAAGGCATTACTGACTTTGAAGTCACTAAATAGAGAAGTACATGTTCATTACTCACCCTAAGCACCAAATCTCAAGATGTCACTGGCACATCATCTGAGGATCTATGAATACTGATTACACTGAATATTTGTTGAATGCATAATTATAAGACTGCAAGTATTGGTCTATGTAATATTGTCTGTCTCTGTTGTATTCTGGATGCCTATGAATATGTGATAGGAGATGAGGCTCCTTGCTCATTCTCTTAACCTCTGCTTTGGGTCATCAATCACTTATTGATTTACCTGGGAATGTCTGTGGTCCAATGTAATGCATTTTAATGGATAACTTTGGCATCGTTGACACTTGCTCTTAACTCTTCTTTCTTCCGCTAGTGCTGGTAATTTCTCATTGGTAGTTCTAGCCCAATGGAAATCTGACGGCACTTTAGTGGTTCCAATGGAAAAATCGGTGACATCCTAAATAAAACAATCAAACTAAATAGAATGTGCTAGTGAGCCAGGAGACTTCATAACACTTCATAATACTCAAATAGGTTAAAATGCGGCGGCACTGGTGTGGTCCTATTAAGCACCTTCATATTTATGGTAGATTTCCTGAAATTAATCAAACAGTATTGTTGAGAAGTGTGGATAATACATCAGAAAAGCATTGCACTAAAGGATGACAAGTGTTTTTAGCTCATTGAGTACTTAATCCAATCTTTCTATACTGCTGTGTAGGAACACCTACAAGATGATGGCTGCAATTTCATAATTTTCCAAGTATTCAGTGCTTGATGATTATTCACACTGAGTTGCATGAGTACCTCCCACGTGTCCAAATGAATTGTTTATGGAAAAATTAGTAAGTGTGTTTATACGAAAAAGTAGCAAAGGGGTCAAATATGTTACAAAACTAATAGCAATAGGTAGACAGCCACACCTCAATATAGAATGATAACCTAAATAAAATCATTTGTATTCAAAACAGAGCAGAAGGGCTTGTAAACAGATGTTAATTTAAAGACGTTATTGGGGGATCTTTTGTTAATAACAAACTCAGGAGCCGAATGACTGGCTAGGGGGACAAAAGATGGGACCAGGCCCAGGTGTGAGCTACATCTGCCTGTGACATGGTATGCCTCTTTGAAGATAATTAAGTTCCTGGGCAGAGCCAAGTTGGTCAGTCAACTAAGGAATGAGAACACTTCCCCACAGTCATGCTGTTTATGTCAGCTCTAGGAGAAAGTTCACACCTTATCAATGGAACTGTTCAGCTCCTCAGTGATAGTTGGAAGCTCATGCACATGGGCTTCTAAGGGCTATAGGGAGGTACCAGGCACATGTTTTGAAGTACCTATCCTCACTTATATATCATAAATCTGACTTCACCAATGAATTGGTTTGAAATAAATATTTTAAAATGTCGAGGAATGAATTCTGTTGCTGTTTCCTAAGTGGCTGTAACAATATTAAATGTAATATTTTATCCCAATGCTTTCCTTTGCACTTTAAGGATGTATGACATTAAACTACTACATGTCATACTCTTAAATACCATGCACCCTGCCTTAATGAGCAATAAAGCGATACAAAAGGGGATGATGGACGGAGCGTTTGAACAATTCAAACACTCACCCCCAGTCAACTGATCTGGGTTTAATCCATCACCATTCTTTAGTTCACTCAGCCACCCCAGTTCAGACATGGCTATATGCAAATCAGTCTGACCCTGTGCCTCATGGGAACAGTCCAGCCCGAACTGCCAAGCCATGTCTTCCCTGGACCGGAAACAAGCATCCTGGGACCGGTTTCGGATTCATAATCCTCATCAGCCAGGCTATCTTGAATCCAGTGGCCAAGTGAACAAGGGACTCACGTCTGAGCATACCCTGCCACACTTAGGGCGAACAAAGCGATCCAAAAGGGGATGATGGACGGAGCGTTTGAACAAATCAAACACTCACCCCCAGTCAACTGATCTGGGTTTAATCCATCACCATTCTTTAGTTCACTCAGCTACCCCAGTTCAGACATGGCTATATGCAAATCAGTCTGACCCTGTGCCTCATGGTAACAGTCCAGCCCGAACTGCCAAGCCATGTCTTCCCTGGACCGGAAACAAGCATCCTGGGACCGGTTTCGGATTCATAATCCTCATCAGCCCGGCTATCTTGAATCCAGTGGCCAAGTGAACAAGGGACTTACGTCTGAGCATACCCTGCCACACTTAGGGCGAACAAAGCGATACAAAAGGGGATGATGGACGGAGCGTTTGAACAAATCAAACACTCACCCCCGGTCAACTGATCTGGGTTTAATCCATCACCATTCTTTAGTTCACTCAGCCACCCCAGTTCAGACATGGCTATATGCAAATCAGTCTGACCCTGTGCCTCATGGGAACAGTCCAGCCCGAACTGCCAAGCCATGTCTTCCCTAGACCGGAAACAAGCATCCTGGGACCGGTTTCGGATTCATAATCCTCATCAGCCAGGCTATCTTGAATCTAGTGGCCAAGTGAACAAGGGACTCACGTCTGAGCATACCCTGCCACACTTGGGGCGAACAAAGCGATACAAAAGGGGATGATGGACGGAGCGTTTGAACAAATGAAACACTCACCCCCAGTCAACTGATCTGGGTTTAATCCATCACCATTCTTTAGTTCACTCAGCCACCCCAGTTCAGACATGGCTATATGCCAATCAGTCTGACCCTGTGCCTCATGGGAACAGTGCAGCCCGAACTGCCAAGCCATGTCTTCCCTGGACCGGAAACAAGCATCCTGGGACCGGTTTCGGATTCATAATCCTCATCAGCCAGGCTATCTTGAATACAGTGGCCAAGTGAACAAGGGACTCACGTCTGAGCATACCCTGCCACACTTAGGGCGAACAAAGCGATACAAAAGGGGATGATGGACGGAGCGTTTGAATAAATCAAACACTCACCCCCAGTATGAGGCAATAAGGCCTTTATGGGTGACTTCTAAAAATGTAAAAGGAGGGTTTCAGTTTGTCAGAAGAGGTTATTTTGACAAATCGGATTTGCAGTTATAACCTGTACCATTGTGTTACACATGGCATGCCTGCAAGTTTGTCTTGTCACTGCATTGGGTGGCACAATATGTGCTGAAGCCCATTGATGCCATTTTACTTACAGGCCCGTGGTACACTTTAGGTACCATATACCAGGGACTTTTAGGGAAGTTAACTATACTAGTTAAGGGTATGCCAAATCTAGCATGTTGAAAGTGGGGAAACAGGCACTTTACCCCTGGTTAGCAGAGGTAAATTCCAAAGAGTTCTACTGCCAACTAAAACAGTCAAGGCAAAAATTTGGGGATACATCACAAAAAAAGTCATTTTATAATATTGATCATTAGCTATCCATCAGCAACATTGCTCAGTTAATAAGGTCCGCTGAAAGATCAATATTACAAATAGAAAGAAAACTTGATTTCGGGGTTCTCCAAAATTTCGGAGCTAAGTATCAGATGTAGTTGACAGAATGGAGAGAACCAAAGGACGTCATAACCTTTACAACAGACAACATGGTTAGCATCAGCTAGCTGTAGGTTTCCCAACAAATTCCCACCAACTCAAATTGAGGAAACAAGTGGAGCCCACATTAAGTGCAAGATGTAGCCTAATTCTCTTTGGGATAGATTGCACCCGCCTTTTAACACGAGGTCACACAATTACCCCTTCTCACAAACATCCTAAATCATTGGCGTCTTGCTTTTTTTATATGACAGGGGTAGCATGTTTGCAAACTTGAAAAAGAAAATAAGATTCTGTAGTAACTTGTTGAAAACAAAATATTATTATCTGTTTAATGTAAGTCACATATAACAATGCCATACCTGAGAATGTGTTGAAACATTCAGAGAGGTTCTAATGATTGCAATGACCTAAAGCATGCGAAACAATGATACCATAAATATCTTCTTTCTTTTGAGAAAAATAAGTTAGAAGAAAGATAAAGGTCTTGTGTTTTAGGTTTAAACTGCAGCTGTAATTATGCTCCATAGCCTGGCTAAGACAGAAGGCATTCTGATGTCACAACTCAACATTGCTTTATAGCAGTGTGTCATTTCAGTATTACAAGTGCCTAGAGGTGTTAGGCCTCAATGGCAATAAGGGAAGTAGATACAGGCTTTTATAGAGGGATTGTAAACTCCCATGTATTATATCCTTATTTCCAACTGGAAGGATAGGGAATATTACATGGTAGTGACTTCCATATAATTTTATTGCAAACCCTGTCACTGATTCCTACAAAGGAGGAAAGGTTCACAAGGCAGACTATACCCACCAACAATGAGAATTCACATTAGCAACTTTCTTCTATTTAATTATTAGTAATTAATTAAAGGAAAAAAATGAGAATTTGTTATTAACTGATAAAAAAAGACTCTCTTTAATTTACCATCATGGGTTACGCAGCCGTAAACACTCCTAGATATACAAATAGTTCCCTTGATCTGAACAATTTACTGTACGATTACGCCTAGCCCTATTCTTTTTCATCGTGTCTTTACAAAGTGAGGTGGACACCATCTGAGAGACAGTGAAAGACTTGTTTAAAACAAGTTTGAAGTGGACCTGTAGAGCACGACCCTTATTACGAATGTGCGCTATTACTCCAGTGCATTACCTCTGGGTGGGACACAGTTCAAGTCCATTCAAAGTTGCTGGCATCTGATGATGTGATAATTCCAGACATGGATGCACCCCTAGTGAGCCCACTGAAGGTACAGGGGCTGGGCCTATTGTGGGAGACTGAAAGCTTTAACAGGGAGGAGTATAGATGCTGAATGAATGGCATGCACTCGGGAGGGCTGCTTTCACAGAAGATTGATTCAGCATGCAATCAAAAAGACACAGAAAATTACTTGTTTAAAAGGAAAATTATAGTTTCCTCTGCTTATAACGCTATACTGTAGATTCGAAACACATTCTGAAATTCCATTAAAAAACAACAGTTAAAGTACATAGTTGACCCCCCTCAAATCAGCCAGTTCTAATTTGCTAAACAAAGCATAACTTGCATCCCTGCCATGAAAACCATAACTCATCTAACAAATGCAGAGTTTATAACTTAATAATATTTATATAAGATTGAGATCAGTAAACTGACAGGTACATGTTTCAGCATTTTGTAGATCCTTAGAACATTTCTGCCCTTGTTGCCTCTCCCCGCCAAAGGAACAGTAGTACGGGCCTTAGTCACCTCCAGTCTTGACTATGCTAATGCATTGTATGTGGGTCTCCCGGGCTACCTAATGGATAAGTTGCAGGTTGGGCAGAACGCCGCTGTGCGGCTGCTGCTGGACTTACCCAAACATATTAGCATGAGGCAACATCTACGCAACTTGCATTGGCTGCTGATAAAAGCCAGGGTCTTGGTCAAGGCTTTAGTTATGGCCCATGTATCGCTCTATGAACACGGCCCGGCGTATCTGAGGAAACCATTTTCGTTTTATTTTCCGGGCAGACTCTTACACTTTTCGAACATGTGCCTGGCCTCCATACCCAAAATCCGTCTGAAAAAAAGGGGGGCAGCTCCTTGTCCTATCTGGCAGCTAAATCTTGGAACTCTCTTTCCCTGGAGCTCCGTAGCCTTCAAAACCCTACTCAGTTCAGGGAAAAACTCAAAACTTTCCTATTCAATTAAACTTGTTTTCCTTTCTACCTCTATCTCTGTGCACTGTACTCGTTTGTGCTAGGCCGCGCCTGGACACTCTTCGAGTAGCCTTGCACGATACAAATCACTACTAACATAATATAACATAACATAAGAAAGTATCAGAAATTTCCAACCCATCCTGATTAAATAACAATACTACAAACAAGGAATGTACAGTTTATCCCATAACATTATCGATACAATTTATACTAAAGTGAAATTTCATTTTACTAGTGATGCCATTGACCTCATTACTGATGGAACCCATGTAAGCTCTGATTAATGCCTTTGCTGGAATAGTTATGGTTTTCCAGGCACTAGCATGCATTTTTGTATTGAATACCAAATGTAATGCTCATGATGATCTCACCCTTGATGTGCAAATAACAACTGATATAAAGTGTTACAGTTTGGGTTATTAATCGTTTATTCTTCACACTATCAATATTGAACTCATTGTTTGAGCATATATTGTTATGTAATTATGTGCTTTCAGGGGATGTTACTTACTGGGTTAACTTTTGTAATGTCATAAGCATTGCATTTCATATGTGAGTTATGGCTTGAATGTTTTTTGTGGGTGTTATGGATTGCAGAGCTAACAATAACTGGTGAATTTCAGTATTTATTTTGCTTTTATTTTGTCACTAAACCTGCACTGTAACTCTTGTTTTATTAAGTGAATACACCACATTTGGCACAAAGGTAGATCTTTATTTGAGGGGTTGTGCTTTTTCTTGTTTAGTGTAAAATTGTTAAAAAATTACTATTTAAAGAAGGTTCAGCTTGAAAGAGTTAAAGCTCAGACAATTGTAGAAATATCTAGGTCTCTTGAACCTCCAAAAGGATCTGATTGGCAGCCACAACATTGAGAAAAATGTTGAGGCAGACACTACAGTGTTTGTGAAATCAGTCCCTAAGTCCTGCAAACATTTGAAAGGGGACATAAGAGGGCAGGGTGAGCACACCCTGATCCCCAGGCCCATGTGTGTGTGTGTGGTCTCCAAAAAGACACCCCTTTGTTAAAAAATAAATAGATTTTCTTACGGGATCTGGGGATCCTTGAAAATTCCTTGAAGGGCCCTCAAATCCTAGCGAGGCCCTGCCAAGTGAATTTGAGGATGCTCCATGGATTTGAGGATCCTTCTCTGATCCGTGGCGAATCCTCAAATATGGCTTCCATAGCACCAGGGCAGGGAAACTTGGCCTGCATCCCTGGATCCTATTTTAGATCCACGTACTCGGGTGTTGGGCAGTGGTGCTGACTGCTAAGTTAGGATTTGGTGCACAGCCTATCTGGAGACCAGGCCTGGCAGCCAACTCATGCTCCATATGACTTTCAGCATTGAGCAGAAGGGGTTGGCCGCCCAATATGGGTTGGGCACAGAGCTTCCCTACAAAACCGCTGGGAACAATCACTGCAAGATGCAGGTCCTGCAGCCAACCTCTGTTGAGAATGGCTAACAGCTGAGGGTTGGCCGCTGATTGAGAAGCATGGAACTCTAGGATATAGTATATGATAAAAAAAAGTCACAGAAAAAACAAAGGTTAAATTGATGTTATGATTGGAAATTTTTTAACATATGTTTGAAAAAACCTCAAAAATCCACCTTAAAATCAGTTAAAGTCTGGGTATGGTTATGAATTAAAACTGAAAACCCACAGAAATTCACAAGCTATGGTTGAACCACAATCCATAACTCACACAACAGTCATGCAAACCATAACTCACACACCAAATATAATGCTCATGACCACACAATATTTATATCAATAAATAACAACACCTAAAAGAAAAATTTAATTAAAATACATCACATATTCAAACCAATTAAGGATATGGATTCATAATTATCTCAGAAAGGTGGTAGGGTAAATCTGTCAGGTGATTCACAACATTTGTAATTGTATCTGTTTTGTTAAGGGTAAGCTTGTGAGCATTGGATTTGGTGTTTTTTTCTGAAGCAGACACCAAATATTTCTATAGAGGTTAAAATGAGAAAAACACTTTTTGACCACCCTCTTCATTTCTGTCTGTACTGTTCTTGAAATGACTTGACTTGAAATGTTAAAACTAAGTCAGATTTATTTTCTTTGGAAAATGTGTAGATTCATCAAACCATGCCAAAGTTGTAAGCAATCAAATATCATCTTACCAATGGAAACAGAGACCTATTCTGCCAGTCTGTCAGTGTAGTTGATTTATTACCATGCCCTGGACTGCCATGCTTTGCATGGTAGACATGAGAAGGCAAACCTAACGACTTCTTCTTGCCTGAAACAAGGTAGGATGCCCCTTGCTATGACTTGGCAGCCAGTGGCGGATGGTTTGCCAAATCAAAGACTTGCGGCCAGATGTATCAAGATACACTTTTGCGATTCTCAAATAGCGATTTTTAAGGAATCGCTATTTGAGAATTGCAAAATGGTATGTATGTAGAAATTCGCTATTTTTTAGCGATTTCTTAAAATTCCTTAATTGCGATTAGCAAATTGCTAATCGCAATTAAGGAATAATTTCCCATTCATTTCTACGTGCCAGGAGGCCCATAGGAATGAATGTGAAATTTTTCTCAATTTGTAATTCGCAATTTGCTAATCGCAAATTGAGAATAATTTCAAGGGTGCAGGGGTGTCCAAAGCACACCCTGTTGCACCCCTGAAATAAGCATAGGTGCACATGTGGTGCACATACATGCCCTAAGGGCATGTATGTGCATCACATGGCACTTAGAAAAGTGCAAAAATTGGCATTTTTCAAGAAATTCACATATTACCACCAACTTGAAGTTGGTGGTAATTTGCGATTCCTTAGGGACAATTAGCAATTTTTTTTGCATCATATATTGCATTTAAGGAATCGCACATTTTGCGATTCCTTGAATGCAATCGCGAAATAAGGAATCGCAAATTTGCGATTCCTTATTTTGCACTGAAATTTGCTACATACATACCATTTTGCACAAATGAGTTCGCAAACGAATTTCGGCGTTTGCGAACCCATTTGAGCTTCATACATCTGGCCCTTACACTTAGTGCCATCTTAGATTCTGCTGGTGTAAACCTGGTGCTTCCCCAATCTCTAAATGAGATGGTAGTAGCGCAGGTTTGATGTGGATGGACATCTGTTGCTTTGCAGCAGTTCTCTCAATCTGTCTACCCCTAAATAATCCCCTACCATGTCAGTTAGAATGGCAAAGGTATCTTAAGCTACCAAATTAATTTCAATGTACAAAAACCTCTTCCATCTCTTCAAGTTTGGGGGCCTGTGCTCAATTGTCTACAATCTACACCTCTAACCCTCATGTTCACAGGATTGCTACTTAAATTAGACAAATGTTGTCCACTGAAATGACTAACTGGGAAATCCCTGCAGAAGACTGGCTAAATCAAGACACTACTGCAAGGCTTCCTTCGACGGACAACTCAGTGCTGACTCCGCCAACGATACCTTCTGTACCTCTGCCCCCCTTCACCACTTTATACTAACCCGTCAGCCTGTACCACCACTTGAACCCTACCTCCAAAGTGTTGCAGTCAAACACCACACTTGAGCTTCCCTTGTGTGCCTGACCTCTTATCTTGCCTATGATCACAATATGAATTTATATGGCCTATCCCCGGCCTTTCCACTGCTCTCACACATACATCCCTCGCTTGACCCTGACTCCCAATCCCTTTACCATCGTTTCATTTCTTTCCTTACCCTCTTCCTCATCCGTCACACATCCACATGCCTAACAATCTCACATTCCAATCCCATTCTAAGCCTGTGTGCTTCAAATCTTTGTTTCCTGATTAATGTAAGGTGCACATCTTAGAATAATTACCACGTGCATGGTCTTATCGTTTATCACAAATCTGACCTGCTCTTCATTCCTGTGACCTGGTTTCATGATGATGTAGGCACCAAAATCTAGACTCAATCCCAGAATGTTATAGTAGCATCACCCAGAACAATTAAACACTTAGTCCTCATTCTTCGTTAGTTTCTCCCTATAAATGCAAATTTTGCCTTGTTATTTGTTAGTTCACACCTAGTCCTCTCACTCCTCTCTCCAAATGTATTGATCCTCACCATTCAATTCTGACTTAAATAATGTTTGCTTTGAGTTTGTTGTGGCAATATTGTGTCACCACCCTTCATTTGTCATCCTTGGTGATTTGTATATCCAGTTCAATCTCCCAGACTTGAGCCTTCCTGCTTTTAGATGCATTTACCTCCATCATCGTCTCTTTGTATTGAAACACAAAGACATGCATAACAGCAAAAATACTAAAAGGAAATATTATACCACTTGAAGGAACTTTTTAAGATCCTGTATTAGTTCTAAAACCCAGAAGCAAGCACAGCTAAACCTTTCCTTTTCTAAACACTGGGCAAACAAATTTGACAAGATAGTTATTGATCTCAAGTCCTAATCTGAGAAGGCCTGATGCTATAATTTTGTAAAAGTGTTGGACCCAATGATCTCTTAGGCCATGGATGTGAATTCTGATTATTTTGCTCATGGTCAAGTTTAAGATATTATTCTGCACTTGTGTGAATGTAAACCTGACATGGATCTAATCTTGCAAAAAACACACAATGGGGTGCTACTGGTCTGAGTGGACTAGGAAGTGTCTGCTTTCTCATGGAAAATGTGTGTATAAACTGACGAGTGAGGAGAGAGAGTAAGAAAACCCATCAGCCCACCCACTGGCGGAACTTCATTATCTGGGATTTTTAAAGTATAGACTGGTATCCACTAGGTTGCTCACTGTTGTTATCGTGAGTAAACTCTAGTAACGGATCCACCAGTGATGGAAAGCCAAAGAGTAGTGGTGTGGAGAGCTGAGGGAAGAAAAGTTGCAGTGCTCAAACAATGTGTGCTAGTAGAATAGTGATATACTAAAATTGACTAACATGGTGCCTAAAAGTTTTATTCTGGCGGTCACCATGATGACAAGGTTAAAAGCAGAGTGTGGATAGTGTTTAAGCAAATACTGCTATCCTGATGGAAAGTTAACTGGTCGACATGTTTCAGCCAAAAAATGTGGCTTTCTTCAGGACCTATGATAACAACACTACTGCAACAATAACAAAAAGGTGTAGTGAGGACCACATAACATGCATGAATGACCTACCATCTGACAGGATAATGAGTGGTAGCTTCGAGAGTCATGGATGTAGAATCACCTCTCCTAGAAAAGAAGCAGTGTATTCAGACACATATTATAACATATGAAAGCAACAGTTTGCGAAAAAGACATATAACAGTCAACGAGACATTGCTCATTCAATGCTTTGTTATTTAATCACTCACCCAAAATTTGCTTGGGAGTGGCCTCACCTCGCCTGGCACTCGCTCAGGTAATGAGGCCCCGCTCTGGAGAAATGGATACAAGGAATACCTTTAGAGTCACTTTTCTGGTATTGGTTCCACTTCCTATAAATCCCCTTGTGTAAAAATGGGCATGGACAGGAAAGCCGTACTCAGCTAGCCTAGCCAAGTAATGATGGACGGTGTTGAGTTAGTAAATGAAAGAAAGAACCAGAAACATGTGCATGGTTGCCTAAGCAAAGTTGCCATATAGCCATGTGGCAACTGCACATATCTGGTAATATTCGGGGTAGCCCCCAAAGAAATACTTGGTCTTGCATCATAGTCTACCAACTGTTGTTTATCAAATGGTAGAAAACAGGATACTTAGTTGGAAAAGTATAGTCTAGATACAGGACAAGAGAAAATATTATAGCAAGCAAACAGAGCGCTAGTTTAACACATGTTCAGGCTCTCAAAATCAAAAGAGATAGCAATAGAGTAAATCCCCTATCAATACATCTCCCAATGAGCAAAACTCCAAACCGCCTATTCTTTGTGAGCCATATGCCTCTGTACTCACCTGTCCGTTGTTGCCCCAGTCCCCTACTGAGCTGAGGGGAAGGTGACGTGACGGACAAGGCGAGCGACTTAAATCCAGAGCATGCGGACCACGAAGAAAACGTGTAATTGAAAATGACCCTTTCTCCAATGTTTATCTAGGGTCATAATGTGTGCATGTTGACGAAAACCAGGCGGACCAGAAAGGGAGCTGTAAACGCTCGCACTGATGCATTTAGTAAAGTGGGTAGAGGCGTATAAGTCAGCCGCTGATAGGTGTTCTGAAGCGTAAACATGTTACCGATCTTGTAATTGGATCGGAAAACAGCCAATCAGGGCCTCGCTTTCGCCTATAGGTAAGAATCAGAAAGCAGCCAAGTCGTCCTAATTCTGCCTCGATCTTGTGTTTACAGGCAGCTCGAACGATAGTGTTATTACCCTATCAAAGATTCAAATTAGATATGGGCAGACCGCGAAAAGCGTATAAAGCGTATAAATGAAGGTTTGGCCATTTCCCAGGTGCATCTTGAGGATGTACTATGCCGTTATTATTCAAATGGCGGACCAGAGAGAGCACCGGGTAGAGAAAGGCAGAAACATGTAAGTAACCATCCGATTGGTTTACTTCAATGTGGAGGTATTAGGAATCTCACTATTGGGTCACGAAAAAGCAAATCGGTGCCTAACTCATCCCCTTCAGTTAAATTGATCAGACGGCAGAGTCGTCTCAAGTGTGCTTCGTTGTTTGTCGTAAAAACGACTCCAAGAATAAGAAAACTGTCTCAAAGAAAATAGAATAGAATAAAATCCAAAACATAACTGCAGTACTTAACCCAATGACTGCCAAAACAAAAACGACCACAAATGTTAGCACCTGCCCAGTTCTTGAACAGGAAAGGGACAGGGTTAATAGTGATGTAATGCTCGTGCGGTTGTATCTCGAGTTAGTAAAGACTCAATTGATCTTTTGGGTAGTACTATGATAGTGTGGACGTGTGATGATAAAAAACACGAAAAAAGGTTCAGGGCCAATGGGTCATCAGATTTGGACCCAAGGTATCTCGTCATTCAGCCCCACAGTATCACAATTCATTCTGAAGATCCATTTCTCTTCTTTAATAAACAGATAATGGGAAATGTCACTGACATGTTGGGGGATGTAAGGTTGCTCGAGTACTATCCACTTCAACTCATCGGCAGTGTGTTTCATAGTCAAGAAATGATTGGTCAGGCTTGTTGCTTGTCGATTGCGCCTGATGGTGCTCTTGTGTTCGTTGATCTGGAGTTTGACCTTTCTGGTGGTCATACCCACGTAGCGAAGGGAACAGGGGCATGTTATAAGATAAATCACCTTTTCGCTATTGCAATTGGTATGGTGTTTTAAAATCCATGGGCGCTCTGTGCCAATGTCCACGGTTAGAGTTTTTTCAGTCTGTGTCGAGCTGCCTGTAAACCCAAGATCGAGGCAGAATTAGGATGACTTGGCTGCTTTCTGATTCTTACCTATAGGCGAAAGCGAGGCCCTGATTGGCTGTTTTCCGATCCAATTACAAGATCGGTAACATGTTTACGCTTCAGAACACCTATCAGCGGCTGACTTATACGCCTCTACCCACTTTACTAAATGCATCAGTGCGAGCGTTTACAGCTCCCTTTCTGGTCCGCCTGCTTTTCGTCAACATGCATACATTATGACCCTAGATAAACAATCGAGAAACTGTAATTTTCAATTACACGTTTTCTTCGTGGTCCGCATGCTCTGGATTTAAGCCGCTCGCTTTGTCCGTCACGTCACCTTCCCCTCAGCTCAGTAGGGGACTGGGGCAACGACGGACAGGTGAGTACAGAGGCATATGGCTCACAAAGAATAGGCGATTTGGAGTTTTGCTCATTGGGAGATGTATTGATAGGGGATTTACTCTATTGCCATCTCTTTTGATTTTGAGAGCCTGAACATGTGTCCAACTAGCGCTCTGTTGCTTGCTATAATATTTTCTCTTGTCCTGTATCTAGACTATAATTTTCCAACTAAGTATCCTGTTTTCGACCATTTGATAAACATCAGTTGGTAGACTATGATTCAAGACCTTGGGCCCGATGTAGGTAATTTTTTTTACCGGTTCATAAATACCGACTCATACCGAATCGGTATTTATGAACCGGAAACCCAAATGAAGGTAAAAATCCGGTAAAAAATACCGATTCGGTATCAATCGGTATTCAAAGTCGGTAAATACCGAATCGGTATCTACCGAATCGGTAAAATCCGACTCTGTAACACCCATACAACCCTATGGCCTTCCAGTCCCATAGGAATGAATGGGAGACACCAAATCGGGTTTTACTGAATCGGTAAATACCGATTCGGTAAATACCGAATCGGTAAAATCCGATCTCGAAATTTCGAATACATGTCATGTGAGCCTGTGCACCAATCAGGGACACCCACCACACCCCACATCCTAGCATCTGAGAGATCAGCCAATTAGGTGCAAGTACCACACCCCAGTACCTGGAGGTGGCCACACCCATGCAGGTGCAGAGCAACAGAACTGCAGAGAGAGCTGGAAGGGAGACAGAGGAGCAGGCAGCAGTGAGACCAAGAGAAACAGCATGGAGTCCCAGGAGGCACCAAAGGATGGAGGGGACAGGAAGAGAAAGATGAAATTCAGCCCCACAGAGCTCCAGGTGCTGGTGGAGGAGGTTGTGCAGCACTACAGCCAGCTGTTTGGGAAACAGTCTCTGCATGAGTCTGTAAAGCGGACCACCTGGCTGGCAATACAGAGCAAGGTCAGTGCTCTAGGAGTGACCCACAGAGACATTGACGACATGAAGAAGAGGTGGTATGATCTGAGGATCACCACCAAGAAAAAACTAGCCACCCAGAGGAAGGAATCAGCAGCAACCGGTGGGGGGAAGAGCCGTGCCCCAAGCCTCACCGACCTGGAGCAGCTCGTGTAATCAACCATGGCGGCTGAAAGCATACATGGGATCGGGGATGCTGATAGCTCAGCCAGAGCTGCAAGTAAGAAAGGTAAGATGCATGGACATGTACCCCACCCATTCCCAGGCCCCTTCCCCAATGTGGGTGAATCACTCACAATCCAGCACACATGACTGTAGTCCCCAGCAATGCATCATGGTAGTTGTAGTCATAGGTACATACATCAAAGCTGCCAACACCAAACCCTGCATGCCATGCCACACTCCCCATGCACAAACAGTCTAGGCAAATGCTAATGTGTCTTAGGAATCTGTGTTGGGAAAACAGGCAGCTGATCATTGTCCATGTCTGTTCACAGGAGAGTCATCGCGCAGAGCAGCGCTGGGAGGGGAGTGTAGTGCCACAACATCGTCTGCGCGGGAGAAGGCAAAAGACACTGCTGGACCTAGCACTGTCCCTGGGGAAACATCCACACCCCAGGCACCCACAGCAATGGAGGACGACACCACTGCTCAGCCACTCTCGTCCCTGCTGTTCGACACACAGACTCAGCCAGCACCAGCAGGAGCTACAACACCCAGCTCAGGGTCCCCTGTGCACGTGAGGCCAAGGAGGCAGGATGTCCCACCTTTACGGATACTGGAGAGCTCCGATGAGGAAGTGGTAGTGGCTCCCAGACCTACTACACCAACAATGTCTGGCCACGCTGGACAACTTGGCTCACAGGGATCTGGCCGTGCAGGTGAACGTGTCCGTAGGGCACGACAGCAGGATGAGGGGCAGGATGTGCAGGGTGTCTTAGCTGGGCTTGAGGCCACAATGGTGAAAGTCCAGCATATGCAGGCCAGAGGCATCATGGCTGTGCACCGGCAGGTGCGCATCCTGAATACCAGGATGTCGGACATCGATCGGGGGATAGGTGCCATGGCAAGGGGAATGGAGGCCATGGGCAAAGGGATGGAGGCAATGGGCAAAGGGATGGAGTCCATGGCAGAGAGGGTGAGGGGCATGGAGGAGCGCATGGGCACCCTCTGTGACTTGCTGCAAAGTGACCAAGAAGAGAGGCGCAGGTATAGGCGCGAGGTCAGGCTGCTCAATCAGTCGATTAACCGCTTGGCAACTTCCACCACCCTGCAGTGTCGCCGCTCTGTTAATCTGCAGACTGACATTGTTCACTGCTGCAGTGACTTGTCCCGGGGGATGGGGAGGGTGACCTCAGCAATGGAGGCAATGCTGACCCAGCTGACAGCCACAGGTGGCAACATGGTTATTGGGGACACTGAGGAGATAACGAGCAGGAGTGGGTCCAGCACGCCTGTTCAGGACATACGTAGGAGCAGCAGACTCCATGCCGAAGACACCGACACCACTTCACATGTAGACCCCCAGCCCCGTGCCTCGCAAAACAGCATGCGTAAGCGCAAGCATTGAAATAATTATTGATCACAGGACAGGTCAAAGTGAGGAAACTTTGCCAAAACATTGTGCAAGGTGCATTTAATTTGATTATTGTTTTTTTGGAAGGTGCAGTTGTGTACATTAAAGTGAGTGTTCCAATCACTGGACATGGCTGTGTGTCATCGCTCAATTAGAAGTATCTGTTGGTAATTTCAGCACGTCGCAGTCGACCATCTGTTGCTGGTGCTGCTCCTGCTGCATTGTGATCTGCTTGTACTGTCCAATCATCAATGTCCTCATGATATGTGAGTTCTATCTCTGTGCCCTCCTTGGTGGCAAGATTGTGCAGCATGGCGCAGGTCGCAATAATCTTGCAACAGATAATTGGCGTGTATTGCCGTGCACCTCCACTCTTATGGAGGCACCTAAATCTACTTTTCAGCAGCCCAAATGTACGTTTCACCACGCAACGTGTTGTTCTGTGTGCCAGGTTATAACGCCTTTCACTCCTGGTGGATGGGTTCAGGTAGGGGGTGAGCACAAATGAACGCAGGGCATATGCACTGTCACCTGGGTGGGAAAGGATAATAAGATTATTCACATACTCAGGAGTGCTCCTTCTGCATGAACTGTCAGGGTGTCTCACACATACTTACCCAGCAGGTATCCATCACCAAAATCACCAGCAACAAGGCATCTGTATATCCCACTGTTGGTGAAGATGTAGGAGTCGTGGGTACTCCCAGGATATTTGGCTACAATGTCCGTTATCATGTTGCTAGCGTTGCAGATCACCTGCACATTGATTGAATGTGTGGACTTCCGGTTTCTGTAAATGTGCTCAGTTGCTACAGGTGGGCATAATGGGATGTGCATACCATCGATGCAGCCTATTATGTGCGGGAACTGTGCAAGTTGATAGAATTCGGTTTTTGTCCTTGCTAGTTCTGCAGGTGTCTCAGGGAACTCAATGTAGTGCTCCATCCTCTGCATCATGGCGTTTAGGAATTTTCTGAAGAAGCGTGACAGGCAGCTCTGGGACACTCCACCTACAGTGGCTATCACGTGCTGGTAGCTCCCAGAGGCAAGAAGGTGTACAGCACAGCACCTGTACATGGGGTTGGATGGCGTGTGCTCTTGGGGTTGGGTGTTCCAGATATGGGTGGAGGTCCCTGATCAAGTCCAGGATTGTTCTGGGGTGGAGTCGGTACCTTTGCAGGATCTCAGCTTCAGTGAGTTGGAAGAGGGTGATCCTCTGCCTATATACCTGCTCCTCCCTTAGCCAGACCCTCTCTCCTGCTGCCTGTATCCGTAGCTGCCTTGCAATTACGTAGAAGGCCGCCATTGTGGGTGTACTGTTGCATTTTGGGAGCTTCTTATATAACCTGTTCCTGGTTTCCACCTGCTCCCAATCCATGTTAATTACCGACTCTTAAATACCGAATTTCACGAAATTCGGTATTTCCTGACTTTGCTACATCTCAAATGGCCTTTTTTACCACTTCTTATTTACCGACTCGGTAAATATGAATTCGGTATTTACCGAATCGTTAACTTACCATTTCTTATTTACCGATTCGGAGAATATGTATTCGGTAAATTCCGATTCGTGTAATACCGAATCGGTGTTTTACCGACTGGTATTTACCGATTCGGTACGTTTTTGGTGACATACATCTCGTTGCACTGATACCGGTCGGTAATGGCCGATTTTACCGATTTTCGGCCGTTACCGACCGGTATTTGGCTACCTACATCGGGCCCCAAGTATTTCTTTGTGGGCTACCCCGAATATTACCAGATATGTGCAGTTGCCACATGGCTACACGGCAACTTTGCTTAGGCAACCATGCACATGTTTCTGGTTCTTTCTTGCATTTACTAACTCAACACCGTCCATCATTACTTGGCTAGGCTAGCTGAGTATGGCTTTCCTGTCCATGCCCATTTTTACACAAGGGGATTTATACGAAGTGGAACCAATACCAGAAAAGTGACTCTAAAGGTATTCCTTGTATCCATTTCTCCAGAGCGGGGCCTCATTACCTGAGTGAGTGCCAGGCGAGGTGAGGCCACTCCCAAGCAAGTTTTGGGTGAGTGATTAAATAACAAAGCATTGAATGAGCAATGTCTCGTTGTCTGTATAAACTGCTTCTTTTCTAGGAGAGGTGATTCTACATCCATGACTCTCGAAGCTACCACTCATTATCCTGTCAGATTGTAGGTCATTCATGCATGTTATGTAGTCCTCACTACACCTTTTTGTTATTGTTGCAGTAGTGTTGTTATCATAGGTCCTGAAGAAAGCCATTTTTTGGCTGAAACATGTCGATCAGTTAACTTTCCATCAGGATAGCAGTATTTGCTGAAACACTATCCACACTCTGTTTTTAACCTTGTCATCATGGTGACCGCCAGAATAAAACTTTTAGGCACCATGTTAGTCAATTTTAGTATATCACTATTCTACTAGCACACATTGTTTGAGCACTGCAACTTTTCTTCCCTCAGCTCTCCACACCACCACTCTTTGGCTTTCCATCACTGGTGGATCCGTTACTAGAGTTTACTCACGATAACAACAGTGAGCAACCTAGTGGATACCAGTCTAAACTTTAAAAATCCCAGATGATGAAGTTCCGCCAGTGGGTGGGCTGATGGGTTTTCTTAGTCTCTCTCCTCACTCTTCAGTTTATACACACATTTTCCATGAGAAAGCAGACACTTCCTAGTCCACTCAGACCAGTAGCACCCCATTGTGTGTTTTTTGCAAGTTAGATTAGGGGATAGGGTGCATCTTGGTCAGTAAACCATTCTCCCCTCCAGACCCTTTTTTCACCTCGTGTTTTTTGTTTTTATGGATTTAATCTTAACTTAATCGATCCCTGACGTGATTTGTTATCCAAAGTTTGACTACAGGGACATGCCTACTCCTGTCCCAGAGGGGTATTGTGACATACTAATATGAATATGGACTGAATGTCCATTACGTGCAGTGTGAATTTCTTCACGATCACTGAATGTATTTGCAGTGCATCCCTGATATATCCTTTTCGAATATGCGTTTACATGATATAATGATTGCATAATGACTACAAGACGATGGCTCATCAATAAAATGCAGCATGTTAGTGTGTAGTGTGCATGCTATGCTGTTTGTCTGTTGCTGTATTAAAATTAAATTTCAAATAGGTGAATAACAGTCTTCTGTTTCTATATCCCATCTTATTTTGAATACAGGTATTAATTGAAGCCCAAAATAAGAACTCAAGAAAGTAGGCCTGGTTTTATGTCTAATGTTGTACATTATCTTTAGATGTTCCAAGTCTCTGACCAAATAGGACTTGATGCTTGAAAATGAAATCATGTGGCATTTGCAAATGAGTCCTGAAAAAAGCCCCTGACCCAAAGTGGCCCAGCCACAAGGGCTGACATATGTCAACTGATTATTAGGACAGGAGGACACTTAACTCGCTGCAAGTACTCGCAGGACAGATGTTTTTAAGCACACCAAAGACACCTTAATAAACGGATACTGTGGGGACCTTACGGGTATTTTTATTTATATCCCAGGGGGCACCATCGATATTACTATTGGAAGTGCTTCTTGGAATGTGGTCGAGCCTATCCTGGTTGATAGGGATCAAGATGAGACCCACAGGATCGTTGGTATTGTGATAAAAATCAGTGACAAAGAAGGACTGAACAAGTAAATTTGTACAATGTGAAATATAAACAACCTATCGATGTCTATGGTCAGCAGCCAAGGACAACCTGTGGGTCCATCGAGTACACCTTTTAGTTCATTTTTTTTTTTTAAACAGTTTTTATTGCAGACATATGATAAACATACCACTGCTATACAGACATTATAGCTCTGATTTCGCAGTGCACCGTTCCCTGGTCAGCTCCGTACACAGCCGTTAAGCCCACATCCTGGAGGTCGGGCGGCGTCAAGCAAGGAAATGTCAGAAGCATAAGTGCACTAACAGTGGCAACCCGTTCAAGGAGTACTCATGTCCACTTTTAGTTTTTTCTCCCTTTCACCCAGTCTGCGTCTCTCGAACTGATCCCAACTCCCCACCCTCCCCCCCAACCCCAAACCCCCCCTACCTACGCAAGAGAGCTCGCTTAATCTGCATCTGTGAATGTTATCAGGAGCTAATGACAGTCTAGGTATGTGATGTGCCTGTCTTGTGACGCGCTATCTCGCAAAGCCTGCACTAGCGCCTCCCAAGCAGCTGCTGCGTCCAGTGCTTTGTCATTTGGTTTTCGGCGTGCCATTTGGTAGCGGAGTGTGCTTTCGCAAGCAGCCCATTTCAGGAGCTCATTAACCCACCGCTTGTGTG